>NC_080758.1:60610487-61810487 GCF_020826845.1 Diceros bicornis minor
ACTTGTTCCTACATAGTAACTTGCAACTTTGAATGAAAATGTGCTTGCTTACAGCAACGTGCTATATGTTCTGAATGCCCGAATTGGGAATCTGTGTCAAAACTTTGTTAGGAATTATGTGATCCTTAAAGGCTGGAAGTAAGGGAGATGGGTCATGAAGTTATTTCTAGGAGTTGGAGACATACAACGTTTAGCTCAGTTCTGGGCATCTTTGAAATACCTATACAAACCTGTTCCTACATAGTAACTTGCAACTTTGAATGAGAATGTGCTTGCTTACAGCAACGTGCTATATGTTCTGAATGCCCGAATTGGGAATCTGTGTCAAAACTTTGTTAGGAATTATGTGATCCTTACTAGCTGGAAGTAAGGGAGATGGGGCATGAAGGTATTTCTAGGAGTTGGAGACATACAACGTTTAGCTCAGTTCTGGGCATCTTTGAAATACCTATACAAACCTGTTCCTACATAGTAATTTGCAACTTTAAATGAGAATGTGCTTGCTTACAGCAACGTGCTATATGTTCTGAATGCCCGAATTGGGAATCTGTGTCAAAACTTTGTTAGGAATTATGTGATCCTTATATGCTGGAAGTAAGGGAGATGGGGGATGAAGTTATTTCTAGGAGTTTGACACATACCAAGTTTAGCTCAGTTCTGGGCATCTTTGAAATACCTATACAAACTTGTTCCTACATAGTAACTTGCAACTTTGAATGAGAATGTGCTTGCTTACAGCAACGTGCTATATGTTCTGAATGCCCGAATTGGGAATCTGTGTCAAAACTTTGTTAGGAATTATGTGATCCTTACTAGCGGGAAGTAAGGGAGATGGGGCATGAAGTTATTTATAGGAGTTGGAGACATACAACGTTTAGCTCAGTTCTGGACATCTTTGAAATACCTATACAAACTTGTTCCTACATAGTAACTTGCAACTTTGAATGAGAATGTGCTTGCTTACAGAAACGTGCTATATGTTCTGAATGCCTGAATTGGGAATCTGTGTCAAAACTTTGTTAGGAATTATGTGATCCTTACGAGCTGGAAGTAAGGGAGATGGGGTATGAAGTTATTTCTAGGAGTTGGAGACATACACACTTTAGCTCAGTTCTGGGTTTCTTTGAAAGTCCTATACAAACTTGTTCCTACATAGTAACTTGCAACTTTGAATGAGAATGTGCTTGCTTACAGCAACGTGCTATATGTTCTGAATGCTCGAATTGGGAATCTGTGTCAAAACTTTGTTAGGAATTATGTGATCCTTACTAGCTGGAAGTAAGTGAGATGGGGCATGAAGTTATTTCTAGAAGTTGGAGACATACAACGTTTAGCTCAGTTCTGGGCATCTTTGAAATACCTATACAAACTTGTTCCCACATAGTAACTTGCAACTTTGAATGAGAATGTGCTTGCTTACAGCAACGTGCTATATGTTCTGAATGCCCGAATTGGGAAACTGTGTCAAAACTTTGTTAGGAACTATCTGATCCTTACTAGCTGGAAGTAAGGGAGATGGGGCATGAAGTTATTTCTAGGAGTTGGACAGATACCAAGTTTAGCACAGTTCTGGGCATCTTTGAAATACCTATACCAACTTGTACCTACATAGTAACTTGCAACTTTGAATGAGAATGTGCTTGCTTACAGCAACGTGCTATATGTTCTGAATGCCCGAATTGGGAATCTGTGTCAAAACTTTGTTAGGAATTATGTGATCCTTACTAGCTGGAAGTAAGGGAGATGGGGCATGAAGTTATTTTTAGGAGTTGGAGACATACACACTTTAGCTCAGTTCTGGGTATCTTTGAAAGTCCTATACAAACTTGTTCCTACATAGTAACTTGCAACTTTGAATGAGAATGTGCTTGCTTACAGCAACGTGCTATATGTTCTGAATGCCCGAATGGGGAATCTGTGTCAAAACTTTGTTAGGAATTATGTGATCCTTACTAGCTGGAAGTAAGGGAGATGGGGCATGAAGTTATTTCTAGGAGTTGGAGACATACAACGTTTAGCTCAGTTCTGGGCATCTTTGAAATACCTATACAAACTTGTTCCTACATAGTATCTTGCAACTTTGAATGAGAATGTGCTTGCTTACAGCAACGTGCTCTATGTTCTGAATGCCCGAATTGGGAATCTGTGTCAAAACTTTGTTAGGAATTATGTGATCCTTAGTAGCTGGAAGTAAGGGAGATGGGGCATGAAGTTATTTCTAGGAGTTGGACACATACCAAGTTTAGCTCAGTTCTGGGCATCTTTGAAATACCTATACAAACTTGTTCCTGCATAGTAATTTGCAACTTTGAATGAGAATGTGCTTGCTTACAGCAACGTGCTATATGTTCTGAATGCCCAAATTGGGAATCTGTGTCAAAACTTTGTTAGGAATTATGTGATCCTTACTAGCTGGAAGTAAGGGAGATGGGTCATGAAGTTATTTCTAGGAGTTGGAGACATACAACGTTTAGCTCAGTTCTGGGCATCTTTGAAATACCTATACAAACCTGTTCCTACATAGTAACTTGCAACTTTGAATGAGAATGTGCTTGCTTACAGCAACGTGCTATATGTTCTGAATGCCCGAATTGGGAATCTGTGTCAAAACTTTCTTAGAAATTATGTGATCCTTAATAGCTGGAAGTAAGGGAGATGGGGCATGAAGTTATTTCTAGGAGTTGGAGACATACAACGTTTAGCTCAGTTCTGGGCATCTTTGAAATACCAATACAAACTTGTTCCTACATAGTAACTTGCAACTTTGAAAGAGAATGTGCTTGCTTACAGCAACGTGCTATATGTTCTGAATGCCCGAATTGGGAATCTGTGTCAAAACTTTGTTAGGAATTATGTGATCCTTACTAGCTGGAAGTTAGGCAGATGGGGCATGAAGTTATTTCTAGGAGATGAAGACATACGAAGTTTAGCTCAGTTCTGGGCATCTTTGAAATACCTCTACAAACTTGTTCCTACATAGTAACTTGCAACTTTGAATGAGAATGTGCTTGCTTACAGCAACGTGCTATATGTTCTGAATGCCCGAATTGGGAATCTGTGTCAAAACTTTGTTAGGAATTATGTGATCCTTACTAGCTGGAAGTAAGGGAGATGGGGCATGAAGTTTTGTCTAGGAGTTGGAGACATACCCACTTTAGCTCAGTTCTGGGCATCATTGAAATACCTATACAAACTAGTTCCTACATAGTAACTTGCAACTTTGAATGAGAATGTGCTTGCTTACAGCAACGTGCTATATGTTCTGAATGCCCGAATTGGGAATCTGTGTCAAAACTTTGTTAGGAATTATGTGATCCTTACTAGCTGGAAGTAAGGGAGATGTGTCATGAAGTTATTTCTAGGAGTTGGAGACATACAACTTTTAGCTCAGTTCTGGGCATCTTTGAAATACCTATACAAACCTGTTCCTACATAGTAACTTGCAACTTTGAATGAGAATGTGGTTGCTTACAGCAACGTGCTATATGTTCTGAATGCCCAAATTGGGAATCTGTGTCAAAACTTTCTTAGAAATTATGTGATCCTTACTAGCTGGAAGTAAGGGAGATGGGGCATGAAGTTATTTCTAGGAGTTGGAGACATACAACGTTTAGCTCAGTTCTGGACAGCTTTGAAATACCTATACAAACTTGTTCCTACATAGTAACTTGCAACTTTGAATGAGAATGTGCTTGCTTACAGCAACGTGCTATATGTTCTGAATGCCCGAATTGGGAATCTGTGTCAAAACTTTGTTAGGAATTATGTGATCCTTACTAGCTGGAAGTAAGGGAGATGGGGCATGAAGTTATTTCTAGAAGTTGGAGACATACAACGTTTAGCTCAGTTCTGGGCATCTTTGAAATACCTATACAAACTTGTTCCTACATAGTAACTTGCAACTTTGAATGAGAATGTGCTTGCTTACAGCAACGTGCTATATGTTCTGAACGCCCGAATTGGGAAACTGTGTCAAAACTTTGTTAGGAATTATCTGATCCTTACTACCTGGAAGTAAGGGAGATGGGGCATGAAGTTATTTCTAGGAGTTGGACACATACCAAGTTTAGCACAGTTCTGGGCATCTTTGAAATACCTATACAAACTTGTACCTACATAGTAACTTGCAACTTTGAATGAGAATGTGCTTGCTTACAGCAACGTGCTATATGTTCTGAATGCCCGAATTGGGAATCTGTGTCAAAACTTTTTAGGAATTATGTGATCCTTACTAGCTGGAAGTAAGGGAGATGTTGCATGAATTTATTTCTAGGAGTTGGAGACATACCAAGGTTAGCTCAGTTCTGGGCATCTTTGAAATACCTATACAAACTTGTTCCTACATAGTAACTTGCAACTTTGAATGAGAATGTGCTTGCTTACAGCAACGTGCTATATGTTCTGAATGCCCGAATTGGGAATCTGTGTCAAAACTTTGTTAGGAATTATGTGATCCTTACTAGCTGGAAGTAAGTGAGATGGGGCATGAAGTTATTTCTAGGAGTTGGACACATACCAAGTTTAGCTCAGTTCTGGGCATCTTTGAAATACCTATACAAACCTGTTCCTACATAGTAACTAGCAACTTTGAATGAGAATGTGCTTGCTTACAGCAACGTGCTATATGTTCTGAATGCCTGAATTGGGAATCTGTGTCAAGACTTTGTTAGGAATTATGTGATCCTTACTAGCTGGAAGTTAGGGAGATGGGGCATGAAGTTATTTCTAGGAGTTGGAGACATACAACGTTTAGCTCAGTTCTGGGCATCTTTGAAATACCTATACAAACTTGTTCCTACATAGTAACTTGCAACTTTGAATGAGAATGTGCTGGCTTACAGCAACGTGCTATATGTTCTGAATGCCCGAATTGGGAATCTGTGTCAAAACTTTGTTAGGAATTATGTGATCCTTACTAGCTGGGAGTAAGGGAGATGGGGCATGAAGTTATTTCTAGGAGTTGGAGACATACCAAGTTTAGCTCAGTTCTGGGCATCTTTGATATAACTATACAAACTAGTTCCTACATAGTAACTTGCAACTTTGAATGAGAATGTGCTGCTTAAGCAACGTGCTATATGTTCTAAATGCCCGAATTGGGAATCTGTGTCAAAACTTTGTTAGGAATTATGTGATCCTTACTAGCTGGAAGTAAGAGAGATGGGGCATGAAGTTTTGTCTAGGGGTTGGAGACATACAACGTTTAGCTCAGTTCTGGGCATCTTTGAAATACCTATACAAACTTGTTCCTACATAGTAACTTGCACTTTGAATGAGAATGTGCTTGCTTACAGGAACGTGCTATATGTTCTGAATGCCCGAATTGGGAATCTGTGTCAAAACTCTTTTAGGAATTATGTGATCCTTACTAGCTCGAAGTAAGGGAGATGGGGCATGAAGATATTTCTAGGAGTTGGAGACATACCGATTTAGCTCAGTTCTGGGCATCTTTGCAATACCTATACAAACTTGTTCCTACATAGTAACTTGCAACTTTGAATGAGAATGTGCTTGCTTACAGCAACGTGCTATATGTTCTGAATGCCCGAATTGGGAATCTGTGTCAAAACTTTGTTAGGAATTATGTGATCCTTACTAGCTGGAAGTAAGGGAGATGGGGCATGAAGTTATTTCTAGGAGTTGGAGACATACAACGTTTAGCTCAGTTCTGGGCATCTTTGAAATACCTATACAAACTTGTTCCTACATAGTAACTTGCAACTTTGAATGAGAATGTGCTTGCTTACAGCAACGTGCTATATGTTCTGAATGCCCGAATTGGGAATCTGTGTCAAAACTTTGTTAGGAATTATGTGATCCTTACTAGCTGGAAGTAAGGGAGATGGGGCATGAGGTTATTTCTAGGAGTTGGAGACATACCAAGGTTAGCTCAGTTCTGGGCATCTTTGAAATACCTATACAAACTTGTTCCTACATAGCAACCTGCACCTTTGAAAGAGAATGTGCTTGCTTACAGCAACGTGCTATATGTTCTGAATGCCCGAATTGGGAATCTGTGTCAAAACTTTGTTAGGAATTATGTGATCCTTACTAGCTGGATGTAAGGGAGATGGGGCATGAAGTTATTTCTAGGAGTTGGAGACATACAACGTTTAGATCAGTTCTGGGCATCTTTGAAATACCTATACAAACTTGTTCCTACATAGTAACTTGCAACTTTGAATGAGAATGTGCTTGCTTACAGCAACGTGCTATATGTTCTGAATGCCCGAATTGGGAATCTGTGTCAAAACTTTGTTAGGAATTATGTGATCCTTACTAGCTGGAAGTAAGGGAGATGGGGCATGAAGTTATTTCTAGGAGTAGGAGACATACAACGTTTAGCTCAGTTCTGGGCATCTTTGAAATACCTATACAAACTTGTTCCTACATAGTAACTTGCAACTTTGAATGAGAATGTGCTTGCTTACAGCAACGTGCTATATGTTCTGAATGCCCGAATTGGGAATCTGTGTCAAAACTTTGTTAGGAATTATGTGATCCTTAGTAGCTGGAAGTAAGGGAGATGGGGCATGAAGTTATTTCTAGGAGTTGGAGACATACAACGTTTAGCTCAGTTCTGGGCATCTTTGAAATACCTATACAAACCTGTTCCTACATAGTAACTTGCAACTTTGAATGAGAATGTGCTTGCTTACAGCAACGTGCTATATGTTCTGAATGCCCGAATTGGGAATCTGTGTCAAAACTTTCTTAGAAATTATGTGATCCTTACTAGCTGGAAGTAAGGGAGATGGGGCATGAAGTTATTTCTAGGAGTTGGAGACATACAACGTTTAACTCAGTTCTGGACATCTTTGAAATACCAATACAAACTTGTTCCTACATAGTAACTTGCAACTTTGAATGAGAATGTGCTTGCTTACAGCAACGTGCTATATGTTCTGAATGCCCGAATTGGGAATCTGTGTCAAAACTTTGTTAGGAATTATGTGATCCTTACTAGCTGGAAGTAAGGGAGATGGGGCATGAAGTTTTGTCTAGGAGTTGGAGACATACCCACTTTAGCTCAGTTCTGGGCATCTTTGAAATACCTATACAAACTTGTTCCTACATAGTAACTTGCAACTTTGAATGAGAATGTGCTTGCTTACAGCAACGTGCTATATGTTCTGAATGCCCGAATTGGGAATCTGTGTCAAAACTTTGTTAGGAATTATGTGATCCTTACTAGCTGGAAGTAAGGGAGATGGGTCATGAAGTTATTTCTAGGAGTTGGAGACATACAACTTTTAGCTCAGTTCTGGGCATCTTTGAAATACCTATACAAACCTGTTCCTACATAGTAACTTGCAACTTTGAATGAGAATGTGCTTGCTTACAGCAACGTGCTATATGTTCTGAATACCCGAATTGGGAATCTGTGTCAAAACTTTCTTAGAAATTATGTGATCCTTACTAGCTGGAAGTAAGGGAGATGGGGCATGAAGTTATTTCTAGGAGTTGGAGACATACAACGTTTAGCTCAGTTCTGGACAGCTTTGAAATACCTATACAAACTTGTTCCTACATAGTAACTTGCAACTTTGAATGAGAATGTGCTTGCTTACAGCAACGTGCTATATGTTCTGAATGCCCGAATTGGGAATCTGTGTCAAAACTTTGTTAGGAATTATGTGATCCTTAATAGCTGGAAGTAAGGGAGATGGGGCATGAAGTTATTTCTAGAAGTTGGAGACATACAACGTTTAGCTCAGTTCTGGGCATCTTTGAAATACCTATACAAACTTGTTCCTACATAGTAACTTGCAACTTTGAATGAGAATGTCCTTGCTTACAGCAACGTGCTATATGTTCTGAATGCCCGAATTGGGAAACTGTGTCAAAACTTTGTTAGGAACTATCTGATCCTTACTAGCTGGAAGTAAGGGAGATGGGGCATGAAGTTATTTCTAGGAGTTGGACACATACCAAGTTTAGCACAGTTCTGGGTATCTTTGAAAGTCCTATACAAACTTGTTCCTACATAGTAACTTGCAACTTTGAATGAGAATGTGCTTGCTTACAGCAACGTGCTATATGTTCTGAATGCCCGAATGGGGAATCTGTGTCAAAACTTTGTTAGGAATTATGTGATCCTTACTAGCTGGAAGTAAGGGAGATGGGGCATGAAGTTATTTCTAGGAGTTGGAGACATACAACGTTTAGCTCAGTTCTGGGCATCTTTGAAATACCTATACAAACTTGTTCCTACATAGTATCTTGCAACTTTGAATGAGAATGTGCTTGCTTACAGCAACGTGCTCTATGTTCTGAATGCCCGAATTGGGAATCTGTGTCAAAACTTTGTTAGGAATTATGTGATCCTTAGTAGCTGGAAGTAAGGGAGATGGGGCATGAAGTTATTTCTAGGAGTTGGACACATACCAAGTTTAGCTCAGTTCTGGGCATCTTTGAAATACCTATACAAACTTGTTCCTGCATAGTAATTTGCAACTTTGAATGAGAATGTGCTTGCTTACAGCAACGTGCTATATGTTCTGAATGCCCAAATTGGGAATCTGTGTCAAAACTTTGTTAGGAATTATGTGATCCTTACTAGCTGGAAGTAAGGGAGATGGGGCATGAAGTTATTTCTAGGAGTTGGAGACATACAACGTTTAGCTCAGTTCTGGGCATCTTTGAAATACCTATACAAACTTGTTCCTACATAGTAACTTGCAACTTTGAATGAGAATGTGCTTGCTTACAGCAACGTGCTATATGTTCTGAATGCCCGAATTGGGAATCTGTGTCAAAACTTTCTTAGAAATTATGTGATCCTTACTAGCTGGAAGTAAGGGAGATGGGGCATGAAGTTATTTCTAGGAGTTGGAGACATACAACGTTTAGCTCAGTTCTGGGCATCTTTGAAATACCAATACAAACTTGTTCCTACATAGTAACTTGCAACTTTGAAAGAGAATGTGCTTGCTTACAGCAACGTGCTATATGTTCTGAATGCCCGAATTGGGAATCTGTGTCAAAACTTTTTTAGGAATTATGTGATCCTTACTAGCTGGAAGTTAGGCAGATGGGGCATGAAGTTATTTCTAGGAGATGAAGACATACGAAGTTTAGCTCAGTTCTGGGCATCTTTGAAATACCTCTACAAACTTGTTCCTACATAGTAACTTGCAACTTTGAATGAGAATGTGCTTGCTTACAGCAACATGCTATATGTTCTGAATGCCCGAATTGGGAATCTGTGTCAAAACTTTGTTAGGAATTATGTGATCCTTACTAGCTGGAAGTAAGGGAGATGGGGCATGAAGTTTTGTCTAGGAGTTGGAGACATACCCACTTTAGCTCAGTTCTGGGCATCTTTGAAATACCTATACAAACTTGTTCCTACATAGTAACTTGCAACTTTGAATGAGAATGTGCTTACTTACAGCAACGTGCTATATGTTCTGAATGCCCGAATTGGGAATCTGTGTCAAAACTTTGTTAGGAATTATGTGATCCTTACTAGCTGGAAGTAAGGGAGATGGGTCATGAAGTTATTTCTAGGAGTTGGAGACATACAACTTTTAGCTCAGTTCTGGGCATCTTTGAAATACCTATACAAACCTGTTCCTACATAGTAACTTGCAACTTTGAATGAGAATGTGCTTGCTTACAGCAACGTGCTATATGTTCTGAATGCCCAAATTGGGAATCTGTGTCAAAACTTTCTTAGAAATTATGTGATCCTTACTAGCTGGAAGTAAGGGAGATGGGGCATGAAGTTATTTCTAGGAGTTGGAGACATACAACGTTTAGCTCAGTTCTGGACAGCTTTGAAATACCTATACAAACTTGTTCCTACATAGTAACTTGCAACTTTGAATGAGAATGTGCTTGCTTACAGCAACGTGCTATATGTTCTGAATGCCCGAATTGGGAATCTGTGTCAAAACTTTGTTAGGAATTATGTGATCCTTACTAGCTGGAAGTAAGGGAGATGGGGCATGAAGTTATTTCTAGAAGTTGGAGACATACAACGTTTAGCTCAGTTCTGGGCATCTTTGAAATACCTATACAAACTTGTTCCTACATAGTAACTTGCAACTTTGAATGAGAATGTGCTTGCTTACAGCAACGTGCTATATGTTCTGAATGCCCGAATTGGGAAACTGTGTCAAAACTTTGTTAGGAATTATCTGATCCTTACTAGCTGGAAGTAAGGGAGATGGGGCATGAAGTTATTTCTAGGAGTTGGACACATACCAAGTTTAGCACAGTTCTGGGCATCTTTTAAATACCTATACAAACTTGTACCTACATAGTAACTTGCAACTTTGAATGAGAATGTGCTTGCTTACAGCAACGTGCTATATGTTCTGAATGCCCGAATTGGGAATCTGTGTCAAAACTTTGTTAGGAATTATGTGATCCTTACTAGCTGGAAGAAAGGGAGATGGGGCATGAAGTTATTTCTAGGAGTTGGAGACATACCAAGGTTAGCTCAGTTCTGGGCATCTTTGAAATACCTATACAAACTTGTTCCTACATAGTAACTTGCAACTTTGAATGAGAATGTGCTTGCTTACAGCAACGTGCTATATGTTCTGAATGCCCGAATTGGGAATCTGTGTCAAAATTTTGTTAGGAATTATGTGATCCTTACTAGCTGGAAGTAAGTGAGATGGGGCATGAAGTTATTTCTAGAAGTTGGACACATACCAAGTTTAGCTCAGTTCTGGGCATCTTTGAAATACCTATACAAACTTGTTCCTACATAGTAACTGGCAACTTTGAATGAGAATGTGCTTGCTTACAGCAACGTGCTATATGTTCTGAATGCCCGAATTGGGAATCTGTGTCAAGACTTTGTTAGGAATTATGTGATCCTTACTAGCTGGAAGTTAGGGAGATGGGGCATGAAGTTATTTCTAGGAGTTGGAGACATACAACGTTTAGCTCAGTTCTGGGCATCTTTGATATACCTATACAAACTAGTTCCTACATAGTAACTTGCAACTTTGAATGAGAATGTGCTTGCTTAAGCAACGTGCTATATGTTCTGAATGCCCGAATTGGGAATCTGTGTCAAAACTTTGTTAGGAATTATGTGATCCTTACTAGCTGGAAGTAAGGGAGATGGGGCATGAGGTTATTTCTAGGAGTTGGAGACATACCAAGGTTAGCTCAGTTCTGGGCATCTTTGAAATACCTATACAAACTTGTTCCTACATAGCAACCTGCACCTTTGAATGAGAATGTGCTTGCTTACAGCAACGTGCTATATGTTCTGAATGCCCGAATTTGGAATCTGTGTCAAAACTTTGTTAGGAATTATGTGATCCTTACTAGCTGGAAGTAAGGGAGATGGGGCATGAAGTTATTTCTAGGAGTTGGAGACATACAACGTTTAGCTCAGTTCTGGGCATCTTTGAAATACCTATACAAACTTGTTCCTACATAGTAACTTGCAACTTTGACTGAGAATGTGCTTGCTTACAGCAACGTGCTATATGTTCTGAATGCCCGAATTGGGAATCTGTGTCAAAACTTTGTTAGGAATTATGTGATCCTTACTTACTAGCTGGAAGTAAGGGAGATGGGGCATGAAGTTATTTCTAGGAGTTGGACACATACCAAGTTTAGCTCAGTTCTGGGCATCTTTGAAATACCTATACAAACTTGTTCCTACATAGTAACTTGCAACTTTGAATGAGAATGTGCTTGCTTACAGCAACGTGCTATATGTTCTGAATGCCCGAATTGGGAATCTGTGTCAAAACTTTGTTAGGAATTATGTGATCCTTACTAGCTGGAAGTAAGGGAGATGGGGCATGAAGTTATTTCTAGGAGTTGCAGACATACCAAGTTTAGCTCAGTTCTGGGCATCTTTGAAATACCTATACAAACTTGTTCCTACATAGTAACTTGCAACTTTGAATGAGAATGTGCTTGCTTACAGCCACGTGCTATATGTTCTGAATGCCCGAATTGGGAATCTGTGTCAAATATTTGTTAGGAATTATGTGATCCTTACTAGCTGGAAGTAAGGGAGATGGGGCATGAAGTTATTTCTAGGAGTTGGAGACATACAACGTTTAGCTCAGTTCTGGGCATCTTTGAAATACCTATACAAACTTGTTCCTACATAGTAACTTGCAACTTTGAATGAGAATGTGCTTGCTTACAGCAACGTGCTCTATGTTCTGAATGCCCGAATTGGGAATCTGTGTCAAAACTTTGTTAGGAATTATGTGATCCTTACTAGCTGGAAGTAAGGGAGAAGGGGCATGAAGTTATTTCTAGGAGTTGGACACATACCAAGTTTAGCTCAGTTCTGGGCATCTTTGAAATACCTATACAAACTTGTTCCTACATAGTAACTTGCAACTTTGAATGAGAATGTGCTTGCTTACAGCAACGTGCTATATGTTCTGAATGCCCGAATTGGGAATCTGTGTCAAAAGTTTGTTAGGAAATATGTGATCCTTACTAGCTGGAAGTAAGGGAGATGGGGCATGAAGTTATTTCTAGGAGTTGGAGACATACCAAGTTTAGCTCAGTTCTGGGCATCTTTGAAATACCTATACAAACTTGTTCCTACATAGTAACTTGCAACTTTGAATGAGAATGTACTTGCTTACAGCAACGTGCTATATGTTCTGAATGCCCGAATTCGGAATCTGTGTCAAAACTTTGTTAGGAATTATGTGATCCTTACTAGCTCAAAGTTAGGGAGATGCGGCATGAAGTCATTTCTAGCAGTTGGAGACATACAACGTTTAGCTCAGTTCTGGGCATCTTTGAAATACCTATACAAACTTGTTCCTACATAGTAACTTGCAACTTTGAATGAGAATGTGCTTGCTTACAGCAACGTGCTATATGTTCTGAATGCCCGAATTGGGAATCTGTGTCAAAACTTTGTTAGGAATTATGTGATCCTTAAAGGCTGGAAGTAAGGGAGATGGGGCATGAAGTTTTGTCTAGGAGTTGGAGACATACCCACTTTAGCTCAGTTCTGGGCATCTTTGAAATACCTATACAAACTTGTTCCTACATAGTAACTTGCAACTTTGAATGAGAATGTGCTTGCTTAGAGCAACGTGCTCTATGTTCTGAATGCCCGAATTGGGAATCTGTGTCAAAAGTTTGTTAGGAATTATGTGATCCGTACTAGCTGGAATTAAGGGAGATGGGGCATGACGTTATTTCTAGGAGTTGGACACATAAGATGTTTAGCTCAGTTCTAGGCATCTTTGAAATACCTATACAAACTTGTTCCTACATAGTAACTTGCAACTTTGAATGAGAATGTGCTTGCTTACAGCAACGTGCTATATGTTCTGAATGCCCGAATTGGGAATCTGTGTCAAAACTTTGTTAGGAATTATGTGATCCTTACTAGCTGGAAGTTAGGGAGATGGGGCATGAAGTTATTTCTAGGAGTTGGAGACATACAAGGTTTAGCTCAGTTCTGGGCATCTTTGAAATACCTATACAAACTTGTTCCTACATAGTAACTTGCAATTTTGAATGAGAATGTGCTTGCTTACAGCAACGTGCTATATGTTCTGAATGCCCGAATTGGGAATCTGTGTCAAAACTTTGTTAGGAATTATGTGATCCTTACAAGCTGGAAGTAAGGGAGATGGGGCATGAAGTTATTTCTAGGAGTTGGACACATAAGAAGTTTAGCTCAGTTCTGGGCATCTTTCAAATACCTATACAAACTTGTTCCTACATAGTAACTTGCAACTTTGAATGAGAATGTACTTGCTTACAGCAACGTGCTATATGTTCTGAATGCCCGAATTCGGAATCTGTGTCAAAACTTTGTTAGGAATTATGTGATCCTTACTAGCTGAAAGTTAGGGAGATGCGGCATGAAGTTATTTCTAGCAGTTGGAGACATACAACGTTTAGCTCAGTTCTGGGCATCTTTGAAATACCTATACAAACTTGTTCCTACATAGTAACTTGCAACTTTGAATGAGAATGTGCTTGCTTACAGCAACGTGCTATATGTTCTGAATGCCCGAATTGGGAATCTGTGTCAAAACTTTGTTAGGAATTATGTGATCCTTAAAGGCTGGAAGTAAGGGAGATGGGGCATGAAGTTTTGTCTAGGAGTTGGAGACATACCCACTTTAGCTCAGTTCTGGGCATCTTTGAAATACCTATACAAACTTGTTCCTACTTCGTAACTTGCAACTTTGAATGAGAATGTGCTTGCTTACAGCAACGTGCTATATATTCTGAATGCCCGAATTGGGAAACTGTGTCAAAACTTTCTTAGAAATTATGGCATCTTACTAGATGGAAGAAAGGGAGATGGGGCATGAAGTTATTTCTAGGAGTTGGAGACATACCAAGTTTAGCTCAGTTCTGGGCATCTTTGAAATACCTATACAAACTTGTTCCTACATAGTAACTTATATCTTTGAATGAGAATGTGCTTGCTTACAGCAACGTGCTATTTGTTCTGAATGCCCGAATTTGGAATCTGTGTGAAAACTTTGTTAGGAATTATGTGATCCTTACTAGCTGGACGTAAGGGAGTTGGGGCATGAAGTTATTTGTAGGAATTGGACACATACCAAGTTTAGCACAGTTCTGGGCATCTTTGAAATACCTATACAAACTTGTTCCTACATAGTAACTTGCAACTTTGAATGAGAATGTGCTTGCTTACAGCAACGTGCTATATGTTCTGAATGCCCGAACTGGGAATTTCTGTCAAAACTTTGTTAGGAATTATGTGATCCTTACTAGCTGGAAGTAAGGGAGATGGGGCATGAAGTTATTTCTAGGAGTTGGACACATACCAAGTTTAGCGCAGTTCTGGGCATCTTTGAATTACCTATACAAACTTGTTCCTACATTGTAACTTGCAACTTTGAATGAGAATGTGCTTGCTTACAGCAACGTGCTATATGTTCTGAATGCCCGAACTGGGAATCTGTGTCAAAACTTTGTTAAGAATTATGTGATCGTTACTAGCTGGAAGTAAGGGAGATGGGACATGAAGTTATTTCTACGAGTTGGAGACATACAACGTTTAGCTCAGTTCTGGGCATCTTTGAAATACCTATACAAACTTGTTCCTACATAGTAACTTGCAACTTTGAATGAGAATGTGCTTGCTTACAGCAACGTGCTATATGTTCTGAATGCCCGAATTGGGAATCTGTGTCAAAAATTTGTTAGGAATTATGTGATCCTTACTAGCTGGAAGTAAGGGAGATGGGGCATGAAGTTATTTCTAGGAGTTGGAGACATACAACGTTTAGCTCAGTTCTGGGCATCTTTGAAATACCTGTAAAAACTTGTTCCTACATAGTGACTAGCAACTTTGAATGAGAATGTGCTTGCTTACAGCAACGTGCTATATGTTCTGAATGCCCGAATTGGGAATCTGTGTCAAAACATTCTTAGAAATTATTTGATCCTTACTAGCTGGAAGTAAGGGAGATGGGGCATGAAGTTTTGTCTAGGAGTTGGAGACATACCCACTTTAGCTCAGTTCTGGGCATCTTTGAAATACTTATACAAACTTGTTCCTACATAGTAACTTGCATATTTGAATGAGAATGTGCTTGCTTACAGCAACTTGCTATAAGATCTGCATGCCCGAATTGGGAATCTGTGTCAAAACTTTCTTAGGAATTATGTGATCCTTACTAGCTGGAAAAGTAAGGGTGTTGGGGCATGAAGATATTTCTAGGAGTTGGACACATACCAAGTTTAGCTCAGTTCTGGGAATCTTTGAAATTCCTATACAATCTTGTTCCTACATAGTAACTTGCAAGTTTGAAAGAGAATGTGCTTGCTTATGGCAACGTGCTATATGTTCCGAATGCCCGAATTGGGAATATGTGTCAAAACTTTGTTAGGAATTATGTGATCCTTACTAGCTGGAAGTAAGGGAGATGGGGCATGAAGATATTTCTAGGAGTTGGAGACATACAACGTTTAGCTCAGTTCTGGGCATCTTTGAAATACCTAAACAAACTTGTTCCTACTTAGTCACTTGCAACTTTGAATGAGAATGTGCTTGCTTACAGCAACGTGCTATATGTTCTGAATGCCCGAATTGGGAATCTGTGTCAAAACTTTCTTAGAAATTATGGGATCTTACTAGATGGAAGTAAGGGAGATGGGGCATGAAGTTATTTCTAGGAGTTGGACACATACCAAGTTTAGCTCAGTTCTGGGCATCTTTGAAATACCTATGCAGACTTGTTCCTACATAGTAACTTGCATCTTTGAATGAGAATGTGCTTGCTTACAACAACGTGCTATATGTTCTGAATGCCCGAATTGGGAATCTGTGTCAAAACTTTGTTAGGAATGATGTGATCCTTACAAGCTGGAAGTAAGGGAGTTGGGGCATGAAGTTATTTCTAGGAGTTGGAGACATACAACGTTTAGCTCAGTTCTGGGCATCTTTGAAATACCTGTAAAAACTTGTTCCTACATAGTAACTTGCAAATTTGAATGAGAATGTGCTTGCTTACAGCAACGTGCTATATGTTCTGAATGCCCGAATTGGGAATCTGTGTCAAAACTTTGTTAGGATTTATGTGATCCTTACTAGCTGGAAGTAAGGGATTTGGGGCATGAAGTTATTTCTAGGAGTTGGAGACATACCAAGGTTAACTCAGTTCTCGGCATCTTTGAAACACCTATACAAACTTGTTCCTACATAGTAACTTGCATCTTTGAATGAGAATGTGCTTGCTTACAGCAACTTGCTATATGTTCTGAATGCCCGAATTGGGAATCTGTGTCAAAACTTTCTTTGGAGTTATGTGATCCTTACTAGCTGGAAAAGTAAGGGAGTTGGGGCATGAAGTTATTTCTAGGAGTTGGACACATACCAAGTTTAGCACAGTTCTGGGCATCTTTGAAATACCTATACAAACTTGTTCCTACATAGTAACTTGCAACTTTGAATGAGAATGTGCTTTCTTACAGCAACGTGCTATATGTTCCGAATGCCCGAATTGGGAATCTATGTCTAAACTTTGTTAGGAATTATGTGATACTTACTAGCTGGAAGTAAGGGAGATGGGGCATGAAGTTATTTCTAGGATTTGGAGACATACAAAGTTTAGCTCCGTTCTGGGCATCTATGAAATACCTATACAAACTTGTTCCTACATACTAACTTGCAACTTTGAATGAGAATGTGCTTTCTTACAGCAACGTGCTATATGTTCTGAATGCCCGAATTGGGAATCTGTGTCAAAACTTTGTTAGGAATTATGTGATCCTTACAAGCTGGAAGTAAGGGAGTTGGGGCATGAAGTTATTTGTAGGAGTTGGACACATAACAAGTTTAGCTCAGTTCTGGGCATCTTTGAAATACCTATACAAACTTGTTCCTACATAGTAACTTGCAACTTTGAATGAGAATGTGCTTGCTTACAGCAACGTGCTATATGTTCTGAATGCCCGAATTGGGAATCTGTGTCAAAACTTTGTTAGAAATTATGTGATCCTTACTATCTGGAAATAAGGGAGATGGGGCATGAAGTTATTTCTAGGAGTTGGAGACATACCAAGTTTAGCTCAGTTCTGGGCATCTTTGAAATACCTATACAAACTTGTTCCTACATAGTAACTTGCAACTTTGAATGAGAATGTGCTTGCTTACAGCAACGTGCTATATGTTCTGAATGCCCGAATTGGGAATCTGTGTCAAAAGTTTGTTAGGAATTATGTGATCCTTACTAGCTGGAAGTAAGGGAGATGGGGCATGAAGTTATTTCTAGGAGTTGGACACATACCAAGTTTAGCGCAGTTCTGGGCATCTTTGAAATAACTATACAAACTTGTTCCTACATAGTAACTTGCAACTTTGAATGAGAATGTGCTTGCTTACAGCAACGTGCTATATGTTCTGAATGCCCGAACTGGGAATCTGTGTCAAAACTTTGTTAAAAATTATGTGATCGTTACTAGCTGGAAGTAAGGGAGATGGGACATGAAGTTATTTCTAGGAGTTAGAGACATACAACGTTTAGCTCAGTTCTGGGCATCTTTGAAATACCTATACAAACTTGTTCCTACATAGTAACTTGCAACTTTGAATGAGAATGTGCTTGCTTACAGCAACGTGCTATATGTTCTGAATGCCCGAATTGGGAATCTGTGTCAAAACTTTGTTAGGAATTATGTGATCCTTACTAGCTGGAAGTAAGGGAGATGGGGCATGAAGTTATTTCTAGGAGTTGCAGACATACCAAGTTTAGCTCAGTTCTGGGCATCTTTGAAATACCTATACAAACTTGTTCCTACATAGTAACTTGCAACTTTGAATGAGAATGTGCTTGCTTACAGCCACGTGCTATATGTTCTGAATGCCCGAATTGGGAATCTGTGTCAAATATTTGTTAGGAATTATGTGATCCTTACTAGCTGGAAGTAAGGGAGATGGGGCATGAAGTTATTTCTAGGAGTTGGAGACATACAACGTTTAGCTCAGTTCTGGGCATCTTTGAAATACCTATACAAACTTGTTCCTACATAGTAACTTGCAACTTTGAATGAGAATGTGCTTGCTTACAGCAACGTGCTCTATGTTCTGAATGCCCGAATTGGGAATCTGTGTCAAAACTTTGTTAGGAATTATGTGATCCTTACTAGCTGGAAGTAAGGGAGATGGGGCATGAAGTTATTTCTAGGAGTTGGACACATACCAAGTTTAGCTCAGTTCTGGGCATCTTTGAAATACCTATACAAACTTGTTCCTACATAGTAACTTGCAACTTTGAATGAGAATGTGCTTGCTTACAGCAACGTGCTATATGTTCTGAATGCCCGAATTGGGAATCTGTGTCAAAAGTTTGTTAGGAAATATGTGATCCTTACTAGCTGGAAGTAAGGGAGATGGGGCATGAAGTTATTTCTAGGAGTTGGAGACATACCAAGTTTAGCTAAGTTCTGGGCATCTTTGAAATACCTATACAAACTTGTTCCTACATAGTAACTTGCAACTTTGAATGAGAATGTGCTTGCTTAGAGCAACGTGCTCTATGTTCTGAATGCCCGAATTGGGAATCTGTGTCAAAAGTTTGTTAGGAATTATGTGATCCGTACTAGCTGGAATTAAGGGAGATGGGGCATGACGTTATTTCTAGGAGTTGGACACATAAGATGTTTAGCTCAGTTCTAGGCA
The DNA here is from genome assembly GCF_020826845.1 of Diceros bicornis minor. Classification (NCBI taxonomy): domain Eukaryota; kingdom Metazoa; phylum Chordata; class Mammalia; order Perissodactyla; family Rhinocerotidae; genus Diceros; species Diceros bicornis. The sequence continues at coordinate 60,629,620 of NC_080758.1, forward strand.
TCTTTGAAATACCTATACAAACTTGTTCCTACATAGTAACTTGCAACTTTGAATGAGAATGTGCTTGCTTACAGCAACGTGCTATATGTTCTGAATGCCCGAATTGGGAATCTGTGTCAAAACTTTGTTAGGAATTATGTGATCCTTACTAGCTGGAAGTTAGGGAGATGGGGCATGAAGTTATTTCTAGGAGTTGGAGACATACAAGGTTTAGCTCAGTTCTGGGCATCTTTGAAATACCTATACAAACTTGTTCCTACATAGTAACTTGCAATTTTGAATGAGAATGTGCTTGCTTACAGCAACGTGCTATATGTTCTGAATGCCCGAATTGGGAATCTGTGTCAAAACTTTGTTAGGAATTATGTGATCCTTACAAGCTGGAAGTAAGGGAGATGGGGCATGAAGTTATTTCTAGGAGTTGGACACATAAGAAGTTTAGCTCAGTTCTGGGCATCTTTGAAATACCTATACAAACTTGTTCCTACATAGTAACTTGCAACTTTGAATGAGAATGTGCTTGCTTACAGCAACGTGCTATATGTTCTGAATGCCCGAATTCGGAATCTGTGTCAAAACTTTGTTAGGAATTATGTGATCCTTACTAGCTGAAAGTTAGGGAGATGCGGCATGAAGTTATTTCTAGCAGTTGGAGACATACAACGTTTTGCTCAGTTCTGTGCATCTTTGAAATACCTATAGAAACTTGTTCCTACATAGTAACTTGCAACTTTGAATGAGAATGTGCTTGCTTACAGCAACGTGCTATATGTTCTGAATGCCCGAATTGGGAATCTGTGTCAAAACTTTGTTAGGAATTATGTGATCCTTAAAGGCTGGAAGTAAGGGAGATGGGGCATGAAGTTTTGTCTAGGAGTTGGAGACATACCCACTTTAGCTCAGTTCTGGGCATCTTTGAAATACCTATACAAACTTGTTCCTACTTCGTAACTTGCAACTTTGAATGAGAATGTGCTTGCTTACAGCAACGTGCTATATATTCTGAATGCCCGAATTGGGAAACTGTGTCAAAACTTTCTTAGAAATTATGGCATCTTACTAGATGGAAGAAAGGGAGATGGGTCATGAAGTTATTTCTAGGAGTTGGAGACATACCAAGTTTAGCTCAGTTCTGGGCATCTTTGAAATACCTATACAAACTTGTTCCTACATAGTAACTTATATCTTTGAATGAGAATGTGCTTGCTTACAGCAACGTGCTATTTGTTCTGAATGCCCGAATTTGGAATCTGTGTGAAAACTTTGTTAGGAATTATGTGATCCTTACTAGCTGGACGTAAGGGAGTTGGGGCATGAAGTTATTTGTAGGAATTGGACACATACCAAGTTTAGCACAGTTCTGGGCATCTTTGAAATACCTATACAAACTTGTTCCTACATAGTAACTTGCAACTTTGAATGAGAATGTGCTTGCTTACAGCAACGTGCTATATGTTCTGAATGCCCGAACTGGGAATTTCTGTCAAAACTTTGTTAGGAATTATGTGATCCTTACTAGCTGGAAGTAAGGGAGATGGGGCATGAAGTTATTTCTAGGAGTTGGACACATACCAAGTTTAGCGCAGTTCTGGGCATCTTTGAATTACCTATACAAACTTGTTCCTACATTGTAACTTGCAACTTTGAATGAGAATGTGCTTGCTTACAGCAACGTGCTATATGTTCTGAATGCCCGAACTGGGAATCTGTGTCAAAACTTTGTTAAGAATTATGTGATCGTTACTAGCTGGAAGTAAGGGAGATGGGACATGAAGTTATTTCTAGGAGTTGGAGACATACAACGTTTAGCTCAGTTCTGGGCATCTTTGAAATACCTATACAAACTTGTTCCTCCATAGTAACTTGCAACTTTGAATGAGAATGTGCTTGCTTACAGCAACGTGCTATATGTTCTGAATGCCCGGATTGGGAATCTGTGTCAAAAATTTTTTAGGAATTATGTGATCCTTACTAGCTGGAAGTAAGGGAGATGGGGCATGAAGTTATTTCTAGGAGTTGGAGACATACAACGTTTAGCTCAGTTCTGGGCATCTTTGAAATACCTGTAAAAACTTGTTCCTACATAGTAACTAGCAACTTTGAATGAGAATGTGCTTGCTTACAGCAACGTGCTATATGTTCTGAATGCCCGAATTGGGAATCTGTGTCAAAACATTCTTAGAAATTATGTGATCCTTACTAGCTGGAAGTAAGGGAGATGGGGCATGATGTTTTGTCTAGGAGTTGGAGACATACCCACTTTAGCTCAGTTCTGGGCATCTTTGAAATACTTATACAAACTTGTTCCTACATAGTAACTTGCATCTTTGAATGAGAATGTGCTTGCTTACAGCAACTTGCTATATGATCTGCATGCCCGAATTGGGAATCTGTGTCAAAACTATGTTAGGAATTATGTGATCCTTACTAGCTGGAAGTAAGGGAGGTGGGGCATGAAGTTATTTCTAGGAGTTGGAGACATACCAAGTTTAGCACAGTTCTGGGCATCTTTGAAATACCTATACAAACTTGTTCCTACATAGTAACTTGCAACTTTGAATGAGAATGTGCTTGCTTACAGCAAAGTGCTATATGTTCTGAATGCCCGAATTGGGAATCTGTGTCAAAACTTTGTTAGGAATTATGTGATCCTTACTAGCTGGAAGTAAGGGAGATGGGGCATGAAGATATTTCTAGGAGTTGGAGACATACAACGTTTAGCTCAGTTCTGGGCATCTTTGAAATACCTAAACAAACTTGTTCCTACTTAGTCACTTGCAACTTTGAATGAGAATGTGCTTGCTTACAGCAACGTGCTATATGTTCTGAATGCCCGAATTGGGAATCTGTGTCAAAACTTTCTTAGAAATTATGGGATCTTACTAGATGGAAGTAAGGGAGATGGGGCATGAAGTTATTTCTAGGAGTTGGACACATACCAAGTTTAGCTCAGTTCTGGGCATCTTTGAAATACCTATGCAGACTAGTTCCTACATAGTAACTTGCATCTTTGAATGAGAATGTGCTTGCTTACAACAACGTGCTATATGTTCTGAATGCCCGAATTGGGAATCTGTGTCAAAACTTTGTTAGGAATGATGTGATCCTTACAAGCTGGAAGTAAGGGAGTTGGGGCATGAAGTTATTTCTAGGAGTTGGAGACATACAACGTTTAGCTCAGTTCTGGGCATCTTTGAAATACCTGTAAAAACTTGTTCCTACATAGTAACTTGCAAATTTGAATGAGAATGTGCTTGCTACAGCAACGTGCTATATGTTCTGAATGCCCGAATTGGGAATCTGTGTCAAAACTTTGTTAGGAATTATGTGATCCTTACTAGCTGGAAGTAAGGGAGATGGGGCATGAAGTTATTTCTAGGAGTTGGAGACATACCAAGGTTAACTCAGTTCTCGGCATCTTTGAAATACCTATACAAACTTGTTCCTACATAGTAACTTGCATCTTTGAATGAGAATGTGCTTGCTTACAGCAACTTGCTATATGTTCTGAATGCCCGAATTGGGAATCTGTGTCAAAACTTTCTTTGGAGTTATGTGATCCTTACTAGCTGGAAAAGTAAGGGAGTTGGGGCATGAAGTTATTTCTAGGAGTTGGACACATACCAAGTTTAGCACAGTTCTGGGCATCTTTGAAATACCTATACAAACTTGTTCCTACATAGTAACTTGCAACTTTGAATGAGAATGTGCTTTCTTACAGCAACGTGCTATATGTTCCGAATGCCCGAATTGGGAATCTATGTCTAAACTTAGTTAGGAATTATGTGATACTTACTAGCTGGAAGTAAGGGAGATGGGGCATGAAGTTATTTCTAGGATTTGGAGACATACAAAGTTTAGCTCCGTTCTGGGCATCTATGAAATACCTATACAAACTTGTTCCTACATACTAACTTGCAACTTTGAATGAGAATGTGCTTTCTTACAGCAACGTGCTATATGTTCTGAATGCCCGAATTGGGAATCTGTGTCAAAACTTTGTTAGGAATTATGTGATCCTTACAAGCTGGAAGTAAGGAAGTTGGGGCATGAAGTTATTTGTAGGAGTTGGACACATACCAAGTTTAGCTCAGTTCTGGGCATCTTTGAAATACCTATACAAACTTGTTCCTACATAGTAACTTGCAACTTTGAATGAGAATGTGCTTGCTTACAGCAACGTGCTATATGTTCTGAATGCCCGAATTGGGAATCTGTGTCAAAACTTTGTTAGAAATTATGTGATCCTTACTATCTGGAAATAAGGGAGATGGGGCATGAAGTTATTTCTAGGAGTTGGAGACATACCAAGTTTAGCTCAGTTCTGGGCATCTTTGAAATACCTATACAAACTTGTTCCTACATAGTAACTTGCAACTTTGAATGAGAATGTGCTTGCTTACAGCAACGTGCTATATGTTCTGAATGCCCGAATTGGGAATCTGTGTCAAAAGTTTGTTAGGAATTATGTGATCCTTACTAGCTGGAAGTAAGGGAGATGGGGCATGAAGTTATTTCTAGGAGTTGGACACATACAACGTTTAGCTCAGTTCTGGGCATCTTTGAAATACCTATACAAACTTTTTCCTACATAGTAACTTGCAACTTTGAATGAGAATGTGCTTGCTTACAGCAACGTGCTATATGTTCTGAATGCCCGAATTGGGAATCTGTGTCAAAACTTTGTTAGGAATTATGTGATCCTTACTAGCTGGAAGTAAGGGAGATGGGGCATGAAGTTATTTCTAGCAGTTGGAGACATACAACGTTTAGCTCAGTTCTGGGCATCTTTGAAATACCTATACAAACTTGTTCCTACATAGTAACTTGCAACATTGAATGAGAATGTGCTTGCTTACAGCAACGTGCTATATGTTCTGAATGCCAGATTTGGGACTCTGCGTCAAAACATTATTGGAAATTATGTGATCCTTACTAGATGGAAGTAAGGGAGATGGGGCATGAAGTTATTTCTAGGAGTTGGAGACATACAACGTTTAGCTCAGTTCTGGGCATCTTTGAAATACCTAGACAAACTTGTTCCTACATAGTAACTTGCAACTTTGAATGAGATGTGCTTGCTTACAGCAACGTGCTATATGTTCTGAATGCCCGAATTGGGAATCTGTGTCAAAACTTTGTTAGGAATTATGTGATCCTTACCAGCTGGAAGTAAGGGAGATGGGGGATGAAGATATTTCTAGGAGTTGGAGACATACCAAGTTTAGCTCAGTTCTGGGCATCTTTGAAATACCTATACAAACTTGTTCCTACATAGAAACTTGCAACTTTGAATGAGAGTGTGCTTGCTTACAGCAACGTGCTATATGTTCTGAATGCCCGAATTGGGAATCTGTGTCAAAACTTTGTTAGGAATTATGTGATGCTTACTAGCTGGAAGTAAGGGAGATGGGGCATGAAGTTATTTCTAGGAGTTGGACACATACCAAGTTTAGCTCAGTTCTGGGCATCTTTGAAATACCTATACAAACTTGTTCGTACATAGTAACTTGCTACTTTGAATGAGAATGTGCTTGCTTACAGCAACGTGCTATATGTTCTGAATGCCCGAATTGGGAATCTGTGTCAAAACTTTTTTAGGAATTATGTGATCCTTACTAGCTGGAAGTAAGGGAGTTGGGGCATGAAGTTATTTCTAGGAGTTGGAAGATACCAAGTTTAGCACAGTTCTGGGCATCTTTGAAATACCTATACAAACTTGTTCCTACATAGTAACTTGCAACTTTGAATGAGAATGTGCTTGCTTACAGCAACGTGCTATATGTTCTGAATGCCCGAATTGGGAATCTGTGTCAAAACTATGTTAGGAATTATGTGATCCTTACTAGCTGGAAGTAAGGGAGGTGGGGCATGAAGTTATTTCTAGGAGTTGGAGACATACCAAGTTTAGCTTACTTCTGGGCATCTTTGAAATACCTATACAAACTTGTTCCTACATAGGAACTTGCAACTTTGAATGAGAATGTGCTTGCTTACAGCAACGTGCTATATGTTCTGAATGCCCGAATTGGGAATCTGTGTCAAAAGTTTGTTAGGAATTATGTGATCCTTACTAGCTGGAAGTAAGGGAGATGGGGCATGAAGATATTTCTAGGAGTTGGAGACATACAACATTTAGCTCAGTTCTGGGCATCTTTGAAATACCTATACAAACTTGTTCCTACTTAGTCACTTGCAACTTTGAATGATAATGTGCTTGCTTACAGCAACGTGCTATATGTTCTGAATGCCCGAATTGGGAATCTGTGTCAAAACTTTCTTAGAAATTATGGGATCTTACTAAATGGAAGTAAGGGAGATGGGGCATGAAGTTATTTCTAGGAGTTGGACACATACCAAGTTTAGCTCAGTTCTGGGCATCTTTGAAATACCTATGCAGACTTGTTCCTACATAGTAACTTGCATCTTTGAATGAGAATGTGCTTGCTTACAACAACGTGCTATATGTTCTGAATGCCCGAATTGGGAATCTGTGTCAAAACTTTGTTAGGAATTATGTGATCCTTACTAGCTGGAAGTAAGGGAGTTGGGGCATGAAGTTATTTCTAGGAGTTGGACACATACCAAGTTTAGGACAGTTCTGGGCATCTTTGAAATACCTATACAAACTTGTTCCTACATAGTAACTTGCAACTTTGAATGAGAATGTGCTTGCTTACAGCAACGTGCTATATGTTCTGAATGCCAGAATTGGGACTCTGTGTCAAAACTTTCTTGGAAATTATGTGATCCTTACTAGATGGAAGTAAGGGAGATGGGGCATGAAGTTATTTCTAGGAGTTGGAGACATACCAAGTTTAGCACAGTTCTGGGCATCTTTGAAATACCTATACAAACTTGTTCCTACATAGTAACTTGCAACTTTGAATGAGAATGTGCTTGCTTACAGCAACGTGCTATATGTTCTGAATGCCCGAATTTGGAATCTGTGTCAAAACTATGTTAGGAATTATGTGATCCTTACTAGCTGGAAGTAAGGGAGATGGGGCATGAAGTTATTTCTAGGAGTTGGAGACATACCAAGGTTAGCTCAGTTCTGGGCATCTTTGAAATGCCTATACAAACTTGTTCCTACATAGTAACTTGCAACTTTGAATGAGAATGTGCTTGCTTACACCAACGTGCTATATGTTCTGAATGCCCGAATTGGGAATCTGTGTCAAAAGTGTGTTAGGAATTATGTGATCCTTACTAGCAGGAAGTAAGGGAGGTGGGGCATGAAGTTATTTCTAGGAGTTGGAGACATACCAAGTTTAGCTCAGTTCTGGGCATCTTTGAAATACCTATACAAACTTGTTCCTACATAGTAACTTGCAACTTTGAATGAGAATGTGCTTGCTTACACCAACGTGCTATATGTTCTGAATGCCCGAATTGGGAATCTGTGTCAAAAGTTTGTTAGGAGTTATGTGATCCTTACTAGCTGGAAGTAAGGGAGATGGGGCATGAAGTTATTTCTAGGAGTTGGAGACATACAACGTTTAGCTCAGTTCTGGGCATCTTTGAAATACCTGTAAAAACTTGTTCCTACATAGTAACTTGCAACTTTGAATGAGAATGTGCTTGCTTACAGCAACGTGCTATATGTTCTGAATGCCCGAATTGGGAATCTGTGTCAAAACTTTCTTAGAAATTATGTGATCCTTACTAGCTGGAAGTAATGGAGATTGGGCATGAAGTTATTTCTAGGAGTTGGAGACATACCAAGGTTAGCTCAGTTCTCGGCATCTTTGAAATACCTATACAAACTTGTTCCTACATAGTAACTTGCATCTTTGAATGAGAATGTGCTTGCTTACAGCAACTTGCTATATGTTCCGAATGCCCGAATTGGGAATCTATGTCAAAACTTTGTTAGGAATTATGTGATAATTACTAGCTGTAAGTAAGGGAGATGGGGCATGAAGTTATTTCTAGGAGTTGGAGACATACAAAGTTTAGCTCCGTTCTGGGCATCTTTGAAATTCCTATACAAACTTGTTCCTACATAGTAACTTGCAACTTTGAATGAGAATGTGCTTGCTTACAGCAACGTGCTATATGTTCTGAATGCCCGAATTGGGAATCTGTGTCAAAACTTTCTTAGAAATTATGGGATCTTACTAGATGGAAGAAAGGGAGATGGGGCATGAAGTTATTTCTGGGAGTTGGAGACATACCAAGTTAGCTCAGTTCTGGGCATCTTTGAAATACCTATACAAACTTGTTCCTACATAGTAACTTGCATCTTTGAATGGGAATGTGCTTGTTTACAGCAACGTGCTATAAGTTCTGAATGCCCGAATTGGGAATCTGTGTGAAAACTTTGTTAGGAATTATGTGATCCTTACAAGCTGGAAGTAAGGGAGTTGGGGCATGAAGTTATTTGTAGGAGTTGGACACATAACAAGTTTAGCTCAGTTCTGGGCATCTTTGAAATACCTATACAAACTTGTTCCTACATAGTAACTTGCAACTTTGAATGAGAATGTGCTTGCTTACAGCAACGTGCTATATGTTCTGAATGCCCGAATTGGGAATCTGTGTCAAAACTTTGTTAGAAATTATGTGATCCTTACTAGCTGGAAGTAAGGGAGATGGGGCATGAAGTTATTTCTAGGAGTTGGACACATACAACGTTTAGCTCAGTTCTGGGCATCTTTGAAATACCTATACAAACTTGTTCCTACATAGTAACTTGCAACTTTGAATGAGAATGTGCTGGCTTACAGCAACGTGCTATATGTACTGAATGCCCGAATTGGGAATCTGTGTGAAAACTTTCTTAGAAATTATGTGATCCTTACGAGCTGGATGTAAGGGAGATGGGGCGTGAAGTTATTTCTAGGAGTTGGAGACATACAACGTTTAGCTCAGTTCTGGGCATCTTTGAAATACCTATACAAACATCTTCCTACATAGTAACTTGCAACTTTGAATGAGAATGTGCTTGCTTACAGCATCGTGCTCTATGTTCCGAATGCGCGAATTGGTAATCTGTGTCAAAACTTTGTTAGGAATTATGTGATCCTTACTAGCTGGACGTAAGGGAGATGGGGCATGAAGTAATTTCTAGCAGTTGGAGACATACCAAGGTTAGCTCAGTTCTGGGCATCTTTGAAATACCTATACAAACTTGTTCCTACATAGTAACTTGAAACTTTGAATGAGAATGTGCTTGCTTACAGCAACGTGCTATATGTTCTGAATGCCCGAATTGGGAATCTGTGTCAAAACTTTGTTAGAAATTATGTGATCCTTACTAGCTGGAAATAAGGGAGATGGGGCATGAAGTTATTTCTAGGAGTTGGAGACATACCAAGTTTAGCTCAGTTCTGGGCATCATTGAAATACCTATACAAACTTGTTCCTACATAGTAACTTGCAACTTTGAATGAGAATGTGCTTGCTTACAGCAACGTGCTATATGTTCTGAATGCCCGAATTGGGAATCTGTGTCAAAAGTGTGTTAGGAAATATGTGATCCTTACTAGCTGGAAGTAAGGGAGATGGGGCATGAAGTTATTTCTAGGAGTTGGAGACATACCAAGTATAGCTCAGTTCTGGGCATCTTTGAAATACCTATACAAACTTGTTTCTACATAGAAACTTGCAACTTTGATGAGAATGTGCTTACTTACACCAACGTGCTATATGTTCTGAATGCCCGAATTGGGAATCCGTGTCAAAATTTTGTTAGGAATTATGTGATCCTTACTAGCTGGAAGTAAGGGAGATGGGGCATGTAGTTATTTCTAGGAGTTGGAGACATACAACGTTTAGCTCAGTTCTGGGCATCTTTGAAATACCTATACAAACTTGTTCCTACATAGTAACTTGCAAATTTGAATGAGAATGTGCTTGCTTACAGCAACGTGCTATATGTTCTGCATGCCCGAATTGGGAATCTGTGTCAAAACTTTGTTAGGAATTATGTGATCCTTAATTTCTGGAAGTAAGGTAGATGGGGCATGAAGTTTTGTCTAGGAGTTTGAGACATACCCACTTTAGCTCAATTCTGGGTATCTTTGAAATACCTATACAAACTTGTTCCTACATAGTAACTTGCAACTTTGAATGAGAATGTGCTAGCTTACAGCAACGTGCTATATGTTCTGAATGCCCGAATTTGGATTCTGTGTCAAAACTTTGTTAGGAATTATGTGATCCTTACTACCTGGAAGTAAGGGAGATGGGGCATGAAGATATTTCTAGGAGTTGGAGACATACAACGTTTAGCTCAGTTCTGGGCATCTTTGAAATACCTATACAAACTTGTTCCTACATAGTAACTTGCAACTTTGAATGAGAATGTGCTTGCTTACAGCAACGTGCTATATGTTCTGAATGCCCGAATTGGGAATCTGTGTCAAATCTTTGTTAGGAATTATGTGATCCTTACTAGCTGGAAGTAAGGGAGATGGGGCATGAAGTTATTTCTAGGAGTTGGAGACATACACACTTTCGCTCAGTTCTGGGCATCTTTGAAAGTCCTATACAAACTTGTTCCTACATAGTAACTTGCAACTTTGAATGAGAATGTGCTTGCTTACAGCAACGTGCTATATGTTCTGAATGCCCGAATGGGGAATCTGTGTCAAAACTTTGTTAGGAATTATGTGATCCTTACTAGCTGGAAGTAAGGGAGATGGGGCATGAAGTTATTTCTAGGAGTTGGAGACATACAACGTTTAGCTCAGTTCTGGGCATCTTTGAAATACCTATACAAACTTGTTCCTACATAGTAACTTGCAACTTTGAATGAGAATGTGCTTGCTTACAGCAACGTGCTATATGTTCTGAATGCCCGAATTGGGAATCTGTGTCAATACTTTGTTAGGAATTATGTGATCCTTACTAGCTGGAAGTAAGGGAGGTGGGGCATGAAGTTATTTCTAGGAGTTGGAGACATACCAAGTTTAGCTCAGTTCTGGGCATCATTGAAATACCTATACAAACTTGTTCCTACATAGTAACTTGCAACTTTGAATGAGAATGTGCTTGCTTACAGCAACGTGCTATATGTTCTGAATGCCCGAATTGGGAATCTGTGTCAAAAGTGTGTTAGGAAATGTGTGATCCTTACTAGCTGGAAGTAAGGGAGATGGGGCATGAAGTTATTTCTAGGAGTTGGAGACATACCAAGTATAGCTCAGTTCTGGGCATCTTTGAAATACCTATACAAACTTGTTTCTACATAGAAACTTGCAACTTTGATGAGAACGTGCTTACTTACAGCAACGTGCTATATGTTCTGAATGCCCGAATTGGGAATCTGTGTCAAAACTTTGTTAGGAATTATGTGATCCTTACTAGCTGGAAGTAAGGGAGATGGGGCATGTAGTTATTTCTAGGAGTTGGAGACATACAACGTTTAGCTCAGTTCTGGGCATCTTTGAAATACCTATACAAAATTGTTCCTACATAGTAACTTGCAAATTTGAATGAGAATGTGCTTGCTTACAGCAACGTGCTATATGTTCTGCATGCCCGAATTGGGAATCTGTGTCAAAACTTTGTTAGGAATTATGTGATCCTTAATTTCTGGAAGTAAGGTAGATTGGGCATGAAGATTTGTCTAGGAGTTGGAGACATACCCACTTTAGCTCAATTCTGGGTATCTTTGAAATACCTATACAAACTTGTTCCTACATAGTAACTTGCAACTTTGAATGAGAATGTGCTAGCTTACAGCAACGTGCTATATGTTCTGAATGCCCGAATTTGGATTCTGTGTCAAAACTTTGTTAGGAATTATGTGATCCTTACTACCTGGAAGTAAGGGAGATGGGGCATGAAGATATTTCTAGGAGTTGGAGACATACAACGTTTAGCTCAGTTCTGGGCATCTTTGAAATACCTATACAAACTTGTTCCTACATAGTAACTTGCAACTTTGAATGAGAATGTGCTTGCTTACAGCAACGTGCTATATGTTCTGAATGCCCGAATTGGGAATCTGTGTCAAAACTTTGTTAGGAATTATGTGATCCTTAGTAGCTGGAAGTAAGGGAGATGGGGCATGAAGTTATTTCTAGGAGTTGGACACATACCAAGTTTAGCTCAGTTCTGGGCATCTTTGAAATACCTATACAAACCTGTTCCTACATAGTAACTTGCAACTTTGAATGAGAATGTGCTTGCTTACAGCAACGTGCTATATGTTCTGAATGCCCGAATTGGGAATCTGTGTCAAAACTCTGTTAGGAATTATGTGATCCTTACTAGCTGGAAGTAAGGGAAATGGGGCATGAAGTTATTTCTAGGAGTTGGACACATACCAAGTTTAGCTCAGTTCTGGGCATCTTTGAAATACCTATACAAACTTGTTCCTACATAGTAACATGCAACTTTGAATGAGAATGTGCTTGCTTACAGCAACGTGCTATATGTTCTGAATGCCCGAATTGGGAATCTGTGTCAAATCTTTGTTAGGAATTATGTGATCCTTACTAGCTGGAAGTAAGGGAGATGGGGCATGAAGTTATTTCTAGGAGTTGGAGACATACACACCCTCGCTCATTTCTGGGCATCTTTGAAAGTCCTATACAAACTTGTTCCTACATAGTAACTTGCAACTTTGAATGAGAATGTGCTTGCTTACAGCAACGTGCTATATGTTCTAAATGCCCGAATTGGGAATCTGTGTCAAAACTTTGTTAGGAATTATGTGATCCTTACTAGCTGGAAGTAAGGGAGATGGGGCATGAAGTTATTTCTAGGAGTTGGAGACATACAAAGTTTAGCTCAGTTCTGGGCATCTTTGAAATACCTATACAAACTTGTTCCTACATAGTAACTTGCAACTTTGAATGAGAATGTGTTTGCTTACAGCAACGTGCTATATGTTCTGAATGCCCGAATTGGGAATCTGTGTCAAAACTTTCTTAGAAATTATGTGATCCTTAATAGATGGAAGTAAGGGAGATGGGGCATGAAGTTATTTCTAGGAGTTGGAGACATACCAAGGTTAGCTCAGTTCTGGGCATCTTTGAAATACCTATACAAACTTGTTCCTACATAGTAACTTGCAACTTTGAATGAGAATGTGATTGCTTACAGCAACGTGCTATATGTTCTGAATGCCCGAATTGGGAATCTGTGTCAAAACTTTGTTAGGAATTATGTGATCCTTACTAGCTGGAAGTAAGGGAGATGGGGCATGAAGATATTTCTAGGAGTTGGAGACATACAACGTTTAGCTCAGTTCTGGGCATCTTTGCAATATCTATACAAACTTGTTCCTACATAGTAACTTGCAACTTTGAATGAGAATGTGCTTGCTTACAGCAACGTGCTATATGTTCTGAATGCCCGAATTGGGAATCTGTGTCAAAACTTTGTTAGGTATTATGTGATCCTTACTAGCTGGAAGTAAGGGAGATGGGGCATGAAGTTATTTCTAGGAGTTGGAGACATACAACGTTTAACTCAGTTCTGGGCATCTTTGAAATACCTATACAAACTTGTTTCTACATAGAAACTTGCAACTTTGATGAGAACGTGCTTACTTACAGCAACGTGCTATATGTTCTGAATGCCCGAATTGGGAATCTGTGTCAAAACTTTGTTAGGAATTATGTGATCCTTACTAGCTGGAAGTAAGGGAGAAGGGGCATGTAGTTATTTCTAGGAGTTGGAGACATACAACGTTTAGCTCAGTTCTGGGCATCTTTGAAATACCTATACAAAATTGTTCCTACATAGTAACTTGCAAATTTGAATGAGAATGTGCTTGCTTACAGCAACGTGCTATATGTTCTGCATGCCCGAATTGGGAATCTGTGTCAAAACTTTGTTAGGAATTATGCGATCCTTAATTTCTGGAAGTAAGGTAGATTGGGCATGAAGATTTGTCTAGGAGTTGGAGACATACCCACTTTAGCTCAATTCTGGGTATCTTTGAAATACCTATACAAACTTGTTCCTACATAGTAACTTGCAACTTTGAATGAGAATGTGCTAGCTTACAGCAACGTGCTATATGTTCTGAATGCCCGAATTTGGATTCTGTGTCAAAACTTTGTTAGGAATTATGTGATCCTTACTACCTGGAAGTAAGGGAGATGGGGCATGAAGATATTTCTAGGAGTTGGAGACATACAACGTTTAGCTCAGTTCTGGGCATCTTTGAAATACCTATACAAACTTGTTCCTACATAGTAACTTGCAACTTTGAATGAGAATGTGCTTGCTTACAGCAACGTGCTATATGTTCTGAATGCCCGAATTGGGAATCTGTGTCAAAACTTTGTTAGGAATTATGTGATCCTTAGTAGCTGGAAGTAAGGGAGATGGGGCATGAAGTTATTTCTAGGAGTTGGACACATACCAAGTTTAGCTCAGTTCTGGGCATCTTTGAAATACCTATACAAACCTGTTCCTACATAGTAACTTGCAACTTTGAATGAGAATGTGCTTGCTTACAGCAACGTGCTATATGTTCTGAATGCCCGAATTGGGAATCTGTGTCAAAACTCTGTTAGGAATTATGTGATCCTTACTAGCTGGAAGTAAGGGAAATGGGGCATGAAGTTATTTCTAGGAGTTGGACACATACCAAGTTTAGCTCAGTTCTGGGCATCTTTGAAATACCTATACAAACTTGTTCCTACATAGTAACATGCAACTTTGAATGAGAATGTGCTTGCTTACAGCAACGTGCTATATGTTCTGAATGCCCGAATTGGGAATCTGTGTCAAATCTTTGTTAGGAATTATGTGATCCTTACTAGCTGGAAGTAAGGGAGATGGGGCATGAAGTTATTTCTAGGAGTTGGAGACATACACACCCTCGCTCATTTCTGGGCATCTTTGAAAGTCCTATACAAACTTGTTCCTACATAGTAACTTGCAACTTTGAATGAGAATGTGCTTGCTTACAGCAACGTGCTATATGTTCTAAATGCCCGAATGGGGAATCTGTGTCAAAACTTTGTTAGGAATTATGTGATCCTTACTAGCTGGAAGTAAGGGAGATGGGGCATGAAGTTATTTCTAGGAGTTGGAGACATACAAAGTTTAGCTCAGTTCTGGGCATCTTTGAAATACCTATACAAACTTGTTCCTACATAGTAACTTGCAACTTTGAATGAGAATGTGCTTGCTTACAGCAACGTGCTATATGTTCTGAATGCCCGAATTGGGAATCTGTGTCAATACTTTGTTAGGAATTATGTGATCCTTACTAGCTGGAAGTAAGGGAGGTGGGGCATGAAGTTATTTGTAGGAGTTGGACACATACCAAGTTTAGCACAGTTCTGGGCATCTTTGAAATACTTATACAAACTTGTTCCTAAATAGTAACTTGCAACTTTGAGTGAGAATGTGCTTGCTTACAGCAACGTGCTCTGTGTTCTCAATGCCCGAATTGGGAATCTGTGTCAAAACTTTGTTAGGAATTATGTGATCCTTACTAGCTGGATGTAAGGGAGATGGAGCATGAAGTTATTTCTAGGAGTTGGACACATACAACGTTTAGCTCTGTTCTGGGCATCTTTGAAATACCTATACAAACTTGTTCCTACATAGTAACTTGCAACTTTGAATGAGAATGTGCTTGCTTACAGCAACGTGCTATATGTTCTGAATGCCCGAATTGGGAATCTGTGTCAAAACTTTCTTAGAAATTATGTGATCCTTAATAGATGGAAGTAAGGGAGATGGGGCATGAAGTTATTTCTAGGAGTTGGAGACATACCAAGGTTAGCTCAGTTCTGGGCATCTTTGAAATACCTATACAAACTTGTTCCTACATAGTAACTTGCAACTTTGAATGAGAATGTGATTGCTTACAGCAACGTGCTATATGTTCTGAATGCCCGAATTGGGAATCTGTGTCAAAACTTTGTTAGGAATTATGTGATCCTTACTAGCTGGAAGTAAGGGAGATGGGGCATGAAGATATTTCTAGGAGTTGGAGACATACAACGTTTAGCTCAGTTCTGGGCATCTTTGCAATATCTATACAAACTTGTTCCTACATAGTAACTTGCAACTTTGAATGAGAATGTGCTTGCTTACAGCAACGTGCTATATGTTCTGAATGCCCGAATTGGGAATCTGTGTCAAAACTTTGTTAGGTATTATGTGATCCTTACTAGCTGGAAGTAAGGGAGATGGGGCATGAAGTTATTTCTAGGAGTTGGAGACATACAACGTTTAACTCAGTTCTGGACATCTTTGAAATACCTATACAAACTTGTTCCTACATAGTAACTTGCAACTTTGAATGAGAATGTGCTTGCTTACAGCAACGTGCTATATGTTCTGAATGCCCGAATTGGGAATCTGTGTCAAAACTTTGTTAGGAATTATGTGATCCTTACTAGCTGGAAGTAAGGGAGATGGGGCATGAAGTTATTTTTAGGAGTTGGAGACATACACACTTTAGCTCAGTTCTGGGTATCTTTGAAAGTCCTATACAAACTTGTTCCTACATAGTAACTTGCAACTTTGAATGAGAATGTGCTTGCTTACAGCAACGTGCTGTATGTTCTGAATGCCCGAATGGGGAATCTGTGTCAAAACTTTGTTAGGAATTATGTGATCCTTACTAGCTGGAAGTAAGGGAGATGGGGCATGAAGTTATTTCTAGGAGGTGGAGACATACAACGTTTAGCTCAGTTCTGGGCATCTTTGAAATACCTATACAAACTTGTTCCTACATAGTATCTTGCAACTTTGAATGAGATTGTGCTTGCTTACAGCAACGTGCTATATGTTCTGAATGCCCGAATTTGGAATCTGTGTCAAAACTTTGTTAGGAATTATGTGATCCTTAGTAGCTGGAAGTAAGGGAGATGGGGCATGAAGTTATTTCTAGGAGTTGGACACATACCAAGTTTAGCTCTGTTCTGGGCATCTTTGAAATACCTATACAAACTTGTTTCTACATAGTAACTTGCAACTTTGAATGAGAATGTGCTTGCTTACAGCAACGTGCTGTATGTTCTGAATGCCCGAATTGGGAATCTGTGTCAAAACTTTGTTAGGAATTATGTGATCCTTACTAGCTGGAAGTAAGGGAGATGGGTCATGAAGTTATTTCTAGGAGTTGGAGACATACAACGTTTAGCTCAGTTCTGGGCATCTTTGAAATACCTATACAAACCTGTTCCTACATAGCAACTTGCAACTTTGAATGAGAATGTGCTTGCTTACAGCAACGTGCTATATGTTCTGAATGCCCGAATTGGGAATCTGTGTCAAAACTTTCTTAGAAATTATGTGATCCTTACTAGCTGGAAGTAAGGGAGATGGGGCATGAAGTTATTTCTAGGAGTTGGAGACATACAACGTTTAGCTCAGTTCTGGACATCTTTGAAATACCAATACAAACTTGTTCCTACATAGTAACTTGCAACTTTGAAAGAGAATGTGCTTGCTTACAGCAACGTGCTATATGTTCTGAATGCCCGAATTGGGAATCTGTGTCAACACTTTGTTAGGAATTATGTGATCCTTACTAGCTGGAAGTTAGGCAGATGGGGCATGAAGTTATTTCTAGGAGATGAAGACATACGAAGTTTAGCTCAGTTCTGGGCATCTTTGAAATACCTATGCAAACTTGTTCCTACATAGTAACTTGCAACTTTGAATGAGAATGTGCTTGCTTACAGCAACGTGCTATATGTTCTGAATTCCCGAATTGGGAATCTGTGTCAAAACTTTGTTAGGAATTATGTGATCCTTACTAGCTGGAAGTAAGGGAGATGGGGCATGAAGTTTTGCCTAGGAGTTGGAGACATACCCACTTTAGCTCAGTTCTGGGCATCTTTGAAATACCTATACAAACTTGTTCCTACATAGTAACTTGCATCTTTGAATGAGAATGTGCTTGCTTACAGCAACGTGCTATATGTTCTGAATGCCCGAATTGGGCATCTGTGTCAAAACTTTGTTAGGAATTATGTGATCCTTACTAGCTGGAAGTAAGGGAGATGGGGCATGAAGTTATTTTTAGGAGTTGGAGACATACACACTTTAGCTCAGTTCTGGGTATCTTTGAAAGTCCTATACAAACTTGTTCCTACATAGTAACTTGCAACTTTGAATGAGAATGTGCTTGCTTACAGCAACGTGCTATATGTTCTGAATGCCCGAATGG
The DNA here is from genome assembly GCF_020826845.1 of Diceros bicornis minor. NCBI lineage: Eukaryota > Metazoa > Chordata > Mammalia > Perissodactyla > Rhinocerotidae > Diceros > Diceros bicornis. The sequence goes on from NC_080758.1 coordinate 60,647,729, forward strand.
GGAATCTGTGTCAAAACTTTGTTAGGAATTATGTGATCCTTACTAGCTGGAAGTAAGGGAGATGGGGCATGAAGTTATTTCTAGGAGTTGGAGACATACAACGTTTAGCTCAGTTCTGGGCATCTTTGAAATACCTATACAAACTTGTTCCTACATAGTATCTTGCAACTTTGAATGAGAATGTGCTTGCTTACAGCAACGTGCTATATGTTCTGAATGCCCGAATTTGGAATCTGTGTCAAAACTTTGTTAGGAATTATGTGATCCTTAGTAGCTGGAAGTAAGGGAGATGGGGCATGAAGTTATTTCTAGGAGTTGGACACATACCAAGTTTAGCTCAGTTCTGGGCATCTTTGAAATACCTATACAAACTTGTTTCTACATAGTAACTTGCAACTTTGAATGAGAATGTGCTTGCTTACAGCAACGTGCTATATGTTCTGAATGCCCGAATTGGGAATCTGTGTCAAAACTTTGTTAGGAATTATGTGATCCTTACTAGCTGGAAGTAAGGGAGATGGGTCATGAAGTTATTTCTAGGAGTTGGAGACATACAACGTTTAGCTCAGTTCTGGGCATCTTTGAAATACCTATACAAACCTGTTCCTACATAGTAACTTGCAACTTTGAATGAGAATGTGCTTGCTTACAGAAACGTGCTATATGTTCTGAATGCCCGAATTGGGAATCTGTGTCAAAACTTTCTTAGAAATTATGTGATCCTTACTAGCTGGAAGTAAGGGAGATGGGGCATGAAGTTATTTCTAGGAGTTGGAGACATACCCACTTTAGCTCAGTTCTGGACATCTTTGAAATACCAATACAAACTTGTTCCTACATAGTAACTTGCAACTTTGAAAGAGAATGTGCTTGCTTACAGCAACGTGCTATATGTTCTGAATGCCCGAATTGGGAATCTGTGTCAAAACTTTGTTAGGAATTATGTGATCCTTACTAGCTGGAAGTTAGGCAGATGGGGCATGAAGTTATTTCTAGGAGATGAAGACATACGAAGTTTAGCTCAGTTCTGGGCATCTTTGAAATACCTATACAAACTTGTTCCTACATAGTAACTTGCAACTTTGAATGAGAATGTGCTTGCTTACAGCAACGTGCTATATGTTCTGAATGCCCGAATTGGGAATCTGTGTCAAAACTTTGTTAGGAATTATGTGATCCTTACTAGCTGGAAGATAGGCAGATGGGGCATGAAGTTATTTCTAGGAGATGAAGACATACGAAGTTTAGCTCAGGTCTGGGCATCTTTGAAATACCTATACAAACTTGTTCCTACATAGTAACTTGCAACTTTGAATGAGAATGTGCTTGCTTACAGCAACGTGCTATGTGTTCTGAATGCCCGAATTGGGAATCTGTGTCAAAACTTTGTTAGGAATTATGTGATCCTTACTAGCTGGAAGTAAGGGAGATGGGTCATGAAGTTATTTCTAGGAGTTGGAGACATACAACGTTTAGCTCAGTTCTGGACAGCTTTGAAATACCTATACAAACTTGTTCCTACATAGTAACTTGCAACTTTGAATGAGAATGTGCTTGCTTACAGCAACGTGCTATATGTTCTGAATGCCCGAATGGGGAATCTGTGTCAAAACTTTGTTAGGAATTATGTGATCCTTACTAGCTGGAAGTAAGGGAGATGGGGCATGAAGTTATTTCTAGGAGTTGGAGACATACAACGTTTAGCTCAGTTCTGGGCATCTTTGAAATACCTATACAAACTTGTTCCTACATAGTATCTTGCAACTTTGAATGAGAATGTGCTTGCTTACAGCAACGTGCTATATGTTCTGAATGCCCGAATTGGGAATCTGTGTCAAAACTTTGTTAGGAATTATGTGATCCTTAGTAGCTGGAAGTAAGGGAGATGGGGCATGAAGTTATTTCTACGAGTTGGACACATACCAAGTTTAGCTCAGTTCTGGGCATCTTTGAAATACCTATACAAACTTGTTTCTACATAGTAACTTGCAACTTTGAATGAGAATGTGCTTGCTTACAGCAACGTGCTATATGTTCTGAATGCCCGAATTTGGAATCTGTGTCAAAACTTTGTTAGGAATTATGTGATCCTTACTAGCTGGAAGTAAGGGAGATGGGTCATGAAGTTATTTCTAGGAGTTGGAGACATACAACGTTTAGCTCAGTTCTGGGCATCTTTGAAATACCTATACAAACCTGTTCCTACATAGTAACTTGCAACTTTGAATGAGAATGTGCTTGCTTACAGCAACGTGCTATATGTTCTGAATGCCCGAATTGGGAATCTGTGTCAAAACTTTCTTAGAAATTATGTGATCCTTACTAGCTGGAAGTAAGGGAGATGGGGCATGAAGTTATTTCTAGGAGTTGGAGACATACAACGTTTAGCTCAGTTCTGGACATCTTTGAAATACCAATACAAACTTGTTCCTACATAGTAACTTGCAACTTTGAAAGAGAATGTGCTTGCTTACAGCAACGTACTATATGTTCTGAATGCCCGAATTGGGAATCTGTGTCAAAACTTTGTTAGGAATTATGTGATCCTTACTAGCTGGAAGTTAGGCAGATGGGGCATGATGTTATTTCTAGGAGATGAAGACATACGAAGTTTAGCTCAGTTCTGGGCATCTTTGAAATACCTATACAAACTTGTTCCTACATAGTAACTTGCAACTTTGAATGAGAATGTGCTTGCTTACAGCAACGTGCTATATGTTCTGAATGCCCGAATTGGGAATCTGTGTCAAAACTTTGTTAGGAATTATGTGATCCTTACTAGCTGGAAGTTAGGCAGATGGGGCATGAAGTTATTTCTAGGACATGAAGACATACGAAGTTTAGCTCAGTTCTGGGCATCTTTGAAATACCTATACAAACTTGTTCCTACATAGTAACTTGCAACTTTGAATGAGAATGTGCTTGCTTACAGCAACGTGCTATGTGTTCTGAATGCCCGAATTGGGAATCTGTGTCAAAACTTTGTTAGGAATTATGTGATCCTTACTAGCTGGAAGTAAGGGAGATGGGTCATGAAGTTATTTCTAGGAGTTGGAGACATACAACGTTTAGCTCAGTTCTGGACAGCTTTGAAATACCTATACAAACTTGTTCCTACATAGTAACTTGCAACTTTGAATGAGAATGTGCTTGCTTACAGCAACGTGCTATATGTTCTGAATGCCCGAATGGGGAATCTGTGTCAAAACTTTGTTAGGAATTATGTGATCCTTACTAGCTGGAAGTAAGGGAGATGGGGCATGAAGTTATTTCTAGGAGTTGGAGACATACAACGTTTAGCTCAGTTCTGGGCATCTTTGAAATACCTATACAAACTTGTTCCTACATAGTATCTTGCAACTTTGAATGAGAATGTGCTTGCTTACAGCAACGTGCTATATGTTCTGAATGCCCGAATTGGGAATCTGTGTCAAAACTTTGTTAGGAATTATGTGATCCTTAGTAGCTGGAAGTAAGGGAGATGGGGCATGAAGTTATTTCTACGAGTTGGACACATACCAAGTTTAGCTCAGTTCTGGGCATCTTTGAAATACCTATACAAACTTGTTTCTACATAGTAACTTGCAACTTTGAATGAGAATGTGCTTGCTTACAGCAACGTGCTATATGTTCTGAATGCCCGAATTTGGAATCTGTGTCAAAACTTTGTTAGGAATTATGTGATCCTTACTAGCTGGAAGTAAGGGAGATGGGTCATGAAGTTATTTCTAGGAGTTGGAGACATACAACGTTTAGCTCAGTTCTGGGCATCTTTGAAATACCTATACAAACCTGTTCCTACATAGTAACTTGCAACTTTGAATGAGAATGTGCTTGCTTACAGCAACGTGCTATATGTTCTGAATGCCCGAATTGGGAATCTGTGTCAAAACTTTCTTAGAAATTATGTGATCCTTACTAGCTGGAAGTAAGGGAGATGGGGCATGAAGTTATTTCTAGGAGTTGGAGACATACAACGTTTAGCTCAGTTCTGGACATCTTTGAAATACCAATACAAACTTGTTCCTACATAGTAACTTGCAACTTTGAAAGAGAATGTGCTTGCTTACAGCAACGTACTATATGTTCTGAATGCCCGAATTGGGAATCTGTGTCAAAACTTTGTTAGGAATTATGTGATCCTTACTAGCTGGAAGTTAGGCAGATGGGGCATGATGTTATTTCTAGGAGATGAAGACATACGAAGTTTAGCTCAGTTCTGGGCATCTTTGAAATACCTATACAAACTTGTTCCTACATAGTAACTTGCAACTTTGAATGAGAATGTGCTTGCTTACAGCAACGTGCTATATGTTCTGAATGCCCGAATTGGGAATCTGTGTCAAAACTTTGTTAGGAATTATGTGATCCTTACTAGCTGGAAGTTAGGCAGATGGGGCATGAAGTTATTTCTAGGACATGAAGACATACGAAGTTTAGCTCAGTTCTGGGCATCTTTGAAATACCTATACAAACTTGTTCCTACATAGTAACTTGCAACTTTGAATGAGAATGTGCTTGCTTACAGCAACGTGCTATATGTTCTGAATGCCCGAATTGGGAATCTGTGTCAAAACTTTGTTAGGAATTATGTGATCCTTACTAGCTGGAAGTAAGGGAGATGGGGCATCAAGTTATTTCTAGGAGTTGGACACATACCAAGTTTAGCTCAGTTCTGGGCATCTTTGAAATACCTATACAAACTTGTTCTTACATAGTAACTTGCAACTTTGAATGAGAATGTGCTTGCTTACAGCAACGTGCTATATGTTCTGAATGCCCGAATTGGGAATCTGTGTCAAAACTTTGTTAGGAATTATGTGATCCTTACTAGCTGGAAGTAAGGGAGATGGGGCATGAAGTTATTTCTAGGAGTTGGAGACATACAACGTTTAGCTCAGTTCTGGACAGCTTTGAAATACCTATACAAACTTGTTCCTACATAGTAACTTGCAACTTTGAATGAGAATGTGCTTGCTTACAGCAACGTGCTATATGTTCTGAATGCCCGAATTGGGAATCTGTGTCAAAACTTTGTTAGGAATTATGTGATCCTTACTAGCTGGGAGTTAGGGAGATGGGGCATGAAGTTATTTCTAGAAGTTGGAGACATACAACGTTTAGCTCAGTTCTGGGCATCTTTGAAATACCTATACAAACTTGTTCCTACATAGTAACTTGCAACTTTGAATGAGAATGTGCTTGCTTACAGCAACGTGCTATATGTTCTGAATGCCCGAATTGGGAATCTGTGTCAAAACTTTCTTAGAAATTATGTGATCCTTACTAGCTCGAAGTAAGGGAGATGGGGCATGAAGTTATTTCTAGGAGCTGGACACATACAACGTTTAGCTCAGTTCTGGACAGCTTTGAAATACCTATACAAACTTGTTCCTACATAGTAACTTGCAACTTTGAATGAGAATGTGCTTGCTTACAGCAACGTGCTATATGTTCTGAATGCCCGAATTGGGAATCTGTGTCAAAACTTTGTTAGGAATTATGTGATCCTTACTAGATGGAAGTAAGGGAGATGGGGCATGAAGTTATTTCTAGAAGTTGGAGACATACAACGTTTAGCTCAGTTCTGGGCATCTTTGAAATACCTATACAAACTTGTTCCTACATAGTATCTTGCAACTTTGAATGAGAATGTGCTTGCTTACAGCAACGTGCTATATGTTCTGAATGCCCGAATTGGGAATCTGTGTCAAGACATTGTTAGGAATTATGTGATCCTTACTAGCTGGAAGTTAGGGAGATGGGGCATGAAGTTATTTCTAGGAGTTGGAGACATACAACGTTTAGCTCAGTTCTGGGCATCTTTGAAATACCTATACAAACTTGTTCCTACATAGTAACTTGCAACTTTGAATGAGAATGTGCTTGCTTACAGCAACGTGCTATATGTTCTGAATGCCCGAATTGGGAATCTGTGTCAAAACTTTGTTAGGAATTATGTGATCCTTACTTGCTGGAAGTAAGGGAGATGGGGCATGAAGTTATTTCTAGGAGTTGGAGACATACCAAGTTTAGCTCAGTTCTGGGCATCTTTGATATACCTATACAAACTAGTTCCTACATAGTAACTTGCAACTTTGAATGAGAATGTGCTTGCTTAAGCAACGTGCTATATGTTCTAAATGCCCGAATTGGGAATCTGTGTCAAAACTTTGTTAGGAATTATGTGATCCTTACTAGCTGGAAGTAAGAGAGATGGGGCATGAAGGTTTGTCTAGGAGTTGGAGACATACCCACTTTAGCTCAGTTCTGGGCATCTTTGAAATACCTATACAAACTTGTTCCTGCATAGTAACTTGCAACTTTGAATGAGAATGTGCTTGCTTACAGGAACGTGCTATATGTTCTGAACGCCCGAATTGGGAATCTGTGTCAAAACTCTTTTAGAAATTATGTGATCCTTACTAGCTCGAAGTAAGGGAGATGGGGCATGAAGATATTTCTAGGAGTTGGAGACATACTAATTTAGCTCAGTTCTGGGCATCTTTGCAATACCTATACAAACTTGTTCCTACATAGTAACTTGCAACATTGAATGAGAATGTGCTTGCTTACAGCAACGTGCTATATGTTCTGAATGCCCGAATTGGGAATCTGTGTCAAAACTTTCTTAGAATTTATGTGATCCTTACTAGCTGGAAGTAAGGAAGATGGGGCATGAAGTTATTTCTAGGAGTTGGAGGCATACCAAGTATAGTTCAGTTCTGGGCATCTTTGAAATACCTATACAAACTTGTTCCTACATAGTAACTTGCATCTTTGAATGAGAATATGCTTGCTTACAGCAACGTGCTATATGTTCTGAATGCCCGAATTTGGAATCTGTGTCAAAACTTTGTTAGGAATTATGTGATCCTTAGTAGCTGGAAGTAAGGGAGATGGGGCATGAAGTTATTTCTAGGAGTTGGACACATACCAAGTTTAGCTCTGTTCTGGGCATCTTTGAAATACCTATACAAACTTGTTTCTACATAGTAACTTGCAACTTTGAATGAGAATGTGCTTGCTTACAGCAACGTGCTGTATGTTCTGAATGCCCGAATTGGGAATCTGTGTCAAAACTTTGTTAGGAATTATGTGATCCTTACTAGCTGGAAGTAAGGGAGATGGGTCATGAAGTTATTTCTAGGAGTTGGAGACATACAACGTTTAGCTCAGTTCTGGGCATCTTTGAAATACCTATACAAACCTGTTCCTACATAGCAACTTGCAACTTTGAATGAGAATGTGCTTGCTTACAGCAACGTGCTATATGTTCTGAATGCCCGAATTGGGAATCTGTGTCAAAACTTTCTTAGAAATTATGTGATCCTTACTAGCTGGAAGTAAGGGAGATGGGGCATGAAGTTATTTCTAGGAGTTGGAGACATACAACGTTTAGCTCAGTTCTGGACATCTTTGAAATACCAATACAAACTTGTTCCTACATAGTAACTTGCAACTTTGAAAGAGAATGTGCTTGCTTACAGCAACGTGCTATATGTTCTGAATGCCCGAATTGGGAATCTGTGTCAACACTTTGTTAGGAATTATGTGATCCTTACTAGCTGGAAGTTAGGCAGATGGGGCATGAAGTTATTTCTAGGAGATGAAGACATACGAAGTTTAGCTCAGTTCTGGGCATCTTTGAAATACCTATGCAAACTTGTTCCTACATAGTAACTTGCAACTTTGAATGAGAATGTGCTTGCTTACAGCAACGTGCTATATGTTCTGAATTCCCGAATTGGGAATCTGTGTCAAAACTTTGTTAGGAATTATGTGATCCTTACTAGCTGGAAGTAAGGGAGATGGGGCATGAAGTTTTGCCTAGGAGTTGGAGACATACCCACTTTAGCTCAGTTCTGGGCATCTTTGAAATACCTATACAAACTTGTTCCTACATAGTAACTTGCATCTTTGAATGAGAATGTGCTTGCTTACAGCAACGTGCTATATGTTCTGAATGCCCGAATTGGGCATCTGTGTCAAAACTTTGTTAGGAATTATGTGATCCTTACTAGCTGGAAGTAAGGGAGATGGGGCATGAAGTTATTTTTAGGAGTTGGAGACATACACACTTTAGCTCAGTTCTGGGTATCTTTGAAAGTCCTATACAAACTTGTTCCTACATAGTAACTTGCAACTTTGAATGAGAATGTGCTTGCTTACAGCAACGTGCTATATGTTCTGAATGCCCGAATGGGGAATCTGTGTCAAAACTTTGTTAGGAATTATGTGATCCTTACTAGCTGGAAGTAAGGGAGATGGGGCATGAAGTTATTTCTAGGAGTTGGAGACATACAACGTTTAGCTCAGTTCTGGGCATCTTTGAAATACCTATACAAACTTGTTCCTACATAGTATCTTGCAACTTTGAATGAGAATGTGCTTGCTTACAGCAACGTGCTATATGTTCTGAATGCCCGAATTGGGAATCTGTGTCAAAACTTTGTTAGGAATTATGTGATCCTTAGTAGCTGGAAGTAAGGGAGATGGGGCATGAAGTTATTTCTAGGAGTTGGACACATACCAAGTTTAGCTCAGTTCTGGGCATCTTTGAAATACCTATACAAACTTGTTTCTACATAGTAACTTGCAACTTTGAATGAGAATGTGCTTGCTTACAGCAACGTGCTATATGTTCTGAATGCCCGAATTGGGAATCTGTGTCAAAACTTTGTTAGGAATTATGTGATCCTTACTAGCTGGAAGTAAGGGAGATGGGTCATGAAGTTATTTCTAGGAGTTGGAGACATACAACGTTTAGCTCAGTTCTGGGCATCTTTGAAATACCTATACAAACCTGTTCCTACATAGTAACTTGCAACTTTGAATGAGAATGTGCTTGCTTACAGCAACGTGCTATATGTTCTGAATGCCCGAATTGGGAATCTGTGTCAAAACTTTCTTAGAAATTATGTGATCCTTACTAGCTGGAAGTAAGGGAGATGGGGCATGAAGTTATTTCTAGGAGTTGGAGACATACCCACTTTAGCTCAGTTCTGGACATCTTTGAAATACCAATACAAACTTGTTCCTACATAGTAACTTGCAACTTTGAAAGAGAATGTGCTTGCTTACAGCAACGTGCTATATGTTCTGAATGCCCGAATTGGGAATCTGTGTCAAAACTTTGTTAGGAATTATGTGATCCTTACTAGCTGGAAGTTAGGCAGATGGGGCATGAAGTTATTTCTAGGAGATGAAGACATACGAAGTTTAGCTCAGTTCTGGGCATCTTTGAAATACCTATACAAACTTGTTCCTACATAGTAACTTGCAACTTTGAATGAGAATGTGCTTGCTTACAGCAACGTGCTATATGTTCTGAATGCCCGAATTGGGAATCTGTGTCAAAACTTTGTTAGGAATTATGTGATCCTTACTAGCTGGAAGATAGGCAGATGGGGCATGAAGTTATTTCTAGGAGATGAAGACATACGAAGTTTAGCTCAGGTCTGGGCATCTTTGAAATACCTATACAAACTTGTTCCTACATAGTAACTTGCAACTTTGAATGAGAATGTGCTTGCTTACAGCAACGTGCTATGTGTTCTGAATGCCCGAATTGGGAATCTGTGTCAAAACTTTGTTAGGAATTATGTGATCCTTACTAGCTGGAAGTAAGGGAGATGGGTCATGAAGTTATTTCTAGGAGTTGGAGACATACAACGTTTAGCTCAGTTCTGGACAGCTTTGAAATACCTATACAAACTTGTTCCTACATAGTAACTTGCAACTTTGAATGAGAATGTGCTTGCTTACAGCAACGTGCTATATGTTCTGAATGCCCGAATGGGGAATCTGTGTCAAAACTTTGTTAGGAATTATGTGATCCTTACTAGCTGGAAGTAAGGGAGATGGGGCATGAAGTTATTTCTAGGAGTTGGAGACATACAACGTTTAGCTCAGTTCTGGGCATCTTTGAAATACCTATACAAACTTGTTCCTACATAGTATCTTGCAACTTTGAATGAGAATGTGCTTGCTTACAGCAACGTGCTATATGTTCTGAATGCCCGAATTGGGAATCTGTGTCAAAACTTTGTTAGGAATTATGTGATCCTTAGTAGCTGGAAGTAAGGGAGATGGGGCATGAAGTTATTTCTAGGAGTTGGACACATACCAAGTTTAGCTCAGTTCTGGGCATCTTTGAAATACCTATACAAACTTGTTTCTACATAGTAACTTGCAACTTTGAATGAGAATGTGCTTGCTTACAGCAACGTGCTATATGTTCTGAATGCCCGAATTGGGAATCTGTGTCAAAACTTTGTTAGGAATTATGTGATCCTTACTAGCTGGAAGTAAGGGAGATGGGTCATGAAGTTATTTCTAGGAGTTGGAGACATACAACGTTTAGCTCAGTTCTGGGCATCTTTGAAATACCTATACAAACCTGTTCCTACATAGTAACTTGCAACTTTGAATGAGAATGTGCTTGCTTACAGCAACGTGCTATATGTTCTGAATGCCCGAATTGGGAATCTGTGTCAAAACTTTCTTAGAAATTATGTGATCCTTACTAGCTGGAAGTAAGGGAGATGGGGCATGAAGTTATTTCTAGGAGTTGGAGACATACAACGTTTAGCTCAGTTCTGGACATCTTTGAAATACCAATACAAACTTGTTCCTACATAGTAACTTGCAACTTTGAAAGAGAATGTGCTTGCTTACAGCAACGTACTATATGTTCTGAATGCCCGAATTGGGAATCTGTGTCAAAACTTTGTTAGGAATTATGTGATCCTTACTAGCTGGAAGTTAGGCAGATGGGGCATGATGTTATTTCTAGGAGATGAAGACATACGAAGTTTAGCTCAGTTCTGGGCATCTTTGAAATACCTATACAAACTTGTTCCTACATAGTAACTTGCAACTTTGAATGAGAATGTGCTTGCTTACAGCAACGTGCTATATGTTCTGAATGCCCGAATTGGGAATCTGTGTCAAAACTTTGTTAGGAATTATGTGATCCTTACTAGCTGGAAGTTAGGCAGATGGGGCATGAAGTTATTTCTAGGACATGAAGACATACGAAGTTTAGCTCAGTTCTGGGCATCTTTGAAATACCTATACAAACTTGTTCCTACATAGTAACTTGCAACTTTGAATGAGAATGTGCTTGCTTACAGCAACGTGCTATATGTTCTGAATGCCCGAATTGGGAATCTGTGTCAAAACTTTGTTAGGAATTATGTGATCCTTACTAGCTGGAAGTAAGGGAGATGGGGCATCAAGTTATTTCTAGGAGTTGGACACATACCAAGTTTAGCTCAGTTCTGGGCATCTTTGAAATACCTATACAAACTTGTTCTTACATAGTAACTTGCAACTTTGAATGAGAATGTGCTTGCTTACAGCAACGTGCTATATGTTCTGAATGCCCGAATTGGGAATCTGTGTCAAAACTTTGTTAGGAATTATGTGATCCTTACTAGCTGGAAGTAAGGGAGATGGGGCATGAAGTTATTTCTAGGAGTTGGAGACATACAACGTTTAGCTCAGTTCTGGACAGCTTTGAAATACCTATACAAACTTGTTCCTACATAGTAACTTGCAACTTTGAATGAGAATGTGCTTGCTTACAGCAACGTGCTATATGTTCTGAATGCCCGAATTGGGAATCTGTGTCAAAACTTTGTTAGGAATTATGTGATCCTTACTAGCTGGGAGTTAGGGAGATGGGGCATGAAGTTATTTCTAGAAGTTGGAGACATACAACGTTTAGCTCAGTTCTGGGCATCTTTGAAATACCTATACAAACTTGTTCCTACATAGTAACTTGCAACTTTGAATGAGAATGTGCTTGCTTACAGCAACGTGCTATATGTTCTGAATGCCCGAATTGGGAATCTGTGTCAAAACTTTCTTAGAAATTATGTGATCCTTACTAGCTCGAAGTAAGGGAGGTGGGGCATGAAGTTATTTCTAGGAGCTGGACACATACAACGTTTAGCTCAGTTCTGGACAGCTTTGAAATACCTATACAAACTTGTTCCTACATAGTAACTTGCAACTTTGAATGAGAATGTGCTTGCTTACAGCAACGTGCTATATGTTCTGAATGCCCGAATTGGGAATCTGTGTCAAAACTTTGATAGGAATTATGTGATCCTTACTAGATGGAAATAAGGGAGATGGGGCATGAAGTTATTTCTAGAAGTTGGAGACATACAACGTTTAGCTCAGTTCTGGGCATCTTTGAAATACCTATACAAACTTGTTCCTACATAGTATCTTGCAACTTTGAATGAGAATGTGCTTGCTTACAGCAACGTGCTATATGTTCTGAATGCCCGAATTGGGAATCTGTGTCAAGACTTTGTTAGGAATTATGTGATCCTTACTAGCTGGAAGTTAGGGAGATGGGGCATGAAGTTATTTCTAGGAGTTGGAGACATACAACGTTTAGCTCAGTTCTGGGCATCTTTGAAATACCTATACAAACTTGTTCCTACATAGTAACTTGCAACTTTGAATGAGAATGTGCTTGCTTACAGCAACGTGCTATATGTTCTGAATGCCCGAATTGGGAATCTGTGTCAAAACTTTGTTAGGAATTATGTGATCCTTACTTGCTGGAAGTAAGGGAGATGGGGCATGAAGTTATTTCTAGGAGTTGGAGACATACCAAGTTTAGCTCAGTTCTGGGCATCTTTGATATACCTATACAAACTAGTTCCTACATAGTAACTTGCAACTTTGAATGAGAATGTGCTTGCTTAAGCAACGTGCTATATGTTCTAAATGCCCGAATTGGGAATCTGTGTCAAAACTTTGTTAGGAATTATGTGATCCTTACTAGCTGGAAGTAAGAGAGATGGGGCATGAAGGTTTGTCTAGGAGTTGGAGACATACCCACTTTAGCTCAGTTCTGGGCATCTTTGAAATACCTATACAAACTTGTTCCTACATAGTAACTTGCAACTTTGAATGAGAATGTGCTTGCTTACAGCAACGTGCTATATGTTCTGAATGCCCGAATTGGGAATCTGTGTCAAAACATTGTTAGGAATTATGTGATCCTTACTAGCTGGAAGTAAGGGAGATGGGGCATGAAGTTATTTCTAGGAGTTGGAGACATACCAATGTTAGCTCAGTTCTGGGCATCTTTGAAACACCTATACAAACTTGTTCCTACATAGTAACTTGCAACTTTGAAAGAGAATGTGCTTGCTTACAGCAACGTACTATATGTTCTGAATGCCCGAATTGGGAATCTGTGTCAAAACTTTGTTAGGAATTATGTGATCCTTACTAGCTGGAAGTTAGGCAGATGGGGCATGATGTTATTTCTAGGAGATGAAGACATACGAAGTTTAGCTCAGTTCTGGGCATCTTTGAAATACCTATACAAACTTGTTCCTACATAGTAACTTGCAACTTTGAATGAGAATGTGCTTGCTTACAGCAACGTGCTATATGTTCTGAATGCCCGAATTGGGAATCTGTGTCAAAACTTTGTTAGGAATTATGTGATCCTTACTAGCTGGAAGTTAGGCAGATGGGGCATGAAGTTATTTCTAGGAGATGAAGACATACGAAGTTTAGCTCAGTTCTGGGCATCTTTGAAATACCTATACAAACTTGTTCCTACATAGTAACTTGCAACTTTGAATGAGAATGTGCTTGCTTACAGCAACGTGCTATATGTTCTGAATGCCCGAATTGGGAATCTGTGTCAAAACTTTGTTAGGAATTATGTGATCCTTACTAGCTGGGAGTTAGGGAGATGGGGCATGAAGTTATTTCTAGAAGTTGGAGACATACAACGTTTAGCTCAGTTCTGGGCATCTTTGAAATACCTATACAAACTTGTTCCTACATAGTAACTTGCAACTTTGAATGAGAATGTGCTTGCTTACAGCAACGTGCTATATGTTCTGAATGCCCGAATTGGGAATCTGTGTCAAAACTTTCTTAGAAATTATGTGATCCTTACTAGCTCGAAGTAAGGGAGATGGGGCATGAAGTTATTTCTAGGAGCTGGACACATACAACGTTTAGCTCAGTTCTGGACAGCTTTGAAATACCTATACAAACTTGTTCCTACATAGTAACTTGCAACTTTGAATGAGAATGTGCTTGCTTACAGCAACGTGCTATATGTTCTGAATGCCCGAATTGGGAATCTGTGTCAAAACTTTGTTAGGAATTATGTGATCCTTACTAGCTGCAAGTAAGGGAGATGGGGCATGAAGTTATTTCTAGAAGTTGGAGACATACAACGTTTAGCTCAGTTCTGGGCATCTTTCAAATACCTATACAAACTTGTTCCTACATAGTAACTTGCAACTTTGAATGAGAATGTGCTTGCTTACAGCAACGTGCTATATGTTCTGAATGCCCGAATTGGGAATCTGTGTCAAGACTTTGTTAGGAATTATGTGATCCTTACTAGCTGGAAGTTAGGGAGATGGGGCATGAAGTTATTTCTAGGAGTTGGAGACATACAACGTTTAGCTCAGTTCTGGGCATCTTTGAAATACCTATACAAACTTGTTCCTACATAGTAACTTGCAACTTTGAATGAGAATGTGCTTGCTTACAGCAACGTGCTATATGTTCTGAATGCCCGAATTGGGAATCTGTGTCAAAACTTTGTTAGGAATTATGTGATCCTTACTTGCTGGAAGTAAGGGAGATGGGGCATGAAGTTATTTCTAGGAGTTGGAGACATACCAAGTTTAGCTCAGTTCTGGGCATCTTTGATATACCTATACAAACTAGTTCCTACATAGTAACTTGCAACTTTGAATGAGAATGTGCTTGCTTACAGCAACGTGCTATATGTTCTGAATGCCCGAATTGGGAATCTGTGTCAAAACCTTGTTAGGAATTATGTGATCCTTACTAGCTGGAAGTAAGGGAGATGGGTCATGAAGTTATTTCTAGGAGTTGGAGACATACAACTTTAAGCTCAGTTCTGGGCATCTTTGAAATACCTATATAAACCTGTTCCTACATAGTAACTTGCAACTTTGAATGAGAATGTGCTGGCTTACAGCAACGTGCTATATGTTCTGAATGCCCGAATTGGGAATCTGTGTCAAAACTTTCTTAGAAATTATGTGATCCTTACTATCTGGAAGTAAGGGAGATGGGGCATGAAGTTATTTCTAGGAGTTGGAGACATACAACGTTTAGCTCAGTTCTGGACAGCTTTGAAATACCTATACAAACTTGTTCCTACATAGTAACTTGCAACTTTGAATGAGAATGTGCTTGCTTACAGCAACGTGCTATATGTTCTGAATGCCCGAATTGGGAATCTGTGTGAAAACTTTGTTAGGAATTATGTGATCCTTACTAGCTGGAAGTAAGGGAGATGGGGCATGAAGTTATTTCTAGGAGTTGGAGACATACAACGTTTAGCTCAGTTCTGGGCATCTTTGAAATACCTATACAAACTTGTTCCTACATAGTAACTTGCAACTTTGAATGAGAATGTGCTTGCTTACAGCAACGTGCTATATGTTCTGAATGCCCGAATTGTGAAACTGTGTCAAAACTTTGTTAGGAATTATGTGATCCTTACTAGCTGGAAGAAAGGGAGATGGGACATGAAGTTATTTCTAGGAGTTGGACACATACCAAGTTTAGCAGAGTTCTGGGCATCTTTGAAATACCTATACAAACTTGTTCCTACATAGTAACTTGCAACTTTGAATGAGAATGTGCTTGCTTACAGCAACGTGCTATATGTTCTGAATGCCCGAATTGGGAATCTGTGTCAAAACATTGTTAGGAATTATGTGATCCTTACTAGCTGGAAGTAAGGGAGATGGGGCATGAAGTTATTTCTAGGAGTTGGAGACATACCAATGTTAGCTCAGTTCTGGGCATCTTTGAAACACCTATACAAACTTGTTCCTACATAGTAACTTGCAACTTTGAATGAGAATGTGCTTGCTTACAGCAACGTGCTATATGTTCTGAATGCCCGAATTGGGAATCTGTGTCAAAACATTGTTAGGAATTATGTGATCCTTACTAGCTGGAAGTAAGGGAGATGGGGCATGAAGTTATTTCTAGGAGTTGGACACATACCAAGTTTAGCTCAGTTCTGGGCATCTTTGAAATACCTATACAAACTTGTTCCTACATAGTAACTGGCAACTTTGAATGAGAATGTGCTTGCTAACAGCAACGTGCTATATGTTCTGAATGCCCGAATTGGGAATCTGTGTCAAAACTTTGTTAGGAATTATGTGATCCTTACTAGCTGGGAGTTAGGGAGATGGGGCATGAAGTTATTTCTAGGAGTTTGAGACATACAACGTTTAGCTCAGTTCTGGGCATCTTTGAAATACCTATACAAACTTGTTCCTACATAGTAACTTGCAACTTTGAACGAGAATGTGCTTGCTTACAGCAACGTGCTATATGTTCTGAATGCCCGAATTGGGAATCTGTGTCAAAACTTTGTTAGGAATTATGTGATCCTTACTAGCTGGATGTAAGGGAGATGGGGCATGAAGTTATTTCTAGGAGTTGGACACATACCAAGTTTAGCTCAGTTCTGGGCATCTTTTATATACCTATACAAACTAGTTCCTACATAGTAACTTGCAACTTTGAATGAGAATGTGCTTGCTTAAGCAACGTGCTATATGTTCTGAATGCCCGAATTGGAAATCTGTGTCAAAACTTTGTTAGGAATTATGTGATCCTTACTAGCTGGAAGTAAGAGAGATGGGGCATGAAGTTTTGTCTAGGAGTTGGAGACATACCCACTTTAGCTCAGTTCTGGGCATCTTTGAAATACCTATACAAACTTGTTCCTACATAGTAACTTGCAACTTTGAATGAGAATGTGCTTGCTTAGAGCAACGTGCTATATGTTCTGAATGCCCGAATTGGGAATCTGTGTCAAAACTTTGTTAGGAATTATGTGATCCTTACTAGCTGGAAGTAAGGGAGATGGGGCATGAAGATATTTCTAGGAGTTGGAGACATACCAAGTTTAGCTCAGTTCTGGGCATCTTTGCAATACCTATACAAACTTGTTCCTACATAGTAACTTGCAACTTTGAATGAGAATGTGCTTGCTTACAGCAACGTGCTATATGTTCTGAATGTCCGAATTGGGAATCTGTGACAAAACTTTCTTAGAATTTATGTGATCCTTACTAGCTGGAAGTAAGGGAGATGGGGCATGAAGTTATTTCTAGGAGTTGGAGACATACCAAGTTTAGTTCAGTTCTGGGCATCTTTGAAATACCTATACAAACTTGTTCCTACATAGTAACTTGCAACTTTGAATGAGAATGTGCTTGCTTACAGCAACGTGCTATATGTTCCGAATGCCCGAATTGGGAATCTGTGTCAAAACTTTGTTAGGAATTATGTGATCCTTACTAGCTGGAAGTTAAGGGAGATGGGGCATGAAGTTATTTCTAGGAGTTGGAGACATACCAAGGTTAGCTCAGTTCTGGGCATCTTTGAAATACCTATACAAACTTGTTCCTACATAGTAACTTGCAACTTTGAATGAAAATGTGCTTGCTTACAGCAACGTGCTATATGTTCTGAATGCCCGAATTGGGAATCTGTGTCAAAACTTTGTTAGGAATTATGTGATCCTTACTAGCTGGAAGTAAGGGAGATGGGGCATGAAGTTATTTCTAGGAGTTGGACACATACCAAGTTTAGCTCAGTTCTGGGCATCTTTGAAATACCTATACAAACTTGTTCCTACATAGTAACTTGCAACTTTGAATGAGAATGTGCTTGCTTACAGCAACGTGCCATATGTTCTGAATGCCCGAATTGGGAATCTGTGTCAAAACTTTGATAGGGATTATGTGATCCTTACTAGCTGGAAGTAAGGGAGATGGGGCATGAAGTAATTTCTAGGAGTTGGAGACATGCAACGTTTAGCTCAGTTCTGGGCATCTTTGAAATACCTATACAAACTTGTTTCTACATAGTAACTTGCAACTTTGAATGAGAATGTGCTTGCTTACAGCAACGTGCTATATGTTCTGAATGCCCGAATTGGGAATCTGTGTCAAAACTTTGTTAGGAATTATGTGATCCTTACCAGCTGGAAGTAAGGGAGATGGGGCATGAACTTATTTCTTGGAGTTGGAGACATGCAACGTTTAGCTCAGTTCTGGGCATCTTTGAAATACCTTTACAAACTTGTTCCTACATAGTAACTTGCTACTTTGAATGAGAATGAGCTTGCTTACGGCAACGTGCTCTATGCTCTGAATGCCCGAATTGGGAATCTGTGTCAAAACTTTGTTAGGAATTATGTGATCCTTACTAGCTGGAAGTTAGGGAGATGGGGCATGAAGTTATTTCTAGGAGTTGGAGACATACAACGTTTAGCTCAGTTCTGGGCATCTTTGAAATACCTATACAAACTTGTTCCTACATAGTAACTTGCAACTTTGAATGAGAATATGTTTGCTTACAGCAACGTGCTATATGTTCTGAATGCCCGAATTGGGAATCTGTGTCAAAACTTTGTTAGGAATTATGTGATCCTTACTAGCTGGAAGTAAGGGAAATGGGGCATGAAGTTATTTCTAGGAGTTGGAGACATACCAAGGTTAGCTCAGTTCTGGGCATCTTTGAAATACCTATACAAACTTGTTCCTACATAGTAACTTGCAACTTTGAATGAGAATGTGCTTGCTTTCAGCAACGTGCTATATGTTCTGAATGCCCGAATTGGGAATCTGTGTCAAAACTTTGTTAGGAATTATGTGATCCTTACTAGCTGGAAGTTAGGGAGATGGGGCATGAAGTTATTTCCAGGAGTTGGACACATACCAAGTTTAGCTCAGTTCTGGGCATCTTTGAAATACCTATACAAACTTGTTCCTACATAGTAACTTGCAACTTTGAATGAGAATGAGCTTGCTTACAGCAACGTGCTATATGTTCTGAATGCCCGAATTGGGAATCTGTCTCAAAACTTTGTTAGGAATTATGTGATCCTTACTAGCTGGAAGTTAGGGAGATGGGGCATGAAGTTATTTCTAGGAGTTGGAGACATACAAGGTTTAGCTCAGTTCTGGGCATCTTTGAAATACCTATACAAACTTGTTCCTATATAGTAACTTGCAACGTTGAATGAGAATGTGCTTGCTTACAGCAACGTGCTATATGTTCTGAATGCCCGAATTGGGCATCTGTGTCAAAACTTTGTTAGGAATTATGTGATCCTTGCTAGCTGGAAGTAAGTGAGAAGGGGCATGAAATTTTATCTAGTAGTTGGAGACATACCCACTTTAGCTCAGTTCTGGGCATCTTTTAAATACCTATACAAACTTGTTCCTACATAGTAACTTGCAACATTGAATGAGAATGTGCTTGCTTACAGCAACGTGCTATATGTTCTGAATGCCCGAATTGGGAATCTGTGTCAAAACTTTCTTAGAATTTATGTGATCCTTACTAGCTGGAAGTAAGGGAGATGGGGCATGAAGTAATTTCTAGGAGTTGGAGACATACCAAGGTTAGCTCAGTTCTGGGCATCTTTGAAATACCTATACAAACTTTTTCCTACATAGTAACTTGCAACTTTCAATGATAATGTGCTTGCTTACAGCAACGTGCTATATGTTCTGAATGCCCGAACTGGGAATCTGTGTCAAAACTTTGTTAGGAATTATGTGATCCTTACTAGCTGGAAGTAAGGGAGTTGGGACATGAAGTTATTTCTAGGAGTTGGAGTCATACCAAGTTTAGCACAGTTCTGGGCATCTTTGAAATACCTATACAAACTTGTTCCTACATAGTTACTTGCAACTTTCAATGATAATGTGCTTGCTTACAGCAACGTGCTATATGTTCTGAATGCCCGAATTGGGAATCTGTGTCAAGACTTTGTTAGGAATTATGTGATCCTTACTAGCTGGAAGTAAGGGAGATGGGGCATGAAGTAATTTCTAGGAGTTGGAGACATGCAACGTTTAGCTCAGTTCTGGGCATCTTTGAAATACCTATACAAACTTGTTTCTACATAGTAACTTGCAACTTTGAATGAGAATGTGCTTGCTTACAGCAACGTGCTATATGTTCTGAATGCCCCAATTGGGAATCTGTGTCAAAACTTTGTTAGGAATTATGTGATCCTTACCAGCTGGAAGTAAGGGAGATGGGGCATGAACTTATTTCTTGGAGTTGGAGACATGCAACGTTTAGCTCAGTTCTGGGCATCTTTGAAATACCTTTACAAACTTGTTCCTACATAGTAACTTGCTACTTTGAATGAGAATGAGCTTGCTTACAGCAACGTGCTATATGTTCTGAATGACCGAATTGGGAATCTGTGTCAAAATTTTGTTAGGAATTATGTGATCCTTACTAGCTGGAAGTAAGGGAGATGGGGCATGAAGTTATTTCTAGCAGTTGGACACATACCAAGTTTAGCTCAGTTCTGGGCATCTTTGAAATACCTATACAAACTTGTTCCTACATAGTAACTTGCAACTTTGAATGAGAATGTGCTTGCTTACAGCAACGTGCTATATGTTCTGAATGCCCGAATTGGGAATCTGTGTCAAAACTTTGTTAGGAATTATGTGATGCTTACTAGCTGGAAGTTAGGGAGATGGGGCATGAAGTTATTTCTAGGAGTTGGAGACATACAACGTTTAGCTCTGTTCTGGGCATCTTTGAAATACCTATACAAACTTGTTCCTACATAGTAACTTGCAACTTTGAATGAGAATGTGCTTGCTTACAGCAACGTGCTATATGTTCTGAATGCCCGAATTGGGAATCTGTGTCAAAACTTTGTTAGGAATTATGTGAATCTTACTAGCTGGAAGTAAGGGAGATGGGGCATGAGGTTATTTCTAGGAGTTGGAGACATACCAAGTTTAGCTCAGTTCTGGGAATCTTTTAAAATACCTATACAAACTTGTTCCTACATAGTAACTTGCAACTTTGAATGAGAATGTGCTTGCTTACAGCAACGTGCTATATGTTCTGAATGCCCGAATTGGGAATCTGTGTCAATACTTTGTTAGGAATTATGTGATCCTTACTAGCTGGAAGTAAGGGAGATGGGGCATGAAGTTATTTCTAGGAGTTGGACACATACTAAGTTTAGCTCAGTTCTGGGCATCTTTGAATTACCTAGACAAACTTGTTCCTACATAGTAACTTGCAACTTTGAATGAGAATGTGCTTGCTTACAGCAACGTGCTATATGTTATGAATGCCCGAATTGGGAATCTGTGTCAAAACTTGGTTAGGAATTATGTGATCCTTACGAGCTGGAAGTAAGTGAGATGGGGCATGAAGTTATTTCTAGGAGTTGGAGACATACCAAGTTTAGCTCAGTTCTGGGCATCTTTGAAATACCTATACAAACCTGTTCCTACATAGTAACTTGCAACTTTGAATGAGAATGTGCTTGCTTACAGCAACGTGCTATATGTTCTGAATGCCCGAATTAGGAATCTGTGTCAAAACTTTGTTAAGAATTATGTGATCCTTACTAGCTGGAATTAAGGGAGATGGGGCATGAAGTTATTTCTGGGAGTTGGAGACATACCAAGTTTAGCTCAGATCTGGGCATCTTTGAAATACCTATACAAACTTGTTCCAACATAGTAACTTGCAACTTTGAATGAGAATGTGCTTGCTTACAGCAACGTGCTATATGTTCTGAATGCCCGAATTGGGAATCTGTGTCAAAACTTTGTTAGGAATTATGTGATCCTTACTAGCTGGAATTAAGGGAGATGGGGCATGAAGTTATTTCTAGGAGTTTGACACATACCAAGTTTAGCTCAGTTCTGAATATCTTTGAAATACCTATACAAACTTGTTCCTACTTAGTAACTTGCAACTTTGAATGAGAATGTGCTTGCTTACAGCAACGTGCTAAATGTTCTGAATGCCCGAGTTGGGAATCTGTGTCAAAACTTTGTTAGGAATTATGTGATCCTTGCTAGCTGGAAGTAAGGGAGATGGGGCATGAAGTTATTTCTAGGAGTTGGAGACATGCAACGTTTAGCTCAGTTCTGGGCATCTTTGAAATACCTATACAAACTTGTTCCTACATAGTAACTTGCAACTTTGAATGAGAATGTGCTTGCTTACAGCATCGTGCTACATGTTCTGAATGCCCGAATTGGGAATCTGTGTCAAAACTTTGTTAGGAATTATGTGATCCTTACTAGCTGGAAGTAAGGGAGATGGGGCATGAAGTTATGTCTAGGAGTTGGAGCCATACCATGTTTAGCTCAGTTCTTGGCATCTTTGAAATACCTAGACAAACTTGTTCCTACATAGTAACTTGCAACTTTGAATGAGAATGTGCTTGCTTACAGCAACGTGCTATATGTTCTGAATGCCCGAATTGGGAATCTGTGTCAAGACTTTGTTAGGAATTATGTGATCCTTACTAGCTGGAAGTAAGGGAGATGGGGCATGAAGTTATTTCTAGGAGTTGGACACATACCAAGTTTAGCTCAGTTCTGGGCATCTTAGAAATACCTAGACAAACTTGTTCCTACATAGTAACTTGCAACTTTGAATGAGAATGTGCTTGCTTACAGCAACGTGCTATATGTTCTGAATGCCCGAATTGGGAATCTGTGTCAAAACTTGGTTAGGAATTATGTGATCCTTACGAGCTGGAAGTAAGTGAGATGGGGCATGAAGTTATTTCTAGGAGTTGGAGACATACCAAGTTTAGCTCAGTTCTGGGCATCTTTGAAATACCTAGACAAACGTGTTCCTACATAGTAACTTGCAACTTTGAATGAGAATGTGCTTGCTTACAGCAACGTGCTATATGTTCTGAATGCCCGAATTGGGAATCTGTGTCAAAACTTTGTTAAGAATTATGTGATCCTTACTAGCTGGAATTAAGGGAGATGGGGCATGAAGTTATTTCTGGGAGTTGGAGACATACCAAGTTTAGCTCAGATCTGGGCATCATTGAAATACCTATACAAACTTGTTCCTACATAGTAACTTGCAACTTTGAATGAGAATGTGCTTGCTTACAGCAACGTGCTATATGTTCTGAATGCCCGAATTGGGAATCTGTGTCAAAACTTTGTTAGGAATTATGTGATCCTTACTAGCTGGAATTAAGGGAGATGGGGCATGAAGTTATTTCTAGGAGTTGGACACATACCAAGTTTAGCTCAGTTCTGGATATGTTTGAAATACCAATACAAACTTGTTCCTACATAGTAACTTGCAACATTGAATGAGAATGTGCTTGCTTACAGCAACGTGCTAAATGTTCTGAATGCCCGAGTTGGGAATCTGTGTCAAAACTTTGTTAGGAATTATGTGATCCTTGCTAGCTGGAAGTAAGGGAGATGGGGCATGAAGTTATTTCTAGGAGTTGGAGACATGCAACGTTTAGCTCAGTTCTGGGCATCTTTGAAATACCTATACAAACTTGTTCCTACATAGTAACTTGCAACTTTGAATGAGAATGTGCTTGCTTACAACAACGTGCTACATGTTCTGAATGCCCGAATTGGGAATCTGTGTCAAAACTTTGTTAGGAATTATGTGATCCTTACTAGCTGGAAGTAAGGGAGATGGGGCATGAAGTTATGTCTAGGAGTTGGAGCCATACCATGTTTAGCTCAGTTCTGGGCATCTTTGAAATACCTAGACAAACTTGTTCCTACATAGTAACTTGCAACTTTGAATGAGAATGTGCTTGCTTACAGCAACGTGCTATATGTTCTGAATGCCCGAATTGGGAATCTGTGTCAAAACTTGGTTGGGAATTATGTGATCCTTACTAGATGGAAGTACGGGAGATGGGGCACGAAGTTATTTCTAGGAGTTGGAGACATACAACGTTTAGCTCAGTTCTGGGCATCTTTGAAATACCTATACAAACCTGTTCCTACATAGTAACTTTCAACTTTGAATGAGAATGTGCTTGCTTACAGCAACGTGCTATATGTTCTGAATGCCCGAATTGGGAATCTGTGTCAAAACTTTGTTAGGAATTATGTGATCCTTACTAGCTGGAAGTAAGGGTGATGGGGCATGATGTTATTTCTAGGAGTTGGAGACATGCAACTTTTAGCTCAGTTCTGGGCATCTTTGAAATACCTATACAAACTTGTTCCTACATAGTAACTTGCAACTTTGAATGAGAATGTGCTTGCTTACAGCAACGTGCTATATGTTCTGAATGCCCGAATTGAGAATCTGTGTCAAAACTTTGTTAGGAATTATGTGATCCTTACTAGCTGGAAGTAAGGGAGAAGGGGCATGAAGTTTTGTCTAGGAGTTGGAGACATACCCACTTTAGGTCAGTTATGAGCATCTTTGAAATACCTATACAAACTTGTTCCTACATAGTAACTTGCAACTTTGAATGAGAATGTGCTTGCTTACAGCAACGTGCTATATGTTCTGAATGCCCGAATTGGGAATCTGTGTCAAAACTTTGTTAGGAATTATGTGATCCTTACTAGCTGGAAGTTAGGGAGATGGGGCAAGAAGTTATTTCTAGGAGTTGGAGACATGCAACGTTTAGCTCAGTTCTGGGCATCTTTGAAATACCTATACAAACTTGTTCCTACATAGTAACTTGCAACTTTGAATGAGAATGTGCTTGCTTACAGCAACGTGCTACATGTTCTGAATGCCCGAATTGGGAATCTGTGTCAAAACTTTGTTAGGAATTATGTGATCCTTACTAGCTGGAAGTAAGGGAGATGGGGCATGAAGTTATGTCTAGGAGTTGGAGCCATACCATGTTTAGCTCAGTTCTGGGCATCTTTGAAATACCTAGACAAACTTGTTCCTACATAGTAACTTGCAACTTTGAATGAGAATGTGCTTGCTTACAGCAACGTGCTATATGTTCTGAATGCCCGAATTGGGAATCTGTGTCAAAACTTGGTTAGGAATTATGTGATCCTTACTAGATGGAAGTAAGGGAGATGGGGCATGAAGTTATTTCTAGAAGTTGGAGACATACAACGTTTAGCTCAGTTCTGGGCATCTTTGAAATACCTATACAAACTTGTTCCTACATAGTAACTTTCAACTTTGAATGAGAATGTGCTTGCTTACAGCAACGTGCTATATGTTCTGAATGCCCGAATTGGGAATCTGTGTCAAAACTTTGTTAGGAATTATGTGATCCTTACTAGCTGGAAGTAAGGGAGATGGGGCATGAAGTTATTTCTAGGAGTTGGAGACATGCAACTTTTAGCTCAGTTCTGGGCATCTTTGAAATACCTATACAAACTTGTTCCTACATAGTAACTTGCAACTTTGAATGAGAATGTGCTTGCTTACAGCAACGTGCTATATGTTCTGAATGCCCGAATTGGGAATCTGTGTCAAAACTTTGTTAGGAATTATGTGATCCTTACTAGCTGGAAGTAAGGGAGTTGGAGCATGAAGTTATTTCTAGGAGTTGGACACATACCAAGTTTAGCACAGTTCTGGGCATCTTTGAAATACCTATACAAACTTGTTCCCACATAGTAACTTGCAACTTTGAATGAGAATGTGCTTGCTTACAGCAACTTGCTATATGTTCTGAATGCCCGCATTGGGAATCTGTGTCAAAACTTGGTTAGGAATTATGTGATCCTTACGAGCTGGAAGTAAGGGAGATGCGGCATGAAGTTATTTCTAGGAGTTGGAGACATACCAAGTTTAGCTCAGTTCTGGGCATCTTTGAAATACCTATACAAACTTGTTCCTACATAGTAACTTGCAACTTTGAATGAGAATGTGCTTGCTTACAGCAACGTGCTATATGTTCTGAATGCCCGAATTGGGATCTGTGTCAAAACTTTGTTAGGAATTATGTGATCCTTACTAGCTGGAAGTAAGGGAGATGGGGCATGAAGTTATTTCTAGGAGTTGGACACATACCAAGTTTAGCTCAGTTCTGGGCATCTTTGAAATACCTATACAAACTTGTTCCTACATAGTAACTTGCAACTTTGAATGAGAATGTGCTTGCTTACAGCAACGTGCTACATGTTCTGAATGCCCGAATTGGGAATCTGTGTCAAAACTTTGTTAGGAATTATGTGATCCTTACTAGCTGGAAGTAAGGGAGATGGGGCATGAAGATATTTCTAGGAGTTGGAGCCATACCAAGTTTAGCTCAGTTCTGGGCATCTTTGAAATACCTAGACAAACTTGTTCCTACATAGTAACTTGCAACTTTGAATGAGAATGTGCTTGCTTACAGCAACGTGCTATATGTTCTGAATGCCCGAATTGGGAATCTGTGTCAAAACTTTGTTAGGAATTATGTGATCCTTACTAGATGGAAGTAAGGGAGATGGGGCATGAAGTTATTTCTAGGAGTTGGAGACATACAACGTTTAGCTCAGTACTGGGCATCTTTGAAATACCTATACAAACTTGTTCCTACATAGTAACTTTCAACTTTGAATGTGAATGTGCTTGCTTACAGCAACGTGCTATATGTTCTGAATGCCCGAATTGGGAATCTGTGTCAAAACATTGTTAGGAATTATGTGATCCTTACTAGCTGGAAGTAAGGGAGATGGGGCATGAAGTTATTTCTAGGAGTTGGATACATGCAACTTTTAGCTCAGTTCTGGGCATCTTTGAAATAGCTATACAAACTTGTTCCTACATAGTAACTTGCAACTTTGAATGAGAATGTGCTTGCTTACAGCAACGTGCTATATGTTCTGAATGCCCGAATTGAGAATCTGTGTCAAAACTTTGTTAGGAATTATGTGATCCTTACTAGATGGAAGTAAGAGAGATGGGGCATGAAGTTATTTCTAGGAGTTGGACACATAACAAGTTTAGCTCAGTTCTGGGCATCTTTGAAATATCTGTACAAACTTGTTCCTACATAGTAACTTGCAACTTTGAATGAGAATGTGCTTGCTTACAGCAACGTGCTATATGTTCTGAATGCCCGAATTGGGAATCTGTGTCAAAACTTTGTTAGGAATTATGTGATCCTTACTAGCTGGAAGTAAGGGAGATGGGGCATGAAGTTATTTCTAGGAGTTGGAGACATACCAAGGTTAGCTTAGATCTGGGCATCTTTGAAATACCTATACAAACTTGTTCCTACATAGTAACTTGCAACTTTGAATGAGAATGTGCTTGCTTACAGCAACGTGCTATATGTTCTGAATGCCCGAATTGAGAATCTGTGTCAAAACTTTGTTAGGAATTATGTGATCCTTACTAGCTGGAAGTAAGGGAGAAGGGGCATGAAGTTTTGTCTAGGAGTTGGAGACATACCCACTTTAGGTCAGTTCTGGGCATCTTTGAAATACCTATACAAACTTGTTCCTACATAGTAACTTGCAACTTTGAATGAGAATGTGCTTGCTTACAGCAACGTGCTATATGTTCTGAATGCCCGAATTGGGAATCTGTGTCAAAACTTTGTTAGGAATTATGTGATCCTTACTAGCTGGAAGTAAGGGAGTTGGAGCATGAAGTTATTTCTAGGAGTTGGACACATACCAAGTTTAGCACAGTTCTGGGCATCTTTGAAATACCTATACAAACTTGTTCCTACATAGTAAATTGCAACTTTGAATGAGAATGTGCTTGCTTACAGCAACGTGCTATATGTTCTGAATACCCGAATTGGGAATCTGTGTCTAAACTTGGTTAGGAATTATGTGATATTTACGAGCTGGAAGTAAGGGAGATGGGGCATGAAGTTATTTCTAGGATTTGGAGACATACCAAGTTTAGCTCAGTTCTGGGCATCTTTGAAATACCTATGCAAACTTGTTCCTACATAGTAACTTGCAACTTTGTATGAGAATGTGCTTGCTTACAGCAACGTGCTATATGTTCTGAAAGCCCGAATTGAGAATCTGTGTCAAAACTTTGTTAAGAATTATGTGATCCTTACAAGCTGGAATTAAGGGAGATGGGGCATGAAGTTATTTCTGGGAGTTGGAGACATACCAAGTTTAGCTCAGATCTGGGCATCTTTGAAATACCTATACAAACTTGTTCCTACATAGTAACTTGCAACTTTGAATGAGAATGTGCTTGCTTACAGCAACGTGCTATATGTTCTGAATGCCCGAATTGGGAATCTGTGTCAAATCTTTGTTAGGAATTATGTGATCCTTACTAGCTGGAAGTAAGGGAGATGGGGCATGAAGTTATTTCTAGGAGTTGGACACATACCAAGTTTAGCTCAGTTCTGGGCATCTTTGAAATACCTATACAAACTTGTTCCTACATAGTAACTTGCAACTTTGAATGAGAATGTGCTTGCTTACAGCAACGTGCTAAATGTTCTGAATGCCCGAGTTGGGAATCTGTGTCAAAACTTTGTTAGGAATTATGTGATCCTTGCTAGCTGAAAGTAAGGCAGATGGGGCATGAAGTTATTTCTAGGAGTTTGAGACATTCAAAGTTTAGCTCAGTTCTGGGCATCTTTGAAATACCTATACAAACTTGTTCCTAGATAGTAACTTGCAACTTTGAATGAGAATGTGCTTGCTTACAGCAACGTGCTACATGTTCTGAATGCCCGAATTGGGAATCTGTGTCAAAACTTTGTTAGGAATTATGTGATCCTTACTAGCTGGAAGTAAGGGAGATGGGGCATGAAGTTATTTCTAGGAGTTGGAGACATACAAAGTTTAGCTCAGTTCTGGGCATCTTTGAAATACCTATACAAACTTGTTCCTACATAGTAACTTGCAACTTTGAATGAGAATGTGCTTGCTTACAGCAACGTGCTATATGTTCTGAATGCCCGAATTGGGAATCTGTGTCAAAACTTTGTTAGGAATTATGTGATCCTTACTAGATGGAAGTAAGGGAGATGGGGCATGAAGTTATTTCTAGGAGTTGGAGACATGCAACTTTTAGCTCAGTTCTGGGCATCTTTGAAATACCTATACAAACTTGTTCCTACATAGTAACTTGCAACTTTGAATGATAATGTGCTTGCTTACATAACGTGCTATATGTTCTGAATGCCCAAATTGGGAATCTGTGTCAAAACTTTGTTAGGAATTATGTGCTCCTTACTAGATGGAAGTAAGGGAGATGGGGCATGAAGTTATTTCTAGGAGTTGGAGACATACAACGTTTAGCTCATTTCTGGGCATCTTTGAAATACCTATACAAACTTGTTCCTACATAGTAACTTGCAACGTTGAATGAGAATGTGCTTGCTTACAGCAACGTGCTATATGTTCTGAATGCCCGAATTGGGAATCTGTGTCAAATCTTTGTTAGGAATTATGTGATCCTTACTAGCTGGAAGTTAGGGAGATGGGGCATGAAGTTATTTCTAGGAGTTGGAGACATACAACGTTTAGCTCAGTTCTGGGCATCTTTGAAATACCTATACAAACTTGTTCCTACATAGTAACTTGCAACGTTGAATGAGAATGTGCTTGCTTACAGCAACGTGCTATATGTTCTGAATGCCCGAATTGAGAATCTGTGTCAAAACTTTATTAGGAATTATGTGATCCTTACGAGCTGGAAGTAAGGGAGAAGGGGCATGAAGTTTTGTCTAGGAATTGGAGACATACCCACTTTAGCTCAGTTCTGTGCATCTTTGAAATACCTATACAAACTTGTTCCTACATAGTAACTTGCAACTTTGAATGAGAATGTGCTTGCTTACAGCAACGTGCTATATGTTCTGAATGCCCGAATTGGGAATCTGTGTCAAAACTTTGTTAGGAATTATGTGATCCTTACTAGCTGGAAGTTAGGGAGATGGAAAATGAAGTTATTTCTAGGAGTTGGAGACATACAACGTTTAGCTCAGTTCTGGGCATCTTTGAAATACCTATACAAACTTGTTCCTACATAGTAACTTGCAACGTTGAATGAGAATGTGCTTGCTTACAGCAACGTGCTATATGTTCTGAATGCCCGAATTGGGAATCTGTGTCAAAACTTTGTTAGGAATTATGTGATCCTTACTAACTGGAAGTAAGGGAGATGGGGCATGAAGTTATTTCTAGGAGTTGGAGACATACCAAGGTTAGCTCAGTTCTGGGCATCTTTGAAATACCTATACAAACTTGTTCCTACATAGTAACTTGCAACTTTGAATGAGAATGTGCTTGCTTACAGCAACGTGCCATATGTTCTGAATGCCCGAATTGGGAATCTGTGTCAAAACTTTGTTAGGAATTATGTGATCCTTACTAGCTGGAAGTAAGGGAGATGGGGCATGAAGTTATTTCTAGGAGTTGGAGACATGCAACTTTTAGCTCAGTTCTGGGCATCTTTGAAATACCTATACAAACTTGTTCCTACATAGTAACTTGCAACTTTGAATGAGAATGTGCTTGCTTACAGCAACGTGCTATATGTTCTGAATGCCCGAATTGGGAATCTGTGTCAAAACTTTGTTAGGAATTATGTGATCCTTACTAGCTGGAAGTAAGGGAGTTGGAGCATGAAGTTATTTCTAGGAGTTGGACACATACCAAGTTTAGCACAGTTCTGGGCATCTTTGAAATACCTATACAAACTTGTTCCTACATAGTAACTTGCAACTTTGAATGAGAATGTGCTTGCTTACAGCAACGTGCTATATGTTCTGAATGCCCGCATTGGGAATCTGTGTCAAAACTTGGTTAGGAATTATGTGATCCTTACGAGCTGGAAGTAAGGGAGATGGGGCATGAAGTTATTTCTAGGAGTTGGAGACATACCCAGTTTAGCTCAGTTCTGGGCATCTTTGAAATACCTATACAAACTTGTTCCTACATAGTAACTTGCAACTTTGAATGAGAATGTGCTTGCTTACAGCAACGTGCTACATGTTCT
Source organism: Diceros bicornis minor (assembly GCF_020826845.1). Classification (NCBI taxonomy): domain Eukaryota; kingdom Metazoa; phylum Chordata; class Mammalia; order Perissodactyla; family Rhinocerotidae; genus Diceros; species Diceros bicornis. The sequence goes on from NC_080758.1 coordinate 60,678,491, forward strand.
GAATGCCCGAATTGGGAATCTGTGTCAAAACTTTGTTAGGAATTATGTGATCCTTACTAGCTGGAAGTAAGGGAGATGGGGCATGAAGTTATTTCTAGGAGTTGGAGACATACAAAGTTTAGCTCAGTTCTGGGCATCTTTGAAATACCTATACAAACTTGTTCCTACATAGTAACTTGCAACTTTGAATGAGAATGTGCTTGCTTACAGCAACGTGCTATATGTTCTGAATGCCCGAATTGGGAATCTGTGTCAAAACTTTGTTAGGAATTATGTGATCCTTACTAGATGGAAGTAAGGGAGATGGGGCATGAAGTTATTTCTAGGAGTTGGAGACATGCAACTTTTAGCTCAGTTCTGGGCATCTTTGAAATACCTATACAAACTTGTTCCTACATAGTAACTTGCAACTTTGAATGAGAATGTGCTTGCTTACAGCAACGTGCTATATGTTCTGAATGCCCAAATTGGGAATCTGTGTCAAAACTTTGTTAGGAATTATGTGCTCCTTACTAGATGGAAGTAAGTGAGATGGGGCATGAAGTTATTTCTAGGAGTTGGAGACATACAACGTTTAGCTCAGTTCTGGGCATCTTTGAAATACCTATACAAACTTGTTCCTACATAGTAACTTGCAACGTTGAATGAGAATGTGCTTGCTTACAGCAACGTGCTATATGTTCTGAATGCCCGAATTGGGAATCTGTGTCAAATCTTTGTTAGGAATTATGTGATCCTTACTAGCTGGAAGTTAGGGAGATGGGGCATGAAGTTATTTCTAGGAGTTGGAGACATACAACGTTTAGCTCAGTTCTGGGCATCTTTGAAATACCTATACAAACTTGTTCCTACATAGTAACTTGCAACGTTGAATGAGAATGTGCTTGCTTACAGCAACGTGCTATATGTTCTGAATGCCCGAATTGGGAATCTGTGTCAAAACTTTGTTAGGAATTATGTGATCCTTACTAGCTGGAAGTAAGGGAGAAGGGGCATGAAGTTTTGTCTAGGAGTTGGAAACATACCCACTTTAGCTCAGTTCTGGGCATCTTTGAAATACCTATACAAACTTGTTCCTACATAGTAACTTGCAACTTTGAATGAGAATGTGCTTGCTTACAGCAACGTGCTATATGTTCTGAATGCCCGAATTGGGAATCTGTGTCAAAACTTTGTTAGGAATTATGTGATCCTTACTAGCTGGAAGTAAGGGAGATGGGGCATGAAGATATTTCTAGGAGTTGGAGACATACAACATTTAGCTCAGTTCTGGGCATCTTTGAAATACCTATACAAATTGTTCCTACATAGTAACTTGCAACTTTGAATGAGAATGTGCTTGCTTACAGCAACGTGCTATATGTTCTGAATGCCCGAATAGGGAATCTGTGTCAAATCTTTGTTAGGAATTATGTGACCCTTACTAGCTGGAAGTTAGGGAGATGGGGCATGAAGTTATTTCTAGGAGTTGGAGACATACAACGTTTAGCTCAGTTCTGGGCATCTTTGAAATACCTATACAAACTTGTTCCTACATAGTAACTTGCAACGTTGAATGAGAATGTGCTTGCTTACAGCAACGTGCTATATGTTCTGAATGCCCGAATTGAGAATCTGTGTCAAAACTTTATTAGGAATTATGTGATCCTTACGAGCTGGAAGTAAGGGAGAAGGGGCATGAAGTTTTGTCTAGGAGTTGGAGACATACCCACTTTAGCTCAGTTCTGTGCATCTTTGAAATACCTATACAAACTTGTTCCTACATAGTAACTTGCAACTTTGAATGAGAATGTGCTTGCTTACAGCAACGTGCTATATGTTCTGAATGCCCGAATTGGGAATCTGTGTCAAAACTTTGTTAGGAATTATGTGATCCTTACTAGCTGGAAGTAAGGGAGATGGGGCATGAAGTTTTTTCTAGGAGTTGGAGACATACAACGTTTAGCTCAGTTCTGGGCATCTTTGAAATACCTATACAAACTTGTTCCTACATAGTAACTTGCAACGTTGAATGAGAATGTGCTTGCTTACAGCAACGTGCTATATGTTCTGAATGCCCGAATTGGGAATCTGTGTCAAAACTTTGTTAGGAATTATGTGATCCTTACTAACTGGAAGTAAGGGAGATGGGGCATGAAGTTATTTCTAGGAGTTGGAGACATACCAAGGTTAGCTCAGTTCTGGGCATCTTTGAAATACCTATACAAACTTGTTCCTACATAGTAACTTGCAACTTTGAATGAGAATGTGCTTGCTTACAGCAACGTGCTATATGTTCTGAATGCCCGAATTGGGAATCTGTGTCAAAACTTTGTTAGGAATTATGTGATCCTTACTAGCTGAAGTAAGGGAGATGGGGCATGAAGTTATTTCTAGGAGTTGGAGACATACGAAGTTTAACTCAGTTCTGGGCATCTTTGAAATACCTATACAAACTTTTCCTACATAGTAACTTGCAACTTTGAATGAGAATGTGCTTGCTTACAGCAACGTGCTATATGTTCTGAATGCCCGAATTGGGAATCTGTGTCAAAACTTTGTTAGGAATTATGTGATCCTTACTAGCTGGAAGTAAGGGAGATGGGGCATGAAGTTTTGTCTAGGAGTTGGAGACATACCCACTTTAGCTAAGTTCTGGGCATCTTTGAAATACCTACACAAACTTGTTCCTACATAGTAACTTGCAACTTTGAATGAGAATGTGCTTGCTTACAGCAACGTGCTACATGTTCTGAATGCCCGAATTGGGAATCTGTGTCAAAACTTTGTTAGGAATTATGTGATCCTTACTAGCTGGAAGTAAGGGAGATGGGGCATGAAGATATTTCTAGGAGTTGGAGCCATACCAAGTTTAGCTCAGTTCTGGGCATCTTTGAAATACCTAGACAAACTTGTTCCTACATAGTAACTTGCAACTTTGAATGAGAATGTGCTTGCTTACAGCAACGTGCTATATGTTCTGAATGCCCGAATTGGGAATCTGTGTCAAAACTTTGTTAGGAATTATGTGATCCTTACTAGATGGAAGTAAGGGAGATGGGGCATGAAGTTATTTCTAGGAGTTGGAGACATACAACGTTTAGCTCAGTACTGGGCATCTTTGAAATACCTATACAAACTTGTTCCTACATAGTAACTTTCAACTTTGAATGTGAATGTGCTTGCTTACAGCAACGTGCTATATGTTCTGAATGCCCGAATTGGGAATCTGTGTCAAAACATTGTTAGGAATTATGTGATCCTTACTAGCTGGAAGTAAGGGAGATGGGGCATGAAGTTATTTCTAGGAGTTGGATACATGCAACTTTTAGCTCAGTTCTGGGCATCTTTGAAATAGCTATACAAACTTGTTCCTACATAGTAACTTGCAACTTTGAATGAGAATGTGCTTGCTTACAGCAACGTGCTATATGTTCTGAATGCCCGAATTGAGAATCTGTGTCAAAACTTTGTTAGGAATTATGTGATCCTTACTAGATGGAAGTAAGAGAGATGGGGCATGAAGTTATTTCTAGGAGTTGGACACATAACAAGTTTAGCTCAGTTCTGGGCATCTTTGAAATATCTGTACAAACTTGTTCCTACATAGTAACTTGCAACTTTGAATGAGAATGTGCTTGCTTACAGCAACGTGCTATATGTTCTGAATGCCCGAATTGGGAATCTGTGTCAAAACTTTGTTAGGAATTATGTGATCCTTACTAGCTGGAAGTAAGGGAGATGGGGCATGAAGTTATTTCTAGGAGTTGGAGACATACCAAGGTTAGCTTAGATCTGGGCATCTTTGAAATACCTATACAAACTTGTTCCTACATAGTAACTTGCAACTTTGAATGAGAATGTGCTTGCTTACAGCAACGTGCTATATGTTCTGAATGCCCGAATTGAGAATCTGTGTCAAAACTTTGTTAGGAATTATGTGATCCTTACTAGCTGGAAGTAAGGGAGAAGGGGCATGAAGTTTTGTCTAGGAGTTGGAGACATACCCACTTTAGGTCAGTTCTGGGCATCTTTGAAATACCTATACAAACTTGTTCCTACATAGTAACTTGCAACTTTGAATGAGAATGTGCTTGCTTACAGCAACGTGCTATATGTTCTGAATGCCCGAATTGGGAATCTGTGTCAAAACTTTGTTAGGAATTATGTGATCCTTACTAGCTGGAAGTAAGGGAGTTGGAGCATGAAGTTATTTCTAGGAGTTGGACACATACCAAGTTTAGCACAGTTCTGGGCATCTTTGAAATACCTATACAAACTTGTTCCTACATAGTAAATTGCAACTTTGAATGAGAATGTGCTTGCTTACAGCAACGTGCTATATGTTCTGAATACCCGAATTGGGAATCTGTGTCTAAACTTGGTTAGGAATTATGTGATATTTACGAGCTGGAAGTAAGGGAGATGGGGCATGAAGTTATTTCTAGGATTTGGAGACATACCAAGTTTAGCTCAGTTCTGGGCATCTTTGAAATACCTATGCAAACTTGTTCCTACATAGTAACTTGCAACTTTGTATGAGAATGTGCTTGCTTACAGCAACGTGCTATATGTTCTGAAAGCCCGAATTGAGAATCTGTGTCAAAACTTTGTTAAGAATTATGTGATCCTTACAAGCTGGAATTAAGGGAGATGGGGCATGAAGTTATTTCTGGGAGTTGGAGACATACCAAGTTTAGCTCAGATCTGGGCATCTTTGAAATACCTATACAAACTTGTTCCTACATAGTAACTTGCAACTTTGAATGAGAATGTGCTTGCTTACAGCAACGTGCTATATGTTCTGAATGCCCGAATTGGGAATCTGTGTCAAATCTTTGTTAGGAATTATGTGATCCTTACTAGCTGGAAGTAAGGGAGATGGGGCATGAAGTTATTTCTAGGAGTTGGACACATACCAAGTTTAGCTCAGTTCTGGGCATCTTTGAAATACCTATACAAACTTGTTCCTACATAGTAACTTGCAACTTTGAATGAGAATGTGCTTGCTTACAGCAACGTGCTAAATGTTCTGAATGCCCGAGTTGGGAATCTGTGTCAAAACTTTGTTAGGAATTATGTGATCCTTGCTAGCTGAAAGTAAGGCAGATGGGGCATGAAGTTATTTCTAGGAGTTTGAGACATTCAAAGTTTAGCTCAGTTCTGGGCATCTTTGAAATACCTATACAAACTTGTTCCTAGATAGTAACTTGCAACTTTGAATGAGAATGTGCTTGCTTACAGCAACGTGCTACATGTTCTGAATGCCCGAATTGGGAATCTGTGTCAAAACTTTGTTAGGAATTATGTGATCCTTACTAGCTGGAAGTAAGGGAGATGGGGCATGAAGTTATTTCTAGGAGTTGGAGACATACAAAGTTTAGCTCAGTTCTGGGCATCTTTGAAATACCTATACAAACTTGTTCCTACATAGTAACTTGCAACTTTGAATGAGAATGTGCTTGCTTACAGCAACGTGCTATATGTTCTGAATGCCCGAATTGGGAATCTGTGTCAAAACTTTGTTAGGAATTATGTGATCCTTACTAGATGGAAGTAAGGGAGATGGGGCATGAAGTTATTTCTAGGAGTTGGAGACATGCAACTTTTAGCTCAGTTCTGGGCATCTTTGAAATACCTATACAAACTTGTTCCTACATAGTAACTTGCAACTTTGAATGATAATGTGCTTGCTTACATAACGTGCTATATGTTCTGAATGCCCAAATTGGGAATCTGTGTCAAAACTTTGTTAGGAATTATGTGCTCCTTACTAGATGGAAGTAAGGGAGATGGGGCATGAAGTTATTTCTAGGAGTTGGAGACATACAACGTTTAGCTCATTTCTGGGCATCTTTGAAATACCTATACAAACTTGTTCCTACATAGTAACTTGCAACGTTGAATGAGAATGTGCTTGCTTACAGCAACGTGCTATATGTTCTGAATGCCCGAATTGGGAATCTGTGTCAAATCTTTGTTAGGAATTATGTGATCCTTACTAGCTGGAAGTAAGGGAGATGGGGCATGAAGTTATTTCTAGGAGTTGGAGACATACAACGTTTAGCTCAGTTCTGGGCATCTTTGAAATACCTATACAAACTTGTTCCTACATAGTAACTTGCAACGTTGAATGAGAATGTGCTTGCTTACAGCAACGTGCTATATGTTCTGAATGCCCGAATTGAGAATCTGTGTCAAAACTTTATTAGGAATTATGTGATCCTTACGAGCTGGAAGTAAGGGAGAAGGGGCATGAAGTTTTGTCTAGGAATTGGAGACATACCCACTTTAGCTCAGTTCTGTGCATCTTTGAAATACCTATACAAACTTGTTCCTACATAGTAACTTGCAACTTTGAATGAGAATGTGCTTGCTTACAGCAACGTGCTATATGTTCTGAATGCCCGAATTGGGAATCTGTGTCAAAACTTTGTTAGGAATTATGTGATCCTTACTAGCTGGAAGTTAGGGAGATGGAAAATGAAGTTATTTCTAGGAGTTGGAGACATACAACGTTTAGCTCAGTTCTGGGCATCTTTGAAATACCTATACAAACTTGTTCCTACATAGTAACTTGCAACGTTGAATGAGAATGTGCTTGCTTACAGCAACGTGCTATATGTTCTGAATGCCCGAATTGGGAATCTGTGTCAAAACTTTGTTAGGAATTATGTGATCCTTACTAACTGGAAGTAAGGGAGATGGGGCATGAAGTTATTTCTAGGAGTTGGAGACATACCAAGGTTAGCTCAGTTCTGGGCATCTTTGAAATACCTATACAAACTTGTTCCTACATAGTAACTTGCAACTTTGAATGAGAATGTGCTTGCTTACAGCAACGTGCCATATGTTCTGAATGCCCGAATTGGGAATCTGTGTCAAAACTTTGTTAGGAATTATGTGATCCTTACTAGCTGGAAGTAAGGGAGATGGGGCATGAAGTTATTTCTAGGAGTTGGAGACATGCAACTTTTAGCTCAGTTCTGGGCATCTTTGAAATACCTATACAAACTTGTTCCTACATAGTAACTTGCAACTTTGAATGAGAATGTGCTTGCTTACAGCAACGTGCTATATGTTCTGAATGCCCGAATTGGGAATCTGTGTCAAAACTTTGTTAGGAATTATGTGATCCTTACTAGCTGGAAGTAAGGGAGTTGGAGCATGAAGTTATTTCTAGGAGTTGGACACATACCAAGTTTAGCACAGTTCTGGGCATCTTTGAAATACCTATACAAACTTGTTCCTACATAGTAACTTGCAACTTTGAATGAGAATGTGCTTGCTTACAGCAACGTGCTATATGTTCTGAATGCCCGCATTGGGAATCTGTGTCAAAACTTGGTTAGGAATTATGTGATCCTTACGAGCTGGAAGTAAGGGAGATGGGGCATGAAGTTATTTCTAGGAGTTGGAGACATACCCAGTTTAGCTCAGTTCTGGGCATCTTTGAAATACCTATACAAACTTGTTCCTACATAGTAACTTGCAACTTTGAATGAGAATGTGCTTGCTTACAGCAACGTGCTACATGTTCTGAATGCCCGAATTGGGAATCTGTGTCAAAACTTTGTTAGGAATTATGTGATCCTTACTAGCTGGAAGTAAGGGAGATGGGGCATGAAGTTATTTCTAGGAGTTGGAGACATACAAAGTTTAGCTCAGTTCTGGGCATCTTTGAAATACCTATACAAACTTGTTCCTACATAGTAACTTGCAACTTTGAATGAGAATGTGCTTGCTTACAGCAACGTGCTATATGTTCTGAATGCCCGAATTGGGAATCTGTGTCAAAACTTTGTTAGGAATTATGTGATCCTTACTAGATGGAAGTAAGGGAGATGGGGCATGAAGTTATTTCTAGGAGTTGGAGACATGCAACTTTTAGCTCAGTTCTGGGCATCTTTGAAATACCTATACAAACTTGTTCCTACATAGTAACTTGCAACTTTGAATGAGAATGTGCTTGCTTACAGCAACGTGCTATATGTTCTGAATGCCCAAATTGGGAATCTGTGTCAAAACTTTGTTAGGAATTATGTGCTCCTTACTAGATGGAAGTAAGTGAGATGGGGCATGAAGTTATTTCTAGGAGTTGGAGACATACAACGTTTAGCTCAGTTCTGGGCATCTTTGAAATACCTATACAAACTTGTTCCTACATAGTAACTTGCAACGTTGAATGAGAATGTGCTTGCTTACAGCAACGTGCTATATGTTCTGAATGCCCGAATTGGGAATCTGTGTCAAATCTTTGTTAGGAATTATGTGATCCTTACTAGCTGGAAGTTAGGGAGATGGGGCATGAAGTTATTTCTAGGAGTTGGAGACATACAACGTTTAGCTCAGTTCTGGGCATCTTTGAAATACCTATACAAACTTGTTCCTACATAGTAACTTGCAACGTTGAATGAGAATGTGCTTGCTTACAGCAACGTGCTATATGTTCTGAATGCCCGAATTGGGAATCTGTGTCAAAACTTTGTTAGGAATTATGTGATCCTTACTAGCTGGAAGTAAGGGAGAAGGGGCATGAAGTTTTGTCTAGGAGTTGGAAACATACCCACTTTAGCTCAGTTCTGGGCATCTTTGAAATACCTATACAAACTTGTTCCTACATAGTAACTTGCAACTTTGAATGAGAATGTGCTTGCTTACAGCAACGTGCTATATGTTCTGAATGCCCGAATTGGGAATCTGTGTCAAAACTTTGTTAGGAATTATGTGATCCTTACTAGCTGGAAGTAAGGGAGATGGGGCATGAAGATATTTCTAGGAGTTGGAGACATACAACATTTAGCTCAGTTCTGGGCATCTTTGAAATACCTATACAAATTGTTCCTACATAGTAACTTGCAACTTTGAATGAGAATGTGCTTGCTTACAGCAACGTGCTATATGTTCTGAATGCCCGAATAGGGAATCTGTGTCAAATCTTTGTTAGGAATTATGTGACCCTTACTAGCTGGAAGTTAGGGAGATGGGGCATGAAGTTATTTCTAGGAGTTGGAGACATACAACGTTTAGCTCAGTTCTGGGCATCTTTGAAATACCTATACAAACTTGTTCCTACATAGTAACTTGCAACGTTGAATGAGAATGTGCTTGCTTACAGCAACGTGCTATATGTTCTGAATGCCCGAATTGAGAATCTGTGTCAAAACTTTATTAGGAATTATGTGATCCTTACGAGCTGGAAGTAAGGGAGAAGGGGCATGAAGTTTTGTCTAGGAGTTGGAGACATACCCACTTTAGCTCAGTTCTGTGCATCTTTGAAATACCTATACAAACTTGTTCCTACATAGTAACTTGCAACTTTGAATGAGAATGTGCTTGCTTACAGCAACGAACTATATGTTCTGAATGCCCGAATTGGGAATCTGTGTCAAAACTTTGTTAGGAATTATGTGATCCTTACTAGCTGGAAGTAAGGGAGATGGGGCATGATGTTTTTTCTAGGAGTTGGAGACATACAACGTTTAGCTCAGTTCTGGGCATCTTTGAAATACCTATACAAACTTGTTCCTACATAGTAACTTGCAACGTTGAATGAGAATGTGCTTGCTTACAGCAACGTGCTATATGTTCTGAATGCCCGAATTGGGAATCTGTGTCAAAACTTTGTTAGGAATTATGTGATCCTTACTAACTGGAAGTAAGGGAGATGGGGCATGAAGTTATTTCTAGGAGTTGGAGACATACCAAGGTTAGCTCAGTTCTGGGCATCTTTGAAATACCTATACAAACTTGTTCCTACATAGTAACTTGCAACTTTGAATGAGAATGTGCTTGCTTACAGCAACGTGCTATATGTTCTGAATGCCCGAATTGGGAATCTGTGTCAAAACTTTGTTAGGAATTATGTGATCCTTACTAGCTGAAGTAAGGGAGATGGGGCATGAAGTTATTTCTAGGAGTTGGAGACATACGAAGTTTAACTCAGTTCTGGGCATCTTTGAAATACCTATACAAACTTTTCCTACATAGTAACTTGCAACTTTGAATGAGAATGTGCTTGCTTACAGCAACGTGCTATATGTTCTGAATGCCCGAATTGGGAATCTGTGTCAAAACTTTGTTAGGAATTATGTGATCCTTACTAGCTGGAAGTAAGGGAGATGGGGCATGAAGTTTTGTCTAGGAGTTGGAGACATACCCACTTTAGCTAAGTTCTGGGCATCTTTGAAATACCTACACAAACTTGTTCCTACATAGTAACTTGCAACTTTGAATGAGAATGTGCTTGCTTACAGCAACGTGCTATATGTTCTGAATGCCCGAATTGGGAATCTGTGTCAAAACTTTGTTAGTAATTATGTGATCCATACTAGCTGGAAGTTAGGGAGATGGGGCATGAAGTTATTTCTAGGAGTTGGAGACATACAACTTTTAGCTCAGTTCTGGGCATCTTTGAAATACCTATACAAACTAGTTCCTACATAGTAACTTGCAACGTTGAATGAGAATGTGCTTGCTTACAGCAACGTGCTATATGTTCTGAATGCCCGAATTGAGAATCTGTGTCAAAACTTTGTTAGGAATTATGTGATCCTTACTAGCTGGAAGCAAGGGAGATGGGGCATGAAGTTTTGTCTAGGAGTTGGAGACATACCCACGTTAGCTCAGTTCTGGGCATCTTTGAAATACCTATACAAACTTGTTCCTACATAGTAACTTGCAACTTTGAATGAGAATGTGCTTGCTTACAGCAACGAGCTATATGTTCTGATTGCCCGAATTGAGAATCTGTGTCAAAATTTTGTTAGGAATTATGTGATCCTTACTAGCTGGAAGTAAGGGAGATGGGGCATGAAGTTATTTCTAGGAGTTGGAGACATACCAAGGTTAGCTCAGTTCTGGGCATCTTTGAAATACCTGTACAAACTTGTTCCTACATAGTAACTTGCAACTTTGAATGAGAATGTGCTTGCTTACAGCAACGTGCTCTATGTTCTGAATGCCCGAAATGGGAATCTGTGTCAAAACTTTGTTAGGAATTATGTGATCCTTACTAGCTGGAAGTAAGGGAGATGGGGCATGAAGTTATTTCTAGGAGTTGGACACATACCAAGTTTAGCTCAGTTCTGGGCATCTTTGAAATACCTATACAAACTTGTTCCTACATAGTAACTTGCAACTTTGAATGAGAATGTGCTTGCTTACAGCAACGTGCTATATGTTCTGAATGCCCGAATTGGGAATCTGTGTCAAAACTTTGTTAGGAATTATGTGATCCTTACTAGCTGGAAGTAAGGGAGATGGGGCATGAAGTTATTTCTAAGAGTTGGAGAAATACAACGTTTAGCTCAGTTCTGGGCATCTTTGAAATACCTATACAAACTTGTTCCTACGTAGTAACTTGCAACGTTCAATGAGAATGTGCTTGCTTACAGCAACGAGCTCTATGTTCTGAATGCCCGAATTGGGATTCTGTGTCAAAACTTTGTTAGGAATTATGTGATCCTTACTAGCTGGAAGTAAGGGAGATGGGGCATGAAGTTATTTCTAGGAGTTGGAGACATACCAAGGTTAGCTCAGTTCTGGGCATCTTTGAAATACCTATACAAACTTGTTCCTACATAGTAACTTGCAACTTTGAATGAGAATGTGCTTGCTTACAGCAACGTGCTCTATGTTCTGAATGCCGGAATTGGGAATCTGTGTCAAAACTTTGTTAGGAAATGTGATCCTTACTAGCTGGAAGTAAGGGAGATGGGGCATGAAGTTATTTCTAGGAGTTGGACACATACCAAGTTTAGCTCAGTTCTGGGCATCTTTGAAATACCTATACAAACTTGTTCCTACATAGTAACTTGCAACTTTGAATGAGAATGTGCTTGCTTACAGCAACGTGCTATATGTTCTGAATGCCCGAATTGGGAATCTGTGTCAAAACTTTGTTAGTAATTATGTGATCCTTACTAGCTGGAAGTTAGGGTGATGGGGCATGAAGTTATTTCTAGGAGTTGGAGACATACAACGTTTAGCTCAGTTCTGGGCATCTTTGAAATACCTATACAAACTTGTTCCTACATAGTAACTTGCAACGTTGAATGAGAATGTGCTTGCTTACAGCAACGTGCTATATGTTCTGAATGCCCGAATTGAGAATCTGTGTCAAAACTTTATTAGGAATTATGTGATCCTTACGAGCTGGAAGTAAGGGAGAAGGGGCATGAAGTTTTGTCTAGGAGTTGGAGACATACCCACTTTAGCTCAGTTCTGTGCATCTTTGAAATACCTATACAAACTTGTTCCTACATAGTAACTTGCAACTTTGAATGAGAATGTGCTTGCTTACAGCAACGTGCTATATGTTCTGAATGCCCGAATTGGGAATCTGTGTCAAAACTTTGTTAGGAATTATGTGATCCTTACTAGCTGGAAGTAAGGGAGATGGGGCATGAAGTTTTTTCTAGGAGTTGGAGACATACAACGTTTAGCTCAGTTCTGGGCATCTTTGAAATACCTATACAAACTTGTTCCTACATAGTAACTTGCAACGTTGAATGAGAATGTGCTTGCTTACAGCAACGTGCTATATGTTCTGAATGCCCGAATTGGGAATCTGTGTCAAAACTTTGTTAGGAATTATGTGATCCTTACCAACTGGAAGTAAGGGAGATGGGGCATGAAGTTATTTCTAGGAGTTGGAGACATACCAAGGTTAGCTCAGTTCTGGGCATCTTTGAAATACCTATACAAACTTGTTCCTACATAGTAACTTGCAACTTTGAATGAGAATGTGCTTGCTTACAGCAACGTGCTATATGTTCTGAATGCCCGAATTGGGAATCTGTGTCAAAACTTTGTTAGGAATTATGTGATCCTTACTAGCTGAAGTAAGGGAGATGGGGCATGAAGTTATTTCTAGGAGTTGGAGACATACGAAGTTTAACTCAGTTCTGGGCATCTTTGAAATACCTATACAAACTTGTTCCTACATAGTAACTTGCAACTTTGAATGAGAATGTGCTTGCTTACAGCAACGTGCTATATGTTCTGAATGCCCGAATTGGGAATCTGTGTCAAAACTTTCTTAGGAATTATGTGATCCTTACTAGCTGGAAGTAAGGGAGATGGGGCATGAAGTTTTGTCTAGGAGTTGGAGACATACCCACTTTAGCTAAGTTCTGGGCATCTTTGAAATACCTATACAAACTTGTTCCTACATAGTAACTTGCAACTTTGAATGAGAATGTGCTTGCTTACAGCAACGTGCTATATGTTCTGAATGCCCGAATTGGGAATCTGTGTCAAAACTTTGTTAGTAATTATGTGATCCTTACTAGCTGGAAGTTAGGGAGATGGGGCATGAAGTTATTTCTAGGAGTTGGAGACATACAACTTTTAGCTCAGTTCTGGGCATCTTTGAAATACCTATACAAACTAGTTCCTACATAGTAACTTGCAACGTTGAATGAGAATGTGCTTGCTTACAGCAACGTGCTATATGTTCTGAATGCCCGAATTGAGAATCTGTGTCAAAACTTTGTTAGGAATTATGTGATCCTTACTAGCTGGAAGCAAGGGAGATGGGGCATGAAGTTTTGTCTAGGAGTTGGAGACATACCCACGTTAGCTCAGTTCTGGGCATCTTTGAAATACCTATACAAACTTGTTCCTACATAGTAACTTGCAACTTTGAATGAGAATGTGCTTGCTTACAGCAACGTGCTCTATGTTCTGAATGCCCGAAATGGGAATCTGTGTCAAAACTTTGTTAGGAATTATGTGATCCTTACTAGCTGGAAGTAACGGAGATGGGGCATGAAGTTATTTCTAGGAGTTGGACACATACCAAGTTTAGCTCAGTTCTGGGCATCTTTGAAATACCTATACAAACTTGTTCCTACATAGTAACTTGCCACTTTGAATGAGAATGTGCTTTCTTACAGCATCGTGCTATATGTTCTGATTGCCCGAATTGGGAATCTGTGTCAAAATTTTGTTAGGAATTATGTGATCCTTACTAGCTGGAAGTAAGGGAGATGGGGCATAAAGTTATTTCTAGGAGTTGGAGACATACCAAGGTTAGCTCAGTTCTGGGCATCTTTGAAATACCTATACAAACTTGTTCCTACATAGTAACTTGCAACTTTGAATGAGAATGTGCTTGCTTACAGCAACGTGCTCTATGTTCTTAATGCCCGAATTGGGAATCTGTGTTAAAACTTTGTTAGGAATTATGTGATCCTTACTAGCTGGAAGTAAGGGAGATGGGGCATGAAGTTATTTCTAGGAGTTGGACACATACCAAGTTTAGCTCAGTTCTGGGCATCTTTGAAATACCTATACAAACTTGTTCCTACATAGTAACTTGCAACTTTGAATGAGAATGTGCTTGCTTACAGCAACGTGCTATATGTTCTGAATGAGCGAATTGGGAATCTGTGTCAAAACTTTGTTGGGAATTATGTGATCCTTACTAGCTGGAAGTAAGGGAGGTGGGGCATGAAGTTATTTCTAAGAGTTGGAGACATACAACGTTTAGCTCTGTTCTGGGCATCTTTGAAATACCTATACAAACTTGTTCCTACGTAGTAACTTGCAACGTTGAATGAGAATGTGCTTGCTTACAGCAACGTGCTCTATGTTCTGAATGCCCGAATTGGGAATCTGTGTCAAAACTTTGTTAGGAATTATGTGATCCTTACTAGCTGGAAGTAAGGGAGATGGGGCATGAAGTTATTTCTAGGAGTTGGACACATACCAAGTTTAGCTCAGTTCTTTGCATCTTTGAAATACCTATACAAACTTGTTCCTACATAGTAACTTGCAACTTTGAATGAGAATGTGCTTGCTTACAGCAACGTGCTATATGTTCTGAATGCCCGAATTGGGAATCTGTGTCAAAACTTGTTAGGAATTATGTGATCCTTACTAGCTGGAAGTTAGGGAGATGGGGCATGTAGTTATTTCTAGGAGTTGGAGACATACAACTTTTAGCTCAGTTCTGGGCATCTTTGAAATACCTATACAAACTTGTTCCTACATAGTACTTGCAACGTTGAATGAGAATGTGCTTGCTTACAGCAACGTGCTATATGTTCTGAATGCCCGAATTGAGAATCTGTGTCAAAACTTTGTTAGGAATTATGTGATCCTTACTAGCTGGAAGTAAGGGAGATGGGGCATGATGTTTTGTCTAGGAGTTGGAGACATACCCACTTTAGCTCAGTTCTGGGCATCTTTGAAATACCTATACAAACTTGTTCCTACATAGTAACTTGCAAGTTTGAATGAGAATGTGCTTGCTTACAGCAACGTGCTATATGTTCTGATTGCCCGAATTGGGAATCTGTGTCAAAACTTTGTTAGGAATTATGTGATCCTTACTAGCTGGAAGTTAGGGAGATGCGGCATGAAGTTATTTCTAGGAGTTGGAGACATACCAAGGTTAGCTCAGTTCTGGGCATCTTTGAAATACCTATACAAACTTGTTCCTACATAGTAACTTGCAACTTTGAATGAGAATGTGCTTGCTTACAGCAACGTGCTCTATGTTCTGAATGCCCGAATTGGGAATCTGTGTCAAAACTTTGTTAGGAAATGTGATCCTTACTAGCTGGAAGTAAGGGAGATGGGGCATGAAGTTATTTCTAGGAGTTGGACACATAGCAATTTTAGCTAAGTTCTGGGCATCTTTGAAATTCCTATACAAACTTGTTCCTACATAGTAACTTGCAACTTTGAATGAGAATGTGCTTGCTTACAGCAACGTGCTATATGTTCTGAATGCCCGAATTGGGAATCTGTGTCAAAACTTTGTTAGGAATTATGTGATCCTTACTAGCTGGAAGTTAGGGAGATGGGGCATGAAGTTATTTCTAGGAGTTGGAGACATACAACGTTTAGCTCAGTTCTGGGCCTCTTTGAAATACCTATACAAACTTGTTCCTACATAGTAACTTGTAACGTTGAATGAGAATGTGCTTGCTTACAGCAACGTGCTATATGTTCTGAATGCCCGAATTGGGAATCTGTGTCAAAACTTTGTTAGGAATTATGTGATCCTTACTAGCTGGAAGTAAGTGAGATGGGGCATGATGTTATTTCTAGGAAGTGGAGACATACCAAGTTTAGCTCAGTTCTAGGCATCTCTGAAATACCTATACAAACTTGTTATTACATAGTAACTTGCAACTTTGAATGAGAATGTGCTTGCTTACAGCAACGTGCTGTATGTTTTGAATGCCCGAATTGGGAATCTGTGTCAAAACTTTGTTAGGAATTATGTGATCCTTACTAGCTGGAGGTAAGGGTGATGTGGCATGAAGTTATTTCTAGGAGTTGGACACATACTAAGTTTAGCTCAGTTCTGGGCATCTTTGAAATACCTATACAAACTTGTTCCTACATAGTAACTTGCATCTTTGAATGAGAATGTGCTTGCTTACAGCAACGTGCTATATGTTCTGAATGCCCGAATTGAGAATCTGTGTCAAAACGTTTTTCGGAATTATGTGATCCTTACTAGCTGGAAGTTAGGGAGATGGGGTATGAAGTTATGTCTAGGAGTTGGAGACATACAACGTTTAGCTCTGTTTTGGGCATCTTTGAAATACCTATACAAACTTGTTCCTACATAGTAACTTGCAACGTTGAATGAGAATGTGCTTGCTTACAGCAACGTGCTATATATTCTGAATGCCCGAATTGGGAATCTGTGTCAAAACTTTGTTAGGAATTATGTGATCCTTACTAGATGGAAGTAAGGGAGATGGGGCATTAAGTTATTTCTAGGAGTTGGAGACATACCAAGGTTAGCTCAGTTCTGGGCATCTTTGAAATACCTATACAAACTTGTTCCTACATAGTAACTTGCAACTTTGAATGAGAATGTGCTTGCTTACAGCAACGTGCTATATGTTCTGAATGCCCGAATTGGGAATCTGTGTCAAGACATTGTTAGGAATTATGTGATCCTTACTAGCTGGAAGTAAGGGAGATGGGGCATGAAGTTATTTCTAGGAGTTGGACACATACCAAGTTTAGCTCAGTTCTGGGCATCTTTGAAATACCTATACAAACTTGTTCCTACATAGTAACTTGCAACTTTGAATGAGAATGTGCTTGCTTACAGCAACGTGCTATATGTTCTGAATGCCCGAATTGGGAATCTGTGTCAAAACTTTGTTAGGAATTATGTGATCCTTACTAGCTGGATGTAAGGGAGATGGGGCATGAAGTTATTTCTAGGAGTTGGAGACATACCAAGTTTATTTCAGTTCTGGGCATCTTTGAAATACCTATACAAACTTGTTCCTACATAGTAACTTGCAACGTTGAATGAGAATGTGCTTGCTTACAGCAACGTGCTATATGTTCTGAATGCCCGAATTGGGAATCTGTGTCAAAACATTGTTAGGAATTATGTGATCCTTACTAGCTGGAAGTTAGGGAGATGGGGCATGAAGTTATTTCTAGGAGTTGGAGACATACAACTTTTAGCTCAGTTCTGGGCATCTTTGAAAAACCTATACAAACTTGTTCCTACATAGTAACTTGCAACGTTGAATGAGAATGTGCTTGCTTACAGCAACGTGCTATATGTTCTGAATGCCCGAATTGAGAATCTGTGTCAAAACTTTGTTAGGAATTATGTGATCCTTACTAGCTGGAAGTAAGGGAGATGGGGCATGAAGTTTTGTCTAGGAGTTGGAGACATACCCACTTTAGCTCAGTTCTGGGCATCTTTGAAATACCTATACAAACTTGTTCCTACATAGTAACTTGCAACTTTGAATGAGAATGTGCTTGCTTACAGCAACGTGCTATATGTTCTGAATTCCCGAATTTAGAATCTGTGTCAAAACTTTGTTAGGAATTATGTGATCCTTACTAGCTGGAAGTAAGGGAGATGGGGCATGAAGTTATTTCTAGAAGTTGGAGACATACAATGTTAGCTCTGTTCTGGGCATCTTTGAAATACCTATACAAACTTGTTCCTACATAGTAACTTGCAACTTTGAATGAGAATGTGCTTGCTTACAGCAACGTGCTATATGTTCTGAATGCCCGAATTGGGAATCTGTGTCAAAACTTTGTTAGGAATTATGTGATCCTTACTAGCTGGAAGTAAGAGAGATGGGGCATGAAGTTATTTCTAGGAGTTGCAGACATACAACGTTTAGCTCAGTTCTGGGCATCTTTGAAATACCTATACAAACTTGTTCCTACATAGTAACTTGCAACTTTGAATGAGAATGTGCTTGCTTACAGCAACGTGCTATATGTTCTGAATGCCCGAATTGGGAATCTGTGTCAAATCTTTCTTAGGAATTTTGTGATCCTTACTAGCTGGAAGTAAGGGAGATGGGGCATGAAGTTATTTCTAGGAGTTGGAGACATACAAAGTTCAGCTCAGTTCTGGGCATCTTTGAAATACCTATACAAACTTGTTCTTACATAGTAACTTGCAACTTTGAATGAGAATGTGCTTGCTTACAGCAACGTGCTATATGTTCTGAATGCCCGAATTGGGAATCTGTGTCAAAATTTTGTTAGGAATTATGTGATCCTTACTTGATGGAAGTAAGGGAGATGGGGCATGAAGTTATTTCTAGGAATTGGAGACATACAACCTTTAGCTCAGTTCTGGGCATCTCTGAAATACCTATACAAACTTGTTCCTACATAGTAACTTGTAACTTTGAATGAGAATGTGCTTGCTTACAGCAACGTGCTATATGTTCTCAATGCCCGAATTGGGAATCTGTGTCAAAACTTTGTTAGGAATTATGTGATCCTTACTAGATGGAAGTAAGTGAGATGGGGCATGAAGTAATTTCTAGGAGTTGGAGACATACAAAGTTTAGCTCAGTTCTGGGCATCTTTGAAATACCTATACAAACTTGCTCCTACATAGTAACTTGCAACTTTGAATCAGAATGTGCTTGCTTACAGCAACGTGCTCTATGTTCTGAATGCCCGAATTGGGAATCTGTGTCAAAACTTTGTTAGGAATTATGTGATCCTTACTAGCTGGAAGTAAGGGAGATGGGGCATGAAGATATTTCTAGAAGTTGGACACATACCCACTTTAGCTCAGTTCTGGGCATCTTTGAAATACCTAGACAAACTTGTTCCTACATAGTAACTTGCTTCTTAGAATGAGAATGTGCTTGCTTACAGCAACGTGCTATATGTTCTGAATGCCCAAATAGGAAATCTGTGTCAAAACTTTGTTAGGAATTATGTGATCCTCACTAGCTGGCAGTACGGGAGATGGGGCATGAAGTTATTTCTAGGAGTTGGAGACATACAAACTTCAGCTCAGTTCTGGGCATCTTTGAAAGTCCTATACAAACTTGTTCCTACATAGTAACTTGCAACTTTGAATCAGAATGTGCTTGCTTACAGCAACGTGCTATATGTTCTGAATGCCCGAATTGGGAATCTGTGTCAAAACTTTGTTAGGAAATTTGTGATCCTTACTAGCTGGAAGTAAGGGAGATGGGGCATGAAGTTATTTCTAGGAGTTGGAGACATACAAACTTCAGCTCAGTTCTGGGCATCTTTGAAATACCTATACAAACATGTTCCTACATAGTAACTTGCAACTTTGAATGAGAATGTGCTTGCTTACAGCAACGTGCTATATGTTCTGAATGCCCGAATTGGGAATCTGTGTCAAAACTTTGTTAGGAATTATGTGATCCTTACTAGATGGAAGTAAGGGAGATGGGGCATGAAGTTATTTCTAGGAGTTGGAGACATACAACGTTTAGCTCAGTTCTGGGCATCTTTGAAATACCTATACAAACTTGTTCCTACATAGTAACTTGCAACTTTGAATGAGAATGTGCTTGCTTACAGCAACGTGCTATATGTTCTGAATGTCCGAATTGGGAATCTGTGTCAAAACTTTGTTAGGAATTATGTGATCCTTACAAGATGGAAGTAAGTGAGATGGGGCATGAAGATATTTCTAGGAGTTGGAGACATACCAAGTTTAGCTCAGTTCTGGGCATCTTTGAAATACCTATACAAACTTGTTCCTACATAGTAACTTGCAACTTTGAATGAGAATGTGCTTGCTTACAGCAACGTGCTATATGTTCTGAATGCCCGAATTGGGAATCTGTGTCAAAACTTTGTTAAGAATTATGTTATCCTTACTAGATGGAAGTAAGGGAGATGGGGCATGAAGTTATTTCTAGGAGTTGCAGACATACAACGTTTAGCTCAGTTCTGGGCATCTTTGAAATACCTATACAAACTTGTTCCTACATAGTAACTTGCAACTTTGAATGAGAATGTGCTTGCTTACAGCAACGTGCTATATGTTCTGAATGCCCGGATTTGGAATCTGTGTCAAAACTTTGTTAGGAATTATGTGATCCTTAGTAGCTGGAAATAAGGGAGATGAGGCATGAAGTTATTTCTAGGAGTTGCAGACATACAACGTTTAGCTCAGTTCTGGGCATCTTTAAAATACCTATACAAACTTGTTCCTACATAGTAACTTGCAACTTTGAATGAGAATGTGCTTGCTTACAGCAACGTGCTATATGTTCTGAATGCCCGAATTGGGAATCTGTGTCAAAACTTTGTTAGGAATTATGTGATCCTTACTAGATGGAAGTAAGGGAGATGGGGCATGAAGTTATTTCTAGGAGTTGCAGACATACAACGTTTAGCTCAGTTCTGGGCATCTTTGAAATACCTATACAAACTTGTTCCTACATAGTAACTTGCAACTTTGAATGAGAATGTGCTTGCTTACAGCAACGTGCTATATGTTCTGAATGCCCGGATTTGGAATCTGTGTCAAAACTTTGTTAGGAATTATGTGATCCTTACTAGCTGGAAGTAAGGGAGATGGGGCATGAAGTTATTTCTAGGAGTTGGACACATACCCACTTTAGCTCAGTTCTGGGCATCTTTGAAATACCTATACAAACTTGTTCCTACATAGTAACTTGCAACTTTGAATGAGAATGTGCTTGCTTACAGCAACGTGCTATATGTTCTGAACGCCCGAATTGGGAATCTGTGTCAAAACTTTGTTAAGAGTTATGTTATCCTTACTAGATGGAAGTAAGGGAGATGGGGCATGAAGTTATTTCTAGGAGTTGGAGACATACAACGTTTAGATCAGTTCTGGGCATCTTTGAAATACCTATACAAACTTGTTCCTACATAGTAACTTGCAACTTTGAATGAGAATGTGCTTGCTTACAGCAACGTGCTATATGTTCTGAATGCCCGGATTTGGAATCTGTGTCAAAACTTTGTTAGGAATTATGTGATCCTTAGTAGCTGGAAATAAGGGAGATGGGGCATGAAGTTATTTCTAGGAGTTGCAGACATACAACGTTTAGCTCAGTTCTGGGCATCTTTGAAATACCTATACAAACTTGTTCCTACATAGTAACTTGCAACTTTGAATGAGAATGTGCTTGCTTACAGCAACGTGCTATATGTTCTGAATGCCCGAATTGGGAGTCTGTGTCAAAACTTAGTTAGGAATTATGTGATCCTTACTAGATGGAAGTAAGGGAGAAGGGGCATGAAGTTATTTCTAGGAGTTGGAGACATACAACGTTTAGCTCAGTTCTGGGCATCTTTGAAATACCTATACAAACTTGCTCCTACATAGTAACTTGCAACTTTGAATCAGAATGTGCTTGCTTACAGCAACGTGCTCTATGTTCTGAATGCCCGAATTGGGAATCTGTGTCAAAACTTTGTTAGGAATTATGTGATCCTTACTAGCTGGAAGTAAGGGAGATGGGGCATGAAGATATTTCTAGAAGTTGGACACATACCCACTTTAGCTCAGTTCTGGGCATCTTTGAAATACCTAGACAAACTTGTTCCTACATAGTAACTTGCTTCTTAGAATGAGAATGTGCTTGCTTACAGCAACGTGCTATATGTTCTGAATGCCCAAATAGGGAATCTGTGTCAAAACTTTGTTAGGAATTATGTGATCCTCACTAGCTGGCAGTACGGGAGATGGGGCATGAAGTTATTTCTAGGAGTTGGAGACATACAAACTTCAGCTCAGTTCTGGGCATCTTTGAAAGTCCTATACAAACTTGTTCCTACATAGTAACTTGCAACTTTGAATCAGAATGTGCTTGCTTACAGCAACGTGCTATATGTTCTGAATGCCCGAATTGGGAATCTGTGTCAAAACTTTGTTAGGAATTTTGTGATCCTTACTAGCTGGAAGTAAGGGAGATGGGGCATGAAGTTATTTCTAGGAGTTGGAGACATACAAACTTCAGCTCAGTTCTGGGCATCTTTGAAATACCTATACAAACATGTTCCTACATAGTAACTTGCAACTTTGAATGAGAATGTGCTTGCTTACAGCAACGTGCTATATGTTCTGAATGCCCGAATTGGGAATCTGTGTCAAAACTTTGTTAGGAATTATGTGATCCTTACTAGATGGAAGTAAGGGAGATGGGGCATGAAGTTATTTCTAGGAGTTGGAGACATACAACGTTTAGCTCAGTTCTGGGCATCTTTGAAATACCTATACAAACTTGTTCCTACATAGTAACTTGCAACTTTGAATGAGAATGTGCTTGCTTACAGCAACGTGCTATATGTTCTGAATGCCCGAATTGGGAATCTGTGTCAAAACTTTGTTAGGAATTATGTGATCCTTACTAGATGGAAGTAAGTGAGATGGGGCATGAAGATATTTCTAGGAGTTGGAGACATACCAAGTTTAACTCAGTTCTGGGCATCTTTGAAATACCTATACAAACTTGTTCCTACATAGTAACTTGCAACTTTGAATGAGAATGTGCTTGCTTACAGCAACGTGCTATATGTTCTGAATGCCCGAATTGGGAATCTGTGTCAAAACTTTGTTAAGAATTATGTTATCCTTACTAGATGGAAGTAAGGGAGATGGGGCATGAAGTTATTTCTAGGAGTTGCAGACATACAAAGTTTAGCTCAGTTCTGGGCATCTTTGAAATACCTATACAAACTTGTTCCTACATAGTAACTTGCAACTTTGAATGAGAATGTGCTTGCTTACAGCAACGTGCTATATGTTCTGAATGCCCGGATTTGGAATCTGTGTCAAAACTTTGTTAGGAATTATGTGATCCTTAGAAGCTGGAAATAAGGGAGATGAGGCATGAAGTTATTTCTAGGAGTTGCAGACATACAACGTTTAGCTCAGTTCTGGGCATCTTTAAAATACCTATACAAACTTGTTCCTACATAGTAAATTGCAACTTTGAATGAGAACGTGCTTGCTTACAGCAACGTGCTATATGTTCTGAATGCCCGAATTGGGAATCTGTGTCAAAACTTTGTTAGGAATTATGTGATCCTTACTAGATGGAAGTAAGGGAGATGGGGCATGAAGTTATTTCTAGGAGTTGGAGACATACAACGTTTAGCTCAGTTCTGGGCATCTTTGAAATACCTATACAAACTTTTTCCTACATAGTAACTTGCAACTTTAATCAGAATGTGCTAGCTTACAGCAACGTGCTATATGTTCTGAATGCCCGAATTGGGAATCTGTGTCAAAACTTTGTTAGGAATTATGTGATCCTTACTAGCTGGAAGTAAGGGAGATGGGGCATGAAGTTATTTCTAGGAGTTGGACACATACCCACTTTAGCTCAGTTCTGGGCATCTTTGAAATACCTATACAAACTTGTTCCTACATAGTAACTTGCTTCTTAGAATGAGAATGTGCTTGCTTACAGCAACGTGCTATATGTTCTGAATGCCCGAATTGGGAATCTGTGTCGAAACTTTGTTAGGAATTATGTGATCCTTACTAGCTGGAAGTAAGGGAGATGAGGCATGAAGTTATTTCTATGAGTTGGAGACATACAACGTTTAGCTCAGTTCTGGGCATCTTTGAAATACCTATACAAACTTGTTCCTACATAGTAACTTGCAACTTTGAATGAGAATATGCTTGATTACAGCAACGTGCTATATGTTCTGAATGCCCGAATTGGGAATGTGTGTCAAAACTTTGTTAGGAATTATGTGATCCTTACTAGCTGGAAGTAAGGGAGATAGGGCATGAAGATATTTCTAGGAGTTGCAGACATACAACGTTTAGCTCAGTTCTGTGCATCTTTGAAATACCTATACAAACTTGTTCCTACATAGTAACTTGCAACTTTGAATGAGAATGTGCTTGCTTACAGCAACGTGCTATATGTTCTGAATGCCCGAATTGGGAATCTGTGTCAAAACTTTGTTAGGAATTATGTGATCCTTACTAGATGGAAGTAAGGGAGAAGGGGCATGAAGTTATTTCTAGGAGTTGGAGACATACAACGTTTAGCTCAGTTCTGGGCATCTTTGAAATACCTATACAAACTTGTTCCTACATAGTAACTTGCAACTTTGAATGAGAATGTGCTTGCTTACAGCAACGTGCTATATGTTCTGAATGCCCGAATTGGGAATCTGTGTCAAAACTTTGTTAGGAATTATGTGATCCTTACTAGCTGGAAGTACGGGAGACGGGGCATGAAGTTATTTCTAGGAGTTGCAGACATACAACGTTTACCTCAGTTCTGGGCATCTTTGAAATACCTATACAAACTTGTTCCTACATAGTAACTTGCAACTTTGAATCAGAATGTGCTTGCTTACAGCAACGTGCTATATGTTCTGAATGCCCGAATTGGGAATCTGTGTCAAAACTTTGTTAGGAATTATGTGATCCTTACTAGCTGGAAGTAAGGGAGATGGGGCATGAAGTTATTTCTAGAGGTTGGACGCATACCAAGTTTAGCTCAGTTCTGGGCATCTTTGAAAGTCCTATACAAACTTGTTCCTACATAGTAACTTGCAACTTTGAATGAGAATGTGCTTGCTTACAGCAACGTGCTATATGTTCTGAATGCCCGAATTGGGAATCTGTGTCAAAACTTTGTTAGGAATTATGTGATCCTTACTAGCTGGAAGTAAGGGAGATGGGGCATGAAGTTATTTCTAGGAGTTGGAGACATACAACGTTTAGCTCAGTTCTGGGCATCTTTGAAATACCTATACAAACTTGTTCCTACAGAGTAACTTGCAACTTTGAATGAGAATGTGCTTGCTTACAGCAACGTGCTATATGTTCTGAATGCCCGAATTGGGAATCTGTGTCAAAACTTTGTTAGGAATTATGTGATCCTTACTAGCTGGAAGTAAGGGAGATGGGGCATGAAGATATTTCTAGAAGTTGCAGACATACAACGTTTAGCTCAGTTCTGGGCATCTTTGAAATACCTATACAAACTTGTTCCTACATAGTAACTTGCAACTTTGAATGAGAATGTGCTTGCTTACAGCAACGTGCTATATGTTCTGAATGCCCGAATAGGAAATCTGTGTCAAAACTTTGTTAGGAATTATGTGATCCTCACTAGCTGGCAGTACGGGAGATGTGGCATGAAGTTATTTCTAGGAGTTGGAGACATACAAACTTCAGCTCAGTTCTGGGCATCTTTGAAAGTCCTATACAAACTTGTTCCTACATAGTAACTTGCAACTTTGAATCAGAATGTGCTTGCTTACAGCAACGTGCTATATGTTCTGAATGCCCGAATTGGGAATCTGTGTCAAAACTTTGTTAGGAATTTTGTGATCCTTACTAGCTGGAAGTAAGGGAGATGGGGCATGAAGTTATTTCTAGGAGTTGGAGACATACAAACTTCAGCTCAGTTCTGGGCATCTTTGAAATACCTATACAAACATGTTCCTACATAGTAACTTGCAACTTTGAATGAGAATGTGCTTGCTTACAGCAACGTGCTATATGTTCTGAATGCCCGAATTGGGAATCTGTGTCAAAACTTTGTTAGGAATTATGTGATCCTTACTAGATGGAAGTAAGGGAGATGGGGCATGAAGTTATTTCTAGGAGTTGGAGACATACAACGTTTAGCTCAGTTCTGGGCATCTTTGAAATACCTATACAAACTTGTTCCTACATAGTAACTTGCAACTTTGAATGAGAATGTGCTTGCTTACAGCAACGTGCTATATGTTCTGAATGCCCGAATTGGGAATCTGTGTCAAAACTTTGTTAGGAATTATGTGATCCTTACTAGATGGAAGTAAGGGAGATGGGGCATGAAGTTATTTCTAGGAGTTGGAGACATACAACGTTTAGCTCAGTTCTGGGCATCTTTGAAATACCTATACAAACTTGTTCCTACATAGTAACTTGCAACATTAATCAGAATGTGCTAGCTTACAGCAACGTGCTATATGTTCTGAATGCCCGAATTGGGAATCTGTGTCAAAACTTTGTTAGGAATTATGTGATCCTTACTAGCTGGAAGTAAGGGAGATGGGGCATGAAGTTATTTCTAGGAGTTGGACACATACCCACTTTAGCTCAGTTCTGGGCATCTTTGAAATACCTATACAAACTTGTTCCTACATAGTAACTTGCTTCTTAGAATGAGAATGTGCTTGCTTACAGCAACGTGCTATATGTTCTGAATGCCCGAATAGGGAATCTGTGTCAAAACTTTGTTAGGAATTATGTGATCCTCACTAGCTGGAAGTACGGGAGATGGGGCATGAAGTTATTTCTAGGAGTTGGAGACATACAAACTTCAGCTCAGTTCTGGGCATCTTTGAAAGTCCTATACAAACTTGTTCCTACATAGTAACTTGCAACTTTGAATGAGAATGTGCTTGCTTACAGCAACGTGCTATATGTTCTGAATGCCCGGATTTGGAATCTGTGTCAAAACTTTGTTAGGAATTATGTGATCCTTAGTAGCTGGAAATAAGGGAGATGGGGCATGAAGTTATTTCTAGGAGTTGCAGACATACAACGTTTAACTCAGTTCTGGGCATCTTTGAAATACCTATACAAACTTGTTCCTACATAGTAACTTGCAACTTTGAATGAGAATGTGCTTGCTTACAGCAACGTGCTATATGTTCTGAATTCCCGAATTGGGAATCTGTGTCGAAAATTTGTTAGGAATTATGTGATCCTTACTAGCTGGAAGTAAGGGAGATGAGGCATGAAGTTATTTCTATGAGTTGGAGACATAGAACGTTTAGCTCAGTTCTGGGCATCTTTGAAATACCTATACAAACTTGTTCCTACATAGTAACTTGCAACTTTGAATGAGAATGTGCTTGATTACAGCAACGTGCTATATGTTCTGAATGCCCGAATTGGGAATGTGTGTCAAAACTTTGTTAGGAATTATGTGATCCTTACTAGCTGGAAGTAAGGGAGAGAGGGCATGAAGATATTTCTAGGAGTTGCAGACATACAACGTTTAGCTCAGTTCTGGGCATCTTTGAAATACCTATACAAACTTGTTCCTACATAGTAACTTGCAACTTTGAATGAGAATGTGCTTGCTTACAGCAACGTGCTATATGTTCTGAATGCCCGAATTGGGAATCTGTGTCAAAACTTTGTTAGGAATTATGTGATCCTTACTAGATGGAAGTAAGGGAGAAGGGGCATGAAGTTATTTCTAGGAGTTGGAGACATACAACGTTTAGCTCAGTTCTGGGCATCTTTGAAATACCTATACAAACTTGTTCCTACATAGTAACTTGCAACTTTGAATGAGAATGTGCTTGCTTACAGCAACGTGCTATATGTTCTGAATGCCCGAATTGGGAATCTGTGTCAAAACTTTGTTAGGAATTATGTGATCCTTACTAGCTGGAAGTACGGGAGACGGGGCATGAAGTTATTTCTAGGAGTTGCAGACATACAACGTTTACCTCAGTTCTGGGCATCTTTGAAATACCTATACAAACTTGTTCCTACATAGTAACTTGCAACTTTGAATCAGAATGTGCTTGCTTACAGCAACGTGCTATATGTTCTGAATGCCCGAATTGGCAATATGTGTCAAAACTTTGTTAGGAATTATGTGATCCTTACTAGCTGGAAGTAAGGGAGATGGGGCATGAAGTTATTTCTAGGAGTTGGAGACATACAACCTTTAGCTCAGTTCTGGGCATCTTTGAAATACCTATACAAACTTGTTCCTACAGAGTAACTTGCAACTTTGAATGAGAATGTGCTTGCTTACAGCAACGTGCTATATGTTCTGAATGCCCGAATTGGGAATCTGTGTCAAAACTTTGTTAGGAATTATGTGATCCTTACTAGCTGGAAGTAAGGGAGTTGGCGCATGAAGATATTTCTAGAAGTTGCAGACATACAACGTTTAGCTCAGTTCTGGGCATCTTTGAAATACCTATACAAACTTGTTCCTACATAGTAACTTGCAACTTTGAATGAGAATGTGCTTGCTTACAGCAACGTGCTATATGTTCTGAATGCCCGAATTGGGAATCTGTGTCAAAACTTTGTTAGGAATTTTGTGATCCTTACTAGCTGGAAGTAAGGGAGATGGGGCATGAAGTTATTTCTAGGAGTTGGAGACATACAAACTTCAGCTCAGTTCTGGGCATCTTTGAAATACCTATATAAACTTGTTCCTACATAGTAACTTGCAACTTTGAATGAGAATGTGCTTGCTTACAGCAACGTGCTCCATGTTCTGAATGACCGAATTGGGAATCTGTGTCAAAACTTTGTTAGGAATTATGTGATCCTTACTAGATGGAAGTAAGGGAGATGGGGCATGAAGTTATTTCTAGGAGTTGGAGACATACAACGTTTAGCTCAGTTCTGGGCATCTTTGAAATACCTATACAAACTTGTTCCTACATAGTAACTTGCAACTTTGAATGAGAATGTGCTTGCTTACAGCAACGTGCTATATGTTCTGAATGCCCGAATTGGGAATCTGTGTCAAAACTTTGTTAGGAATTATGTGATCCTTACTAGATGGAAGTAAGGGAGATTGGGCATGACGTTATTTCTAGGAGTTGGAGACATACCAAGTTTAGCTCAGTTCTGGGCCTCTTTGAAATACCTATACAAACTTGTTCCTACATAGTAACTTGCAACTTTGAATGAGAATGTGCTTGCTTACAGCAACGTGCTATATGTTCTGAATGCCCGAATTGGGAATCTGTGTCAAAACTTTCTTAAGAATTATGTGATCCTTACTAGATGGAAGTAAGGGAGATGGGGCATGAAGTTATTTCTAGGAGTTGCAGATATACAACGTTTAGCTCAGTTCTGGGCATCTTTGAAATACCTATACAAACTTGTTCCTACATAGTAACTTGCAACTTTGAATCAGAATGTGCTTGCTTACAGCAACGTGCTATATGTTCTGAATGCCCGAATTGGGAATCTGTGTCAAAACTTTGTTAGGAATTATGTGATCCTTACTAGCTGGAAGTAAGGGAGATGGGGCATGAAGTTATTTCTAGGAGTTGCAGAAATACAACGTTTAGCTCAGTTCTGGGCATCTTTGAAATACCTATACAAACTTGTTCCTACATAGTAACTTGCAACTTTGAACGAGAATGTGCTTGCTTACAGCAAAGTGCTATATGTTCTGAATGCCCGAATTGGCAATCTGTGTCAAAACTTTGTTAGGAATTATGTGATCCTTACTAGATGGAAGTAAGGGAGAAGGGGCATGAAGTTATTTCTAGGAGTTGGAGACATACAACGTTTAGCTCAGTTCTGGGCATCTTTGAAATACCTATACAAACTTGTTCCTACATAGTAACTTGCAACTTTGAATCAGAATGTGCTTGCTTACAGCAACGTGCTATATGTTCTGAATGCCCGAATTGGGAATCTGTGTCAAAGCTTTGTTAGGAATTATGTGATCCTTACTAGATGGAAGTAAGGGAGATGGGGCATGAAGTTATTTCTAGGAGTTGCAGACATACAACGTTTAGCTCAGTTCTGGGCATCTTTGAAATACCTATACAAACTTGTTCCTTCATAGTAAGTTGCAGTTTTGAATGAGAATGTGCTTGCTTACAGCAACGTGCTATATGTTCTGAATGTCCGAATTGGGAATCTGTGTCGAAATTTTGTTAGGAATTATGTGATCCTTACTAGCTGGAAGTAAGGGAGATGGGGCATGAAGTTATTTCTAGGAGTTGGAGACATACCAAGATTAGCTCAGTACTGGGCATCTTTCAAATACCTATACAAACTTGTTCCTACACAGTAACTTGCAACTTTGAATGAGAATGTGCTTGCTTACAGCAACGTGCTATATGTTCTGAATGCCCGTATTGGGAATCTGTGTCAAAACATTGTTAGGAATTATGTGATCCTTACTAGCTGGACGTAAGGGAGATGGGGCATGAAGTTATTTCTAGGAGTTGCAGACATACAACGTTTAGCTCAGTTCTGGGCATCTTTGAAATACCTATACAAACTTGTTCCTACATAGTAACTTGCAACTTTGAATGAGAATGTGCTTGCTTACAGCAACGTGCTATATGTTCTGAATGCCCGAATTGGGAATCTGTGTCAAAACTTTGTTAGGAATTATGTGATCCTTACTAGCTGGAAGTAAGGGAGATGGGGCATGAAGTTATTTCTAGGAGTTGCAGACATACAACGTTTAGCTCAGTTCTGGGCATCTTTGAAATACCTATACAAACTTGTTCCTACATAGTAACTTGCAACTTTGAATGAGAATGTGCTTGCTTACAGCAACGTGCTATATGTTCTGAATGCCCGAATTGGGAATCTTAGTCAAAACTTTGTTAGGAATTATGTGATCCTTACTAGCTGGAAGTAAGGGAGATGGGGCATGAAGTTATTTCTAGGAGTTGGAGACATACCAAGTTTAGCTCAGTACTGGGCATCTTTGAAATACCTATACAAACTTGTTCCTACATAGTAACTTGCAACTTTGAATGAGAATGTGCTTGCTTACAGCAACATGCTATATGTTCTGAATGCCCGAATTGGGAATCTGTGTCAAAACTTTGTTAAGAATTATGTTATCCTTACTAGATGGAAGTAAGGGAGATGGGGCATGAAGTTATTTCTAGGAGTTGCAGACATACAACGTTTAGCTCAGTTCTGGGCATCTTTGAAATACCTATACAAACTTGTTCCTACATAGTAACTTGCAACTTTGAATGAGAATGTGCTTGCTTACAGCAACGTGCTATATGTTCTGAATGCCCGAATTGGGAGTCTGTGTCTAAACTTTGTTAGGAATTATGTGATCCTTACTAGATGGAAGTAAGGGAGAAGGGGCATGAAGTTATTTCTAGGAGTTGGAGACATACAACGTTTAGCTCAGTTCTGGGCATCTTTGAAATACCTATACAAACTTGTTCCTACATAGTAACTTGCAACTTTGAATCAGAATGTGCTTGCTTACAGCAACGAGCTCTATGTTCTGAATGCCCGAATTGGGAATCTGTGTCAAAACTTTGTTAGGAATTATGTGATCCTTACTAGCTGGAAGTAAGGGAGATGGGGCATGAAGTTATTTCTAGAAGTTGGACACATACCCACTTTAGCTCAGTTCGGGGCATTTTTGAAATACCTAGACAAACTTGTTCCTACATAGTAACTTGCTTCTTAGAATGAGAATGTGCTTGCTTACAGCAACGTGCTATATGTTCTGAATGCCCGAATAGGGAATCTGTGTCAAAACTTTGTTAGGAATTATGCGATCCTCACTAGCTGGAAGTACGGGGGATGGGGCATGAAGTTATTTCTAGGAGTTGGAGACATACAAACTTCAGCTCAGTTCTGGGCATCTTTGAAAGTCCTATACAAACTTGTTCCTACATAGTAACTTGCAACTTTGAATGAGAATGTGCTTGCTTACAGCAACGTGCTATATGTTCTGAATGCCCGAATTGGGAATCTGTGTCAAAACTTTGTTAGGAATTTTGTGATCCTTACTAGCTGGAAGTAAGGGAGATGGGGCATGAAGTTATTTCTAGGAGTTGGAGACATACAAACTTCAGCTCAGTTCTGGGCATCTTTGAAATACCTATACAAACATGTTCCTACATAGTAACTTGCAACTTTGAATGAGAATGTGCTTGCTTACAGCAACGTGCTATATGTTCTGAATGCCCGAATTGGGAATCTGTGTCAAAACTTTGTTAGGAATTATGTGATCCTTACTAGATGGAAGTAAGGGAGATGGGGCATGAAGTTATTTCTAGGAGTTGGAGACATACAACGTTTAGCTCAGTTCTGGGCATCTTTGAAATACCTATACAAACTTGTTCCTACATAGTAACTTGCAACTTTGAATGAGAATGTGCTTGCTTACAGCAACGTGCTATATGTTCTGAATGCCCGAATTGGGAATCTGTGTCAAAACTTTGTTAGGAATTATGTGATCCTTACTAGATGGAAGTAAGTGAGATGGGGCATGAAGATAATTCTAGGAGTTGGAGACATATCAAGTTTAGCTCAGTTATGGGAATCTTTGAAATACCTATACAAACTTGTTCCTACATAGTAACTTGCAACTTTGAATGAGAATGTGCTTGCTTACAGCAACGTGCTATATGTTCTGAATGCCCGAATTGGGAATCTGTGTCAAAACTTTGTTAAGAATTATGTTATCCTTACAAGATGGAAGTAAGAGAGATGGTGCATGAAGTTATTTCTAGGAGTTACAGACATACAACGTTTAGCTCAGTTCTGGGCATCTTTGAAATACCTATACAAACTTGTTCCTACATAGTAACTTGCAACTTTGAATGAGAATGTGCTTGCTTACAGCAACGTGCTATATGTTCTGAATGCCCGGATTTGGAATCTGTGTCAAAACTTTGTTAGGAATTATGTGATCCTTAGTAGCTGGAAATAAGGGATATGGGGCATGAAGTTATTTCTAGGAGTTGCAGACATACAATGTTTAGCTCAGTTCTGGGCATCTTTGAAATACCTATACAAACTTGTTCCTACATAGTAACTTGCAACTTTAATCAGAATGTGCTAGCTTACAGCAACGTGCTATATGTTCTGAATGCCCGAATTGGGAATCTGTGTCAAAACTTTGTTAGGAATTATGTGATCCTTACTAGCTGGAAGAACGGGAGATGGGGCATGAAGTTATTTCTAGGAGTTGGACACATACCCACTTTAGCTCAGTTCTGGGCATCTTTGAAATACCTATACAAACTTGTTCCTACATAGTAACTTGCTTCTTAGAATGAGAATGTGCTTGCTTACAGCAACGTGCTATATGTTCTGAATGCCCGAATAGGGAATCTATGTCAAAACTTTGTTAGGAATTATGTGATCCTCACTAGCTGGAAGTACGGGAGATGGGGCATGAAGTTATTTCTAGGAGTTGGAGACATACAAACTTCAGCTCAGTTCTGGGCATCTTTGAAAGTCCTATACAAACTTGTTCCTACATAGTAACTTGCAACTTTGAATGAGAATGTGCTTGCTTACAGCAACGTGCTATATGTTCTGAATGCCCGGATTTGGAATCTGTGTCAAAACTTTGTTAGGAATTATGTGATCCTTACTAGCTGGAAGCAAGGGAGATGAGGCATGAAGTTATTTCTATGAGTTGGAGACATACAACGTTTAGCTCAGTTCTGGGCATCTTTGAAATACCTATACAAACTAGTTCCTACATAGTAACTTGCAACTTTGAATGAGAATGTGCTTGCTTACAGCAACGTGCTATATGTTCTGAATGCCCGAATTGGGAATGTGTGTCAAAACTTTGTTAGGAATTATGTGATCCTTGCTAGCTGGAAGTAAGGGAGATAGGGCATGAAGATATTTCTAGGAGTTGCAGACATACAACGTTTAGCTCAGTTCTGGGCATCTTTGAAATACCTATACAAACTTGTTCCTACATAGTAACTTGCAACTTTGAATGAGAATGTGCCTGCTTACAGCAACGTGCTATATGTTCTGAATGCCCGAATTGGGAATCTGTGTCAAAACTTTGTTAGGAATTATGTGATCCTTACTAGATGGAAGTAAGGGAGAAGGGGCATGAAGTTATTTCTAGGAGTTGGAGACATACAACGTTTAGCTCAGTTCTGGGCATCTTTGAAATACCTATACAAACTTGTTCCTACATAGTAACTTGCAACTTTGAATGAGAATGTGCTTGCTTACAGCAACGTGCTATATGTTCTGAATGCCCGAATTGGGAATCTGTGTCAAAACTTTGTTAGGAATTATGTGATCCTTACTAGCTGGAAGTACGGGAGACGGGGCATGAAGTTATTTCTAGGAGTTGCAGACATACAACGTTTACCTCAGTTCTGGGCATCTTTGAAATACCTATACAAACTTGTTCCTACATAGTAACTTGCAACTTTGAATCAGAATGTGCTTGCTTACAGCAACGTGCTATATGTTCTGAATGCCCGAATTGGGAATCTGTGTCAAAACTTTGTTAGGAATTATGTGATCCTTACTAGCTGGAAGTAAGGGAGATGGGGCATGAAGTTATTTCTAGGAGTTGGAGACATACAACGTTTAGCTCAGTTCTGGGCATCTTTGAAATACCTATACAAACTTGTTCCTACATAGTAACTTGCAACTTTGAATGAGAATGTGCTTGCTTACAGCAACGTGCTATATGTTCTGAATGCCCGAATTGGGAATCTGTGTCAAAACTTTGTTAGGAATTATGTGATCCTTACTAGCTGGAAGTAAGGGAGATGGGGCATGAAGATATTTCTAGAAGTTGCAGACATACAACGTTTAGCTCAGTTCTGGGCATCTTTGAAATACCTATACAAACTTGTTCCTACATAGTAACTTGCAACTTTGAATGAGAATGTGCTTGCTTACAGCAACGTGCTATATGTTCTGAATGCCCGAATTGGGAATCTGTGTCAAAACTTTGTTAGGAATTTTGTGATCCTTACTAGCTGGAAGTAAGGGAGATGGGGCATGAAGTTATTTCTAGGAGTTGGAGACATACAACGTTTAGCTCAGTTCTGGGCATCTTTGAAATACCTATACAAACTTGTTCCTACATAGTAACTTGCAACTTTGAATGAGAATGTGCTTGCTTACAGAAACGTGCTATATGTTCTGAATGCCCGAATTGGGAATCTGTGTCAAAACTTTGTTAGGAATTATGTGATCCTTACTAGATGGAAGTAAGGGAGATTGGGCATGAAGTTATTTCTAGGAGTTGGAGACATACCAAGTTTAGCTCAGTTCTGGGCATCTTTGAAATACCTATACAAACTTGTTCCTACATAGTAACTTGCAACTTGGAATGAGAATGTGCTTGCTTACAGCAACGTGCTATATGTTCTGAATGCCCGAATTGGGAATCTGTGTCAAAACTTTCTTAAGAATTATGTGATCCTTACTAGATGGAAGTAAGGGAGATGGGGCATGAAGTTATTTCTAGGAGTTGCAGATATACAACGTTTAGCTCAGTTCTGGGCATCTTTGAAATACCTATACAAACTTGTTCCTACATAGTAACTTGCAACTTTGAATCAGAATGTGCTTGCTTACAGCAACGTGCTATATGTTCTGAATGCCCGAATTGGGAATCTGTGTCAAAACTTTGTTAGGAATTATGTGATCCTTACTAGCTGGAAGTAAGGGAGATGGGGCATGAAGTTATTTCTAGGAGTTGGAGACATACAACGTTTAGCTCAGTTCTGGGCATCTTTGAAATACCTATACAAACTTGTTCCTACATAGTAACTTGCAACTTTGAATGAGAATGTGCTTGCTTACAGCAACGTGCTATATGTTCTGAATGCCCGAATTGGGAATCTGTGTCAAAACTTTGTTAGGAATTATGTGATCCTTACTAGCTGGAAGTAAGGGAGATGGGGCATGAAGATATTTCTAGAAGTTGCAGACATACAACGTTTAGCTCAGTTCTGGGCATCTTTGAAATACCTATACAAACTTGTTCCTACATAGTAACTTGCAACTTTGAATGAGAATGTGCTTGCTTACAGCAACGTGCTATATGTTCTGAATGCCCGAATTGGGAATCTGTGTCAAAACTTTGTTAGGAATTTTGTGATCCTTACTAGCTGGAAGTAAGGGAGATGGGGCATGAAGTTATTTCTAGGAGTTGGAGACATACAACGTTTAGCTCAGTTCTGGGCATCTTTGAAATACCTATACAAACTTGTTCCTACATAGTAACTTGCAACTTTGAATGAGAATGTGCTTGCTTACAGAAACGTGCTATATGTTCTGAATGCCCGAATTGGGAATCTGTGTCAAAACTTTGTTAGGAATTATGTGATCCTTACTAGATGGAAGTAAGGGAGATTGGGCATGAAGTTATTTCTAGGAGTTGGAGACATACCAAGTTTAGCTCAGTTCTGGGCATCTTTGAAATACCTATACAAACTTGTTCCTACATAGTAACTTGCAACTTGGAATGAGAATGTGCTTGCTTACAGCAACGTGCTATATGTTCTGAATGCCCGAATTGGGAATCTGTGTCAAAACTTTCTTAAGAATTATGTGATCCTTACTAGATGGAAGTAAGGGAGATGGGGCATGAAGTTATTTCTAGGAGTTGCAGATATACAACGTTTAGCTCAGTTCTGGGCATCTTTGAAATACCTATACAAACTTGTTCCTACATAGTAACTTGCAACTTTGAATCAGAATGTGCTTGCTTACAGCAACGTGCTATATGTTCTGAATGCCCGAATTGGGAATCTGTGTCAAAACTTTGTTAGGAATTATGTGATCCTTACTAGCTGGAAGTAAGGGAGATGGGGCATGAAGTTATTTCTAGGAGTTGCAGACATACAACGTTTAGCTCAGTTCTGGGCATCTTTGAAATACCTATACAAACTTGTTCCTTCATAGTAAGTTGCAGTTTTGAATGAGAATGTGCTTGCTTACAGCAACGTGCTATATGTTCTGAATGTCCGAATTGGGAATCTGTGTCGAAATTTTGTTAGGAATTATGTGATCCTTACTAGCTGGAAGTAAGGGAGATGGGGCATGAAGTTATTTCTAGGAGTTGGACACATACCAAGTTTAGCTCAGTACTGGGCATCTTTGAAATACCTATACAAACTTGTTCCTACACAGTAACTTGCAACTTTGAATGAGAATGTGCTTGCTTACAGCAACGTGCTATATGTTCTGAATGCCCGTATTGGGAATCTGTGTCAAAACATTGTTAGGAATTATGTGATCCTTACTAGCTGGACGTAAGGGAGATGGGGCATGAAGTTATTTCTAGGAGTTGCAGACATACAACGTTTAGCTCAGTTCTGGGCATCTTTGAAATACCTATACAAACTTGTTCCTACATAGTAACTTGCAACTTTGAATGAGAATGTGCTTGCTTACAGCAACGTGCTATATGTTCTGAATGCCCGAAATGGGAATCTGTGTCAAAACTTTGTTAGGAATTATGTGATCATTACTAGCTGGAAGTAAGGGAGATGGGGCATGAAGTTATTTCTAGGAGTTGCAGACATACAACGTTTAGCTCAGTTCTGGGCATCTTTGAAATACCTATACAAACTTGTTCCTACATAGTAACTTGCAACTTTGAATGAGAATGTGCTTGCTTACAGCAACGTGCTATATGTTCTGAATGCCCGAATTGGGAATCTGTGTCAAAACTTTGTTAGGAATTATGTGATCCTTACTAGCTGGAAGTAAGGGAGATGGGGCATGAAGTTTTTTCTAGGAGTTGCAGACATACAACGTTTAGCTCAGTTCTGGGCATCTTTGAAATACCTATACAAACTTGTTCCTACATAGTAACTTGCAACTTTGAATGAGAATGTGCTTGCTTACAGCAACGTGCTATATGTTCTGAATGCCCGAATTGGGAATCTGTGTCAAAACTTTGTTAGGAATTATGTGATCCTTACTAGATGGAAGTAAGGGAGATGGGGCATGAAGTTATTTCTAGGAGTTGGAGACATACCAAGTTTAGCTCAGTACTGGGCATCTTTGAAATACCTATACAAACTTGTTCCTACATAGTAACTTGCAACTTTGAATGAGAATGTTCTTGCTTACAGCAACGTGCTATATGTTCTGAATGCCCGAATTGGGAATCTGTGTCAAAACTTTGTTAGGAATTATGTGATCCTTACTAGCTGGAAGTAAGGGAGATGGGGCATGAAGTTATTTCTAGGAGTTGGAGACATACCAAGTTTAGCTCAGTTCTGGGCATCTTTGAAATACCTATACAAACTTGTTCCTACATAGTAACTTGCAACTTTGAATGAGAATGTGCTTGCTTACAGCAACGTGCTATATGTTCTGAATGCCCGAATTGGGAATCTGTGTTAAAACTTTGTTAGGAATTATGTGATCCTTACTAGCTGGAAGTAAGGGAGATGGGGCATGAAGTTATTTCTAGGAGTTGCAGACATACAACGTTTAGCTCAGTTCTGGGCATCTTTGAAATACCTATACAAACTTGTTCCTACATAGTAACTTGCAACTTTGAATGAGAATGTGCTTGCTTACAGCAACGTGCTATATGTTCTGAATGCCCGAATTGGGAATCTGTGTCAAAACTTTGTTAGGAATTATGTGATCCTTACTAGCTGGAAGTAAGGGAGATGGGGCATGAAGTTATTTCTAGGAGTTGCAGACATACAACGTTTAGCTCAGTTCTGGGCATCTTTGAAATACCTATACAAACTTGTTCCTACATAGTAACTTGCAACTTTGAATGAGAATGTGCTTGCTTACAGCAACGTGCTATATGTTCTGAATGCCCGAATTGGGAATCTGTGTCAAAACTTTGTTAGGAATTATGTGATCCTTACTAGATGGAAGTAAGGGAGATGGGGCATGAAGTTATTTCTAGGAGTTGGAGACATACCAAGTTTAGCTCAGTACTGGGCATCTTTGAAATACCTATACAAACTTGTTCCTACACAGTAACTTGCAACTTTGAATGAGAATGTGCTTGCTTACAGCAACGTGCTATATGTTCTGAATGCCCGAATTGGGAATCTGTGTCAAAACTTTGTTAGGAATTTTGTGATCCTTATTAGCTGGAAGTAAGGGAGATGGGGCATGAAGTTATTTCTAGGAGTTGGAGACATACAAACTTCAGCTCAGTTCTGGGCAAGTTTGAAATACCTATACAAACTTGTTCCTACATAGTAACTTGCAACTTTGAATGAGAATGTGCTTGCTTACAGCAACGTGCTATATGTTCTGAATGCCCGAATTGGGAATCTGTGTCAAAACTTTGTTAGGAATTATGTGATCCTTACTATATGGAAGTAAGGGAGATGAGGCACGAAGTTATTTCTAGGAGTTAGAGACATACAACGTTTAGCTCAGTTCTGGGCATCTTTGAGATACCTATACAAACTTGTTCCTACATAGTAACTTGCAACTTTGAATGAGAATGTTCTTGCTTACAGCAACGTGCTATATGTTCTGAATGCCCGAATTGGGAATCTGTGTCAAAACTTTGTTAGGAATTATGTGATCCTTACTAGCTGGAAGTAAGGGAGATGGGGCATGAAGTTATTTCTAGGAGTTGGAGACATACCAAGTTTAGCTCAGTTCTGGGCATCTTTGAAATACCTATACAAACTTGTTCCTACATAGTAACTTGCAACTTTGAATGAGAATGTGCTTGCTTACAGCAACGTGCTATATGTTCTGAATGCCCGAATTGGGAATCTGTGTTAAAACTTTGTTAGGAATTATGTGATCCTTACTAGCTGGAAATAAGGGAGATGGGGCATCATGTTATTTCTAGGAGTTGCAGACATACAACGTTTAGCTCAGTTCTGGGCATCTTTGAAATACTTATACAAACTTGTTCCTACATAGTAACTTGCAACTTTGAATGAGAATGTGCTTGCTTACAGCAACGTGCTATATGTTCTGAATGCCCGAATTGGGAATCTGTGTCAAAACTTTGTTAGGAATTATGTGATCCTTACTAGATGGAAGTAAGGGAGATGGGGCATGAAGTTATTTCTAGGAGTTGGAGACATACCAAGTTTAGCTCAGTTCTGGGCATCTTTGAAATACCTATACAAACTTGTTCCTACACAGTAACTTGCAACTTTGAATGAGAATATGCTTGCTTACAGGAACGTGCTATATGTTCTGAATGTCCGAATTTGGAATCTGTGTCAAAACTTTGTTAGGAATTATGTGATCCTTACTAGCTGGAAGTAAGGGAGATGGGGCATAAAGTTATTTCTAGGAGTTGCAGACATACAACGTTTAGCTCAGTTCTGGGCATCTTTGAAATACCTATACAAACTTGTTCCTACATAGTAACTTGAAACTTTGAATGAGAATGTGCTTGCTTACAGCAACGTGCTATATGTTCTGAATGCCCGAATTGGGAATCTGTGTCAAAACTTTGTTAGGAATTATGTGATCCTTACTAGCTGGAAGTAAGGGAGATGGGGCATGAAGTTATTTCTAGGAGTTGCAGACATACAACGTTTAGCTCAGTTCTGGGCATCTTTGAAATACCTATACAAACTTGTTCCTACATAGTAACTTGCAACTTTGAATGAGAATGTGCTTGCTTACAGCAACGTGCTATATGTTCTGAATGCCCGAATTGGGAATCTGTGTCAAAACTTTGTTAGGAATTATGTGATCCTTACTAGCTGGAAGTAAGGGAGATGGGGCATGAAGTTATTTCTAGGAGTTGCAGACATGAAACGTTTAGCTCAGTTCTGGGCATCTTTGAAATACCTATACAAACTTGTTCCTACATAGTAACTTGCATCTTTGAATGAGAATGTGCTTGCTACAGCAACGTGCTATATGTTCTGAATGCCCGATTTGGGAATCTGTGTCAAAACTTTGTTAGGAATTATGTGATCCTTACTAGCTGGAAGTAATGGAGATGGGGCATGAAGTTATTTCTAGGAGTTGCAGACATACAACGTTTAGCTCAGTTCTGGGCATCTTTGAAATACCTATACAAACTTGTTCCTACATAGTAACTTGCAACTTTGAATGAGAATGTGCTTGCTTACAGCAACGTGCTATATGTTCTGAATGCCCGAATTGGGAATCTGTGTCAAAACTTTGTTAGGAATTATCTGATCCTTACTAACTGGAAGTAAGGGAGATGTGGCATGAAGTTATTTCTAGGAGTTGGAGACATACAACGTTTAGCTCAGTTCTGGGCATCTTTGAAATACCTATACAAACTTGTTCCTACATAGTGACTTGCAACTTTGAATGAGAATGTGCTTGCTTACAGCAACGTGCTATATGTTCTGAATGCCCGAATTGGGAATCTGTGTCAAATCTTTGTTAGGAATTATGTGATCCTTACTAGCTGGAAGTAAGGGAGATGGGGCATGAAGTTATTTCTAGGAGTTGCAGACATACAACGTTTAGCTCAATTCTGGGCATCTTTGAAATACCTATACAAACTTGTTCCTACATAGTAACTTGCAACTTTGAATGAGAATGTGCTTGCTTACAGCAACGTGCTATATGTTCTGAATGCCCGAATTGGGAATCTGTGTCAAAACTTTGTTAGGAATTATGTGATCCTTACTAGCTGGAAGTAAGGGAGATGGGGCATGAAGTTATTTCTAGGAGTTGCAGACATACAACGTTTAGCTCAGTTCTGGGCATCTTTGAAATACCTATACACACTTGTTCCTACATAGTAACTTGCAACTTTGAATGAGAATGTGCTTGCTGACAGCAACGTGCTATATGTTCTGAATGCCCGAATTGGGAATCTGTGTCAAAACTTTGTTAGGAATTATGTGATCCTTACTAGATGGAAGTAAGGGAGATGGGGCATGAAGTTATTTCTAGGAGTTGCAGACATACAACGTTTAGCTCAGTTCTGGGCATCTTTGAAATACCTATACAAACTTGTTCCTACATAGTAACTTGCAACTTTGAATGAGAATGTGCTTGCTTACAGCAACGTGCTATATGTTCTGAATGCCCGAATTGGGAATCTGTGTCAAAACTTTGTTAGGAATTATGTGATCCTTACTAGATGGAAGTAAGGGAGATGGGGCATGAAGTTATTTCTAGGAGTTGCAGACATACAACGTTTAGCTCAGTTCTGGGCATCTTTGAAATACCTATACAAACTTGTTCCTACATAGTAACTTGCAACTTTGAATGAGAATGTGCTTGCTTACAGCAACGTGCTATATGTTCTGAATGCCCGAATTGGGAATCTGTGTCAAAACTTTGTTAGGAATTATGTGATCCTTACTAGCTGGAAGTAAGGGAGATGGGGCATGAAGTTATTTCTAGGAGTTGGAGACATACCAAGTTTAGCTCAGTACTGGGCATCTTTGAAATACCTATACAAACTTGTTCCTACACATTAACTTGCAACTTTGAATGAGAATGTGCTTGCTTACAGCAACGTGCTATATGTTCTGAATGCCCGAATTGGGAATCTGTGTCAAAACTTTGTTAGGAATTTTGTGATCCTTATTAGCTGGAAGTAAGGGAGATGGGGCATGAAGTTATTTCTAGGAGTTGGAGACATACAAACTTCAGCTCAGTTCTGGGCAAGTTTGAAATACCTATACAAACTTGTTCCTACATAGTAACTTGCAACTTTGAATGAGAATGTGCTTGCTTACAGCAACGTGCTATATGTTCTGAATGCCCGAATTGGGAATCTGTGTCAAAACTTTGTTTGGAATTATGTGATCCTTACTAGATGGAAGTAAGGGAGATGAGGCATGAAGTTATTTCTAGGAGTTAGAGACATACAACGTTTAGCTCAGTTCTGGGCATCTTTGAGATACCTATACAAACTTGTTCCTACATAGTAACTTGCAACTTTGAATGAGAATGTTCTTGCTTACAGCAACGTGCTATATGTTCTGAATGCCCGAATTGGGAATCTGTGTCAAAACTTTGTTAGGAATTATGTGATCCTTACTAGCTGGAAGTAAGGGAGATGGGGCATGAAGTTATTTCTAGGAGTTGGAGACATATCAAGTTTAGCTCAGTTCTGGGCATCTTTGAAATACCTATACAAACTTGTTCCTACATAGTAACTTGCAACTTTGAATGAGAATGTGCTTGCTTACAGCAACGTGCTATATGTTCTGAATGCCCGAATTGGGAATCTGTGTCAAAACTTTGTTAAGAATTATGTGATCCTTACTAGATGGAAGTAAGGGAGATGGGGCATGAAGTTATTTCTAGGAGTTGCAGTCATACAACGTTTAGCTCAGTTCTGGGCATCTTTGAAATACCTATACAAACTTGTTCCTACATAGTAACTTGCAACTTTGAATGAGAATGTGCTTGCTACAGCAACGTGCTATATGTTCTGAATGACCGAATTGGGAATCTGTGTTAAAACTTTGTTAGGAATTATGTGATCCTTACTAGCTGGAAATAAGGGAGATGGGGCAACATGTTATTTCTAGGAGTTGCAGACATACAACGTTTAGCTCAGTTCTGGGCATCTTTGAAATACCTATACAAACTTGTTCCTACATAGTAACTTGCAACTTTGAATGAGAATGTGCTTGCTTACAGCAACGTGCTATATGTTCTGAATGCCCGAATTGGGAATCTGTGTCAAAACTTTGTTAGGAATTATGTGATCCTTACTAGATGGAAGTAAGGGAGATGGGGCATGAAGTTATTTCTAGGAGTTGGAGACATACAACGTTTAGCTCAGTTCTGGGCATCTTTGAAATACCTATACAAACTTGTTCCTACATAGTAACTTGCAACTTTGAATGAGAATGTGCTTGCTTACAGCAACGTGCTATATGTTCTGAATGCCCGAATTGGGAATCTGTGTCAAAACTTTGTTAGGAATTATGTGATCCTTACTAGATCGAAGTAAGGGAGATGGGGCATGAAGTTATTTCTAGGAGTTGCAGACGTACAACGTTTAGCTCAGTTCTGGGCATCTTTGAAATACCTATACAAACTTGTT
Source organism: Diceros bicornis minor (assembly GCF_020826845.1). NCBI lineage: Eukaryota > Metazoa > Chordata > Mammalia > Perissodactyla > Rhinocerotidae > Diceros > Diceros bicornis. Next base: position 60,722,182 of record NC_080758.1, read on the forward strand.
CCTACATAGTAACTTGCAACTTTGAATGAGAATGTGCTTGCTTACAGCAACGTGCTATATGTTCTGAATGCCCGAATTGGGAATCTGTGTCAAAACTTTGTTAGGAATTATGTGATCCTTACTAGATGGAAGTAAGGGAGATGGGGCATGAAGTTATTTCTAGGAGTTGGAGACATACCAAGTTTAGCTCAGTTCTGGGCATCTTTGAAATACCTATACAAACTTGTTCCTACACAGTAACTTGCAACTTTGAATGAGAATGTGCTTGCTTACAGGAACGTGCTATATGTTCTGAATGCCCGAATTGGGAATCTGTGTCAAAACTTTGTTAGGAATTATGTGATCCTTACTAGCTGGAAGTAAGGGAGATGGGGCATAAAGTTATTTCTAGGAGTTGCAGACATACAAAGTTTAGCTCAGTTCTGGGCATCTTTGAAATACCTATACAAACTTGTTCCTACATAGTAACTTGCAACTTTGAATGAGAATGTGCTTGCTTACAGCAACGTGCTATATGTTCTGAATGCCCGAATTGGGAATCTGTGTCAAAACTTTGTTAGGAATTATGTGATCCTTACTAGCTGGAAGTAAGGGAGATGGGGCATGAAGTTATTTCTAGGAGTTGCAGACATACAACGTTTAGCTCAGTTCTGGGCATCTTTGAAATACCTATACAAACTTGTTCCTACATAGTAACTTGCAACTTTGAATGAGAATGTGCTTGCTTACAGCAACGTGCTATATGTTCTGAATGCCCGAATTGGGAATCTGTGTCAAATCTTTGTTAGGAATTATGTGATCCTTACTAGCTGGAAGTAAGGGAGATGGGGCATGAAGTTATTTCTAGGAGTTGCAGACATACAACGTTTAGCTCAGTTCTGGGCATCTTTGAAATACCTATACAAACTTGTTCCTACATAGTAACTTGCATCTTTGAATGAGAATGTGCTTGCTACAGCAACGTGCTATATGTTCTGAATGCCCGATTTGGGTATCTGTGTCAAAACTTTGTTAGGAATTATGTGATCCTTACTAGCTGGAAGTAATGGAGATGGGGCATGAAGTTATTTCTAGGAGTTGCAGACATACAACGTTTAGCTCAGTTCTGGGCATCTTTGAAATACCTAAACAAACTTGTTCCTACATAGTAACTTGCAACTTTGAATGAGAATGTGCTTGCTTACAGCAACGTGCTATATGTTCTGAATGCCCGAATTGGGAATCTGTGTCAAAATTTTGTTAGGAATTATGTGATCCTTACTAGCTGGAAGTAAGGGAGATGGGGCATGAAGTTATTTCTAGGAGTTGGAGACATACAACGTTTAGCTCAGTTCTGGGCATCTTTGAAATACCTATACAAACTTGTTCCTACATAGTGACTTGCAACTTTGAATGAGAATGTGCTTGCTTACAGCAACGTGCTATATGTTCTGAATGCCCGAATTGGGAATCTGTGTCAAATCTTTGTTAGGAATTATGTGATCCTTACTAGCTGAAAGTAAGGGAGATGGGGCATGAAGTTATTTCTAGGAGTTGCAGACATACAACGTTTAGCTCAGTTCTGGGCATCTTTGAAATACCTATACAAACTTGTTCCTACATAGTAACTTGCAACTTTGAATGAGAATGTGCTTGCTTACAGCAACGTGCTATATGTTCTGAATGCCCGAATTGGGAATCTGTGTCAAAACTTTGTTAGGAATTATGTGATCCTTACTAGCTGGAAGTAAGGGAGATGGGGCATGAAGTTATTTCTAGGAGTTGCAGACATACAACGTTTAGCTCAGTTCTGGGCATCTTTGAAATACCTATACACACTTGTTCCTACATAGTAACTTGCAACTTTGAATGAGAATGTGCTTGCTGACAGCAACGTGCTATATGTTCTGAATGCCCGAATTGGGAATCTGTGTCAAAACTTTGTTAGGAATTATGTGATCCTTACTAGATGGAAGTAAGGGAGATGGGGCATGAAGTTATTTCTAGGAGTTGCAGACATACAACGTTTAGCTCAGTTCTGGGCATCTTTGAAATACCTATACAAACTTGTTCCTACATAGTAACTTGCAACTTTGAATGAGAATGTGCTTGCTTACATCAACGTGCTATATGTTCTGAATGCCCGAATTGGGAATCTGTGTCAAAACTTTGTTAGGAATTATGTGATCCTTACTAGATGGAAGTAAGGGAGATGGGGCATGAAGTTATTTCTAGGAGTTGGAGACATACCAAGTTTAGCTCAGTTCTGGGCATCTTTGAAATACCTATACAAACTTGTTCCTACACAGTAACTTGCAACTTTGAATGAGAATGTGCTTGCTTACAGGAACGTGCTATATGTTCTGAATGCCCGAATTGGGAATCTGTGTCAAAACTTTGTTAGGAATTATCTGATCCTTACTAGCTGGAAGTAAGGGAGATGGGGCATAAAGTTATTTCTAGGAGTTGCAGACATACAAAGTTTAGCTCAGTTCTGGGCATCTTTGAAATACCTATACAAACTTGTTCCTACATAGTAACTTGCAACTTTGAATGAGAATGTGCTTGCTTACAGCAACGTGCTATATGTTCTGAATGCCCGAATTGGGAATCTGTGTCAAAACTTGGTTAGGAATTATGTGATCCTTACTAGCTGGAAGTAAGGGAGATGGGGCATGAAGTTATTTCTAGGAGTTGCAGACATACAACGTTTAGCTCAGTTCTGGGCATCTTTGAAATACCTATACAAACTTGTTCCTACATAGTAACTTGCAACTTTGAATGAGAATGTGCTTGCTTACAGCAACGTGCTATATGTTCTGAATGCCCGAATTGGGAATCTGTGTCAAAACTTTGTTAGGAATTATGTGATCCTTACTAGCTGGAAGTAAGGGAGATGGGGCATGAAGTTATTTCTAGGAGTTGCAGACATACAACGTTTAGCTCAGTTCTGGGCATCTTTGAAATACCTATACAAACTTGTTCCTACATAGTAACTTGCATCTTTGAATGAGAATGTGCTTGCTACAGCAACGTGCTATATGTTCTGAATGCCCGATTTGGGTATCTGTGTCAAAACTTTGTTAGGAATTATGTGATCCTTACTAGCTGGAAGTAATGGAGATGGGGCATGAAGTTATTTCTAGGAGTTGCAGACATACAACGTTTAGCTCAGTTCTGGGCATCTTTGAAATACCTATACAAACTTGTTCCTACATAGTAACTTGCAACTTTGAATGAGAATGTGCTTGCTTACAGCAACGTGCTATATGTTCTGAATGCCCGAATTGGGAATCTGTGTCAAAACTTTGTTAGGAATTATCTGATCTTTACTAACTGGAAGTAAGGGAGAGGTGGCATGAAGTTATTTCTAGGAGTTGGAGACATACAACGTTTAGCTCAGTTCTGGGCATCTTTGAAATACCTATACAAACTTGTTCCTACATAGTGACTTGCAACTTTGAATGAGAATGTGCTTGCTTACAGCAACGTGCTATATGTTCTGAATGCCCGAATTGGGAATCTGTGTCAAATCTTTGTTAGGAATTATGTGATCCTTACTAGCTGAAAGTAAGGGAGATGGGGCATGAAGTTATTTCTAGGAGTTGCAGACATACAACGTTTAGCTCAATTCTGGGCATCTTTGAAATACCTATACAAACTTGTTCCTACATAGTAACTTGCAACTTTGAATGAGAATGTGCTTGCTTACAGCAACGTGCTATATGTTCTGAATGCCCGAATTGGGAATCTGTGTCAAAACTTTGTTAGGAATTATGTGATCCTTACTAGCTGGAAGTAAGGGAGATGGGGCATGAAGTTATTTCTAGGAGTTGCAGACATACAACGTTTAGCTCAGTTCTGGGCATCTTTGAAATACCTATACACACTTGTTCCTACATAGTAACTTGCAACTTTGAATGAGAATGTGCTTGCTGACAGCAACGTGCTATATGTTCTGAATGCCCGAATTGGGAATCTGTGTCAAAACTTTGTTAGGAATTATGTGATCCTTACTAGATGGAAGTAAGGGAGATGGGGCATGAAGTTATTTCTAGGAGTTGCAGACATACAACGTTTAGCTCAGTTCTGGGCATCTTTGAAATACCTATACAAACTTGTTCCTACATAGTAACTTGCAACTTTGAATGAGAATGTGCTTGCTTACAGCAACGTGCTATATGTTCTGAATGCCCGAATTGGGAATCTGTGTCAAAACTTTGTTAGGAATTATGTGATCCTTACTAGATGGAAGTAAGGGAGATGGGGCATGAAGTTATTTCTAGGAGTTGCAGACATACAACGTTTAGCTCAGTTCTGGGCATCTTTGTAATACCTATACAAACTTGTTCCTACATAGTAACTTGCAACTTTGAATGAGAATGTGCTTGCTTACAGCAACGTGCTATATGTTCTGAATGCCCGAATTGGGAATCTGTGTCAAAACTTTGTTAGGAATTATGTGATCCTTACTAGCTGGAAGTAAGGGAGATGGGGCATGAAGTTATTTCTAGGAGTTGGAGACATACCAAGTTTAGCTCAGTACTGGGCATCTTTGAAATACCTATACAAACTTGTTCCTACACAGTAACTTGCAACTTTGAATGAGAATGTGCTTGCTTACAGGAACGTGCTATATGTTCTGAATGCCCGAATTGGGAATCTGTGTCAAAACTTTGTTCGGAATTATGTGATCCTTACTAGCTGGAAGTAAGGGAGATGGGGCATGAAGTTATTTCTAGGAGTTGGAGACATACCAAGTTTAGCTCAGTTCTGGGCATCTTTGAAATACCTATACAAACTTGTTCCTACACAGTAACTTGCAACTTTGAATGAGAATGTGCTTGCTTACAGGAACGTGCTATATGTTCTGAATGCCCGAATTGGGAATCTGTGTCAAAACTTTGTTAGGAATTATGTGATCCTTACTTGCTGGAAGTAAGGGAGATGGGGCATGAAGTTATTTCTAGGAGTTGCAGACATACAACGTTTAGCTCAGTTCTGGGCATCTTTGAAATACCTATACAAACTTGTTCCTACATAGTAACTTGCAACTTTGAATGAGAATGTGCTTGCTTACAGCAACGTGCTATATGTTCTGAATGCCCGAATTGGGAATCTGTGTCAAAACTTTGTTAGGAATTATGTGATCCTTACTAGCTGGAAGTAAGGGAGATGGGGCATGAAGTTATTTCTAGGAGTTGCAGACATACAACGTTTAGCTCAGTTCTGGGCATCTTTGAAATACCTATACAAACTTGTTCCTACATAGTAACTTGCATCTTTGAATGAGAATGTGCTTGCTACAGCAACGTGCTATATGTTCTGAATGCCCGATTTGGGTATCTGTGTCAAAACTTTGTTAGGAATTATGTGATCCTTACTAGCTGGAAGTAATGGAGATGGGGCATGAAGTTATTTCTAGGAGTTGCAGACATACAACGTTTAGCTCAGTTCTGGGCATCTTTGAAATACCTATACAAACTTGTTCCTACATAGTAACTTGCAACTTTGAATGAGAATGTGCTTGCTTACAGCAACGTGCTATATGTTCTGAATGCCCGAATTGGGAATCTGTGTCAAAACTTTGTTAGGAATTATCTGATCCTTACTAACTGGAAGTAAGGGAGATGTGGCATGAAGTTATTTCTAGGAGTTGGAGACATACAACGTTTAGCTCAGTTCTGGGCATCTTTGAAATACCTATACAAACTTGTTCCTACATAGTAACTTGCAACTTTGAATGAGAATGTGCTTGCTTACAGCAACGTGCTATATGTTCTGAATGCCCGAATTGGGAATCTGTGTCAAAACTTTGTTAGGAATTATGTGATCCTTACTAGCTGGAAGTAAGGGAGATGGGGCATGAAGTTATTTCTAGGAGTTGCAGACATACAACGTTTAGCTCAGTTCTGGGCATCTTTGAAATACCTATACAAACTTGTTCCTACATAGTAACTTGCATCTTTGAATGAGAATGTGCTTGCTACAGCAACGTGCTATATGTTCTGAATGCCCGATTTGGGTATCTGTGTCAAAACTTTGTTAGGAATTATGTGATCCTTACTAGCTGGAAGTAATGGAGATGGGGCATGAAGTTATTTCTAGGAGTTGCAGACATACAACGTTTAGCTCAGTTCTGGGCATCTTTGAAATACCTATACAAACTTGTTCCTACATAGTAACTTGCAACTTTGAATGAGAATGTGCTTGCTTACAGCAACGTGCTATATGTTCTGAATGCCCGAATTGGGAATCTGTGTCAAAACTTTGTTAGGAATTATCTGATCCTTACTAACTGGAAGTAAGGGAGATGTGGCATGAAGTTATTTCTAGGAGTTGGAGACATACAACGTTTAGCTCAGTTCTGGGCATCTTTGAAATACCTATACAAACTTGTTCCTACATAGTGACTTGCAACTTTGAATGAGAATGTGCTTGCTTACAGCAACGTGCTATATGTTCTGAATGCCCGAATTGGGAATCTGTGTCAAATCTTTGTTAGGAATTATGTGATCCTTACTAGCTGGAAGTAAGGGAGATGGGGCATGAAGTTATTTCTAGGAGTTGCAGACATACAACGTTTAGCTCAATTCTGGGCATCTTTGAAATACCTATACAAACTTGTTCCTACATAGTAACTTGCAACTTTGAATGAGAATGTGCTTGCTTACAGCAACGTGCTATATGTTCTGAATGCCCGAATTGGGAATCTGTGTCAAAACTTTGTTAGGAATTATGTGATCCTTACTAGCTGGAAGTAAGGGAGATGGGGCATGAAGTTATTTCTAGGAGTTGCAGACATACAACGTTTAGCTCAGTTCTGGGCATCTTTGAAATACCTATACACACTTGTTCCTACATAGTAACTTGCAACTTTGAATGAGAATGTGCTTGCTGACAGCAACGTGCTATATGTTCTGAATGCCCGAATTGGGAATCTGTGTCAAAACTTTGTTAGGAATTATGTGATCCTTACTAGATGGAAGTAAGGGAGATGGGGCATGAAGTTATTTCTAGGAGTTGGAGACATACAACGTTTAGCTCAGTTCTGGGCATCTTTGAAATACCTATACAAACTTGTTCCTACATAGTAACTTGCAACTTTGAATGAGAATGTGCTTGCTTACAGCAACGTGCTATATGTTCTGAATGCCCGAATAGGGAATCTGTGTCAAAACTTTGTTAGGAATTATGTGATCCTTAATAGCTGGAAGTAAGGGAGATGGGGCATGAAGTTATTTCTAGGAGTTGGAGACATACCAAGTTTAGCTCAGTTCTGGGCATCTTTGAAATACCTATACAAACTTGTTCCTACATAGTAACTTGCAACTTTGAATGAGAATGAGCTTGCTTACAGCAACGTGCTATGTGTTCTGAATGCCCGAATTGGGAATCTGTGTCAAAACTTTGTTAGGAATTATGTGATCCTTACTAGCTGGAAGTAAGGGAGATGGGGCATGAAGTTATTTCTAGGAGTTGCAGACATACAACGTTTAGCTCAGTTCTGGGCATCTTTGAAATACCTATACAAACTTGTTCCTACATAGTAACTTGCAACTTTGAATGAGAATGTGCTTGCTTACAGCAACGTGCTATATGTTCTGAATGCCCGAATTGGGAATCTGTGTCAAAACTTTGTTAGGAATTATGTGATCCTTACTAGCTGGAAGTAAGGGAGATGGGGCATGAAGTTATTTCTAGGAGTTGCAGACATACAACGTTTAGCTCAGTTCTGGGCATCTTTGAAATACCTATACAAACTTGTTCCTACATAGTAACTTGCAACTTTGAATGAGAATGTGCTTGCTTACACCAACGTGCTATATGTTCTGAATGCCGGAATTGGGAATCTGTGTCAAAACTTTGTTAGGAATTATGTGATCCTTACTAGCTGGAAGTAAGGGAGATGGGGCATGAAGTTATTTCTAGGAGTTGCAGACATACAACGTTTAGCTCAGTTCTGGGCATCTTTGAAATACCTATACAAACTTGTTCCTACATAGTGACTTGCAACTTTGAATGAGAATGTGCTTGCTTACAGCAACGTGCTATATGTTCTGAATGCGCGAATTCGGAATCTGTGTCAAAACTTTGTTAGGAATTATGTGATCCTTACTAACTGGAAGTAATGGAGATGTGGCATGAAGTTATTTCTAGGAGTTGGAGACATACAACGTTTAGCTCAGTTCTGGGCATCTTTGAAATACCTATACAAACTTGTTCCTACATAGTGACTTGCAACTTTTAATGAGAATGTGCTTGCTTACAGCAACGTGCTATATGTTCTGAATGCCCGAATTGGGAATCTGTGTCAAATCTTTGTTAGGAATTATGTGATCCTTACTAGCTGGAAGTAAGGGAGATGGGGCATGAAGTTATTTCTAGGAGTTGCAGACATACAACGTTTAGCTCAATTCTGGTCATCTTTGAAATACCTATACAAACTTGTTCCTACATAGTAACTTGCAACTTTGAATGAGAATGTGCTTGCTTACAGCAACGTGCTATATGTTCTGAATGCCCGAATTGGGAATCTGTGTCAAAACTTTGTTAGGAATTATGTGATCCTTACTAGCTGGAAGTAAGGGAGATGGGGCATGAAGTTATTTCTAGGAGTTGCAGACATACAACGTTTAGCTCAGTTCTGGGCATCTTTGAAATACCTATACAAACTTGTTCCTACATAGTAACTTGCAACTTTGAATGAGAATGTGCTTGCCTACAGCAACGTGCTATATGTTCTGAATGCCCGAATTGGGAATCAGTGTCAAAACTTTGTTAGGAATTATGTGATCCTTACTAGCTGGAAGTAAGGGAGATGGGGCATGAAGTTATTTCTAGGAGTTGCAGACATACAACGTTTAGCTCAGTTCTGGGCATCTTTGAAATACCTATACACACTTGTTCCTACATAGTAACTTGCAACTTTGAATGAGAAGGTGCTTGCTGACAGCAACGTGCTATATGTTCTGAATGCCCGAATTGGGAATCTGTGTCAAAACTTTGTTAGGAATTATGTGATCCTTACTAGATGGAAGTAAGGGAGATGCGGCATGAAGTTATTTCTAGGAGTTGGAGACATACAACGTTTAGCTCAGTTCTGGGCATCTTTGAAATACCTATACAAACTTGTTCCTACATAGTAACTTGCAACTTTGAATGAGAATGTGCTTGCTTACAGCAACGTGCTATATGTTCTGAATGCCCGAATAGGGAATCTGTGTCAAAACTTTGTTAGGAATTATGTGATCCTTACTAGCTGGAAGTAAGGGAGATGGGGCATGAAGTTATTTCTAGGAGTTGCAGACATACAACGTTTACCTCAGTTCTGGGCATCTTTGAAATACCTATACACACTTGTTCCTACATAGTAACTTGCAACTTTGAATGAGAATGTGCTTGCTGACAGCAACGTGCTATATGTTCTGAATGCCCGAATTGGGAATCTGTGTCAAAACTTTGTTAGGAATTATGTGATCCTTACTAGATGGAAGTAAGGGAGATGCGGCATGAAGTTATTTCTAGGAGTTGGAGACATACAACGTTTAGCTCAGTTCTGGGCATCTTTGAAATACCTATACAAACTTGTTCCTACATAGTAACTTGCAACTTTGAATGAGAATGTGCTTGCTTACAGCAACGTGCTATATGTTCTGAATGCCCGAATTGGGAATCTGTGTCAAAACTTTGTTAGGAATTATGTGATCCTTACTAGCTGGAAGTAAGGGAGATGGGGCATGAAGTTATTTCTAGGAGTTGCAGACATACAACGTTTAGCTCAGTTCTGGGCATCTTTGAAATACCTATACAAACTTGTTCCTACATAGTAACTTGCAACTTTGAATGAGAATGTGCTTGCTTACAGCAACGTGCTATATGTTCTGAATGCCCGAATTGGGAATCTGTGTCAAAACTTTGTTAGGAATTATGTGATCCTTACTAGCTGGAAGTAAGGGAGATGGGGCATGAAGTTATTTCTAGGAGTTGCAGACATACAACGTTTAGCTCAGTTCTGGGCATCTTTGAAATACCTATACAAACTTGTTCCTACATAGTAACTTGCATCTTTGAATGAGAATGTGCTTGCTACAGCAACGTGCTATATGTTCTGAATGCCCGATTTGGGTATCTGTGTCAAAACTTTGTTAGGAATTATGTGATCCTTACTAGCTGGAAGTAATGGAGATGGGGCATGAAGTTATTTCTAGGAGTTGCAGACATACAACGTTTAGCTCAGTTCTGGGCATCTTTGAAATAACTATACAAACTTGTTCCTACATAGTAACTTGCAACTTTGAATGAGAATGTGCTTGCTTACAGCAACGTGCTATATGTTCTGAATGCCCGAATTGGGAATCTGTGTCAAAACTTTGTTAGGAATTATCTGATCCTTACTAACTGGAAGTAAGGGAGATGTGGCATGAAGTTATTTCTAGGAGTTGGAGACATACAACGTTTAGCTCAGTTCTGGGCATCTTTGAAATACCTATACAAACTTGTTCCTACATAGTGACTTGCAACTTTGAATGAGAATGTGCTTGCTTACAGCAACGTGCTATATGTTCTGAATGCCCGAATTGGGAATCTGTGTCAAATCTTTGTTAGGAATTATGTGATCCTTACTAGCTGGAAGTAAGGGAGATGGGGCATGAAGTTATTTCTAGGAGTTGCAGACATACAACGTTTAGCTCAATTCTGGGCATCTTTGAAATACCTATACAAACTTGTTCCTACATAGTAACTTGCAACTTTGAATGAGAATGTGCTTGCTTACAGCAACGTGCTATATGTTCTGAATGCCCGAATTGGGAATCTGTGTCAAAACTTTGTTGGGAATTATGTGATCCTTACTAGCTGGAAGTAAGGGAGATGGGGCATGAAGTTATTTCTAGGAGTTGCAGACATACAACGTTTAGCTCAGTTCTGGGCACCTTTGAAATACCTATACACACTTGTTCCTACATAGTAACTTGCAACTTTGAATGAGAATGTGCTTGCTGACAGCAACGTGCTATATGTTCTGAATGCCCGAATTGGGAATCTGTGTCAAAACTTTGTTAGGAATTATGTGATCCTTACTAGATGGAAGTAAGGGAGATGGGGCATGAAGTTATTTCTAGGAGTTGGAGACATACAACGTTTAGCTCAGTTCTGGGCATCTTTGAAATACCTATACAAACTTGTTCCTACATAGTAACTTGCAACTTTGAATGAGAATGTGCTTGCTTACAGCAACGTGCTATATGTTCTGAATGCCCGAATAGGGAATCTGTGTCAAAACTTTGTTAGGAATTATGTGATCCTTAATAGCTGGAAGTAAGGGAGATGGGGCATGAAGTTATTTCTAGGAGTTGGAGACATACCAAGTTTAGCTCAGTTCTGGGCATCTTTGAAATACCTATACAAACTTGTTCCTACATAGTAACTTGCAACTTTGAATGAGAATGAGCTTGCTTACAGCAACGTGCTATGTGTTCTGAATGCCCGAATTGGGAATCTGTGTCAAAACTTTGTTAGGAATTATGTGATCCTTACTAGCTGGAAGTAAGGGAGATGGGGCATGAAGTTATTTCTAGGAGTTGCAGACATACAACGTTTAGCTCAGTTCTGGGCATCTTTGAAATACCTATACAAACTTGTTCCTACATAGTAACTTGCAACTTTGAATGAGAATGTGCTTGCTTACAGCAACGTGCTATATGTTCTGAATGCCCGAATTGGGAATCTGTGTCAAAACTTTGTTAGGAATTATGTGATCCTTACTAGCTGGAAGTAAGGGAGATGGGGCATGAAGTTATTTCTAGGAGTTGCAGACATACAACGTTTAGCTCAGTTCTGGGCATCTTTGAAATACCTATACAAACTTGTTCCTACATAGTAACTTGCAACTTTGAATGAGAATGTGCTTGCTTACAGCAACGTGCTATATGTTCTGAATGCCGGAATTTGGAATCTGTGTCAAAACTTTGTTAGGAATTATGTGATCCTTACTAGCTGGAAGTAAGGGAGATGGGGCATGAAGTTATTTCTAGGAGTTGCAGACATACAACGTTTAGCTCAGTTCTGGGCATCTTTGAAATACCTATACAAACTTGTTCCTACATAGTGACTTGCAACTTTGAATGAGAATGTGCTTGCTTACAGCAACGTGCTATATGTTCTGAATGCGCGAATTCGGAATCTGTGTCAAAACTTTGTTAGGAATTATCTGATCCTTACTAACTGGAAGTAAGGGAGATGTGGCATGAAGTTATTTCTAGGAGTTGGAGACATACAACGTTTAGCTCAGTTCTGGGCATCTTTGAAATACCTATACAAACTTGTTCCTACATAGTGACTTGCAACTTTTAATGAGAATGTGCTTGCTTACAGCAACGTGCTATATGTTCTGAATGCCCGAATTGGGAATCTGTGTCAAATCTTTGTTAGGAATTATGTGATCCTTACTAGCTGGAAGTAAGGGAGAAGGGGCATGAAGTTATTTCTAGGAGTTGCAGACATACAACGTTTAGCTCAATTCTGGGCATCTTTGAAATACCTATACAAACTTGTTCCTACATAGTAACTTGCAACTTTGAATGAGAATGTGCTTGCTTACAGCAACGTGCTATATGTTCTGAATGCCCGAATTGGGAATCTGTGTCAAAACTTTGTTAGGAATTATGTGATCCTTACTAACTGGAAGTAAGGGAGATGGGGCATGAAGTTATTTCTAGGAGTTGCAGACATGCAACGTTTAGCTCAGTTCTGGGCATCTTTGAAATACCTATACAAACTTGTTCCTACATAGTAACTTGCAACTTTGAATGAGAATGTGCTTGCCTACAGCAACGTGCTATATGTTCTGAATGCCCGAATTGGGAATCTGTGTCAAAACTTTGTTAGGAATTATGTGATCCTTACTAGCTGGAAGTAAGGGAGATGGGGCATGAAGTTATTTCTAGGAGTTGCAGACATACAACGTTTAGCTCAGTTCTGGGCATCTTTGAAATACCTATACACACTTGTTCCTACATAGTAACTTGCAACTTTGAATGAGAATGTGCTTGCCTACAGCAACGTGCTATATGTTCTGAATGCCCGAATTGGGAATCTGTGTCAAAACTTTGTTAGGAATTATGTGATCCTTACTAGATGGAAGTAAGGGAGATGCGGCATGAAGTTATTTCTAGGAGTTGGAGACATACAACGTTTAGCTCAGTTCTGGGCATCTTTGAAATACCTATACAAACTTGTTCCTACATAGTAACTTGCAACTTTGAATGAGAATGTGCTTGCTTACAGCAACGTGCTATATGTTCTGAATGCCCGAATAGGGAATCTGTGTCAAAACTTTGTTAGGAATTATGTGATCCTTACTAGCTGGAAGTAAGGGAGATGGGACATGAAGTTATTTCTAGGAGTTGGAGACATACCAAGTTTAGCTCAGTTCTGGGCATCTTTGAAATACCTATACAAACTTGTTCCTACATAGTAACTTGCAACTTTGAATGAGAATGTGCTTGCTTACAGCAACGTGCTATATGTTCTGAATGCCCGAATTGGGAATCTGTGTCAAAACTTTGTTAGGAATTATGTGATCCTTACTAGCTGGAAGTAAGGGAGATGGGGCATGAAGTTATTTCTAGGAGTTGCAGACATACATCGTTTAGCTCAGTTCTGGGCATCTTTGAAATACCTATACAAACTTGTTCCTACATAGTAACTTGCAACTTTGAATGAGAATGTGCTTGCTTACAGCAACGTGCTATATGTTCTGAATGCCCGAATTGGGAATCAGTGTCAAAACTTTGTTAGGAATTATCTGATCCTTACTAACTGGAAGTAAGGGAGATGTGGCATGAAGTTATTTCTAGGAGTTGGAGACATACAACGTTTAGCTCAGTTCTGGGCATCTTTGAAATACCTATACAAACTTGTTCCTACATAGTGACTTGCAACTTTGAATGAGAATGTGCTTGCTTACAGCAACGTGCTATATGTTCTGAATGCCCGAATTGGGAATCTGTGTCAAATCTTTGTTAGGAATTATGTGATCCTTACTAGCTGGAAGTAAGGGAGATGGGGCATGAAGTTATATCTAGGAGTTGCAGACATACAACGTTTAGCTCAGTTCTGGGCATCTTTGAAATACCTATACAAACTTGTTCCTACATAGTAACTTGCAACTTGGAATGAGAATGTGCTTGCTTACAGCAACGTGCTATATGTTCTGAATGCCCGAATTGGGAATCTGTGTCAAAACTTTGTTAGGAATTATGTGATCCTTACTAGCTGGAAGTAAGGGAGATGGGGCATGAAGATATTTCTAGAGGTTGGACACATACCAAGTTTAGCTGAGTTCTGGGCATCTTTGAAATACATATACAAACTTGTTCCTACATTGTAACTTGCAACTTTGAATGAGAATGTGCTTGCTTATAGCAACGTGCTCTATGTTCTGAATGCCCGAATTGGGAATCTGTGTCAAAACTTTGTTAGGAATTATGTGATCCTTACTAGCTGGAAGTAAGGGAGATGGGGCATGAAGTTATTTCTAGGAGTTGCAGACATACAACGTTTAGCTCAGTTCTGGGCATCTTTGAAATACCTATACAAACTTGTTCCTACATAGTAACTTGCAACTTTGAATGAGAATGTGCTTGCTTACAGCAACGTGCTATATGTTCTGAATGCCCGAATTGGGAATCTGTGTCAAAACTTTGTTAGGAATTATCTGATCCTTACTAACTGGAAGTAAGGGAGATGTGGCATGAAGTTATTTCTAGGAGTTGGAGACATACAACGTTTAGCTCAGTTCTGGGCATCTTTGAAATACCTATACAAACTTGTTCCTACATAGTGACTTGCAACTTTGAATGAGAATGTGCTTGCTTACAGCAACGTGCTATATGTTCTGAATGCCCGAATTGGGAATCTGTGTCAAATCTTTGTTAGGAATTATGTGATCCTTACTAGCTGGAAGTAAGGGAGATGGGGCATGAAGTTATTTCTAGGAGTTGCAGACATACAACGTTTAGCTCAATTCTGGGCATCTTTGAAATACCTATACAAACTTGTTCCTACATAGTAACTTGCAACTTTGAATGAGAATGTGCTTGCTTACAGCAACGTGCTATATGTTCTGAATGTCCGAATTGGGAATCTGTGTCAAAACTTTGTTAGGAATTATGTGATCCTTACTAGCTGGAAGTAAGGGAGATGGGGCATGAAGTTATATCTAGGAGTTGCAGACATACAACGTTTAGCTCAGTTCTGGGCATCTTTCAAATACCTATACAAACTTGTTCCTACATAGTAACTTGCAACTTGGAATGAGAATGTGCTTGCTTACAGCAACGTGCTATATGTTCTGAATGCCCGAATTGGGAATCTGTGTCAAAACTTTGTTAGGAATTATGTGATCCTTACTAGCTGGAAGTAAGGGAGATGGGGCATGAAGTTATTTCTAGAGGTTGGACACATACCAAGTTTAGCTCAGTTCTGGGCATCTTTGAAATACCTATACAAACTTGTTCCTACACAGCAACTTGCAACTTTGAATGAGAATGTGCTTGCTTACAGCAACGTGCTATATGTTCTGAATGCCCGAATTGGGAATCTGTGTCTAAACTTTGTTAGGAATTATGTGATCCTTACTAGCTGGAAGTAAGGGAGATGGGGCATGAAGTTGTTTCTGGAGTTGCAGACATACAACGTTTAGCTCAGTACTGGGCATCTTTGAAATACCTATACAAACTTGTTCCTACATAGTAACTTGCAACTTTGAATGAGAATGTGCATGCTTACAGCAACGTGCTATATGTTCTGAATGCCCGAATTGGGAATCTGTGTCAAAACTTTGTTAGGAATTATGTGATCCTTACTAGATGGAAGTAAGGGAGATGGGGCATGAAGTTATTTCTAGGAGTTGCAGACATACAACGTTTAGCTCAGTTCTGGGCATCTTTGAAATACCTATACAAACTTGTTCCTACATAGTAACTTGCAACTTTGAATGAGAATGTGCTTGCTTACAGCAACGTGCTATATGTTCTGAATGCCCGAATTGGGAATCTGTGTCAAAACTTTGTTAGGAATTATGTGATCCTTACTAGCTGGAAGTAAGTGAGATGGGGCATGAAGTTATTTCTAGGAGTTGCAGACATACAACGTTTAGCTCAGTTCTGGGCATCTTTGAAATACCTATACAAACTTGTTCCTACATAGTAACTTGCAACTTTGAATGAGAATGTGCTTGCTTACAGCAACGTGCTATATGTTCTGAATGCCCGAATTGGGAATCTGTGTCAAAACTTTGTTAGGAATTATGTGATCCTTACTAGCTGGAAGTAAGGGAGATGGGGCATGAAGATATTTCTAGGAGTTGCAGACATACAACGTTTAGCTCAGTTCTGGGCATCTTTGAAATACCTATACAAACTTGTTCCTACATAGTAACTTGCAACTTTGAATGAGAATGTGCTTGCTTACAGCAACGTGCTATATGTTCTGAATGCCCGAATTGGGAATCTGTGTCAAAACTTTGTTAGGAATTATGTGATCCTTACTAGCTGGAAGTAAGTGAGATGGGGCATGAAGTTATTTCTAGGAGTTGCAGACATACAACGTTTAGCTCAGTTCTGGGCATCTTTGAAATACCTATACAAACTTGTTCCTACATAGTAACTTGCAACTTTGAATGAGAATGTGCTTGCTTACAGCAACGTGCTATATGTTCTGAATGCCCGAATTGGGAATCTGTGTCAAAACTTTGTTAGGAATTATGTGATCCTTACTAGCTGGAAGTAAGGGAGATGGGGCATGAAGATATTTCTAGGAGTTGCAGACATACAACGTTTAGCTCAGTTCTGGGCATCTTTGAAATACCTATACAAACTTGTTCCTACATAGTAACTTGCAACTTTGAATGAGAATGTGCTTGCTTACAGCAACGTGCTCTATGTTCTGAATGCCCGAATTGGGAATCTGTGTCAAAACTTTGTTAGGAATTATGTGATCCTTACTAGCTGGAAGTAAGGGAGATGGGGCATGAAGTTATTTCTAGAGGTTGGACAAATACCAAGTTTAGCTCAGTTCTGGGCATCTTTGAAATACCTATACAAACTTGTTCCTACATTGTAACTTGCAACTTTGAATGAGAATGTGCTTGCTTATAGCAACGTGCTCTATGTTCTGAATGCCCGAATTGGGAATCTGTGTCAAAACTTTGTTCGGAATTATGTGATCCTTACTAGCTGGAAGTAAGGGAGATGGGGCATGAAGTAATTTCTAGGAGTTTGAGACATACCAAGTTTAGGTCAGTTCTGGGAATCTTTGAAATACCTATACAAACTTGTTCCTACATAGTAACTTGCAACTTTGAATGAGAATGTGCTTGCTTACAGCAACGTGCTATATGTTCTGAATACCCGAATTGGGAATCTGTGTTAAAACTTTGTTAGGAATTATGTGATCCTTACTAGCTGGAAGTAAGGGAGATGGGGCATGAAGTTATTTCTAGGAGTTGCAGACATACAACGTTTAGCTCAGTTCTGGGCATCTTTGAAATACCTATACAAACTTGTTCCTACATAGTAACTTGCAACTTTGAATGAGAATGTGCTTGCCTACAGCAACGTGCTATATGTTCTGAATGCCCGAATTGGGAATCTGTGTCAAAACTTTGTTAGGAATTATGTGATCCTTACTAGCTGGAAGTAAGGGAGATGGGGCATGAAGTTATTTCTAGGAGTTGGACACATACCCACTTTAGCTCAGTTCTGGGCATTTTTGAAATACCTATACAAACTTGTTCCTACATAGTAACTTGCTTCTTAGAATGAGAATGTGCTTGCTTACAGCAACGTGCTATATGTTCTGAATGCCCGAATAGGGAATCTGTGTCAAAACTTTGTTAGGAATTATGTGATCCTCACTAGCTGGAAGTAAGGGAGATGGGGCATGAAGTTATTTCTAGGTGTTGGAGACATACACACTTCAGCTCATTTCTGGGCATCTTTTTTTTTTTTTTTTTTAAAGATTTTTTTTTTTTTATTTATTTATTTTCCCCCCCAAAGCCCCAGTAGATAGTTGTGTGTCATAGGTGCACATCCTTCTAGTTGCTGTATGTGGGACGCGGCCTCAGCATGGCCAGAGAAGCAGCGCGTAGGCGCGAGCCCGGGGTCCGAACCCGGGTCGCCAGCAGCGGAGCGCGCTCACTTAACCACTAAGCCACGGGGCCGGCATTTCTGGGCATCTTTGAAAGTCCTATACAAACTTGTTCCTACATAGTAACTTGCAACTTTGAATGAGAATGTGCTTGCTTACAGCAACGTACTATATGTTCTGAAGGCCCGAATTGGGAATCTGTGTCAAAACTTTGTTAGGAATTATGTGATTCTTACTAGCTGGAAGTAAGGGAGATGGAGCATGAAGTTATTTCTAGGAGTTGGAGACATACAACGTTTAGCTCAGTTCTGGGCATCTTTGAAATACCTATACAAACTTGTTCCTACATAGTAAGTGGCAACTTTGAATGAGAATGTGCTTGCTTACAGCAACGTGCTATATGTTCTGAATGCCCGAATTGGGAATCTGTGTCAAAACTTTGTTAGGAATTATGTGATCCTTACTAGATGGAAGTAAGGGAGATGGGGCATGAAGTTATTTCTAGGAGTTGCAGACATACAACGTTTAGCTCAGTTCTGGGCATCTTTGAAATACCTATACAAACTTGTTCCTACATAGTAACTTGCAACTTTGAATGAGAATGTGCTTGCTTACAGCAACGTGCTATATGTTCTGAATGCCCGAATTGGGAATCTGTGTCAAAACTTTGTTAGGAATTATGTGATCCTTACTAGCTGGAAGTAAGTGAGATGGGGCATGAAGTTATTTCTAGGAGTTGCAGACATACAACGTTTAGCTCAGTTCTGGGCATCTTTGAAATACCTATACAAACTTGTTCCTACATAGTAACTTGCAACTTTGAATGAGAATGTGCTTGCTTACAGCAACGTGCTATATGTTCTGAATGCCCGAATTGGGAATCTGTGTCAAAACTTTGTTAGGAATTATGTGATCCTTACTAGCTGGAAGTAAGGGAGATGGGGCATGAAGATATTTCTAGGAGTTGCAGACATACAACGTTTAGCTCAGTTCTGGGCATCTTTGAAATACCTATACAAACTTGTTCCTACATAGTAACTTGCAACTTTGAATGAGAATGTGCTTGCTTACAGCAACGTGCTATATGTTCTGAATGCCCGAATTGGGAATCTGTGTCAAAACTTTGTTAGGAATTATCTGATCCTTACTAACTGGAAGTAAGGGAGATGTGGCATGAAGTTATTTCTAGGAGTTGGAGACATACAACGTTTAGCTCAGTTCTGGGCATCTTTGAAATACCTATACAAACTTGTTCCTACATAGTGACTTGCAACTTTGAATGAGAATGTGCTTGCTTACAGCAACGTGCTATATGTTCTGAATGCCCGAATTGGGAATCTGTGTCAAATCTTTGTTAGGAATTATGTGATCCTTACTAGCTGGAAGTAAGGGAGATGGGGCATGAAGTTATTTCTAGGAGTTGCAGACATACAACGTTTAGCTCAGTTCTGGGCATCTTTGAAATACCTATACAAACTTGTTCCTACATAGTAACTTGCAACTTTGAATGAGAATGTGCTTGCTTATAGCAACGTGCTCTATGTTCTGAATGCCCGAATTGGGAATCTGTGTCAAAACTTTGTTCGGAATTATGTGATCCTTACTAGCTGGAAGTAAGGGAGATGGGGCATGAAGTAATTTCTAGGAGTTGGAGACATACAAAGTTTAGGTCAGTTCTGGGAATCTTTGAAATACCTATACAAACTTGTTCCTACATAGTAACTTGCAACTTTGAATGAGAATGTGCTTGCTTACAGCAACGTGCTATATGTTCTGAATGCCCGAATTGGGAATCTGTGTCAAAACTTTGTTAGGAATTATGTGATCCTTACTAGCTGGAAGTAAGGGAGATGGGGCATGAAGTTATTTCTAGGAGTTGCAGACATACAACGTTTAGCTCAGTTCTGGGCATCTTTGAAATACCTATACAAACTTGTTCCTACATAGTAACTTGCAACTTTGAATGAGAATGTGCTTGCCTACAGCAACGTGCTATATGTTCTGAATGCGCGAATTGGGAATCTGTGTCAAAACTTTGTTAGGAATTATGTGATCCTTACTAGCTGGAAGTAAGGGAGATGGGGCATGAAGTTATTTCTAGGAGTTGGACACATACCCACTTTAGCTCAGTTCTGGGCATTTTTGAAATACCTATACAAACTTGTTCCTACATAGTAACTTGCTTCTTAGAATGAGAATGTGCTTGCTTACAGCAACGTGCTATATGTTCTGAATGCCCGAATAGGGAATCTGTGTCAAAACTTTGTTAGGAATTATGTGATCCTCACTAGCTGGAAGTAAGGGAGATGGGGCATGAAGTTATTTCTAGGAGTTGGAGACATACACACTTCAGCTCATTTCTGGGCATCTTTTTTTTTTTTTTTTTTAAAGATTTTTTTTTTTATTTATTTATTTTCCCCCCCAAAGCCCCAGTAGATAGTTGTGTGTCATAGGTGCACATCCTTCTAGTTGCTGTATGTGGGACGCGGCCTCAGAATGGCCAGAGAAGCAGCGCGTAGGCGCGAGCCCGGGGTCCGAACCCGGGTCGCCAGCAGCGGAGCGCGCTCACTTAACCACTAAGCCACGGGGCCGGCATTTCTGGGCATCTTTGAAAGTCCTAAACAAACTTGTTCCTACATAGTAACTTGCAACTTTGAATGAGAATGTGCTTGCTTACAGCAACGTACTATATGTTCTGAAGGCCCGAATTGGGAATCTGTGTCAAAACTTTGTTAGGAATTATGTGATTCTTACTAGCTGGAAGTAAGGGAGATGGGGCATGAAGTTATTTCTAGGAGTTGCAGACATACAACGTTTAGCTCAGTTCTGGGCATCTTTGAAATACCTATACAAACTTGTTCCTACATAGTAAGTGGCAACTTTGAATGAGAATGTGCTTGCTTACAGCAACGTGCTATATGTTCTGAATGCCCGAATTGGGAATCTGTGTCAAAACTTTGTTAGGAATTATGTGATCCTTACTAGATGGAAGTAAGGGAGATGGGGCATGAAGTTATTTCTAGGAGTTGGAGACATACCAAGTAAGCTCAGTACTGGGCATCTTTGAAATACCTATACAAACTTGTTCCTACACAGCAACTTGCAACTTTGAATGAGAATGTGCTTGCTTACAGCAACGTGCTATATGTTCTGAATGCCCGAATTGGGAATCTGTGTCTAAACTTTGTTAGGAATTATGTGATCCTTACTAGCTGGAAGTAAGGGAGATGGGGCATGAAGTTGTTTCTAGGAGTTGCAGACATACAACGTTTAGCTCAGTACTGGGCATCTTTGAAATACCTATACAAACTTGTTCCTACATAGTAACTTGCAACTTTGAATGAGAATGTGCATGCTTACAGCAACGTGCTATATGTTCTGAATGCCCGAATTGGGAATCTGTGTCAAAACTTTGTTAGGAATTATGTGATCCTTACTAGATGGAAGTAAGGGAGATGGGGCATGAAGTTATTTCTAGGAGTTGCAGACATACAACGTTTAGCTCAGTTCTGGGCATCTTTGAAATACCTATACAAACTTGTTCCTACATAGTAACTTGCAACTTTGAATGAGAATGTGCTTGCTTACAGCAACGTGCTATATGTTCTGAATGCCCGAATTGGGAATCTGTGTCAAATCTTTGTTAGGAATTATGTGATCCTTACTAGCTGGAAGTAAGGGAGATGGGGCATGAAGTTATTTCTAGGAGTTGCAGACATACAACGTTTAGCTCAGTTCTGGGCATCTTTGAAATACCTATACAAACTTGTTCCTACATAGTAACTTGCAACTTTGAATGAGAATGTGCTTGCTTACAGCAACATGCTATATGTTCTGAATGCCCGAATTGGGAATCTGTGTCAAAACTTTGTTAGGAATTATGTGATCCTTACTAGCTGGAAGTAAGGGAGATGTGGCATGAAGTTATTTCTAGGAGTTGGAGACATACAACGTTTAGCTCAGTTCTGGGCATCTTTGAAATACCTATATAAACTTGTTCCTACATATTGACTTGCAACTTTGAATGAGAATGTGCTTGCTTACAGCAACGTGCTATATGTTCTGAATGCCCGAATTGGGAATCTGTGTCAAATCTTTGTTAGGAATTATGTGATCCTTACTAGCTGGAAGTAAGGGAGATGGGGCATGAAGTTATTTCTAGGAGTTGCAGACATACAACGTTTAGCTCAGTTCTGGGCATCTTTGAAATACCTATACAAACTTGTTCCTACATAGTAACTTGCAACTTTGAATGAGAATGTGCTTGCCTACAGCAACGTGCTATATGTTCTGAATGCCCGAATTGGGAATCTGAGTCAAAACTTTGTTAGGAATTATGTGATCCTTACTAGCTGGAAGTAAGGGAGATGGGGCATGAAGTTATTTCTAGGAGTTGGACACATACCCACTTTAGCTCAGTTCTGGGCATTTTTGAAATACCTATACAAACTTGTTCCTACATAGTAACTTGCTTCTTAGAATGAGAATGTGCTTGCTTACAGCAACGTGCTATATGTTCTGAATGCCCGAATAGGGAATCTGTGTCAAAACTTTGTTAGGAATTATGTGATCCTCACTAGCTGGAAGTAAGGGAGATGGGGCATGAAGTTATTTCTAGGAGTTGGAGACATACACACTTCAGCTCATTTCTGGGCATCTTTGAAAGTCCTATACAAACTTGTTCCTACATAGTAACTTGCAACTTTGAATGAGAATGTGCTTGCTTACAGCAACGTGCTATATGTTCTGAAGGCCCGAATTGGGAATCTATGTCAAAAGTTTGTTAGGAATTATGTGATTCTTACTAGCTGGAAGCAAGGGAGATGGGGCATGAAGTTATTTCTAGGAGTTGGAGACATACCAAGTAAGCTCAGTACTGGGCATCTTTGAAATACCTATACAAACTTGTTCCTACACAGCAACTTGCAACTTTGAATGAGAATGTGCTTGCTTACAGCAACGTGCTATATGTTCTGAATGCCCGAATTGGGAATCTGTGTCTAAACTTTGTTAGGAATTATGTGATCCTTACTATCTGGAAGTAAGGGAGATGGGGCATGAAGTTGTTTCTAGGAGTTTCAGACATACAACGTTTAGCTCAGTTCTGGGCATCTTTGAAATACCTATACAAACTTGTTCCTACATAGTAACTTGCAACTTTGAATGAGAATGTGCATGCTTACAGCAACGTGCTATATGTTCTGAATGCCCGAATTGGGAATCTGTGTCAAAACTTTGTTAGGAATTATGTGATCCTTACTAGATGGAAGTAAGGGAGATGGGGCATGATGTTATTTCTAGGAGTTGCAGACATACAACGTTTAGCTAAGTTCTGGGCATCTTTGAAATACCTATACAAACTTGTTCCTACATAGTAACTTGCAACTTTGAATGAGAATGTGCTTGCTTACAGCAACGTGCTATATGTTCTGAATGCCCGAATTGGGAATCTGTGTCAAAACTTTGTTAGGAATTATGTGATCCTTACTAGCTGGAAGTAAGTGAGATGGGGCATGAAGTTATTTCTAGGAGTTGCAGACATACAACGTTTAGCTCAGTTCTGGGCATCTTTGAAATACCTATACACACTTGTTCCTACATAGTAACTTGCAACTTTGAATGAGAATGTGCTTGCTTACAGCAACGTGCTATATGTTCTGAATGCCCGAATTGGGAATCTGTGTCAAAACTTTCTTAGGAATTATGTGATCCTTACTAGCTGGAAGTAAGGGAGATGGGGCATGAAGTTATTTCTAGGAGTTGCAGACATACAACGTTTAGCTCAGTTCTGGGCATCTTTGAAATACCTATACACACTTGTTCCTACATAGTAACTTGCAACTTTGAATGAGAATGTGCTTGCTGACAGCAACGTGCTATATGTTCTGAATGCCCGAATTGGGAATCTGTGTCAAAACTTTGTTAGGAATTATGTGATCCTTACTAGATGGAAGTAAGGGAGATGGGGCATGAAGTTATTTCTAGGAGTTGGAGACATACAACGTTTAGCTCAGTTCTGGGCATCTTTGAAATACCTATACAAACTTGTTCCTACATAGTAACTTGCAACTTTGAATGAGAATGTGCTTGCTTACAGCAACGTGCTATATGTTCTGAATGCCCGAATTGGGAATCTGTGTCTAAACTTTGTTAGGAATTATGTGATCCTTACTATCTGGAAGTAAGGGAGATGGGGCATGAAGTTGTTTCTAGGAGTTCCAGACATACAACGTTTAGCTCAGTTCTGGGCATCTTTGAAATACCTATACAAACTTGTTCCTACATAGTAACTTGCAACTTTGAATGAGAATGTGCATGCTTACAGCAACGTGCTATATGTTCTGAATGCCCGAATTGGGAATCTGTGTCAAAACTTTGTTAGGAATGATGTGATCCTTACTAGATGGAAGTAAGGGAGATGGGGCATGATGTTATTTCTAGGAGTTGCAGACATACAACGTTTAGCTCAGTTCTGGGCATCTTTGAAATACCTATACAAACTTGTTCCTACATAGTAACTTGCAACTTTGAATGAGAATGTGCTTGCTTACAGCAACGTGCTATATGTTCTGAATGCCCGAATTGGGAATCTGTGTCAAAACTTTGTTAGGAATTATGTGATCCTTACTAGCTGGAAGTAAGTGAGATGGGGCATGAAGTTATTTCTAGGAGTTGCAGACATACAACGTTTAGCTCAGTTCTGGGCATCTTTGAAATACCTATACACACTTGTTCCTACATAGTAACTTGCAACTTTGAATGAGAATGTGCTTGCTTACAGCAACGTGCTATATGTTCTGAATGCCCGAATTGGGAATCTGTGTCAAAACTTTCTTAGGAATTATGTGATCCTTACTAGCTGGAAGTAAGGGAGATGGGGCATGAAGTTATTTCTAGGAGTTGCAGACATACAACGTTTAGCTCAGTTCTGGGCATCTTTGAAATACCTATACACACTTGTTCATACATAGTAACTTGCAACTTTGAATGAGAATGTGCTTGCTGACAGCAACGTGCTATATGTTCTGAATGCCCGAATTGGGAATCTGTGTCAAAACTTTGTTAGGAATTATGTGATCCTTATTAGATGGAAGTAATGGAGATGGGGCATGAAGTTATTTCTAGGAGTTGGAGACATACAACGTTTAGCTCAGTTCTGGGCATCTTTGAAATACCTATACAAACTTGTTCCTACATAGTAACTTGCAACTTTGAATGAGAATGTGCTTGCTTACAGCAACGTGCTATATGTTCTGAATGCCCGAATAGGGAATCTGTGTCAAAACTTTGTTAGGAATTATGTGATCCTTACTAGCTGGAAGTAAGGGAGATGGGGCATGAAGTTATTTCTAGGAGTTGGAGACATACCAAGTTTAGCTCAGTTCTGGGCATCTTTGAAATACCTATACAAACTTGTTCCTACATAGTAACTTGCAACTTTGAATGAGAATGTGCTTGCTTACAGCAACGTGCTATATGTTCTGAATGCCCGAATTGGGAATCTGTGTCAAAACTTTGTTAGGAATTATGTGATCCTTACTAGCTGGAAATAAGTGAGATGGGGCATGAAGTTATTTCTAGGAGTTGCAGACATACAACGTTTAGCTCAGTTCTGGGCATCTTTGAAATACCTATACAAACTTGTTCCTACATAGTAACTTGCAACTTTGAATGAGAATGTGCTTGCTTACAGCAACGTGCTATATGTTCTGAATGCCCGAATTGGGAATCTGTGTCAAAACTTTGTTAGGAATTATCTGATCCTTACTAGCTGGAAGTAAGGGAGATGGGGCATGTAGTTATTTCTAGGAGTTGGAGACATACAACGTTTAGCTCAGTTCTGGGCATCTTTGAAATACCTATACAAACTTGTTCCTACATAGTAACTTGCAACTTTGAATGAGAATGTGCTTGCTTACAGCAACGTGCTATATGTTCTAAATGCCCGAATTGGGAATCTGTGTCAAAACTGTGTTAGGAATTATGTGATCCTTACTAGCTGGAAGTAAGGGAGATTGGGCATGAAGTTATATCTAGGAGTTGCAGACATACAACGTTTAGCTCAGTTCTGGGCATCTTTGAAATACCTATACAAACTTGTTCCTACATAGTAACTTGCAACTTGGAATGAGAATGTGCTTGCTTACAGCAACGTGCTATATGTTCTGAATGCCCGAATTGGGAATCTGTGTCAAAACTTTGTTAGGAATTATGTGATCCTTACTAGCTGGAAGTAAGGGAGATGGGGCATGAAGTTATTTCTAGAGGTTGGACACATACCAAGTTTAGCTCAGTTCTGGGCATCTTTGAAATACCTATACAAACTTGTTCCTACATAGTAACTTGCAACTTTGAATGAGAATGTGCTTGCTTACAGCAACGTGCTATATGTTCTGAATGCCCGAATTGGGAATCTGTGTCAAAACTTTGTTAGGAATTATGTGATCCTTACTAGATGGAAGTAAGGGAGATGGGGCATGAAGTTATTTCTAGGAGTTGGAGACATACAACGTTTAGCTCAGTTCTGGGCATCTTTGAAATACCTATACAAACTTGTTCCTACATAGTAACTTGCAACTTTGAATGAGAATGTGCTTGCTTACAGCAACGTGCTATATGTTCTGAATGCCCGAATTGGGAATCTGTGTCAAAACTTTGTTAGGAATTATGTGATTCTTACTAGCTGGAAGTAAGGGAGATGGGGCATGAAGTTATTTCTAGGAGTTGGAGACATACAACGTTTAGCTCAGTTCTGGGCATCTTTGAAATACCTATATAAACTTGTTCCTACATAGTAAGTGGCAACTTTGAATGAGAATGTGCTTGGTTACAGCAACGTGCTATATGTTCTGAATGCCCGAATTGAGAATCTTTGTCAAAACTTTGTTAGGAATTATGTGATCCTTACTAGCTGGAAGTAAGGGAGATGGGGCATGAAGATATTTCTAGGAGTTGCAGACATACAACGTTTAGCTCAGTTCTGGGCATCTTTGAAATACCTATACAAACTTGTTCCTACATAGTAACTTGCAACTTTGAATGAGAATGTGCTTGCTTACAGCAACGTGCTATATGTTCTGAATGCCCGAATTGGGAATCTGTGTCAAAACTTTGTTAGGAATTATGTGATCCTTACTAGCTGGAAGTAAGGGAGATGGGGCATGAAGTTATTTCTAGGAGTTGCAGACATACAACGTTTAGCTCAGTTCTGGGCATCTTTGAAATACCTATACAAACTTGTTCCTACATAGTAACTTGCAACTTTGAATGAGAATGTGCTTGCCTACAGCAACGTGCTATATGTTCTGAATGCCCGAATTGGGAATCTGTGTCAAAACTTTGTTAGGAATTATGTGATCCTTACTAGCTGGAAGTAAGGGAGATGGGGCATGAAGTTATTTCTAGGAGTTGGACACATACCCACTTTAGCTCAGTTCTGGGCATTTTTGAAATACCTATACAAACTTGTTCCTACATAGTAACTTGCTTCTTAGAATGAGAATGTGCTTGCTTACAGCAACGTGCTATATGTTCTGAATGCCCGAATAGGGAATCTGTGTCAAAACTTTGTTAGGAATTATGTGATCCTCACTAGCTGGAAGTAAGGGAGATGGGGCATGAAGTTATTTCTAGGAGTTGGAGACATACACACTTCAGCTCATTTCTGGGCATCTTTTTTTTTTTTTTTTTTAAAGATTTTTTTTTTTTATTTATTTATTTCCCCCCCCAAAGCCCCAGTAGATAGTTGTGTGTCATAGGTGCACATCCTTCTAGTTGCTGTATGTGGGACGCGGCCTCAGCATGGACAGAGAAGCAGCGCGTAGGCGCGAGCCCGGGGTCCGAACCCGGGTGCCAGCAGCGGAGCGCGCTCACTTAACCACTAAGCCACGGGGCCGGCATTTCTGGGCATCTTTGAAAGTCCTATACAAACTTGTTCCTACATAGTAACTTGCAACTTTGAATGAGAATGTGCTTGCTTACAGCAACGTACTATATGTTCTGAAGGCCCGAATTGGGAATCTGTGTCAAAACTTTGTTAGGAATTATGTGATTCTTACTAGCTGGAAGTAAGGGAGATGGGGCATGAAGTTATTTCTAGGAGTTGGAGACATACAACGTTTAGCTCAGTTCTGGGCATCTTTGAAATACCTATACAAACTTGTTCCTACATAGTAAGTGGCAACTTTGAATGAGAATGTGCTTGCTTACAGCAACGTGCTATATGTTCTGAATGCCCGAATTGGGAATCTGTGTCAAAACTTTGTTAGGAATTATGTGATCCTTACTAGATGGAAGTAAGGGAGATGGGGCATGAAGTAATTTCTAGGAGTTGCAGACATACAACGTTTAGCTCAGTTCTGGGCATCTTTGAAATACCTATACAAACTTGTTCCTACATAGTAACTTGCAACTTTGAATGAGAATGTGCTTGCTTACAGCAACGTGCTATATGTTCTGAATGCCCGAATTGGGAATCTGTGTCAAAACTTTGTTAGGAATTATGTGATCCTTACTAGCTGGAAGTAAGGGAGATGGGGCATGAAGATATTTCTAGGAGTTGCAGACATACAACGTTTAGCTCAGTTCTGGGCATCTTTGAAATACCTATACAAACTTGTTCCTACATAGTAACTTGCAACTTTGAATGAGAATGTGCTTGCTTACAGCAACGTGCTATATGTTCTGAATGCCCGAATTGGGAATCTGTGTCAAAACTTTGTTAGGAATTATCTGATCCTTACTAACTGGAAGTAAGGGAGATGTGGCATGAAGTTATTTCTAGGAGTTGGAGACATACAACGTTTAGCTCAGTTCTGGGCATCTTTGAAATACCTATACAAACTTGTTCCTACATAGTGACTTGCAACTTTGAATGAGAATGTGCTTGCTTACAGCAACGTGCTATATGTTCTGAATGCCCGAATTGGGAATCTGTGTCAAATCTTTGTTAGGAATTATGTGATCCTTACTAGCTGGAAGTAAGGGAGATGGGGCATGAAGTTATTTCTAGGAGTTGCAGACATACAACGTTTAGCTCAGTTCTGGGCATCTTTGAAATACCTATACAAACTTGTTCCTACATAGTAACTTGCAACTTTGAATGAGAATGTGCTTGCTTACAGCAACATGCTATATGTTCTGAATGCCCGAATTGGGAATCTGTGTCAAAACTTTGTTAGGAATTATGTGATCCTTACTAGCTGGAAGTAAGGGAGATGTGGCATGAAGTTATTTCTAGGAGTTGGAGACATACAACGTTTAGCTCAGTTCTGGGCATCTTTGAAATACCTATATAAACTTGTTCCTACATATTGACTTGCAACTTTGAATGAGAATGTGCTTGCTTACAGCAACGTGCTATATGTTCTGAATGCCCGAATTGGGAATCTGTGTCAAATCTTTGTTAGGAATTATGTGATCCTTACTAGATGGAAGTAAGGGAGATGGGGCATGAAGTTATTTCTAGGAGTTGCAGACATACAACGTTTAGCTCAGTTCTGGGCGTCTTTGAAATACCTATACAAACTTGTTCCTACATAGTAACTTGCAACTTTGAATGAGAATGTGCTTGCCTACAGCAACGTGCTATATGTTCTGAATGCCCGAATTGGGAATCTGAGTCAAAACTTTGTTAGGAATTATGTGATCCTTACTAGCTGGAAGTAAGGGAGATGGGGCATGAAGTTATTTCTAGGAGTTGGACACATACCCACTTTAGCTCAGTTCTGGGCATTTTTGAAATACCTATACAAACTTGTTCCTACACAGCAACTTGCAACTTTGAATGAGAATGTGCTTGCTTACAGCAACGTGCTATATGTTCTGAATGCCCGAATTGGGAATCTGTGTCTAAACTTTGTTAGGAATTATGTGATCCTTACTATCTGGAAGTAAGGGAGATGGGGCATGAAGTTGTTTCTAGGAGTTTCAGACATACAACGTTTAGCTCAGTTCTGGGCATCTTTGAAATACCTATACAAACTTGTTCCTACATAGTAACTTGCAACTTTGAATGAGAATGTGCATGCTTACAGCAACGTGCTATATGTTCTGAATGCCCGAATTGGGAATCTGTGTCAAAACTTTGTTAGGAATTATGTGATCCTTACTAGATGGAAGTAAGGGAGATGGGGCATGAAGTTATTTCTAGGAGTTGCAGACATACAACGTTTAGCTAAGTTCTGGGCATCTTTGAAATACCTATACAAACTTGTTCCTACATAGTAACTTGCAACTTTGAATGAGAATGTGCTTGCTTTCAGCAACGTGCTATATGTTCTGAATGCCCGAATTGGGAATCTGTGTCAAAACTTTGTTAGGAATTATGTGATCCTTACTAGCTGGAAGTAAGTGAGATGGGGCATGAAGTTATTTCTAGGAGTTGCAGACATACAACGTTTAGCTCAGTTCTGGGCATCTTTGAAATACCTATACAAACTTGTTCCTACATAGTGACTTGCAACTTTGAATGAGAATGTGCTTGCTTACAGCAACGTGCTATATGTTCTGAATGCCCGAATTGGGAATCTGTGTCAAATCTTTGTTAGGAATTATGTGATCCTTACTAGCTGGAAGTAAGGGAGATGGGGCATGAAGTTATTTCTAGGAGTTGCAGACATACAACGTTTAGCTCAGTTCTGGGCGTCTTTGAAATACCTATACAAACTTGTTCCTACATAGTAACTTGCAACTTTGAATGAGAATGTGCTTGCCTACAGCAACGTGCTATATGTTCTGAATGCCCGAATTTGGAATCAGTGTCAAAACTTTGTTAGGAATTATGTGATCCTTACTAGCTGGAAGTAAGGGAGATGGGGCATGAAGTTATTTCTAGGAGTTGGACACATACCCACTTTAGCTCAGTTCTGGGCATTTTTGAAATACCTATACAAACTTGTTCCTACATAGTAACTTGCTTCTTAGAATGAGAATGTGCTTGCTTACAGCAACGTGCTATATGTTCTGAATGCCCGAATAGGGAATCTGTGTCAAAACTTTGTTAGGAATTATGTGATCCTCACTAGCTGGAAGTAAGGGAGATGGGGCATGAAGTTATTTCTAGGAGTTGGAGACATACACACTTCAGCTCATTTCTGGGCATCTTTGAAAGTCCTATACAAACTTGTTCCTACATAGTAACTTGCAAATTTGAATGAGAATGTGCTTGCTTACAGCAACGTGCTATATGTTCTGAATGTCCGAATTGGGAATCTGTGTCAAAACTTTGTTAGGAAGTATGTGATCCTTATTAGATGGAAGTAAGGGAGATGGGGCATGAAGTTATTTCTAGGAGTTGGAGACATACACACTTCAGCTCAGTTCTGGGCATCTTTGAAATTCCTATACAAACTTGTTCCTACATAGTAACTTGCAACTTTGAATGAGAATGTGCTTGCTTAAAGCAACGTGCTATATGTTCTCAATGCCCGAATTGGGAATCTGTGTCAAAACTTTGTTAGGAATAATGTGATCCTTACTAGCTGGAAGTAAGGGAGATGGGGCATGAAGTTATTTCTAGGAGTTGCAGACATACAACGTTTAGCTCAGTTCTGGGCATCTTTGAAATACCTATACAAACTTGTTCCTACATAGTAACTTGCAACTTTGAATGAGAATGTGCTTGCTTACAGCAACGTGCTATATGTTCTGAATGCCCGAATTGGGAATCTGTGTCAAAACTTTGTTAGGAATTATGTGATCCTTACTAGATGGAAGTAAGGGAGATGGGGCATGAAGTTATTTCTAGGAGTTGGAGACATACCAAGTTTAGCTCAGTTCTGGGCATCTTTGAAATACCTATACAAACTTGTTCCTACATAGTAACTTGCAACTTTGAATGAGAATGTGCTTGCTTACAGCAACGTGCTATATGTTCTGAATGCCCGAATTGGGAATCTGTGTCAAAACTTTGTTAGGAATTATGTGATCCTTACTAGCTGGAAGTAAGGGAGATGGGGCATGAAGTTATTTCTAGGAGTTGGAGACATACAACGTTTAGCTCAGTTCTGGGCATCTTTGAAATACCTATATAAACTTGTTCCTACATAGTAAGTGGCAACTTTGAATGAGAATGTGCTTGCTTACAGCAACGTGCTATATGTTCTGAATGCCCGAATTGGGAATCTTTGTCAAAACTTTGTTAGGAATTATGTGATCCTTACTAGCTGGAAGAAAGGGAGATGGGGCATGAAGTTATTTCTAGGAGTTGGAGACATACAACGTTTAGCTCAGTTCTGGGCATCTTTGAAATACCTATACAAACTTGTTCCTACATAGTAACTTGCAACTTTGAATGAGAATGTGCTTGCTTACAGCAACGTGCTATACGTTCTCAATGCCCCAATTGGGAATCTGTGTCAAATCTTTGTTAGGAATTATGTGATCCTTACTAGATGGAAGTAAGGGAGATGGGGCATGAAGTTATTTCTAGGAGTTGCAGACATACAACGTTTAGCTCAGTTCTGGGCATCTTTGAAATACCTATACAAACTTGTTCCTACATAGTAACTTGCAACTTTGAATGAGAATGTGCTTGCTTACAGCAACGTGCTATATGTTCTGAATGCCCGAATTGGGAATCTGTGTCTAAACTTTGTTAGGAATTATGTGATCCTTACTAGCTGGAAGTAAGGGAGATGGGGCATGAAGTTATTTCTAGGAGTTGGAGACATACTCACTTTAGCTCAGTTCTGGGCATCTTTGAAATACCTATACAAACTTGTTCCTACTTAGTAACTTGCAACTTTGAATGAGAATGTGCTTGCTTACAGCAACGTGCTCTATGTTCTGAATGCCCGAATTGGGAATCTGTGTCAAAAGTTTGTTAGGAATTATGTGATCCTTACTAGCTGGAAGTAAGGGAGATGGGGCATGAAGTTATTTCTAGGAGTTGGAGACATACAACGTTTAGCTCAGTTCTGGGCATCTTTGAAATACCTATACAAACTTGTTCCTACATAGTAACTTGCAACTTTGAATGAGAATGTGCTTGCTTACAGCAACGTGCTATATGTTCCGAATGCCCGAATTGGGAATCTGTGTGAAAACTTTGTTAGGAATTATGTGATCCTTACTAGCTGGAAGTAAGGGAGATGGGGCATGAAGTTATTTCTATGAGTTGGAGACATACAAAGTTTAGCTCAGTTCTGGGCTTCTTTGAAATACCTATACAAACTTGTTCCTACATAGTAACTTGCAACTTTGAATGAGAATGTGCTTGCTTACAGCAACGTGCTATATGTTCTGAATGCCCGAATTGGGAATCTGTGTCAAAACTTTGTTAGGAATTATGTGATCCTTACTAGCTGGAAATAAGGGAGATGGGGCATGAAGTTATTTCTAGGAGTTGCAGACATACCAAGTTTAGCTCAGTTCTGGGCATCTTTGAAATACCTATACAAACTTGTTCCTACATAGTAACTTGCAACTTTGAATGAGAATGTGCTTGCTTACAGCAACGTGCTATATTTTCTGAATGCCCGAATTGGGAATCTGTGTCAAAACTTTGTTAGGAATTATGTGATCCTTACTAGATGGAAGTAAGGGAGATGGGGCATGAAGTTATTTCTAGGAGTTGGAGACATACAACGTTTAGCTCAGTTCTGGGCATCTTTGAAATACCTATACAAACTTGTTCCTACATAGTAACTTGCATCTTTGAATGAGAATGTGCTTCCTTACAGCAACGTGCTATATGTTCTGAATGCCCGAATTGGGAATCTGTGTCAAAACTTTGTTAGGAATTATGTGATCCTTACTAGCTGGAAGTAAGGGAGTTGGGGCATGAGGTTATTTCTAGGAGTTGGACACATACCAAGTTTAGCACAGTTCTGGGCATCTTTGAAATACCTATACAAACTTGTTCCTACATAGTAACTTGCAACTTTGAATGAGAATGTGCTTGCTTACAGCAACGTGCTATATGTTCTGAATGCCGGAATTGGGAATCTGTGTCAAAACTTTGTTAGGAATTATGTGATCCTTACTAGCTGGAAGTAAGGGAGATGGGGCATGAAGTTATTTCTAGGAGTTGGACACATACCAAGTTTAGCTCAGTTCTGGGCATCTTTGAAATACCTATACAAACTTGTTCCTACATAGTAACTTGCAACTTTGAATGAGAATGTGCTTGCTTACAGCAACGTGCTATATGTTTTGAATGCCCGAATTGGGAATCCGTGTCAAAAGTTTGTTAGGAATTATGTGATCCTTACTAGCTGGAAGTAAGGGAGATGGGGCAGGAAGTTATTTCTAGGAGTTGGAGACATACCAAGTTTAGCTCAGTTCTGGGTATCTTTGAAATACCTATACACACTTGTTCCTACATAGTAACTGGCAACTTTGAATGAGAATGTGCTTGCTTACAACAACGTCCTCTATGTTCTGAATGCCCGAATTGGGAATCTGTGTCAAAAGTTTGTTAGGAATTATGTGATCCTTACTAGCTGTAATTAAGGGAGATGGGGCATGAAGTTATTTCTAGGAGTTGGAGACATACAACGTTTAGCTCAGTTCTGGGCATCTTTGAAATAAATATACAAACTTGTTCCTACATAGTAACTTGCAACTTTGAATGAGATTGTGCTTGCTTACAGCAACGTGCTATATGTTCTGAATACCCGAATTGGGAATCTGTGTCAAAACTTTCTTAGAAATTATGTGATCCTTACTAGTTGGAAGTAAGGGAGATGGGGCATGAAGTTATTTCTAGGAGTTGGAGACATACCAAGTTTAGCTCAGTTCTGGGCATCTTTGAAATACCTATACAAACTTGTTACTACATAGTAACTTGCAACTTTGAATGAGAATGTGCTTGCTTACAGCAACGTGCTATATGTTCCGAATGCCCGAATTGGGAATCTGTGTCAAAACTTTGTTAGGAATTATGTGATCCTTACTAGCTGGAAGAAAGGGAGATGGGGCATGAAGTTATTTCGAGGAGTTGGAGACATACCAAGGTTAGCTCAGTTCTGGGCATCTTTGAAATACCTATACAGACTTGTTCCTACATAGTAACTTGCAACTTTGAATGAGAATGTGCTTGCTTACAGCAACGTGCTATATGTTCTGAATGCCCGAATTGGGAATCTGTGTCAAAACTTTGTTCAGAATTATGTGATCGTTACTAGCTGGAAGTAAGGGAGATGGGACATGAAGTTATTTCTAGGAGTTGGAGACATACAACGTTTAGCTCAGTTCTGGGCATCTTTGAAATACCTATACAAACTTGTTCCTACATAGTAACTTGCAACTTTGAATGAGAATGTGCTTGCATACAGCAACGTGCTATATGTTCTGAATGCCCGAATTGGGAATCTGTGTCAAAACTTTCTTAGAATTTATGTGATCCTCACTAGATGGAAGTAAGAGAGATGGGGCATAAAGTTATTTCTAGGAGTTGGAGACATATAACGTTTAGCTCAGTTCTGGGCATCTTTGAAATACCTATACAAACTTGTTCCTACATAGTAACTTGCAACTTTGAATGAGAATGTGCTTGCTTACAGCAACGTGCTCTAGGTTCTGAATGCCCGAATTGGGAATCTGTGTCAAAACTTTGTTAGGAATTATGTGATCCTTACTAGCAGGAAGTAAGGGAGATGGGGCATGAAGTTATTTCTAGGAGTTGGACACATACCAAGTTTAGCTCAGTTCTGGGCATCTTTGAAATACCTATACAAACTTGTTCCTACATAGTAACTTGCAACTTCGAATGAGAATGTGCTTGCTTACAGCAACGTGCTATATGTTCCGAATGCCCGAATAGGGAATCTGTGTCAAAACTTTGTTAGGAATTATGTGATCCTTACTTGCTGGAAGTAAGGGAGATGGGGCATGACGTTATTTCTAGGAGTTGGAGACATACAAAGTTTAGCTCAGTTCTGGGCATCTTTGAAATACCTATACAAACTTGTTCCTACATAGTAACTTGCAACTTTGAATGAGAATGTGCTTGCTTACAGCACGTGCTATATGTTCTGAATGCCCGAATTGGGAATCTGTGTCAAAACTTTGTTAGGAATTATGTGATCCTTATTAGCTGGAAGTAAGGGAGATGGGGCATGAAGATATTTCTAGGAGTTGGAGACATACCAAGTTTAGCTCAGTTCTGGGCATCTTTGAAATACCTATACGAACTTGTTCCTACATAGTAACTTGCAACTTTGAATGAGAATGTGCTGGCTTACAGCAACGTGCTATATGTTCTGAATGCCCGAATTGGGAATCTGTGTCAAAACTTTGTTAGGAATTATGTGATCCTTAATTTATGGAAGTAAGGGAGATGGGGCATGAAGTTATTTCTATGAGTTGGAGACATACAACGTTTAGCTCAGTTCTGGGCATCTTTGAAATACCTATACAAACTTGTTCCTACATAGTAACTTGCAACTTTGAATGAGAATGTGCTTGCTTACAGCAACGTGCTATATGTTCTGAATGCCGGAATTGGGAATCTGTGTCAAAAATTTGTTAGGAATTATGTGATCCTTACTAGCTGGAAGTAAGGGAGATGGGGCATGAAGTTATTTCTAGGAGTTGGACACATACCAAGTTTAGCTCAGTTCTGGGCATCTTTGAAATACCTATACAAACTTGTTCCTACATAGTAACTTGCAACTTTGAATGAGAATGTGCTTGCTTACAGCAACGTGCTATATGTTTTGAATGCCCGAATTGGGAATCCGTGTCAAAAGTTTGTTAGGAATTATGTGATCCTTACTAGCTGGAAGTAAGGGAGATGGGGCAGGAAGTTATTTCTAGGAGTTGGAGACATACCAAGTTTAGCTCAGTTCTGGGCATCTTTGAAATACCTATACACACTTGTTCCTACATAGTAACTGGCAACTTTGAATGAGAATGTGCTTGCTTACAACAACGTCCTATATGTTCTGAATGCCCGAATTGGGAATCTGTGTCAAAAGTTTGTTAGGAATTATGTGATCCTTACTAGCTGTAATTAAGTGAGATGGGGCATGAAGTTATTTCTAGGAGTTGGAGACATACAACGTTTAGCTCAGTTCTGGGCATCTTTGAAATACATATACAAACTTGTTCCTACATAGTAACTTGCAACTTTGAATGAGATTGTGCTTGCTTACAGCAACGTGCTATATGTTCTGAATACCCGAATTGGGAATCTGTGTCAAAACTTTCTTAGAAATTATGTGATCCTTACTAGTTGGAAGTAAGGGAGATGGGGCATGAAGTTATTTCTAGGAGTTGGAGACATACCAAGTTTAGCTCAGTTCTGGGCATCTTTGAAATACCTATACAAACTTGTTACTACATAGTAACTTGCAACTTTGAATGAGAATGTGCTTGCTTACAGCAACGTGCTATATGTTCCGAATGCCCGAATTGGGAATCTGTGTCAAAACTTTGTTAGGAATTATGTGATCCTTACTAGCTGGAAGAAAGGGAGATGGGGCATGAAGTTATTTCGAGGAGTTGGAGACATACCAAGGTTAGCTCAGTTCTGGGCATCTTTGAAATACCTATACAGACTTGTTCCTACATAGTAACTTGCAACTTTGAATGAGAATGTGCTTGCTTACAGCAACGTGCTATATGTTCTGAATGCCCGAATTGGGAATCTGTGTCAAAACTTTGTTCAGAATTATGTGATCGTTACTAGCTGGAAGTAAGGGAGATGGGACATGAAGTTATTTCTAGGAGTTGGAGACATACAACGTTTAGCTCAGTTCTGGGCATCTTTGAAATACCTATACAAACTTGTTCCTACATAGTAACTTGCAACTTTGAATGAGAATGTGCTTGCATACAGCAACGTGCTATATGTTCTGAATTGCCGAATTGGGAATCTGTGTCAAAAGTGTGTTAGGAATTATGTGATCCTTACTAGCTGGAAGTGAGGGAGATGGGGCATGACGTTATTTCTAGGAGTTGCAGACATACCAAGTTTAGCTCAGTTCTGGGCATCTTTGAAATACCTATACAAACTTGTTCCTACATAGTAACTTGCAACTTTGAATGAGAATGTGCTTGCTTACAGCAACGTGCTATATGTTCTGAATGCCCGAATTGGGAATCTGTGTCCAAAGTTTGTTAGGAATTATGTGATCCTTACTAGCTGGAAGTAAGGGAGATGGGGCATGAAGTTATTTCTAGGAGTTGGAGACATACAACGTTTAGCTCAGTTCTGGGCATCTTTGAAATACCTATACAAACTTGTTCCTACATAATAACTTGCAACTTTGAATGAGAATGTGCTTGCTTACAGCAACGTGCTCTATGTTCTGAATGCCCGAATTGGGAATCTGTGTCAAAACTTTGTTAGGAATTATGTGATCCTTACTAGCATTAAGTAAGGGAGATGGGGCATGAAGATATTTCTGGGAGTTGGAGACATACCAAGTTTAGCTCAGATCTGGGCATCTTTGAAATACCTATACAAACTTGTTCCTACATAGTAACTTGCAACTTTGAATGAGAATGTGCTTGCTTACAGCAACGTGCTCTAGGTTCTGAATGCCCGAATTGGGAATCTGTGTCAAAACTTTGTTAGGAATTATGTGATCCTTACTAGCAGGAAGTAATGGACATGGGGCATGAAGTTATTTCTAGGAGTTGGACACATACCAAGTTTAGCTCAGTTCTGGGCATCTTTGAAATACCTATACAAACTTGTTCCTACATAGTAACTTGCAACTTTGAATGAGAATGTGCTTGCTTACAGCAACGTGCTATATGTTCCGAATGCCCGAATTGGGAATCTGTGTCAAAACTTTGTTAGGAATTATGTGATCCTTACTAGCTGGAAGTAAGGGAGATGGGGCATGACGTTATTTCTAGTAGTTGGAGACATACAAAGTTTAGCTCAGTTCTGGGCATCTTTGAAATACCTATACAAACTTGTTCCTACATAGTAACTTGCAACTTTGAATGAGAATGTGCTTTCTTACAACACGTGCTATATGTTCTGAATGCCCGAATTGGGAATCTGTGTCAAAACTTTCTTAGGAATTATGTGATCCTTATTAGCTGGAAGTAAGGGAGATGGGGCATGAAGATATTTCTAGGAGTTGGAGACATACCAAGTTTAGCTCAGTTCTGGGCATCTTTGAAATACCTATACGAACTTGTTCCTACATAGTAACTTGCAACTTTGAATGAGAATGTGCTGGCTTACAGCAACGTGCTATATGTTCTGAATGCCCGAATTGGGAATCTGTGTCAAAACTTTGTTAGGAATTATGTGATCCTTAATTTATGGAAGTAAGGGAGATGGGGCATGAAGTTATTTCTATGAGTTGGAGACATACAACGTTTAGCTCAGTTCTGGGCATCTTTGAAATACCTATACAAACTTATTCCTACATAGTAACTTGCATCTTTGAATGAGAATGTGCTTGCTTACAGCAACGTGCTCTATGTTCTGAATGCCCGAATTCGGAATCTGTGTCAAAACTTTGTTAGGAATTATGTGATCCTTACTAGCTGGAAGTAAGGGAGTTGGGGCATGAAGTTATTTCTAGGAGTTGGACGCATACCAAGTTTAGCTCAGTTCTGGGCATCTTTGAAATACCTATACAAACTTGTTCCTACATAGTAACTTGCAACTTTGAATGAGAATGTGCTTGCTTACAGCAACATGCTATATGTTCTGAATGCCCGAATTGGGAATCTGT
This sequence comes from Diceros bicornis minor, assembly GCF_020826845.1. NCBI lineage: Eukaryota > Metazoa > Chordata > Mammalia > Perissodactyla > Rhinocerotidae > Diceros > Diceros bicornis. Next base: position 60,761,964 of record NC_080758.1, read on the forward strand.
GTCAAAACTATGTTAGGAATTATGTGATCCTTACTAGCTGGAAGTAAGGGAGATGGGGCATGAAGTTATTTCTAGGAGTTGGAGACATACAACGTTTAGCTCAGTTCTGGGCATCTTTGAAATACCTATACAAACTTGTTCCTACATAGTAACTTGCAACTTTGAATGAGAATGTGCTTGCTTACAGCAACGTGCTCTATGTTCTGAATGCCCGAATTGGGAATCTGTGTCAAAACTTTGTTAGGAATTAGGTGATCCTTACTAGCTGGAAGTAAGGGAGATTGGGCATGAAGTTATTTCTAGGAGTTGGAGACATACCAAGTTTAGCTCAGTTCTGGGCATCTTTGAAATACCTATAAAACTAGTTCCTACTTAGGAACTTGCAACTTTGATTAATAATGTGCTTGATTACAGCAACCTGCTATATGTTCTGAATGCCCTAATTGGGAATCTGTGTCAAAACTGTGTTAGGAATGATGTGATCCTTAAAGGCTGGAAGTAAGGGAGATGGGGCATGAAGTTTTGTCTAGGAGTTGGAGACATACCCACTTTAGCACAGTTCTGGGCATCTTTGAAATACCTATACAAACTTGTTCCTACTTAGTAACTTGCAACTTTGAATGAGAATGTGCTTGCTTACAGCAACATGCTATATGTTCTGAATGCCCGAATTGAGAATCTGGGTCAAAACTTTCTTAGAAATTATGTGATCCTTACAAGATGGAAGTAAGGGAGATGGGGCATGAAGTTATTTCTAGGAGTTGGACACATACCAAGTTTAGCTCAGTTCTGGGCATCTTTGAAATACCTATACAAACTTGTTCCTACATAGTAACTTGCAACTTTGAATGAGAATGTGCTTGCTTACAGCAACGTGCTATATGTTCTGAATGCCCGAATTGGGAATCTGTGTCAAAACTTTGTTCAGAATTATGTGATCGTTACTAGCTGGAAGTAAGGGAGATGGGACATGAAGTTATTTCTAGGAGTTGAAGACATACAACGTTTAGCTCAGTTCTGGGCATCTTTGAAATACCTATACAAACTTGTTCCTACATAGTAACTTGCAACTTTGAATGAGAATGTGCTTGCTTACAGCAACGTGCTATATGTTCTGAATGCCCGAATTGGGAATCTGTGTCAAAACTTTCTTAGAATTTATGTGATCCTCACTAAATGGAAGTAAGTGAGATGGGGCATAAAGTTATTTCTAGGAGTTGGAGACATATAACGTTTAGCTCAGTTCTGGGCATCTTTGAAATACCTATACAAACTTGTTTCTACATAGTAACTTGCATCTTTGAATGAGAATGTGCTTGCTTACAGCAACGTGCTATATGTTCTGAATGCCCGAATTGGGAATCTGTGTCAAAACTATGTTAGGAATTATGTGATCCTTACTAGCTGGAAGTAAGGGAGATGGGGCATGAAGTTATTTCTAGGAGTTGGAGACATACCAAGGTTAGCTCAGTTCTGGGCATCTTTGAAATACCTATACAAACTTGTTCCTACATAGTAACTTGCAACTTTGAATGAGAATGTGCTTGCTTACAGCAACGTGCTATATGTTCTGAATGCCCGAATAGGGAATCTGTGTCAAAATTGTGTTAGAAATTATGTGATCCTTACTAGCTGGAAGTAAGGGAGATGGGGCATGAAGTTATTTCTAGGAGTTGGAGACATACCAAGTTTACGTCAGTTCTGGGCATCTTTGAAATACCTATACAAACTTGTTCCTACATAGTAACTTGCAAATTTGAATGAGAATGTGCTTGCTTACACCAACGTGCTATATGTTCCGAATGACCGAATTGGGAATCTGTGTCAAAACTTTGTTAGGAATTATGTGATCCTTACTAGCTGGAAGTAAGGGAGATGGGGCATGAAGTTATTTCTAGGAGTTGGAGACATACCAAGGTTAGCTCAGTTCTGGGCATCTTTGAAATACCTATACAAACTTGTTCCTACATAGTAACTTGCAACTTTGAATGAGAATGTGCTTGCTTACAGCAACGTGCTATATGTTCTGAATGCCCGAATTGGGAATCTGTGTCAAAACTTTCTTAGAAATTATGTGATCCTTACTAGCTGGAAGTAAGGGAGATGGGGCATGAAGTTATTTCTATGAGTTGGAGACATACCAAGTTTAGCTCAGTTCTGGGCATCTTTGAAATACCTATACAAACTTGTTCCTACATAGTAACTTGCAACTTTGAATGAGAATGTGCTTGCTTACAGCAACGTGCTATATGTTCCGAATGCCCGAATTGGGAATCTGTGTCAAAACTTTGTTAGTAATTATGTGATCCTTAATTTCTGGAAGTAAGGGAGATGGGGCATGAAGTTTTGTCTAGGAGTTGGAGACATACCCACTTTAGCTCAGTTCTGGGCATCTTTGAAATACCTATACAAACTTGTTCCTACAAAGTAACTTGCAACTTTGAATGAGAATGTGCTTGCTTACAGCAACGTGCTATATGTTCCTAATGCCCGAATTGGGAATCTGTGTCAAAATGTGTGAGGAATTATGTGATCCTTACTAGCTGGAAGTAAGGGAGATGGGGCATGAAGTTATTTCTAGGAGTTGGAGACATACAAAGTTTAGCTCAGTTCTGGGCATCTTTGAAATACCTATACAAACTTGTTCCTACATAGTAACTTGCAACTTTGAATGAGAATGTGCTTGCTTACAGCAACGTGCTATATGTTCTGAATGCCCGAATTGGGAATCTGTGTCAAAACTTTGTTAGGAATTATGTGAACCTTACTAGCTGGAAGTAAGGGAGATGAGGCATGAAGATATTTCTAGGAGTTGGAGACATACCAAGGTTAGCTCAGTTCTGGGCATCTTTGAAATACCTATACAAACTTGTTCCAACATAGTAACTTGCAACTTTGAATGAGAATGTGCTTGCTTACAGCAACGTGCTATATGTTCTGAATGCCCGAATTGGGAATCTGTGTCAAAACTTACTTAGAATTTATGTGATCCTCACTAGATGGAAGTAAGGGAGATGGATCATGAAGTTATTTCTAGGTGTTGGAGACATACCAAGGTTAGCTCAGTTCTGGGCATCTTTGAAATACCTATACAAACTTGTTCCTACATAGTAACTTGCAACTTTGAATGAGAATGTGCTTGCTTACAGCAACGTGCTATATGTTCTGAATGCCCGAATTGGGAATCTGTGTCAAAAGTGTGTTAGGAATTATGTGATCCTTACTAGCTGGAAGTAAGGGAGATGGGGCATGAAGTTATTTCTAGGAGTTGGAGACATACCAAGTTTAGCGCAGTTCTGGGCATCTTTGACATACCTATACAAACTTGTTCCTACATAGTAACTTGCAACTTTGAATGAGAATGTGCTTGCTTACAGCAACGTGCTATATGTTCTGAATGCCCGAATTGGGAATCTGTGTCAAAACTTTGTTAGGAATTATGTGATCCTTACTAGCTGGAAGTAAGGGAGATGGGGCATGAAGTTATTTCTAGGAGTTGGACACATACCAAGTTTAGCTCAGTTCTGGGCATCTTTGACATACCTATACAAACTTGTTCCTACATAGTAACTTGCAACTTTGAATGAGAATGTGCTTGCTTACAGCAACGTGCTATATGTTCTGAATGCCCGAATTGGGAATCTGTGTCAAAACTTTGTTCAGAATTATGTGATCGTTACTAGCTGGAAGTAAGGGAGATGGGACATGAAGTTACTTCTAGGAGTTGGAGACATACAACGTTTAGCTCAGTTCTGGGCATCTTTGAAATACCTATACAAACTTGTTCCTACATAGTAACTTGCAACTTTGAATGAGAATGTGCTTGCTTACAGCAACGTGCTATATGTTCTGAATGCCCGAATTGGGAATCTGTGTCAAAACTTTGTTAGGAATTATGTGATCCTTACTAGCTGGAAGTAAGGGAGGTGGGGCATGAAGTTATTTCTATGAGTTGGAGACATACATCGTTTAGCTCAGTTCTGGGCATCTTTGAAATACCTATACAAACTAGTTCCTACTTAGGAACTTGCAACTTTGATTGATTATGTGCTTGATTACAGCTACCTGCTATATGTTCTGAATGCCCGAATTGGGAATCTGTGTCAAAACTTTGTTAGGAATTATGTGATCCTTACTAGCTGGAAGTAAGGGAAATGTGGCATGAAGTTTTGTCTAGGAGTTGGAGACATACTCACTTTAGTTCAGTTCTGGGCATCTTTGAAATACCTATACAAACTTGTTCCTATATAGTAACTTGCAACTTTGAATGAGAATGTGCTTGCTTACAGCACGTGCTATATGTTCTGAATGCCCGAATTGGGAATCTGTGTCAAAACTTTGTTAGGAATTATGTGATCCTTATTAGCTGGAAGTAAGGGAGATGGGGCATGAAGATATTTCTAGGAGTTGGAGACATACCAAGTTTAGCTCAGTTCTGGGCATCTTTGAAATACCTATACGAACTTGTTCCTACATAGTAACTTGCAACTTTGAATGAGAATGTGCTGGCTTACAGCAACGTGCTATATGTTCTGAATGCCCTAATTTGGAATCTGTGTCAAAACTATGTTAGGAATTATGTGATCCTTACTAGCTGGAAGTAAGGGAGATGTGGCATGAAGTTTTGTCTAGGAGTTGGAGACATACCCACTTTAGTTCAGTTCTGGGCATCTTTGAAATACCTATACAAACTTGTTCCTACATAGTAACTTACAACATTGAATGAGAATGTGCTTGCTTACAGCACGTGCTATATGTTCTGAATGCCGGAATTGGGAATCTGTGTCAAGACTTTGTTAGGAATTATGTGATCCTTATTAGCTGGAAGTAAGGGAGATGGGGCATGAAGATATTTCTAGGAGTTGGAGACATACCAAGTTTAGCTCAGTTCTGGGCATCTTTGAAATACCTATACGAACTTGTTCCTACATAGTAACTTGCAACTTTGAATGAGAATGTGCTTGCTTACAGCAACGTGCTATATGTTCCGAATGCCCGAATTGGGAATCTGTGTCAAAACTTTGTTAGGAATTATGTGATCATTACTAGCTGGAAGAAAGGGAGATGGGGCATGAAGTTATTTCCAGGAGTTGGAGACATACCAAGGTTAGCTCAGTTCTGGGCATCTTTGAAAAACCTACACAGACTTGTTCCTACATAGTAATTTGCAACTTTGAATGAGAATGTGCTTGCTTACAGCAACGTGCTATATGTTCTGAATGCCCGAATTGGGAATCTGTGTCAACACTTTGTTAGGAATTATGTGATCCTTACTAGCTGGAAGTAAGGGAGATGGGGCATGAAGGTATTTCTATGAGTTGGAGACATACCAAGTTTAGCTCAGTTCTGGGCATCTTTGAAATACCTATACAAACTTGTTCCTACATAGTAACTTGCAACTTTGAAGGAGAATGTGCTTGCTTACAGCAACGTGCTATATGTTCCGAATGCCCGAATTGGGAATCTGTGTCAAAACTTTGTTAGGAATTATGTGATCCTTAATTTCTGGAAGTAAGGGAGATGGGGCATGAAGTTTTGTCTAGGAGTTGGAGACATACCCACTTTAGCTCAGTTCTGGGCATCTTTGAAATACCTAAACAAACTTGTTCCTACATAGTAACTTGCAACTTTGAATGAGAATGTGCTTGCTTACAGCAACGTGCTATATGTTCTGAATGCCCGAATTGGGAATCTGTGTCACAACTTTGTTAGGAATTATGTGATCCTTACTAGCTGGAAGTAAGGGAGATGGGGCATGAAGTTATTTCTAGGAGTTGGAGACATACCAAGTTTAGCTCAGTTCTAGGCATCTTTGAAATACCTATACAAACTTGTTCCTACATAGTAACTTGCAACTTTGAATGAGAATGTGCTTGCTTACAGCAATGTGCTATATGTTCTGAATGCCCGAATTGGGAATCTGTGTCAAAACCTTCTTAGAATTTATGTGATCCTTACTAGATGGAAGTAAGGGAGATGGTGCATGAAGTTATTTCTAGGAGTTGGAGACATACAACGTTTAGCTCAGTTCTGGGCATCTTTGAAATACCTATACAAACTTGTTCCTACATAGTAACTTGCATCTTTGAATGAGAATGTGCTTGCTTACAGCAACGTGCTATATGTTCTGAATGCCCGAATTGGGAATCTGTGTCAAAACTTTGTTAGGAATTATGTGATCCTTACTAGCTGGAAGTAAGGGAGTTGGGGCATGAAGTTATTTCTAGGAGTTGGACACTTACCAAGTTTAGCACAGTTCTGGGCATCTTTGAAATACCCATACAAACTTGTTCCTACATAGTAACTTGCAAATTTGAATGAGAATGTGCTGGCTTACAGCAACGTGCTATATGTTCTGAATGCCCGAATTTGGAATCTGTGTCAAAACTATGTTAGGAATTATGTGATCCTTACTAGCTGGAAGTAAGGGAGATGGGGCATGAAGTTATTTCTAGGAGTTGGAGACATGCCAAGTTTAGCTCAGTTCTAGGCATCTTTGAAATACCTATACAAACTTGTTCCTACATAGTAACTTGCAACTTTGAATGAGAATGTGCTTGCTTACAGCAATGTGCTCTATGTTCTGAATGCCCGAATTGGGAATCTGTGTCAAAAGTTTGTTAGGAATTAGGTGATCCTTACTAGATGGAAGTAAGGGAGATGGGGCATGAAGTTATTTCTAGGAGTTGGAGACATACAACGTTTAGCTCAGTTCTGGGCATCTTTGAAATACCTATACAAACTTGTTCCTACATAGTAACTTGCATCTTTGAATGAGAATGTGCTTGCTTACAGCAACGTGCTATATGTTCTGAATGCGCGAATTCGGAATGTGTCAAAACTTTGTTAGGAATTATGTGATCCTTACTAGCTGGAAGTAAGGGAGTTGGGGCATGAAGTTATTTCTAGGAGTTGGACACTTACCAAGTTTAGCACAGTTCTGGGCATCTTTGAAATACCTATACAAACTTGTTCCTACATAGTAACTTGCAACTTTGAATGAGAATGTGCTGGCTTACAGCAACGTGCTATATGTTCTGAATGCCCGAATTTGGAATCTGTGTCAAAACTATGTTAGGAATTATGTGATCCTTACTAGCTGGAAGTAAGGGAGATGGGGCATGAAGTTATTTCTAGGAGTTGGAGACATACCAAGGTTAGCTCAGTTCTGGGCATCTTTGAAATACCTATGCAAACTTGTTCCTACATAGTAACTTGCAACTTTGAATGAGAATGTGCTTGCTTACAGCAACGTGCTGTATGTTCTGAATGCCCGAATTGGGAATCTGTGTCAAAAGTGTGTTAGGAATTATGTGATCCTTACTAGCAGGAAGTAAGGGAGATGGGGCATGAAGTTATTTCTAGGAGTTGGATACATAACAAGATTAGGTCAGTTGTGGGCATCTTTGAAATACCTATACAAACTTGTTCCTACATAGTAACTTGCAACTTTGAATGAGAATGTGCTTGCTTACAGCAACGTGCTATATGTTCTGAATGCCCGAATTGGGAATCTGTGTCAAAACTTTGTTAGGAATTATGTGATCCTTACTAGCTGGAAGTAAGGGAGATGGGGCATGAAGTTATTTCTTGGAGTGGGACACATACCAAGTTTAGCGCAGTTCTGGGCATCTTTGAAATACCTATACAAACTTGTTCCTACATAGTAACTTGCAACTTTGAATGAGAATGTGCTTACTTACAGCAACGTGCTATATGTTCTGAATGCCCGAATTGGGAATCTGTGTCAAAACTTTGTTAGGAATTATGTGATCCTTACTAGCTGGAAGTAAGTGAGATGGGGCATGAAGTTATTTCTAGGAGTTGGAGACATACAACGTTTAGCTCAGTTCTGGGCATCTTTGAAATACCTATACAAACTTGTTCCTACATAGTAACTTGCAACTTTGAATGAGAATGTGCTTGCTTACAGCAACGTGCTATATGTTCTGAATGCCCGAATTGGGAATCTGTGTCAAAACTTTCTTAGGAATTATGTGATCCTTACTAGCTGGAAGTAAGGGAGTTGGGGCATGAAGATATTTCTAGGAGTTGGACACATACCAAGTTTAGCACAGTTCTGGGCATCTTTGAAATACCTATACAAATTTGTTCCTACATAGTAACTTGCAACTTTGAATGAGAATGTGCTTGCTTACAGCAACGTGCTATTTGTCCTGAATGCCCGAATTGGGAATCTGTGTCAAAATTTTGTTAGGAATTATGTGATCCTTACTAGCTGGAAGTAAGGGAGATGGGGTATGAAGTTATTTCTAGGAGTTGGAGACATACCAAGGTTAGCTCAGTTCTGGGCATCTTTGAAATACCTATACAAACTTGTTCCTACATAGTAACTTGCAACTTTGAATGAGAATGTGCTTGCTTACAGCAACGTGCTATATGTTCAGAATGCCCGAATTGGGAATCTGTGTCAAAAGTGTGTTAGGAATTATGTGATCCTTACTAGCTGGAAGTAAGGGAGATGGGGCATGAAGTTATTTCTAGGAGTTGGAGACATACCAAGGTTAGCTCAGTTCTGGGCATCTTTGAAATACCTATACAAACTTGTTCCTACATAGTAATAGTAACTTGCAACTTTGAATGAGAATGTGCTTGCTTATACCAACGTGCTATATGTTCTGACTGCCCGAATTGGGAATCTGTGTCAAAAGTTTTTTAGGAATTATGTGATCCTTACTAGCTGGAAGTAAGTGAGATGGGGCATGAAGTTATTTCCAGGAGTTGGAGACATACAAAGTTTAGCTCAGTTCTGGGCATCTTTGAAATACCTATACAAACTTGTTCCTACATAGTAACTTGCAACTTTGAATGAGAATGTGCTTGCTTACAGCAACGTGCTATATGTTCTGAATGCCCGAATTGGGAATCTGTGTCAAAACTTTGTTAGGAATTATGTGAACCTTACTAGCTGGAAGTAAGGGAGATGAGGCATGAAGATATTTCTAGGAGTTGGAGACATACCAAGGTTAGCTCAGTTCTGGGCATCTTTGAAATACCTATACAAACTTGTTCCAACATAGTAACTTGCAACTTTGAATGAGAATGTGCTTGCTTACAGCAACGTGCTATATGTTCTGAATGCCCGAATTGGGAATCTGTGTCAAAACTTACTTAGAATTTATGTGATCCTCACTAGATGGAAGTAAGGGAGATGGATCATGAAGTTATTTCTAGGAGTTGGAGACATACCAAGGTTAGCTCAGTTCTGGGCATCTTTGAAATACCTATACAAACTTGTTCCTACATAGTAACTTGCAACTTTGAATGAGAATGTGCTTGCTTACAGCAACGTGCTATATGTTCTGAATGCCCGAATTGGGAATCTGTGTCAAAAGTGTGTTAGGAATTATGTGATCCTTACTAGCTGGAAGTAAGGGAGATGGGGCATGAAGTTATTTCTAGGAGTTGGAGACATACCAAGTTTAGCGCAGTTCTGGGCATCTTTGACATACCTATACAAACTTGTTCCTACATAGTAACTTGCAACTTTGAATGAGAATGTGCTTGCTTACAGCAACGTGCTATATGTTCTGAATGCCCGAATTGGGAATCTGTGTCAAAACTTTGTTAGGAATTATGTGATCCTTACTAGCTGGAAGTAAGGGAGATGGGGCATGAAGTTATTTCTAGGAGTTGGACACATACCAAGTTTAGCTCAGTTCTGGGCATCTTTGACATACCTATACAAACTTGTTCCTACATAGTAACTTGCAACTTTGAATGAGAATGTGCTTGCTTACAGCAACGTGCTATATGTTCTGAATGCCCGAATTGGGAATCTGTGTCAAAACTTTGTTCAGAATTATGTGATCGTTACTAGCTGGAAGTAAGGGAGATGGGACATGAAGTTACTTCTAGGAGTTGGAGACATACAACGTTTAGCTCAGTTCTGGGCATCTTTGAAATACCTATACAAACTTGTTCCTACATAGTAACTTGCAACTTTGAATGAGAATGTGCTTGCTTACAGCAACGTGCTATATGTTCTGAATGCCCGAATTGGGAATCTGTGTCAAAACTTTGTTAGGAATTATGTGATCCTTACTAGCTGGAAGTAAGGGAGGTGGGGCATGAAGTTATTTCTATGAGTTGGAGACATACATCGTTTAGCTCAGTTCTGGGCATCTTTGAAATACCTATACAAACTAGTTCCTACTTAGGAACTTGCAACTTTGATTGATTATGTGCTTGATTACAGCTACCTGCTATATGTTCTGAATGCCCGAATTGGGAATCTGTGTCAAAACTTTGTTAGGAATTATGTGATCCTTACTAGCTGGAAGTAAGGGAAATGTGGCATGAAGTTTTGTCTAGGAGTTGGAGACATACTCACTTTAGTTCAGTTCTGGGCATCTTTGAAATACCTATACAAACTTGTTCCTATATAGTAACTTGCAACTTTGAATGAGAATGTGCTTGCTTACAGCACGTGCTATATGTTCTGAATGCCCGAATTGGGAATCTGTGTCAAAACTTTGTTAGGAATTATGTGATCCTTATTAGCTGGAAGTAAGGGAGATGGGGCATGAAGATATTTCTAGGAGTTGGAGACATACCAAGTTTAGCTCAGTTCTGGGCATCTTTGAAATACCTATACGAACTTGTTCCTACATAGTAACTTGCAACTTTGAATGAGAATGTGCTGGCTTACAGCAACGTGCTATATGTTCTGAATGCCCTAATTTGGAATCTGTGTCAAAACTATGTTAGGAATTATGTGATCCTTACTAGCTGGAAGTAAGGGAGATGTGGCATGAAGTTTTGTCTAGGAGTTGGAGACATACCCACTTTAGTTCAGTTCTGGGCATCTTTGAAATACCTATACAAACTTGTTCCTACATAGTAACTTACAACATTGAATGAGAATGTGCTTGCTTACAGCACGTGCTATATGTTCTGAATGCCGGAATTGGGAATCTGTGTCAAGACTTTGTTAGGAATTATGTGATCCTTATTAGCTGGAAGTAAGGGAGATGGGGCATGAAGATATTTCTAGGAGTTGGAGACATACCAAGTTTAGCTCAGTTCTGGGCATCTTTGAAATACCTATACGAACTTGTTCCTACATAGTAACTTGCAACTTTGAATGAGAATGTGCTTGCTTACAGCAACGTGCTATATGTTCTGAATGCCCGAATTGGGAATCTGTGTCAACACTTTGTTAGGAATTATGTGATCCTTACTAGCTGGAAGTAAGGGAGATGGGGCATGAAGGTATTTCTATGAGTTGGAGACATACCAAGTTTAGCTCAGTTCTGGGCATCTTTGAAATACCTATACAAACTTGTTCCTACATAGTAACTTGCAACTTTGAATGAGAATGTGCTTGCTTACAGCAACGTGCTATATGTTCCGAATGCCCGAATTGGGAATCTGTGTCAAAACTTTGTTAGGAATTATGTGATCCTTAATTTCTGGAAGTAAGGGAGATGGGGCATGAAGTTTTGTCTAGGAGTTGGAGACATACCCACTTTAGCTCAGTTCTGGGCATCTTTGAAATACCTAAACAAACTTGTTCCTACATAGTAACTTGCAACTTTGAATGAGAATGTGCTTGCTTACAGCAACGTGCTATATGTTCTGAATGCCCGAATTGGGAATCTGTGTCACAACTTTGTTAGGAATTATGTGATCCTTACTAGCTGGAAGTAAGGGAGATGGGGCATGAAGTTATTTCTAGGAGTTGGAGACATACCAAGTTTAGCTCAGTTCTAGGCATCTTTGAAATACCTATACAAACTTGTTCCTACATAGTAACTTGCAACTTTGAATGAGAATGTGCTTGCTTACAGCAATGTGCTATATGTTCTGAATGCCCGAATTGGGAATCTGTGTCAAAACCTTCTTAGAATTTATGTGATCCTTACTAGATGGAAGTAAGGGAGATGGTGCATGAAGTTATTTCTAGGAGTTGGAGACATACAACGTTTAGCTCAGTTCTGGGCATCTTTGAAATACCTATACAAACTTGTTCCTACATAGTAACTTGCATCTTTGAATGAGAATGTGCTTGCTTACAGCAACGTGCTATATGTTCTGAATGCCCGAATTGGGAATCTGTGTCAAAACTTTGTTAGGAATTATGTGATCCTTACTAGCTGGAAGTAAGGGAGTTGGGGCATGAAGTTATTTCTAGGAGTTGGACACTTACCAAGTTTAGCACAGTTCTGGGCATCTTTGAAATACCCATACAAACTTGTTCCTACATAGTAACTTGCAAATTTGAATGAGAATGTGCTGGCTTACAGCAACGTGCTATATGTTCTGAATGCCCGAATTTGGAATCTGTGTCAAAACTATGTTAGGAATTATGTGATCCTTACTAGCTGGAAGTAAGGGAGATGGGGCATGAAGTTATTTCTAGGAGTTGGAGACATGCCAAGTTTAGCTCAGTTCTAGGCATCTTTGAAATACCTATACAAACTTGTTCCTACATAGTAACTTGCAACTTTGAATGAGAATGTGCTTGCTTACAGCAATGTGCTCTATGTTCTGAATGCCCGAATTGGGAATCTGTGTCAAAAGTTTGTTAGGAATTAGGTGATCCTTACTAGATGGAAGTAAGGGAGATGGGGCATGAAGTTATTTCTAGGAGTTGGAGACATACAACGTTTAGCTCAGTTCTGGGCATCTTTGAAATACCTATACAAACTTGTTCCTACATAGTAACTTGCATCTTTGAATGAGAATGTGCTTGCTTACAGCAACGTGCTATATGTTCTGAATGCCCGAATTCGGAATGTGTCAAAACTTTGTTAGGAATTATGTGATCCTTACTAGCTGGAAGTAAGGGAGTTGGGGCATGAAGTTATTTCTAGGAGTTGGACACTTACCAAGTTTAGCACAGTTCTGGGCATCTTTGAAATACCTATACAAACTTGTTCCTACATAGTAACTTGCAACTTTGAATGAGAATGTGCTGGCTTACAGCAACGTGCTATATGTTCTGAATGCCCGAATTTGGAATCTGTGTCAAAACTATGTTAGGAATTATGTGATCCTTACTAGCTGGAAGTAAGGGAGATGGGGCATGAAGTTATTTCTAGGAGTTGGAGACATACCAAGGTTAGCTCAGTTCTGGGCATCTTTGAAATACCTATGCAAACTTGTTCCTACATAGTAACTTGCAACTTTGAATGAGAATGTGCTTGCTTACAGCAACGTGCTGTATGTTCTGAATGCCCGAATTGGGAATCTGTGTCAAAAGTGTGTTAGGAATTATGTGATCCTTACTAGCAGGAAGTAAGGGAGATGGGGCATGAAGTTATTTCTAGGAGTTGGATACATAACAAGATTAGGTCAGTTGTGGGCATCTTTGAAATACCTATACAAACTTGTTCCTACATAGTAACTTGCAACTTTGAATGAGAATGTGCTTGCTTACAGCAACGTGCTATATGTTCTGAATGCCCGAATTGGGAATCTGTGTCAAAAGTTTGTTAGGAATTATGTGATCCTTACTAGCTGGAAGTAAGGGAGATGGGGCATGAAGTTATTTCTTGGAGTGGGACACATACCAAGTTTAGCGCAGTTCTGGGCATCTTTGAAATACCTATACAAACTTGTTCCTACATAGTAACTTGCAACTTTGAATGAGAATGTGCTTACTTACAGCAACGTGCTATATGTTCTGAATGCCCGAATTGGGAATCTGTGTCAAAACTTTGTTAGGAATTATGTGATCCTTACTAGCTGGAAGTAAGTGAGATGGGGCATGAAGTTATTTCTAGGAGTTGGAGACATACAACGTTTAGCTCAGTTCTGGGCATCTTTGAAATACCTATACAAACTTGTTCCTACATAGTAACTTGCAACTTTGAATGAGAATGTGCTTGCTTACAGCAACGTGCTATATGTTCTGAATGCCCGAATTGGGAATCTGTGTCAAAACTTTCTTAGGAATTATGTGATCCTTACTAGCTGGAAGTAAGGGAGTTGGGGCATGAAGATATTTCTAGGAGTTGGACACATACCAAGTTTAGCACAGTTCTGGGCATCTTTGAAATACCTATACAAATTTGTTCCTACATAGTAACTTGCAACTTTGAATGAGAATGTGCTTGCTTACAGCAACGTGCTATTTGTCCTGAATGCCCGAATTGGGAATCTGTGTCAAAATTTTGTTAGGAATTATGTGATCCTTACTAGCTGGAAGTAAGGGAGATGGGGTATGAAGTTATTTCTAGGAGTTGGAGACATACCAAGGTTAGCTCAGTTCTGGGCATCTTTGAAATACCTATACAAACTTGTTCCTACATAGTAACTTGCAACTTTGAATGAGAATGTGCTTGCTTACAGCAACGTGCTATATGTTCAGAATGCCCGAATTGGGAATCTGTGTCAAAAGTGTGTTAGGAATTATGTGATCCTTACTAGCTGGAAGTAAGGGAGATGGGGCATGAAGTTATTTCTAGGAGTTGGAGACATACCAAGGTTAGCTCAGTTCTGGGCATCTTTGAAATACCTATACAAACTTGTTCCTACATAGTAATAGTAACTTGCAACTTTGAATGAGAATGTGCTTGCTTATACCAACGTGCTATATGTTCTGACTGCCCGAATTGGGAATCTGTGTCAAAAGTTTTTTAGGAATTATGTGATCCTTACTAGCTGGAAGTAAGTGAGATGGGGCATGAAGTTATTTCCAGGAGTTGGAGACATACAAAGTTTAGCTCAGTTCTGGGCATCTTTGAAATACCTATACAAACTTGTTCCTACATAGTAACTTGCAACTTTGAATGAGAATGTGCTTGCTTACAGCAACGTGCTATATGTTCTGAATGCCCGAATTGGGAATCTGTGTCAAAACTTTGTTAGGAATTATGTGAACCTTACTAGCTGGAAGTAAGGGAGATGAGGCATGAAGATATTTCTAGGAGTTGGAGACATACCAAGGTTAGCTCAGTTCTGGGCATCTTTGAAATACCTATACAAACTTGTTCCAACATAGTAACTTGCAACTTTGAATGAGAATGTGCTTGCTTACAGCAACGTGCTATATGTTCTGAATGCCCGAATTGGGAATCTGTGTCAAAACTTACTTAGAATTTATGTGATCCTCACTAGATGGAAGTAAGGGAGATGGATCATGAAGTTATTTCTAGGAGTTGGAGACATACCAAGGTTAGCTCAGTTCTGGGCATCTTTGAAATACCTATACAAACTTGTTCCTACATAGTAACTTGCAACTTTGAATGAGAATGTGCTTGCTTACAGCAACGTGCTATATGTTCTGAATGCCCGAATTAGGAATCTGTGTCAAAAGTGTGTTAGGAATTATGTGATCCTTACTAGCTGGAAGTAAGGGAGATGGGGCATGAAGTTATTTCTAGGAGTTGGAGACATACCAAGTTTAGCGCAGTTCTGGGCATCTTTGACATACCTATACAAACTTGTTCCTACATAGTAACTTGCAACTTTGAATGAGAATGTGCTTGCTTACAGCAACGTGCTATATGTTCTGAATGCCCGAATTGGGAATCTGTGTCAAAACTTTGTTAGGAATTATGTGATCCTTACTAGCTGGAAGTAAGGGAGATGGGGCATGAAGTTATTTCTAGGAGTTGGACACATACCAAGTTTAGCTCAGTTCTGGGCATCTTTGACATACCTATACAAACTTGTTCCTACATAGTAACTTGCAACTTTGAATGAGAATGTGCTTGCTTACAGCAACGTGCTATATGTTCTGAATGCCCGAATTGGGAATCTGTGTCAAAACTTTGTTCAGAATTATGTGATCGTTACTAGCTGGAAGTAAGGGAGATGGGACATGAAGTTACTTCTAGGAGTTGGAGACATACAACGTTTAGCTCAGTTCTGGGCATCTTTGAAATACCTATACAAACTTGTTCCTACATAGTAACTTGCAACTTTGAATGAGAATGTGCTTGCTTACAGCAACGTGCTATATGTTCTGAATGCCCGAATTGGGAATCTGTGTCAAAACTTTGTTAGGAATTATGTGATCCTTACTAGCTGGAAGTAAGGGAGGTGGGGCATGAAGTTATTTCTATGAGTTGGAGACATACATCGTTTAGCTCAGTTCTGGGCATCTTTGAAATACCTATACAAACTAGTTCCTACTTAGGAACTTGCAACTTTGATTGATTATGTGCTTGATTACAGCTACCTGCTATATGTTCTGAATGCCCGAATTGGGAATCTGTGTCAAAACTTTGTTAGGAATTATGTGATCCTTACTAGCTGGAAGTAAGGGAAATGTGGCATGAAGTTTTGTCTAGGAGTTGGAGACATACTCACTTTAGTTCAGTTCTGGGCATCTTTGAAATACCTATACAAACTTGTTCCTATATAGTAACTTGCAACTTTGAATGAGAATGTGCTTGCTTACAGCACGTGCTATATGTTCTGAATGCCCGAATTGGGAATCTGTGTCAAAACTTTGTTAGGAATTATGTGATCCTTATTAGCTGGAAGTAAGGGAGATGGGGCATGAAGATATTTCTAGGAGTTGGAGACATACCAAGTTTAGCTCAGTTCTGGGCATCTTTGAAATACCTATAAGAACTTGTTCCTACATAGTAACTTGCAACTTTGAATGAGAATGTGCTGGCTTACAGCAACGTGCTATATGTTCTGAATGCCCTAATTTGGAATCTGTGTCAAAACTATGTTAGGAATTATGTGATCCTTACTAGCTGGAAGTAAGGGAGATGTGGCATGAAGTTTTGTCTAGGAGTTGGAGACATACCCACTTTAGTTCAGTTCTGGGCATCTTTGAAATACCTATACAAACTTGTTCCTACATAGTAACTTACAACATTGAATGAGAATGTGCTTGCTTACAGCACGTGCTATATGTTCTGAATGCCGGAATTGGGAATCTGTGTCAAGACTTTGTTAGGAATTATGTGATCCTTATTAGCTGGAAGTAAGGGAGATGGGGCATGAAGATATTTCTAGGAGTTGGAGACATACCAAGTTTAGCTCAGTTCTGGGCATCTTTGAAATACCTATACGAACTTGTTCCTACATAGTAACTTGCAACTTTGAATGAGAATGTGCTTGCTTACAGCAACGTGCTATATGTTCCGAATGCCCGAATTGGGAATCTGTGTCAAAACTTTGTTAGGAATTATGTGATCCTTACTAGCTGGAAGTAAGGGAGATGGGGCATGAAGGTATTTCTAGGAGTTGGAGACATACCCACTTTAGCTCAGTCTGGGCATCTTTGAAATACCTATACAAACTTGTTCCTACATAGTAACTTGCAACTTTGAATGAAAATGTGCTTGCTTACAGCAACGTGCTATATGTTCTGAATGCCCGAATTGGGAATCTGTGTCCAAACTTTGTTAGAAATTGTGTGATCCTTACTAGATGAAAGTAAGGGAGATGGGGCATGAAGTTATTTCTAGGACTTGGAGACATACAACCCTTAGCTCAGTTCCGGGCTTCTTTGAAATACCTATACAAACTTGTCTCTACATAGTAATTTGCAACTTTGAATGAGAATGTGCTTGCTTACAGCAACGTGCTATATGTTCTGAATGCCCGAATTGGGAATTTGTGTCAAAACTTTGTTAGGAATTATGTGATCCTTACTAGCTGGAAGTAAGGGAATGGGGCATGAAGTTATTTCTAGGAGTTGGAGACATACCAAGTTTAGCTCAGTTCTGGGCATCTTTGAAATACCTATACAAACTTGTTCCTACATAGTAACTTGCAACTTTGAATGAGAATGTGCTTGCTTACAGCAACGTGCTATATATTCTGAATGCCCGAACTGGGAATCTGTGTCAAAACTTTATTAGGAATTATGTGATCCTTAAAGGCTGGAAGTAAGGGAGATGGGGCATGAAGTTTTGTCTAGGAGTTGGAGACATACCCACTTTAGCTCAGTTCTGGGCATCTTTGAAATACCTATACAAACTTGTTCCTACTTAGTAACTTGCAACTTTGAATGAGAATGTGCTTGCTTACAGCAACGTGCTATATGTTCTGAATGCACGAATTGGGAATCTGTGTCAAAACTTTCTTAGAAATTATGGGATCTTACTAGCTGGAAGTAAGGGAGATGGGGCATGAAGTTATTTCTAGGAGTTGGAGACATACCAAGTTTAGGTCAGTTCTGGGCATCTTTGAAATACCTATACAAACTTGTTCCTACATAGTAACTTGCAAATTTGAATGAGAATGTGCTTGCTTACAGCAACGTGCTATATGTTCTGAATGCCCGAATTGGGAATCTGTGTCAAAACTTTGTTAGGAATTATGTGATCCTTACTAGCTGGAAGTAAGGGAGATGGGGCATGAAGTTATTTCTAGGAGTTGGACACATACCAAGTTTAGCGCTGTTCTGGGCATCTTTGACATACCTATACAAACTTGTTCCTACATAGTAACTTGCAACTTTGAATGAGAATGTGCTTGCTTACAGCAACGTGCTATATGTTCTGAATGCCCGAATTGGGAATCTGTGTCAAAACTTTCTTAGAATTTATGTGATCCTCACTAGATGGAAGTAAGTGAGATGGGGCATAAAGTTATTTCTAGGAGTTGGAGACATATAACGTTTAGCTCAGTTCTGGGCATCTTTGAAATACCTATACAAACTTGTTCCTACACAGTAACTTGCATCTTTGAATGAGAATCTGCTTGCTTACAGCAACGTGCTATATGTTCTGAATGCCCGAATTGGGAATCTGTGTCAAAAGTGTGTTAGGAATTATGTGATCCTTACTAGCTGGAAGTAAGGGAGATGGGGCATGAAGTTATTTCTAGGAGTTGGACACATACCAAGTTTAGCTCAGTTCTGGGCATCTTTGAAATACCTATACAAACTTGTTCCTACATAGTAACTTGCAACTTTGAATGAGAATGTGCTTGCTTACAGCAACGTGCTATATGTTCTGAATGCCCGAATTGGGAATCTGTGTCCAAAGTTTGTTAGGAATTATGTGATCCTTACTAGCTGGAAGTAAGGGAGATGGGGCATGAAGTTATTTCTATGAGTTGGAGACATACCAAGTTTAGCTCAGTTCTGGGCATCTTTGAAATACCTATACAAACTTGTTCCTACATAGTAACTTGCAACTTTGAATGAGAATGTGCTTGCTTACAGCAACGTGCTATATGTTCCGAATGTCCGAATTGGGAATCTGTGTCAAAACTTTGTTAGGAATTATGTGATCCTTAATTTCTGGAAGTAAGGGAGATGGGGCATGAAGTTTTGTCTAGGAGTTGGAGACATACCCACTTTAGCTCAGTTCTGGGCATCTTTGAAATACCTATACAAACTTGTTCCTACATAGTAACTTGCAACTTTGAATGAGAATGTGCTTGCTTACAGCAACGTGCTATATGTTCTGAATGCCCGAATTGGGAATCTGTGTCACAACTTTGTTAGGAATTATGTGATCCTTACTAGCTGGAAGTAAGGGAGATGGGGCATGAAGTTATTTCTAGGAGTTGGAGACATACCAAGTTTAGCTCAGTTCTAGGCATCTTTGAAATACCTATACAAACTTGTTCCTACATAGTAACTTGCAACTTTGAATGAGAATGTGCTTGCTTACAGCAATGTGCTATATGTTCTGAATGCCCGAATTGGGAATCTGTGTCAAAACCTTCTTAGAATTTATGTGATCCTTACTAGATGGAAGTAAGGGAGATGGTGCATGAAGTTATTTCTAGGAGTTGGAGACATACAACGTTTAGCTCAGTTCTGGGCATCTTTGAAATACCTATACAAAATTGTTCCTACATAGTAACTTGCATCTTTGAATGAGAATGTGCTTGCTTACAGCAACGTGCTATATGTTCTGAATGCCCGAATTGGGAATCTGTGTCAAAACTTTGTTAGGAATTATGTGATCCTTACTAGCTGGAAGTAAGGGAGTTGGGGCATGAAGTTATTTCTAGGAGTTGGACACTTACCAAGTTTAGCACAGTTCTGGGCATCTTTGAAATACCTATACAAACTTGTTCCTACATAGTAACTTGCAAAATTGAATGAGAATGTGCTGGCTTACAGCAACGTGCTATATGTTCTGAATGCCCGAATTTGGAATCTGTGTCAAATCTATGTTAGGAATTATGTGATCCTTACTAGCTGGAAGTAAGGGAGATGGGGCATGAAGTTATTTCTAGGAGTTGGAGACATGCCAAGTTTAGCTCAGTTCTAGGCATCTTTGAAATACCTATACAAACTTGTTCCTACATAGTAACTTGCAACTTTGAATGAGAATGTGCTTGCTTACAGCAATGTGCTCTATGTTCTGAATGCCCGAATTGGGAATCTGTGTCAAAAGTTTGTTAGGAATTAGGTGATCCTTACTAGATGGAAGTAAGGGAGATGGGGCATGAAGTTATTTCTAGGAGTTGGAGACATACAACGTTTAGCTCAGTTCTGGGCATCTTTGAAATACCTATACAAACTTGTTCCTACATAGTAACTTGCATCTTTGAATGAGAATGTGCTTGCTTACAGCAACGTGCTATATGTTCTGAATGCCCGAATTCGGAATGTGTCAAAACTTTGTTAGGAATTATGTGATCCTTACTAGCTGGAAGTAAGGGAGTTGGGGCATGAAGTTATTTCTAGGAGTTGGACACTTACCAAGTTTAGCACAGTTCTGGGCATCTTTGAAATACCTATACAAACTTGTTCCTACATAGTAACTTGCAACTTTGAATGAGAATGTGCTGGCTTACAGCAACGTGCTATATGTTCTGAATGCCCGAATTTGGAATCTGTGTCAAAACTATGTTAGGAATTATGTGATCCTTACTAGCTGGAAGTAAGGGAGATGGGGCATGAAGTTATTTCTAGGAGTTGGAGACATACCAAGGTTAGCTCAGTTCTGGGCATCTTTGAAATACCTATGCAAACTTGTTCCTACATAGTAACTTGCAACTTTGAATGAGAATGTGCTTGCTTACAGCAACGTGCTGTATGTTCTGAATGCCCGAATTGGGAATCTGTGTCAAAAGTGTGTTAGGAATTATGTGATCCTTACTAGCAGGAAGTAAGGGAGATGGGGCATGAAGTTATTTCTAGGAGTTGGATACATAACAAGATTAGGTCAGTTGTGGGCATCTTTGAAATACCTATACAAACTTGTTCCTACATAGTAACTTGCAACTTTGAATGAGAATGTGCTTGCTTACAGCAACGTGCTATATGTTCTGAATGCCCGAATTGGGAATCTGTGTCAAAAGTTTGTTAGGAATTATGTGATCCTTACTAGCTGGAAGTAAGGGAGATGGGGCATGAAGTTATTTCTTGGAGTGGGACACATACCAAGTTTAGCGCAGTTCTGGGCATCTTTGAAATACCTATACAAACTTGTTCCTACATAGTAACTTGCAACTTTGAATGAGAATGTGCTTACTTACAGCAACGTGCTATATGTTCTGAATGCCCGAATTGGGAATCTGTGTCAAAACTTTGTTAGGAATTATGTGATCCTTACTAGCTGGAAGTAAGTGAGATGGGGCATGAAGTTATTTCTAGGAGTTTGAGACATACAACGTTTAGCTCAGTTCTGGGCATCTTTGAAATACCTATACAAACTTGTTCCTACATAGTAACTTGCAACTTTGAATGAGAATGTGCTTGCTTACAGCAACGTGCTATATGTTCTGAATGCCCGAATTGGGAATCTGTGTCAAAACTTTCTTAGGAATTATGTGATCCTTACTAGCTGGAACTAAGGGAGTTGGGGCATGAAGATATTTCTAGGAGTTGGACACATACCAAGTTTAGCACAGTTCTGGGCATCTTTGAAATACCTATACAAATTTGTTCCTACATAGTAACTTGCAACTTTGAATGAGAATGTGCTTGCTTACAGCAACGTGCTATTTGTTCTGAATGCCCGAATTGGGAATCTGTGTCAAAATTTTGTTAGGAATTATGTGATCCTTACTAGCTGGAAGTAAGGGAGATGGGGTATGAAGTTATTTCTAGGAGTTGGAGACATACCAAGGTTAGCTCAGTTCTGGGCATCTTTGAAATACCTATACAAACTTGTTCCTACATAGTAACTTGCAACTTTGAATGAGAATGTGCTTGCTTACAGCAACGTGCTATATGTTCAGAATGCCCGAATTGGGAATCTGTGTCAAAAGTGTGTTAGGAATTATGTGATCCTTACTAGCGGGAAGTAAGGGAGATGGGGCATGAAGTTATTTCTAGGAGTTGGAGACATACCAAGGTTAGCTCAGTTCTGGGCATCTTTGAAATACCTATACAAACTTGTTCCTACATAGTAATAGTAACTTGCAACTTTGAATGAGAATGTGCTTGCTTATACCAACGTGCTATATGTTCTGACTGCCCGAATTGGGAATCTGTGTCAAAAGTTTTTTAGGAATTATGTGATCCTTACTAGCTGGAAGTAAGTGAGATGGGGCATGAAGTTATTTCCAGGAGTTGGAGACATACCAAGTTTAGCTCAGTTCTGGGCATCTTTGAAATACCTATACAAACTTGTTCCTACATAGTAACTTGCAAATTAGAATGAAAATGTGCTTGCTTACAGCAACGTGCTATATGTTCTGAATGCCCGAATTGGGAATCTGTGTCAAAACTTTCTTAGAAATTATGTGATCCTTACTAGCTGGAAGTAAGGGAGATGGGGCATGAAGTTATTTCTAGGAGTTGGAGACATACCAAGTTTAGCTCAGTTTTGGGCATCTTTGAAATACCTATACAAACTTATTCCTACATAGTAACTTGCAACTTTGAATGAGAATGTGCTTGCTTACAGCAACGTGCTATATGTTCTGAATGCCCGAATTGGGAATCTGTGTCAAAACTTTGTTAGGAATTATGTGATCCTTACTAGTGGAAGTAAGGGAGATGGATCATGAAGTTATTTCTAGGAGTTGGACACATACAACGTTTAGCTCAGTTCTGGGCATCTTTGAAATACCTATACAAACTTGTTCCTACATAGTAACTTGCAACTTTGAATGAGAATGTGCTTGCTTACAGCAACGTGCTATATGTTCTGAATGCCCGAATTGGGAATCTGTGTCAAAACTTTCTTAGAAATTATGTGATCCTTACTAGCTGGAAGTAAGGGAGATGGGGCATGAAGTTTTGTCTAGGAGTTGGAGACATACCCACTTTAGGTCAGTTCTGGGCATCTTTGAAATACCTATACAAACTTGTTCCTACATAGTAACTTGCAACTTTGAATGAGAATGTGCTTGCTTACAGCAACGTGCTATATGTTCCTAATGCCCGAATTGGGAATCTGTGTCAAAAGTGTGTTAGGAATTATGTGATCCTTACTAGCTGAAAGTAAGGGAGATGGGGCATGAAGATATTTCTAGGAGTTGGACACATACCAAGGTTAGCTCAGTTCTGGGTATCTTTGAAATACCTATACAAACTTGTTCGTACATAGTAACTTGCAACTTTGAATGAGAATGTGCTTGCTTACAGCAACGTGCTATATGTTCTGAATGCCCGAATTGGGAATCTGTGTCAAAACTTTCTTAGAATTTATGTGATCCTCACTAGATGGAAGTAAGGGAGATGGATCATGAAGTTATTTCTAGGAGTTGGAGACATACCAAGGTTAGCTCAGTTCTGGGCATCTTTGAAATACCTATACAAACTTGTTCCTACATAGTAACTTGCAACTTTTAATGAGAATGTGCTTGCTTACAGCAACGTGCTATATGTTCTGAATGCCCGAATTGGGAATCTGTGTCAAAACTTTGTTAGGAATTATGTGATCCTTACTAGCTGGAAGTAAGGGAGATGGGGCATGAAGTTATTTCTAGGAGTTGGACACATACCAAGTTTAGCGCAGTTCTGGGCATCTTTGACATACCTATACAAACTTGTTCCTACATAGTACCTTGCAACTTTGAATGAGAATGTGCTTTCTTACAGCAACGTGCTATATGTTCTGAATGCCCGAATTGGGAATCTGTGTCAAATCTTTGTTCAGAATTATGTGATCGTTACCAGCTGGAAGTAAGGGAGATGGGACATGAAGTTATTTCTAGGAGTTGGAGACATACAACGTTTAGATCAGTTCTGGGCATCTTTGAAATACCTATACAAACTTGTTCCTACATAGTAACTTGCAACGTTGAACGAGAATGTGCTTGCTTACAGCAACGTGCTATATGTTCTGAATGCCCGAATTGGGAATCTGTGTCAAAACTTTGTTAGGAATTATGTGATCATTACTAGCTGGAAGTAAGGGAGATGGGGCATGAAGTTAATTCTAGGAGTTGGAGACATACCAAGTTTAGCTCAGTTCTGGGCATCTTTGAAATACCTATACAAACTTGTTCCTACATAGTAACTTGCAACTATGAATGAGAATGTGCTTTCTTACAGCAATGTGCTATATGTTCTGAATGCCCGAATTGGGAATCTGTGTCAAAAGTTTGTTAGGAATTATTTGATCCTTACTAGCTGGAAGTAAGGGAGATGGGGCATGAAGTTATTTCTAGGAGTTTGAGACATACAACGTTTAGCTCAGTTCTGGGCATCTTTGAAATACCTATACAAACTTGTTCCTACATAGTAACTTGCATCTTTGAATGAGAATGTGCTTGCTTACAGCAACGTGCTATATGTTCTGAGTGCCCGAATTCGGAATCTGTGTCAAAACTTTGTTAGGAATTATGTGATCCTTACTAGCTGGAAGTAAGGGAGTTGGGGCATGAAGTTATTTCTAGGAGTTGGACACATACCAAGATTAGCTCAGTTCTGGGCATCTTTGAAATACCTATACAAACTTGTTCCTACATAGTAATAGTAACTTGCAACTTTGAATGAGAATTTGCTTGCTTATACCAACGTGCTATATGTTCTGACTGCCCGAATTGGGAATCTGTGTCAAAAGTTTTTTAGGAATTATGTGATCCTTACTAGCTGGAAGTAAGTGAGATGGGGCATGAAGTTATTTCCAGGAGTTGGAGACATACCAAGTTTAGCTCAGTTCTGGGCATCTTTGAAATACCTATACAAACTTGTTCCTACATAGTAACTTGCAAATTAGAATGAAAATGTGCTTGCTTACAGCAACGTGCTATATGTTCTGAATGCCCGAATTGGGAATCTGTGTCAAAACTTTCTTAGAAATTATGTGATCCTTACTAGCTGGAAGTAAGGGAGATGGGGCATGAAGTTATTTCTAGGAGTTGGAGACATACCAAGTTTAGCTCAGTTTTGGGCATCTTTGAAATACCTATACAAACTTATTCCTACATAGTAACTTGCAACTTTGAATGAGAATGTGCTTGCTTACAGCAACGTGCTATATGTTCTGAATGCCCGAATTGGGAATCTGTGTCAAAACTTTGTTAGAAATTATGTGATCCTTACTAGTGGAAGTAAGGGAGATGGATCATGAAGTTATTTCTAGGAGTTGGACACATACAACGTTTAGCTCAGTTCTGGGCATCTTTGAAATACCTATACAAACTTGTTCCTACATAGTAACTTGCAACTTTGAATGAGAATGTGCTTGCTTACAGCAACGTGCTATATGTTCTGAATGCCCGAATTGGGAATCTGTGTCAAAACTTTCTTAGAAATTATGTGATCCTTACTAGCTGGAAGTAAGGGAGATGGGGCATGAAGTTATTTCTAGGAGTTTGAGACATACAACGTTTAGCTCAGTTCTGGGCATCTTTGAAATACCTATACAAACTTGTTCCTACATAGTAACTTGCATCCTTGAATGAGAATGTGCTTGCTTACAGCAACGTGCTATTTGTTCTGAGTGCCCGAATTCGGAATCTGTGTCAAAACTTTGTTAGGAATTATGTGATCCTTACTAGCTGGAAGTAAGGGAGTTGGGGCATGAAGTTATTTCTAGGAGTTGGACACATACCAAGATTAGCTCAGTTCTGGGCATCTTTGAAATACCTATACAAACTTGTTCCTACATAGTAACTTGCAACTTTGAATGAGAATGTGCTTGCTTACAGCAACATGCTATATGTTCTGAATGCCCGAATTGGGAATCTGTGTCAGAACTATGTTAGGAATTATGTGATCCTTACTAGCTGGAAGTAAGGGAGATGGGGCATGAAGTTATTTCTAAGAGTTGGAGACATACCAAGTTTAGCTCAGTTCTGGGCATCTTTGAAATACCTATACAAACTAGTTCCTACTTAGGAACTTGCAACTATGATTGATAATGTGATTGATTACAGCAACCTGCTATATGTTCTGAATGCCCTAATTGGGAATCTGTGTCAAAACTGTGTTAGGAATTATGTGATCCTTACTAGCTGGAAGTAAGGGAAATGTGGCATGAAGTTTTGTCTAGGAGTTGGAGACATACCCACTTTAGTTCAGTTCTGGGCATCTTTGAAATACCTATACAAACTTGTTCCTATATAGTAACTTGCAACTTTGAATGAGAATGTGCTTGCTTACAGCACGTGCTATATGTTCTGAATGCCCGAATTGGGAATCTGTGTCAAAACTTTGTTAGGAATTATGTGATCCTTATTTGCTGGAAGTAAGGGAGAAGGGGCATGATGATATTTCTAGGAGTTGGAGACATACCAAGTTTAGCTCAGTTCTGGGCATCTTTGAAATACCTATACGAACTTGTTCCTACATAGTAACTTGCAACTTTGAATGAGAATGTGCTTGCTTACAGCAACGTGCTATATGTTCTGAATGCCCGAATTGGGAATCTGTGTCAAAACTTTGTTAGGAATTATGTGATCCTTACTAGCTGGAAGTAAGGGAGATGGGGCATGAAGTTATTTCTAGGAGTTGGAGACATACAACGTTTAGCTCAGTTCTGGGCATCTTTGAAATACCTATACAAACTTGTTCCTACATAGTAACTTGCAACTTTGAATGAGAATGTGCTTGCTTACAGCAACGTGCTATATGTTCTGAATGCCCGAATTGGGAATCTGTGTCAAAACTTTGTTAGGAATTATGTGATCCTTACTAGCTGGAAGTAAGGGAGATGGGGCATGAAGTTATTTCTAGGAGTTGGAGACATACAACGTTTAGCTCAGTTCTGGGCATCTTTGAAATACCTATACAAACTTGTTCCTACATAGTAACTTGCAACTTTGAATGAGAATGTGCTTGCTTACAGCAACGTGCTATATGTTCTGAATGCCCGAATTCGGAATCTGTGTCAAAACTTTGTTAGGAATTATGTGATCCTTACTAGCTGGAAGTAAGTGAGATGGGGCATGAAGTTATTTCGAGGAGTTGGACACATACCAAGTTTAGCTCAGTTCTGGGCATCTTTGAAATACCTATACAAACTTGTTCCTACATAGTAACTTGCAACTTTGAATGAGAATGTGCTTGCTTACAGCAACGTGCTATATGTTTTGAATGCCCGAATTGGGAATCCGTGTCAAAAGTTTGTTAGGAATTATGTGATCCTTACTAGCTGGAAGTAAGGGAGATGGGTCATGAAGTTATTTCTAGGAGTTGGAGACATACCCACTTTAGCTCAGTTCTGGGCATCTTTGAAATACCTATACAAACTTGTTCCTACTTAGTAACTTGCAACTTTGAATGAGAATGTGCTTGCTTCCAGCAACGTGCTCTATGTTCTGAATGCCCGAATTGGGAATCTGTGTCAAAAGTTTGTTAGGAATTATGTGATCCTTACTAGCTGGAAGTAAGGGAGATGGGGCATGAAGTTATTTCTAGGAGTTGGAGACATACAACGTTTAGCTCAGTTCTGGGCATCTTTGAAATACCTATACAAACTTGTTCCTACATAGTAACTTGCAACTTTGAATGAGAATGTGCTTGTTTACAGCAACGTGCTATATGTTCCGAATGCCCGAATTGGGAATCTGTGTCAAAACTTTGTTAGGAATTATGTGATCCTTACTAGCTGGAAGTAAGGGAGATGGGGCATGAAGTTATTTCTAGGAGTTGGAGACATACAAAGTTTAGCTCAGTTCTGGGCTTCTTTGAAATACCTATACAAACTTGTTCCTACATAGTAACTTGCAACTTTGAATGAGAATGCGCTTGCTTACAGCAACGTGCTATATGTTCCGAATGCCCGAATTGGGAATCTGTGTCAAAAGTTTGTTAGGAATTATGTGATCCTTACTAGCTGGAAGTAAGGGAGATGGGGCATGAAGTTATTTCTAGGAGTTGGAGACATACAAAGTTTAGCTCAGTTCTGGGCTTCTTTGAAATACCTATACAAACTTGTTCCTACATAGTAACTTGCAACTTTGAATGAGAATGTGCTTGCTTAGAGCAACGTGCTATATGTTCTGAATGCCCGAATTGGGAATCTGTGTCAAAACTTTGTTAGGAATTATGTGATCCTTACTAGATGGAAGTAAGGGAGATGGGGCATGAAGTTATTTCTAGGAGTTGGAGACATACAAAGTTTAGCTCAGTTCTGGGCTTCTTTGAAATACCTATACAAACTTGTTCCTACATAGTAACTTGCAACTTTGAATGAGAATGTGCTTGCTTACAGCAACGTGCTCTATGTTCTGAATGCCCGAATTGGGAATCTGTGTCAAAAGTTTGTTAGGAATTATGTGATCCTTACTAGCTGGAAGTAAGGGAGATGGGGCATGAAGTTATTTCTATGAGTTGGAGACATACATCGTTTAGCTCAGTTCTGGGCATCTTTGAAATACCTATACAAACTTGTTCCTACATAGTAATTTGCAACTTTGAAGGAGAATGTGCTTGCTTACAGCAACGTGCTCTATGTTCTGAATGCCCGAATTGGGAATTTGTGTCAAAACTTTGTTAGGAATTATGTGATCCTTTCTAGCTGGAAGTAAGGGAGATGGGGCATGAAGTTATTTCTAGGAGTTGGAGACATACCCACTTTAGCTCAGTTCTGGGCATCTTTGAAATACCTATACAAACTTGTTCCTACTTAGTAACTTGCAACTTTGAATGAGAATGTGCTTGCTTACAGCAACGTGCTCTATGTTCTGAATGCCCGAATTGGGAATCTGTGTCAAAAGTTTGTTAGGAATTATGTGATCCTTACTAGCTGGAAGTAAGGGAGATGGGGCATGAAGTTATTTCTAGGAGTTGGAGACATACAACGTTTAGCTCAGTTCTGGGCATCTTTGAAATACCTATACAAACTTGTTCCTACATAGTAACTTGCAACTTTGAATGAGAATGTGCTTGCTTACAGCAACGTGCTATATGTTCCGAATGCCCGAATTGGGAATCTGTGTCAAAACTTTGTTAGGAATTATGTGATCCTTACTAGCTGGAAGTAAGGGAGATGGGACATGAAGTTATTTCTAGGAGTTGGAGACATACAAAGTTTAGCACAGTTCTGGGCTTCTTTGAAATACCTATACAAACTTGTTCCTACATAGTATCTTGCAACTTTGAATGAGAATGTGCTTGCTTACAGCAACGTGCTATATGTTCTGAATGCCCGAATTGGGAATCTGTGTCAAAAGTTTGTTAGGAATTATGTGATCCTTACTAACTGGAAGTAAGGGAGATGGGGCATGAAGTTATTTCTAGGAGTTGGAGACATACAAACTTCAGCTCAGTTCTGGGCATCTTTGAAATACCTGTACAAACTTGTTCCTACATAGTAACTTGCATCTTTGAATGAGAATGTGCTTGCTTACAGCAACGTGCTATATGTTCTGAATGCCCGAATTGGGAATCTGTGTCAAAACTTTGTTAGGAATTATGTGATCCTTACTAGCTGGAAGTAAGGGAGATGGGGCATGAAGTTATTTCTAGGAGTTGGAGACATACAACGTTTAGCTCAGTTCTGGGCATCTTTGAAATACCTATACAAACTTGTTCCTACATAGTAACTTGCAACTTTGAATGAGAATGTGCTTGCTTACAGCAACGTGCTATATGTTCTGAATGCCCGAATTCGGAATCTGTGTCAAAACTTTGTTAGGAATTATGTGATCCTTACTAGCTGGAAGTAAGTGAGATGGGGCATGAAGTTATTTCGAGGAGTTGGACACATACCAAGTTTAGCTCAGTTCTGGGCATCTTTGAAATACCTATACAAACTTGTTCCTACATAGTAACTTGCAACTTTGAATGAGAATGTGCTTGCTTACAGCAACGTGCTATATGTTTTGAATGCCCGAATTGGGAATCCGTGTCAAAAGTTTGTTAGGAATTATGTGATCCTTACTAGCTGGAAGTAAGGGAGATGGGTCATGAAGTTATTTCTAGGAGTTGGAGACATACCCACTTTAGCTCAGTTCTGGGCATCTTTGAAATACCTATACAAACTTGTTCCTACTTAGTAACTTGCAACTTTGAATGAGAATGTGCTTGCTTCCAGCAACGTGCTCTATGTTCTGAATGCCCGAATTGGGAATCTGTGTCAAAAGTTTGTTAGGAATTATGTGATCCTTACTAGCTGGAAGTAAGGGAGATGGGGCATGAAGTTATTTCTAGGAGTTGGAGACATACAACGTTTAGCTCAGTTCTGGGCATCTTTGAAATACCTATACAAACTTGTTCCTACATAGTAACTTGCAACTTTGAATGAGAATGTGCTTGTTTACAGCAACGTGCTATATGTTCCGAATGCCCGAATTGGGAATCTGTGTCAAAACTTTGTTAGGAATTATGTGATCCTTACTAGCTGGAAGTAAGGGAGATGGGGCATGAAGTTATTTCTAGGAGTTGGAGACATACAAAGTTTAGCTCAGTTCTGGGCTTCTTTGAAATACCTATACAAACTTGTTCCTACATAGTAACTTGCAACTTTGAATGAGAATGCGCTTGCTTACAGCAACGTGCTATATGTTCCGAATGCCCGAATTGGGAATCTGTGTCAAAAGTTTGTTAGGAATTATGTGATCCTTACTAGCTGGAAGTAAGGGAGATGGGGCATGAAGTTATTTCTAGGAGTTGGAGACATACAAAGTTTAGCTCAGTTCTGGGCTTCTTTGAAATACCTATACAAACTTGTTCCTACATAGTAACTTGCAACTTTGAATGAGAATGTGCTTGCTTAGAGCAACGTGCTATATGTTCTGAATGCCCGAATTGGGAATCTGTGTCAAAACTTTGTTAGGAATTATGTGATCCTTACTAGCTGGAAGTAAGGGAGATGGGGCATGAAGTTATTTCTAGGAGTTGGAGACATACAAAGTTTAGCTCAGTTCTGGGCTTCTTTGAAATACCTATACAAACTTGTTCCTACATAGTAACTTGCAACTTTGAATGAGAATGTGCTTGCTTACAGCAACGTGCTCTATGTTCTGAATGCCCGAATTGGGAATCTGTGTCAAAAGTTTGTTAGGAATTATGTGATCCTTACTAGCTGGAAGTAAGGGAGATGGGGCATGAAGTTATTTCTATGAGTTGGAGACATACAAACTTCAGCTCAGTTCTGGGCATCTTTGAAATACCTATACAAACTTGTTCCTACATAGTAACTTGCATCTTTGAATGAGAATGTGCTTGCTTACAGCAACGTGCTATATGTTCTGCATGCCCGAATTGGGAATCTGTGTCAAAACTTTGTTAGGAATTATGTGATCCTTACTAGCTGGAAGTAAGGGAGTTGGGGCATGAAGTTATTTCTAGGAGTTGGACACATACCAAGTTTAGCTCAGTTCTGGGCATCTTTGAAATACCTATACAAATTTGTTCCTACATAGTAACTTGCAACTTTGAATGAGAATGTGCTTGCTTACAACAACGTGCTATATGTTCTGAATGCCCGAATTGGGAATCTGTGTCAAAACTTTGTTAGAAATTATGTGATCCTTACTAGCTGGAAGTAAGGGAGATGGGGCATGAAGATATTTCGAGGAGTTGGACACATACCAAGTTTAGCTCAGTTCTGGGCATCTTTGAAATACCTATACAAACTTGTTCCTACATAGTAACTTGCAACTTTGAATGAGAATGTGCTTGCTTACAGCAACGTGCTATATGTTTTGAATGCCCGAATTGGGAATCCGTGTCAAAAGTTTGTTAGTAATTATGTGATCCTTACTAGCTGGAAGTAAGGGAGATGGGGCATGAAGTTATTTCTAGGAGTTGGAGACATACCCACTTTAGCTCAGTTCTGGGCATCTTTGAAATACCTATACAAACTTGATCCTACTTAGTAACTTGCAACTTTGAATGAGAGTGTGCTTGCTTCCAGCAACGTGCTCTATGTTCTGAATGCCCGAATTGGGAATCTGTGTCAAAAGTTTGTTAGGAATTATGTGATCCTTACTAGCTGGAAGTAAGGGAGATGGGGCATGAAGTTATTTCTAGGAGTTGAAGACATACAACGTTTAGCTCAGTTCTGGGCATCTTTGAAATACCTATACAAACTTGTTCCTACATAGTAACTTGCAACTTTGAATGAGAATGTGCTTGCTTACAGCAACGTGCTATATGTTCCGAATGCCCGAATTGGGAATCTGTGTCAAAACTTTGTTAGGAATTATGTGATCCTTACTAGCTGGAAGTAAGGGAGATGGGGCATGAAGTTATTTCTAGGAGTTGGAGACATACAAAGTTTAGCTCAGTTCTGGGCTTCTTTGAAATACCTATACAAACTTGTTCCTACATAGTAACTTGCAACTTTGAATGAGAATGTGCTTGCTTACAGCAACGTGCTATATGTTCCGAATGCCCGAATTGGGAATCTGTGTCAAAAGTTTGTTAGGAATTATGTGATCCTTACTAGCTGGAAGTAAGGAAGATGGGGCATGAAGTTATTTCTAGGAATTGGAGACATACAAAGTTTAGCTCAGTTCTGGGCTTCTTTGAAATACCTATACAAACTTGTTCCTACATAGTAACTTGCAACTTTGAATGAGAATGTGCTTGCTTAGAGCAACGTGCTATATGTTCTGAATGCCCGAATTTGGAATCTGTGTCAAAAGTTTGTTAGGAATTATGTGATCCTTACTAGCTGGAAGTAAGGGAGATGGGGCATGAAGTTATTTCTAGGAGTTGGAGACATACAAAGTTTAGCTCAGTTCTGGGCTTCTTTGAAATACCTATACAAACTTGTTCCTACATAGTAACTTGCATCTTTGAATGAGAATGTGCTTGCTTACAGCAACGTGCTCTATGTTCTGAATGCCCGAATTGGGAATCTGTGTCAAAAGTTTGTTAGGAATTATGTGATCCTTACTAGCTGGAAGTAAGGGAGATGGGGCATGAAGTTATTTCTATGAGTTGGAGACATACATCGTTTAGCTCAGTTCTGGGCATCTTTGAAATACCTATACAAACTTGTTCCTACATAGTAATTTGCAACTTTGAAGGAGAATGTGCTTGCTTACAGCAACGTGCTCTATGTTCTGAATGCCCGAATTGGGAATTTGTGTCAAAACTTTGTTAGGAATTATGTGATCCTTTCTAGCTGGAAGTAAGGGAGATGGGGCATGAAGTTATTTCTAGGAGTTGGAGACATACCCACTTTAGCTCAGTTCTGGGCATCTTTGAAATACCTATACAAACTTGTTCCTACTTAGTAACTTGCAACTTTGAATGAGAATGTGCTTGCTTACAGCAACGTGCTCTATGTTCTGAATGCCCGAATTGGGAATCTGTGTCAAAAGTTTGTTAGGAATTATGTGATCCTTACTAGCTGGAAGTAAGGGAGATGGGGCATGAAGTTATTTCTAGGAGTTGGAGTCATACAACGTTTAGCTCAGTTCTAGGCATCTTTGAAATACCTATACAAACTTGTTCCTACACAGTAACTTGCAACTTTGAATGAGAATGTGCTTGCTTACAGCAACGTGCTATATGTTCCGAATGCCCGAATTGGGAATCTGTGTCAAAACTTTGTTAGGAATTATGTGATCCTTACTAGCTGGAAGTAAGGGAGATGGGACATGAAGTTATTTCTAGGAGTTGGAGACATACAAAGTTTAGCACAGTTCTGGGCTTCTTTGAAATACCTATACAAACATGTTCCTACATAGTAACTTGCAACTTTGAATGAGAATGTGCTTGCTTACAGCAACGTGCTATATGTTCTGAATGCCCGAATTGGGAATCTGTGTCAAAAGTTTGTTAGGAATTATGTGATCCTTACT
The DNA here is from genome assembly GCF_020826845.1 of Diceros bicornis minor. Taxonomy (NCBI): domain Eukaryota; kingdom Metazoa; phylum Chordata; class Mammalia; order Perissodactyla; family Rhinocerotidae; genus Diceros; species Diceros bicornis. The sequence continues at coordinate 60,795,975 of NC_080758.1, forward strand.
AGCTGGAAGTAAGGGAGATGGGGCATGAAGTTATTTCTAGGAGTTGGAGACATACAAACTTCAGCTCAGTTCTGGGCATCTTTGAAATACCTGTACAAACTTGTTCCTACATAGTAACTTGCATCTTTGAATGAGAATGTGCTTGCTTACAGCAACGTGCTATATGTTCTGCATGCCCGAATTGGGAATCTGTGTCAAAACTTTGTTAGGAATTATGTGATCCTTACTAGCTGGAATAAGGGAGTTGGGGCATGAAGTTATTTCTAGGAGTTGGACACATACCAAGTTTAGCTCAGTTCTGGGCATCTTTGAAATACCTATACAAATTTGTTCCTACATAGTAACTTGCAACTTTGAATGAGAATGTGCTTGCTTACAACAACGTGCTATATATTCTGAATGCCCGAATTGGGAATCTGTGTCAAAACTTTGTTAGAAATTATGTGATCCTTACTAGCTGGAAGTAAGGGAGATGGGGCATGAAGATATTTCTAGGAGTTGGAGACATACAACGTTTAGCTCAGTTCTGGGCATCTTTGAAATACCTATACAAACTTGTTCCTACATAGTAACTTGCAACTTTGAATGAGAATGTGCTTGCTTACAGCAACGTGCTCTATGTTCTGAATGCCCGAATTGGGAATCTGTGTCAAAACTTTGTTAGGAATTATGTGATCCTTACTAGCTGGAAGTAAGGGAGATGGGGCATGAAGTTATTTCTAGGAGTTGGACACATACCAAGTTTAGCTCAGTTCTGGGCATCTTTGAAATACCTATACAAACTTGTTCCTACATAGTAACTTGCAACTTTGAATGAGAATGTGCTTGCTTACAGCAACGTGCTATATGTTTTGAATGCCCGAATTGGGAATCCGTGTCGAAAGTTTTTTAGGAATTATGTGATCCTTACTAGCTGGAAGTAAGGGAGATGGGGCATGAAGTTATTTCTAGGAGTTGGAGACATACCCACTTTAGCTCAGTTCTGGGCATCTTTGAAATACCTATACAAACTTGTTCCTACTTAGTAACTTGCAACTTTGAATGAGAATGTGCTTGCTTACAGCAACGTGCTCTATGTTATGAATGCCCGAATTCGGAATCTGTGTCAAAAGTTTGTTAGGAATTATGTGATCCTTACTAGCTGGAAGTAAGGGAGATGGGGCATGAAGTTATTTCTTGGAGTTGGAGACATACAACATTTAGCTCAGTTCTGGGCATCTTTGAAATACCTATACAAACTTGTTCCTTCATAGAAACTTGCAACTTTGAATGAGAATGTGCTTGCTTACAGCAACGTGCTATATGTTCCGAATGCCCGAATTGGGAATCTGTGTCAAATCTTTGTTAGGAATTATGTGATCCTTACTAGCTGGAAGTAAGGGAGATGGGGCATGATGTTATTTCTAGGAGTTGGAGACATACAAAGTTTAGCTCAGATCTGGGCTTCTTTGAAATACCTATACAAACTTGTTCCTACATAGTAACTTGCAACTTTGAATGAGAATGTGCTTGCTTACAGCAACGTGCTATATGTTCTGAATTCCCGAATTGGGAATCTGTGTCAAAACTTTGTTAGGAATTATGTGATCCTTACAAGCTGGAAATAAGGGAGATGGGGCATGAAGTTATTTCTAGGAGTTGCAGACATACCAAGTTTAGCTCAGTTCTGGGCATCTTTGAAATACCTATACAAACTTGTTCCTACATAGTAACTTGCAACTTTGAATGAGAATGTGCTTGCTTACAGCAACGTGCTATATGTTCTGAATGCCCGAATTGGGAATCTGTGTCAAAAGTTTATTAGGAATTATGTGATCCTTACTAGCTGGAAGTAAGGGACATGGGGCAAGAAGTTATTTCTAGGAGTTGGAGACATACCAAGTTTAGCTCAGTTCTGGGCATCTTTGAAATACCTATACAAACTTGTTACTACATAGTAACTTGCAACTTTGAATGAGAATGTGCTTGCTTACAGCAACGTGCTGTATGTTCCGAATGCCCGAATTGGGAATCTGTGTCAAAACTTTGTTAGGAATTATGTGATCCTTACTAGCTGGAAGAATGGGAGATGGGGCATGAAGTTATTTCGAGGAGTTGGAGACATACCAAGGTTACCTCAGTTCTGGGCATCTTTGAAATACCTATACAGACTTGTTCCTTCATAGTAACTTGCAACTTTGAATGAGAATGTGCTTGCTTACAGCAACGTGCTATATGTTCTGAATGCCCGAATTGGGAATCTCTGTCAACACATTGTTAGGAATTATGTGATCCTTACTAGCTGGAAGTAAGGGAGATGGGGCATGAAGTTATTTCTAGGAGTTGGAAACATACAACGTTTAGCTCAGTTCTGGGCATCTTTGAAATACCTATACAAACTTGTTCCTACATAGTAACTTGCAACTTTGAATGAGAATGTGCTTGCTTACAGCAACGTGCTATATGTTCTGAATGCCCGAACTGGGAATCTGTGTCAAAACTTTGTTAGGAATTATGTGATCCTTAAAGGCTGGAAGTAAGGGAGATGGGGCATGAAGTTTTGTCTAGGAGTTGGAGACATACCCACTTTAGCTCAGTTCTGGGAATCTTTGAAATTCCTATACAAACTTGTTCCCACTTAGTAACTTGCAACTTTTAATGAGAATGTGCTTGCTTACAGCAACGTGCTATATGTTCTGAATGCCCGAATTGGGAATCTGTGTCAAAACTTTCTTAGAAATTATGGGATCTTACTAGCTGGAAGTAAGGGAGATGGGGCATGAAGTTATTTCTAGGAGTTGGAGACATATCAAGTTTAGCTCAGTTCTGGGCATCTTTGAAATACCTATACAGACTTGTTCCTACATAGTAACTTGCAACTTTGAATGAGAATGTGCTTGCTTAGAGCAACGTGCTATATGTTCTGAATGCCCGAATTGGGAATCTGTGTGAAACTTTGTTAGGAATTATGTGATCCTTACTAGCTGGAAGTTAGGGAGTTGGGGCATGAAGATATTTGTATGAGTTGGACACATACCAAGTTTAGCACAGTTCTGGGCATCTTTGAAATACCTATACAAACTTGTTCCTACATAGTAACTTGCAACTTTGAATGAGAATGTGCTTGCTTACAGCAACGTGCTATATGTTCTGAATGCCCGAATTGGGAATCTGTGTCAAAACTTTGTTAGGAATTATGTGATCCTTACTAGCTGGAAGTAAGGGAGATGGGGCATGAAGTTATTTCTAGGAGTTGGACACATACCAAGTTTAGCGCAGTTCTGGGCATCTTTGAAATACCTATACAAACTTGTTCCTACATAGTAACTTGCAACTTTGAATGAGAATGAGCTTGCTTACAGCAACGTGCTATATGTTCTGAATGCCCGAACTGGGAATCTGTGTCAAAACTTTGTTAAGAATTATGTGATCGTTACTAGCTGGAAGTAAGGGAGATGGGACATGAAGTTATTTCTAGGAGTTGGAGACATACAACGTTTAGCTCAGTTCTGGGCATCTTTGAAATACCTATACAAACTTGTTCCTACATAGTAACTTGCAACTTTGAATGAGAATGTGCTTGCTTACAGCAACGTGCTATATGTTCTGAATGCCCGAATTGGGAATCTGTGTCAAAACTTTGTTAGGAATTATGTGATCCTTACTAGCTGGAAGTAAGGGAGATGGGGCATGAAGTTATTTCTAGGAGTTGCAGACATACCAAGTTTAGCTCAGTTCTGGGCATCTTTGAAATACCTATACAAACTTGTTCCTACATAGTAACTTGCAACTTTGAATGAGAATGTGCTTGCTTACAGCAACGTGCTATGTGTTCTGAATGCCCGAATTGGGAATCTGTGTCAAAACATTGTTAGGAATTATGTGATCCTTACTAGCTGGAAGTAAGGGAGATGGGGCATGAAGTTATTTCTAGGAGTTGGACACATACCAAGTTTAGCTCAGTTCTGGGCATCTTTGAAATACCTATACAAACTTGTTCCTACATAGTAACTTGCAACTTTGAATGAGAATGTGCTTGCTTACAGCAACGTGCTCTATGTTGTGAATGCCCGAATTGGGAATCTGTGTCAAAACTTTGTTAGGAATTATGTGATCCTTACTAGCTGGAAGTAAGGGAGATGGGGCATGAAGTTTTGTCTAGGAGTTTGAGACATACCCACTTTAGCTCAGTTCTGGGCATCTTTGAAATACCTATACAAACTTGTTCCTACTTAGTAACTTGCAACTTTGAATGAGAATGTGCTTGCTTACAGCAACGTGCTATACATACTGAATGCCCGAATTGAGAATCTATGTCAAAACTTTCTTAGAAATTATGGGATCTTACTAGATGGAAGAAAGGGAGATGGGGCATGAAGATATTTCTAGGAGTTGGAGACATACCAAGTTTAGCTCAGTTCTGGGCATCTTTGAAATACCTATACAAACTTGTTCCTACATAGTAACTTGCAACTTTGAATGAGAATGTGCTTGCTTACAGCAACGTGCTATATGTTCTGAATGCCCGAATTGGGAATCTGTGTCAAAACTTTGTTAGGAATTATGTGATCCTTACTAGCTGGAAGTAAGGGAGATGGGGCATGAAGTTATTTCTAGGAGTTGGAGACATACAACGTTTAGCTCAGTTCTGGGCATCTTTGAAATACCTATACAAACTTGTTCCTACATAGTAACTTGCAACTTTGTATGAGAATGTGCTTGCTTACAGCAACGTGCTATATGTTCTGAATGCCCGAATTGGGAATCTGTGTCAAAACTTTGTTAGGAATTATGTGATCCTTACTAGCTGGAAGTAAGGGAGATGGGGCATGAAGTTATTTCTAGGAGTTGGAGACATACAAAGTTTAGCTCAGTTCTGGGCATCTTTGAAATACCTATACAAACTTGTTCCTACATAGTAACTTGCAACTTTGAATGAGAATGTGCTTGCTTACAACAACGTGCTATATGTTCTGAATGCCCGAATTGGGAATCTGTGTCAAATCTTTGTTAGGAATTATGTGATCCTTAATTTCTGGAAGTAAGAGAGATGGGGCATGAAGTTTTGTCTAGGAGTTGGAGACATACCCACTTTAGCTCAGTTCTGGGCATCTTTGAAATACCTATACAAACTTGTTCCTACATAGTAACTTGCAACTTTGAATGAGAATGTGCTTGCTTACAGCAACGTGCTATATGTTCTGAATGCCCGAATTGGGAATCTGTGTCAAAAGTTTGTTAGGAATTATGTGATCCTTCCTAGCTGGAAGTTAGGGAGATGGGGCATGAAGTTATTTCTAGGAGTTGCAGACATACAACGTTTAGCTCAGTTCTGGGCATCTTTGAAATACCTATACAAACTTGTTCCTACATAGTAACTTGCAACTTTGAATGAGAATGTGCTTGCTTACAGCAACGTGCTATATGTTCTGAATGCCCGAATTGGGAATCTGTGTCAAAACTTTGTTAGGAATTATGTGATCCTTACTAGCTGGAAGTAAGGGAGATGGGGCATGAAGTTATTTCTAGGAGTTGGAGACATACCAAGTTTAGGTCAGTTCGGGGCATCTTTGAAATACCTATACAAACTTGTTCCTACATAGTAACTTGCAACTTTGAATGAGAATGTGCTTGCTTACAGCAACGTGCTCTATGTTCTGAATGCCCGAATTGGGAATCTGTGTCAAAAGTTTGTTAGGAATTATGTGATCCTTACTAGCTGGAAGTAAGGGAGATGGGACATGAAGTTATTTTTGGAGTTGAAGACATACCCACTTTAGCTCAGTTCTGGGCATCTTTGAAATACCTATACAAACTTGTTCCTACATAGTAACTTGCAAATTTGAATGAGAATGTGCTTGCTTACAGCAACGTGCTATATGTTCTGAATGCCCGAATTGGGAATCTGTGTCAAAAGTTTGTTAGGAATTATGTGATCCTTAAAGGCTGGAAGTAAGGGAGATGGGGCATGAAGTTTTGTCTAGGAGTTGGAGACATACCAAGTTTAGCTCAGTTCTGGGCATCTTTGAAATACCTATACAAACTTGTTCCTAATTAGTAACTTGCAACTTTGAATAAGAATGTGCTTGCTTACAGCAACGTGCTATATGTTCTGAATGCCCGAATTGGGAATCTGTGTCAAAACTTTGTTAGGAATTATGTGATCCTTACAAGCTGGAAGTAAGGGAGATGGGGCATGAAGTTATTTCTAGGAGTTGGAGACATACAACGGTTAGCTCAGTTCTGGGCATCTTTGAAATACCTATACAACCTGTTCCTACATAGTAACTTGCAACTTTGAATGAGAATGTGCTTGCTTACAGCAACGTGCTATATGTTCTGAATGCCCGAACTGGGAATCTGTGTCAAAACTTTGTTAGGAATTATGTGATGCTTACTAGCTGGAAGTAAGGGAGATGGGGCATGAAGTTATTTCAAGGAGTTGGAGACGTACAACGTTTAGCTCAGTTCTGGGCATCTTTGAAATACCTATACAAACTTGTTCCTACATAGTAACTTGCAACTTTGAATGAGAATGTGCTTGCTTACAGCAACGTGCTCTATGTTCTGAATGCCCGAATTGGGAATCTGTGTCAAAAGTTTGTTAGGAATTATGTGATCCTTAAAGGCTGGAAGTAAGGGAGATGGGGCATGAAGTTTTGTCTAGGAGTTGGAGACATACCAAGTTTAGCTCAGTTCTGGGCATCTTTGAAATACCTATACAAACTTGTTCCTAATTAGTACCTTGCAACTTTGAATGAGAATGTGCTTGCTTACAGCAACGTGCTATATGTTCTGAATGCCCGAATTGGGAATCTGTGTCAAAACTTTCTTAGAAATTATGGGATCTTACTAGCTGGAAGTAAGGGAGATGGGGCATGAAGTTATTTCTAGGAGTTGGAGACATAGAAAGTTTAGCTCAGTTCTGGGCATCGTTGAAATACCTATACAATCTTGTTCCTACATAGTAACTAGCAACTTTGAATGAGAATGTGCTTGCTTACAGCAACGTGCTATATGTTCTGAATGCCCGAATTGGGAATCTGTGTGAAACTTTGTTAGGAATTATGTGATCCTTACTAGCTGGAAGTAAGGGAGTTGGGGCATGATGATATTTGTAGGAGTTGGACACATACCAAGTTTAGCACAGTTCTGGGCATCTTTGAAATACCTATACAAACTTGTTCCTACATAGTAACTTGCAATTTTGAATGAGAATGTGCTTGCTTACAGCAACGTGCTATATGTTCTGAATGCCCGAATTTGGAATCTGTGTCAAAACTTTGTTAGGAATTATGTGATCCTTACTAGCTGGAAGTAAGGGAGATGGGGCATGAAGTTATTTCCAGGAGTTGGAGACATACCAAGTTTAGCTCAGTTCTGGGCATCTTTGAAATACCTATACAAACTTGTTCCTACATAGTAACTTGCAACTTTGAATGAGAATGTGCTTGCTTACAGCAACGTGCTATATGTTCTGAATGCCCGAATTGGGAATCTGTGTCAAAACTTTCTTAGAATTTATGTGATCCTTACTAGATGGAAGTAAGGGAGATGGGGCATGAAGTTATTTCTAGGAGTTGGAGACATACAACGTTTAGCTCAGTTCTGGGCATCTTTGAAATACCTATACAAACTTGTTCCTACATAGTAACTTGCATCTTTGAATGAGAATGTGCTTGCTTACAGCAACGTGCTCTATGTTCTGAATGCCCGAATTGGGAATCTGTGTCAAAACTTTGTTAGGAATTATGTGATCCTTACTAGCTGGAAGTAAGGGAGTTGGGGCATGAAGTTATTTCTAGGAGTTGGACACATACCAAGTTTAGCACAGTTCTGGGCATCTTTGAAATACCTATACAAACTTGTTCCTACATAGTAACTTGCAACTTTGAATGAGAATGTGCTTACTTACAGCAACGTGCTATATGTTCTGAATGCCCGAATAGGGAATCTGTGTCAAAACTATGTTAGGAATTATGTGATCCTTACTAGCTGGAAGTAAGGGAGATGGGGCATGAAGTTATTTCTAGGAGTTGGAGACATACCAAGGTTAGCTCAGTTCTGGGCATCTTTGAAATACCTATACAAACTTGTTCCTACATAGTAACTTGCATCTTTGAATGAGAATGTGCTTGCTTACAGCAACGTGCTATATGTTCTGAATGCCCGAATTGGGAATCTCTGTCAAAAGTTTGTTAGGAATTATGTGATCCTTACTAGCTGGAAGTAAGGGAGATGGGGCATGAAGTTATTTCTAGGAGTTGGAGACATACAACGTTTAGCTCAGTTCTGGGCATCTTTGAAATACCTATACAAACTTGTTCCTACATAGTAACTTGCATCTTTGAATGAGAATGTGCTTGCTTACAGCAACGTGCTATATGTTCTGAATGCCCGAACTGGGAATCTGTGTCAAAACTTTGTTAGAAATTATGTGATCCTTAATAGATGGAAGTAAGGGAGATGGGGCATGAAGTTATTTCTAGGAGTTGGAGACATACAACGTTTAGCTCAGTTCTGGGCATCTTTGAAATACCTATACAAACTTGTTCCTACATAGTAACTTGCAACTTTGAATGAGAATGTGCTTGTTTACAGCAACGTGCTCTATGTTCTGAATGCCCGAATTGGGAATCTGTGTCAAAACTTTGTTAGGAATTATGTGATCCTTACTAGCTGGAAGTGAGGGAGATGGGGCATGAAGTTATTTCTAGGAGTTGGACACATACCAAGTTTAGCTCAGTTCTGGGCATCTTTGAAATACCTATACAAACTTGTTCCTACATAGTAACTTGCAACTTTGAATGAGAATGTGCTTTCTTACAGCAACGTGCTATATGTTTTGAATGCCCGAATTGGGAATCCGTGTCAAAAGTTTGTTAGGAATTATGTGATCCTTACTAGCTGGAAGTTAGGGAGATGGGGCATGAAGTTATTTCTAGGAGTTGGAGACATGCCAAGTTTAGCTCAGTTCTGGGCATCTTTGAAATACCTATACAAACTTGTTCCTTCTTAGTAACTTGCAACTTTGAATGAGAATGTGCTTGCTTACAGCAACGTGCTCTATGTTCTGAATGCCCGAATTGGGAATCTGTGTCAAAAGTTTGTTAGGAATTATGTGATCCTTACTAGCTGGAAGTAAGGGAGTTGGGGAATGAAGTTATTTCTAGGAGTTGGAGACATACAACTTTTAGCTCAGTTCTGGGCATCTTTGAAATACCTATACAAACTTGTTCCTACATAGTAACTTGCAACTTTGAATGAGAATGTGCTTGCTTACAGCAACGTGCTATATGTTCCGAATGCCCGAATTGGGAATCTGTGTCAAAACTTTGTTAGGAATTATGTGATCCTTACTAGCTGGAAGTAAGGGAGATGGGGCATGAAGTTATTTCTAGGAGTTGGAGACATACAAAGTTTAGCTCAGTTCTGGGCTTCTTTGAAATACCTATACAAACTTGTTCCTACATAGTAACTTGCAACTTTGAATGAGAATGTGCTTGCTTACAGCAACGTGCTATATGTTCTGAATGCCCGAATTGGGAATCCGTGTCAAAAGTTTGTTAGGAATTATGTGATCCTTACTAGCTGGAAGTAAGGGAGATGGGGCATGAAGTTATTTCTAGGAGTTGGAGACATAACAAGATTATGTCAGTTCTGGGCATCTTTGAAATACCTATACAAACTTGTTCCTACTTAGTAACTTGCAACTTTGAATGAGAATGTGCTTGCTTACAGCAACGTGCTATATGTTCTGAATGCCCGAATTGGGAATCTGTGTCAAAACTTTCTTAGAATTTATGTGATCCTTACTAGATGGAAGTAAGGGAGATGGGGCATGAAGTTATTTCTAGGAGTTGGAGACATACAACGTTTAGCTCAGTTCTGGGCATCTTTGAAATACCTATACAAACTTGTTCCTACATAGTAACTTGCATCTTTGAATGAGAATGTGCTTGCTTACAGCAACGTGCTCTATGTTCTGAATGCCCGAATTGGGAATCTGTGTCAAAACTTTGTTAGGAATTATGTGATCCTTACTAGCTGGAAGTAAGGGAGTTGGGGCATGAAGTTATTTCTAGGAGTTGGACACATACCAAGTTTAGCACAGTTCTGGGCATCTTTGAAATACCTATACAAACTTGTTCCTACATAGTAACTTGCAACTTTGAATGAGAATGTGCTTACTTACAGCAACGTGCTATATGTTCTTAATGCCCGAATAGGGAATCTGTGTCAAAACTATGTTAGGAATTATGTGATCCTTACTAGCTGGAAGTAAGGGAGATGGGGCATGAAGTTATTTCTAGGAGTTGGAGACATACCAAGGTTAGCTCAGTTCTGGGCATCTTTGAAATACCTATACAAACTTGTTCCTACATCGTAACTTGCATCTTTGAATGAGAATGTGCTTGCTTACAGCAACGTGCTATATGTTCTGAATGCCCGAATTGGGAATCTCTGTCAAAAGTTTGTTAGGAATTATGTGATCCTTACTAGCTGGAAGTAAGGGAGATGGGGCATGAAGTTATTTCTAGGAGTTGGAGACATACAACGTTTAGCTCAGTTCTGGGCATCTTTGAAATACCTATACAAACTTGTTCCTACATAGTAACTTGCATCTTTGAATGAGAATGTGCTTGCTTACAGCAACGTGCTATATGTTCTGAATGCCCGAATTGGGAATCTGTGTCAAAACTTTGTTAGAAATTATGTGATCCTTAATAGCTGGAAGTAAGGGAGATGGGGCATGAAGTTATTTCTAGGAGTTGGAGACATACAACGTTTAGCTCAGTTCTGGGCATCTTTGAAATACCTATACAAACTTGTTCCTACATAGTAACTTGCAACTTTGAATGAGATTGTGCTTGTTTACAGCAACGTGCTCTATGTTCTGAATGCCCGAATTGGGAATCTGTGTCAAAACTTTGTTAGGAATTATGTGATGCTTACTAGCTGGAAGTGAGGGAGATGGGGCATGAAGTTATTTCTAGGAGTTGGACACATACCAAGTTTAGCTCAGTTCTGGGCATCTTTGAAATACCTATACAAACTTGTTCCTACATAGTAACTTGCAACTTTGAATGAGAATGTGCTTGCTTACAGCAACGTGCTATATGTTCTGAATGCCCGAATTGGGAATCCGTGTCAAAAGTTTGTTAGGAATTATGTGATCCTTACTAGCTGGAAGTAAGGGAGATGGGGCATGAAGTTATTTCTAGGAGTTGGAGACCTACCAAGTTTAGCTCAGTTCTGGGCATCTTTGAAATACCTATACAAACTTGTTCTTTCTTAGTAACTTGCAACTTTGAATGAGAATGTGCTTGCTTACAGCAACGTGCTCTATGTTCTGAATGCCCGAATTGGGAATCTGTGTCAAAAGTTTGTTAGGAATTATGTGATCCTTACTAGCTGGAAGTAAGGGAGTTGGGGCATGAAGTTATTTCTAGGAGTTGGAGACATACAACGTTTAGCTCAGTTCTGGGCATCTTTGAAATACCTATACAAACTTGTTCCTACATAGTAACTTGCAACTTTGAATGAGAATGTGCTTGCTTACAGCAACGTGCTATATGTTCCGAATGCCCGAATTGGGAATCTGTGTCAAAACTTTGTTAGGAATTATGTGATCCTTACTAGCTGGAAGTAAGGGAGATGGGGCATGAAGTTATTTCTAGGAGTTGGAGACATACAAAGTTTAGCTCAGTTCTGGGCTTCTTTGAAATACCTATACAAACTTGTTCCTACATAGTAACTTGCAACTTTGAATGAGAATGTGCTTGCTTACAGCAACGTGCTATATGTTCCGAATGCCCGAATTGGGAATCTGTGTCAAAAGTTTGTTAGGAATTATGTGATCCTTACTAGCTGGAAGTAAGGGAGATGGGGCATGAAGTTATTTCTAGGAGTTGGAGACATACAAAGTTTAGCTAAGTTCTGGGCTTCTTTGAAATACCTATACAAACTTGTTCCTACATAGTAACTTGCAACTTTGAATGAGAATGTGCTTGCTTACAACAACGTGCTATATGTTCTGAATGCCCGAATTGGGAATCTGTGTCAAAACTTTGTTAGGAATTATGTGATCCTTACTAGCTGGAAGTAAGGGAGATGGGGCATGAAGTTATTTCTAGGAGTTGGAGACATACAACGTTTAGCTCAGTTCTGGGCATCTTTGAAATACCTATACAAACTTGTTCCTACATAGTAACTTGCAACTTTGAATGAGAATGTGCTTGCTTACAGCAACGTGCTCTAAGTTCTGAATGCCCGAATTGGGAATCTGTGTCAAAACTTTGTTAGGAATTATGTGATCCTTACTAGCTGGAAGTAAGGGAGATGGGGCATGAAGTTATTTCGAGGAGTTGGACACATACCAAGTTTAGCTCAGTTCTGGGCATCTTTGAAATACCTATACAAACTTGTTCCTACATAGTAACTTGCAACTTTGAATGAGAATGTGCTTGCTTACAGCAACGTGCTATATGTTTTGAATGCCCGAATTGGGAATCCGTGTCAAAAGTTTGTTAGGAATTATGTGATCCTTACTAGCTGGAAGTAAGGGAGATGGGGCATGAAGTTATTTCTAGGAGTTGGAGACATACCCACTTTAGCTCAGTTCTGGGCATCTTTGAAATACCTATACAAACTTGTTCCTACTTAGTAACTTGCAACTTTGAATGAGAATGTGCTTGCTTACAGCAACGTGCTCTATGTTCTGAATGCCCGAATTGGGAATCTGTGTCAAAAGTTTGTTAGGTATTATGTGATCCTTACTAGCTGGAAGTAAGGGAGATGGGGCATGAAGTTATTTCTAGGAGTTGGAGACATACAACGTTTAGCTCAGTTCTGGGCATCTTTGAAATACCTATACAAACTTGTTCCTACATAGTAACTTGCAACTTTGAATGAGAATGTGCTTGCTTACAGCAACGTGCTATATGTTCCGAATGCCCGAATTGGGAATCTGTGTCAAAACTTTGTTAGGAATTATGTGATCCTTACTAGCTGGAAGTAAGGGAGATGGGGCATGAAGTTATTTCTAGGAGTTGGAGACATACAAACTTTAGCTCAGTTCTGGGCTTCTTTGAAATACCTATACAAACTTGTTCCTACATAGTAACTTGCAACTTTGAATGAGAATGTGCTTGCTTACAGCAACGTGCTATATGTTCCGAATGCCCGAATTGGGAATCTGTGTCAAAAGTTTGTAAGGAATTATGTTATCCTTACTAGCTGGAAGTAAGGGAGATGGGGCATGAAGTTATTTCTAGGAGTTGGAGACATACAAAGTTTAGCTCAGTTCTGGGCTTCTTTGAAATACCTATACAAACTTGTTCCTACATAGTAACTTGCAACTTTGAATGAGAATGTGCTTGCTTAGAGCAACGTGCTATATGTTCTGAATGCCCGAATTGGGAATCTGTGTCAAAACTTTGTTAGGAATTATGTGATCCTTACTAGCTGGAAGTAAGGGAGATGGGGCATGAAGTTATTTCTAGGAGTTGGAGACATACAATGTTTAGCTCAGTTCTGGGCTTCTTTGAAATACCTATACAAACTTGTTCCTACATAGTAACTTGCAACTTTGAATGAGAATGTGCTTGCTTACAGCAACGTGCTCTATGTTCTGAATGCCCGAATTGGGAATCTGTGTCAAAAGTTTGTTAGGAATTATGTGATCCTTACTAGCTGGAAGTAAGGGAGATGGGGCATGAAGTTATTTCTATGAGTTGGAGACATACATCGTTTAGCTCAGTTCTGGGCATCTTTGAAATACCTATACAAACTTGTTCCTACATAGTAATTTGCAACTTTGAAGGAGAATGTGCTTGCTTACAGCAACGTGCTCTATGTTCTGAATGCCCGAATTGGGAATTTGTGTCAAAACTTTCTTAGGAATTATGTGATCCTTTCTAGCTGGAAGTAAGGGAGATCGGGCATGAAGTTATTTCTAGGAGTTGGAGACATACCCACTTTAGCTCAGTTCTGGGCATCTTTGAAATACCTATACAAACTTGTTCCTACATAGTAACTTGCAACTTTGAATGAGAATGTGCTTGCTTACAGCAACATGCTATATGTTCTGAATGCCCGAATTGGGAATCTGTGTCAAAACTGTGTTAGGAATTATGTGATCCTTACTAGCTGGAAGTAAGGGAGATGTGGCATGAAGTTTTGTCTAGGAGTTGGAGACATACCCACTTTAGTTCAGTTCTGGGCATCTTTGAAATACCTATACAAAGTTGTTCCTATATAGTAACTTGCAACTTTGAATGAGAATGTGCTTGCTTACAGCACGTGCTCTATGTTCTGAATGCCCGAATTGGGAATCTGTGTCAAAACTTTGTTAGGAATTATGTGATCCTTATTAGCTGGAAGTAAGGGAGATGGGGCATGAAGATATTTCTAGGAGGTGGAGACATACCAAGTTTAGCTCAGTTCTGGGCATCTTTGAAATACCTATACGAACTTGTTCCTACATAGTAACTTGCAACTTTGAATGAGAATGTGCTTGCTTACAGCAACGTGCTATATGTTCTGAATGCCCGAATTTTGGAATCTGTGTCAAAATTTTGTTAGGAATTATGTGATCCTTACTAGCTGGAAGTAAGGGAGATGGGGCATGAAGTTATTTCTAGGAGTTGGAGACATACCAAGTTTAGCTCATTTCTGGGCATCTTTGAAATACCAATACAAACTTGTTCCTACATAGTAACTTGCATCTTTGAATGAGAATGTGTTTGCTTACAGCAATGTGCTCTATGTTCTGAATGCCCGAATTGGGAATCTGTGTCAAAAGTTTGTTAGGAATTATTTGATCCTTACTAGATGGAAGTAAGGGAGATGGGGTATGAAGTCATTTCTAGGAGTTCTAGACATACAACGTTTAGCTCAGTTCTGGGCATCTTTGAAATACCTATACAAACTTGTTCCTACATAGTAACTTGCAACTTTGAATGAGAATGTGCTTGCTTACAGCAACGTGCTATATGTTCTGAATGCCCGAATTGGGAATCTGTGTCAAAAGTTTCTTAGGAATTATGTGATCCTTACTAGCTGGAAGTAAGGGAGATGGGGCATGAAGATATTTCTAGGAGTTGGAGACATACGAAGGTTAGCTCAGTTCTGGGCATCTTTGAAATACCTATACAAACTTGTTCCTACATAGTAACTTGCAACTTTGAATGAGAATGTGCTTGCTTACAGCAACGTGCTATATGTTCTGAATGCCCGAATTGGGAATCTGTGTCAAAACTTTCTTAGAATTTATGTGATCCTTACTAGATGGAAGTAAGTGAGATGGGGCATGAAGTTATTTCTAGGAGTTGGAGACATACAACGTTTAGCTCAGTTCTGGGCATCTTTGAAATACCTATACAAACTTGTTCCTACATAGTAACTTGCAACTTTGAATGAGAATGTGCTTGCTTACAGCAACGTGCTATATGTTCTGAATGCCCGAATTGGGAATCTGTGTCAAAACTTTCTTAGAATTTATGTGATCCTTACTAGATGGAAGTAAGGGAGATGGGGCATGAAGTTATTTCTAGGAGTTGGAGACATACAACGTTTAGCTCAGTTCTGGGCATCTTTGAAATACCTATACAAACTTGTTCCTACATAGTAACTTGCATCTTTGAATGAGAATGTGCTTGCTTACAGCAACGTGCTATATGTTCTGAATGCCCGAATAGGGAATCTGTGTCAAAACTATGTTAGGAATTATGTGATCCTTACTAGCTGGAAGTAAGGGAGATGGGGCATGAAGTTATTTCTAGGAGTTGGAGACATACCAAGGTTAGCTCAGTTCTGGGCATCTTTGAAATACCTATACAAACTTGTTCCTACATAGTAACTTGCATCTTTGAATGAGAATGTGCTTGCTTACAGCAACGTGCTATATGTTCCGAATGCCCGAATTGGGAATCTGTGTCAAAAGTTTGTTAGGAATTATGTGATCCTTACTAGCTGGAAGTAAGGGAGATGGGGCATGAAGTTATTTCTAGGAGTTGGAGACATACAAAGTTTAGCTAAGTTCTGGGCTTCTTTGAAATACCTATACAAACTTGTTCCTACATAGTAACTTGCAACTTTGAATGAGAATGTGCTTGCTTACAACAACGTGCTATATGTTCTGAATGCCCGAATTGGGAATCTGTGTCAAAACTTTGTTAGGAATTATGTGATCCTTACTAGCTGGAAGTAAGGGAGATGGGGCATGAAGTTATTTCTAGGAGTTGGAGACATACAAAGTTTAGCTAAGTTCTGGGCTTCTTTGAAATACCTATACAAACTTGTTCCTACATAGTAACTTGCAACTTTGAATGAGAATGTGCTTGCTTACAACAACGTGCTATATGTTCTGAATGCCCGAATTGGGAATCTGTGTCAAAACTTTGTTAGGAATTATGTGATCCTTACTAGCTGGAAGTAAGTGAGATGGGGC
Source organism: Diceros bicornis minor (assembly GCF_020826845.1). Taxonomy (NCBI): domain Eukaryota; kingdom Metazoa; phylum Chordata; class Mammalia; order Perissodactyla; family Rhinocerotidae; genus Diceros; species Diceros bicornis. The sequence goes on from NC_080758.1 coordinate 60,812,407, forward strand.
ATGAAGTTATTTCTAGGAGTTGGAGACATACAACGTTTAGCTCAGTTCTGGGCATCTTTGAAATACCTATACAAACTTGTTCCTACATAGTAACTTGCAACTTTGAATGAGAATGTGCTTGCTTACAGCAACGTGCTCTAAGTTCTGAATGCCCGAATTGGGAATCTGTGTCAAAACTTTGTTAGGAATTATGTGATCCTTACTAGCTGGAAGTAAGGGAGATGGGGCATGAAGTTATTTCGAGGAGTTGGACACATACCAAGTTTAGCTCAGTTCTGGGCATCTTTGAAATACCTATACAAACTTGTTCCTACATAGTAACTTGCAACTTTGAATGAGAATGTGCTTGCTTACAGCAACGTGCTATATGTTTTGAATGCCCGAATTGGGAATCCGTGTCAAAAGTTTGTTAGGAATTATGTGATCCTTACTAGCTGGAAGTAAGGGAGATGGGGCATGAAGTTATTTCTAGGAGTTGGAGACATACCCACTTTAGCTCAGTTCTGGGCATCTTTGAAATACCTATACAAACTTGTTCCTACTTAGTAACTTGCAACTTTGAATGAGAATGTGCTTGCTTACAGCAACGTGCTCTATGTTCTGAATGCCCGAATTGGGAATCTGTGTCAAAAGTTTGTTAGGTATTATGTGATCCTTACTAGCTGGAAGTAAGGGAGATGGGGCATGAAGTTATTTCTAGGAGTTGGAGACATACAACGTTTAGCTCACTTCTGGGCATCTTTGAAATACCTATACAAACTTGTTCCTACATAGTAACTTGCAACTTTGAATGAGAATGTGCTTGCTTACAGCAACGTGCTATATGTTCCGAATGCCCGAATTGGGAATCTGTGTCAAAACTTTGTTAGGAATTATGTGATCCACACTAGCTGGAAGTAAGGGAGATGGGGCATGAAGTTATTTCTAGGAGTTGGAGACATACAAACTTTAGCTCAGTTCTGGGCTTCTTTGAAATACCTATACAAACTTGTTCCTACATAGTAACTTGCAACTTTGAATGAGAATGTGCTTGCTTACAGCAACGTGCTATATGTTCCGAATGCCCGAATTGGGAATCTGTGTCAAAAGTTTGTAAGGAATTATGTTATCCTTACTAGCTGGAAGTAAGGGAGATGGGGCATGAAGTTATTTCTAGGAGTTGGAGACATACAAAGTTTAGCTCAGTTCTGGGCTTCTTTGAAATACCTATACAAACTTGTTCCTACATAGTAACTTGCAACTTTGAATGAGAATGTGCTTGCTTAGAGCAACGTGCTATATGTTCTGAATGCCCGAATTGGGAATCTGTGTCAAAACTTTGTTAGGAATTATGTGATCCTTACTAGCTGGAAGTAAGGGAGATGGGGCATGAAGTTATATCTAGAAGTTGGAGACATACAATGTTTAGCTCAGTTCTGGGCTTCTTTGAAATACCTATACAAACTTGTTCCTACATAGTAACTTGCAACTTTGAATGAGAATGTGCTTGCTTAGAGCAACGTGCTATATGTTCTGAATGCCCGAATTGGGAATCTGTGTCAAAACTTTGTTAGGAATTATGTGATCCTTACTAGCTGGAAGTAAGGGAGATGGGGCATGAAGTTATATCTAGAAGTTGGAGACATACAATGTTTAGCTCAGTTCTGGGCTTCTTTGAAATACCTATACAAACTTGTTCCTACATAGTAACTTGCAACGTTGAATGAGAATGTGCTTGCTTACAGCAACGTGCTCTATGTTCTGAATGCCCGAATTGGGAATCTGTGTCAAAACTTTGTTAGGAATTCTGTGATCCTTACTACCTGGAAGTAAGGGAGATGGGGCATGAAGTTATTTCTAGGAGTTGGAGACATACCAAGTTTAGCTCAGTTCTGGGCATCTTTGAAATACCTGTACAAACTAGTTCCTACTTAGGAACTTGCAACTTTGATTGATAATGTGCTTGATTACAGCAACCTGCTATATGTTCTGAATGCCCTAATTGGGAATCTGTGTCAAAACTGTGTTAGGAATTATGTGATCCTTACTAGCTGGAAGTAAGGGAGATGTGGCATGAAGTTTTGTCTAGGAGTTGGAGACATACCCACTTTAGTTCAGTTCTGGGCATCTTTGAAATACCTATACAAACTTGTTCCTATATAGTAACTTGCAACTTTGAATGAGAATGTGCTTGCTTACAGCACGTGCTCTATGTTCTGAATGCCCGAATTGGGAATCTGTGTCAAAACTTTGTTAGGAATTATGTGATCCTTATTAGCTGGAAGTAAGGGAGATGGGGCATGAAGATATTTCTAGGAGTTGGAGACATACCAAGTTTAGCTCAGTTCTGGGCATCTTTGAAATACCTATACGAACTTGTTCCTACATAGTAACTTGCAACTTTGAATGAGAATGTGCTTGCTTACAGCAACGTGCTATATGTTCTGAATGCCCGAATTTTGGAATCTGTGTCAAAATTTTGTTAGGAATTATGTGATCCTTACTAGCTGGAAGTAAGGGAGATGGGGCATGAAGTTATTTCTAGGAGGTGGAGACATACCAAGTTTAGCTCATTTCTGGGCATCTTTGAAATACCTATACAAACTTGTTCCTACATAGTAACTTGCATCTTTGAATGAGAATGTGTTTGCTTACAGCAATGTGCTCTATGTTCTGAATGCCCGAATTGGGAATCTGTGTCAAAAGTTTGTTAGGAATTATTTGATCCTTACTAGATGGAAGTAAGGGAGATGGGGTATGAAGTCATTTCTAGGAGTTCTAGACATACAACGTTTAGCTCAGTTCTGGGCATCTTTGAAATACCTATACAAACTTGTTCCTACATAGTAACTTGCAACTTTGAATGAGAATGTGCTTGCTTACAGCAACGTGCTATATGTTCTGAATGCCCGAATTGGGAATCTGTGTCAAAAGTTTCTTAGGAATTATGTGATCCTTACTAGCTGGAAGTAAGGGAGATGGGGCATGAAGATATTTCTAGGAGTTGGAGACATACGAAGGTTAGCTCAGTTCTGGGCATCTTTGAAATACCTATACAAACTTGTTCCTACATAGTAACTTGCAACTTTGAATGAGAATGTGCTTGCTTACAGCAACGTGCTATATGTTCTGAATGCCCGAATTGGGAATCTGTGTCAAAACTTTCTTAGAATTTATGTGATCCTTACTAGATGGAAGTAAGTGAGATGGGGCATGAAGTTATTTCTAGGAGTTGGAGACATACAACGTTTAGCTCAGTTCTGGGCATCTTTGAAATACCTATACAAACTTGTTCCTACATAGTAACTTGCAACTTTGAATGAGAATGTGCTTGCTTACAGCAACGTGCTATATGTTCTGAATGCCCGAATTGGGAATCTGTGTCAAAACTTTCTTAGAATTTATGTGATCCTTACTAGATGGAAGTAAGGGAGATGGGGCATGAAGTTATTTCTAGGAGTTGGAGACATACAACGTTTAGCTCAGTTCTGGGCATCTTTGAAATACCTATACAAACTTGTTCCTACATAGTAACTTGCATCTTTGAATGAGAATGTGCTTGCTTACAGCAACGTGCTCTATGTTCTGAATGCCCGAATTGGGAATCTGTGTCAAAACTTTGTTAGGAATTATGTGATCCTTACTAGCTGGAAGTAAGGGAGTTGGGGCATGAAGTTATTTCTAGGAGTTGGACACATACCAAGTTTAGCACAGTTCTGGGCATCTTTGAAATACCTATACAAACTTGTTCCTACATAGTAACTTGCAACTTTGAATAAGAATGTGCTTACTTACAGCAACGTGCTATATGTTCTGAATGCCCGAATAGGGAATCTGTGTCAAAACTATGTTAGGAATTATGTGATCCTTACTAGCTGGAAGTAAGGGAGATGGGGCATGAAGTTATTTCTAGGAGTTGGAGACATACCAAGGTTAGCTCAGTTCTGGGCATCTTTGAAATACCTATACAAACTTGTTCCTACATAGTAACTTGCATCTTTGAATGAGAATGTGCTTGCTTACAGCAACGTGCTATATGTTCTGAATGCCCGAATTGGGAATCTCTGTCAAAAGTTTGTTAGGAATTATGTTATCCTTACTAGCTGGAAGTAAGGGAGATGGGGCATGAAGTTATTTCTAGGAGTTGGAGACATACAACGTTTAGCTCAGTTCTGGGCATCTTTGAAATACCTATACAAACTTGTTCCTACATAGTAACTTGCATCTTTGAATGAGAATGTGCTTGCTTACAGCAACGTGCTATATGTTCTGAATGCCCGAATTGGGAATCTGTGTCAAAACTTTGTTAGAAATTATGTGATCCTTAATAGCTGGAAGTAAGGGAGATGGGGCATGAAGTTATTTCTAGGAGTTGGAGACATACAACGTTTAGCTCAGTTCTGGGCATCTTTGAAATACCTATACAAACTTGTTCCTACATAGTAACTTGCAACTTTGAATGAGAATGTGCTTGTTTACAGCAACATGCTCTATGTTCTGAATGCCCGAATTGGGAATCTGTGTCAAAACTTTGTTAGGAATTATGTGATCCTTACTAGCTGGACGTGAGGGAGATGGGGCATGAAGTTATTTCTAGGAGTTGGACACATACCAAGTTTAGCTCATTTCTGGGCATCTTTGAAATACCTATACAAACTTGTTCCTACATAGTAACTTGCAACTTTGAATGAGAATGTGCTTGCTTACAGCAACGTGCTATATGTTCTGAATGCCCGAATTGGGAATCCGTGTCAAAGATTGTTAGGAATTATGTGATCCTTACTAGCTGGAAGTAAGGGAGATGGGGCATGAAGTTATTTCTAGGAGTTGGAGACCTACCAAGTTTAGCTCAGTTCTGGGCATCTTTGAAATACCTATACAAACTTGTTCCTTCTTAGTAACTTGCAACTTTGAATGAGAATGTGCTTGCTTACAGCAACGTGCTCTATGTTCTGAATGCCCGAATTGGGAATCTGTGTCAAAAGTTTGTTAGGAATTATGTGATCCTTACTAGCTGGAAGTAAGGGAGTTGGGGCATGAAGTTATTTCTAGGAGTTGGAGACATACAACGTTTAGCTCAGTTCTGGGCATCTTTGAAATACCTATACAAACTTGTTCCTACATAGTAACTTGCAACTTTGAATGAGAATGTGCTTGCTTACAGCAACGTGCTATATGTTCCGAATGCCCGAATTGGGAATCTGTGTCAAAACTTTGTTAGGAATTATGTGATCCTTACTAGCTGGAAGTAAGGGAGATGGGGCATGAAGTTATTTCTAGGAGTTGGAGACATACAAAGTTTAGCTCAGTTCTGGGCTTCTTTGAAATACCTATACAAACTTGTTCCTACATAGTAACTTGCAACTTTGAATGAGAATGTGCTTGCTTACAACAACGTGCTATATGTTCCGAATGCCCGAATTGGGAATCTGTGTCAAAAGTTTGTTAGGAATTATGTGATCCTTACTAGCTGGAAGTAAGGGAGATGGGGCATGAAGTTATTTCTAGGAGTTGGAGACATACAAAGTTTAGCTCAGTTCTGGGCTTCTTTGAAATACCTATACAAACTTGTTCCTACATAGTAACTTGCAACTTTGAATGAGAATGTGCTTGCTTACAACAACGTGCTATATGTTCTGAATGCCCGAATTGGGAATCTGTGTCAAAACTTTGTTAGAAATTATGTGATCCTTACTAGCTGGAAGTAAGGGAGATGGGGCATGAAGTTATTTCTAGGAGTTGGAGACATACAACGTTTAGCTCAGTTCTGGGCATCTTTGAAATACCTATACAAACTTGTTCCTACATAGTAACTTGCAACTTTGAATGAGAATGTGCTTGCTTACAGCAACGTGCTCTAAGTTCTGAATGCCCGAATTGGGAATCTGTGTCAAAACTTTGTTAGGAATTATGTGATCCTTACTAGCTGGAAGTAAGGGAGATGGGGCATGAAGTTATTTCGAGGAGTTGGACACATACCAAGTTTAGCTCAGTTCTGGGCATCTTTCAAATACCTATACAAACTTGTTCCTACATAGTAACTTGCAACTTTGAATGAGAATGTGCTTGCTTACAGCAACGTGCTATATGTTTTGAATGCCCGAATTGGGAATCCGTGTCAAAAGTTTGTTAGGAATTATGTGATCCTTACTAGCTGGAAGTAAGGGAGATGGGGCATGAAGTTATTTCTAGGAGTTGGAGACATACCCACTTTAGCTCAGTTCTGGGCATCTTTGAAATACCTATACAAACTTGTTCCTACTTAGTAACTTGCAACTTTGAATGAGAATGTGCTTGCTTACAGCAACGTGCTCTATGTTCTGAATGCCCGAATTGGGAATCTGTGTCAAAAGTTTGTTAGGAATTATGTGATCCTTACTAGCTGGAAGTAAGGGAGTTGGGGCATGAAGTTATTTCTAGGAGTTGGAGACATACAACGTTTAGCTCAGTTCTGGGCATCTTTGAAATACCTATACAAACTTGTTCCTACATAGTAACTTGCAACTTTGAATGAGAATGTGCTTGCTTACAGCAACGTGCTATATGTTCCGAATGCCCGAATTGGGAATCTGTGTCAAAACTTTGTTAGGAATTATGTGATCCTTACTAGCTGGAAGTAAGGGAGATGGAGCATGAAGTTATTTCTAGGAGTTGGAGACATACAAAGTTTAGCTCAGTTCTGGGCTTCTTTGAAATAGCTATACAAACTTGTTCCTACATAGTAACTTGCAACTTTGAATGAGAATGTGCTTGCTTACAACAACGTGCTATATGTTCTGAATGCCCGAATTGGGAATCTGTGTCAAAACTTTGTTAGAAATTATGTGATCCTTACTAGCTGGAAGTAAGGGAGATGGGGCATGAAGTTATTTCTAGGAGTTGGAGACATACAACGTTTAGCTCAGTTCTGGGCATCTTTGAAATACCTATACAAACTTGTTCCTACATTGTAACTTGCAACTTTGAATGAGAATGTGCTTGCTTACAGCAACGTGCTCTAAGTTCTGAATGCCCGAATTGGGAATCTGTGTCAAAACTTTGTTAGGAATTATGTGATCCTTACTAGCTGGAAGTAAGGGAGATGGGGCATGAAGATATTTCGAGGAGTTGGACACATACCAAGTTTAGCTCAGTTCTGGGCATCTTTGAAATACCTATACAAACTTGTTCCTACATAGTAACTTGCAACTTTGAATGAGAATGTGCTTGCTTACAGCAACGTGCTATATGTTTTGAATGCCCGAATTGGGAATCCGTGTCAAAAGTTTGTTAGGAATTATGTGATCCTTACTAGCTGGAAGTAAGGGAGATGGGGCATGAAGTTATTTCTAGGAGTTGGAGACATACCCACTTTAGCTCAGTTCTGGGCATCTTTGAAATACCTATACAAACTTGTTCCTACTTAGTAACTTGCAACTTTGAATGAGAATGTGCTTGCTTACAGCAACGTGCTCTATGTTCTGAATGCACGAATTGGGAATCTGTGTCAAAAGTTTGTTAGGAATTATGTGATCCTTACTAGCTGGAAGTAAGGGAGTTGGGGCATGAAGTTATTTCTAGGAGTTGGAGACATACAACGTTTAGCTCAGTTCTGGGCATCTTTGAAATACCTATACAAACTTGTTCCTACATAGTAACTTGCAACTTTGAATGAGAATGTGCTTGCTTACAGCAACGTGCTATATGTTCCGAATGCCCGAATTGGGAATCTGTGTCAAAACTTTGTTAGGAATTATGTGATCCTTACTAGCTGGAAGTAAGGGAGATGGGGCATGAAGTTATTTCTAGGAGTTGGAGACATAGAAAGTTTAGCTCAGTTCTGGGCTTCTTTGAAATACCTATACAAACTTGTTCCTACATAGTAACTTGCAACTTTGAATGAGAATGTGCTTGCTTACAACAACGTGCTATATGTTCCGAATGCCCGAATTGGGAATCTGTGTCAAAAGTTTGTTAGGAATTATGTGATCCTTACTAGCTGGAAGTAAGGGAGATGGGGCATGAAGTTATTTCTAGGAGTTGGAGACATACAAAGTTTAGCTCAGTTCTGGGCTTCTTTGAAATACCTATACAAACTTGTTCCTACATAGTAACTTGCAACTTTGAATGAGAATGTGCTTGCTTACAACAACGTGCTATATGTTCTGAATGCCCGAATTGGGAATCTGTGTCAAAACTTTGTTAGAAATTATGTGATCCTTACTAGCTGGAAGTAAGGGAGATGGGGCATGAAGGTATTTCTAGGAGTTGGAGACATACAACGTTTAGCTCAGTTCTGGGCATCTTTGAAATACCTATACAAACTTGTTCCTACATAGTAACTTGCAACTTTGAATGAGAATGTGCTTGCTTACAGCAACGTGCTCTAAGTTCTGAATGCCCGAATTGGGAATCTGTGTCAAAACTTTGTTAGGAATTATGTGATCCTTACTAGCTGGAAGTAAGGGAGATGGGGCATGAAGTTATTTCGAGGAGTTGGACACATACCAAGTTTAGCTCAGTTCTGGGCATCTTTGAAATACCTATACAAACTTGTTCCTACATAGTAACTTGCAACTTTGAATGAGAATGTGCTTGCTTACAGCAACGTGCTATATGTTTTGAATGCCCGAATTGGGAATCCGTGTCAAAAGTTTGTTAGGAATTATGTGATCCTTACTAGCTGGAAGTAAGGGAGATGGGGCATGAAGTTATTTCTAGGAGTTGGAGACATACAACGTTTAGCTAAGTTCTGGGCATCTTTGAAATACCTATACAAACTTGTTCCTACTTAGTAACTTGCAACTTTGAATGAGAATGTGCTTGCTTACAGCAACGTGCTCTATGTTCTGAATGCCCGAATTGGGAATCTGTGTCAAAAGTTTGTTAGGTATTATGTGATCCTTACTAGCTGGAAGTAAGGGAGATGGGGCATGAAGTTATTTCTAGGAGTTGGAGACATACAACGTTTAGCTCAGTTCTGGGCATCTTTGAAATACCTATACAAACTTGTTCCTACATAGTAACTTGCAACTTTGAATGAGAATGTGCTTGCTTACAGCAACGTGCTATATGTTCCGAATGCCCGAATTGGGAATCTGTGTCAAAACTTTGTTAGGAATTATGTGATCCTTACTAGCTGGAAGTAAGGGAGATGGGGCATGAAGTTATTTCTAGGAGTTGGAGACATACAAACTTTAGCTCAGTTCTGGGCTTCTTTGAAATACCTATACAAACTTGTTCCTACATAGTAACTTGCAACTTTGAATGAGAATGTGCTTGCTTACAGCAACGTGCTATATGTTCCGAATGCCCGAATTGGGAATCTGTGTCAAAAGTTTGTAAGGAATTATGTGATCCTTACTAGCTGGAAGTAAGGGAGATGGGGCATGAAGTTATTTCTAGGAGTTGGAGACATACAAAGTTTAGCTCAGTTCTGGGCTTCTTTGAAATACCTATACAAACTTGTTCCTACATAGTAACTTGCAACTTTGAATGAGAATGTGCTTGCTTAGAGCAACGTGCTATATGTTCTGAATGCCCGAATTGGGAATCTGTGTCAAAACTTTGTTAGGAATTATGTGATCCTTACTAGCTGGAAGTAAGGGAGATGGGGCATGAAGTTATTTCTAGGAGTTGGAGACATACAATGTTTAGCTCAGTTCTGGGCTTCTTTGAAATACCTATACAAACTTGTTCCTACATAGTAACTTGCAACTTTGAATGAGAATGTGCTTGCTTACAGCAACGTGCTCTATGTTCTGAATGCCCGAATTGGGAATCTGTGTCAAAAGTTTGTTAGGAATTATGTGATCCTTACTAGCTGGAAGTAAGGGAGATGGGGCATGAAGTTATTTCTAGGAGTTGGAGACATACAACGTTTAGCTCAGTTCTGGGCATCTTTGAAATACCTATACAAACTTGTTCCTACATAGTAACTTGCATCTTTGAATGAGAATGTGCTTGCTTACAGCAACGTGCTATATGTTCTGAATGCCCGAATTGGGAATCTGTGTAAAACTTTGTTAGAAATTATGTGATCCTTACTAGCTGGAAGTAAGGGAGATGGGGCATGAAGTTATTTCTAGGAGTTGGAGACATACAACGTTTAGCTCAGTTCTGGGCATCTTTGAAATACCTATACAAACTTGTTCCTACATAGTTACTTGCAACTTTGAATGAGAATGTGCTTGCTTACAGCAACGTGCTATATGTTCTGAATGCCCGAATTGGGAATATGTGTCAAAACTTTGTTAGGAATTATGTGATCCTTACTAGCTGGAAGTGAGGGAGATGGGGCATGAAGTTATTTCTAGGAGTTGGAGACATACCCACTTTAGCTCAGTTCTGGGCATCTTTGAAATACCTATACAAACTTGTTCCTTCTTAGTAACTTGCAACTTTGAATGAGAATGTGCTTGCTTTCAGCAACGTGCTCTATATTCTGAATGCCCGAATTGGGAATCTGTGTCAAAAGTTTGTTAGGAATTATATGATCCTTACCAGCTGGAAGTAAGGGACTTGGGGCATGAAGTTATTTCTAGGAGTTGGAGACATACAACGTTTAGCTCAGTTCTGGGCATCTTTTAAATACCTATACAAACTTGTTCCTACATAGTAACTTGCAACTTTGAATGAGAATGTGCTTGCTTACAGCAACGTGCTATATGTTCCGAATGCCCGAATTGGGAATCTGTGTCAAAACTTTGTTAGGAATTATGTGATCCTTACTAGCTGGAAGTAAGGGAGATGGGGCATGAAGTTATTTCTAGGAGTTGGAGACATACAAAGTTTAGCTCAGTTCTGGGCTTCTTTGAAATACCTATACAAACTTGTTCCTACATAGTAACTTGCAACTTTGAATGAGAATGTGCTTGCTTACAGCAACGTGCTATATGTTCCGAATGCCCGAATTGGGAATCTGTGTCAAAAGTTTGTTAGGAATTATGTGATCCTTACTAGCTGGAAGTAAGGGAGATGGGGCATGAAGTTATTTCTAGGAGTTGGAGAGATACCAAGTTTAGCTCAGTTCTGGGCATCTTTGAAATACCTATACAAACTTGTTCCTACATAGTAACTTGCAACTTTGAATGAGAATGTGCTTGCTTACAGCAACGTGCTACATGTTCTGAATGCCCGAATTGGGATTCTGTGTCAAAACTTTTTTAGGAATTATGTGATCCTTACTAGCTGGAAGTAAGGGAGATGGGGCATGAAGTTATTTCTAGGAGTTGGAGACATACCAAGTTTAGCTCAGTTCTGGGCATCTTTGAAATACCTATACAAACTTGTTCCTACATAGTAACTTGCAACTTTGAATGAGAATGTGCTTGCTTACAGCAACGTGCTACATGTTCTGAATGCCCGAATTGGGAATCTGTGTCAAATATTTGTTAGAAATTATGTGATCCTTACTAGATGGATGTAGGGGAGATGGGGCATGAAGTTATTTCTAGGACTTGGAGACATACCAAGTTTAGCTCAGTTCTGGGCATCTTTGAAATACCTATACAAACTTGTTCCTACATAGTAACTTGCAACATTGAATGAGAATGTGCTTGCTTACAGCAACGTGCTATATGTTCTGAATGCCCGAATTGGGAATCTGTGTCAAAACTTTGTTATGAATATTATGTGATCCTTACTAGCTGGAAGTAAGGGAGATGGGGCATGAAGTCATTTCTAGGTGTTGGAGACATACAACGTTTAGCTCAGTTCTGGGCATCTTTGAAAGTCCTATAAAAACTTGTTCCTACATAGGAACTTGCAACTTTGAATGAGAATGTGCTTGCTTACAGCAACGTGCTATATGTTCTGAATGCCCGAATTGGGAATCTGTGTCAAAACTTTGTTAGGAATTATGTGATCCTTACTAGATGGAAGTAAGGGAGATGGGGCATGAAGTTATTTATGGGAGTTGGAGACATACCAAGTTTAGCTCAGTTCTGGGCATCTTTGAAATACCTATACAAACTTGTTCCTACATAGTAACTTGCATCTTTGAATGAGAATGTGCTTGCTTACAGCAACGTGCTATATGTTCTGAATGCCCGAATTGGGAATCTCTGTCAAAACTTTGTTAGGAATTATGTGATCCTTACTAGATGGAAGTAAGGGAGATGGGGCATGATGTTATTTATGGGAGTTGGAGACATACAAAGTTTAGCTCAGTTCTGGGCATCTTTGAGATGCCTATACAAACTTGTTCCTACATAGTAACTTGCAACTTTGAATGAGAATGTGCTTGCTTACAGCAACGTGCTATATGTTCTGAATGCGCGAATTGGGAATCTGTGTCAAAACTTTGTTAGGAATATTATGTGATCCTTACTAGCTGGAAGTAAGGGACATTTAGCATGAAGTCATTTCTAGGTGTTGGAGACATACAACGTTTAGCTCAGTTCTGGGCATCTTTGAAAGTCCTATACAAACTTGTTTCTACATAGTAACTTGCAACTTTGAATGAGAATGTGCGTGCTTACAGCAACGTGCTATATGTTCTGAATGCCCGAATTGGGAATCTGTGTCAAAACTTTGTTAGGGATTATGTGATCCTTACTAGCTGGAAGTAAGGGAGATGGGGCATGAAGTTATTTCTAGGAGTTGGAGACATACCAAGTTTAGCTCAGTTCTGGGCATCTTTGAAAGTCCTATACAAACTTGTTCCTACACAGTAACTTGCAACTTTGAATGAGAATGTGCTTGCTTACAGCAACGTGCGATATGTTCTGAATGCCCGAATTGGGAATCTGTGTCAAAACTTTGTTAGGAATTATGTGATCCTTACTAGCTGGAAGTAAGGGACGTGGGGCATGAATTTATTTCTAAGAGTTGGAGACATACAACGTTTAGCTCTGTTCTGGGCATCTTTGAAAGTCCTATACAAACGTCTTCCTACATAGTAACTTGCAACTTTGAATGAGAATGTGCTTGCTTACAGCAACGTGTTATATGTTCTGAATGCCCGAATTGGGAATCTGTGTCAAAAGTTTGTTAGGAATATTATGTGATCCTTACTAGCTGGAAGTAAGGGAGATGGGGCATGAAGTTATTTCTGGGAGTTGGAGACATACCAAGTTTAGCTCAGTTCTGGGCATCTTTGAAATACCTATACAAACTTGTTCCTACATAGTAACTTGCAACTTTGAATGAGAATGTGATTGCTTACAGCAACGTGCTATATGTTCTGAATGCCCGAATTGGGAATTTGTGTCAAATCTTTGTTAGGAATTATGTGATCCTTACTAGCTGGAAGTAAGGGACATGGAGCATGAAGTCATTTGTAGGTGTTGGAGACATACAACGTTTAGCTCAGTTCTGGGCATCTTTGAAATACCTATACAAACTTGTTCCTACATAGTAACTTGCAACTTTGAATGAGAATGTGCTTGCTTACAGCAACGTGCTATATGTTCTGAATGCCCGAATTGGGAATCTGTGTCAAAACTTTGTTAGGAATTATGTGATCCTTACTAGCTGGAAGTAAGGGAGATGGGGCATGAAGTTATTTCTAGGAGTTGGAGACATACAACGTTTAGCTCAGTTCTTGGCATCTTTGAATGTCCTATACAAACTTGTTCCTACATAGTAACTTGCAACTTTGAATGAGAATGTGCTTGCTTACAGCAACGTGCTATGTGTTCTGAATGCCCGAATTGGGAATCTGTGTCAAAACTTTGTTAGAAATTATGTGATCCTTACTAGATGGAAGTAAGGGACATGGAGCATGAAGTCATTTCTAAGTGTTGGAGACATACAACTTTTAGCTCAGTTCTGGGCATCTTTGAAAGTCCTATACAAACTTGTTCCTACATAGTAACTTGCAACTTTGAATGAGAATGTGCTTGCTTACAGCAACGTGCTATATGTTCTGAATGCCCGAATTGGGAATCTGTATCAAAAGTTTGTTAGGAATTATGTGATCCTTACTAGCTGGAAGTAAGGGAGATGGGGCATGAAGTTATATCTAGGAGTTGGAGACATACAACGTTTAGCTCAGTTCTGGGCATCTTTGAAATACCTATACAAACTTGTTCCTACATAGTAACTTGCAACTTTGAATGAGAATGTGCTTGCTTACAGCAACGTGCTATATGTTCCGAATGCCCGAATTGGGAATCTGTGTCAAAACTTTGTTAGGAATTATGTGATCCTTACTAGCTGGAAGTAAGGGAGATGGGGCATGATGTTATTTCTAGGAGTTGGAGACATACAAAGTTTAGCTCAGATCTGGGCTTCTTTGAAATACCTATACAAACTAGTTCCTACATAGTAACTTGCAACTTTGAATGAGAATGTGCTTGCTTACAGCAACGTGCTATATGTTCTGAATTCCCGAATTGGGAATCTGTGTCAAAACTTTGTTAGGAATTATGTGATCCTTACTAGCTGGAAATAAGGGAGATGGGGCATGAAGTTATTTCTAGGAGTTGCAGACATACCAAGTTTAGCTCAGTTCTGGGCATCTTTGAAATACCTATACAAACTTGTTCCTACATAGTAACTTTCAACTTTGAATGAGAATGTGCTTGCTTACAGCAACGTGCTATATGTTCTGAATGCCCGAATTGGGAATCTGTGTCAAAAGTTTATTAGGAATTATGTGATCCTTACTAGCTGGAAGTAAGGGAGATGGGGCATGAAGTTATTTCTAGGAGTTGGAGACATACCAAGTTTAGCTCAGTTCTGGGCATCTTTGAAATACCTATACAAACTTGTTACTACATAGTAACTTGCAACTTTGAATGAGAATGTGCTTGCTTACAGCAACGTGCTGTATATTCCGAATGCCCGAATTGGGAATCTGTGTCAAAACTTTGTGAGGAATTATGTGATCCTTACTAGCTGGAAGAAAGGGAGATGGGGCATGAAGTTATTTCGAGGAGTTGGAGACATACCAAGGTTAGCTCAGTTCTGGGCATCTTTGAAATACCTATACAGACTTGTTCCTTCATAGTAACTTGCAACTTTGAATGAGAATGTGCTTGCTTACAGCAACGTGCTCTATGTTCTGAATGCCCGAATTGGGAATCTGTGTCAAAAGTTTGTTAGGAATTATGTGATCCTTACTAGCTGGAAGTAAGGGAGATGGGGCATGAAGTTATTTCTATGAGTTGGAGACATACATCGTTTAGCTCAGTTCTGGGCATCTTTGAAATACCTATACAAACTTGTTCCTACATAGTAATTTGCAACTTTGAAGGAGAATGTGCTTGCTTACAGCAACGTGCTCTATGTTCTGAATGCCCGAATTGGGAATTTGTGTCAAAACTTTGTTAGGAATTATGTGATCCTTTCTAGCTGGAAGTAAGGGAGATGGGGCATGAAGTTATTTCTAGGAGTTGGAGACATACCCACTTTAGCTCAGTTCTGGGCATCTTTGAAATACCTATACAAACTTGTTCCTACATAGTAACTTGCAACTTTGAATGAGAATGTGCTTGCTTACAGCAACATGCTATATGTTCTGAATGCCCGAATTGGGAATCTGTGTCAGAACTATGTTAGGAATTATGTGATCCTTACTAGCTGGAAGTAAGGGAGATGGGGCATGAAGTTATTTCTAGGAGTTGGAGACATACAACGTTTAGCTCAGGTCTGGGCATCTTTGAAATACCTATACAAACTTGTTCCTACATAGTAACTTGCAACTTTGAATGAGAATGTGCTTGCTTACAGCAACATGCTATATGTTCTGAATGCCAGAATTGGGAATCTGTGTCAGAACTATTTTAGGAATTATGTGATCCTTACTAGCTGGAAGTAAGGGAGATGGGGCATGAAGTTATTTCTAGGAGTTGGAGACATACAACGTTTAGCTCAGTTCTGGGCATCTTTGAAATACCTATACAAACTTGTTCCTACATAGTAACTTGCAACGTTGAATGAGAATGTGCTTGCTTACAGCAACGTGCTCTATGTTCTGAATGCCCGAATTGGGAATCTGTGTCAAAACTTTGTTAGGAATTCTGTGATCCTTACTACCTGGAAGTAAGGGAGATGGGGCATGAAGTTATTTCTAGGAGTTGGAGACATACAACGTTTAGCTCAGTTCTGGGCATCTTTGAAATACCTATACAAACTTGTTCCTACATAGTAACTTGCAACTTTGAATGAGAATGTGCTTGCTTACAGCAACGTGCTATATGTTCCGAATGCCCGAATTGGGAATCTGTGTCAAAACTTTGTTAGGAATTATGTGATCCTTACTAGCTGGAAGTAAGGGAGATGGGGCATGAAGTTATTTCTAGGAGTTGGAGACATACAAAGTTTAGCTCAGTTCTGGGCATCTTTGAAATACCTATACAAACTTGTTCCTACATAGTAACTTGCAACTTTGAATGAGAATGTGCTTGCTTACAGCAACGTGCTATATGTTCTGAATGCCCGAATTGGGAATCTGTGTCAAAACTTTCTTAGAATTTATGTGATCCTTACTAGATGGAAGTAAGGGAGATGGGACATGAAGTTATTTCTAGGAGTTGGAGACATACAACGTTTAGCTCAGTTCTGGGCATCTTTGAAATACCTATACAAACTTGTTCCTACATAGTAACTTGCATCTTTGAATGAGAATGTGCTTGCTTACAGCAACGTGCTCTATGTTCTGAATGCCCGAATTGGGAATCTGTGTCAAAACTTTGTTAGGAATTATGTGATCCTTATTAGCTGGAAGTAAGGGAGTTGGGGCATGAAGTTATTTCTAGGAGTTGGACACATACCAAGTTTAGCACAGTTCTGGGCATCTTTGAAATACCTATACAAACTTGTTCCTACATAGTAACTTGCAACTTTGAATGAGAATGTGCTTACTTACAGCAACGTGCTATATGTTCTGAATGCCCGAATAGGGAATCTGTGTCAAAACTATGTTAGGAATTATGTGATCCTTACTAGCTGGAAGTAAGGGAGATGGGGCATGAAGTTATTTCTAGGAGTTGGAGACATACCAAGGTTAGCTCAGTTCTGGGCATCTTTGAAATACCTATACAAACTTGTTCCTACATAGTAACTTGCATCTTTGAATGAGAATGTGCTTGCTTACAGCAACGTGCTATATGTTCTGAATGCCCGAATTGGGAATCTCTGTCAAAAGTTTGTTAGGAATTATGTGATCCTTACTAGCTGGAAGTAAGGGAGATGGGGCATGAAGTTATTTCTAGGAGTTGGAGACATACAACGTTTAGCTCAGTTCTGGGCATCTTTGAAATACCTATACAAACTTGTTCCTACATAGTAACTTGCATCTTTGAATGAGAATGTGCTTGCTTACAGCAACGTGCTATATGTTCTGAATGCCCGAATTGGGAATCTGTGTCAAAACTTTGTTAGAAATTATGTGATCCTTACTAGCTGGAAGTAAGGGAGATGGGGCATGAAGTTATTTCTAGGAGTTGGAGACATACAACGTTTAGCTCAGTTCTGGGCATCTTTGAAATACCTATACAAACTTGTTCCTACATAGTAACTTGCAACTTTGAATGAGAATGTGCTTGCTTACAGCAACGTGCTATATGTTCTGAATGCCCGAATTGGGAATCTGTGTCAAAACTTTGTTAGGAATTATGTGATCCTTACTAGCTGGAAGTGAGGGAGATGGGGCATGAAGTTATTTCTAGGAGTTGGACACATACCAAGTTTAGCTCAGTTCTGGGCATCTTTGAAATACCTATACAAACTTGTTCCTACATAGTAACTTGCAACTTTGAATGAGAATGTGCTTGCTTACAGCAACGTGCTATATGTTTTGAATGCCCGAATTGGGAATCCGTGTCAAAAGTTTGTTAGGAATTATGTGATCCTTACTAGCTGAAAGTAAGGGAGATGGGGCATGAAGTTATTTCTAGGAGTTGGAGACATACCCACTTTAGCTCAGTTCTGGGCATCTTTGAAATACCTATACAAACTTGTTCCTTCTTAGTAACTTGCAACTTTGAATGAGAATGTGCTTGCTTTCAGCAACGTGCTCTATGTTCTGAATGCCCGAATTGGGAATCTGTGTCAAAAGTTTGTTAGGAATTATGTGATCCTTACCAGCTGGAAGTAAGGGAGTTGGGGCATGAAGTTATTTCTAGGAGTTGGAGACATACAACGTTTAGCTCAGTTCTGGGCATCTTTTAAATACCTATACAAACTTGTTCCTACATAGTAACTTGCAACTTTGAATGAGAATGTGCTTGCTTACAGCAACGTGCTATATGTTCCGAATGCCCGAATTGGGAATCTGTGTCAAAACTTTGTTAGGAATTATGTGATCCTTACTACCTGGAAGTAAGGGAGATGGGGCATGAAGTTATTTCTAGGAGTTGGAGACATACAAAGTTTAGCTCAGTTCTGGGCTTCTTTGAAATACCTATACAAACTTGTTCCTACATAGTAACTTGCAACTTTGAATGAGAATGTGCTTGCTTACAGCAACGTGCTATATGTTCCGAATGCCCGAATTGGGAATCTGTGTCAAAAGTTTGTTAGGAATTATGTGATCCTTACTAGCTGGAAGTAAGGGAGATGGGGCATGAAGTTATTTCTAGGAGTTGGAGACATACAAAGTTTAGCACAGTTCTGGGCTTCTTTGAAATACCTATACAAACTTGTTCCTACATAGTAACTTGCAACTTTGAATGAGAATGTGCTTGCTTACAACAACGTGCTATATGTTCTGAATGCCCGAATTGGGAATCTGTGTCAAAACTTTGTTAGAAATTATGTGATCCTTACTAGCTGGAAGTAAGGGAGATGGGGCATGAAGTTATTTCTAGGAGTTGGAGACATACAACGTTTAGCTCAGTTCTGGGCATCTTTGAAATACCTATACAAACTTGTTCCTACATAGTAACTTGCAACTTTGAATGAGAATGTGCTTGCTTACAGCAACGTGCTCTATGTTCTGAATGCCCGAATTGGGAATCTGTGTCAAAACTTTGTTAGGAATTATGTGATCCTTACTAGCTGGAAGTAAGGGAGATGGGGCATGAAGTTATTTCTAGGAGTTGGACACATACCAAGTTTAGCTCAGTTCTGGGCATCTTTGAAATACCTATATAAACTTGTTCCTACATAGTAACTTGCAACTTTGAATGAGAATGTGCTTGCTTACAGCAACGTGCTATATGTTTTGAATGCCCGAATTGGGAATCCGTGTCAAAAGTTTGTTAGGAATTATGTGATCCTTACTAGCTGGAAGTAAGGGAGATGGGGCATGAAGTTATTTCTAGGAGTTGGAGACATACCCTCTTTAGCTCAGTTCTGGGCATCTTTGAAATACCTATACAAACTTGTTCCTACTTAGTAACTTGCAACTTTGAATGAGAATGTGCTTGCTTACAGCAGCGTGCTCTATGTTATGAATGCCCGAATTGGGAATCTGTGTCAAAACTTTGTTAGGAATTATGTGATCCTTACTAGCTGGAAGTAAGGGAGATGGGGCATGAAGTTTTGTCTAGGAGTTTGAGACATACCCACTTTAGCTCAGTTCTGGGCATCTTTGAAATACCTATACAAACTTGTTCCTACTTAGTAACTTGCAACTTTGAATGAGAATGTGCTTGCTTACAGCAACGTGCTATACGTACTGAATGCCCGAATTGAGAATCTATGTCAAAACTTTCTTAGAAACTATGGGATCTTACTAGATGGAACAAAGGGAGATGGGGCATGAAGATATTTCTAGGAGTTGGAGACATACCAAGTTTAGCTCAGTTCTGGGCATCTTTGAAATACCTATACAAACTTGTTCCTACATAGTAACTTGCAACTTTGAATGAGAATGTGCTTGCTTACAGCAACGTGCTATATGTTCTGAATGCCCGAATTGGGAATCTGTGTCAAAACTTTGTTAGGAATTATGTGATCCTTACTAGCTGGTAGTAAGGGAGATGGGGCATGAAGTTATTTCTAGGAGTTGGAGACATACAACGTTTAGCTCAGTTCTGGGCATCTTTGAAATACCTATACAAACTTGTTCCTACATAGTAACTTGCAACTTTGTATGAGAATGTGCTTGCTTACAGCAACGTGCTATATGTTCTGAATGCCCGAATTGGGAATCTGTGTCAAAACTTTGTTAGGAATTATGTGATCCTTACTAGCTGGAAGTAAGGGAGATGGGGCATGAAGTTATTTCTAGGAGTTGGAGACATACCAAGTTTAGCTCAGTTCTGGGCATCTTTGAAATACCTATACAAACTTGTTCCTACATAGTAACTTGCAACTTTGAATGAGAATGTGCTTGCTTACAGCAACGTGCTATATGTTCTGAATGCCCCAATTGGGAATCAGTGTCAAAACTTTGTTAGGAATTATGTGATCCTTACTAGCTGGAAGTAAGGGAGATGGGGCATGAAGTTATTTCTAGGAGTTGGAGACATACCAAGTTTAGGTCAGTTCTGGGCATCTTTGAAATACCTATACAATCTTGTTCCTACATAGTAACTTGCAACTTTGAATGAGAATGTGCTTGCTTACACCATCGTGCTATATGTTCTGAATGCCCGAATTGGGAATCTGTGTCAAAAGTTTGTTAGGAATTATGTGATCCTTACTAGCTGGAAGTAAGGGAGATGGGGCATGAAGTTTTGTCTAGGAGTTTGAGACATACCCACTTTAGCTCAGTTCTGGGCATCTTTGAAATACCTATACAAACTTGTTCCTACTTAGTAACTTGCAACTTTGAATGAGAATGTGCTTGCTTACAGCAACGTGCTATACGTACTGAATGCCCGAATTGAGAATCTATGTCAAAACTTTCTTAGAAATTATGGGATCTTACTAGATGGAAGAAAGGGAGATGGGGCATGAAGATATTTCTAGGAGTTGAGACATACCAAGTTTAGCTCAGTTCTGGGCATCTTTGAAATACCTATACAAACTTGTTCCTACATAGTAACTTGCAACTTTGAATGAGAATGTGCTTGCTTACAGCAACGTGCTATATGTTCTGAATGCCCGAATTGGGAATCTGTGTCAAAACTTTGTTAGGAATTATGTGATCCTTACTAGCTGGAAGTAAGGGAGATGGGGCATGAAGTTATTTCTAGGAGTTGGAGACATACAACGTTTAGCTCAGTTCTGGGCATCTTTGAAATACCTATACAAACTTGTTCCTACATAGTAACTTGCAACTTTGTATGAGAATGTGCTTGCTTACAGCAACGTGCTATATGTTCTGAATGCCCGAATTGGGAATCTGTGTCAAAACTTTGTTAGGAATTATGTGATCCTTACTAGATGGAAGTAAGGGAGATGGGGCATGAAGTTATTTCTAGGAGTTGGAGACATACCAAGTTTAGCTCAGTTCTGGGCATCTTTGAAATACCTATACAAACTTGTTCCTACATAGTAACTTGCAACTTTGAATGAGAATGTGCTTGCTTACAGCAACGTGCTATATGTTCTGAATGCCCTAATTGGGAATCTGTGTCAAATCTTTGTTAGGAATTATGTGATAATTAATTTCTGGAAGTAAGAGAGATGGGGCATGAAGTTTTGTCTAGGAGTTGGAGACATACAACGTTTAGCTCAGTTCTGGGCATCTTTGAAATACCTATACAAACTTGTTCCTACATAGTAACTTGCAACTTTGAATGAGAATGTGCTTGCTTACAGCAACGTGCTATATGTTCTGAATGCCCGAATTGGGAATCTGTGTCAAATCTTTGTTAGGAATTATGTGATCCTTCCTAGCTGGAAGTTAGGGAGATGGGGCATGAAGTTATTTCTAGGAGTTGCAGACATACAACGTTTAGCTCAGTTCTGGGCATCTTTGAAATACCTATACAAACTTGTTCCTACATAGTAACTTGCAACTTTGAATGAGAATGTGCTTGCTTACAGCAACGTGCTATATGTTCTGAATGCCCCAATTGGGAATCTGTGTCAAAACTTTGTTAGGAATTATGTGATCCTTACTAGCTGGAAGTAAGGGAGATGGGGCATGAAGTTATTTCTAGGAGTTGGAGACATACCAAGTTTAGGTCAGTTCTGGGCATCTTTGAAATACCTATACAAACTTGTTCCTACATAGTAACTTGCAACTTTGAATGAGAATGTGCTTGCTTACACCATCGTGCTATATGTTCTGAATGCCCGAATTGGGAATCTGTGTCAAAACTTTGTTAGGAATTATGTGATCCTTACTAGCTGGAAGTAAGGGAGATGGGACATGAAGTTATTTTTGGAGTTGAAGACATACCCACTTTAGCTCAGTTCTGGGCATCTTTGAAATACCTATACAAACTTGTTCCTACATAGTAACTTGCAAATTTGAATGAGAATGTGCTTGCTTACAGCAACGTGCTATATGTTCTGAATGCCCGAATTGGGAATCTGTGTCAAAACTTTCTTAGATATTATGTGATCCTTACTAGCTGGAAGTAAGGGAGATGGGGCATGAAGTTATTTCTAGGAGTTGGAGACATACCAAGTTTAGCTCAGTTCTGGGCATCTTTGAAATACCTATACAAACTTGTTCCTACATAGTAACTTGCACCTTTGAATGAGAATGTGCTTGCTTACAGCAACTTGCTATATGTTCTGAATATCCGATTTGGGAATCTGTGTCAAAACTTTCTTAGGAATTATGTGATCCTTACTAGCTGGAAGTAAGGGTGTTGGGGCATGAAGTTATTTATAGGAGTTGGACACATACCAAGTTTAGCACAGTTCTGGGCATCTTTGAAATACCTATACAAACTTGTTCCTACATAGTAACTTGCAACTTTGAATGAGAATGTGCTTGCTTACAGCAACGTGCTATACGTACTGAATGCCCGAATTGAGAATCTATGTCAAAACTTTCTTAGAAATTATGGGATCTTACTAGATGGAACAAAGGGAGATGGGGCATGAAGATATTTCTAGGAGTTGGAGACATACCAAGTTTAGCTCAGTTCTGGGCATCTTTGAAATACCTATACAAACTTGTTCCTACATAGTAACTTGCAACTTTGAATGAGAATGTGCTTGCTTACAGCAACGTGCTATATGTTCTGAATGCCCGAATTGGGAATCTGTGTCAAATCTTTGTTAGGAATTATGTGATCCTTAATTTCTGGAAGTAAGAGAGATGGGGCATGAAGTTTTGTCTAGGAGTTGGAGACATACCCACTTTAGCTCAGTTCTGGGCATCTTTGAAATACCTATACAAACTTGTTCCTACATAGTAACTTGCAACTTTGAATGAGAATGTGCTTGCTTACAGCAACGTGCTATATGTTCTGAATGCCCGAATTGGGAATCTGTGTCAAATCTTTGTTAGGAATTATGTGATCCTTCCTAGCTGGAAGTTAGGGAGATGGGGCATGAAGTTATTTCTAGGAGTTGCAGACATACAACGTTTAGCTCAGTTCTGGGCATCTTTGAAATACCTATACAAACTTGTTCCTACATAGTAACTTGCAACTTTGAATGAGAATGTGCTTGCTTACAGCAACGTGCTATATGTTCTGAATGCCCCAATTGGGAATCTGTGTCAAAACTTTGTTAGGAATTATGTGATCCTTACTAGCTGGAAGTAAGGGAGATGGGGCATGAAGTTATTTCTAGGAGTTGGAGACATACCAAGTTTAGGTCAGTTCTGGGCATCTTTGAAATACCTATACAAACTTGTTCCTACATAGTAACTTGCAACTTTGAATGAGAATGTGCTTGCTTACACCATCGTGCTATATGTTCTGAATGCCCGAATTGGGAATCTGTGTCAAAACTTTGTTAGGAATTATGTGATCCTTACTAGCTGGAAGTAAGGGAGATGGGGCATGAAGTTTTGTCTAGGAGTTTGAGACATTCCCACTTTAGCTCAGTTCTGGGCATCTTTGAAATACCTATACAAACTTGTTCCTACTTAGTAACTTGCAACTTTGAATGAGAATGTGCTTGCTTACAGCAACGTGCTATACGTACTGAATGCCCGAATTGAGAATCTATGTCAAAACTTTCTTAGAAATTATGGGATCTTACTAGATGGAAGAAAGGGAGATGGGGCATGAAGATATTTCTAGGAGTTGGAGACATACCAAGTTTAGCTCAGTTCTGGGCATCTTTGAAATACCTATACAAACTTGTTCCTACATAGTAACTTGCAACTTTGAATGAGAATGTGCTTGCTTACAGCAACGTGCTATATGTTCTGAATGCCTGAATTGGGAATCTGTGTCAAAACTTTGTTAGGAATTATGTGATCCTTACTAGCTGGAAGTAAGGGAGATGGGGCATGAAGTTATTTCTAGGAGTTGGAGACATACAACGTTTAGCTCAGTTCTGGGCATCTTTGAAATACCTATACAAACTTGTTCCTACATAGTAACTTGCAACTTTGTATGAGAATGTGCTTGCTTACAGCAACGTGCTATATGTTCTGAATGCCCGAATTGGGAATCTGTGTCAAAACTTTGTTAGGAATTATGTGATCCTTACTAGCTGGAAGTAAGGGAGATGGGGCATGAAGTTATTTCTAGGAGTTGGAGACATACCAAGTTTAGCTCAGTTCTGGGCATCTTTGAAATACCTATACAAACTTGTTCCTACATAGTAACTTGCAACTTTGAATGAGAATGTGCTTGCTTACAGCAACGTGCTATATGTTCTGAATGCCCGAATTGGGAATCTGTGTCAAATCTTTGTTAGGAATTATGTGATCCTTAATTTCTGGAAGTAAGAGAGATGGGGCATGAAGTTTTGTCTAGGAGTTGGAGACATACCCACTTTAGCTCAGTTCTGGGTATCTTTGAAATACCTATACAAACTTGTTCCTACATAGTAACTTGCAACTTTGAATGAGAATGTGCTTGCTTACAGCAACGTGCTATATGTTCTGAATGCCCGAATTGGGAATCTGTGTCAAAACTTTGTTAGGAATTATGTGATCCTTCCTAGCTGGAAGTTAGGGAGATGGGGCATGAAGTTATTTCTAGGAGTTGCAGACATACAACGTTTAGCTCAGTTCTGGGCATCTTTGAAATACCTATACAAACTTGTTCCTACATAGTAACTTGCAACTTTGAATGAGAATGTGCTTGCTTACAGCAACGTGCTGTATGTTCTGAATGCCCCAATTGGGATTCTGTGTCAAAACTTTGTTAGGAATTATGTGATCCTTACTAGCTGGAAGTAAGGGAGATGGGGCATGAAGTTATTTCTAGGAGTTGGAGACATACCAAGTTTAGGTCAGTTCTGGGCATCTTTGAAATACCTATACAAACTTGTTCCTACATAGTAACTTGCAACTTTGAATGAGAATGTGCTTGCTTACACCATCGTGCTATATGTTCTGAATGCCCGAATTGGGAATCTGTGTCAAAAGTTTGTTAGGAATTATGTGATCCTTACTAGCTGGAAGTAAGGGAGATGGGACATGAAGTTATTTTTGGAGTTGAAGACATACCCACTTTAGCTCAGTTCTGGGCATCTTTGAAATACCTATACAAACTTGTTCCTACATAGTAACTTGCAAATTTGAATGAGAATGTGCTTGCTTACAGCAACGTGCTATATGTTCTGAATGCCCGAATTGGGAATCTGTGTCAAAACTTTCTTAGATATTATGTGATCCTTACTAGCTGGAAGTAAGGGAGATGGGGCATGAAGTTATTTCTAGGAGTTGGAGACATACCAAGTTTAGCTCAGTTCTGGGCATCTTTGAAATACCTATACAAACTTGTTCCTACATAGTAACTTGCACCTTTGAATGAGAATGTGCTTGCTTACAGCAACTTGCTATATGTTCTGAATATCCGATTTGGGAATCTGTGTCAAAACTTTCTTAGGAATTATGTGATCCTTACTAGCTGGAAGTAAGGGTGTTGGGGCATGAAGTTATTTATAGGAGTTGGACACATACCAATTTTAGCACAGTTCTGGGCATCTTTGAAATACCTATACAAACTTGTTCCTACATAGTAACTTGCAACTTTGAATGAGAATGTGCTTGCTTACAGCAACGAGCTATATGTTCCGAATGCCCGAATTGGGAATCTGTGTCAAAACTTTGTTAGGAATTATGTTATCCTTACTAGCTTGAAGTAAGGGAGATGTGGCATGAAGTTATTTCTAGGAGTTGTTAGACATACCAAGTTTAGCTATGTTCTGGGCATCTTTGAAATACCTATACAAACATGTTCCTACATAGTAACTTGCAACTTTGAATGAGAATGTGCTTGCTTACAGCAACGTGCTATATGTTCTGAATACCCGAATTGGGAATCTGTGTCAAAACTTTCTTAGAATTTATGTGATCCTTACTAGAAGGAAGTAAGGGAGATGGGGCATGAAGTTATTTCTAGGAATTGGAGACATACAATGTTTAGCTCAGTTCTGGGCATCTTTGAAATACCTATACAAACTTGTTCCCACATAGTAACTTGCATCTTTGAATGAGAATGTGCTTGCTTACAGCAACGTGCTCTATGTTCTGAATGCCCGAATTGGGAATCTGTGTCAAAACTTTCTTAGATATTATTTGATCCTTACTAGCTGGAAGTAAGGGAGTTGGGGCATGAAGTTATTTCTAGGAGTTGGACACATACCAAGTTTAGCACAGTTCTGGGCATCTTTGAAATACCTATACAAACTTGTTCCTACATAGTAACTTGCAACTTTGAATGAGAATGTGCTTGCTTACAGCAACGTGCTATATGTTCTGAATGCCCGAATAGGGAATCTGTGTCAAAACTATGTTAGGAATTATGTGATCCTTACTAGCTGGAAGTAAGGGAGATGGGGCATGAAGTTATTTCTAGGAGTTGGAGACATACCAAGGTTAGCTCAGTTCTGGGCGTCTTTGAAATACCTATACAAACTTGTTCCTACATAGTAACTTGCAACTTTGAATTAGAATGTGCTTGCTTACAGCAACGTGCTATATGTTCTGAATGCCCGAATTGGGAATCTGTGTCAAAACTTTCTTAGAATTTATGTGATCCTTACTAGAAGGAAGTAAGGGAGATGGGGCATGAAGTTATTTCTAGGAATTGGAGACATACAATGTTTAGCTCAGTTCTGGGCATCTTTGAAATACCTATACAAACTTGTTCCCACATAGTAACTTGCATCTTTGAATGAGAATGTGCTTGCTTACAGCAACGTGCTCTATGTTCCGAATGCCCGAATTGGGAATCTGTGTCAAAACTTTGTTAGGAATTATTTGATCCTTACTAGCTGGAAGTAAGGGAGTTGGGGCATGAAGTTATTTCTAGGAGTTGGACACATACCAAGTTTAGCACAGTTCTGGGCATCTTTGAAATACCTATACAAACTTGTTCCTACATAGCAACTTGCAACTTTGAATGAGAATGTGCTTGCTTACAGCAACGTGCTATATGTTCTGAATGCCCGAATAGGGAATCTGTGTCAAAACTATGTTAGGAATTATGTGATCCTTACTAGCTGGAAGTAAGGGAGATGGGGCATGAAGTTATTTCTAGGAGTTGGAGACATACCAAGGTTAGCTCAGTTCTGGGCATCTTTGAAATACCTATACAACCTGTTCCTACATAGTAACTTGCAACTTTGAATGAGAATGTGCTTGCTTACAACAACGTGCTATATGTTCTGAATGCCCGAACTGGGAATCTGTGTCAAAACTTTGTTAGGAATTATGTGATCCTTACTAGCTGGAAGTAAGGGAGATGGGGCATGAAGTTATTTCTAGGAGTTGGAGACATACCAAGTTTAGCTCAGTTCTGGGCATCTTTGAAATACCTATACAAACATGTTCGTACATAGTAACTTGCAACTTTGAATGAGAATGTGCTTGCTTACAGCAACGTGCTATATGTTCTGAATGCCCGAATTGGGAATCTGTGTCAAAACTTTCTTAGAATTTATGTGATCCTTACTAGAAGGAAGTAAGGGAGATGGGGCATGAAGTTATTTCTAGGAATTGGAGACATACAATGTTTAGCTCAGTTCTGGGCATCTTTGAAATACCTATACAAACTTGTTCCCACATAGTAACTTGCATCTTTGAATGAGAATGTGCTTGCTTACAGCAACGTGCTCTATGTTCTGAATGCCCGAATTGGGAATCTGTGTCAAAACTTTGTTAGGAATTATTTGATCCTTACTAGCTGGAAGTAAGGGAGATGGGGCAGGAAGTTATTTCTATGAGTTGGAGACATACAACGTTTAGCTCAGTTCTGGGCATCTTTGAAATACCTATACAAACTTGTTCCTACATAGTAATTTGCAACTTTGAATGAGAATGTGCTTGCTTACAGCAACGTGCTCTATGTTCTGAATGCCCGAATTGGGAATCTGTGTCAAAACTTTGTTAGGAATTATGTGATGCTTACTAGCTGGAAGTAAGGGAGATGGGGCATGAAGTTATTTCAAGGAGTTGGAGACGTACAACGTTTAGCTCAGTTCTGGGCATCTTTGAAATACCTATACAAACTTGTTCCTACATAGTAACTTGCAACTTTGAATGAGAATGTGCTTGCTTACAGCAACGTGCTCTATGTTCTGAATGCCCGAATTGGGAATCTGTGTCAAAAGTTTGTTAGGAATTATGTAATCCTTAAAGGCTGGAAGTAAGGGAGATGGGGCATGAAGTTTTGTCTAGGAGTTGGAGACATACCAAGTTTAGCTCAGTTCTGGGCATCTTTGAAATACCTATACAAACTTGTTCCTAATTAGTAACTTGCAACTTTGAATGAGAATGTGCTTGCTTACAGCAACGTGCTATATGTTCTGAATGCCCAAATTGGGAATCTGTGTCAAAACTTTGTTAGGAATTATGTGATCCTTACAAGCTGGAAGTAAGGGAGATGGGGCATGAAGTTATTTCTAGGAGTTGGACACATAAGAAGTTTAGCTCAGTTCTGGGCATCTTTGAAATACCTATACAAACTTGTTCCTACATAGTAACTTGCAACTTTGAATGAGAATGTACTTGCTTACAGCAACGTGCTATATGTTCTGAATGCCCGAATTCGGAATCTGTGTCAAAACTTTGTTAGGAATTATGTGATCCTTACTAGCTGAAAGTTAGGGAGATGGGGCATGAAGTTATTTCTAGCAGTTGGAGACATACAACGTTTAGCTCAGTTCTGGGCATCTTTGAAATACCTATACAAACTTGTTCCTACATAGTAACTTGCAACTTTGAATGAGAATGTGCTTGCTTACAGCAACGTGCTATATGTTCTGAATGCCCGAATTGGGAATCTGTGTCAAAACATTGTTAGGAATTATGTGATCCTTAAAGGCTGGAAGTAAGGGAGATGGGGCATGAAGTTTTGTCTAGGAGTTGGAGACATATCCACTTTAGCTCAGTTCTGGGCATCTTTGAAATACCTATACAAACTTGTTCCTACTTAGTAACTTGCAACTTTGAATGAGAATGTGCTTGCTTACAGCGACGTGCTATATGTTCTGAGTGCCCGAATTGGGAATCTGTGTCAAAACTTTCTTAGAAATTATGGCATCTTACTAGATGGAAGAAAGGGAGATGGGGCATGAAGTTATTTCTAGGAGTTGGAGACATACCAAGTTTAGCTCAGTTCTGGGCATCTTTGAAATACCTATACAAACTTGTTCCTACATAGTAACTTATATCTTTGAATGAGAATGTGCTTGCTTACAGCAACGTGCTATATATTCTGAGTGCCCGAATTTGGAATCTGTGTGAAAACTTTGTTAGGAATTATGTGATCCTTACTAGCTGGACGTAAGGGAGTTGGGGCATGAAGTTATTTGTAGGAGTTGGACACATACCAAGTTTAGCACAGTTCTGGGCATCTTTGAAATACCTATACAAACTTGTTCCTACATAGTAACTTGCAACTTTGAATGAGAATGTGCTTGCTTACAGCAACGTGCTATATGTTCTGAATGCCCGAATTGGGAATCTGTGTCAAAACTTTGTTAGGAATTATGTGATCCTTACAAGCTGGAAGTAAGGGAGATGGGGCATGAAGTTATTTCTAGGAGTTGGACACATAAGAAGTTTAGCTCAGTTCTGGGCATCTTTGAAATACCTATACAAACTTGTTCCTACATAGTAACTTGCAACTTTGAATGAGAATGTACTTGCTTACAGCAACGTGCTATATGTTCTGAATGCCCGAATTCGGAATCTGTGTCAAAACTTTGTTAGGAATTATGTGATCCTTACTAGCTGAAAGTTAGGGAGATGGGGCATGAAGTTATTTCTAGCAGTTGGAGACATACAACGTTTAGCTCAGTTCTGGGCATCTTTGAAATACCTATACAAACTTGTTCCTACATAGTAACTTGCAACTTTGAATGAGAATGTGCTTGCTTACAGCAACGTGCTATATGTTCTGAATGCCCGAATTGGGAATCTGTGTCAAAACTTTGTTAGGAATTATGTGATCCTTACTAGCTGGAAGTAAGGGAGATGGGGCATGAAGTTTTGTCTAGGAGTTGGAGACATATCCACTTTAGCTCAGTTCTGGGCATCTTTGAAATACCTATACAAACTTGTTCCTACATAGTAACTTGCAACTTTGAATGAGAATGTGCTTGCTTACAGCAACGTGCTATATGTTCTGAGTGCCCGAATTGGGAATCTGTGTCAAAACTTTCTTAGAAATTATTGCATCTTACTAGATGGAAGAAAGGGAGAAGGGGCATGAAGTTATTTCTAGGAGTTGGAGACATACCATGTTTAGCTCAGTTCTGGGCATCTTTGAAATACCTATACAAAGTTGTTCCTACATAGTAACTTATATCTTTGAATGAGAATGTGCTTGCTTACAGCAACGTGCTATATGTTCTGAATGCCCGAATTTGGAATCTGTGTGAAAACTTTGTTAGGAATTATGTGATCCTTACTAGCTGGACATAAGGGAGTTGGGGCATGAAGTTATTTGTAGGAGTTGGACACATACCAAGTTTAGCACAGTTCTGGGCATCTTTGAAATACCTATACAAACTTGTTCCTACATAGTAACTTGCAACTTTGAATGAGAATGTGCTTGCTTACAGCAACGTGCTCTATGTTCTGAATGCCCGAACTGGGATTCTGTGTCAAAACTTTGTTAGGAATTATGTGATCCTTACTAGCTGGAAGTAAGGGAGATGGGGCATGAAGTTATTTCTAGGAGTTGGACACATACCAAGTTTAGCGCAGTTCTGGGCATCTTTGAAATACCTATACAAACTTGTTCCTACATTGTAACTTGCAACTTTGAATGAGAATGTGCTTGCTTACAGCAACGTGCTATATGTTCTGAATGCCCGAACTGGGAATCTGTGTCCAAACTTTGTTAGGAATTATGTGATGCTTACTAGCTGGAAGTAAGGGAGATGGGGCATGAAGTTATTTCAAGGAGTTGGAGACGTACAACGTTTAGCTCAGTTCTGGGCATCTTTGAAATACCTATACAATCTTGTTCCTACATAGTAACTTGCAACTTTGAATGAGAATGTGCTTGCTTACAGCAACGTGCTATATGTTCTGAATGCCCGAATTGGGAATCTGCGTGAAACTTTGTTAGGAATTATGTGATCCTTACTAGCTGGAAGTAAGGGAGTTGGGGCATGATGATATTTGTAGGAGTTGGACACATACCAAGTTTAGCACAGTTCTGGGCATCTTTGAAATACCTATACAAACTTGTTCCTACATAGTAACTTGCAATTTTGAATGAGAATGTGCTAGCTTACAGCAACGTGCTATATGTTCTGAATGCCCGAATTGGGAATCTGTGTCAAAACTTTGTTAGGAATTATGTGATCCTTACTAGCTGGAAGTAAGGGAGATGGGGCATGAAGTTATTTCTAGGAGTTGGACACATACCAAGTTTAGCGCAATTCTGGGCATCTTTGAAATAACTATACAAACTTGTTCCTACATAGTAACTTGCAACTTTGAATGAGAATGTGCTTGCTTACAGCAACGTGCTATATGCTCTGAATGCCCGAACTGGGAATCTGTGTCAAAACTTTGTTAAGAATTATGTGATCGTTACTAGCTGGAAGTAAGGGAGATGGGGCATGAAGTTATTTCTTGGAGTTGCAGACATACAACGTTTAGCTCAGTTCTGGGCATCTTTGAAATACCTATACAAACATGTTCCTACATAGTAACTTGCAACTTTGAATGAGAATGTGCTTGCTTACAGCAACGTGCTATATGTTCTGAATGCCCGAATTGGGAATCTGTGTCAAAACTTTGTTAGGAATTATGTGATCCTTACTAGCTGGAAGTTAGGGAGATGGGGCATGAAGTTATTTCTAGGAGTTGGAGACATACAACGTTTAGTTCAGTTCTGGGCATCTTTGAAATACCTATACAAACTTGTTCCTACATAGTAACTTGCAACTTTGAATGAGAATGTGCTTGCTTACAGCAACGTGCTATATGTTCTGAATGCCCGAATTGGGAATCTGTGTCAAAACTTTGTTAGGAATTATGTGATCCTTACCAGCTGGAAGTAAGGGAGATGGGGCATGAAGATATTTCTAGGAGTTGGACACATAAGAAGTTTAGCTCAGTTCTGGGCATCTTTGAAATACCTATACAAACTTGTTCCTACATAGTAACTTGCAACTTTGAATGAGAATGTACTTGCTTACAGCAACGTGCTATATGTTCTGAATGCCCGAATTCGGAATCTGTGTCAAAACTTTGTTAGGAATTATGTGATCCTTACTAGCTGGAAGTAAGGGAGATGGGGCATGAAGTTATTTCTAGTAGTTGGAGACATACAACGTTTAGCTCAGTTCTGGGAATCTTTGAAATACCTATACAAACTAGTTCCTACATAGTAACTTGCAACTTTGAATGAGAATGTGCTTGCTTACAGCAACGTGCTATATGTTCTGAATGTCAGAATTGGGAATCTGTGTCAAAACTTTCTTAGAAATTATGTGATCCTTACTAGATGGAAGTAAGGGAGTTGGGGCATGAAGTTATTTCTAGGAGTTGGACACATACCAAGTTTAGCTCAGTTCTGGGCATCTTTGAAATACCTATACAAACTTGTTCCTACATAGTAACTTGCAACTTTGAATGAGAATGTGCTTGCTTACAGCAACGTGCTATATGTTCTGAATTCCCGAATTGGGAATCTGTGTCAAAACTTTCTTAGAATTTAAGTGATCCGTACTAGATGGAAGTAAGGGAGATGGGGCATGAAGTTATTTCTAGGAGTTGGAGAAATACAACGTTTAGATCAGTTCTGGGCATCTTTGAAATACCTATACAAACTTGTTCCTACATAGTAACTTGCATCTTTGAATGAGAATGTGCTTGCTTACAGCAACGTGCTATATGTTCTGAATGCCCGAATTGGGAATCTGTGTCAAAACTTTGTTAGGTATTATGTGATCCTTACTAGCTGGAAGTAAGGGAGTTGGGGCATGAAGTTATTTCTAGGAGTTGGACACATACCAAGTTTAGCACAGTTCTGGGCATCTTTGAAATACCTATACAAACTTGTTCCTACATAGTAACTTGCAACTTTGAATGAGAATGTGCTTGCTTACAGCAACGTGCTATATGTTCTGAATGCCCGAACTGGGAATCAGTGTCAAAACTTTGTTAGGAATTATATGATCCTTACTAGCTGGAAGTAAGGGAGATGGGGCATGAAGTTATTTCTAGGAGTTGGACACATACCAAGTTTAGCGCAGTTCTGGGCATCTTTGAAATACCTATACAAACTTGTTCCTACATTGTAACTTGCAACTTTGAATGAGAATGTGCTTGCTTACAGCAACGTGCTGTATGTTCTGAATGCCCGAACTGGGAATCTGTGTCAAAACTTTGTTAAGAATTATGTGATCGTTACTAGCTGGAAGTAAGGGAGATGGGACATGAAGTTATTTCTGGGAGTTGGA
This sequence comes from Diceros bicornis minor, assembly GCF_020826845.1. Taxonomy (NCBI): domain Eukaryota; kingdom Metazoa; phylum Chordata; class Mammalia; order Perissodactyla; family Rhinocerotidae; genus Diceros; species Diceros bicornis. Next base: position 60,846,169 of record NC_080758.1, read on the forward strand.
GACATACAACGTTTAGCTCAGTTCTGGGCATCTTTGAAATACCTATACAAACTTGTTCCTACATAGTAACTTGCAACTTTGAATGAGAATGTGCTTCCTTACAGCAACGTGCTATATGTTCTGAATGCCCGAATTGGGAATCTGTGTCAAAAGTTTGTTAGGAATTATGTGATCCTTACTAGCTGGAAGTAAGGGAGATGGGGCATGAAGATATTTCTAGGAGTTGGAGACATACAACGTTTAGCTCAGTTCTGGGCATCTTTGAAATACCTGTAAAAACTTGTTCCTACATAGTAACTTGCAACTTTGAATGAGAATGTGCTTGCTTACAGCAACGTGCTATATGTTCTGAATCCCCGAATTGGGAATCTGTGTCAAAACATTCTTAGAAATTATGTGATCCTTACTAGCTGGAAGTAAGGGAGATGGGGCATGAAGTTTTGTATAGGAATTGGAGACATACCCACTTTAGCTCAGTTCTGGGCATCTTTGAAATACCTATACAAACTTGTTCCTACATAGTAACTTGCATCTTTGAATGAGAATGTGCTTGCTTACAGCAACTTGCTATATGTTCTGAATGCCCGAATTCGGAATCTGTGTCAAATCTTTCTTAAGAATTATGTGATCCTTACTAGCTGGAAAAGTAAGGGAGTTGGGGCATGAAGTTATTTCTAGGAGTTGGACACATACCAAGTTTAGCACAGTTCTGGGCATCTTTGAAATACCTATACAAACTTGTTCCTACATAGTAACTTGCAACTTTGAATGAGAATGTGCTTGCTTAAGGCAACGTGCTATATGTTCCGAATGCCCGAATTGGGAATCTATGTCAAAACTTTGTTAGGAATTATGTGATCCTTACTAGCTGGAAGTAAGGGAGATGGGGCATGATGTTATTTCTAGGAGTTGGAGACATATAACGTTTAGCTCAGTTCTGGGCATCTTTGAAATACCTAAACAAACTTGTTTCTACTTAGTCACTTGCAACTTTGAATGAGAATGTGCTTGCTTACAGCAACGTGCTATATGTTCTGAATGCCCGAATTGGGAATCTGTGTCAAAACTTTCTTAGAAATTATGGGATCTTACTAGATGGAAGCAAGGGAGATGGGGCATGAAGTTATTTCTAGGAGTTGGACACATACCAAGTTTAGCTCAGTTCTGGGCATCTTTGAAATACCTATACAGACTTCTTCCTACATAGTAACTTGCATCTTTGAATGAGAATGTGCTTGCTTACAACAACGTGCTATATGTTCTGAATGCCCGAATTGGGAATCTGTGTCAAAACTTTGTTAGGAATGATGTGATCCTTACTAGCTGGAAGTAAGGGAGTTGGGGCATGAAGTTATTTCTAGGAGTTGGACACATACCAAGTTTAGCACAGTTCTGGGCATCTTTGAAATACCTATACAAACTTCTTCCTACATAGTAACTTGCAACTTTGAATGAGAATGTGCTTGCTTACAGCAACGTGCTATATGTTCTGAATGCCCGAATTGGGAATCTGTGTCAAAACTTTGTTAGGAATTATGTGATCCTTACTAGCTGGAAGTAAGGGAGATGGGGCATGAAGTTATTTCTAGCAGTTGGAGACATACAACGTTTAGCTCAATTCTGGGCATCTTTGAAATACCTATACAAACTTGTTCCTACATAGTATCTTGCAACTTTGAATGAGAATGTGCTTGCTTACAGCAACGTGCTATATGTTCTGAATGCCAGATTTGGGACTCTGCGTCAAAACATTATTGGAAATTATGTGATCCTTACTAGATGGAAGTAAGGGAGATGGGGCATGAAGTTATTTCTAGGAGTTGGAGACATACAACGTTTAGCTCAGTTCTGGGCATCTTTGAAATACCTATACAAACTTGTTCCTACATAGTAACTTGCAACTTTGAATGAGATGTGCTTGCTTACAGCAACGTGCTATATGTTCTGAATGCCCGAATTGGGAATCTGTGTCAAAACTTTGTTAGGAATTATGTGATCCTTACCAGCTGGAAGTAAGGGAGATGGGGGATGAAGATATTTCTAGGAGTTGGAGATGTGCTTGCTTACAGCAACGTGCTATATGTTCTGAATGTCAGAATTGGGAATCTGTGTCAAAACTTTCTTAGAAATTATGTGATCCTTACTAGATGGAAGTAAGGGAGTTGGGGCATGAAGTTATTTCTAGGAGTTGGACACATACCAAGTTTAGCTCAGTTCTGGGCATCTTTGAAATACCTATACAAACTTGTTCCTACATAGTAACTTGCAACTTTGAATGAGAATGTGCTTGCTTACAGCAACGTGCTATATGTTCTGAATTCCCGAATTGGGAATCTGTGTCAAAACTTTCTTAGAATTTAAGTGATCCTTACTAGATGGAAGTAAGGGAGATGGGGCATGAAGTTATTTCTAGGAGTTGGAGAAATACAACGTTTAGATCAGTTCTGGGCATCTTTGAAATACCTATACAAACTTGTTCCTACATAGTAACTTGCATCTTTGAATGAGAATGTGCTTGCTTACAGCAACGTGCTATATGTTCTGAATGCCCGAATTGGGAATCTGTGTCAAAACTTTGTTAGGAATTATGTGATCCTTACTAGCTGGAAGTAAGGGAGTTGGGGCATGAAGTTATTTCTAGGAGTTGGACACATACAAAGTTTAGCACAGTTCTGGGCATCTTTGAAATACCTATACAAACTTGTTCCTACATAGTAACTTGCAACTTTGAATGAGAATGTGCTTGCTTACAGCAACGTGCTATATGTTCTGAATGCCCGAATTGGGAATCTGTGTCAAAACTATATTAGGAATTATGTGATCCTTACTAGCTGGAAGTAAGGGAGGTGGGGCATGAAGTTATTTCTAGGAGTTGGAGACATACCCAGTTTAGCTTAGTTCTGGGCATCTTTGAAATACCTATACACACTTGTTCCTACATAGTAACTTGCAACTTTGAATGAGAATGTGCTTGCTTACAGCAACGTGCTATATGTTCTGAATGCCCGAATTGGGAATCTGTGTCAAAAGTTTGTTAGGAATTATGTGATCCTTACTAGCTGGAAGTAAGGGAGATGGGGCATGAAGATATTTCTAGGAGTTGGAGACATACAACGTTTAGCTCAGTTCTGGGCATCTTTGAAATACCTAAACAAACTTGTTCCTACTTAGTCACTTGCAACTTTGAATGAGAATGTGCTTGCTTACAGCAACGTGCTATATGTTCTGAATGCCCGAATTGGGAATCTGTGTCAAAACTTTCTTAGAAATTATGGGATCTTACTAGATGGAAGTAAGGGAGATGGGGCATGAAGTTATTTCTAGGAGTTGGACACATACCAAGTTTAGCTCAGTTCTGGGCATCTTTGAAATACCTATGCAGACTTGTTCCTACATAGTAACTTGCATCTTTGAATGAGAATGTGCTTGCTTACAACAACGTGCTATATGTTCTGAATGCCCGAATTGGGAATCTGTGTCAAAACTTTGTTAGGAATTATGTGATCCTTACTAGCTGGAAGTAAGGGAGTTGGGGCATGAAGTTATTTCTAGGAGTTGGACACATACCAAGTTTAGCACAGTTCTGGGCATCTTTGAAATACCTATACAAACTTGTTCCTACATAGTATCTTGCAACTTTGAATGAGAATGTGCTTGCTTACAGCAACGTGCTATATGTTCTGAATGCCCGAATTGGGAATCTGTGTCAAAACTTTGTTAGGAATTATGTGATCCTTACTAGCTGGAAGTAAGGGAGATGGGGCATGAAGTTATTTCTAGCAGTTGGAGACATACCAATTTTAGCTCAGTTCTGGGCATCTTTGAAATACCTATACAAACTTGTTCCTACATAATAACTTGCAACTTTGAATGAGAATGTGCTTGCTTACAGCAACGTGCTAAATGTTCTGAATGCCAGAATTGGGACTCTGTGTCAAAACTTTCTTGGAAATTATGTGATCCTTACTAGATGGAAGTAAGGGAGATGGGGCATGAAGTTATTTCTAGGAGTTGGAGACATGCCAAGGTTAGCTCAGTTCTGGGCATCTTTGAAATACCTATACAAACTTGTTCCTACATAGTAACTTGCAACTTTGAATGAGAATGTGCTTGCTTACAGCAACGTGCTATATGTTCTGAATGCCCGAATTGGGAATCTGTGTCAAAACTTTGTTAGGAATTATGTGATCCTTACTAGCTGGAAGTAAGGGAGATGGGGCATGAAGTTATTTCTAGGAGTTGGAGACATACCAAGTTTAGTTCAGTTCTGGACATCTTTGAAATACCTATACAAACTTGTTCCTACATAGTAACTTGCAACTTTGAATGAGAATGTGCTTGCTTACACCAACGTGCTATATGTTCTGAATGCCCGAATTGGGAATCTGTGTCAAAATTTTGTTAGGAATTATGTGAGCCTTACTAGCTGGAAGTAAGGGAGATGGGGCATGAAGTTATTTCTAGGATTTGGAGACATACAACGTTTAGCTCAGTTCTGGGCATCTTTGAAATACCTGTAAAAACTTGTTCCTACATAGTAACTTGCAAATTTGAATGAGAATGTGCTTGCTTACAGCAACGTGCTATATGTTCTGAATGCCCGAATTGGGAATCTGTGTCAAAACTTTCTTAGAAATTATGTGATCCTTACTAGCTGGAAGTAAGAGAGATGGGGCATGAAGTTATTTCTAGGAGTTGGACGCATACCAAGGTTAGCTCAGTTCTCGGCATCTTTGAAATACCTATACAAACTTGTTCCTACATAGTAACTTGCATCTTTGAATGAGAATGTGCTTGCTTACAGCAACTTGCTATATGTTCTGAATGCCCGAATTGGGAATCTGTGTCAAAACTTTCTTAGGAGTTATGTGATCCTTACTAGCTGGAAAAGTAAGGGAGTTGGGGCATGAAGTTATTTCTAGGAGTTGCACACATACCAAGTTTAGCACAGTTCTGGGCATCTTTGAAATACCTATACAAACTTGTTCCTACATAGTAACTTGCAACTTTGAATGAGAATGTGCTTTCTTACAGCAACGTGCTATATGTTCCGAATGACCGAATTGGGAATCTATGTCAAAACTTTGTTAGGAATTATGTGATACTTACTAGCTGGAAGTAAGGGAGATGGGGCATGAAGTTATTTCTAGGAGTTGGAGACATACAAAGTTTAGCTCCGTTCTGGGCATCTTTGAAATACCTATACAAACTTGTTCCTACATAGTAACTTGCAACTTTGAATGAGAATGTGCTTGCTTACAGCAACGTGCTATATGTTCTGAATGCCCGAATTGGGAATCTGTGTCAAAACTTTCTTAGAAATTATGGGATCTTACTAGATGGAAGAAAGGGAGATGGGGCATGAAGTTATTTCTAGGAGTTGGAGACATACCAAGTTTAGCTCAGTTCTGGGCATCTTTGAAATACCTATACAAACTTGTTCCTACATAGTAACTTGCATCTTTGAATGAGAATGTGCTTGCTTACAGCAACGTGCTATAAGTTCTGAATGCCCGAATTGGGAATCTGTGTGAAAACTTTGTTAGGAATTATGTGATCCTTACAAGCTGGAAGTAAGGGAGTTGGGGCATGAAGTTATTTCTAGGAGTTGGAGACATACCAACTTTATTTCAGTTCTGGGCATCTTTGAAATACCTATACAAACTTGTTCCTACATAGTAACTTGCAACTTTGAATGAGAATGTGCTTACTTACAGCAACGTGCTATATGTTCTGAATGCCCGAAATGGGAATCTGTGTCAAAAGTTTGTTAGGAATTATGTGATCCTTACTAGCTGGAAGTAAGGGAGATGGGGCATGAAGTTATTTCTAGGAGTTGGACACATACAACGTTTAGCTCAGTTCTGGGCATCTTTGAAATACCTATACAAACTTGTTCCTACATAGTAACTTGCAACTTTGAATGAGAATGTGCTTGCTTACAGCAACGTGCTATATGTACTGAATGCCCGAATTGGGAATCTGTGTCAAAACTTTCTTAGAAATTATGTGATCCTTACTAGCTGGATGTAAGGGAGATGGGGCGTGAAGTTATTTCTAGGAGTTGGAGACATACAACCTTTAGCTCAGTTCTGGGCATCTTTGAAATACCTATACAAACATCTTCCTACATAGTAACTTGCAACTTTGAATGAGAATGTGCTTGCTTACAACATCGTGCTCTATGTTCCGAATGCGCGAATTGGTAATCTGTGTCAAAACTTTGTTAGGAATTATGTGATCCTTACTAGCTGGAAGTAAGGGAGATGGGGCATGAAGTAATTTCTAGGAGTTGGAGACATACCAAGGTTAGCTCAGTTCTGGGCATCTTAGAAATACCTATACAAACTTGTTCCTACATAGTAACTTGATACTTTGAATGAGAATGTGCTTGCTTACAGCAACGTGGTATATGTTCTGAATGCCCGAATTCGGAATCTGTGTCAAAACTTTGTTAGAAATTATGTGATCCTTACTAGCTGGAAATAAGGGAGATGGGTCATGAAGTTATTTCTAGGAGTTGGAGACATACCAAGTTTAGCTCAGTTCTGGGCATCTTTGAAATACCTATACAAACTTGTTCCTACATAGTGGCTTGCAACTTTGAATGAGAATGTGCTTGCTTACAGCAACGTGCTATATGTTCTGAATGCCCGAATAGGGAATCTGTGTCAAAAGTGTGTTAGGAAATATGTGATCCTTACTAGCTGGAAGTAAGGGAGATGGGGCATGAAGTTATTTCTAGGAGTTGGAGACATACCAAGTATAGCTCAGTTCTGGGCATCTTTGAAATACCTATACAAACTTGTTTCTACATAGAAACCTGCAACTTTGATGAGAATGTGCTTACTTACACCAACGTGCTATATGTTCTGAATTCCCGAATTGGGAATCTGTGTCAAAACTTTGTTAGGAATTATGTGATCCTTACTAGCTGGAAGTAAGGGAGATGGGGCATGTAGTTATTTCTAGGAGTTGGAGACATACAACGTTTAGCTCAGTTCTGGGCATCTTTGAAATACCTATACAAACTTGTTCCTACATAGTAACTTGCAACTTTGAATAAGAATGTGCTTGCTTACAGCAACGTGCTATATGTTCTGAATGCCCGAATTGGAAATCTGTGTCAAAACTTTGTTAGAAATTATGTGATCCTTAATTTCTGGAAGTAAGGGAGATGGGGCATGAAGTTTTGTCTAGGAGTTGGAGACATACCCACTTTAGCTCAATTCTGGGTATCTTTGAAATACCTATACAAACTTGTTCCTACATAGTAACTTGCAACTTTGAATGAGAATGTGCTTGCTTACAGCAACGTGCTATATGTTCTGAATGCCCGAATTGGGAATCTGTGTCAAAAGTTTGTTAGGAATTATGTGATCCTTACTAGCTGGAAGTAAGGGAGATGGGGCATGAAGTTATTTCTAGGAGTTGGACACATACAACGTTTAGCTCAGTTCTGGGCATCTTTGAAATACCTATACAAACTTGTTCCTACATAGTAACTTGCAACTTTGAATGAGAATGTGCTTGCTTACAGCAATGTGCTATATGTACTGAATGCCCGAATTGGGAATCTGTGTCAAAACTTTCTTAGAAATTATGTGATCCTTACTATCTGGATGTAAGGGAGATGGGGCGTGAAGTTATTTCTAGGAGTTGGAGACATACAACCTTTAGCTCAGTTCTGGGCATCTTTGAAATACCTATACAAACATCTTCCTACATAGTAACTTGCAACTTTGAATGAGAATGTGCTTGCTTACAGCATCGTGCTCTATGTTCCGAATGCGCGAATTGGTAATCTGTGTCAAAACTTTGTTAGGAATTATGTGATCCTTACTAGCTGGAAGTAAGGGAGATGGGGCATGAAGTAATTTCTAGGAGTTGGAGACATACCAAGGTAAGCTCAGTTCTGGGCATCTTTGAAATACCTATACAAACTTGTTCCTACATAGTAACTTGAAACTTTGAATGAGAATGTGCTTGCTTACAGCAACGTGCTATATGTTCTGAATGCCCGAATTGGGAATCTGTGTCAAAACTTTGTTACAAATTATGTGATCCTTACTAGCTGGAAATAAGGGAGATGGGTCATGAAGTTATTTCTAGGAGTTGGAGACATACCAAGTTTAGCTCAGTTCTGGGCATCTTTGAAATACCTATACAAACTTGTTCCTACATAGTAACTTGCAACTTTGAATGAGAATGTGCTTGCTTACAGCAACGTGCTATATGTTCTGAATGCCCGAATTGGGAATCTGTGTCAAAAGTGTGTTAGGAAATATGTGATCCTTACTAGCTGGAAGTAAGGGAGATGGGGCATGAAGTTATTTCTAGGAGTTGGAGACATACCAAGTATAGCTCAGTTCTGGGCATCTTTGAAATACCTATACAAACTTGTTTCTACATAGAAACTTGCAACTTTGATGAGAATGTGCTTACTTACACCAACGTGCTATATGTTCTGAATTCCCGAATTGGGAATCTGTGTCAAAACTTTGTTAGGAATTATGTGATCCTTACTAGCTGGAAGTAAGGGAGATGGGGCATGTAGTTATTTCTAGGAGTTGGAGACATACAACGTTTAGCTCAGTTCTGGGCATCTTTGAAATACCTATACAAACTTGTTCCTACATAGTAACTTGCAACTTTGAATAAGAATGTGCTTGCTTACAGCAACGTGCTATATGTTCTGAATGCCCGAATTGGGAATCTGTGTCAAAACTTTGTTAGAAATTATGTGATCCTTAATTTCTGGAAGTAAGGGAGATGGGGCATGAAGTTTTGTCTAGGAGTTGGAGACATACCCACTTTAGCTCAATTCTGGGTATCTTTGAAATACCTATACAAACTTGTTCCTACATAGTAACTTGCAACTTTGAATGAGAATGTGCTAGCTTACAGCAACGTGCTATATGTTCTGAATGCCCGAATTTGGATTCTGTGTCAAAACTTTGTTAGGAATTATGTGATCCTTACTAGCTGGAAGTAAGGGAGATGGGGCATGAAGATATTTCTAGGAGTTGGAGACATACCAAGTTTAGCTCAGTTCTGGGCATCTTTGAAATACCTATACAAACTTGTTTCTACATAGTAACTTGCAACTTTGAATGAGAATGTGCTTGCTTACAGCAACGTGCTATATGTTCTGAATGACCGAATTGGGAATCTGTGTCAAAACTTTGTTAGGAATTATGTGAACCTTACAAGCTGGAAGTAAGGGAGATGGGGCATGAAGTTATTTCTAGGAGTTGGAGACATACATCGTTTAGCTCAGTTCTGGGCATCTTTGAAATACCTATACAAACCTGTTCCTACATAGTAACTTGCAACTTTGAATGAGAATGTGCTTGCTTACAGCAACGTGCTATATGTTCTGAAAGCCCGAATTGGGAATCTGTGTCAAAACTCTGTTAGGAATTATGTGATCCTTACTAGCTGGAAGTAAGGGAAATGGGGCATGAAGTTATTTCTAGGAGTTGGACACATGCCAAGTTTAGCTCAGTTCTGGGCATCTTTGAAATACCTATACAAACTTGTTCCTACATAGTAACTTGCAACTTTTAATGAGAATGTGCTTGCTTACAGCAATGTGCTATATGTTCTGAATGCCCGAATTGGGAATCTGTGTCAATACTTTGTTAGGAATTATGTGATCCTTTCTAGCTGGAAGTAAGGGAGGTGGGGCATGAAGTTATTTGTAGGAGTTGGAGACATACAAAGTTTAGCACAGTTCTGGGCATCTTTGAAATACTTAAACACACTTGTTCCTACATAGTAACTTGCAACTTTGAATGAGAATGTGCTTGCTTACAGCAACGTGCTCTATGTTCTCAATGCCCGAATTGGGAATCTGTGTCAAAACTTTGTTAGGAATTATGTGATCCTTACTAGCTGGATGTAAGGGAGATGGAGCATGAATTTATTTCTAGGAGTTGGACACATACAACGTTTAGCGCAGTTCTGGGCATCTTTGAAATACCTATACAAACTTGTTCCTACATAGTAACTTGCAACTTTGAATGAGAATGTGCTTGCTCACAGCAACGTGCTATATGTTCTGAATGCCCGAATTGGGAATCTGTGTCAAAACTTTCTTAGAAATTATGTGATCCTTAATAGATGGAAGTAAGGGAGATGGGGCATGAAGTTTTGTCTAGGAGTTGGAGACATACCCACTTTAGCTCAATTCTGGGTATCTTTGAAATACCTATACAAACTTGTTCCTACATAGTAACTTGCAACTTTGAATGAGAATGTGCTAGCTTACAGCAACGTGCTATATGTTCTGAATGCCCGAATTTGGATTCTGTGTCAAAACTTTGTTAGGAATTATGTGATCCTTACTAGCTGGAAGTAAGGGAGATGGGGCATGAAGATATTTCTAGGAGTTGGAGACATACCAAGTTTAGCTCAGTTCTGGGCATCTTTGAAATACCTATACAAACTTGTTTCTACATAGTAACTTGCAACTTTGAATGAGAATGTGCTTGCTTACAGCAACGTGCTATATGTTCTGAATGCCCGAATTGGGAATCTGTGTCAAAACTTTGTTAGGAATTATGTGATCCTTACTAGCTGGAAGTAAGGGAGATGGGGCATGAAGTTATTTCTAGGAGTTGGAGACATACATCGTTTAGCTCAGTTCTGGGCATCTTTGAAATACCTATACAAACCTGTTCCTACATAGTAACTTGAACTTTGAAAGAGAATGTGCTTGCTTACAGCAACGTGCTATATGTTCTGAATGCCCGAATTGGGAATCTGTGTCAAAACTCTGTTAGGAATTATGTGATCCTTACTAGCTGGAAGTAAGGGAAATCGGGCATGAAGTTATTTCTAGGAGTTGGACACATGCCAAGTTTAGCTCAGTTCTGGGCATCTTTGAAATACCTATACAAACTTGTTCCTACATAGTAACTTGCAACTTTGAATGAGAATGTGCTTGCTTACAGCAACGTGCTATATGTTCTGAATGCCCGAATTGGGAATCTGTGTCAATACTTTGTTAGGAATTATGTGATCCTTACTAGCTGGAAGTAAGGGAGGTGGGGCATGAAGTTATTTGTAGGACTTGGAGACATACAAAGTTTAGCACAGTTCTGGGCATCTTTGAAATACTTAAACACACTTGTTCCTACATAGTAACTTGCAACTTTGAATGAGAATGTGCTTGCTTACAGCAACGTGCTCTATGTTCTCAATGCCCTAATTGGGAATCTGTGTCAAAACTTTGTTAGGAATTATGTGATCCTTACTAGCTGGATGTAAGGGAGATGGAGCATGAAGTTATTTCTAGGAGTTGGACACATACAACGTTTAGCGCAGTTCTGGGCATCTTTGAAATACCTATACAAACTTGTTCCTACATAGTAACTTGCAACTTTGAATGAGAATGTGCTTGCTCACAGCAACGTGCTATATGTTCTGAATGCCCGAATTGGGAATCTGTGTCAAAACTTTCTTAGAAATTATGTGATCCTTAATAGATGGAAGTAAGGGAGATGGGGCATGAAGTTATTTCTAGGAGTTGGAGACATACCAAGGTTAGCTCAGTTCTGGGCATCTTTGAAATACCTATACAAACTTGTTCCTACATAGTAACTTGCAACTTTGAATGAGAATGTGCTTGCTTACAGCAACGTGCTATATGTTCTGAATGCCCGAATTGGGAATCTGTGTCAAAAGTATGTTAGGAATTATGTGATCCTTACTAGCTGGAAGTAAGGGAGGTGGGGCATGAAGTTATTTCTAGGAGTCGGAGACATACCAAGTTTAGCTCAGTTCTGGGCATCTTTGAAATACCTATACAAACTTGTTCCTACATAGTAACTTGCAACTTTGAATGAGAATGTGCTTGCTTACACCAACGTGCTATATGTTCTGAATGCCCGAATTGGGAATCTGTGTCAAAATTTTGTTAGGAATTATGTGATCCTTACTAGCTGGAAGTAAGGGAGATGGGGCATGAAGTTATTTCTAGTAGTTGGAGACATACAACGTTTAGCTCAGTTCTGGGCATCTTTGAAATACCTGTAAAAACTTGTTCCTACATAGTAACTTGCAAATTTGAATGAGAATGTGCTTGCTTACAGCAACGTGCTATATGTTCTGAATGCCCGAATTGGGAATCTGTGTCAAAACTTTCTTAGAAATTATGTGATCCTTACTAGCTGGAAGTAAGGGAGATGGGGCATGAAGTTATTTCTAGGAGTTGGAGACATACCAAGGTTAGCTCAGTTCTCGGCATCTTTGAAATACCTATACAAACTTGTTCCTACATAGTAACTTGCATCTTTGAATGAGAATGTGCTTGCTTACAGCAACTTGCTATATGTTCTGAATGCCCGAATTGGGAATCTGTGTCAAAACTTTCTTAGGAGTTATGTGATCCTTACTAGCTGGAAAAGTAAGGGAGTTGGGGCATGAAGTTATTTCTAGGAGTTGGACACATACCAAGTTTAGCACAGTTCTGGGCATCTTTGAAATACCTATTCAAACTTGTTTCTACATAGTAACTTGCAACTTTGAATGAGAATGTGCTTTCTTACAGCAACGTGCTATATGTTCCGAATGCCCGAATTGGGAATCTATGTCAAAACTTTGTTAGGAATTATGTGATACTTACTAGCTGGAAGTAAGGGAGATGGGGCATGAAGTTATTTCTAGGAGTTGGAGACATACAAAGTTTAGCTCCGTTCTGGGCATCTTTGAAATACCTATACAAACTTGTTCCTACATAGTAACTTGCAACTTTGAATGAGAATGTGCTTGCTTACAGCAACGTGCTATATGTTCTGAATGCCCGAATTGGGAATCTGTGTCAAAACTTTCTTAGAAATTATGGGATCTTACTAGATGGAAGAAAGGGAGATGGGGCATGAAGTTATTTCTAGGAGTTGGAGACATACCAAGTTTAGCTCAGTTCTGGGCATCTTTGAAATACCTATACAAACTTGTTCCTACATAGTAACTTGCATCTTTGAATGAGAATGTGCTTGCTTACAGCAACGTGCTATAAGTTCTGAATGCCCGAATTGGGAATCTGTGTGAAAACTTTGTTAGGAATTATGTGATCCTTACAAGCTGGAAGTAAGGGAGTTGGGGCATGAAGTTATTTGTAGGAGTTGGACACATAACAAGTTTAGCTCAGTTCTGGGCATCTTTGAAATACCTATACAAACTTGTTCCTACATAGTAACTTGCAACTTTGAATGAGAATGTGCTTGCTTACAGCAACGTGCTATATGTTCTGAATGCCCGAATTGGGAATCTGTGTCAAAACTTTGTTAGGAATTATGTGATCCTTACTAGCTGGAAGTAAGGGAGATGGGGCATGAAGTTATTTCTAGGAGTTGGACACATACCAAGTTTAGCGCAGTTCTGGGCATCTTTGAAATACCTATACAAACTTGTTCCTACATAGTAACTTGCAACTTTGAATGAGAATGTGCTTGCTTACAGCAACGTGCTATATGTTCTGAATGCCCGAATTGGGAATCTGTGTCAAAAGTGTGTTAGGAAATATGTGATCCTTACTAGCTGGAAGTAAGGGAGATGGGGCATGAAGTAATTTCTAGGAGTTGGAGACATACCAAGTATAGCTCAGTTCTGGGCATCTTTGAAATACCTATACAAACTTGTTTCTACATAGAAACTTGCAACTTTGATGAGAATGTGCTTACTTACACAAACGTGCTATATGTTCTGAATTCCCGAATTGGGAATCTGTGTCAAAACTTTTTTAGGAATTATGTGATCCTTACTAGCTGGAAGTAAGGGAGATGGGGCATGTAGTTATTTCTAGGAGTTGGAGACATACAACGTTTAGCTCAGTTCTGGGCATCTTTGAAATACCTATACAAACTTGTTCCTACATAGTAACTTGCATCTTTGAATAAGAATGTGCTTGCTTACAGCAACGTGCTATATGTTCTGAATGCCCGAATTGGGAATCTGTGTCAAAACTTTGTTAGAAATTATGTGATCCTTAATTTCTGGAAGTAAGGGAGATGGGGCATGAAGTTTTGTCTAGGAGTTGGAGACATACCCACTTTAGCTCAATTCTGGGTATCTTTGAAATACCTATACAAACTTGTTCCTACATAGAAACTTGCAACTTTGAATGAGAATGTGCTAGCTTACAGCAACGTGCTATATGTTCTGAATGCCCGAATTTGGATTCTGTGTCAAAACTTTGTTAGGAATTATGTGATCCTTACTAGCTGGAAGTAAGGGAGATGGGGCATGAAGATATTTCTAGGAGTTGGAGACATACCAAGTTTAGCTCAGTTCTGGGCATCTTTGAAATACCTATACAAACTTGTTCCTACATAGTAACTTGCAACTTTGAATGAGAATGTGCTTGCTTACAGCAACGTGCTATATGTTCTGAATGCCCGAATTGGGAATCTGTGTCAAAACTTTGTTAGGAATTATGTGATCCTTACTAGCTGGAAGTAAGGGAGATGGGGCATGAAGTTATTTCTAGGAGTTGGAGACATACATCGTTTAGCTCAGTTCTGGGCATCTTTGAAATACCTATACAAACCTGTTCCTACATAGTAACTTGCAACTTTGAATGAGAATGTGCTTGCTTACAGCAACGTGCTATATGTTCTGAATGCCCGAATTGGGAATCTGTGTCAAAACTCTGTTAGGAATTATGTGATCCTTACTAGCTGGAAGTAAGGGAAATGGGGCATGAAGTTATTTCTAGGAGTTGGACACATGCCAAGTTTAGCTCAGTTCTGGGCATCTTTGAAATACCTATACAAACTTGTTCCTACATAGTAACTTGCAACTTTGAATGAGAATGTGCTTGCTTACAGCAACGTGCTATATGTTCTGAATGCCCGAATTGGGAATCTGTGTCAAAACTTTCTTAGAAATTATGGGATCTTACTAGATGGAAGAAAGGGAGATGGGGCATGAAGTTATTTCTAGGAGTTGGAGACATACCAAGTTTAGCTCAGTTCTGGGCATCTTTGAAATACCTATACAAACTTTTTCCTACATAGTAACTTGCATCTTTGAATGAGAATGTGCTTGCTTACAGCAACGTGCTATAAGTTCTGAATGCCCGAATTGGAAATCTGTGTGAAAACTTTGTTAGAAATTATGTGATCCTTACAAGCTGGAAGTAAGGGAGTTGGGGCATGAAGTTATTTGTAGGAGTTGGACACATACCAAGTTTAGCTCAGTTCTGGGCATCTTTGAAATACCTATACAAACTTGTTCCTACATAGTAACTTGCAACTTTGAATGAGAATGTGCTTGCTTTCAGCAACGTGCTATATGTTCTGAATGCCCGAATTGGGAATCTGTGTCAATACTTTGTTAGGAATTATGTGATCCTTACTAGCTGGAAGTAAGGGAGATGGGGCATGAAGTTATTTCTAGGAGTTGGAGACATACCAAGGTTAGCTCAGTTCTCGGCATCTTTGAAATACCTATACAAACTTGTTCCTACATAGTAACTTGCATCTTTGAATGAGAATGTGCTTGCTTACAGCAACTTGCTATATGTTCTGAATGCCCGAATTGGGAATCTGTGTCAAAACTTTCTTAGGAGTTATGTGATCCTTACTAGCTGGAAAAGTAAGGGAGTTGGGGCATGAAGTTATTTCTAGGAGTTGGACACATACCAAGTTTAGCACAGTTCTGGGCATCTTTGAAATACCTATACAAACTTGTTCCTACATAGTAACTTGCAACTTTGAATGAGAATGTGCTTTCTTACAGCAACGTGCTATATGTTCCGAATGCCCGAATTGGGAATCTATGTCAAAACTTTGTTAGGAATTATGTGATACTTACTAGCTGGAAGTAAGGGAGATGGGGCATGAAGTTATTTCTAGGAGTTGGAGACATACAAAGTTTAGCTCCGTTCTGGGCATCTTTGAAATACCTATACAAACTTGTTCCTACATAGTAACTTGCAACTTTGAATGAGAATGTGCTTGCTTACAGCAACGTGCTATATGTTCTGAATGCCCGAATTGGGAATCTGTGAAAACTGTCTTAGAAATTATGGGATCTTACTAGATGGAAGAAAGGGAGATGGGGCATGAAGTTATTTCTAGGAGTTGGAGACATACCAAGTTTAGCTCAGTTCTGGGCATCTTTGAAATACCTATACAAACTTTTTCCTACATAGTAACTTGCATCTTTGAATGAGAATGTGCTTGCTTACAGCAACGTGCTATAAGTTCTGAATGCCCGAATTGGGAATCTGTGTGAAAACTTTGTTAGAAATTATGTGATCCTTACAAGCTGGAAGTAAGGGAGTTGGGGCATGAAGTTATTTGTAGGAGTTGGACACATACCAAGTTTAGCTCAGTTCTGGGCATCTATGAAATACCTATACAAACTTGTTCCTACATAGTAACTTGCAACTTTGAATGAGAATGTGCTTGCTTACAGCAACGTGCTATATGTTCTGAATGCCCGAATTGGGAATCTGTGTCAAAACTTTGTTAGGAATGATGTGATCCTTACTAGCTGGAAGTTAGGGAGATGGGGCATGAAGTTATTTCTAGGAGTTGGAGACATACACACTTTCGCTCAGTTCTGGGCATCTTTGAAATACCTATACAAACCTGTTCCTACATAGTAATTTGCAACTTTGAATGAGAATGTGCTTGCTTACAGCAACGTGCTATATGTTCTGAATGCCCGAATTGGGAAACTGTGTCAAAACTTTGTTAGGAATTATGTGATCCTTATATGCTGGAAGTAAGGGAGATGGGGCATGAAGTTATTTCTAGGAGTTTGACACATACCAAGTTTAGCTCAGTTCTGGGCATCTTTGAAATACCTATACAAACTTGTTCCTACATAGTAACTTGCAACTTTGAATGAGAATGTGCTTGCTTACAGCAACGTGCTATATGTTCTGAATGCCCGAATGGGGAATCTGTGTCAAAACTTTGTTAGGAATTATGTGATCCTTACTAGCTGGAAGTAAGGGAGATGGGGCATGAAGTTATTTCTAGGAGTTGGAGACATACAACGTTTAGCTCAGTTCTGGGCATCTTTGAAATACCTATACAAACTTGTTCCTACATAGTAACTTGCAACTTTGAATGAGAATGTGCTTGCTTACAGCAACGTGCTATATGATCCGAATGCCCGAATTGGGAATCTGTGTCAAAACTTTGTTAGGAATTATGTGATCCTTACTAGCTGGAAGTAAGGGAGATGGGGCATGAAGTTATTTCTAGGAGTTGGAGACATACCAAGTTTAGCTCAGTTCTGGGCATCTTTGAAATTCCTATACAAACTTGTTCCTACATAGTAACTTGCAACTTTGAATGAGAATGTGCTTACTTACAGCAACGTGCTATATGTTCTGAATGCCCGAATTGGGAATCTGTGTCAAAACTTTGTTAGGAATTATGTGATCCTTGCTAGCTGGAAGTAAGGGAGATGGGGCATGAAGTTATTTCTAGGAGTTGGAGACATACCAAGTTTAGCTCAGTTCTGGGCATCTTTGAAATACCTATACAAACTTGTTCCTACATAGTAACTTGCAACTTTGAATGAGAATGTGCTTGCTTACAGCAACGTGCTATATGTTCTGAATGCCCGAATGGGGAATCTGTGTCAAAACTTTGTTAGGAATTATGTGATCCTTACTAGCTGGAAGTAAGGGAGATGGGGCATGAAGTTATTTCTAGGAGTTGGAGACATACAACGTTTAGCTCAGTTCTGGGCATCTTTGAAATACCTATACAAACTTGTTCCTACATAGTATCTTGCAACTTTGAATGAGAATGTGCTTACTTACAGCAACGTGCTATATGTTCTGAATGCCCGAATTGGGAATCTGTGTCAAAACTTTGTTAGGAATTATGTGATCCTTACTAGCTGGAAGTAAGGGAGATGGGGCATGAAGTTATTTCTAGGAGTTGGAGACATACCAAGTTTAGCTCAGTTCTGGGCATCTTTGAAATACCTATACAAACTTGTTCCTACATAGTAACTTGCAACTTTGAATGAGAATGTGCTTGCTTACAGCAACGTGCTATATGTTCTGAATGCCCGAATTGGGATTCTGTGTCAAAACTTTCTTAGAAATTATGGAATCTTACTAGATGAAAGTAAGGGAGATGGGGCATGAAGTTATTTCTAGGAGTTAGAGACATACCAAGTTTAGCACAGTTCTGGGCATCTTTGAAATACCTATACAAACTTGTTCCTACATAGTAACTTGCATCTTTGAATGAGAATGTGCTTGTTTACAGCAACGTGCTATATGTTCTGAATGCCCGAATTGGGAATCTGTGTCAAAACTTTGTTAGGAATCATGTGATTCTTACTAGCTGAAAGTAAGAAAGTTGGGGCATGAAGTTATTTCTAGGAGTTGGACACATACCAAGTTTAGCACAGTTCTGGGCATCTTTGAAATACCTATACAAACCTGTTCCTACATAGTAACTTGCAACTTTGAATGAGAATGTGCTTGCTTACAGCAACGTGCTATATGTTCTGAATGCCCGAATTGGGAATCTGTGTCAAAACTTTGTTAGGAATTATGTGATCCTTACTAGCTGGAAGTAAGGGAGATGGGGCATGAAGTTATTTCTAGGAGTTGGAAACATACCAAGTTTAGCACAGTTCTGGGCATCTTTGAAATACCTATACAAACTTGTTCCTACATAGTAACTTTCAACTTTGAATGAGAATGTGCTTGCTTACAGCAACGTGCTATATGTTCTGAATGCCCGAATTGGGAATCTGTGTCAAAACTTTGTTTGGAATTATGTGATCCTTACTAGCTGGAAGTAAGGAAGATGGGGCATGAAGTTATTTCTAGGTGTTGGAGACATACATAGGTTAGCTCAGTTCTGGGCATCTTTGAAATACCTATACAAACTTGTTCCTACATAGTAACTTGCAACTTTGAATGAGAATGTGCTTGCTTACAGAAACGTGCTATATATTCTCAATGCCTGAATTGGGAATCTGTGTCAAAACGTTGTTAGGAATTATGTGATCCTTACTAGCTGGAAGTAAGGGAGATGGGGCATGAAGTTATTTCTAGGAGTTGGAGATATACACACTTTAGCTCAGTTCTGGGTTTCTTTGAAAGTCCTATACAAACTTGTTCCTACATAGTAACTTGCAACTTTGAATGAGAATGTGCTTGCTTACAGCAACGTGCTATATGTTCTGAATGCCCGAATTGGGAATCTGTGTCAAAACTTTGTTAGGAATTATGTGATCCTTAAAGGCTGGAAGTAAGGGAGATGGGTCATGAAGTTATTTCTAGGAGTTGGAGACATACAACGTTTAGCTAAGTTCTGGCCATCTTTGAAATACCTATACAAACCTCTTCCTACATAGTAACTTGCAACTTTGAATGAGAATGTGCTTGCTTACAGCAACGTGCTATATGTTCTGAATGCCCGAATTGGGAATCTGTGTCAAAACTTTCTTAGAAATTATGTGATCCTTACTAGCTGGAAGTAAGGGAGATGGGGCATGAAGTTATTTCTAGGAGTTGGAGACATACAATGTTTAGCTCAGTTCTGGACATCTTTGAAATACCAATACAAACTTGTTCCTACATAGTAACTTGCAACTTTGAAAGAGAATGTGCTTGCTTACAGCAACGTGCTATATGTTCTGAAGGCCCGAATTGGGAATCTGTGTCAAAACTTTGTTAGAAATTATGTGATCCTTACTAGCTGGAAGTAAGGGAGATGGGGCATGAAGTTTTGTCTAGGAGTTGGAGACATACCCACTTTAGCTCAGTTCTGGGCATCTTTGAAATACCTATACAAACTTGTTCCTACATAGTAACTTGCAACTTTGAATGAGAATGTGCTTGCTTACAGCAACGTGCTATATGTTCTGAATGTCCGAATTGGGAATCTGTGTCAAAACTTTGTTAGGAATTATGTGATCCTTACTAGCTGGAAGTAAGGGAGATGGGGCATGAAGATATTTCTAGGAATTGGAGACATACAACGTTTAGCTCAGTTCTGGGCATCTTTGAAATACCTATACAAACTTGTTCCTACATAGTAACTTGCAACATTGAATGACAATGTGCTTGCTTACAGCAACGTGCTATATGTTCTGAATGCCCGAATTGGGAATCTGTGTCAAAACTTTCTTAGAAACTATGGAATCTTACTAGATGGAAGTAAGGGAGATGGGGCATGAAGTTATTTCTAGGATTTGGAGACATACCAAGTTTAGCTCAGTTCTGGGCATCTTTGAAATACCTATACAAACCTGTTCCTACATAGTAACTTGCAACTTTGAATGAGAATGTGCTTGCTTACAGCAACGTGCTATATGTTCTGAATGCCCGAATTGGGACTCTGTGTCATAATTTTGTTAGGAATTATGTGATCATTACTAGCTGGAAGTAAGGGAGATGGGGCATGAAGTTATTTCTAGGAGTTGGACACATACCAAGGTTAGCTCAGTTCTGGGCATCTTTGAAATACCTATACAAACTTGTTCCTACATAGTAACTTGCAACTTTGAATGAGAATGTGCTTGCTTACAGCAACGTGCTATATGTTCTGAATGCCCGAATTGGGAATCTGTGTCAAAACTTTGTTAGGAATTATGTGATCCTTACTAGCTGGAAGTAAGGGAGATGGGGCATGAAGTTATTTCTAGGAGTTGGACACATACCAAGTTTAGCTCAGTTCTGGGTATCTTTGAAATACCTATACAAACTTGTTCCTACATAGTAACTGGCAACTTTGAATGAGAATGTGCTTGCTTACAGCAACGTGCTATATGTTCTGAATGCCCGAATTGGGAATCTGTGTCAAAACTTTGTTAGGAATTAATTGATCCTTACTAGCTGGAAGTAAGAGAGATGGGGCAGGAAGTTTTGTCTAGGAGTTGGAGACATACCCACTTTAGCTCAGTTCTGGGCATCTTTGAAATACCTATACAAACTTGTTCCTACATAGTAACTTGCAACTTTGAAAGAGAATGTGCTTGCTTACAGCAACGTGCTATATGTTCCGAATGCCCGAATTGGGAATCTGTGTTAAAACTTTGTTAGGAATTATGTGATCCTTACTAGCTGGAAGTAAGGGAGATGGGGCATGAAGTTATTTCTAGGAGTTGGAGACATACCAAGGTTAGCTCAGTTCTGGGCATTTTTGAAATACCTATACAAACTTGTTCCTACATAGTAACTTGCAACTTTGGATCAGAATGTGCTTGCTTACAGCAACGTGCCATATGTTCTGAATGCCCGAATTGGGAATCTGTGTCAAAACTTTGATAGGGATTATGTGATCCTTACTAGCTGGAAGTAAGGGAGATGGGGCATGAAGTTATTTCTAGGAGTTGGAGACATACAACGTTTAGCTCAGTTCTGGGCATCTTTGAAATACCTATACAAACTTGTTCCTACATACTAACTTGCAACTTTGAATGAGAATGTGCTTGCTTACAGCAACGTGCTATATGTTCTGAATGCCCGAATTGGGAATCTGTGTCAAAACTTTCTTAGAAATTATGTGATCCTTACTAGCTGGAAGTAAGGGAGATGGGGCATGAAGTTATTTCTAGGAGCTGGAGACATACAACGTTTAGCTCAGTTCTGGACAGCTTTGAAATACCTATACAAACTTGTTCCTACATAGTAACTTGCAACGTTGAATGAGAATGTGCTTGCTTACAGCAACGTGCTATATGTTCTGAATGCCCGAATTGGGAATCTGTGTCAAAACATTGTTAGGAATTATGTGATCCTTACTAGTTGGAAGTAAGGGAGATGGGGCATGAAGATATTTCTAGGAGTTGGAGACATACAACGTTTAGCTCAGTTCTGGGCATCTTTGAAATACCTATACAAACTTGTTCCTACATAGTAACTTGCAACTTTGAATGAGAATGTGCTTGCTTACAGCAACGTGCTATATGTTCTGAATGCCCGAATTGGGAATCTGTGTCAAAACTTTGTTAGGAATTATGTGATCCTTACTAGCTGGAAGTAAGGGAGATGGGGCATGAAGTTATTTCTAGGAGTTGGAGACATACAACGTTTAGCTCAGTTCTGGGCATCTTTGAAATACCTATACAAACTTGTTCCTACATAGTAACTTGCAACTTTGAATGAAAATGTGCTTGCTTACAGCAACGTGCTATATGTTCTGAATGCCCGAATTGGGAATCTGTGTCAAAACTTTGTTAGGAATTATGTGATCCATACTAGCTGGAAGTAAGGGAGATGGGGCATGAGGTTATTTCTAGGAGTTGGAGACATACCAAGGTTAGCTCACTTCTGGGCATCTTTGAAATACCTATACAAACTTGTTCCTAAATAGTAACCTGCAACTTTGAATGAGAATGTGCTTGCTTACAGCAACGTGCTATATGTTCCGAATGCCCGAATTGGGAATCTGTGTCAAAACTTTGTTAGGAATTATGTGATCCTTACTAGCTGGAAGTAAGGGAGATGGGGCATGAAGTTATTTCTAGGAGTTGGAGACATACCAAGTTTAGCTCAGTTCTGGGCATCTTTGAAATACCTATACAAACTTGTTCCTACATAGTAACTTGCAACTTTGAATGAGAATGTGCTTGCTTACAGCAACGTGCTATATGTTCTGAATGCCCGAATTGGGAATCAGTGTCAAATCATTGTTAGGAATTATGTGATCCTTACCAGCTGGATGTAAGGGAGATGGGGCATGAAGTTATTTCTAGGAGTTGGACACATACCAAGTTTTGCCCAGTTCTGGGCATCTTTGAAATACCTATACAAACTTGTTCCTACATAGTAACTTTCAACTTTGAATGAGAATGTGCTTGCTTACAGCAACGTGCTCTATGTTCTGAATGCCCGAATTGGGAATCTGTGTCAAAACTATGTTAGGAATTATGTGATCCTTACTAGCTGGAAGTAAGGGAGATGGGGCATGAAGTTATTTCTAGGAGTTGGAGACATACCAAGTATAGCTCAGTTCTGGGCATCTTTGAAATACCTATACAAACCTGTTCCTACATAGGATCTTGCAACTTTGAATGAGAATGTGCTTGCTTACAGCAACGTGCTATATGTTCTGAATGCCCGAATTGGGAATCTGTGTCAAAACTTTGTTAGGAATTATGTGATCCTTACTAGCTGGAAGTAAGGGAGATGGGGCATGAAGTTATTTTTAGGAGTTGGAGACATACACACTTTAGCTCAGTTCTGGGTATCTTTGAAAGTCCTATGCAAACTTGTTCCTACATAGTTACTTGCAACTTTGAATGAGAATGTGCTTGCTTACAGCAACGTGCTATATGTTCTGAATGCCCGAATGGGGAATCTGTGTCAAAACTTTGTTAGGAATTATGTGATCCTTACTAGCTGGAAGTAAGGGAGATGGGGCATGAAGTTATTTCTAGGAGTTGGAGACATACAACGTTTAGCTCAGTTCTGGGCATCTTTGAAATACCTTTACAAACTTGTTCCTACATAGTAACTTGCAACTTTGAATGAGAATGTGCTTGCTTACAGCAACGTGCCATATGTTCCGAATGCCCGAATTGGGAATCTGTGTTAAAACTTTGTTAGGAATTATGTGATCCTTACTAGCTGGAAGTAAGGGAGATGGGGCATGAAGTTATTTCTAGGAGTTGGAGACATACCAAGGTTAGCTCAGTTCTGGGCATCTTTGAAATACCTATACAAACTTGTTCCTACATAGTAACTTGCAACTTTGAATGAGAATGTGCTTGCTTACAGCAACGTGCTATATGTTCCGAATGCCCGAATTGGGAATCTGTGTTAAAACTTTGTTAGGAATTATGTGATCCTTACTAGCTGAAAGTAAGGGAGATGGGGCATGAAGTTATTTCTAGGAGTTGGACACATACCAAGTTTAGCTCAGTTCTGGGCATCTTTGAAATACCTATACAAACTTGTTCCTACATAGTAACTTGCAACTTTGAATGAGAATGTGCTTGCTTACAGCAACGTGCTATATGTTCTGAATGCCCGAATTGGGAATCTTTGTCAAAACTTTCTTAGAAATTATGTGATCCTTACTAGCTGGAAGTAAGGGAGATGGGGCATGAAGTTATTTCTAGGAGCTGGAGAAATACAACGTTTAGCTCAGTTCTGGACAGCTTTGAAATACCTATACAAACTTGTTCCTACATAGTAACTTGCAACGTTGAATGAGAATGTGCTTGCTTACAGCAACGTGCTATATGTTCTGAATGCCCGAATTGGGAATCTGTGTCAAAACATTGTTAGGAATTATGTGATCCTTACTAGCTGGAAGTAAGGGAGATGGGGCATGAAGATATTTCTAGGAGTTGGAGACATACAACGTTTAGCTCAGTTCTGGGCATCTTTGAAATACCTATACAAACTTGTTCCTACATAGTAACTTGCAACTTTGAATGAGAATGTGCTTGCTTACAGCAACGTGCTATATGTTCTGAATGCCCGAATTGGGAATCTGTGTCAAAACTTTGTTAGGAATTATGTGATCCTTACTAGCTGGAAGTAAGGGAGATGGGGCATGAAGTTATTTCTAGGAGTTGGAGACATACAACGTTTAGCTCAGTTCTGGGCATCTTTGAAATACCTATACAAACTTGTTCCTACATAGTAACTTGCAACTTTGAATGAAAATGTGCTTGCTTACAGCAACGTGCTATATGTTCTGAATGCCCGAATTGGGAATCTGTGTCAAAACTTTGTTAGGAATTATGTGATCCATTCTAGCTGGAAGTAAGGGAGATGGGGCATGAGGTTATTTCTAGGATTTGGAGACATACCAAGTTTAGCTCCCTTCTGGGCATCTTTGAAATACCTATACAAACTTGTTCCTAAATAGTAACCTGCAACTTTGAATGAGAATGTGCTTGCTTACAGCAACGTGCTATAAGTTCTGAATGCCCGAATTGGGAATCTGTGTCAAAACTTTGTTAGGAATTATGTGATCCTTACTAGCTGGAAGTAAGGGAGATGGGGCATGAAGTTATTTCTAGGAGTTGGAGACATACAACGTTTAGCAAAGTTCTGGGCATCTTTGAAATACCTATACAAACTTGTTCGTACATAGTAACTTGCAACTTTGAATGAGAATGTGCTTGCTTACAGCAACGTGCTATATGTTCCGAATGCCCGAATTGGGAATCTGTGTCAAAACTTTGTTAGGAATTATGTGATCCTTACTAGCTGGAAGTAAGGGAGATGGGGCATGAAGTTATTTCTAGGAGTTGGAGACATACCAAGTTTAGCTCAGTTCTGGGCATCTTTGAAATACCTATACAAACTTGTTCCTACATAGTAACTTGCAACTTTGAATGAGAATGTGCTTGCTTACAGCAACGTGCTATATGTTCTGAATGCCCGAATTGGGAATCAGTGTCAAAACTTTGTTAGGAATTATGTGATCCTTACTAGCTTGATGTAAGTGAGATGGGGCATGAAGTTATTTCTAGGAGTTGGACACATACCAAGTTTTGCCCAGTTCTGGGCATCTTTGAAATACCTATACAAACTTGTTCCTACATAGTAACTTGCAACTTTGAATGAGAATGTGCTTGCTTACAGCAACGTGCTCTATGTTCTGAATGCCCGAATTGGGAATCTGTGTCAAAACTATGTTAGGAATTATGTGATCCTTACTAGCTGGAAGTAAGGGAGATGGGGCATGAAGTTATTTCTAGGAGTTGGAGACATACCAAGTATAGCTCAGTTCTGGGCATCTTTGAAATACCTATACAAACCTGTTCCTACATAGGAACTTGCAACTTTGAATGAGAATGTGCTTGCTTACAGCAACGTGCTATATGTTCTGAATGCCCGAATAGGGAATCTGTGTCAAAACTTTGTTAGGAATTATGTGATCGTTAGTAGCTGGAAGTAAGGGAGATGGGGCATGAAGTTATTTCTAGGAGTTGGACACATACCAAGGTTAGCTCAGTTCTGGGAATCTTTGAAATACCTATACAAACTTGTTCCTACATAGTAACTTGCAACTTTGAATGAGAATGTGCTTGCTTACAGCATCGTGCTATATGTTCTGAATGCCCGAATTGGGAATCTGTGTCAAAACTTTGTTAGGAATTATGTGATCCTTACTAGCTGGAAGTTAGGCAGATGGGGCATGAAGTTATTTCTAGGAGATGAAGACATACGAAGTTTAGCTCAGTTCTGGGCATCTTTGAAATACCTATACAAACTTGTTCCTACATAGTAACTTGCAACTTTGAATGAGAATGTGCTTGCTTACAGCAACGTGCTATATGTTCTGAATGCCCGAATTGGTAATCTGTGTCAAAACTTTGTTAGGAATTATGTGATCCTTACTAGCTGGAAGTAAGGGAGATGGGGCATGAAGTTTTGTCTAGGAGTTGGAGACATACCCACTTTAGCTCAGTTCTGGGCATCTTTGAAATACCTATACAAACTTGTTCCTACATAGTAACTTGCAACTTTGAATGAGAATGTGCTTGCTTACAGCAACGTGCTATATGTTCTGAATGCCCGAATTGGGAAACTGTGTCAAAACTTTGTTAGGAATTATGTGATCCTTACTAGCTGGAAGTAAGGGAGATGGGGCATGAAGTTATTTCTAGGAGTTGGAGACATACAACGTTTAGCTCAGTTCTGGGCATCTTTGAAATACCTATACAAACTTGTTCCTACATAGTATCTTGCAACTTTGAATGAGAATGTGCTTGCTTACAGCAACGTGCTATATGTTCTGAATGCCCGAATTGGGAATCTGTGTCAAAACTTTGTTAGGAATTATGTGATCCTTACTAGCTGGAAGTAAGGGAGATGGGGCATGAAGTTATTTCTAGGAGTTGGACACATACCAAGTTTAGCTCAGTTCTGGGAATCTTTGAAATACCTATACAAACTTGTTCCTACATAGTAACTTGCAACTTTGAATGAGAATGTGCTTGCTTACAGCAACGTGCTATATGTTCTGAATGCCCGAATTGGGAATCTGTGTCAAAACTTTGTTAGGAATTATGTGATCCTTACTAGCTGGAAGTAAGGGAGATGGGGCATGAAGTTATTTCTAGGAGTTGGAGACATACAACGTTTAGCTCAGTTCTGGGCATCTTTGAAATACCTATACAAACTTGTTCCTACATAGTAACTTGGAACTTTGAATGAAAATGTGCTTGCTTACAGCAACGTGCTATATGTTCTGAATGCCCGAATTGGGAATCTGTGTCAAAACTTTGTTAGGAATTATGTGATCCATACTAGCTGGAAGAAAGGGAGATGGGGCATGAGGTTATTTCTAGGATTTGGAGACATACCAAGTTTAGCTCCCTTCTGGGCATCTTTGAAATACCTATACAAACTTGTTCCTAAATAGTAACCTGCAACTTTGAATGAGAATGTGCTTGCTTACAGCAACGTGCTATAAGTTCTGAATGCCCGAATTGGGAATCTGTGTCAAAACTTTGTTAGGAATTATGTGATCCTTACTAGCTGGAAGTAAGGGAGATGGGGCATGAAGTTATTTCTAGGAGTTGGAGACATACCAAGTATAGCTCAGTTCTGGGCATCTTTGAAATACCTATACAAACCTGTTCCTACATAGGAACTTGCAACTTTGAATGAGAATGTGCTTGCTTACAGCAACGTGCTATATGTTCTGAATGCCCGAATTGGGAATCTGTGTCAAAACTTTGTTAGGAATTATGTGATCCTTACTAGCTGGAAGTAAGGGAGATGGGGCATGAAGTTATTTCTAGGAGTTGGAGACATACAACGTTTAGCTCAGTTCTGGGCATCTTTGAAATACCTATACAAACTTGTTCCTACATAGTAACTTGCAACTTTGAATGAAAATGTGCTTGCTTACAGCAACGTGCTATATGTTCTGAATGCCCGAATTGGGAATCTGTGTCAAAACTTTGTTAGGAATTATGTGATCCATTCTAGCTGGAAGTAAGGGAGATGGGGCATGAGGTTATTTCTAGGATTTGGAGACATACCAAGTTTAGCTCCCTTCTGGGCATCTTTGAAATACCTATACAAACTTGTTCCTAAATAGTAACCTGCAACTTTGAATGAGAATGTGCTTGCTTACAGCAACGTGCTATAAGTTCTGAATGCCCGAATTGGGAATCTGTGTCAAAACTTTGTTAGGAATTATGTGATCCTTACTAGCTGGAAGTAAGGGAGATGGGGCATGAAGTTATTTCTAGGAGTTGGAGACATACAACGTTTAGCAAAGTTCTGGGCATCTTTGAAATACCTATACAAACTTGTTCGTACATAGTAACTTGCAACTTTGAATGAGAATGTGCTTGCTTACAGCAACGTGCTATATGTTCCGAATGCCCGAATTGGGAATCTGTGTCAAAACTTTGTTAGGAATTATGTGATCCTTACTAGCTGGAAGTAAGGGAGATGGGGCATGAAGTTATTTCTAGGAGTTGGAGACATACCAAGTTTAGCTCAGTTCTGGGCATCTTTGAAATACCTATACAAACTTGTTCCTACATAGTAACTTGCAACTTTGAATGAGAATGTGCTTGCTTACAGCAACGTGCTATATGTTCTGAATGCCCGAATTGGGAATCAGTGTCAAAACTTTGTTAGGAATTATGTGATCCTTACTAGCTTGATGTAAGTGAGATGGGGCATGAAGTTATTTCTAGGAGTTGGACACATACCAAGTTTTGCCCAGTTCTGGGCATCTTTGAAATACCTATACAAACTTGTTCCTACATAGTAACTTGCAACTTTGAATGAGAATGTGCTTGCTTACAGCAACGTGCTCTATGTTCTGAATGCCCGAATTGGGAATCTGTGTCAAAACTATGTTAGGAATTATGTGATCCTTACTAGCTGGAAGTAAGGGAGATGGGGCATGAAGTTATTTCTAGGAGTTGGAGACATACCAAGTATAGCTCAGTTCTGGGCATCTTTGAAATACCTATACAAACCTGTTCCTACATAGGAACTTGCAACTTTGAATGAGAATGTGCTTGCTTACAGCAACGTGCTATATGTTCTGAATGCCCGAATAGGGAATCTGTGTCAAAACTTTGTTAGGAATTATGTGATCGTTAGTAGCTGGAAGTAAGGGAGATGTGGCATGAAGTTATTTCTAGGAGTTGGACACATACCAAGGTTAGCTCAGTTCTGGGAATCTTTGAAATACCTATACAAACTTGTTCCTACATAGTAACTTGCAACTTTGAATGAGAATGTGCTTGCTTACAGCATCGTGCTATATGTTCTGAATGCCCGAATTGGGAATCTGTGTCAAAACTTTGTTAGGAATTATGTGATCCTTACTAGCTGGAAGTTAGGCAGATGGGGCATGAAGTTATTTCTAGGAGATGAAGACATACGAAGTTTAGCTCAGTTCTGGGCATCTTTGAAATACCTATACAAACTTGTTCCTACATAGTAACTTGCAACTTTGAATGAGAATGTGCTTGCTTACAGCAACGTGCTATATGTTCTGAATGCCCGAATTGGTAATCTGTGTCAAAACTTTGTTAGGAATTATGTGATCCTTACTAGCTGGAAGTAAGGGAGATGGGGCATGAAGTTTTGTCTAGGAGTTGGAGACATACCCACTTTAGCTCAGTTCTGGGCATCTTTGAAATACCTATACAAACTTGTTCCTACATAGTAACTTGCAACTTTGAATGAGAATGTGCTTGCTTACAGCAACGTGCTATATGTTCTGAATGCCCGAATTGGGAAACTGTGTCAAAACTTTGTTAGGAATTATGTGATCCTTACTAGCTGGAAGTAAGGGAGATGGGGCATGAAGTTATTTCTAGGAGTTGGAGACATACAACGTTTAGCTCAGTTCTGGGCATCTTTGAAATACCTATACAAACTTGTTCCTACATAGTATCTTGCAACTTTGAATGAGAATGTGCTTGCTTACAGCAACGTGCTATATGTTCTGAATGCCCGAATTGGGAATCTGTGTCAAAACTTTGTTAGGAATTATGTGATCCTTAGTAGCTGGAAGTAAGGGAGATGGGGCATGAAGTTATTTCTAGGAGTTGGACACATACCAAGTTTAGCTCAGTTCTGGGAATCTTTGAAATACCTATACAAACTTGTTCCTACATAGTAACTTGCAACTTTGAATGAGAATGTGCTTGCTTACAGCAACGTGCTATATGTTCTGAATGCCCGAATTGGGAATCTGTGTCAAAACTTTGTTAGGAATTATGTGATCCTTTCTAGCTGGAAGTAAGGGAGATGGGGCATGAAGTTATTTCTAGGAGTTGGAGACATACAACGTTTAGCTCAGTTCTGGGCATCTTTGAAATACCTATACAAACTTGTTCCTACATAGTAACTTGGAACTTTGAATGAAAATGTGCTTGCTTACAGCAACGTGCTATATGTTCTGAATGCCCGAATTGGGAATCTGTGTCAAAACTTTGTTAGGAATTATGTGATCCATACTAGCTGGAAGAAAGGGAGATGGGGCATGAGGTTATTTCTAGGATTTGGAGACATACCAAGTTTAGCTCCCTTCTGGGCATCTTTGAAATACCTATACAAACTTGTTCCTAAATAGTAACCTGCAACTTTGAATGAGAATGTGCTTGCTTACAGCAACGTGCTATAAGTTCTGAATGCCCGAATTGGGAATCTGTGTCAAAACTTTGTTAGGAATTATGTGATCCTTACTAGCTGGAAGTAAGGGAGATGGGGCATGAAGTTATTTCTAGGAGTTGGAGACATACCAAGTATAGCTCAGTTCTGGGCATCTTTGAAATACCTATACAAACCTGTTCCTACATAGGAACTTGCAACTTTGAATGAGAATGTGCTTGCTTACAGCAACGTGCTATATGTTCTGAATGCCCGAATAGGGAATCTGTGTCAAAACTTTGTTAGGAATTATGTGATCGTTAGTAGCTGGAAGTAAGGGAGATGGGGCATGAAGTTATTTCTAGGAGTTGGACACATACCAAGGTTAGCTCAGTTCTGGGAATCTTTGAAATACCTATACAAACTTGTTCCTACATAGTAACTTGCAACTTTGAATGAGAATGTGCTTGCTTACAGCATCGTGCTATATGTTCTGAATGCCCGAATTGGGAATCTGTGTCAAAACTTTGTTAGGAATTATGTGATCCTTACTAGCTGGAAGTTAGGCAGATGGGGCATGAAGTTATTTCTAGGAGATGAAGACATACGAAGTTTAGCTCAGTTCTGGGCATCTTTGAAATACCTATACAAACTTGTTCCTACATAGTAACTTGCAACTTTGAATGAGAATGTGCTTGCTTACAGCAACGTGCTATATGTTCTGAATGCCCGAATTGGTAATCTGTGTCAAAACTTTGTTAGGAATTATGAGATCCTTACTAGCTGGAAGTAAGGGAGATAGGGCATGAAGTTTTGTCTAGGAGTTGGAGACATACCCACTTTAGCTCAGTTCTGGGCATCTTTGATATACCTATACAAACTTGTTCCTACATAGTAACTTGCAACTTTGAATGAGAATGTGCTTGCTTACAGCAACGTGCTATATGTTCTGAATGCCCGAATTGGGAAACTGTGTCAAAACTTTGTTAGGAATTATGTGATCCTTACTAGCTGGAAGTAAGGGAGATGGGGCATGAAGTTATTTCTAGGAGTTGGAGACATACAACGTTTAGCTCAGTTCTGGGCATCTTTGAAATACCTATACAAACTTGTTCCTACATAGTATCTTGCAACTTTGAATGAGAATGTGCTTGCTTACAGCAACGTGCTATATGTTCTGAATGCCCGAATTGGGAATCTGTGTCAAAACTTTGTTAGGAATTATGTGATCCTTAGTAGCTGGAAGTAAGGGAGATGGGGCATGAAGTTATTTCTAGGAGTTGGACACATACCAAGTTTAGCTCAGTTCTGGGAATCTTTGAAATACCTATACAAACTTGTTCCTACATAGTAACTTGCAACTTTGAATGAGAATGTGCTTGCTTACAGCAACGTGCTATATGTTCTGAATGCCCGAATTGGGAATCTGTGTCAAAACTTTGTTAGGAATTATGTGATCCTTACTAGCTGGAAGTTAGGCAGATGGGACATGAAGTTATTTCTAGGAGATGAAGACATACGAAGTTTAGCTCAGTTCTGGGCATCTTTGAAATACCTATACAAACTTGTTCCTACATAGTAACTTGCAACTTTGAATGAGAATGTGCTTGCTTACAGCAACGTGCTATATGTTCTGAATGCCCGAATTGGTAATCTGTGTCAAAACTTTGTTAGGAATTATGTGATCCTTACTAGCTGGAAGTAAGGGAGATGGGGCATGAAGTTTTGTCTAGGAGTTGGAGACATACCCACTTTAGCTCAGTTCTGGGCATCTTTGAAATACCTATACAAACTTGTTCCTACATAGTAACTTGCAACTTTGAATGAGAATGTGCTTGCTTACAGCAACGTGCTATATGTTCTGAATGCCCGAATTGGGAATCTGTGTCAAAACTTTGTTAGGAATTATGTGATCCTTACTAGCTGGAAGTAAGGGAGATGGGTCATGAAGTTATTTCTAGGAGTTGGAGACATACAACTTTTAGCTCAGTTCTGGGCATCTTTGAAATACCTATACAAACCTGTTCCTACATAGTAACTTGCAACTTTGAATGAGAATGTGCTTGCTTACAGCAACGTGCTATATGTTCTGAATGCCCGAATTGGGAATCTGTGTCAAATCTTTCTTAGAAATTATGTGATCCTTACTAGCTGGAAGTAAGGGAGATGGGGCATGAAGTTATTTCTAGGAGTTGGAGACATACAACGTTTACCTCAGTTCTGGACAGCTTTGAAATACCTATACAAACTTGTTCCTACATAGTAACTTGCAACTTTGAATGAGAATGTGCTTGCTTACAGCAACGTGCTATATGTTCTGAATGCCCGAATTGGGAATCTGTGTCAAAACTTTGTTAGGAATTATGTGATCCTTACTAGCTGGAAGTAAGGGAGATGGGGCATGAAGTTATTTCTAGGAGTTGGAGACATACACACTTTAGCTGAGTTCTGGGTATCTTTGAAAGTCCTATACAAACTTGTTCCTACATAGTAACTTGCAACTTTGAATGAGAATGTGCTTGCTTACAGCAACGTGCTATATGTTCTGAATGCCCGAATGGGGAATCTGTGTCAAAACTTTGTTAGGAATTATGTGATCCTTACTAGCTGGAAGTAAGGGAGATGGGGCATGAAGTTATTTATAGGAGTTGGAGACATACAACGTTTAGCTCAGTTCTGGGCATCTTTGAAATACCTATACAAACTTGTTCCTACATAGTAACTTGCAACTTTGAATGAGAATGTGCTTGCTTACAGCAACGTGCTATATGTTCTGAATGCCCGAATTGGGAATCTGTGTCAAAACTTTGTTAGGAATTATGTGATCCTTACTAGCTGGAAGTAAGGGAGATGGGGCATGAAGTTATTTCTAGGAGTTGGAGACATACAACGTTTAGCTCAGTTCTGGGCATCTTTGAAATACCTATACAAACTTGTTCCTACATAGTAACTTGCAACTTTGAATGAGAATGTGCTTGCTTACAGCAACGTGCTATATGTTCTGAATGCCCGAATTGGGAATCTGTGTCAAAACTTTGTTAGGAATTATGTGATCCTTACTAGCTGGAAGTAAGGGAGATGGGGCATGAGGTTATTTCTAGGAGTTGGAGACATACCAAGGTTAGCTCAGTTCTGGGCATCTTTGAAATACCTATACAAACTTGTTCCTACATAGTAACCTGCACCTTTGAATGAGAATGTGCTTGCTTACAGCAACGTGCTATATGTTCTGAATGCCCGAATTTGGAATCTGTGTCAAAACTTTGTTAGGAATTATGTGATCCTTACTAGCTGGAAGTAAGGGAGATGGGGCATGAAGTTATTTCTAGGAGTTGGAGACATACAACGTTTAGCTCAGTTCTGGACATCTTTGAAATACCTATACAAACTTGTTCCTACATAGTAACTTGCAACTTTGAATGAGAATGTGCTTGCTTACAGCAACGTGCTATATGTTCTGAATGCCCGAATTGGGAATCTGTGTCAAAACTTTGTTAGGAATTATGTGATCCTTACTAGCTGGAAGTAAGGGAGATGGGGCATGAAGTTATTTCTAGGAGTTGGAGACATACCAAGTTTAGCTCAGTTCTGGGCATCTTTGAAATACCTATACAAACTTGTTCCTACATAGTAACTTGCATCTTTGAATGAGAATGTGCTTGCTTACAGCAACGTGCTATATGTTCGGAATGCCCGAATTGGGAATCTGTGTCAAAACTTTGTTAGGAATTATGTGATCCTTACTAGCTGGAAGTAAGGGAGATGGGGCATGAAGTTATTTCTAGGAGTTGGACACATACCAAGTTTAGCACAGTTCTGGGCATCATAGAAATACCTAGACAAACTTGTTCCTACATAGTAACTTGCAACTTTGAATGAGAATGTGCTTGCTTACAGCAACGTGCTATATGTTCCGAATGCTCGAATTGGGATTCTGTGTCAAAACTTTGTTAGGAATTATGTGATCCTTACAAGCTGGAAGTAAGGGAGATGGGGCATGAAGTTATTTCTAGGAGTTGTAGACATAGCAAGTTTAGCTCAGTTCTGGGCATCTTTGAAATACCTATACAAACTTGTTCCTACATAGTAACTTGCAACTTTGAATGAGAATGTGCTTGCTTACAGCAACGTGCTATATGTTCTGAATGCCCGAATTGGGAATCTGTGTCAAAACTTTCTTAGAATTTATGTGATCCTTACTAGAAGGAAGTAAGGGAGATGGGGCCTGAAGTTATTTCTAGGAATTGGAGACATACAACGTTTAGCTCAGTTCTGGGCATCTTTGAAATACCTATACAAACTTGTTCCCACATAGTAACTTGCATCTCTGAATGAGAATGTGCTTGCTTACAGCAACGTGCTCTATGTTCTGAATGCCCGAATTGGGAATCTGTGTCAAAACTTTGTTAGGAATTATGTGATCCTTACTAGATGGAAGTAAGGGAGTTGGGGCATGAAGTTATTTCTAGGAGTTGGACACATACCAAGTTTAGCACAGTTCTGGGCATCTTTGAAATACCTATACAAACTTGTTCCTACATAGTAACTTGCAACTTTGAATGAGAATGTGCTTGCTTACAGCAACGTGCTATATGTTCTGAATGCCCGAATTGGGAATCTGTGTCAAAACTTTCTTAGAAATTATGTGATCCTTACTAGCTGGAAGTAAGGGAGTTGGGGCATGAAGTTATTTCTAGGAGTTGGAGACATACCAAGTTTAGCTCAGTTCTGGGCATCTTTGAAATACCTATACAAACTTGTTCCTACATAGTAACTTGCATCTTTGAATGAGAATGTGCTTGCTTACAGCAACTTGCTATATGTTCTGAATGCCAGAATTGGGAATCTGTGTCAAAAATTTGTTAGGAATTATGTGATCCTTACTAGCTGGAAGTAAGGGAGTTGGGGCATGAACTTATTTATAGGAGTTGGACACATACCAAGTTTAGCACAGTTCTGGGCATCTTTGAAATACCTATACAAACTTGTTCCTACATAGTAACTTGCAACTTTGAATGAGAATGTGCTTGCTTACAGCAACGTGCTATATGTTCTGAATGCCCGAATTGGGAATCTGTGTCAAAACTTTGCTAGGAATTATGTGATCCTTGCAAGCTGGAAGTAAGGGAGATGGGGCATGAAGTTATTTCTAGGAGTTGGAGACATACAACGGTTAGCTCAGTTCTGGGCATCTTTGAAATACCTATACAACCTGTTCCTACATAGTAACTTGCAACTTTGAATGAGAATGTGCTTGCTTACAACAACGTGCTATATGTTCTGAATGCCCGAACTGGGAATCTGTGTCAAAACTTTGTTAGGAATTATGTGATCCTTACTAGCTGGAAGTAAGGGAGATGGGGCATGAAGTTATTTCTAGGAGTTGGAGACATACAACGTTTAGCTCAGTTCTGGGCATCTTTGAAATACCTATACAAACTTGTTCCTACATAGTAATTTGCAACTTTGAATGAGAATGTGCTTGCTTACAGCAACGTGCTATATGTTCTTAATGCCCGAATTGGGAATCTGTGTCAAAACTTTGTTAGGAATTATGTGATGCTTACTAGCTGGAAGTAAGGGAGATGGGGCATGAAGTTATTTCAAGGAGTTGGAGACGTACAACGTTTAGCTCAGTTCTGGGCATCTTTGAAATACCTATACAAACTTGTTCCTACATAGTAACTTGCAACTTTGAATGAGAATGTGCTTGCTTACAGCAACATGCTCTATGTTCTGAATGCCCGAATTGGGAATCTGTGTCAAAAGTTTGTTAGGAATTATGTGATCCTTAAAGGCTGGAAGTAAGGGAGATGGGGCGTGAAGTTTTGTCTAGGAGTTGGAGACATACCAAGTTTAGCTCAGTTCTGGGCATCTTTGAAATACCTATACAAACTTGTTCCTACATAGAAACTTGCAACTTTGAATGAGAGTGTGCTTGCTTACAGCAACGTGCTATATGTTCTGAATGCCCGAATTGGTAATCTGTGTCAAAACTTTGTTAGGAATTATGTGATCCTTACTAGCTGGAAGTAAGGGAGATGGGGGATGAAGTTATTTCTAGTAGTTGGAGACATACAACGTTTAGCTCAGTTCTGGGACTCTTTGAAATACCTATACAAACTTGTTCCTACATAGTAACTTGCAACTCTGAATGAGAATGTGCTTGCTTACAGCAACGTGCTATATGTTCTGAATGTCAGAATTGGGAATCTGTGTCAAAACTTTCTTAGAAATTATGTGATCCTTACTAGATGAAAGTAAGGGAGATGGGGCATGAAGTTATTTCTAGGAGTTGGAGACATACAACGTTTAGCTCAGTTCTGGGCATCTTTGAAATACCTATACAAACTTGTTCCTACATAGTAACTTGCAACTTTGAATGAGAATGTGCTTGCTTACAGCAACGTGCTATATGTTCTGAATGCCCGAATTGGGAATCTGTGTCAAATCTTTGTTAGGAATTATGTGATGCTTACTAGCTGAAAGTAAGGGAGATGGGGCATGATGTTATTTCTAGGAGTTGGACACATACCAAGTTTAGCTCAGTTCTGGGCATCTTTGAAATACCTATACAAACTTGTTCGTAAATAGTAACTTGCTACTTTGAATGAGAATGTGCTTGCTTACAGCAACGTGCTATATGTTCTGAATGCCCGAATTGGGAATCTGTGTCAAAACTTTCTTAGAATTTAAGTGATCATTACTAGATGGAAGTAAGGGAGATGGGGCATGAAGTTATTTCTAGGAGTTGGAGAAATACAACGTTTAGATCAGTTCTGGGCATCTTTGAAATACCTATACAAACTTGTTCCTACATAGTAACTTGCATCTTTGAATGAGAATGTGCTTGCTTACAGCAACGTGCTATATGTTCGGAATGCCCGAATTGGGAATCTGTGTCAAAACTTTGTTAGGAATTATGTGATCCTTACTAGCTGGAAGTAAGGGAGATGGGGCATGAAGTTATTTCTAGGAGTTGGACACATACCAAGTTTAGCACAGTTCTGGGCATCTTAGAAATACCTATACAAACTTGTTCCTACATAGTAACTTGCAACTTTGAATGAGAATGTGCTTGCTTACAGCAACGTGCTATATGTTCCGAATGCCCGAATTGGGATTCTGTGTCAAAACTTTGTTAGGAATTATGTGATCCTTACAAACTGGAAGTAAGGGAGATGGGGCATGAAGTTATTTCTAGGAGTTGTAGACATAGCAAGTTTAGCTCAGTTCTGGGCATCTTTGAAATACCTATACAAACTTGTTCCTACATAGTAACTTGCAACTTTGAATGAGAATGTGCTTGCTTACAGCAACGTGCTATATGTTCTGAATGCCCGAATTGGGAATCTGTGTCAAAACTTTCTTAGAATTTATGTGATCCTTACTAGAAGGAAGTAAGGGAGATGGGGCCTGAAGTTATTTCTAGGAATTGGAGACATACAACGTTTAGCTCAGTTCTGGGCATCTTTGAAATACCTATACAAACTTGTTCCCACATAGTAACTTGCATCTTTGAATGAGAATGTGCTTGCTTACAGCAACGTGCTCTATGTTCTGAATGCCCGAATTGGGAATCTGTGTCAAAACTTTGTTAGGAATTATGAGATCCTTACTAGCTGGAAGTAAGGGAGTTGGGGCATGAAGTTATTTCTAGGAGTTGGACACATACCAAGTTTAGCACAGTTCTGGGCATCTTTGAAATACCTATACAAACTTGTTCCTACATAGTAACTTGCAACTTTGAATGAGAATGTGCTTGCTTACAGCAACGTGCTATATGTTCTGAATGCCCGAATTGGGAATCTGTGTCAAAACTTTCTTAGAAATTATGTGATCCTTACTAGCTGGAAGTAAGGGAGTTGGGGCATGAAGTTATTTCTAGGAGTTGGAGACATACCAAGTTTAGCTCAGTTCTGGGCATCTTTGAAATACCTATACAAACCTGTTCCTACATAGTAACTTGCAACTTTGAATGAGAATGTGCTTGCTTACAACAACGTGCTATATGTTCTGAATGCCCGAACTGGGAATCTGTGTCAAAACTTTGTTAGGAATTATGTGATCCTTACTAGCTGGAAGTAAGGGAGATGGGGCATGAAGTTATTTCTAGGAGTTGGAGACATACAACGTTTAGCTCAGTTCTGGGCATCTTTGAAATACCTATACAAACTTGTTCCTACATAGTAATTTGCAACTTTGAATGAGAATGTGCTTGCTTACAGCAACGTGCTATACGTTCTGAATGCCCGAATTGGGAATCTGTGTCAAAACTTTGTTAGGAATTATGTGATGCTTACAAGCTGGAAGTAAGGGAGATGGGGCATGAAGTTATTTCAAGGAGTTGGAGACGTACAACGTTTAGCTCAGCTCTGGGCATCTTTGAAATACCTATACAAACTTGTTCCTACATAGTAACTTGCAACTTTGAATGAGAATGTGCTTGCTTACAGCAACATGCTCTATGTTCTGAATGCCCGAATTGCGAATCTGTGTCAAAAGTTTGTTAGGAATTATGTGATCCTTAAAGGCTGGAAGTAAGGGAGATGGGGCGTGAAGTTTTGTCTAGGAGTTGGAGACATACCAAGTTTAGCTCAGTTCTGGGCATCTTTGAAATACCTATACAAACTTGTTCCTACTTAGTCACTTGCAACTTTGAATGAGAATGTGCTTGCTTACAGCAACGTGCTATATGTTCTGATTGCCCGAATTGGGAATCTGTGTCAAAACTTTCTTAGAAATTATGGGATCTTACTAGATGGAAGTAAGGGAGATGGGGCATGAAGTTATTTCTAGGAGTTGGACACATACCAAGTTTAGCTCAGTTCTGGGCATCTTTGAAATACCTATGCAGACTTGTTCCTACATAGTAACTTGCATCTTTGAATGAGAATGTGCTTGATTACAACAACGTGCTATATGTTCTGAATGCCCGAATTGGGAATCTGTGTCAAAACTTTGTTAGGAATTATGTGATCCTTACTAGCTGGAAGTAAGGGAGTTGGGGCATGAAGTTATTTCTAGGAGTTGGACACATACCAAGTTAAGCACAGTTCTGGGCATCTTTGAAATACCTATACAAACTTGTTCCTACATAGTAACTTGCAACTTTGAATGAGAATGTGCTTGCTTACAGCAACGTGCTATATGTTCTGAATGCCCGAATTGGGAATCTGTGTCAAAACTTTGTTAGGAATTATGTGATCCTTACTAGCTGGAAGTAAGGGAGGTGGGGCATGAAGTTATTTCTAGGAGTTGGACACATACAACGTTTGGCTCAGTTCTGGGCATCTTTGAAATACCTATACAAACTTGTTCCTACATAGTAACTTGCAACTTTAAATGAGAATGTGCCTGCTTACAGCAACGTGCTATATGTTCTGAATGCCAGAATTGGGACTCTGTGTCAAAACTTTCTTGGAAATTATGTGATCCTTACTAGATGGAAGTAAGGGAGATGGGGCATGAAGTTATTTCTAGGAGTTGGAGACATACCAAGTTTAGCACAGTTCTGGGCATCTTTGAAATACCTATACAAACTTGTTCCTACATAGTAACTTGCAACTTTGAATGAGAATGTGCTTGCTTACAGCAACGTGCTATATGTTCTGAATGCCCGAATTGGGAATCTGTGTCAAAACTATGTTAGGAATTATGTGATCCTTACTAGCTGGAAGTAAGGGAGATGGGGCATGAAGTTATTTCTAGGAGTTGGAGACATACCAAGGTTAGCTCAGTTCTGGGCATCTTTGAAATACCTATACAAACTTGTTCCTACATAGTAACTTGCAACTTTGAATGAGAATGTGCTTGCTTACAGCAACGTGCTATATGTTTTGAATGCCCGAATTGGGAATCTGTGTCAAAAGTGTGTTAGGAATTATGTGATCCTTACTAGCTGGAAGTAAGGGAGGTGGGGCATGAAGTTATTTCTAGGAGTTGGAGACATACCAAGTTTAGCTCAGTTCTGGGCATCTTTGAAATACCTATACAAACTTGTTCCTACATAGTAACTTGCAACTTTGAATGAGAATGTGCTTGCTTACACCAACGTGCTATATGTTCTGAATGCCCGAATTGGGAATCTGTGTCAAAAGTTTGTTAGGAATTATGTGATCCTTACTAGCTGGAAGTAAGGGAGATGGGGCATGAAGTTATTTCTAGGAGTTGGAGACATACCAAGTTTAGCTCAGTTCTGGGCATCTTTGAAATACCTATACAAACTTGTTCCTACTTAGTCACTTGCAACTTTGAATGAGAATGTGCTTGCTTACAGCAACGTGCTATATGTTCTGAATGCCCGAATTGGGAATCTGTGTCAAAACTTTGTTAGGAATTATGTGATCCTTACTAGCTGGAAGTAAGGGAGTGGGGCATGAAGTTATTTCTAGGAGTTGGACACATACCAAGTTTAGCACAGTTCTGGGCATCTTTGAAATACCTATACAAACTTGTTCCTAGATAGTAACTTGCAACTTTGAATGAGAATGTGCTTGCTTACAGCAACGTGCTATATGTTCTGAATGCCCGAATTGGGAATCTGTGTCAAAACTTTGTTAGGAATTATGTGATCCTTACTAGCTGGAAGTAAGGGAGATGGGGCATGAAGATATTTCTAGGAGTTGGACACATACAACGTTTAGCTCAGTTCTGGGCATCTTTGAAATACCTATACAAACTTGTTCCTACATAGTAACTTGCAACTTTGAATGAGAATGTGCTTGCTTACAGCAACGTGCTATATGTTCTGAATGCCAGAATTGGGACTCTGTGTCAAAACTTTCTTGGAAATTATGTGATCCTTACTAGATGGAAGTAAGGGAGATGGGGCATTAAGTTATTTCTAGGAGTTGGAGACATACCAAGTTTAGCACAGTTCTGGGCATCTTTGAAATACCTATACAAACTTGTTCCTACATAGTAACTTGCAACTTTGAATGAGAATGTGCTTGCTTACAGCAACGTGCTATATGTTCTGAATGCCCAAATTGGGAACCTGTGTCAAAACTATGTTAGGAATTATGTGATCCTTACTAGCTGGAAGTAAGGGAGATGGGGCATGAAGTTATTTCTAGGAGTTGGAGACATACCAAGGTTAGCTCAGTTCTGGGCATCTTTGAAATACCTATACAAACTTGTTCCTACATAGTAACTTGCAACTTTGAATGAGAATGTGCTTGCTTACAGCAACGTGCTATATGTTCTGAATGCCCGAATTGGGAATCTGTGTCAAAAGTGTGTTAGGAATTATGTGATCCTTACTAGCTGGAAGTAAGGGAGATGGGGCATGAAGTTATTTCTAGGAGTTGGAGACATACAACGTTTAGCTCAGTTCTGGGCATCTTTGAAATACCTATACAAACTTGTTCCTACATAGTAACTTGCAACTTTGAATGAGAATGTGCTTGCTTACAGCAACGTGCTATATGTTCTGAATGCCCGAATTGGGAATCTGTGTCAAAACTTTGTTAGGAATTATGTGATCCTTACTAGCTCGAAGTAAGGGAGATGGGGCATGAGGTTATTTCTAGGAGTTGGAGACATACCAAGGTTAGCTCAGTTCTGGGCATCTTTGAAATACCTATACAAACTTGTTCCTACATAGTAACCTGCACCTTTGAATGAGAATGTGCTTGCTTACAGCAACGTGCTATATGTTCTGAATGCCCGAATTTGGAATCTGTGTCAAAACTTTGTTAGGAATTATGTGATCCTTACTAGCTGGAAGTAAGGGAGATGGGGCATGAAGTTATTTCTAGGAGTTGGAGACATACAACGTTTAGCTCAGTTCTGGACATCTTTGAAATACCTATACAAACTTGTTCCTACATAGTAACTTGCAACTTTGAATGAGAATGTGCTTGCTTACAGCAACGTGCTATATGTTCTGAATGCCCGAATTGGG
The DNA here is from genome assembly GCF_020826845.1 of Diceros bicornis minor. Lineage (NCBI taxonomy): Eukaryota > Metazoa > Chordata > Mammalia > Perissodactyla > Rhinocerotidae > Diceros > Diceros bicornis. The sequence continues at coordinate 60,888,618 of NC_080758.1, forward strand.
AATCTGTGTCAAAACTTTGTTAGGAATTATGTGATCCTTACTAGCTGGAAGTAAGGGAGATGGGGCATGAAGTTATTTCTAGGAGTTGGAGACATACCAAGTTTAGCTCAGTTCTGGGCATCTTTGAAATACCTATACAAACTTGTTCCTACATAGTAACTTGCATCTTTGAATGAGAATGTGCTTGCTTACAGCAACGTGCTATATGTTCGGAATGCCCGAATTGTGAATCTGTGTCAAAACTTTGTTAGGAATTATGTGATCCTTACTAGCTGGAAGTAAGGGAGATGGGGCATGAAGTTATTTCTAGGAGTTGGACACATACCAAGTTTAGCACAGTTCTGGGCATCATAGAAATACCTAGACAAACTTGTTCCTACATAGTAACTTGCAACTTTGAATGAGAATGTGCTTGCTTAGAGCAACGTGCTATATGTTCCGAATGCCCGAATTGGGATTCTGTGTCAAAACTTTGTTAGGAATTATGTGATCCTTACAAGCTGGAAGTAAGGGAGATGGGGCATGAAGTTATTTCTAGGAGTTGTAGACATAGCAAGTTTAGCTCAGTTCTGGGCATCTTTGAAATACCTATACAAACTTGTTCCTACATAGTAACTTGCAACTTTGAATGAGAATGTGCTTGCTTACAGCAACGTGCTATATGTTCTGAATGCCCGAATTGGGAATCTGTGTCAAAACTTTCTTAGAATTTATGTGATCCTTACTAGAAGGAAGTAAGGGAGATGGGGCCTGAAGTTATTTCTAGGAATTGGAGACATACAACGTTTAGCTCAGTTCTGGGCATCTTTGAAATACCTATACAAACTTGTTCCCACATAGTAACTTGCATCTTTGAATGAGAATGTGCTTGCTTACAGCAACGTGCTCTATGTTCTGAATGCCCGAATTGGGAATCTGTGTCAAAACTTTGTTAGGAATTATGTGATCCTTACTAGCTGGAAGTAAGGGAGTTGGGGCATGAAGTTATTTCTAGGAGTTGGACACATACCAAGTTTAGCACAGTTCTGGGCATCTTTGAAATACCTATACAAACTTGTTCCTACATAGTAACTTGCAACTTTGAATGAGAATGTGCTTGCTTACAGCAACGTGCTATATGTTCTGAATGCCCGAATTGGGAATCTGTGTCAAAACTTTCTTAGAAATTATGTGATCCTTACTAGCTGGAAGTAAGGGAGTTGGGGCATGAAGTTATTTCTAGGAGTTGGAGACATACCAAGTTTAGCTCAGTTCTGGGCATCTTTGAAATACCTATACAAACTTGTTCCTACATAGTAACTTGCATCTTTGAATGAGAATGTGCTTGCTTACAGCAACTTGCTATATGTTCTGAATGCCAGAATTGGGAATCTGTGTCAAAAATTTGTTAGGAATTATGTGATCCTTACTAGCTGGAAGTAAGGGAGTTGGGGCATGAACTTATTTATAGGAGTTGGACACATACCAAGTTTAGCACAGTTCTGGGCATCTTTGAAATACCTATACAAACTTGTTCCTACATAGTAACTTGCAACTTTGAATGAGAATGTGCTTGCTTACAGCAACGTGCTATATGTTCTGAATGCCCGAATTGGGAATCTGTGTCAAAACTTTGCTAGGAATTATGTGATCCTTGCAAGCTGGAAGTAAGGGAGATGGGGCATGAAGTTATTTCTAGGAGTTGGAGACATACAACGGTTAGCTCAGTTCTGGGCATCTTTGAAATACCTATACAACCTGTTCCTACATAGTAACTTGCAACTTTGAATGAGAATGTGCTTGCTTACAACAACGTGCTATATGTTCTGAATGCCCGAACTGGGAATCTGTGTCAAAACTTTGTTAGGAATTATGTGATCCTTACTAGCTGGAAGTAAGGGAGATGGGGGATGAAGTTATTTCTAGTAGTTGGAGACATACAACGTTTAGCTCAGTTCTGGGACTCTTTGAAATACCTATACAAACTTGTTCCTACATAGTAACTTGCAACTCTGAATGAGAATGTGCTTGCTTACAGCAACGTGCTATATGTTCTGAATGTCAGAATTGGGAATCTGTGTCAAAACTTTGTTAGGAATTATGTGATGCTTACTAGCTGAAAGTAAGGGAGATGGGGCATGATGTTATTTCTAGGAGTTGGACACATACCAAGTTTAGCTCAGTTCTGGGCATCTTTGAAATACCTATACAAACTTGTTCGTACATAGTAACTTGCTACTTTGAATGAGAATGTGCTTGCTTACAGCAACGTGCTATATGTTCTGAATGCCCGAATTGGGAATCTGTGTCAAAACTTTCTTAGTATTTAAGTGATCATTACTAGATGGAAGTAAGGGAGATGGGGCATGAAGTTATTTCTAGGAGTTGGAGAAATACAACGTTTAGATCAGTTCTGGGCATCTTTGAAATACCTATACAAACTTGTTCCTACATAGTAACTTGCATCTTTGAATGAGAATGTGCTTGCTTACAGCAACGTGCTATATGTTCGGAATGCCCGAATTGGGAATCTGTGTCAAAACTTTGTTAGGAATTATGTGATCCTTACTAGCTGGAAGTAAGGGAGATGGGGCATGAAGTTATTTCTAGGAGTTGGACACATACCAAGTTTAGCACAGTTCTGGGCATCTTAGAAATACCTATACAAACTTGTTCCTACATAGTAACTTGCAACTTTGAATGAGAATGTGCTTGCTTACAGCAACGTGCTATATGTTCCGAATGCCCGAATTGGGAATCTGTGTCAAAACTTTGTTAGGAATTATGTGATCCTTACAAGCAGGAAGTAAGGGAGATGGGGCCTGAAGTTATTTCTAGGAATTGGAGACATACAACGTTTAGCTCAGTTCTGGGCATCTTTGAAATACCTATACAAACTTGTTCCCACATAGTAACTTGCATCTTTGAATGAGAATGTGCTTGCTTACAGCAACGTGCTCTATGTTCTGAATGCCCGAATTGAGAATCTGTGTCAAAACTTTGTTAGGAATTATGTGATCCTTACTAGCTGGAAGTAAGGGAGTTGGGGCATGAAGTTATTTCTAGGAGTTGGACACATACCAAGTTTAGCACAGTTCTGGGCATCTTTGAAATACCTATACAAACTTGTTCCTACATAGTAACTTGCAACTTTGAATGAGAATGTGCTTGCTTACAGCAACGTGCTATATGTTCTGAATGCCCGAATTGGGAATCTGTGTCAAAACTTTCTTAGAAATTATGTGATCCTTACTAGCTGGAAGTAAGGGAGTTGGGGCATGAAGTTATTTCTAGGAGTTGGAGACATACCAAGTTTAGCTCAGTTCTGGGCATCTTTGAAATACCTATACAAACTTGTTCCTACATAGTAACTTGCATCTTTGAATGAGAATGTGCTTGCTTACAGCAACTTGCTATATGTTCTGAATGCCAGAATTGGGAATCTGTGTCAAAAATTTGTTAGGAATTATGTGATCCTTACTAGCTGGAAGTAAGGGAGTTGGGGCATGAACTTATTTATAGGAGTTGGACACATACCAAGTTTAGCACAGTTCTGGGCATCTTTGAAATACCTATACAAACTTGTTCCTACATAGTAACTTGCAACTTTGAATGAGAATGTGCTTGCTTACAGCAACGTGCTATATGTTCTGAATGCCCGAATTGGGAATCTGTGTCAAAACTTTGCTAGGAATTATGTGATCCTTGTAAGCTGGAAGTAAGGGAGATGGGGCATGAAGTTATTTCTAGGAGTTGGAGACATACAACGGTTAGCTGAGTTCTGGGCATCTTTGAAATACCTATACAACCTGTTCCTACATAGTAACTTGCAACTTTGAATGAGAATGTGCTTGCTTACAACAACGTGCTATATGTTCTGAATGCCCGAACTGGGAATCTGTGTCAAAACTTTGTTAGGAATTATGTGATCCTTACTAGCTGGAAGTAAGGGAGATGGGGCATGAAGTTATTTCTAGGAGTTGGAGACATACAACGTTTAGCTCAGTTCTGGGCATCTTTGAAATACCTATACAAACTTGTTCCTACATAGTAATTTGCAACTTTGAATGAGAATGTGCTTGCTTACAGCAACGTGCTATACGTTCTGAATGCCCGAATTGGGAATCTGTGTCAAAACTTTGTTAGGAATTATGTGATGCTTACTAGCTGGAAGTAAGGGAGATGGGGCATGAAGTTATTTCAAGGAGTTGGAGACGTACAACGTTTAGCTCAGTTCTGGGCATATTTGAAATACCTATACAAACTTGTTCCTACATAGTAACTTGCAACTTTGAATGAGAATGTGCTTGCTTACAGCAACATGCTCTATGTTCTGAATGCCCGAATTGGGAATCTGTGTCAAAAGTTTGTTAGGAATTATGTGATCCTTAAAGGCTGGAAGTAAGGGAGATGGGGCGTGAAGTTTTGTCTAGGAGTTGGAGACATACCAAGTTTAGCTCAGTTCTGGGCATCTTTGAAATACCTATACAAACTTGTTCCTACTTAGTCACTTGCAACTTTGAATGAGAATGTGCTTGCTTACAGCAACGTGCTATATGTTCTGAATGCCCGAATTGGGAATCTGTGTCAAAACTTTCTTAGAAATTATGGGATCTTACTAGATGGAAGTAAGGGAGATGGGGCATGAAGTTATTTCTAGGAGTTGGACACATACCAAGTTTAGCTCAGTTCTGGGCATCTTTGAAATACCTATGCAGACTTGTTCCTACATAGTAACTTGCATCTTTGAATGAGAATGTGCTTGATTACAACAACGTGCTATATGTTCTGAATGCCCGAATTGGGAATCTGTGTCAAAACTTTGTTAGGAATTATGTGATCCTTACTAGCTGGAAGTAAGGGAGTTGGGGCATGAAGTTATTTCTAGGAGTTGGACACATACCAAGTTAAGCACAGTTCTGGGCATCTTTGAAATACCTATACAAACTTGTTCCTACATAGTAACTTGCAACTTTGAATGAGAATGTGCTTGCTTACAGCAACGTGCTATATGTTCTGAATGCCCGAATTGGGAATCTGTGTCAAAACTTTGTTAGGAATTATGTGATCCTTACTAGCTGGAAGTAAGGGAGGTGGGGCATGAAGTTATTTCTAGGAGTTGGACACATACAACGTTTAGCTCAGTTCTGGGCATCTTTGAAATACCTATACAAACTTGTTCCTACATAGTAACTTGCAACTTTGAATGAGAATGTGCCTGCTTACAGCAACGTGCTATATGTTCTGAATGCCAGAATTGGGACTCTGTGTCAAAACTTTCTTGGAAATTATGTGATCCTTACTAGATGGAAGTAAGGGAGATGGGGCATGAAGTTATTTCTAGGAGTTGGAGACATACCAAGTTTAGCACAGTTCTGGGCATCTTTGAAATACCTATACAAACTTGTTCCTACATAGTAACTTGCAACTTTGAATGAGAATGTGCTTGCTTACAGCAACGTGCTATATGTTCTGAATGCCCGAATTGGGAATCTGTGTCAAAACTATGTTAGGAATTATGTGATCCTTACTAGCTGGAAGTAAGGGAGATGGGGCATGAAGTTATTTCTAGGAGTTGGAGACATACCAAGGTTAGCTCAGTTCTGGGCATCTTTGAAATACCTATACAAACTTGTTCCTACATAGTAACTTGCAACTTTGAATGAGAATGTGCTTGCTTACAGCAACGTGCTATATGTTTTGAATGCCCGAATTGGGAATCTGTGTCAAAAGTGTGTTAGGAATTATGTGATCCTTACTAGCTGGAAGTAAGGGAGGTGGGGCATGAAGTTATTTCTAGGAGTTGGAGACATACCAAGTTTAGCTCAGTTCTGGGCATCTTTGAAATACCTATACAAACTTGTTCCTACATAGTAACTTGCAACTTTGAATGAGAATGTGCTTGCTTACACCAACGTGCTATATGTTCTGAATGCCCGAATTGGGAATCTGTGTCAAAAGTTTGTTAGGAATTATGTGATCCTTACTAGCTGGAAGTAAGGGAGATGGGGCATGAAGTTATTTCTAGGAGTTGGAGACATACAACGTTTAGCTCAGTTCTGGGCATCTTTGAAATACCTATACAAACTTGTTCCTACTTAGTCACTTGCAACTTTGAATGAGAATGTGCTTGCTTACAGCAACGTGCTATATGTTCTGAATGCCCGAATTGGGAATCTGTGTCAAAACTTTGTTAGGAATTATGTGATCCTTACTAGCTGGAAGTAAGGGAGTTGGGGCATGAAGTTATTTCTAGGAGTTGGACACATACCAAGTTTAGCACAGTTCTGGGCATCTTTGAAATACCTATACAAACTTGTTCCTACATAGTAACTTGCAACTTTGAATGAGAATGTGCTTGCTTACAGCAACGTGCTATATGTTCTGAATGCCCGAATTGGGAATCTGTGTCAAAACTTTGTTAGGAATTATGTGATCCTTACTAGCTGGAAGTAAGGGAGATGGGGCATGAAGTTATTTCTAGGAGTTGGACACATACAACGTTTAGCTCAGTTCTGGGCATCTTTGAAATACCTATACAAACTTGTTCCTACATAGTAACTTGCAACTTTGAATGAGAATGTGCTTGCTTACAGCAACGTGCTATATGTTCTGAATGCCAGAATTGGGACTCTGTGTCAAAACTTTCTTGGAAATTATGTGATCCTTACTAGATGGAAGTAAGGGAGATGGGGCATGAAGTTATTTCTAGGAGTTGGAGACATACCAAGTTTAGCACAGTTCTGGGCATCTTTGAAATACCTATACAAACTTGTTCCTACATAGTAACTTGCAACTTTGAATGAGAATGTGCTTGCTTACAGCAACGTGCTATATGTTCTGAATGCCCAAATTGGGAATCTGTGTCAAAACTATGTTAGGAATTATGTGATCCTTACTAGCTGGAAGTAAGGGAGATGGGGCATGAAGTTATTTCTAGGAGTTGGAGACATACCAAGGTTAGCTCAGTTCTGGGCATCTTTGAAATACCTATACAAACTTGTTCCTACATAGTAACTTGCAACTTTGAATGAGAATGTGCTTGCTTACAGCAACGTGCTATATGTTCTGAATGCCCGAATTGGGAATCTGTGTCAAAAGTGTGTTAGGAATTATGTGATCCTTACTAGCTGGAAGTAAGGGAGGTGGGGCATGAAGTTATTTCTAGGAGTTGGAGACATACCAAGTTTAGCTCAGTTCTGGGCATCTTTGAAATACCTATACAAACTTGTTCCTACATAGTAACTTGCAACTTTGAATGAGAATGTGCTTGCTTACACCAACGTGCTATATGTTCTGAATGCCCGAATTGGGAATCTGTGTCAAAAGTTTGTTAGGAATTATGTGATCCTTACTAGCTGGAAGTAAGGGAGATGGGGCATGAAGTTATTTCTAGGAGTTGGAGACATACAACGTTTAGCTCAGTTCTGGGCATCTTTGAAATACCTATACAAACATCTTCCTACATAGTAACTTGCAACTTTGAATGAGAATGTGCTTGCTAACAGCATCGTGCTCTATGTTCCGAATGTGCGAATTGGTAATCTGTGTCAAAACTTTGTTAGGAATTATGTGATCCTTACTAGCTGGAAGTAAGGGAGATGGGGCATGAAGTAATTTCTAGGAGTTGGAGACATACCAAGGTTAGCTCAGTTCTGGGCATCTTTGAAATACCTATACAAACTTGTTCCTACATAGTAACTTGAAACTTTGAATGAGAATGTGCTTGCTTACAGCAACGTGCTATATGTTCTGAATGCCCGAATTGGGAATCAGTGTCAAAACTTTGTTAGAAATTATGTGATCCTTACTAGCTGGAAATAAGGGAGATGGGGCATGAAGTTATTTCTAGGAGTTGGAGACATACCAAGTTTAGCTCAGTTCTGGGCATCATTGAAATACCTATACAAACTTGTTCCTACATAGTAACTTGCAACTTTGAATGAGAATGTGCTTGCTTACAGCAACGTGCTATATGTTCTGAATGCCCGAATTGGGAATCTGTGTCAAAAGTGTGTTAGGAAATATGTGATCCTTACTAGCTGGAAGTAAGGGAGATGGGGCATGAAGTTATTTCTAGGAGTTGGAGACATACCAAGTATAGCTCAGTTCTGGGCATCTTTGAAATACCTATACAAACTTGTTTCTACATAGAAACTTGCAACTTTGATGAGAATGTGCTTACTTACACCAACGTGCTATATGTTCTGAATGCCCGAATTGGGAATCTGTGTCAAAACTTTGTTAGGAATTATGTGATCCTTACTAGCTGGAAGTAAGGGAGATGGGGCATGTAGTTATTTCTAGGAGTTGGAGACATACAACGTTTAGCTCAGTTCTGGGCATCTTTGAAATACCTATACAAGCTTGTTCCTACATAGTAACTTGCAAATTTGAATGAGAATGTGCTTGCTTACAGCAACGTGCTATATGTTCTGCATGCCCGAATTGGGAATCTGTGTCAAAACTTTGTTAGGAATTATGTGATCCTTAATTTCTGGAAGTAAGGGAGATGGGGCATGAAGTTTTGTCTAGGAGTTGGAGACATGCCCACTTTAGCTCAATTCTGGGTATCTTTGAAATACCTATACAAACTTGTTCCTACATAGTAACTTGCAACTTTGAATGAGAATGTGCTAGCTTACAGCAACGTGCTATATGTTCTGAATGCCCGAATTTGGATTCTGTGTCAAAACTTTGTTAGGAATTATGTGATCCTTACTACCTGGAAGTAAGGGAGATGGGGCATGAAGATATTTCTAGGAGTTGGAGACATACAACGTTTAGCTCAGTTCTGGGCATCTTTGAAATACCTATGCAAACTTGTTCCTACATAGTAACTTGCAACTTTGAATGAGAATGTGCTTGCTTACAGCAACGTGCTATATGTTCTGAATGCCCGAATTGGGAATCTGTGTCAAAACTTTGTTAGGAATTATGTGATCCTTACTAGCTGGAAGTAAGGGAGATGGGGCATGAAGTTATTTCTAGGAGTTGGACACATACCAAGTTTAGCTCAGTTCTGGGCATCTTTGAAATACCTATACAAACTTGTTCCTACATAGTAACTTGCAACTTTGAATGAGAATGTGCTTGCTTACAGCAACGTGCTATATGTTCTGAATGCCCGAATTGGGAATCTGTGTCAAATCTTTGTTAGGAATTATGTGATCCTTACTAGCTGGAAGTAAGGGAGATGGGGCATGAAGTTATTTCTAGGAGTTGGAGACATACACACTTTCGCTCAGTTCTGGGCATCTTTGAAAGTCCTATACAAACTTGTTCCTACATAGTAACTTGCAACTTTGAATGAGAATGTGCTTGCTTACAGCAACGTGCTATATGTTCTGAATGCCCGAATTGGGAATCTGTGTCAAAAGTGTGTTAGGAATTATGTGATCCTTACTAGCTGGAAGTAAGGGAGGTGGGGCATGAAGTTATTTCTAGGAGTTGGAGACATACCAAGTTTAGCTCAGTTCTGGGCATCTTTGAAATACCTATACAAACTTGATCCTACATAGTAACTTCCAACTTTGAATGAGAATGTGCTTGCTTACACCAACATGCTATATGTTCTGAATGCCCGAATTGGGAATCTGTGTCAAAATTTTGTTAGGAATTATGTGATCCTTACTAGCTGGAAGTAAGGGAGATGGGGCATGAAGTTATTTCTAGGAGTTGGAGACATACAACGTTTAGCTCAGTTCTGGGCATCTTTGAAATACCTGTAAAAACTTGTTCCTACATAGTAACTTGCAACTTTGAATGAGAATGTGCTTGCTTACAGCAACGTGCTATATGTTCTGAAGGCCCGAATTGGGAATCTGTGTCAAAACTTTCTTAGAAATTATGTGATCCTTACTCCTGGAAGTAAGGGAGATGGGGCATGAAGTTATTTCTAGGACTTGGAGACATACCAAGGTTAGCTCAGTTCTCGGCATCTTTGAAATACCTATACAAACTTGTTCCTACATAGTAACTTGCATCTTTGAATGAGAATGTGCTTGCTTACAGCAACTTGCTATATGTTCTGAATGCCCGAATTGGGAATCTGTGTCAAAACTTTCTTAGGAGTTATGTGATCCTTACTAGCTGGAAAAGTAAGGGAGTTGGGGCATGAAGTTATTTCTAGGAGTTGGACACATACCAAGTTTAGCACAGTTCTGGGCATCTTTGAAATACCTATACAAACATCTTCCTACATAGTAACTTGCAACTTTGAATGAGAATGTGCTTGCTTACAGCATCGTGCTCTATGTTCCGAATGCACGAATTGGTAATCTGTGTCAAAACTTTGTTAGGAATTATGTGATCCTTACTAGCTGGAAGTAAGGGAGATGGGGCAAGAAGTAATTTCTAGGAGTTGGAGACATACCAAGGTTAGCTCAGTTCTGGGCATCTTTGAAATACCTATACAAACTTGTTCCTACATAGTAACTTGAAACTTTGAATGAGAATGTGCTTGCTTACAGCAACGTGCTATATGTTCTGAATGCCCGAATTGGGAATCTGTGTCAAAACTTTGTTAGGAATTATGTGATCCTTACTAGCTGGAAGTAAGGGAGATGGGGCATGTAGTTATTTCTAGGAGTTGGAGACATACAACGTTTAGCTCAGTTCTGGGCATCTTTGAAATACCTATACAAACTTGTTCCTACATAGTAACTTGAAACTTTGAATGAGAATGTGCTTGCTTACAGCAACGTGCTATATGTTCTGAATGCCCGAATTGGGAATCTGTGTCAAAAGTGTGTTAGGAAATATGTGATCCTTACTAGCTGGAAGTAAGGGAGATGGGGCATGAAGTTATTTCTAGGAGTTGGAGACATACCAAGTATACCTCAGTTCTGGGCATCTTTGAAATACCTATACAAACTTGTTTCTACATAGAAACTTGCAACTTTGAATGAGAATGTGCTTGCTTACAGCAACGTGCTATATGTTCTGAATGCCCGAATTGGGAATCTGTGTCAAAACTTTGTTAGGAATTATGTGATCCTTACAAGCTGGAAGTAAGGGAGATGGGTCATGAAGTTATTTCTAGGAGTTGGAGACATACAACGTTTAGCTCAATTCTGGGCATCTTTGAAATACCTATACAAACCTGTTCCTACATAGTAACATGCAACTTTGAATGAGAATGTGCTTGCTTACAGCAACGTGCTATATGTTCTGAATGCCCGAATTGGGAATCTGTGTCAAAACTTTCTTAGAAATTATGTGATCCTTACTAGCTGGAAGTAAGGGAGATGGGGCATGAAGTTTTGTCTAGGAGTTGGAGACATATCCACTTTAGCTCAGTTCTGGGCATTTTGAAATACCTATACAAACTTGTTCCCACATAGTAACTTGCAACTTTGAATGAGAATGTGCTTGCTTACAGCAACGTGCTTTATGTTCTGAATGCCCGAATTGGGAATCTGTGTCAAAACTTTGTTAGGAATTATGTGATCCTTACTAGCTGGAAGTAAGGGAGATGGGGCATGAAGTTATTTCTAGGAATTGGAGACATACAACGTTTAGCTCAGTTCTGGGCATCTTTGAAATACCTATACAAACTTGTTCCTACATAGTAACTTGCAACTTTGAATGAGAATGTGCTTGCTTACAGCAACGTGCTATATGTTCTGAATGCCCGAATTGGGAATCTGTGTCAAAACTGTCTTAGAAATTATGGAATCTTACTAGATGGAAGTAAGGGAGATGGGGCATGAAGTTATTTCTAGGAGTTGGAGACATACCAAGTTTAGCTCAGTTCTGGGCATCTTTGAAATACCTATACAAACTTGTTCCTACATAGTAACTTGCATCTTTGAATTAGAATGTGCTTGCTTACAGCAACGTGCTATATGTTCTGAATGCCCGAATTGGGAATCTGTGTCAAAAATTTGTTAGGAATCATGTGATTCTTACTAGCTGCAAGTAAGGGGGTTGGGGCATGAAGTTATTTCTAGGAGTTGGACACATACCAAGTTTAGCACAGTTCTGGGCATCTTTGAAATACCTATACAAACTTGTTCCTACATAGTAACTTGCAACTTTGAATGAGAATGTGCTTGCTTACAGCAACGTGCTATATGGTCTGAATGCCCGAATTGGGACTCTGTGTCAAAACTTTGTTAGGAATTATGTGATCCTTACTAGCTGGAAGTAAGGGAGATGGGGCATGAAGTTATTTCTAGGAGTTGGACACATACCAAGTTTAGCTCAGTTCTGGGCATCTTTGAAATACCTATACAAACTTGTTCCTACATAGTAACTTGCAACTTTGAATGAGAATGTGCTTGCTTACAGCAACGTGCTATATGTTCTGAATGCCCGAATTGGGAATCTGTGTCAAATCTTTGTTAGGAATTATGTGATCCTTACTAGCTGGAAGTAAGGGAGATGGGGCATGAAGTTATTTCTAGGAGTTGGAGACATACACACTTTCGCTCAGTTCTGGGCATCTTTGAAAGTCCTATACAAACTTGTTCCTACATAGTAACTTGCAACTTTGAATGAGAATGTGCTTGCTTACAGCAACGTGCTATATGTTCTGAATGCCCGAATTGGGAATCTGTGTCAAAAGTGTGTTAGGAATTATGTGATCCTTACTAGCTGGAAGTAAGGGAGGTGGGGCATGAAGTTATTTCTAGGAGTTGGAGACATACCAAGTTTAGCTCAGTTCTGGGCATCTTTGAAATACCTATACAAACTTGATCCTACATAGTAACTTCCAACTTTGAATGAGAATGTGCTTGCTTACACCAACATGCTATATGTTCTGAATGCCCGAATTGGGAATCTGTGTCAAAATTTTGTTAGGAATTATGTGATCCTTACTAGCTGGAAGTAAGGGAGATGGGGCATGAAGTTATTTCTAGGAGTTGGAGACATACAACGTTTAGCTCAGTTCTGGGCATCTTTGAAATACCTGTAAAAACTTGTTCCTACATAGTAACTTGCAAATTTGAATGAGAATGTGCTTGCTTACAGCAACGTGCTATATGTTCTGAAGGCCCGAATTGGGAATCTGTGTCAAAACTTTCTTAGAAATTATGTGATCCTTACTCCTGGAAGTAAGGGAGATGGGGCATGAAGTTATTTCTAGGACTTGGAGACATACCAAGGTTAGCTCAGTTCTCGGCATCTTTGAAATACCTATACAAACTTGTTCCTACATAGTAACTTGCATCTTTGAATGAGAATGTGCTTGCTTACAGCAACTTGCTATATGTTCTGAATGCCCGAATTGGGAATCTGTGTCAAAACTTTCTTAGGAGTTATGTGATCCTTACTAGCTGGAAAAGTAAGGGAGTTGGGGCATGAAGTTATTTCTAGGAGTTGGACACATACCAAGTTTAGCACAGTTCTGGGCATCTTTGAAATACCTATTCAAACTTGTTCCTACATAGTAACTTGCAACTTTGAATGAGAATGTGCTTTCTTACAGCAACGTGCTATATGTTCCGAATGCCCGAATTGGGAATCTATGTCAAAACTTTGTTAGGAATTATGTGATACTTACTAGCTGGAAGTAAGGGAGATTGGGCATGAAGTTATTTCTAGGAGTTGGAGACATACAAAGTTTAGCTCCGTTCTGGGCATCTTTGAAATACCTATACAAACTTGTTCCTACATAGTAACTTGCAACTTTGAATGAGAATGTGCTTGCTTACAGCAACGTGCTATATGTTCTGAATGCCCGAATTGGGAATCTGTGTCAAAACTGTCTTAGAAATTATGGAATCTTACTAGATGGAAGTAAGGGAGATGGGGCATGAAGTTATTTCTAGGAGTTGGAGACATACCAAGTTTAGCTCAGTTCTGGGCATCTTTGAAATACCTATACAAACTTGTTCCTACATAGTAACTTGCATCTTTGAATTAGAATGTGCTTGCTTACAGCAACGTGCTATATGTTCTGAATGCCCGAATTGGGAATCTGTGTCAAAAATTTGTTAGGAATCATGTGATTCTTACTAGCTGCAAGTAAGGGGGTTGGGGCATGAAGTTATTTCTAGGAGTTGGACACATACCAAGTTTAGCACAGTTCTGGGCATCTTTGAAATACCTATACAAACTTGTTCCTACATAGTAACTTGCAACTTTGAATGAGAATGTGCTTGCTTACAGCAACGTGCTATATGGTCTGAATGCCCGAATTGGGACTCTGTGTCAAAACTTTGTTAGGAATTATGTGATCCTTACTAGCTGGAAGTAAGGGAGATGGGGCATGAAGTTATTTCTAGGAGTTGGACACATACCAAGTTTAGCTCAGTTCTGGGCATCTTTGAAATACCTATACAAACTTGTTCCTACATAGTAACTTGCAACTTTGAATGAGAATGTGCTTGCTTACAGCAACGTGCTATATGTTCTGAATGCCCGAATTGGGAATCTGTGTCAAAACTTTGTTAGGAATTATGTGATCCTTACTAGCTGGAAGTAAGGGAGATGGGTCATGAAGATATTTCTAGGAGTTGGAGACATACAACTTTAAGCTCAGTTCTGGGCATCTTTGAAATACCTATACAAACCTGTTCCTACATAGTAACTTGCAACTTTGAATGAGAATGTGCTTGCTTACAGCAACGTGCTATATGTTCTGAATGCCCGAATTGGGAATCTGTGTCAAAAATTTGTTAGGAATCATGTGATTCTTACTAGCTGCAAGTAAGGGGGTTGGGGCATGAAGTTATTTCTAGGAGTTGGACACATACCAAGTTTAGCACAGTTCTGGGCATCTTTGAAATACCTATACAAACTTGTTCCTACATAGTAACTTGCAACTTTGAATGAGAATGTGCTTGCTTACAGCAACGTGCTATATGGTCTGAATGCCCGAATTGGGACTCTGTGTCAAATCTTTGTTAGGAATTATGTGATCCTTACTAGCTGGAAGTAAGGGAGATGGGGCATGAAGTTATTTCTAGGAGTTGGACACATACCAAGTTTAGCTCAGTTCTGGGCATCTTTGAAATACCTATACAAACTTGTTCCTACATAGTAACTTGCAACTTTGAATGAGAATGTGCTTGCTTACAGCAACGTGCTATATGTTCTGAATGCCCGAATTGGGAATCTGTGTCAAAACTTTGTTAGGAATTATGTGATCCTTACTAGCTGGAAGTAAGGGAGATGGGTCATGAAGTTATTTCTAGGAGTTGGAGGCATACAACTTTAAGCTCAGTTCTGGGCATCTTTGAAATACCTATACAAACCTGTTCCTACATAGTAACTTGCAACTTTGAATGAGAATGTGCTTGCTTACAGCAACGTGCTATATGTTCTGAATGCCCGAATTGGGAATCTGTGTCAAAACTTTCTTAGAAATTATGTGATCCTTACTATCTGGAAGTAAGGGAGATGGGGCATGAAGTTATTTCTAGGAGTTGGAGACATACAACGTTTAGCTCAGTTCTGGACAGCTTTGAAATACCTATACAAACTTGTTCCTACATAGTAACTTGCAACTTTGAATGAGAATGTGCTTGCTTACAGCAACGTGCTATATGTTCTGAATGCCCGAATTGGGAATCTGTGTCAAAACTTTGTTAGGAATTATGTGATCCTTACTAGCTGGAAGTAAGGGAGATGGGGCATGAAGTTATTTCTAGGAGTTGGAGACATACAACGTTTAGCTCAGTTCTGGGCATCTTTGAAATACCTATACAAACCTGTTCCTACATAGTAACTTGCAACTTTGAATGAGAATGTGCTTGCTTACAGCAACGTGCTATATGTTCTGAATGCCCGAATTGGGAATCTGTGTCAAAACTTTCTTAGAAATTATGTGATCCTTACTAGCTGGAAGTAAGGGAGATGGGGCATGAAGTTTTGTCTAGGAGTTGGAGACATATCCACTTTAGCTCAGTTCTGGGCATCTTTGAAATACCTATACAAACTTGTTCCCACATAGTAACTTGCAACTTTGAATGAGAATGTGCTTGCTTACAGCAACGTGCTATATGTTCTGAATGCCCGAATTGGGAATCTGTGTCAAAACTTTGTTAGGAATTATGTGATCCTTACTAGCTGGAAGTAAGGGAGATGGGGCATGAAGTTATTTCTAGGAATTGGAGACATACAACGTTTAGCTCAGTTCTGGGCATCTTTGAAATACCTATACAAACTTGTTCCTACATAGTAACTTGCAACTTTGAATGAGAATGTGCTTCCTTACAGCAACGTGCTATATGTTCTGAATGCCCGAATTGGGAATCTGTGTCAAAACTGTCTTAGAAATTATGGAATCTTACTAGATGGAAGTAAGGGAGATGGGGCATGAAGTTATTTCTAGGAGTTGGAGACATACCAAGTTTAGCTCAGTTCTGGGCATCTTTGAAATACCTATACAAACTTGTTCCTACATAGTAACTTGCATCTTTGAATGAGAATGTGCTTGCTTACAGCAACGTGCTATATGTTCTGAATGCCCGAATTGGGAATCTGTGTCAAAAATTTGTTAGGAATCATGTGATTCTTACTACCTGCAAGTAAGGGGGTTGGGGCATGAAGTTATTTCTAGGAGTTGGACACATACCAAGTTTAGCACAGTTCTGGGCATCTTTGAAATACCTATACAAACTTGTTCCTACATAGTAACTTGCAACTTTGAATGAGAATGTGCTTGCTTACAGCATCGTGCTATATGGTCTGAATGCCCGAATTGGGACTCTGTGTCAAAACTTTGTTAGCAATTATGTGATCCTTACTAGCTGGAAGTAAGGGAGATGGGGCATGAAGTTATTTCTAGGAGTTGGACACATACCAAGTTTAGCTCAGTTCTGGGCATCTTTGAAATACCTATACAAACTTGTTCCTACATAGTAACTTGCAACTTTGAATGAGAATGTGCTTGCTTACAGCAACGTGCTATATGTTCTGAATGCCCGAATTGGGAATCTGTGTCAAAACTTTGTTAGGAATTATTTGATCCTTACTAGCTGGAAGTAAGGGAGATGGGTCATGAAGTTATTTCTAGGAGTTGGAGACATACAACTTTAAGCTCAGTTCTGGGCATCTTTGAAGTACCTATACAAACCTGTTCCTACATAGTAACTTGCAACTTTGAATGAGAATGTGCTTGCTTACAGCAACGTGCTATATGTTCTGAATGCCCGAATTGGGAAACTGTGTCAAATCTTTCTTAGAAATTATGTGATCCTTACTATCTGGAAGTAAGGGAGATGGGGCATGAATTTATTTCTAGGAGTTGGAGACACACAACGTTTAGCTCAGTTCTGGACAGCTTTGAAATACCTATACAAACTTGTTCCTACATAGTAACTTGCAACTTTGAATGAGAATGTGCTTGCTTACAGCAACGTGCTATATGTTCTGAATGCCCGAATTGGGAATCTGTGTCAAAACTTTGTTAGGAATTATGTGATCCTTACTAGCTGGAAGTAAGGGAGATGGGGCATGAAGTTATTTCTAGGAATTGGAGACATACAACGTTTAGCTCAGTTCTGGGCATCTTTGAAATACCTATACAAACTTGTTCCTACATAGTAACTTGCAACTTTGAATGAGAATGTGCTTGCTTAGAGCAACGTGCTATATGTTCTGAATGCCCGAATTGGGAAACTGTGTCAAAACTTTGTTAGGAATTATGTGATCCTTACTAGCTGGAAGTAAGGGAGATGGGACATGAAGTTATTTCTAGGAGTTGGACACATACCAAGTTTAGCAGAGTTCTGGGCATCTTTGAAATACCTATACAAACTTGTTCCTACATAGTAACTTGCAACTTTGAATGAGAATGTGCTTGCTTACAGCAACGTGCTATATGTTCTGAATGCCCGAATTGGGAATCTGTGTCAAAACTTTGGTAGGAATTATGTGATCCTTACTAGCTGGAAGTAAGGGAGATGGGGCATGAAGTTATTTCTAGGAGTTGGAGACATACCAATGTTAGCTCAGTTCTGGGCATCTTTGAAACACCTATACAAACTTGTTCCTACATAGTAACTTGCAACTTTGAATGAGAATGTGCTTGCTTACAGCAACGTGCTATATGTTCTGAATGCCCGAATTGGGAATCTGTGTCAAAAATTTGTTAGGAATCATGTGATTCTTACTAGCTGCAAGTAAGGGGGTTGGGGCATGAAGTTATTTCTAGGAGTTGGACACATACCAAGTTTAGCACAGTTCTGGGCATCTTTGAAATACCTATACAAACTTGTTCCTACATAGTAACTTGCAACTTTGAATGAGAATGTGCTTGCTTACAGCAACGTGCTATATGGTCTGAATGCCCGAATTGGGACTCTGTGTCAAAACTTTGTTAGGAAATATGTGATCCTTACTAGCTGGAAGTAAGGGAGATGGGGCATGAAGTTATTTCTAGGAGTTGGACACATACCAAGTTTAGCTCAGTTCTGGGCATCTTTGAAATACCTATACAAACTTGTTCCTACATAGTAACTTGCAACTTTGAATGAGAATGTGCTTGCTTACAGCAACGTGCTATATGTTCTGAATGCCCGAATTGGGAATCTGTGTCAAAACTTTGTTAGGAATTATGTGATCCTTACTAGCTGTAAGTAAGGGAGATGGGTCATGAAGTTATTTCTAGGAGTTGGAGGCATACAACTTTAAGCTCAGTTCTGGGCATCTTTGAAATACCTATACAAACCTGTTCCTACATAGTAACTTGCAACTTTGAATGAGAATGTGCTTGCTTACAGCAACGTGCTATATGTTCTGAATGCCCGAATTGGGAATCTGTGTCAAAACTTTGTTAGGAATTATGTGATCCTTACTAGCTGGAAGTAAGGGAGATGGGGCATGAAGTTATTTCTAGGAGTTGGACACATACCAAGTTTAGCTCAGTTCTGGGCATCTTTGAAATACCTATACAAACCTGTTCCTACATAGTAACTTGCAACTTTGAATGAGAATGTGCTTGCTTACAGCAACGTGCTATATGTTCTGAATGCCCGAATTGGGAATCTGTGTCAAAACTCTGTTAGGAATTATGTGATCCTTACTAGCTGGAAGAAAGGGAAAGGGGGCATGAAGTTATTTCTAGGAGTTGGACA
Organism: Diceros bicornis minor; assembly: GCF_020826845.1. NCBI lineage: Eukaryota > Metazoa > Chordata > Mammalia > Perissodactyla > Rhinocerotidae > Diceros > Diceros bicornis. The sequence goes on from NC_080758.1 coordinate 60,907,628, forward strand.
CATACCAAGTTTAGCTCAGTTCTGGGCATCTTTGAAATACCTATACAAACTTGTTCCTACATAGTAACTTGCAACTTTGAATGAGAATGTGCTTGCTTACAGCAACGTGCTATATGTTCTGAATGCCCGAATTGGGAATCTGTGTCAAATCTTTGTTAGGAATTATGTGATCCTTACTAGCTGGAAGTAAGGAAGATGGGGCATGAAGTTATTTCTAGGAGTTGGAGACATACACACTTTCGCTCAGTTCTGGGCATCTTTGAAAGTCCTATACAAACTTGTTCCTACATAGTAACTTGCAACTTTGAATGAGAATGTGCTTGCTTACAGCAACGTGCTATATGTTCTGAATGCCCGAATTGGGAATCTGTGTCAAAAGTGTGTTAGGAATTATGTGATCCTTACTAGCTGGAAGTAAGGGAGGTGGGGCATGAAGTTATTTCTAGGAGTTGGAGACATACCAAGTTTAGCTCAGTTCTGGGCATCTTTGAAATACCTATACAAACTTGATCCTACATAGTAACTTCCAACTTTGAATGAGAATGTGCTTGCTTACACCAACATGCTATATGTTCTGAATGCCCGAATTGGGAATCTGTGTCAAAATTTTGTTAGGAATTATGTGATCCTTACTAGCTGGAAGTAAGGGAGATGGGGCATGAAGTTATTTCTAGGAGTTGGAGACATACAACGTTTAGCTCAGTTCTGGGCATCTTTGAAATACCTGTAAAAACTTGTTCCTACATAGTAACTTGAAATTTGAATGAGAATGTGCTTGCTTACAGCAACGTGCTATATGTTCTGAAGGCCCGAATTGGGAATCTGTGTCAAAACTTTCTTAGAAATTATGTGATCCTTACTCCTGGAAGTAAGGGAGATGGGGCATGAAGTTATTTCTAGGACTTGGAGACATACCAAGGTTAGCTCAGTTCTCGGCATCTTTGAAATACCTATACAAACTTGTTCCTACATAGTAACTTGCATCTTTGAATGAGAATGTGCTTGCTTACAGCAACTTGCTATATGTTCTGAATGCCCGAATTGGGAATCTGTGTCAAAACTTTCTTAGGAGTTATGTGATCCTTACTAGCTGGAAAAGTAAGGGAGTTGGGGCATGAAGTTATTTCTAGGAGTTGGACACATACCAAGTTTAGCACAGTTCTGGGCATCTTTGAAATACCTATACAAACTTGTTCCTACATAGTAACTTGCAACTTTGAATGAGAATGTGCTTTCTTACAGCAACGTGCTATATGTTCCGAATGCCCGAATTGGGAATCTATGTCAAAACTTTGTTAGGAATTATGTGATACTTACTAGCTGGAAGTAAGGGAGATTGGGCATGAAGTTATTTCTAGGAGTTGGAGACATACAAAGTTTAGCTCCGTTCTGGGCATCTTTGAAATACCTATACAAACTTGTTCCTACATAGTAATTTGCAACTTTGAATGAGAATGTGCTTGCTTACAGCAACGTGCTATATGTACTGAATGCCCGAATTGGGAATCTGTGTCAAAACTTTCTTAGAAATTATGTGATCCTTACTAGCTGGAAGTAAGGGAGATGGTGCGTCTAGTTATTTCTAGGAGTTGGAGACATACAACGTTTAGCTCAGTTCTGGGCATCTTTGAAATACCTATACAAACATCTTCCTACATAGTAACTTGCAACTTTGAATGAGAATGTGCTTGCTTACAGCATCGTGCTCTATGTTCCGAATGCACGAATTGGTAATCTGTGTCAAAACATTGTTAGGAATTATGTGATCCTTACTAGCTGGAAGTAAGGGAGATGGGGCAAGAAGTAATTTCTAGGAGTTGGAGACATACCAAGGTTAGCTCAGTTCTGGGCATCTTTGAAATACCTATACAAACTTGTTCCTACATAGTAACTTGAAACTTTGAATGAGAATGTGCTTGCTTACAGCAACGTGCTATATGTTCTGAATGCCCGAATTGGGAATCTGTGTCAAAACTTTGTTAGAAATTATGTGATCCTTACTAGCTGGAAATAAGGGAGATGGGGCATGAAGTTATTTCTAGGAGTTGGAGAAATACCAAGTTTCGCTCAGTTCTGGGCATCTTTGAAATACCTATACAAACTTGTTCCTACATAGTAACTTGCAACTTTGAATGAGAATGTGCTTGCTTACAGCAACGTGCTATATGTTCTGAATGCCCGAATTGGGAATCTGTGTCAAAACTTTGTTAGGAATTATGTGATCCTTACTAGCTGGAAGTAAGGGAGATGGGGCTTGCAGTTATTTCTAGGAGTTGGAGACATACAACGTTTAGCTCAGTTCTGGGCATCTTTGAAATACCTATACAAACTTGTTCCTACATAGTAACTTGAAACTTTGAATGAGAATGTGCTTGCTTACAGCAACGTGCTATATGTTCTGAATGCCCGAATTGGGAATCTGTGTCAAAAGTGTGTTAGGAAATATGTGATCCTTACTAGCTGGAAGTAAGGGAGATGGGGCATGAAGTTATTTCTAGGAGTTGGAGACATACCAAGTATACCTCAGTTCTGGGCATCTTTGAAATACCTATACAAACTTGTTTCTACATAGAAACTTGCAACTTTGAATGAGAATGTGCTTGCTTACAGCAACGTGCTATATGTTCTGAATGCCCGAATTGGGAATCTGTGTCAAAACTTTGTTAGGAATTATGTGATCCTTACAAGCTGGAAGTAAGGGAGATGGGTCATGAAGTTATTTCTAGGAGTTGGAGACATACAACGTTTAGCTCAATTCTGGGCATCTTTGAAATACCTATACAAACCTGTTCCTACATAGTAACATGCAACTTTGAATGAGAATGTGCTTGCTTACAGCAACGTGCTATATGTTCTGAATGCCCGAATTGGGAATCTGTGTCAAAACTTTCTTAGAAATTATGTGATCCTTACTAGCTGGAAGTAAGGGAGATGGGGCATGAAGTTTTGTCTAGGAGTTGGAGACATATCCACTTTAGCTCAGTTCTGGGCATCTTTGAAATACCTATACAAACTTGTTCCCACATAGTAACTTGCAACTTTGAATGAGAATGTGCTTGCTTACAGCAACGTGCTTTATGTTCTGAATGCCCGAATTGGGAATCTGTGTCAAAACTTTGTTAGGAATTATGTGATCCTTACTAGCTGGAAGTAAGGGAGATGGGGCATGAAGTTATTTCTAGGAATTGGAGACATACAACGTTTAGCTCAGTTCTGGGCATCTTTGAAATACCTATACAAACTTGTTCCTACATAGTAACTTGCAACTTTGAATGAGAATGTGCTTGCTTACAGCAACGTGCTATATGTTCTGAATGCCCGAATTGGGAATCTGTGTCAAAACTGTCTTAGAAATTATGGAATCTTACTAGATGGAAGTAAGGGAGATGGGGCATGAAGTTATTTCTAGGAGTTGGAGACATACCAAGTTTAGCTCAGTTCTGGGCATCTTTGAAATACCTATACAAACTTGTTCCTACATAGTAACTTGCATCTTTGAATTAGAATGTGCTTGCTTACAGCAACGTGCTATATGTTCTGAATGCCCGAATTGGGAATCTGTGTCAAAAATTTGTTAGGAATCATGTGATTCTTACTAGCTGCAAGTAAGGGGGTTGGGGCATGAAGTTATTTCTAGGAGTTGGACACATACCAAGTTTAGCACAGTTCTGGGCATCTTTGAAATACCTATACAAACTTGTTCCTACATAGTAACTTGCAACTTTGAATGAGAATGTGCTTGCTTACAGCAACGTGCTATATGGTCTGAATGCCCGAATTGGGACTCTGTGTCAAAACTTTGTTAGGAATTATGTGATCCTTACTAGCTGGAAGTAAGGGAGATGGGGCATGAAGTTATTTCTAGGAGTTGGACACATACCAAGTTTAGCTCAGTTCTGGGCATCTTTTAAATACCTATACAAACTTGTTCCTACATAGTAACTTGCAACTTTGAATGAGAATGTGCTTGCTTACAGCAACGTGCTATATGTTCTGAATGCCCGAATTGGGAATCTGTGTCAAAACTTTGTTAGGAATTATGTGATCCTTACTAGCTGGAAGTAAGGGAGATGGGTCATGAAGATATTTCTAGGAGTTGGAGACATACAACTTTAAGCTCAGTTCTGGGCATCTTTGAAATACCTATACAAACCTGTTCCTACATAGTAACTTGCAACTTTGAATGAGAATGTGCTTGCTTACAGCAACGTGCTATATGTTCTGAATGCCCGAATTGGGAATCTGTGTCAAAAATTTGTTAGGAATCATGTGATTATTACTAGCTGCAAGTAAGGGGGTTGGGGCATGAAGTTATTTCTAGGAGTTGGACACATACCAAGTTTAGCACAGTTCTGGGCATCTTTGAAATACCTATACAAACTTGTTCCTACATAGTAACTTGCAACTTTGAATGAGAATGTGCTTGCTTACAGCAACGTGCTATATGGTCTGAATGCCCGAATTGGGACTCTGTGTCAAATCTTTGTTAGGAATTATGTGATCCTTACTAGCTGGAAGTAAGGGAGATGGGGCATGAAGTTATTTCTAGGAGTTGGACACATACCAAGTTTAGCTCAGTTCTGGGCATCTTTGAAATACCTATACAAACTTGTTCCTACATAGTAACTTGCAACTTTGAATGAGAATGTGCTTGCTTACAGCAACGTGCTATATGTTCTGAATGCCCGAATTGGGAATCTGTGTCAAAACTTTGTTAGGAATTATGTGATCCTTACTAGCTGGAAGTAAGGGAGATGGGTCATGAAGTTATTTCTAGGAGTTGGAGGCATACAACTTTAAGCTCAGTTCTGGGCATCTTTGAAATACCTATACAAACCTGTTCCTACATAGTAACTTGCAACTTTGAATGAGAATGTGCTTGCTTACAGCAACGTGCTATATGTTCTGAATGCCCGAATTGGGAATCTGTGTCAAAACTTTCTTAGAAATTATGTGATCCTTACTATCTGGAAGTAAGGGAGATGGGGCATGAAGTTATTTCTAGGAGTTGGAGACATACAACGTTTAGCTCAGTTCTGGACAGCTTTGAAATACCTATACAAACTTGTTCCTACATAGTAACTTGCAACTTTGAATGAGAATGTGCTTGCTTACAGCAACGTGCTATATGTTCTGAATGCCCGAATTGGGAATCTGTGTCAAAACTTTGTTAGGAATTATGTGATTCTTACTAGCTGGAAGTAAGGGAGATGGGGCATGAAGTTATTTCTAGGAGTTGGAGACATACAACGTTTAGCTCAGTTCTGGGCATCTTTGAAATACCTATACAAACCTGTTCCTACATAGTAACTTGCAACTTTGAATGAGAATGTGCTTGCTTACAGCAACGTGCTATATGTTCTGAATGCCCGAATTGGGAATCTGTGTCAAAACTTTCTTAGAAATTATGTGATCCTTACTAGCTGGAAGTAAGGGAGATGGGGCATGAAGTTTTGTCTAGGAGTTGGAGACATATCCACTTTAGCTCAGTTCTGGGCATCTTTGAAATACCTATACAAACTTGTTCCCACATAGTAACTTGCAACTTTGAATGAGAATGTGCTTGCTTACAGCAACGTGCTATATGTTCTGAATGCCCGAATTGGGAATCTGTGTCAAAACTGTCTTAGAAATTATGGAATCTTACTAGATGGAAGTAAGGGAGATGGGGCATGAAGTTATTTCTAGGAGTTGGAGACATACCAAGTTTAGCTCAGTTCTGGGCATCTTTGAAATACCTATACAAACTTGTTCCTACATAGTAACTTGCATCTTTGAATGAGAATGTGCTTGCTTACAGCAACGTGCTATATGTTCTGAATGCCCGAATTGGGAATCTGTGTCAAAAATTTGTTAGGAATCATGTGATTCTTACTAGCTGCAAGTAAGGGGGTTGGGGCATGAAGTTATTTCTAGGAGTTGGACACATACCAAGTTTAGCACAGTTCTGGGCATCTTTGAAATACCTATACAAACTTGTTCCTACATAGTAACTTGCAACTTTGAATGAGAATGTGCTTGCTTACAGCATCGTGCTATATGGTCTGAATGCCCGAATTGGGACTCTGTGTCAAAACTTTGTTAGGAATTATGTGATCCTTACTAGCTGGAAGTAAGGGAGATGGGGCATGAAGTTATTTCTAGGAGTTGGACACATACCAAGTTTAGCTCAGTTCTGGGCATCTTTGAAATACCTATACAAACTTGTTCCTACATAGTAACTTGCAACTTTGAATGAGAATGTGCTTGCTTACAGCAACGTGCTATATGTTCTGAATGCCCGAATTGGGAATCTGTGTCAAAACTTTGTTAGGAATTATGTGATCCTTACTAGCTGGAAGTAAGGGAGATGGGTCATGAAGTTATTTCTAGGAGTTGGAGACATACAACTTTAAGCTCAGTTCTGGGCATCTTTGAAATACCTATACAAACCTGTTCCTACATAGTAACTTGCAACTTTGAATGAGAATGTGCTTGCTTACAGCAACGTGCTATATGTTCTGAATGCCCGAATTGGGAAACTGTGTCAAATCTTTCTTAGAAATTATGTGATCCTTACTATCTGGAAGTAAGGGAGATGGGGCATGAATTTATTTCTAGGAGTTGGAGACACACAACGTTTAGCTCAGTTCTGGACAGCTTTGAAATACCTATACAAACTTGTTCCTACATAGTAACTTGCAACTTTGAATGAGAATGTGCTTGCTTACAGCAACGTGCTATATGTTCTGAATGCCCGAATTGGGAATCTGTGTCAAAACTTTGTTAGGAATTATGTGATCCTTACTAGCTGGAAGTAAGGGAGATGGGGCATGAAGTTATTTCTAGGAATTGGAGACATACAACGTTTAGCTCAGTTCTGGGCATCTTTGAAATACCTATACAAACTTGTTCCTACATAGTAACTTGCAACTTTGAATGAGAATGTGCTTGCTTAGAGCAACGTGCTATATGTTCTGAATGCCCGAATTGGGAAACTGTGTCAAAACTTTGTTAGGAATTATGTGATCCTTACTAGCTGGAAGTAAGGGAGATGGGACATGAAGTTATTTCTAGGAGTTGGACACATACCAAGTTTAGCAGAGTTCTGGGCATCTTTGAAATACCTATACAAACTTGTTCCTACATAGTAACTTGCAACTTTGAATGAGAATGTGCTTGCTTACAGCAACGTGCTATATGTTCTGAATGCCCGAATTGGGAATCTGTGTCAAAACTTTGGTAGGAATTATGTGATCCTTACTAGCTGGAAGTAAGGGAGATGGGGCATGAAGTTATTTCTAGGAGTTGGAGACATACCAATGTTAGCTCAGTTCTGGGCATCTTTGAAACACCTATACAAACTTGTTCCTACATAGTAACTTGCAACTTTGAATGAGAATGTGCTTGCTTACAGCAACGTGCTATATGTTCTGAATGCCCGAATTGGGAATCTGTGTCAAAAATTTGTTAGGAATCATGTGATTCTTACTAGCTGCAAGTAAGGGGGTTGGGGCATGAAGTTATTTCTAGGAGTTGGACACATACCAAGTTTAGCACAGTTCTGGGCATCTTTGAAATACCTATACAAACTTGTTCCTACATAGTAACTTGCAACTTTGAATGAGAATGTGCTTGCTTACAGCAACGTGCTATATGGTCTGAATGCCCGAATTGGGACTCTGTGTCAAAACTTTGTTAGGAAATATGTGATCCTTACTAGCTGGAAGTAAGGGAGATGGGGCATGAAGTTATTTCTAGGAGTTGGACACATACCAAGTTTAGCTCAGTTCTGGGCATCTTTGAAATACCTATACAAACTTGTTCCTACATAGTAACTTGCAACTTTGAATGAGAATGTGCTTGCTTACAGCAACGTGCTATATGTTCTGAATGCCCGAATTGGGAATCTGTGTCAAAACTTTGTTAGGAATTATGTGATCCTTACTAGCTGGAAGTAAGGGAGATGGGTCATGAAGTTATTTCTAGGAGTTGGAGGCATACAACTTTAAGCTCAGTTCTGGGCATCTTTGAAATACCTATACAAACCTGTTCCTACATAGTAACTTGCAACTTTGAATGAGAATGTGCTTGCTTACAGCAACGTGCTATATGTTCTGAATGCCCGAATTGAGAATCTGTGTCGAAACTTTCTTAGAATTTATGTGATCCTTACTATCTGGAAGTAAGGGAGATGGGGCATGAAGTTATTTCTAGGAGTTGGAGACATACAACGTTTAGCTCAGTTCTGGGCATCTTTGAAATACCTATACAAACTTGTTCCTACATAGTAACTTGCAACTTTGAATGAGAATGTGCTTGCTTACAGCAACGTGCTATATGTTCTGAATGCCCGAATTGGGAATCTGTGTCAAAACTTTGTTAGGAATTATGTGATCCTTACTAGCTGGAAGTAAGGGAGATGGGGCATGAAGTTATTTCTAGGAGTTGGAGACATACAACGTTTAGCTCAGTTCTGGGCATCTTTGAAATACCTATACAAACCTGTTCCTACATAGTACTTGCAACTTTGAATGAGAATGTGCTTGCTTACAGCAACGTGCTATATGTTCTGAATGCCCGAATTGGGAATCTGTGTCAAAACTTTCTTAGAAATTATGTGATCCTTACTAGCTGGAAGTAAGGGAGATGGGGCATGAAGTTTTGTCTAGGAGTTGGAGACATATCCACTTTAGCTCAGTTCTGGGCATCTTTGAAATACCTATACAAACTTGTTCCCACATAGTAACTTGCAACTTTGAATGAGAATGTGCTTGCTTACAGCAACGTGCTATATGTTCTGAATGCCCGAATTGGGAATCTGTGTCAAAACTTTGTTAGGAATTATGTGATCCTTACTAGCTGGAAGTAAGGGAGATGGGGCATGAAGTTATTTCTAGGAATTGGAGACATACAACGTTTAGCTCAGTTCTGGGCATCTTTGAAATACCTATACAAACTTGTTCCTACATAGTAACTTGCAACTTTGAATGAGAATGTGCTTGCTTACAGCAACGTGCTATATGTTCTGAATGCCCGAATTGGGAATCTGTGTCAAAACTGTCTTAGAAATTATGGAATCTTACTAGATGGAAGTAAGGGAGATGGGGCATGAAGTTATTTCTAGGAGTTGGAGACATACCAAGTTGAGCTCAGTTCTGGGCATCTTTGAAATACCTATACAAACTTGTTCCTACATAGTAACTTGGATCTTTGAATGAGAATGTGCTTGCTTACAGCAACGTGCTATATGTTCTGAATGCCCGAATTGGGAATCTGTGTCAAAAATTTGTTAGGAATCACGTGATTCTTACTAGCTGCAAGTAAGGGGGTTGGGGCATGAAGTTATTTCTAGGAGTTGGACACATACCAAGTTTAGCACAGTTCTGGGCATCTTTGAAATACCTATACAAACTTGTTCCTACATAGTAACTTGCAACTTTGAATGAGAATGTGCTTGCTTACAGCAACGTGCTATATGGTCTGAATGCCCGAATTGGGACTCTGTGTCAAAACTTTGTTAGGAATTATGTGATCCTTACTAGCTGGAAGTAAGGGAGATGGGGCATGAAGTTATTTCTAGGAGTTGGACACATACCAAGTTTAGCTCAGTTCTGGGCATCTTTGAAATACCTATACAAACTTGTTCCTACATAGTAACTTGCAACTTTGAATGAGAATGTGCTTGCTTACAGCAACGTGCTATATGTTCTGAATGCCCGAATTGGGAATCTGTGTCAAAACTTTGTTAGGAATTATGTGATCCTTACTAGCTGGAAGTAAGGGAGATGGGTCATGAAGTTATTTCTAGGAGTTGGAGGCATACAACTTTAAGCTCAGTTCTGGGCATCTTTGAAATACCTATACAAACCTGTTCCTACATAGTAACTTGCAACTTTGAATGAGAATGTGCTTGCTTACAGCAACGTGCTATATGTTCTGAATGCCCGAATTGGGAATCTGTGTCGAAACTTTCTTAGAATTTATGTGATCCTTACTATCTGGAAGTAAGGGAGATGGGGCATGAAGTTATTTCTAGGAGTTGGAGACATACAACGTTTAGCTCAGTTCTGGGCATCTTTGAAATACCTATACAAACTTGTTCCTACATAGTAACTTGCAACTTTGAATGAGAATGTGCTTGCTTACAGCAACGTGCTATATGTTCTGAATGCCAGAATTGGGAATCTGTGTCAAAACTTTGTTAGGAATTATGTGATCCTTACTAGCTGGAAGTAAGGGAGATGGGGCATGAAGTTATTTCTAGGAGTTGGAGACATACAACGTTTAGCTCAGTTCTGGGCATCTTTGAAATACCTATACAAACCTGTTCCTACATAGTAACTTGCAACTTTGAATGAGAATGTGCTTGCTTACAGCAACGTGCTATATGTTCTGAATGCCCGAATTGGGAATCTGTGTCAAAACTTTCTTAGAAATTATGTGATCCTTACTAGCTGGAAGTAAGGGAGATGGGGCATGAAGTTTTGTCTAGGAGTTGGAGACATATCCACTTTAGCTCAGTTCTGGGCATCTTTGAAATACCTATACAAACTTGTTCCCACATAGTAACTTGCAACTTTGAATGAGAATGTGCTTGCTTACAGCAACGTGCTATATGTTCTGAATGCCCGAATTGGGAATCTGTGTCAAAACTTTGTTAGGAATTATGTGATCCTTACTAGCTGGAAGTAAGGGAGATGGGGCATGAAGTTATTTCTAGGAATTGGAGACATACAACGTTTAGCTCAGTTCTGGGCATCTTTGAAATACCTATACAAACTTGTTCCTACATAGTAACTTGCAACTTTGAATGAGAATGTGCTTGCTTACAGCAACGTGCTATATGTTCTGAATGCCCGAATTGGGAATCTGTGTCAAAACTGTCTTAGAAATTATGGAATCTTACTAGATGGAAGTAAGGGAGATGGGGCATGAAGTTATTTCTAGGAGTTGGAGACATACCAAGTTTAGCTCAGTTCTGGGCATCTTTGAAATACCTATACAACCTGTTCCTACATAGTAACTTGCAACTTTGAATGAGAATGTGCTTGCTTACAACAACGTGCTATATGTTCTGAATGCCCGAACTGGGAATCTGTGTCAAAACTTTGTTAGGAATCATGTGATTCTTACTAGCTGCAAGTAAGGGGGTTGGGGCATGAAGTTATTTCTAGGAGTTGGACACATACCAAGTTTAGCACAGTTCTGGGCATCTTTGAAATACCTATACAAACTTGTTCCTACATAGTAACTTGCAACTTTGAATGAGAATGTGCTTGCTTACAGCAACGTGCTATATGGTCTGAATGCCCGAATTGGGACTCTGTGTCAAAACTTTGTTAGGAATTATGTGATCCTTACTAGCTGGAAGTAAGGGAGATGGGGCATGAAGTTATTTCTAGGAGTTGGACACATACCAAGTTTAGCTCAGTTCTGGGCATCTTTGAAATACCTATACAAACTTGTTCCTACATAGTAACTTGCAACTTTGAATGAGAATGTGCTTGCTTACAGCAACGTGCTATATGTTCTGAATGCCCGAATTGGGAATCTGTGTCAAAACTTTGTTAGGAATTATGTGATCCTTACTAGCTGGAAGTAAGGGAGATGGGTCATGAAGTTATTTCTAGGAGTTGGAGACATACAACTTTAAGCTCAGTTCTGGGCATCTTTGAAATACCTATACAAACCTGTTCCTACATAGTAACTTGCAACTTTGAATGAGAATGTGCTTGCTTACAGCAACGTGCTATATGTTCTGAATGCCCGAATTGGGAATCTGTGTCAAATCTTTCTTAGAAATTATGTGATCCTTACTATCTGGAAGTAAGGGAGATGGGGCATGAAGTTATTTCTAGGAGTTGGAGACATACAACGTTTAGCTCAGTTCTGGACAGCTTTGAAATACCTATACAAACTTGTTCCTACATAGTAACTTGCAACTTTGAATGAGAATGTGATTGCTTACAGCAACGTGCTATATGTTCTGAATGCCCGAATTGGGAATCTGTGTCAAAACTTTGTTAGGAATTATGTGATCCTTACTAGCTGGAAGTAAGGGAGATGGGGCATGAAGTTATTTCTAGGAGTTGGAGACATACAACGTTTAGCTCAGTTCTGGGCATCTTTGAAATACCTATACAAACCTGTTCCTACATAGTAACTTGCAACTTTGAATGAGAATGTGCTTGCTTACAGCAACGTGCTATATGTTCTGAATGCCCGAATTGGGAATCTGTGTCGAAACTTTCTTAGAATTTATGTGATCCTTACTATCTGGAAGTAAGGGAGATGGGGCATGAAGTTATTTCTATGAGTTGGAGACATACAACGTTTAGCTCAGTTCTGGACAGCTTTGAAATACCTATACAAACTTGTTCCTACATAGTAACTTGCAACTTTGAATGAGAATGTGCTTGCTACAGCAACGTGCTATATGTTCTGAATGCCCGAATTGGGAATCTGTGTCAAAACTTTGTTAGGAATTATGTGATCCTTACTAGCTGGAAGTAAGGGAGATGGGGCATGAAGTTATTTCTAGGAGTTGGAGACATACAACGTTTAGCTCAGTTCTGGGCATCTTTGAAATACCTATACAAACCTGTTCCTACATAGTAACTTGCAACTTTGAATGAGAATGTGCTTGCTTACAGCAACGTGCTATATGTTCTGAATGCCCGAATTGGGAATCTGTGTCAAATCTTTCTTAGAAATTATGTGATCCTTACTAGCTGGAAGTAAGGGAGATGGGGCATGAAGTTTTGTCTAGGAGTTGGAGACATATCCACTTTAGCTCAGTTCTGGGCATCTTTGAAATACCTATACAAACTTGTTCCTACATAGTAACTTGCATCTTTGAATGAGAATGTGCTTGCTTACAGCAACGTGCTATATGTTCTGAATGCCCGAATTGGGAATCTGTGTCAAAAATTTGTTAGGAATCATGTGATTCTTACTAGCTGCAAGTAAGGGGGTTGGGGCATGAAGTTATTTCTAGGAGTTGGACACATACCAAGTTTAGCTCAGTTCTGGGCATCTTTGAAATACCTATACAAACTTGTTCCTACATAGTAACTTGCAACTTTGAATGAGAATGTGCTTGCTTACAGCAACGTGCTATATGTTCTGAATGCCCGAATTGGGAATCTGTGTCAAAACTTTGTTAGGAATTATGTGATCCTTACTAGCTGGAAGTAAGGGAGATGGGTCATGAAGTTATTTCTAGGAGTTGGAGACATACAACTTTAAGCTCAGTTCTGGGCATCTTTGAAATACCTATACAAACCTGTTCCTACATAGTAACTTGCAACTTTGAATGAGAATGTGCTTGCTTACAGCAACGTGCTATATGTTCTGAATGCCCGAATTGGGAATCTGTGTCAAATCTTTCTTAGAAATTATGTGATCCTTACTATCTGGAAGTAAGGGAGATGGGGCATGAAGTTATTTCTAGGAGTTGGAGACATACAACGTTTAGCTCAGTTCTGGACAGCTTTGAAATACCTATACAAACTTGTTCCTACATAGTAACTTGCAACTTTGAATGAGAATGTGCTTGCTTACAGCAACGTGCTCTATGTTCTGAATGCCCGAATTGGGAAACTGTGTCAAAACTTTGTTAGGAATTATGTGATCCTTACTAGCTGGAAGTAAGGGAGATGGGACATGAAGTTATTTCTAGGAGTTGGACACATACCAAGTTTAGCAGAGTTCTGGGCATCTTTGAAATACCTATACAAACTTGTTCCTACATAGTAACTTGCAACTTTGAATGAGAATGTGCTTGCTTACAGCAACGTGCTATATGTTCTGAATGCCCGAATTGGGAATCTGTGTCAAAACTTTGTTAGGAATTATGTGATCCTTACTAGCTGGAAGTAAGGGAGATGGGGCATGAAGTTATTTCTAGGAGTTGGAGACATACCAATGTTAGCTCAGTTCTGGGCATCTTTGAAACACCTATACAAACTTGTTCCTACATAGTAACTTGCAACTTTGAATGAGAATGTGCTTGCTTACAGCAACGTGCTATATGTTCTGAATGCCCGAATTGGGAATCTGTGTCAAAACTTTGTTAGGAATTATGTGATCCTTACTAGCTGGAAGTAAGGGAGATGTGGCATGAAGTTATTTCTAGGAGTTGGACACATACCAAGTTTAGCTCAGTTCTGGGCATCTTTGAAATACCTATACAAACTTGTTCCTACATAGTAACTGGCAACTTTGAATGAGAATGTGCTAGCTTACAGCAACGTGCTATATGTTCTGAATGCCCGAATTGGGATCTGTGTCAAAACTTTGTTAGGAATTATGTGATCCTTACTAGCTGGGAGTTAGGGAGATGGGGCATGAAGTTATTTCTAGGAGTTGGAGACATACAACGTTTAGCTCAGTTCTGGGCATCTTTGAAATACCTATACAAACTTGTTCCTACATAGTAGCTTGCAACTTTGAACGAGAATATGCTTGCTTACAGCAACGTGCTATATGTTCTGAATGCCCGAATTGGGAATCTGTGTCAAAACTTTGTTAGGAATTATGTGATCCTTACTAGCTGGAAGTAAGGGAGATGGGGCATGAAGTTATTTCTAGGAGTTGGACACATACCAAGTTTAGCTCAGTTCTGGGCATCTTTGATATACCTATACAAACTAGTTCCTACATAGTAACTAGCAACTTTGAATGAGAATGTGCTTGCTTAAGCAACGTGCTATATGTTCTGAATGCCCGAATTGGAAATCTGTGTCAAAACTTTGTTAGGAATTATGTGATCCTTACTAGCTGGAAGTAAGAGAGATGGGGCATGAAGTTTTGTCTAGGAGTTGGAGACATACCCACTTTAGCTCAGTTCTGGGCATCTTTGAAATACCTATACAAACTTGTTCCTACATAGTAACTTGCAACTTTGAATGAGAATGTGCTTGCTTACAGCAACGTGCTATATGTTCTGAATGCCCGAATTGGGAATCTGTGTCAAAACTTTGTTAGGAATTATGTGATCCTTACTAGCTGGAAGTAAGGGAGATGGGGCATGAAGATATTTCTAGGAGTTGGAGACATACCAAGTTTAGCTCAGTTCTGGGCATCTTTGCAATACCTATACAAACTTGTTCCTACATAGTAACTTGCAACTTTGAATGAGAATGTGCTTGCTTACAGCAACGTGCTATATGTTCTGAATGCCCGAATTGGGATTCTGTGACAAAACTTTCTTATAATTTATGTGATCCTTACTAGCTGGAAGTAAGGGAGATGGGGCATTAAGTTATTTCTAGGAGTTGGAGACATACCAAGTTTCGTTCAGTTCTGGGCATCTTTGAAATACCTATACAAAATTGTTCCTACATAGTAACTTGCAATTTGAATGAGAATGTGCTTGCTTACAGCAACGTGCTATATGTTCCGAATGCCCGAATTGGGAATCTGTGTCAAAACTTTGTTAGGAATTATGTGATCCTTACTAGCTGGAAGTAAGGGAGATGGGGCATGAAGTTATTTCTAGGAGTTGGAGACATACCAAGGTTAGCTCAGTTCTGGGCATCTTTGAAATACCTATACAAACTTGTTCCTACATAGTAACTTGCAACTTTGAATGAGAATGTGCTTGCTTACAGCAATGTGCTATATGTTCTGAATGCCCGAATTGGGAATCTGTGTCAAAACTTTGTTAGGAATTATGTGATCCTTACTAGCTGGAAGTAAGGGAGATGGGGCATGAAGTTATTTCTAGGAGTTGGACACATACCAAGTTTAGTTCAGTTCTGGGCATCTTTGAAATACCTATACAAACTTGTTCCTACATAGTAACTTGCAACTTTGAATGAGAATGTGCTTGCTTACAGCAACGTGCCATATGTTCTGAATGCCCGAATTGGGAATCTGTGTCAAAACTTTGATAGGGATTATGTGATCCTTACTAGCTGGAAGTAAGGGAGATGGGGCATGAAGTTATTTCTAGGAGTTGGAGATATACAACGTTTAGCTCAGTTCTGGGCATCTTTGAAATACCTATACAAACTTGTTCCTACATAGTAACTTGCAACTTTGAATGAGAATGTGCTTGCTTACAGCAACGTGCTATATGTTCTGAATGCCCGAATTGGGAATCTGTGTCAAAACTTTCTTAGAAATTATGTGATCCTTACTAGCTGGAAGTAAGGGAGATGGGGCATGAAGTTATTTCTAGGAATTGGAGACATACAACGTTTAGCTCAGTTCTGGACAGCTTTGAAATACCTATACAAACTTGTTCCTACATAGTAACTTGCAATGTTGAATGAGAATGTGCTTGTTTACAGCAACGTGCTATATGTTATGAATGCCCGAATTGGGAATCTGTGTCAAAACTTTCTTAGGAATTATGTGATCCTTACTAGCTGGAAGTAAGGGAGATGGGGCATGAATTTATTTCTAGGAGTTGGAGACATACAACGTTTAGCTCAGTTCTGGGCATCTTTGAAATACCTATACAAACTTGTTCCTACATAGTAACTTGCAACTTTGAATGAGAATGTGCTTGCTTACAGCAACTTGCTATATGTTCCGAATGCCCGACTTGGGAATCTGTGTCAAAACTTTGTTAGGAATTATGTGATCCTTACTAGCTGGAAGTAAGGGAGATGGGGCATGAAGTTATTTCTAGGAGTTGGACACATACCAAGTTTAGCTCAGTTCTGGGCATCTTTGAAATACCTATACAAACTTGTTCCTACATAGTAACTTGCAACTTTGAATGAGAATGTGCTTGCTTACAGCAACGTGCCATATGTTCTGAATGCCCGAATTGGGAATCTGTGTCAAAACTTTGATAGGGATTATGTGATCCTTACTAGCTGGAAGTAAGGGAGATGGGGCATGAAGTTATTTCTAGGAGTTGGAGATATACAACGTTTAGCTCAGTTCTGGGCATCTTTGAAATACCTATACAAACTTGTTCCTACATAGTAACTTGCAACTTTGAATGAGAATGTGCTTGCTTACAGCAACGTGCTATATGTTCTGAATGCCCGAATTGGGAATCTGTGTCAAATCGTTCTTAGAAATTATGTGATCCTTACTAGCTGGAAGTAAGGGAGATGGGGCATGAAGTTATTTCTAGGAGTTGGAGACATACAACGTTTAGCTCAGTTCTGGACAGCTTTGCAATACCTATACAAACTTGTTCCTACATAGTAACTTGCAACGTTGAATGAGAATGTGCTTGCTTACAGCAACGTGCTATATGTTCTGAATGCCCGAATTGGGAATCTGTGTCAAAACTTTCTTAGGAATTATGTGATCCTTACTAGCTGGAAGTAAGGGAGATGGGGCATGAAGATATTTCTAGGAGTTGGAGACATGCAACGTTTAGCTCAGTTCTGGGCATCTTTGAAATACCTATACGAACTTGTTCCTACATAGTAACTTGCAACTTTGAATGAGAAAGTGCTTGCTTACAGCAACGTGCTATATGTTCTGAATGCCCGAATTGGGAATCTGTGTCAAAACTTTGTTAGGAATTATGTGATCCTTACTAGCTGGAAGTAAGGGAGATGGGGCATGAAGTTATTTCTAGGAGTTGGAGACATGCAACGTTTAGCTCAGTTCTGGGCATCTTTGAAATACCTATACAAATTTGTTCCTACATAGTAACTTGCAACTTTGAATGAGAATGTTCTTGCTTACAGCAACGTGCTATATGTTCTGAATGCCCGAATTGGGAATCTGTGTCAAAACTTTGTTAGGAATTATGTCATCCTTACTAGATGGATGTAAGGGAGATGGGGCATGAAGTTATTTCTAGGAGTTGGAGACATACAACGTTTAGCTAAGTTCTGGGCATCTTTGAAATACCTATACAAACTTGTTCCTACATAGTAACTTGCAACTTTGAATGAGAATGTGCTTGCTTACAGCAACGTGCTATATGTTCTGAATGCCCTAATTGGGAATCTGTGTCAAAACTTTGTTAGGAATTATGGGATCCTTAGTAGCTGGAAGTAAGGGAGATGGGGCATGAAGTTATTTCTAGGAGTTGGAGACCTACCATGTTTAGCTCTCTTCTGGGCATCTTTGAAATACCTATACAAACTTGTTCCTACATAGTAACTTGCAACTTTGAATGAGAATGTGCTTGCTTACAGCAACGTGCTATATGTTCTGAATGACCGAATTGGGAATCGGTGTCAAATCTTTGTTAGGAATTATGTGATCCTTACTAGCTGGAAGTAAGAGAGATGGGGCATGAAGTTATTTCTAGGAGTTGGAGACATACCAAGTTTAGCTCAGTTCTGGGTATCTTTGAAATACCTTTACAAACTTGTTCCTACATAGTAACTTGCAACTTTGAAGGAGAATATGCTGCTTACAGCAACGTGCTCTATGTTCTGAATGCCCGAATTGGGAATCTGTGTCAAAACTTTGTTAGGAATTATGTGATCCTTACAAGCTGGAAGTAAGGGAGATGGGGCATGAAGTTATTTCTAGCAGTTGGAGAGATACAACGTTTAGCTCAGTTCTGGGCATCTTTGAAATACCTATACAAACTTGTTCCTACATAGTAACTTGCAACTTTGAATGAATATGTGCTTGCTTACAGCAACTTGCTATATGTTCTGAATGCCCGAATTCGGAATCTGTGTCAAAAATTTGTTAGGAATTATGTGATCCTTTCTAGCTGGGAGTAAGGGAGATGGGGCATGAAGTTATTTCTAGCAGTTGGAGACATACCAAGTTTAGCACAGTTCTGGGCATCTTTGAAATACCTATACAAACTTGTTCCTACATAGTAACTTGCAACTTTGAATGAGAATGTGCTTGCTTACAGCAACGTGCTATATGTTCTGAATGCCCGAATTGGAAATCTGTGTCAAGACTTTGTTAGGAATTATGTGATCCTTACTAGCTGGAAGTAAGGGAGATGGGGCATGAAGTTATTTCTAGGAGGTGGACACCTACCAACTTTAGCTCAGTTCTGGGCATCTTTGAAATACCTATACAAACTTGTTCCTACATAGTAACTTGCAACTTTGAATGAGAATATGTTTGCTTACAGCAACGTGCTATATGTTCTGAATGCCCGAATTGGGAATCTGTGTCAAAACTTTGATAGGGATTATGTGATCCTTACTAGCTGGAAGTAAGGGAGATGGGGCATGAAGTTATTTCTAGGAGTTGGAGATATACAACGTTTAGCTCAGTTCTGGGCATCTTTGAAATACCTATACAAACTTGTTCCTACATAGTAACTTGCAACTTTGAATGAGAATGTGCTTGCTTACAGCAACGTGCTATATGTTCTGAATGCCCGAATTGGGAATCTGTGTCAAAACTTTCTTAGAAATTATGTGATCCTTACTAGCTGGAAGTAAGGGAGATGGGGCATGAAGTTATTTCTAGGAATTGGAGACATACAACGTTTAGCTCAGTTCTGGACAGCTTTGAAATACCTATACAAACTTGTTCCTACATAGTAACTTGCAATGTTGAATGAGAATGTGCTTGTTTACAGCAACGTGCTATATGTTATGAATGCCCGAATTGGGAATCTGTGTCAAAACTTTCTTAGGAATTATGTGATCCTTACTAGCTGGAAGTAAGGGAGATGGGGCATGAATTTATTTCTAGGAGTTGGAGACATACAACGTTTAGCTCAGTTCTGGGCATCTTTGAAATACCTATACAAACTTGTTCCTACATAGTAACTTGCAACTTTGAATGAGAATGTGCTTGCTTACAGCAACTTGCTATATGTTCCGAATGCCCGACTTGGGAATCTGTGTCAAAACTTTGTTAGGAATTATGTGATCCTTACTAGCTGGAAGTAAGGGAGATGGGGCATGAAGTTATTTCTAGGAGTTGGACACATACCAAGTTTAGCTCAGTTCTGGGCATCTTTGAAATACCTATACAAACTTGTTCCTACATAGTAACTTGCAACTTTGAATGAGAATGTGCTTGCTTACAGCAACGTGCCATATGTTCTGAATGCCCGAATTGGGAATCTGTGTCAAAACTTTGATAGGGATTATGTGATCCTTACTAGCTGGAAGTAAGGGAGATGGGGCATGAAGTTATTTCTAGGAGTTGGAGATATACAACGTTTAGCTCAGTTCTGGGCATCTTTGAAATACCTATACAAACTTGTTCCTACATAGTAACTTGCAACTTTGAATGAGAATGTGCTTGCTTACAGCAACGTGCTATATGTTCTGAATGCCCGAATTGGGAATCTCTGTCAAAACTTTCTTAGAAATTATGTGATCCTTACTAGCTGGAAGTAAGGGAGATGGGGCATGAAGTTATTTCTAGGAATTGGAGACATACAACGTTTAGCTCAGTTCTGGACAGCTTTGAAATACCTATACAAACTTGTTCCTACATAGTAACTTGCAATGTTGAATGAGAATGTGCTTGCTTACAGCAACGTGCTATATGTTCTGAATGCCCGAATTGGGAATCTGTGTCAAAACTTTGTTAGGAATGATGTGATCCTTACTAGCTGGAAGTAAGGGAGATGGGGCATGAAGTTATTCCTAGGAGTTGGACACATACCAAGTTTAGCTCAGTTCTGGGCATCTTTGAAATACCTATACAAACTTGTTCCTACATAGTAACTTGCAACTTTGAATGAGAATGTGCTTGCTTACAGCAACGTGCCATATGTTCTGAATGCCCGAATTGGGAATCTGTGTCAAAACTTTGATAGGGATTATGTGATCCTTACTAGCTGGAAGTAAGGGAGATGGGGCATGAAGTTATTTCTAGGAGTTGGAGACATACAACGTTTAGCTCTGTTCTGGGCATCTTTGAAATACCTATACAAACTTGTTCCTACATAGTAACTTGCAACTTTGAATGAGAATGTGCTTGCTTACAGCAACGTGCTATATGTTCTGAATGCCCGAATTGGGAATCTGTGTCAAATCGTTCTTAGAAATTATGTGATCCTTACTAGCTGGAAGTAAGGGAGATGGGGCATGAAGTTATTTCTAGGAGTTGGAGACATACAACGTTTAGCTCAGTTCTGGACAGCTTTGCAATACCTATACAAACTTGTTCCTACATAGTAACTTGCAACGTTGAATGAGAATGGTCTTGCTTACAGCAACGTGCTATATGTTCTGAATGCCCGAATTGGGAATCTGTGTCAAAACTTTCTTAGGAATTATGTGATCCTTACTAGCTGGAAGTAAGGGAGATGGGGCATGAAGATATTTCTAGGAGTTGGAGACATGCAACGTTTAGCTCAGTTCTGGGCATCTTTGAAATACCTATACGAACTTGTTCCTACATAGTAACTTGCAACTTTGAATGAGAAAGTGCTTGCTTACAGCAACGTGCTATATGTTCTGAATGCCCGAATTGGGAATCTGTGTCAAAACTTTGTTAGGAATTATGTGATCCTTACTAGCTGGAAGTAAGGGAGATGGGGCATGAAGTTATTTCTAGGAGTTGGAGACATGCAACGTTTAGCTCAGTTCTGGGCATCTTTGAAATACCTATACAAACTTGTTCCTACATAGTAACTTGCAACTTTGAATGAGAATGTTCTTGCTTACAGCAACGTGCTATATGTTCTGAATGCCCGAATTGGGAATCTGTGTCAAAACTTTGTTAGGAATTATGTCATCCTTACTAGATGGATGTAAGGGAGATGGGGCATGAAGTTATTTCTAGGAGTTGGAGACATACAACGTTTAGCTAAGTTCTGGGCATCTTTGAAATACCTATACAAACTTGTTCCTACATAGTAACTTGCAACTTTGAATGAGAATGTGCTTGCTTACAGCAACGTGCTATATGTTCTGAATGCCCTAATTGGGAATCTGTGTCAAAACTTTGTTAGGAATTATGGGATCCTTAGTAGCTGGAAGTAAGGGAGATGGGGCATGAAGTTATTTCTAGGAGTTGGAGACCTACCATGTTTAGCTCTCTTCTGGGCATCTTTGAAATACCTATACAAACTTGTTCCTACATAGTAACTTGCAACTTTGAATGAGAATGTGCTTGCTTACAGCAACGTGCTATATGTTCTGAATGACCGAATTGGGAATCGGTGTCAAATCTTTGTTAGGAATTATGTGATCCTTACTAGCTGGAAGTAAGAGAGATGGGGCATGAAGTTATTTCTAGGAGTTGGAGACATACCAAGTTTAGCTCAGTTCTGGGTATCTTTGAAATACCTTTACAAACTTGTTCCTACATAGTAACTTGCAACTTTGAAGGAGAATATGCTGCTTACAGCAACGTGCTCTATGTTCTGAATGCCCGAATTGGGAATCTGTGTCAAAACTTTGTTAGGAATTATGTGATCCTTACAAGCTGGAAGTAAGGGAGATGGGGCATGAAGTTATTTCTAGCAGTTGGAGACATACAACGTTTAGCTCAGTTCTGGGCATCTTTGAAATACCTATACAAACTTGTTCCTACATAGTAACTTGCAACTTTGAATGAATATGTGCTTGCTTACAGCAACTTGCTATATGTTCTGAATGCCCGAATTCGGAATCTGTGTCAAAAATTTGTTAGGAATTATGTGATCCTTTCTAGCTGGGAGTAAGGGAGATGGGGCATGAAGTTATTTCTAGCAGTTGGAGACATACCAAGTTTAGCACAGTTCTGGGCATCTTTGAAATACCTATACAAACTTGTTCCTACATAGTAACTTGCAACTTTGAATGAGAATGTGCTTGCTTACAGCAACGTGCTATATGTTCTGAATGCCCGAATTGGAAATCTGTGTCAAGACTTTGTTAGGAATTATGTGATCCTTACTAGCTGGAAGTAAGGGAGATGGGGCATGAAGTTATTTCTAGGAGGTGGACACCTACCAACTTTAGCTCAGTTCTGGGCATCTTTGAAATACCTATACAAACTTGTTCCTACATAGTAACTTGCAACTTTGAATGAGAATATGTTTGCTTACAGCAACGTGCTATATGTTCTGAATGCCCGAATTGGGAATCTGTGTCAAAACTTTGTTAGGAATTATGTGATCCTTACTAGCTGGAAGTAAGGGAAATGGGGCATGAAATTTTTTCTAGGAGTTGGAGACATACCCACTTTAGCTCAGTTCTGGGCATCTTTTAAATACCTATACAAACTTGTTCCTACATAGTAACTTGCTACTTTGAATGAGAATGAGCTTGCTTACTGCAACGTGCTCTATGTTCTGAATGCCCGAATTGGGAATCTGTGTCAAAACTTTGTTAGGAATTATGTGATCCTTACTAGCTGGAAGTTAGGGAGATGGGGCATGAAGTTATTTCTAGGAGTTGGAGACATACAACGTTTAGCTCAGTTCTGGGCATCTTTGAAATACCTATACAAACTTGTTCCTACATAGTAACTTGCAACTTTGAATGAGAATGTGCTTTCTTACAGCAACGTGCTCTATGTTCTGAATGCCCGAATTGGGAATCTGTGTCAAAACTTTGTTGGGAATTATGTGATCCTTACAAGATGGAAGTAAGGGAGATGGGGCATGAAGTTATTTCTAGGAGTTGGAGACATACAATGTTTAGCTCAGTTCTGTGCATCTTTGAAATACCTATACAAACTTGTTCCTACATAGTAACTTGCAACTTTGAATGAGAATGTGCTTGCTTACAGCAACTTGCTATATGTTCTGAATGCCAGAATTGGGAATCTGTGTCAAGACTTTGTTAGGAATTATGTGATCCTTACTAGCTGGAAGTAAGGGAAATGGGGCATGAAGTTATTTCAAGGAGTTGGAGATATACCAAGGTTAGCTCAGTTCTGGGCATCTTTGAAATACCTATACAAACTTGTTCCTAAATAGTAACTTGCAACTTTGAATGAGAATGTGCTTGCTTACAGCAACGTGCTATATGTTCTGAATGCCCGAATTGGGAATCTGTGTCAAAACTTTGTTAGGAATTATGTGATCCTTACTAGCTGGAAGTAAGGGAGATGGGGCATGAAGTTATTTCTAGGAGTTGGACACATACCAAGTTTAGCTCAGTTCTGGGCATCTTTGAAATACTTACACAAACTTGTTCCTACATAGTAACTTGCAACGTTGAATGAGAATGTGCTTGCTTACAGCAACGTGCTATGTGTTCTGAATGCCCGAATTGGGAATCTGTGTCAAAACTTTGTTAGGAATTATGTGATCCTTACTAGCTGGAAGTAAGGGAGTTGGGACATGAAGTTATTTCTAGGAGTTGGAGACATACCAAGTTTAGCACAGTTCTGGGCATCTTTGAAATACCTATACAAACTTGTTCCTACATAGTAACTTGCAACTTTCAATGATAATGTGCTTGCTTACAGCAACGTGCTGTATGTTCTGAATGCCCGAATTGGGAATCTGTGTCAAGACTTTGTTAGGAATTATGTGATCCTTACTAGCTGGAAGTAAGGGAGATGTGGCATGAAGTAATTTCTAGGAGTTGGAGACATGCAACGTTTAGCTCAGTTCTGGGCATCTTTGAAATACCTATACAAACTTGTTTCTACATAGTAACTTGCAACTTTGAATGAGAATGTGCTTGCTTACAGCAACGTGCTATATGTTCTGAATGCCCGAATTGGGAATCTGTGTCAAAACTTTGTTAGGAATTATGTGATCCTTACCAGCTGGAAGTAAGGGAGATGGGGCATGAACTTATTTCTTGGAGTTGGAGACATGCAACGTTTAGCTCAGTTCTGGGCATCTTTGAAATACCTTTAAAAACTTGTTCCTACATAGTAACTTGCTACTTTGAATGAGAATGAGCTTGCTTACTGCAACGTGCTCTATGTTCTGAATGCCCGAATTGGGAATCTGTGTCAAAAGTTTGTTAGGAATTATGTGATCCTTACTAGCTGGAAGTTAGGGAGATGGGGCATGAAGTTATTTCTAGGAGTTGGAGACATACAACGTTTAGCTCAGTTCTGGGCATCTTTGAAATACCTATACAAACTTGTTCCTACATAGTAACTTGCAACTTTGAATGAGAATGTGCTTTCTTACAGCAACGTGCTCTATGTTCTGAATGCCCGAATTGGGAATCTGTGTCAAAACTTTGTTGGAAATTATGTGATCCTTACTAGATGGAAGTAAGGGAGATGGGGCATGATGTTATTTCTAGGAGTTGGAGACATACAACGTTTAGCTCAGTTCTGGGCATCTTTGAAATACCTATACAAACTTGTTCCTACATAGTAACTTGCAACTTTGAATGAGAATGTGCTTTCTTACAGCAACGTGCTCTATGTTCTGAATGCCCGAATTGGGAATCTGTGTCAAAACTTTGTTGGGAATTATGTGATCCTTACTAGATGGAAGTAAGGGAGATGGGGCATGAAGTTATTTCTAGAAGTTGGAGACATACAACGTTTAGCTCAGTTCTGGGCATCTTTGAAATACCTATACAAACTTGTTCCTACATAGTAACTTGCAACTTTGAATGAGAATGTGCTTGCTTACAGCAACTTGCTATATGTTCTGAATGCCAGAATTGGGAATCTGTGTCAAGATTTTGTTAGGAATTATGTGATCCTTACTAGCTGGAAGTAAGGGAAATGGGGCATGAAGATATTTCTAGGAGTTGGAGACATACCAAGGTTAGCTCAGTTCTGGGCATCTTTGAAATACCTATACAAACTTGTTCCTAAATAGTAACTTGCAACTTTGAATGAGAATGTGCTTGCTTACAGCAACGTGCTATATGTTCTGAATGCCCGAATTGGGAATCTGTGTCAAATCTTTGTTAGGAATTATGTGATCCTTACTAGCTGGAAGTAAGAGAGATGGGGCATGAAGTTATTTCTAGGAGTTGGACACATACCAAGTTTAGCTCAGTTCTGGGCATCTTTGAAATACCTACACAAACTTGTTCCTACATAGTAACTTGCAACGTTGAATGAGAATGTGCTTGCTTACAGCAACGTGCTATGTGTTCTGAATGCCCGAATTGGGAATCTGTGTCAAAACTTTGTTAGGAATTATGTGATCCTTACTAGCTGGAAGTTAGGGAGATGGGGTATGAAGTTATTTTAGGAGTTGGAGACATACAACGTTTAGCTCAGTTCTGGGCATCTTTGAAATACCTATACAAACTTGTTCCTACATAGTAACTTGCAACTTTGAATGAGAATGTGCTTGCTTACAGCAACGTGCTATATGTTCTGAATGCCCGAATTGGGAATCTGTGTCAAAACTTTCTTAAAATTTATGTGATCCTTACTAGATGGAAGTAAGGGAGATGGGGCATGAAGTTATTTCTAGGAGTTGGAGACATACAAAGTTTAGCTCAGTTCTGGGCATCTTTGAAATACCTATACAAACTTGTTCCTACATAGTAACTTGCAACTTTCAATGATAATGTGCTTGCTTACAGCAACGTGCTATATGTTCTGAATGCCCGAATTGGGAATCTGTGTCAAAACTTTGTTAGGAATTATGTGATCCTTACTAGCTGGAAGTAAGGGAGTTGGGGCATGAAGTTATTTCTAGGAGTTGGAGACATGCAACGTTTAGCTCAGTTCTGGGCATCTTTGAAATACCTATACAAACTTGTTCCTACATAGTAACTTGCAACTTTGAATGAGTATATGCTTGCTTAGAGCAACGTGCTATATGTTCTGAATGCCCGAATTGGGAATCTGTGTCAAAATTTGTTAGGAATTATGTGATCCTTACTAGCTGGAAGTAAGGGAGATGGGGCATGAAGTTATTTCTAGGAGTTGGAGACATACAACGTTTAGCTCAGTTCTGGGCATCTTTGAAATACCTATACAAACTTGTTCCTACATAGTAACTTGCAACTTTGAATGAGAATGTGCTTGCTTACAGCAACGTGCTATATGTTCTGAATGCCCGAATTGGGAATCTGTGTCAAAACTTTGTTAGGAATTATGTGATCCTTACTAGCTGGAAGTAAGGGAGATAGGGCATGAAGTTATTTCTAGGAGTTGGAGACATACAACGTTTAGCTCAGCTCTGGGCATCTTTGAAATACCTATACAAACTTGTTCCTACATAGTAACTTGCAACTTTGAATGAGAATGTGCTTGCTTACAGCAACGTGCTATATGTTCTGAATGCCCGAATTGGGAATCTGTGTCAAAACTTTGATAGGGATTATGTGATCCTTACTAGATGGAAGTAAGTGAGATGGGGCATGAAGTTATTTCTAGGAGTTGGAGACATACAACGTTTAGCTCAGTTCTGGGCATCTTTGAAATACCTATACAAACTTGTTCCTACATAGTAACTTGCAACTTTGAATGAGAATGTGCTTGCTTACAGCAACGTGCTATATGTTCTGAATGCCCGAATTGGGAATCTGTGTCAAAACTTTGTTAGGAATTATGTGATCCTTACTAGCTGGAAGTAAGGGAGATAGGGCATGAAGTTATTTCTAGGAGTTGGAGACATACACCGTTTAGCTCAGCTCTGGGCATCTTTGAAATACCTATACAAACTTGTTCCTACATAGTAACTTGCAACTTTGAATGAGAATGTGCTTGCTTACAGCAACGTGCTATATGTTCTGAATGCCCGAATTGGGAATCTGTGTCAAAACTTTGATAGGGATTATGTGATCCTTACTAGATGGAAGTAAGTAAGATGGGGCATGAAGTTATTTCTAGGAGTTGGAGACATACAACGTTTAGCTGAGTTCTGGGCATCTTTGAAATACCTATACAAACTTGTTCCTATATAGTAACTTTCAACGTTGAATGAGAATGTGCTTGCTTACAGCAACGAGCTATATGTTCTGAATGCCCGAATTGGGAATCTGTGTCAAAACTTTGTTAGGAATTATGTAATCCTTGCTAGCTGGAGGTAAGGGAGAAGGGGCATGAAATTTTATCTAGGAGTTGGAGACATACCCACTTTAGCTCAGTTCTGGGCATCTTTTAAATACCTATACAAACTTGTTCCTACATAGTAACTTGCAACTTTCAATGATAATGTGCTTGCTTACAGCAACGTGCTATATGTTCTGAATGCCCGAACTGGGAATATGTGTCAAAACATTGTTAGGAATTATGTGATCCTTACTAGCTGGAAGTAAGGGAGTTGGGACATGAAGTTATTTCTAGGAGTTGGAGACATACCAAGTTTAGCACAGTTCTGGGCATCTTTGAAATACCTATACAAACTTGTTCCTACATAGTAACTTGCAACTTTCAATGATAATGTGCTTGCTTACAGCAACGTGCTGTATGTTCTGAATGCCCGAATTGGGAATCTGTGTCAAGACTTTGTTAGGAATTATGTGATCCTTACTAGCTGGAAGTCAGGGAGATGTGGCATGAAGTAATTTATAGGAGTTGGAGACATGCAACGTTTAGCTCAGTTCTGGGGATCTTTGAAATACCTATACAAACTTGTTCCTACATAGTAACTTGCAACTTTGAATGAGAATGTGCTTGCTTACAGCAACGTGCTATATGTTCTGAATGCCCGAATTGAGAATCTGTGTCAAAACTTTGTTAGGAATTATGTGATCCTTACTAGATGGAAGTAAGAGAGATGGGGCATGAAGTTATTTCTAGGAGTTGGAGACATACCAAGTTTATCTCAGTTCTGGGCATCTTTGAAATATCTATACAAACTTGTTCCTACATAGTAACTTGCAACTTTGAATGAGAATGTGCTTGCTTACAGCAACGTGCTCTATGTTCTGAATGCCCGAATTGGGAATCTGTGTCAAAACTTTGTTAGGAATTATGTGATCCTTACTAGCTGGAAGTAAGGGAGATGGGGCATGAAGTTATTTCTAGGAGTTGGAGACATACCAAGGTTAGCTCAGATCTGGGCATCTTTGAAATACCTATACAAACTTGTTCCTACATAGTAACTTGCAACTTTGAATGAGAATGTGCTTGCTTACAGCAACGTGCTATATGTTCTGAATGCCCGAATTGAGAATCTGTGTCAAAACTTTGTTAGGAATTATGTGATCCTTACTAGCTGGAAGTAAGGGAGAAGGGGCATGAAGTTTTGTCTAGGAGTTGGAGACATACCCACTTTTGGTCAGTTCTGGGCATCTTTTAAATACCTATACAAACTTGTTCCTACATAGTAACTTGCAACTTTGAATGAGAATGTGCTTGCTTACAGCAACGTGCTATATGTTCTGAATGCCCGAATTGGGAATCTGTGTCAAAACTTTGTTAGGAATTATGTGATCCTTACTAGCTGGAAGTTAGGGAGATGGGGCAAGAAGTTATTTCTAGGAGTTGGAGACATACCAAATTTAGCTCAGTTCTGGGCATCTTTGAAATACCTATACAAACTTGTTCCTACATAGTAACTTGCATCTTTGAATGAGAATGTGCTTGCTTACAGCAACGTGCTATATGTTCTGAATGCCCGAATTGGAAATCTGTGTCAAAACTTTGTTAGGAATTATGTGATCCTTACTAGCTGGAAGTTAGGGAGATGGGGCAAGAAGTTATTTCTAGGAGTTGGAGACAAGCAACGTTTAGCTCAGTTCTGGGCATCTTTGAAATACCTATACAAACTTGTTCCTACATAGTAACTTGCAACTTTGAATGAGAATGTGCTTGCTTACAGCAACGTGCTACATGTTCTGAATGCCCGAATTTGGAATCTGTGTCAAAACTTTGTTAGGAATTATGTGATCCTTACTAGCTGGAAGTAAGGGAGATGGGGCATGAAGTTATGTCTAGGAGTTGGAGCCATACCATGTTTAGCTCAGTTCTGGGCATCTTTGAAATACCTAGACAAACTTGTTCCTACATAGTAACTTGCAACTTTGAATGAGAATGTGCTTGCTTACAGCAACGTGCTATATGTTCTGAATGCCCGAATTGGGAATCTGTGTCAAAACTTGGTTAGGAATTATGTGATCCTTACTAGATGGAAGTAAGGGAGATGGGGCATGAAGTTATTTCTAGGAGTTGGAGACATACAACGTTTAGCTCAGTTCTGGGCATCTTTGAAATACCTATACAAACTTGTTCCTACATAGTAACTTGCAACTTTGAATGAGAATGTGCTTGCTTACAGCAACGTGCTATATGTTCTGAATGCCCGAATTGGGAATCAGTGTCAA
The DNA here is from genome assembly GCF_020826845.1 of Diceros bicornis minor. Classification (NCBI taxonomy): domain Eukaryota; kingdom Metazoa; phylum Chordata; class Mammalia; order Perissodactyla; family Rhinocerotidae; genus Diceros; species Diceros bicornis. The sequence continues at coordinate 60,937,630 of NC_080758.1, forward strand.
AACTTTGTTAGGAATTATGTGATCCTTACTAGCTGGAAGTAAGGGAGATGGGGCATGAAGTTATTTCTAGGAGTTGGAGACATGCAACTTTTAGCTCAGTTCTGGGCATCTTTGAAATACCTATACAAACTTGTTCCTACATAGTACCTTGCAACTTTGAATGAGAATGTGCTTGCTTACAGCAACGTGCTATATGTTCTGAATGCCCGAATTGGGAATCTGTGTCAAAACTTTGTTAGGAATTATGTGTTCCTTACTAGATGGAAGTAAGTGAGATGGGTCATGAAGTAATTTCTAGGAGTTGGAGACATACCAAGTTTAGGTCAGTTCTGGGAATCTTTGAAATACCTATACAAACTTGTTCCTACATAGTAACTTGCAACTTTAAATCAGAATGTGCTTGCTTACAGCAACGTGCTATATGTTCTGAATGCCCGAATTGGGAATCTGTGTCAAAACTTTGTTAAGAATTATGTGATCCTTACTAGCTGGAAGTAAGGGAGATGGGGCATGAAGTTATTTCTAGGAGTTGCAGACATACAACGTTTAGCTCAGTTCTGGGCATCTTTGAAATACCTATACAAACTTGTTCCTACATAGTAACTTGCAACTTTGAATGAGAATGTGCTTGCTTACAGCAACGTGCTATATGTTCTGAATGCCCGGATTGGGAATCTGTGTCAAAACTTTGTTAGGAATTATGTGATCCTTAGTAGCTGGAAATAAGGGAGATGAGGCATGAAGTTATTTCTAGGAGTTGCAGACATACAACGTTTAGCTCAGTTCTGGGCATCTTTGAAATACCTATACAAACTTGTTCCTACATAGTAACTTGCAAATTTGAATGAGAATGTGCTTGCTGACAGCAACGTGCTATATGTTCTGAATGCCTGAATTGGGAATCTGTGTCGAAACTTTGTTAAGAATTATGTGATCCTTACTAGCTGGAAGTAAGGGAGATGGGGCATGAAGTTATTTCTAGAGGTTGGACACATACCAAGTTTAGCTCAGTTCTGGGCATCTTTGAAAGTCCTATACAAACTTGTTCCTACATAGTAACTTGCAACTTTGAATGAGAATGTGCTTGCTTACAGCAACGTGCTATATGTTCTGAATGCCCGAATTGGGAATCTGTGTCAAAACTTTGTTAGGAATTATGTGATCCTTACCAGATGGAAGCAAGGGAGATGGGGCATGAAGTTATTTCTAGGAGTTGCAGACATACAACGTTTAGCTCAGTTCTGGGCATCTTTGAAATACCTATACAAACTTGTTCCTACATAGTAACTTGCAACTTTGAATCAGAATGTGCTTGCTTACAGCAACGTGCTATATGTTCTGAATGCCCGAATTGGGAATCTGTGTCAAAACTTTGTTAGGAATTATGTGATCCTTACTAGCTGGAAGTAAGGGAGATGGGGCATGAAGTTATTTCTAGGAGTTGGACACATACCCACTTTAGCTCAGTTCTGGACATCTTTGAAATACCTATACAAACTTGTTCCTACATAGTAAATTGCTTCTTAGAATGAGAATGTGCTTGCTTACAGCAACGTGCTATATGTTCTGAATGCCCGAATTGTGAATCTGTGTCAAAACTTTGTTAGGAATTATGTGATCCTCACTAGCTGGAAGTACGGGAGATGGGGCATGAAGTTATTTCTAGGAGTTGGAGACATACAAACTTCAGCTCAGTTCTGGGCATCTTTGAAAGTCCTATACAAACTTGTTCCTACATAGTAACTTGCAACTTTCAATGAGAATGTGCTTGCTACAGCAACGTGCTATACGTTCTGAATGCCCGAATTGGGATTCTGTGTCAAAACTTTGTTAGGAATTATGTGATCCTTACTAGCTGGAAGTAAGGGAGATGGGGCATGAAGTTATTTCTAGGAGTTGCAGACATACAACGTTTAGCTGAGTTCTGGGCATCTTTGAAATACCTATACAAACTTGTTCCTACATAGTAACTTGCAACTTTGAATGAGAATGTGCTTGCTTACAGCAACGTGCTATATGTTCTGAATGCCCGAATTGGGAATCTGTGTCAAAACTTTGTTAGGAATTATGTGATCCTTACTAGATGGAAGAAAGTGAGATGGGGCATGAAGTAATTTCTAGGAGTTGGAGACATACCAAGTTTAGCTCAGTTCTGGGAATCTTTGAAATACCTATACAAACTTGTTCCTACATAGTAACTTGCAACTTTGAATGAGTATGTGCTTGCTTACAGCAACGTGCTATATGTTCTGAATGCCCGAATTGGGAATCTGTGTCAAAACTTTGTTAAGAATTATGTGATCCTTACTAGCTGGAAGTAAGGGAGATGGGGCATGAAGTTATTTCTAGGAGTTGCAGACATACAACGTTTAGCTCAGTTCTGGGCATCTTTGAAATACCTATACAAACTTGTTCCTACATAGTAACTTGCAACTTTGAATGAGAATGTGCTTGCTTACAGCAACGTGCTATATGTTCTGAATGCCCGGATTGGGAATCTGTGTCAAAACTTTGTTAGGAATTATGTGATCCTTAGTAGCTGGAAATAAGGGAGATGAGGCATGAAGTTATTTCTAGGAGTTGCAGACATACAACGTTTAGCTCAGTTCTGGGCATCTTTAAAATACCTATACAAATTTGTTCCTACATAGTAACTTGCAACTTTGAATGAGAATGTGCTTGCTTACAGCAACGTGCTATATGTTCTGAATGCCCGAATTGGGAATCTGTGTCGAAACTTTGTTAGGAATTATGTGATCCTTACTAGCTGGAAGTAAGGGAGATGGGGCATGAAGTTATTTCTAGAAGTTGGACACATACCCACTTTAGCTCAGTTCTGGGCATCTTTGAAATACCTAGACAAACCTGTTCCTACATAGTAACTTGCTTCTTAGAATGAGAATGTGCTTGCTTACAGCAACGTGCTATATGTTCTGAATGCCTGAATAGGGAATCTGTGTCAAAACTTTGTTAGGAATTATGTGATCCTCACTAGCTGGAAGTACGGGAGATGGGGCAAGAAGTTATTTCTAGGAGTTGGAGACATACAAACTTCAGCTCAGTTCTGGGCATCTTTGAAATACCTATACAAACATGTTCCTACATAGTAACTTGCAACTTTGAATGAGAATGTGCTTGCTTACAGCAACGTGCTATATGTTCTGAATGCCCGAATTGGGAATCTGTGTCAAATCTTTGTTAGGAATTTTGTGATCCTTACTAGCTGGAAGTAAGGGAGATGGGGCATGAAGTTATTTCTAGGAGATGGATACATACAAACTTCAGCTCAGTTCTGGGCATCTTTGAAATACCTATACAAACATGTTCCTACATAGTAACTTGCAACTTTGAATGAGAATGTGCTTGCTTACAGCAACGTGCTATATGTTCTGAATGCCCGAATTGGGAATCTGTGTCAAAACTTTGTTAGGAATTATGTGATCTTTACTAGATGGAAGTAAGGGAGATGGGGCATGAAGTTATTTCTAGGAGTTGGAGACATACAACGTTTAGCTCAGTTCTGGGCATCTTTGAAATACCTATACAAACTTGTTCCTACATGGTAACTTGCAACTTTGAATGAGAATGTGCTTGCTTACAGCAACGTGCTATATGTTCTGAATGCCCGAATTGGGAATCTGTGTCAAAACTTTGTTAGGAATTATGTGATCCTTACTAGATGGAAGTAAGTGAGATGGGGCATGAAGATATTTCTAGGAGTTGGAGACATACCAAGTTTAGCTCAGTTCTGGGCATCTTTGAAATACCTATACAAACATGTTCCTACATAGTAACTTGCAACTTTGAATGAGAATGTGCTTGCTTACAGCAACGTGCTATATGTTCTGAATGCCCGAATTGGGAATCTGTGTCAAAACTTTGTTAGGAATTATGTGATCCTTACTAGATGGAAGTAAGTGAGATGGGGCATGAAGATATTTCTAGGAGTTGGAGACATACCAAGTTTAGCTCAGTTCTGGGCATCTTTGAAATACCTATACAAACATGTTCCTACATAGTAACTTGCAACTTTGAATGAGAATGTGCTTGCTTACAGCAACGTGCTATATGTTCTGAATGCCCGGATTTGGAATCTGTGTCAAAACTTTGTTAGGAATTATGTGATCCTTAGTAGCTGGAAGTAAGGGAGATGGGGCATGAAGTTATTTCTAGGAGTTGCAGACATACAACGTTTAGCTCAGTTCTGGGCATCTTTGAAATACCTATACAAACTTGTTCCTACATAGTAACTTGCAACTTTGAATGAGAATGTGCTTGCTTACAGCAACGTGCTATATGTTCTGAATGCCCGGATTTGGAATCTGTGTCAAAACTTTGTTAGGAATTATGTGATCCTTAGTAGCTGGAAATAAGGGAGATGGGGCATGAAGTTATTTCTAGGAGTTGCAGACATACAACGTTTAGCTCAGTTCTGGGCATCTTTGAAATACCTATACAAACTTGTTCCTACATAGTAACTTGCAACTTTGAATGAGAATGTGCTTGCTTACAGCAACGTGCTATATGTTCTGAATGCCCGAATTGGGAGTCTGTGTCAAAACTTTGTTAGGAATTATGTGATCCTTACTAGATGGAAGTAAGGGAGAAGGGGCATGAAGTTATTTCTAGGAGTTGGAGACATACAACGTTTAGCTCAGTTCTGGGCATCTTTGAAATACCTATACAAACTTGTTCCTACATAGTAACTTGCAACTTTGAATGAGAATGTGCTTGCTTACAGCAACGTGCTCTATGTTCTGAATGCCCGAATTGGGAATCTGTGTCAAAACTTTGTTAGGAATTATGTGATCCTTACTAGCTGGAAGTAAGGGAGATGGGGCATGAAGTTATTTCTAGAAGTTGGACACATACCCGCTTTAGCTCAGTTCTGGGCGTCTTTGAAATACCTAGACAAACTTGTTCCTACATAGTAACTTGCTTCTTAGAATGAGAATGTGCTTGCTTACAGCAACGTGCTATATGTTCTGAATGCCCGAATAGGGAATCTGTGTCAAAACTTTGTTAGGAATTATGTGATCCTTACTAGATGGAAGAAAGTGAGATGGGGCATGAAGTAATTTCTAGGAGTTGGAGACATACCAAGTTTAGCTCAGTTCTGGGAATCTTTGAAATACCTATACAAACTTGTTCCTACATAGTAACTTGCAACTTTGAATGAGTATGTGCTTGCTTACAGCAACGTGCTATATGTTCTGAATGCCCGAATTGGGAGTCTGTGTCAAAACTTTGTTAGGAATTATGTGATCCTTACTAGATGGAAGTAAGGGAGAAGGGGCATGAAGTTATTTCTAGGAGTTGGAGACATACAACGTTTAGCTCAGTTCTGGGCATCTTTGAAATACCTATACAAACTTGTTCCTACATAGTAACTTGCAACTTTGAATCAGAATGTGTTTGCTTACAGCAACGTGCTCTATGTTCTGAATGCCCGAATTGGGAATCTGTGTCAAAACTTTGTTAGGAATTATGTGATCCTTACTAGCTGGAAGTAAGGGAGATGGGGCATGAAGTTATTTCTAGGAGTTGGACACATACCCACTTTAGCTCAGTTCTGGGCATCTTTGAAATACCTAGACAAACTTGTTCCTACATAGTAACTTGCTTCTTAGAATGAGAATGTGCTTGCTTACAGCAACGTGCTATATGTTCTGAATGCCCGAATAGGGAATCTGTGTCAAAACTTTGTTAGGAATTATGTGATCCTCACTAGCTGGAAGTACGGGAGATGGGGCATGAAGTTATTTCTAGGAGTTGGAGACATACAAACTTCAGCTCAGTTCTGGGCATCTTTGAAAGTCCTATACAAACTTGTTCCTACATAGTAACTTGCAACATTGAATGAGAATGTGCTTGCTTACAGCAACGTGCTATATGTTCTGAATGCCCGAATTGGGAATCTGTGTCAAAACTTTGTTAGGAATTTTGTGATCCTTACTAGCTGGAAGTAAGGGAGATGGGGCATGAAGTTATTTCTAGGAGTTGGAGACATACAACGTTAGCTCAGTTCTGGGCATCTTTGAAATACCTATACAAACGTGTTCCTACATAGTAACTTGCAACTTTGAATGAGAATGTGCTTGCTTACAGCAACGTGCTATATGTTCTGAATGCCCGAATTGGGAATCTGTGTCAAAACTTTGTTAAGAATTATGTTATCCTTACTAGATGGAAGTAAGGGAGATGGGGCATGAAGTTTTTTCTAGGAGTTGCAGACATACCAAGTTTAGCTCAGTTCTGGGCATCTTTGAAATACCTATACAAACTTGTTCCTACATAGTAACTTGCAACTTTGAATGAGAATGTGCTTGCTTACAGCAACGTGCTCTATGTTCTGAATGCCCGGATTTGGAATCTGTGTCAAAACTTTGTTAGGAATTATGTGATCCTTACTAGCTGGAAATAAGGGAGATGGGGCATGAAGTTATTTCTAGGAGTTGCAGACATACAACGTTTAGCTCAGTTATGGGCATCTTTGAAATACCTAGACAAACTTGTTCCTACATAGTAACTTGCTTCTTAGAATGAGAATGTGCTTGCTTACAGCAACGTGCTATATGTTCTGAATGCCCGAATAGGGAATCTGTGTCAAAACTTTGTTAGGAATTATGTGATCCTCACTAGCTGGAAGTACGGGAGATGGGGCATGAAGTTATTTCTAGGAGTTGGAGACATACAAAATTCAGCTCAGTTCTGGGCATCTTTGAAAATCCTATACAAACTTGTTCCTACATAGTAACTTGCAACTTTGAATGAGAATGTGCTTGCTTACAGCAACGTGCTATATGTTCTGAATGCCCGAATTGGGAATCTGTGTCAAAACTTTGTTAGGAATTTTGTGATCCTTACTAGCTGGAAGTAAGGGAGATGGGGCATGAAGTTATTTCTAGGAGTTGGAGACATACAACGTTTAGCTCAGTTCTGGGCATCTTTGAAATACCTATACAAACTTGTTCCTACATAGTAACTTGCAACTTTGAATGAGAATGTGCTTGCTTACAGCAACGTGCTATATGTTCTGAATGCCCGAATTGGGAATCTGTGTCAAAACTTTGTTAAGAATTATGTTATCCTTACTAGATGGAAGTAAGGGAGATGGGGCATGAAGTTTTTTCTAGGAGTTGCAGACATACAACGTTTAGCTCAGTTCTGGGCATCTTTGAAATACCTATACAAACTTGTTCCTACATAGTAACTTGCAACTTTGAATGAGAATGTGCTTGCTTACAGCAACGTGCTATATGTTCTGAATGCCCGGATTTGGAATCTGTGTCAAAACTTTGTTAGGAATTATGTGATCCTTAGTAGCTGGAAATAAGGGAGATGGGGCATGAAGTTATTTCTAGGAGTTGCAGACATACAACGTTTAGCTCAGTTCTGGGCATCTTTGAAATACCTATACAAACTTGTTCCTACATAGTAACTTGCAACTTTGAATGAGAATGTGCTTGCTTACAGCAACGTGCTATATGTTCTGAATGCCCGAATTGGGAATCTGTGTCTAAACTTTGTTAGGAATTATGTGATCCTTACTAGCTGGAAGTAAGGGAGATGAGGCATAAAGTTATTTCTAGGAGTTGGAGACATACAACGTTTAGCTCAGTTCTGGGCATCTTTGAAATACCTATACAAACTTGTTCCAACATAGTAACTTGCAACTTTGAATGAGAATGTGCTTGCTTACAGCAACGTGCTATATGTTCTGAATGCCCGAATTGGGAATGTGTGTCAAAACTTTGTTAGGAATTATGTGATCCTTACTAGCTGGAAGAAAGGGAGATAGGGCATGAAGATATTTCTAGGAGTTGCAGACATACAACGTTTAGCTCAGTTCTGGGCATCTTTGAAATACCTATACAAACTTGTTCCTACATAGTAACTTGCAACTTTGAATGAGAATGTGCTTGCTTACAGCAACGTGCTATATGTTCTGAATGCCCGAATTGGGAATCTGTGTCAAAACATTGTTAGGAATTATGTTATCCTTACTAGATGGAAGTAAGGGAGAAGGGGCATGAAGTTATTTCTAGGAGTTGCAGACATACAACGTTTAGCTTAGTTCTGGGCATCTTTGAAATACCTAGACAAACTTGTTCCTACATAGTAACTTGCAACTTTGAATGAGAATGTGCTTGCTTACAGCAACGTGCTATATGTTCTGAATGCCCGAATTGGGAATCTGTGTCAAAACTTTGTTAGGAATTATGTGATCCTTACTAGCTGGAAGTACGGGAGACGGGGCATGAAGTTATTTCTAGGAGTATCAGACATACAACGTTTACCTAAGTTCTGGGCATCTTTGAAATACCTATACAAACTTGTTCCTACATAGTAACTTGCAACTTTGAATCAGAATGTGCTTGCTTACAGCAATGTGCTATATGTTCTGAATGCCCGAATTGGGAATCTGTGTCAAAACTTTGTTAGGAATTATGTGATCCTTACTAGCTGGAAGTAAGGGAGATGGGGCATGAAGTTATTTCTAGAGGTTGGACACATACCAAGTTTAGCTCAGTTCTGGGCATCTTTGAAAGTCCTATACAAACTTGTTCCTACATAGTAACTTGCAACTTTGAATGAGAATGTGCTTGCTTACAGCAACGTGCTATATGTTCTGAATGCCCGAATTGGGAATCTGTGTCAAAACTTTGTTAGGAATTATGTGATCCTTACTAGCTGGAAGTAAGGGAGATGGGGCATGAAGTTATTTCTAGGAGTTGGAGACATACAACGTTTAGCTCAGTTCTGGGCATCTTTGAAATACCTATACAAACTTGTTCCTACATAGTAACTTGCAACTTTGAATGAGAATGTGCTTGCTTACAGCAACGTGCTATATGTTCTGAATGCCCGAATTGGGAATCTGTGTCAAAACTTTGTTAGGAATTATGTGATCCTTACTAGCTGGAAGTAAGGGAGATGGGGCATGAAGATATTTCTAGAAGTTGCAGACATACAACGTTTAGCTCAGTTCTGGGCATCTTTGAAATACCTATACAAACTTGTTCCTACATAGTAACTTGCAACTTTGAATCAGAATGTGCTTGCTTACAGCAACGTGCTATATGTTCTGAATGCCCGAATTGGGAATCTGTGTCAAAACTTTGTTAGGAATTTTGTGATCCTTACTAGCTGGAAGTAAGGGAGATGGGGCATGAAGTTATTTCTAGGAGTTGGAGACATACAAAATTCAGCTCAGTTCTGGGCATCTTTGAAAGTCCTATACAAACTTGTTCCTACATAGTAACTTGCAACTTTGAATGAGAATGTGCTTGCTTACAGCAACGTGCTATATGTTCTGAATGCCCGAATTGGGAATCTGTGTCAAAACTTTGTTAGGAATTATGTGATCCTTACTAGCTGGAAGTAAGGGAGATGGGGCATGAAGTTATTTCTAGGAGTTGGAGACATACAAACTTCAGCTCAGTTCTGGGCATCTTTGAAATACCTATACAAACATGTTCCTACATAGTAACTTGCAACTTTGAATGAGAATGTGCTTGCTTACAGCAACGTGCTATATGTTCTGAATGGCCGAATTGGGAATCTGTGTCAAAACTTTGTTAGGAATTATGTGATCCTTACTAGATGGAAGTAAGAGAGATGGGGCATGAAGTTATTTCTAGGAGTTGGAGACATACAACGTTTAGCTCAGTTCTGGGCATCTTTGAAATACCTATACAAACTTGTTCCTACATAGTAACTTGCAACTTTGAATGAGATTGTGCTTGCTTAGAGCAACGTGCTATATGTTCTGAATGCCCGAATTGGGAATCTGTGTCAAAACTTTGTTAGGAATTATGTGATCCTTACTAGATGGAAGTAAGTGAGATGGGGCATGAAGATATTTCTAGGAGTTGGAGACATACCAAGTTTAGCTCAGTTCTGGGCATCTTTGAAATACCTATACAAACGTGTTCCTACATAGTAACTTGCAACTTTGAATGAGAATGTGCTTGCTTACAGCAACGTGCTATATGTTCTGAATGCCCGAATTGGGAATCTGTGTCAAAACTTTGTTAGGAATTATGTGATCCTTACTAGCTGGAAGTACGGGAGACGGGGCATGAAGTTATTTCTAGGAGTTGCAGACATACAACGTTTACCTCAGTTCTGGGCATCTTTGAAATACCTAGACAAACTTGTTCCTACATAGTAACTTGCTTCTTAGAATGAGAATGTGCTTGCTTACAGCAACGTGCTATATGTTCTGAATGCCCGAATAGGGAATCTGTGTCAAAACTTTGTTAGGAATTATGTGATCCTCACTAGCTGGAAGTACGGGAGATGGGGCATGAAGTTATTTCTAGGAGTTGGAGACATACAAACTTCAGCTCAGTTCTGGGCATCTTTGAAAGTCCTATACAAACTTGTTCCTACATAGTAACTTGCAACATTGAATGAGAATGTGCTTGCTTACAGCAACGTGCTATATGTTCTGAATGCCCGAATTGGGAATCTGTGTCAAAACTTTGTTAGGAATTTTGTGATCCTTACTAGCTGGAAGTAAGGGAGATGGGGCATGAAGTTATTTCTAGGAGTTGGAGACATACAACGTTAGCTCAGTTCTGGGCATCTTTGAAATACCTATACAAACGTGTTCCTACATAGTAACTTGCAACTTTGAATGAGAATGTGCTTGCTTACAGCAACGTGCTATATGTTCTGAATGCCCGAATTGGGAATCTGTGTCAAAACTTTGTTAAGAATTATGTTATCCTTACTAGATGGAAGTAAGGGAGATGGGGCATGAAGTTTTTTCTAGGAGTTGCAGACATACCAAGTTTAGCTCAGTTCTGGGCATCTTTGAAATACCTATACAAACTTGTTCCTACATAGTAACTTGCAACTTTGAATGAGAATGTGCTTGCTTACAGCAACGTGCTCTATGTTCTGAATGCCCGGATTTGGAATCTGTGTCAAAACTTTGTTAGGAATTATGTGATCCTTACTAGCTGGAAATAAGGGAGATGGGGCATGAAGTTATTTCTAGGAGTTGCAGACATACAACGTTTAGCTCAGTTATGGGCATCTTTGAAATACCTAGACAAACTTGTTCCTACATAGTAACTTGCTTCTTAGAATGAGAATGTGCTTGCTTACAGCAACGTGCTATATGTTCTGAATGCCCGAATAGGGAATCTGTGTCAAAACTTTGTTAGGAATTATGTGATCCTCACTAGCTGGAAGTACGGGAGATGGGGCATGAAGTTATTTCTAGGAGTTGGAGACATACAAAATTCAGCTCAGTTCTGGGCATCTTTGAAAATCCTATACAAACTTGTTCCTACATAGTAACTTGCAACTTTGAATGAGAATGTGCTTGCTTACAGCAACGTGCTATATGTTCTGAATGCCCGAATTGGGAATCTGTGTCAAAACTTTGTTAGGAATTTTGTGATCCTTACTAGCTGGAAGTAAGGGAGATGGGGCATGAAGTTATTTCTAGGAGTTGGAGACATACAACGTTTAGCTCAGTTCTGGGCATCTTTGAAATACCTATACAAACTTGTTCCTACATAGTAACTTGCAACTTTGAATGAGAATGTGCTTGCTTACAGCAACGTGCTATATGTTCTGAATGCCCGAATTGGGAATCTGTGTCAAAACTTTGTTAAGAATTATGTTATCCTTACTAGATGGAAGTAAGGGAGATGGGGCATGAAGTTTTTTCTAGGAGTTGCAGACATACAACGTTTAGCTCAGTTCTGGGCATCTTTGAAATACCTATACAAACTTGTTCCTACATAGTAACTTGCAACTTTGAATGAGAATGTGCTTGCTTACAGCAACGTGCTATATGTTCTGAATGCCCGGATTTGGAATCTGTGTCAAAACTTTGTTAGGAATTATGTGATCCTTAGTAGCTGGAAATAAGGGAGATGGGGCATGAAGTTATTTCTAGGAGTTGCAGACATACAACGTTTAGCTCAGTTCTGGGCATCTTTGAAATACCTATACAAACTTGTTCCTACATAGTAACTTGCAACTTTGAATGAGAATGTGCTTGCTTACAGCAACGTGCTATATGTTCTGAATGCCCGAATTGGGAATCTGTGTCTAAACTTTGTTAGGAATTATGTGATCCTTACTAGCTGGAAGTAAGGGAGATGAGGCATAAAGTTATTTCTAGGAGTTGGAGACATACAACGTTTAGCTCAGTTCTGGGCATCTTTGAAATACCTATACAAACTTGTTCCAACATAGTAACTTGCAACTTTGAATGAGAATGTGCTTGCTTACAGCAACGTGCTATATGTTCTGAATGCCCGAATTGGGAATGTGTGTCAAAACTTTGTTAGGAATTATGTGATCCTTACTAGCTGGAAGAAAGGGAGATAGGGCATGAAGATATTTCTAGGAGTTGCAGACATACAACGTTTAGCTCAGTTCTGGGCATCTTTGAAATACCTATACAAACTTGTTCCTACATAGTAACTTGCAACTTTGAATGAGAATGTGCTTGCTTACAGCAACGTGCTATATGTTCTGAATGCCCGAATTGGGAATCTGTGTCAAAACATTGTTAGGAATTATGTTATCCTTACTAGATGGAAGTAAGGGAGAAGGGGCATGAAGTTATTTCTAGGAGTTGCAGACATACAACGTTTAGCTTAGTTCTGGGCATCTTTGAAATACCTAGACAAACTTGTTCCTACATAGTAACTTGCAACTTTGAATGAGAATGTGCTTGCTTACAGCAACGTGCTATATGTTCTGAATGCCCGAATTGGGAATCTGTGTCAAAACTTTGTTAGGAATTATGTGATCCTTACTAGCTGGAAGTACGGGAGACGGGGCATGAAGTTATTTCTAGGAGTATCAGACATACAACGTTTACCTAAGTTCTGGGCATCTTTGAAATACCTATACAAACTTGTTCCTACATAGTAACTTGCAACTTTGAATCAGAATGTGCTTGCTTACAGCAATGTGCTATATGTTCTGAATGCCCGAATTGGGAATCTGTGTCAAAACTTTGTTAGGAATTATGTGATCCTTACTAGCTGGAAGTAAGGGAGATGGGGCATGAAGTTATTTCTAGAGGTTGGACACATACCAAGTTTAGCTCAGTTCTGGGCATCTTTGAAAGTCCTATACAAACTTGTTCCTACATAGTAACTTGCAACTTTGAATGAGAATGTGCTTGCTTACAGCAACGTGCTATATGTTCTGAATGCCCGAATTGGGAATCTGTGTCAAAACTTTGTTAGGAATTATGTGATCCTTACTAGCTGGAAGTAAGGGAGATGGGGCATGAAGTTATTTCTAGGAGTTGGAGACATACAACGTTTAGCTCAGTTCTGGGCATCTTTGAAATACCTATACAAACTTGTTCCTACATAGTAACTTGCAACTTTGAATGAGAATGTGCTTGCTTACAGCAACGTGCTATATGTTCTGAATGCCCGAATTGGGAATCTGTGTCAAAACTTTGTTAGGAATTATGTGATCCTTACTAGCTGGAAGTAAGGGAGATGGGGCATGAAGATATTTCTAGAAGTTGCAGACATACAACGTTTAGCTCAGTTCTGGGCATCTTTGAAATACCTATACAAACTTGTTCCTACATAGTAACTTGCAACTTTGAATCAGAATGTGCTTGCTTACAGCAACGTGCTATATGTTCTGAATGCCCGAATTGGGAATCTGTGTCAAAACTTTGTTAGGAATTTTGTGATCCTTACTAGCTGGAAGTAAGGGAGATGGGGCATGAAGTTATTTCTAGGAGTTGGAGACATACAAAATTCAGCTCAGTTCTGGGCATCTTTGAAAGTCCTATACAAACTTGTTCCTACATAGTAACTTGCAACTTTGAATGAGAATGTGCTTGCTTACAGCAACGTGCTATATGTTCTGAATGCCCGAATTGGGAATCTGTGTCAAAACTTTGTTAGGAATTATGTGATCCTTACTAGCTGGAAGTAAGGGAGATGGGGCATGAAGTTATTTCTAGGAGTTGGAGACATACAAACTTCAGCTCAGTTCTGGGCATCTTTGAAATACCTATACAAACATGTTCCTACATAGTAACTTGCAACTTTGAATGAGAATGTGCTTGCTTACAGCAACGTGCTATATGTTCTGAATGGCCGAATTGGGAATCTGTGTCAAAACTTTGTTAGGAATTATGTGATCCTTACTAGATGGAAGTAAGAGAGATGGGGCATGAAGTTATTTCTAGGAGTTGGAGACATACAACGTTTAGCTCAGTTCTGGGCATCTTTGAAATACCTATACAAACTTGTTCCTACATAGTAACTTGCAACTTTGAATGAGATTGTGCTTGCTTAGAGCAACGTGCTATATGTTCTGAATGCCCGAATTGGGAATCTGTGTCAAAACTTTGTTAGGAATTATGTGATCCTTACTAGATGGAAGTAAGTGAGATGGGGCATGAAGATATTTCTAGGAGTTGGAGACATACCAAGTTTAGCTCAGTTCTGGGCATCTTTGAAATACCTATACAAACGTGTTCCTACATAGTAACTTGCAACTTTGAATGAGAATGTGCTTGCTTACAGCAACGTGCTATATGTTCTGAATGCCCGAATTGGGAATCTGTGTCAAAACTTTGTTAGGAATTATGTGATCCTTACTAGCTGGAAGTACGGGAGACGGGGCATGAAGTTATTTCTAGGAGTTGCAGACATACAACGTTTACCTCAGTTCTGGGCATCTTTGAAATACCTATACAAACTTGTTCCTACATAGTAACTTGCAACTTTGAATCAGAATGTGCTTGCTTACAGCAACGTGCTATATGTTCTGAATGCCCGAATTGGGAATCTGTGTCAAAACTTTGTTAGGAATTATGTGATCCTTACTAGCTGGAAGTAAGGGAGATGGGGCATGAAGTTATTTCTAGAGGTTGGACACATACCAAGTTTAGCTCAGTTCTGGGCATCTTTGAAAGTCCTATACAAACTTGTTCCTACATAGTAACTTGCAACTTTGAATGAGAATGTGCTTGCTTACAGCAACGTGCTATATGTTCTGAATGCCCGAATTGGGAATCTGTGTCAAAACTTTGTTAGGAATTATGTGATCCTTACTAGCTGGAAGTAAGGGAGATGGGGCATGAAGTTATTTCTAGGAGTTGGAGACATACAACGTTTAGCTCAGTTCTGGGCATCTTTGAAATACCTATACAAACTTGTTCCTACATAGTAACTTGCAACTTTGAATGAGAATGTGCTTGCTTACAGCAACGTGCTATATGTTCTGAATGCCCGAATTGGGAATCTGTGTCAAAACATTGTTAGGAATTATGTGATCCTTACTAGCTGGAAGTAAGGGAGATGGGGCATGAAGATATTTCTAGAAGTTGCAGACATACAACGTTTAGCTCAGTTCTGGGCATCTTTGAAATACCTATACAAACTTGTTCCTACATAGTAACTTGCAACTTTGAATGAGAATGTGCTTGCTTACAGCAACGTGCTATATGTTCTGAATGCCCGAATTGGGAATCTGTGTCAAAACTTTGTTAGGAATTTTGTGATCCTTACTAGCTGGAAGTAAGGGAGATGGGGCATGAAGTTATTTCTAGGAGTTGGAGACATACAAACTTCAGCTCAGTTCTGGGCATCTTTGAAATACCTATATAAACTTGTTCCTACATAGTAACTTGCAACTTTGAATGAGAATGTGCTTGCTTACAGCAACGTGCTATATGTTCTGAATGCCCGAATTGGGAATCTGTGTCAAAACTTTGTTAGGAATTATGTGATCCTTACTAGATGGAAGTAAGGGAGATGGGGCATGAAGTTATTTCTAGGAGTTGGAGACATACAACGTTTAGCTCAGTTCTGGGCATCTTTGAAATACCTATACAAACTTGTTCCTACATAGTAACTTGCAACTTTGAATGAGAATGTGCTTGCTTACAGAAACGTGCTATATGTTCTGAATGACCGAATTGGGAATCTGTGTCAAAACTTTGTTAGGAATTATGTGATCCTTACTAGATGGAAGTAAAGGAGATTGGGCATGCAGTTATTTCTAGGAGTTGGAGACATACCAAGTTTAGCTCAGTTCTGGGCCTCTTTGAAATACCTATACAAACTTGTTCCTACATAGTAACTTGCAACTTTGAATGAGAATGTGCTTGCTTACAGCAACGTGCTATATGTTCTGAATGCCCGAATTGGGAATCTGTGTCAAAACTTTCTTAAGAATTATGTGATCCTTACTAGATGGAAGTAAGGGAGATGGGGCATGAAGTTATTTCTAGGAGTTGCAGATATACAACGTTTAGCTCAGTTCTGGGCATCTTTGAAATACCTATACAAACTTGTTCCTACATAGTAACTTGCAACTTTGAATTAGAATATGCTTGCTTACAGCAACGTGCTATATGTTCTGAATGCCCGAATTGGGAATCTGTGTCTAAACTTTGTTAGGAATTATGTGATCCTTACTAGCTGGAAGTAAGGGAGATGGGGCATGAAGTTATTTCTAGGAGTTGCAGACATACAACGTTTAGCTCAGTTCTGGGCATCTTTGAAATACCTATACAAACTTGTTCCTACATAGTAACTTGCAACTTTGAATGAGAATGTGCTTGCTTACAGCAACGTGCTATATGTTCTGAATGCCCGAATTGGGAATCTGTGTCTAAACTTTGTTAGGAATTATGTGATCCTTACTAGCTGGAAGTAAGGGAGATGGGGCATGAAGTTATTTCTAGGAGTTGGAGACATACAAACTTCAGCTCAGTTCTGGGCATCTTTGAAATACCTATACAAACATGTTCCTACATAGTAACTTGCAACTTTGAATGAGAATGTGCTTGCTTACAGCAACGTGCTATATGTTCTGAATGGCCGAATTGGGAATCTGTGTCAAAACTTTGTTAGGAATTATGTGATCCTTACTAGATGGAAGTAAGAGAGATGGGGCATGAAGATATTTCTAGGAGTTGGAGACATACAACGTTTAGCTCAGTTCTGGGCATCTTTGAAATACCTATACAAACTTGTTCCTACATAGTAACTTGCAACTTTGAATGAGAATGTGCTTGCTTAGAGCAACGTGCTATATGTTCTGAATGCCCGAATTGGGAATCTGTGTCAAAACTTTGTTAGGAATTATGTGATCCTTACTAGATGGAAGTAAGTGAGATGGGGCATGAAGATATTTCTAGGAGTTGGAGACATACCAAGTTTAGCTCAGTTCTGGGCATCTTTGAAATACCTATACAAACGTGTTCCTACATAGTAACTTGCAACTTTGAATGAGAATGTGCTTGCTTACAGCAACGTGCTATATGTTCTGAATGCCCGAATTGGGAATCTGTGTCAAAACTTTGTTAGGAATTATGTGATCCTTACTAGCTGGAAGTACGGGAGACGGGGCATGAAGTTATTTCTAGGAGTTGCAGACATACAACGTTTACCTCAGTTCTGGGCATCTTTGAAATACCTATACAAACTTGTTCCTACATAGTAACTTGCAACTTTGAATCAGAATGTGCTTGCTTACAGCAACGTGCTATATGTTCTGAATGCCCGTATTGGGAATCTGTGTCAAAACTTTGTTAGGAATTATGTGATCCTTACTAGCTGGAAGTAAGGGAGATGGGGCATGAAGTTATTTCTAGAGGTTGGACACATACCAAGTTTAGCTCAGTTCTGGGCATCTTTGAAAGTCCTATACAAACTTGTTCCTACATAGTAACTTGCAACTTTGAATGAGAATGTGCTTGCTTACAGCAACGTGCTATATGTTCTGAATGCCCGAATTGGGAATCTGTGCCAAAACTTTGTTAGGAATTATGTGATCCTTACTAGCTGGAAGTAAGGGAGATGGGGCATGAAGTTATTTCTAGGAGTTGGAGACATACAACGTTTAGCTCAGTTCTGGGCATCTTTGAAATACCTATACAAACTTGTTCCTACATAGTAACTTGCAACTTTGAATGAGAATGTGCTTGCTTACAGCAACGTGCTATATGTTCTGAATGCCCGAATTGGGAATCTGTGTCAAAACATTGTTAGGAATTATGTGATCCTTACTAGCTGGAAGTAAGGGAGATGGGGCATGAAGATATTTCTAGAAGTTGCAGACATACAACGTTTAGCTCAGTTCTGGGCATCTTTGAAATACCTATACAAACTTGTTCCTACATAGTAACTTGCAACTTTGAATGAGAATGTGCTTGCTTACAGCAACGTGCTATATGTTCTGAATGCCCGAATTGGGAATCTGTGTCAAAACTTTGTTAGGAATTTTGTGATCCTTACTAGCTGGAAGTAAGGGAGATGGGGCATGAAGTTATTTCTAGGAGTTGGAGACATACAAACTTCAGCTCAGTTCTGGGCATCTTTGAAATACCTATATAAACTTGTTCCTACATAGTAACTTGCAACTTTGAATGAGAATGTGCTTGCTTACAGCAACGTGCTATATGTTCTGAATGCCCGAATTGGGAATCTGTGTCAAAACTTTGTTAGGAATTATGTGATCCTTACTAGATGGAAGTAAGGGAGATGGGGCATGAAGTTATTTCTAGGAGTTGGAGACATACAACGTTTAGCTCAGTTCTGGGCATCTTTGAAATACCTATACAAACTTGTTCCTACATAGTAACTTGCAACTTTGAATGAGAATGTGCTTGCTTACAGAAACGTGCTATATGTTCTGAATGACCGAATTGGGAATCTGTGTCAAAACTTTGTTAGGAATTATGTGATCCTTACTAGATGGAAGTAAAGGAGATTGGGCATGCAGTTATTTCTAGGAGTTGGAGACATACCAAGTTTAGCTCAGTTCTGGGCCTCTTTGAAATACCTATACAAACTTGTTCCTACATAGTAACTTGCAACTTTGAATGAGAATGTGCTTGCTTACAGCAACGTGCTATATGTTCTGAATGCCCGAATTGGGAATCTGTGTCAAAACTTTCTTAAGAATTATGTGATCCTTACTAGATGGAAGTAAGGGAGATGGGGCATGAAGTTATTTCTAGGAGTTGCAGATATACAACGTTTAGCTCAGTTCTGGGCATCTTTGAAATACCTATACAAACTTGTTCCTACATAGTAACTTGCAACTTTGAATTAGAATATGCTTGCTTACAGCAACGTGCTATATGTTCTGAATGCCCGAATTGGGAATCTGTGTCTAAACTTTGTTAGGAATTATGTGATCCTTACTAGCTGGAAGTAAGGGAGATGGGGCATGAAGTTATTTCTAGGAGTTGCAGACATACAACGTTTAGCTCAGTTCTGGGCATCTTTGAAATACCTATACAAACTTGTTCCTACATAGTAACTTGCAACTTTGAATGAGAATGTGCTTGCTTACAGCAACGTGCTATATGTTCTGAATGCCCGAATTGGGAATCTGTGTCAAAACTTTGTTAGGAATTATGTGATCCTTACTAGATGGAAGTAAGGGAGAAGGGGCATGAAGTTATTTCTAGGAGTTGGAGACATACAACGTTTAGCTCAGTTCTGGGCATCTTTGAAATACCTATACAAACTTGTTCCTACATAGTAACTTGCAACTTTGAATCAGAATGTGCTTGCTTACAGCAACGTGCTATATGTTCTGAATGCCCGAATTGGGAATCTGTGTCAAAACTTTGTTAGGAATTATGTGATCCTTACTAGATGGAAGTAAGGGAAATGGGGCATGAAGTTATTTCTAGGAGTTGCAGACATACAACGTTTAGCTCAGTTCTGGGCATCTTTGAAATACCTATACAAACTTGTTCCTTCATAGTAAGTTGCAGTTTTGAATGAGAATGTGCTTGCTTACAGCAACGTGCTATATGTTCTGAATGTCCGAATTGGGAATCTGTGTCGAAATTTTGTTAGGAATTATGTGATCCTTACTAGCTGGAAGTAAGGGAGATGGGGCATGAAGTTATTTCTAGGAGTTGGAGACATACCAAGTTTAGCTCAGTACTGGGCATCTTTGAAATACCTATACAAACTTGTTCCTACACAGTAACTTGCAACTTTGAATGAGAATGTGATTGCTTACAGCAACGTGCTATATGTTCTGAATGCCCGTATTGGGAATCTGTGTCAAAACATTGTTAGGAATTATGTGATCCTTACTAGCTGGACGTAAGGGAGATGGGGCATGAAGTTATTTCTAGGAGTTGCAGACATACAACGTTTAGCTCAGTTCTGGGCATCTTTGAAATACCTATACAAACTTGTTCCTACATAGTAACTTGCAACTTTGAATGAGAATGTGCTTGCTTACAGCAACGTGCTATATGTTCTGAATGCCCGAATTGGGAATCTGTGTCAAAATTTTGTTAGGAATTATGTGATCCTTACTAGCTGGAAGTAAGGGAGATGGGGCATGAAGATATTTCTAGGAGTTGCAGACATACAACGTTTAGCTCAGTTCTGGGCATCTTTGAAATACCTATACAAACTTGTTCCTACATAGTAACTTGCAACTTTGAATGAGAATGTGCTTGCTTACAGCAACGTGCTATATGTTCTGAATGCCCGAATTGGGAATCTGTGTCAAAACTTTGTTAGGAATTATGTGATCCTTACTAGATGGAAGTAAGGGAGATGGGGCATGAAGTTATTTCTAGGAGTTGCAGACATACAACGTTTAGCTCAGTTCTGGGCATCTTTGAAATACCTATACAAACTTGTTCCTACATAGTAACTTGCAACTTTGAATGAGAATGTGCTTGCTTACAGCAACGTGCTATATGTTCTGAATGCCCGAATTGGGAATCTGTGTCAAAACTTTGTTAGGAATTATGTGATCCTTACTAGCTGGAAGTAAGGGAGATGGGGCATGAAGTTATTTCTAGGAGTTGGAGACATACCAAGTTTAGCTCAGTACTGGGCATCTTTGAAATACCTATACAAACTTGTTCCTACACAGTAACTTGCAACTTTGAATGAGAATGTGCTTGCTTACAGCAACGTGCTACATGTTCTGAATGCCCGAATTGGGAATCTGTGTCAAAACTTTGTTAGGAATTTTGTGATCCTTATTAGCTGGAAGTAAGGGAGATGGGGCATGAAGTTATTTCCAGGAGTTGGAGACATACAAACTTCAGCTCAGTTCTGGGCAAGTTTGAAATACCTATACAAACTTGTTCCTACATAGTAACTTGCAACTTTGAATGAGAATGTGCTTGCTTACAGCAACGTGCTATATGTTCTGAATGCCCGAATTGGGAATCTGTGTCAAAACTTTGTTAGGAATTATGTGATCCTTACTAGATGGAAGTAAGGGAGATGAGGCATGAAGTTATTTCTAGAGGTAGGACACATACCAAGTTTAGCTCAGTTCTGGGCATCTTTGAAAGTCCTATACAAACTTGTTCCTACATAGTAACTTGCAACTTTGAATGAGAATGTGCTTGCTTACAGCAACGTGCTATATGTTCTGAATGCCCGAATTGGGAATCTGTGTCAAAACTTTGTTAGGAATTATGTGATCCTTACTAGCTGGAAGTAAGGGAGATGGGGCATGAAGTTATTTCTAGGAGTTGGAGACATACAACGTTTAGCTCAGTTCTGGGCATCTTTGAAATACCTATACAAACTTGTTCCTACATAGTAACTTGCAACTTTGAATGAGAATGTGCTTGCTTACAGCAACGTGCTATATGTTCTGAATGCCCGAATTGGGAATCTGTGTCAAAACTTTGTTAGGAATTATGTGATCCTTACTAGCTGGAAGTAAGGGAGATGGGGCATGAAGATATTTCTAGAAGTTGCAGACATACAACGTTTAGCTCAGTTCTGGGCATCTTTGAAATACCTATACAAACTTGTTCCTACATAGTAACTTGCAACTTTGAATCAGAATGTGCTTGCTTACAGCAACGTGCTATATGTTCTGAATGCCCGAATTGGGAATCTGTGTCAAAACTTTGTTAGGAATTTTGTGATCCTTACTAGCTGGAAGTAAGGGAGATGGGGCATGAAGTTATTTCTAGGAGTTGGAGACATACAAAATTCAGCTCAGTTCTGGGCATCTTTGAAAGTCCTATACAAACTTGTTCCTACATAGTAACTTGCAACTTTGAATGAGAATGTGCTTGCTTACAGCAACGTGCTATATGTTCTGAATGCCCGAATTGGGAATCTGTGTCAAAACTTTGTTAGGAATTATGTGATCCTTACTAGCTGGAAGTAAGGGAGATGGGGCATGAAGTTATTTCTAGGAGTTGGAGACATACAAACTTCAGCTCAGTTCTGGGCATCTTTGAAATACCTATACAAACATGTTCCTACATAGTAACTTGCAACTTTGAATGAGAATGTGCTTGCTTACAGCAACGTGCTATATGTTCTGAATGCCCGAATTGGGAATCTGTGTCAAAACTTTGTTAGGAATTATGTGATCCTTACTAGATGGAAGTAAGAGAGATGGGGCATGAAGTTATTTCTAGGAGTTGGAGACATACAACGTTTAGCTCAGTTCTGGGCATCTTTGAAATACCTATACAAACTTGTTCCTACATAGTAACTTGCAACTTTGAATCAGAATGTGCTTGCTTAGAGCAACGTGCTATATGTTCTGAATGCCCGAATTGGGAATCTGTGTCAAAACTTTGTTAGGAATTATGTGATCCTTACTAGATGGAAGTAAGTGAGATGGGGCATGAAGATATTTCTAGGAGTTGGAGACATACCAAGTTTAGCTCAGTTCTGGGCATCTTTGAAATACCTATACAAACTTGTTCCTACATAGTAACTTGCAACTTTGAATGAGAATGTGCTTGCTTACAGCAACGTGCTATATGTTCTGAATGCCCGAATTGGGAATCTGTGTCAAAACTTTGTTAAGAATTATGTTATCCTTACTAGATGGAAGTAAGGGAGATGGGGCATGAAGTTATTTCTAGGAGTTGCAGACATACAACGTTTAGCTCAGTTCTGGGCATCTTTGAAATACCTATACAAACTTGTTCCTACATAGTAACTTGCAACTCTGAATGAGAATGTGCTTGCTTACAGCAACGTGCTATATGTTCTGAATGCCCGAATTGGGAATCTGTGTCAAAACTTTGTTAGGAATTATGTGATCCTTACTAGCTGGAAGTACGGGAGACGGGGCATGAAGTTATTTCTAGGAGTTGCAGACATACAACGTTTAGCTCAGTTCTGGGCATCTTTGAAATACCTATACAAACTTGTTCCTACATAGTAACTTGCAACTTGGAATGAGAATGTGCTTGCTTCCAGCAACGTGCTATATGTTCTGAATGCCCGAATTGGGAATCTGTGTCAAAACTTTGTTAGGAATTATGTGATCCTTACTAGCTGGAAGTAAGGGAGATGGGGCATGAAGTTATTTCTAGAGGTTGGACACATACCAAGTTTAGCTCAGTTCTGGGCATCTTTGAAAGTCCTATACAAACTTGTTCCTACATAGTAACTTGCAACTTTGAATGAGAATGTGCTTGCTTACAGCAACGTGCTATATGTTCTGAATGCCCGAATTGGGAATCTGTGTCAAAACTTTGTTAGGAATTATGTGATCCTTACTAGCTGGAAGTAAGGGAGATGGGGCATGAAGTTATTTCTAGGAGTTGGAGACATACAACGTTTAGCTCAGTTCTGGGCATCTTTGAAATACCTATACAAACTTGTTCCTACATAGTAACTTGCAACTTTGAATGAGAATGTGCTTGCTTACAGCAACGTGCTATATGTTCTGAATGCCCGAATTGGGAATCTGTGTCAAAACATTGTTAGGAATTATGTGATCCTTACTAGCTGGAAGTAAGGGAGATGGGGCATGAAGATATTTCTAGAAGTTGCAGACATACAACGTTTAGCTCAGTTCTGGGCATCTTTGAAATACCTATACAAACTTGTTCCTACATAGTAACTTGCAACTTTGAATGAGAATGTGCTTGCTTACAGCAACGTGCTATATGTTCTGAATGCCCGAATTGGGAATCTGTGTCAAAACTTTGTTAGGAATTTTGTGATCCTTACTAGCTGGAAGTAAGGGAGATGGGGCATGAAGTTATTTCTAGGAGTTGGAGACATACAAACTTCAGCTCAGTTCTGGGCATCTTTGAAATACCTATATAAACTTGTTCCTACATAGTAACTTGCAACTTTGAATGAGAATGTGCTTGCTTACAGCAAGGTGCTATATGTTCTGAATGCCCGAATTGGGAATCTGTGTCAAAACTTTGTTAGGAATTATGTGATCCTTACTAGATGGAAGTAAGGGAGATGGGGCATGAAGTTATTTCTAGGAGTTGGAGACATACCAAGTTTAGCTCAGTTCTGGGCCTCTTTGAAATACCTATACAAACTTGTTCCTACATAGTAACTTGCAACTTTGAATGAGAATGTGCTTGCTTACAGAAACGTGCTATATGTTCTGAATGACCGAATTGGGAATCTGTGTCAAAACTTTGTTAGGAATTATGTGATCCTTACTAGATGGAAGTAAAGGAGATTGGGCATGCAGTTATTTCTAGGAGTTGGAGACATACCAAGTTTAGCTCAGTTCTGGGCCTCTTTGAAATACCTATACAAACTTGTTCCTACATAGTAACTTGCAACTTTGAATGAGAATGTGCTTGCTTACAGCAACGTGCTATATGTTCTGAATGCCCGAATTGGGACTCTGTGTCAAAACTTTCTTAAGAATTATGTGATCCTTACTAGATGGAAGTAAGGGAGATGGGGCATGAAGTTATTTCTAGGAGTTGCAGATATACAACGTTTAGCTCAGTTCTGGGCATCTTTGAAATACCTATACAAACTTGTTCCTACATAGTAACTTGCAACTTTGAATTAGAATATGCTTGCTTACAGCAACGTGCTATATGTTCTGAATGCCCGAATTGGGAATCTGTGTCTAAACTTTGTTAGGAATTATGTGATCCTTACTAGCTGGAAGTAAGGGAGATGGGGCATGAAGTTATTTCTAGGAGTTGCAGACATACAACGTTTAGCTCAGTTCTGGGCATCTTTGAAATACCTATACAAACTTGTTCCTACATAGTAACTTGCAACTTTGAATGAGAATGTGCTTGCTTACAGCAACGTGCTATATGTTCTGAATGCCCGAATTGGGAATCTGTGTCAAAACTTTGTTAGGAATTATGTGATCCTTACTAGATGGAAGTAAGGGAGAAGGGGCATGAAGTTATTTCTAGGAGTTGGAGACATACAACGTTTAGCTCAGTTCTGGGCATCTTTGAAATACCTATACAAACTTGTTCCTACATAGTAACTTGCTACTTTGAATCAGAATGTGCTTGCTTACAGCAACGTGCTATATGTTCTGAATGCCCGAATTGGGAATCTGTGTCAAAACTTTGTTAGGAATTATGTGATCCTTACTAGATGGAAGTAAGGGAAATGGGGCATGAAGTTATTTCTAGGAGTTGCAGACATACAACGTTTAGCTCAGTTCTGGGCATCTTTGAAATACCTATACAAACTTGTTCCTTCATAGTAAGTTGCAGTTTTGAATGAGAATGTGCTTGCTTACAGCAACGTGCTATATGTTCTGAATGTCCGAATTGGGAATCTGTGTCGAAATTTTGTTAGGAATTATGTGATCCTTACTAGCTGGAAGTAAGGGAGATGGGGCATGAAGTTATTTCTAGGAGTTGGAGACATACAAAGTTTAGCTCAGTACTGGGCATCTTTGAAATACCTATACAAACTTGTTCCTACACAGTAACTTGCAACTTTGAATGAGAATGTGATTGCTTACAGCAACGTGCTATATGTTCTGAATGCCCGTATTGGGAATCTGTGTCAAAACATTGTTAGGAATTATGTGATCCTTACTAGCTGGACGTAAGGGAGATGGGGCATGAAGTTATTTCTAGGAGTTGCAGACATACAACGTTTAGCTCAGTTCTGGGCATCTTTGAAATACCTATACAAACTTGTTCCTACATAGTAACTTGCAACTTTGAATGAGAATGTGCTTGCTTACAGCAACGTGCTATATGTTCTGAATGCCCGAATTGGGAATCTGTGTCAAAACTTTGTTAGGAATTATGTGATCCTTACTAGCTGGAAGTAAGGGAGATGGGGCATGAAGTTATTTCTAGGAGTTGCAGACATACAACGTTTAGCTCAGTTCTGGGCATCTTTGAAATACCTATACAAACTTGTTCCTACATAGTAACTTGCAACTTTGAATGAGAATGTGCTTGCTTACAGCAACGTGCTATATGTTCTGAATGCCCGAATTGGGAATCTGTGTCAAAACTTTGTTAGGAATTATGTGATCCTTACTAGATGGAAGTAAGGGAGATGGGGCATGAAGTTATTTCTAGGAGTTGCAGACATACAACGTTTAGCTCAGTTCTGGGCATCTTTGAAATACCTATACAAACTTGTTCCTACATAGTAACTTGCAACTTTGAATGAGAATGTGCTTGCTTACAGCAACGTGCTATATGTTCTGAATGCCCGAATTGGGAATCTGTGTCAAAACTTTGTTAGGAATTATGTGATCCTTACTAGCTGGAAGTAAGGGAGATGGGGCATGAAGTTATTTCTAGGAGTTGGAGACATACCAAGTTTAGCTCAGTACTGGGCATCTTTGAAATACCTATACAAACTTGTTCCTACACAGTAACTTGCAACTTTGAATGAGAATGTGCTTGCTTACAGCAACGTGCTACATGTTCTGAATGCCCGAATTGGGAATCTGTGTCAAAACTTTGTTAGGAATTTTGTGATCCTTATTAGCTGGAAGTAAGGGAGATGGGGCATGAAGTTATTTCTAGGAGTTGGAGACATACAAACTTCAGCTCAGTTCTGGGCAAGTTTGAAATACCTATACAAACTTGTTCCTACATAGTAACTTGCAACTTTGAATGAGAATGTGCTTGCTTACAGCAACGTGCTATATGTTCTGAATGCCCGAATTGGGAATCTGTGTCAAAACTTTGTTAGGAATTATGTGATCCTTACTAGATGGAAGTAAGGGAGATGAGGCATGAAGTTATTTCTAGGAGTTAGTGACATACAACGTTTAGCTCAGTTCTGGGCATCTTTGAGATACCTATACAAACTTGTTCCTACATAGTAACTTGCAACTTTGAATGAGAATGTTCTTGCTTACAGCAACGTGCTATATGTTCTGAATGCCCGAATTGGGAATCTGTGTCAAAACTTTGTTAGGCATTATGTGATCCTTACTAGCTGGAAGTAAGGGAGATGGGGCATGAAGTTTTTTCTAGGAGTTGGAGACATACCAAGTTTAGCTCAGTTCTGGGCATCTTTGAAATACCTATACAAACTTGTTCCTACATAGTAACTTGCAACTTTGAATGAGAATGTGCTTGCTTACAGCATCGTGCTATATGTTCTGAATGCCCGAATTGGGAATCTGTGTCAAAACTTTGTTAAGAATTATGTGATCCTTAATAGATGGAAGTAAGGGAGATGGGGCATGAAGTTATTTCTAGGAGTTGCAGTCATACAACGTTTAGCTCTGTTCTGGGCATCTTTGAAATACCTATACAAACTTGTTCCTACATAGTAACTTGCAACTTTGAATCAGAATGTGCTTGCTACAGCAACGTGCTATATGTTCTGAATGACCGAATTGGGAATCTGTGTTAAAACTTTGTTAGGAATTATGTGATCCTTACTAGCTGGAAATAAGGGAGATGGGGCATCATGTTATTTCTAGGAGTTGCAGACATACAACGTTTAGCTCAGTTCTGGGCATCTTTGAAATACCTATACAAACTTGTTCCTACATAGTAACTTGCAACTTTGAATGAGAATGTGCTTGCTTACAGCAACGTGCTATATGTTCTGAATGCCCGAATTGGGAATCTGTGTCAAAACTTTGTTAGGAATTATGTGATCCTTACTAGATGGAAGTAAGTGAGATGGGGCATGAAGTTATTTCTAGGAGTTGGAGACATACAACGTTTAGCTCAGTTCTGGGCATCTTTGAAATACCTATACAAACTTGTTCCTACATAGTAACTTGCAACTTTGAATGAGAATGTGCTTGCTTACAGCAACGTGCTATATGTTCTGAATGCCCGAATTGGGAATCTGTGTCAAAACTTTGTTAGGAATTATGTGATCCTTACTAGATCGAAGTAAGGGAGATGGGGCATGATGTTATTTCTAGGAGTTGCAGACGTACAACGTTTAGCTCAGTTCTGGGCATCTTTGAAATACCTATACAAACTTGTTCCTACATAGTAACTTGCAACTTTGAATGAGAATGTGCTTGCTTACAGCAACGTGCTATATGTTCTGAATGCCCGAATTGGGAATCTGTGTCAAAACTTTGTTAGGAATTATGTGATCCTTACTAGATGGAAGTAACGGAGATGGGGCATGAAGTTATTTCTAGGAGTTGGAGACATACCAAGTTTAGCTCAGTTCTGGGCATCTTTGAATTACCTATACAAACTTGTTCCTACACAGTAACTTGCAAGTTTGAATGAGAATGTGCTTGCTTACAGGAACGTGCTATATGTTCTGAATGCCCGAATTGGGAATCTGTTTCAAAACTTTGTTAGGAATTATGTGATCCTTACTAGCTGGAAGTAAGGGAGATGGGGCATGAAGTAATTTCTAGGAGTTGGAGACATACCAAGTTTAGGTCAGTTCTGGGAATCTTTGAAATACCTATACAAACTTGTTCCTACATAGTAACTTGCAACTTTGAATGAGAATGTGCTTGCTTACAGCAACGTGCTATATGTTCTGAATGCCCGAATTGGGAATCTGTGTCAAAACTTTGTTAGGAATTATGTGATCCTTACTAGCTGGAAGTAAGGGAGATGGGGCATGAAGTTATTTCTAGGAGTTGCAGACATACAACGTTTAGCTCAGTTCTGGGCATCTTTGAAATACCTATACAAACTTGTTCCTACATAGTAACTTGCAACTTTGAATGAGAATGTGCTTGCTTACAGCAACGTGCTATATGTTCTGAATGCGCGAATTGGGAATCTGTGTCAAAACTTTGTTAGGAATTATCTGATCCTTACTAACTGGAAGTAAGGGAGATGTGGCATGAAGATATTTCTAGGAGTTGGAGACATACAACGTTTAGCTCAGTTCTGGGCATCTTTGAAATACCTATACAAACTTGTTCCTACATAGTGACTTGCAACTTTGAATGAGAATGTGCTTGCTTACAGCAACGTGCTATATGTTCTGAATGCCCGAATTGGGAATCTGTGTCAAATCTTTGTTAGGAATTATGTGATCCTTACTAGCTGGAAGTAAGGGAGATGGGGCATGAAGTTATTTCTAGGAGTTGCAGACATACAACGTTTAGCTCAATTCTGGGCATCTTTGAAATACCTATACAAACTTGTTCCTACATAGTAACTTGCAACTTTGAATGAGAATGTGCTTGCTTACAGCAACGTGCTATATGTTCTGAATGCCCGAATTGGGAATCTGTGTCAAAACTTTGTTAGGAATTATGTGATCCTTACTAGCTGGAAGTAAGGGAGATGGGGCATGAAGTTATTTCTAGGAGTTGCAGACATACAACGTTTAGCTCAGTTCTGGGCATCTTTGAAATACCTATACAAACTTGTTCCTACATAGTAACTTGCAACTTTCAATGAGAATGTGCTTGCCTACAGCAACGTGCTATATGTTCTGAATGCCCGAATTGGGAATCTGTGTCAAAACTTTGTTAGGAATTATGTGATCCTTACTAGCTGGAAGTAAGGGAGATGGGGCATGAAGTTATTTCTAGGAGTTGCAGACATACAACCTTTAGCTCAGTTCTGGGCATCTTTGAAATACCTATACACACTTGTTCCTACATAGTAACTTGCAACTTTGAATGAGAATGTGCTTGCTGACAGCAACGTGCTATATGTTCTGAATGCCCGAATTGGGAATCTGTGTCAAAACTTTGTTAGGAATTATGTGATCCTTACTAGATGGAAGTAAGGGAGATGGGGCATGAAGTTATTTCTAGGAGTTGGAGACATACAACGTTTAGCTCAGTTCTGGGCATCTTTGAAATACCTATACAAACTTGTTCCTACATAGTAACTTGCAACTTTGAATGAGAATGTGCTTGCTTACAGCAACGTGCTATATGTTCTGAATGCCCGAATAGGGAATCTGTGTCAAAACTTTGTTAGGAATTATGTGATCCTTACTAGCTGGAAGTAAGGGAGATGGGGCATGAAGTTATTTCTAGGAGTTGGAGACATACCAAGTTTAGCTCAGTTCTGGGCATCTTTGAAATACCTATACAAACTTGTTCCTACATAGTAACTTGCAACTTTGAATGAGAATGTGCTTGCTTACAGCAACGTGCTATATGTTCTGAATGCCCGAATTGGGAATCTGTGTCAAAACTTTGTTAGGAATTATGTGATCCTTACTAGCTGGAAGTAAGGGAGATGGGGCATGAAGTTATTTCTAGGAGTTGCAGACATACAACGTTTAGCTCAGTTCTGGGCATCTTTGAAATACCTATACAAACTTGTTCCTACATAGTAACTTGCAACTTTGAATGAGAATGTGCTTGCTTACAGCAACGTGCTATATGTTCTGAATGCCCGAATTGGGAATCTGTGTCAAAACTTTGTTAGGAATTATCTGAACCTTACTAGCTGGAAGTAAGGGAGATGGGGCATGAAGTTATTTCTAGGAGTTGCAGACATACAACGTTTAGCTCAGTTCTGGGCATCTTTGAAATACCTATACAAACTTGTTCCTACATAGTAACTTGCAAATTTGAATGAGAATGTGCTTGCTTACAGCAACGTGCTATATGTTCTGAATGCCCGAATTGGGAATCTGTGTCAAAACTTTGTTAGGAATTATGTGATCCTTACTAGCTGGAAGTAAGGGAGATGGGGCATGAAGTTATTTCTAGGAGTTGCAGACATACAACGTTTAGCTCAGTTTTGGGCATATTTGAAATACCTATACAAACTTGTTCCTACATAGTAACTTGCAACTTTGAATGAGAATGTGCTTGCTTACAGCAATGTGCTATATGTTCTGAATGCCCGAATTGGGAATCTGTGTCAAAACTTTGTTAGGAATTATCTGATCCTTACTAACTGGAAGTAAGGGAGATGTGGCATGAAGTTATTTCTAGGAGTTGGAGACATACAACGTTTAGCTCAGTTCTGGGCATCTTTGAAATACCTATACAAACTTGTTCCTACATAGTGACTTGCAACTTTGAATGAGAATGTGCTTGCTTACAGCAACGTGCTATATGTTCTGAATGCCCGAATTGGGAATCTGTGTCAAATCTTTGTTAGGAATTATGTGATCCTTACTAGCTGGAAGTAAGGGAGATGGGGCATGAAGTTATTTCTAGGAGTTGCAGAAATACAACGTTTAGCTCAATTCTGGGCATCTTTGAAATACCTATACAAACTTGTTCCTACATAGTAACTTGCAACTTTGAATGAGAATGTGCTTGCTTACAGCAACGTGCTATATGTTCTGAATGCCCGAATTGGGAATCTCTGTCAAAACTTTGTTAGGAATTATGTGATCCTTACTAGCTGGAAGTAAGGGAGATGGGGCATGAAGTTATATCTAGGAGTTGCAGACATACAACGTTTAGCTCAGTTCTGGGCATCTTTGAAATACCTATACAAACTTGTTCCTACATAGTAACTTGCAACTTGGAATGAGAATGTGCTTGCTTCCAGCAACGTGCTATATGTTCTGAATGCCCGAATTGGGAATCTGTGTCAAAACTTTGTTAGGAATTATGTGATCCTTACTAGCTGGAAGTAAGGGAGATGGGGCATGAAGTTATTTCTAGAGGTTGGACACATACCAAGTTTAGCTCAGTTCTGGGCATCTTTGAAATACCTATACAAACTTGTTCCTACATTGTAACTTGCAACTTTGAATGAGAATGTGCTTGCTTATAGCAACGTGCTCTATGTTCTGAATGCCCGAATTGGGAATCTGTGTCAAAACTTTGTTCGGAATTATGTGATCCTTACTAGCTGGAAGTAAGGGAGATGGGGCATGAAGTAATTTCTAGGAGTTGGAGACATACCAAGTTTAGGTCAGTTCTGGGAATCTTTGAAATACCTATACAAACTTGTTCCTACATAGTAACTTGCAACTTTGAATGAGAATGTGCTTGCTTACAGCAACGTGCTATATGTTCTGAAGGCCCGAATTGGGAATCTGTGTCAAAACTTTGTTAGGAATTATGTGATCCTTACTAGCTGGAAGTAAGGGAGATGGGGCATGAAGTTATTTCTAGGAGTTGCAGACATACAACGTTTAGCTCAGTTCTAGGAATCTTTGAAATACCTATACAAACTTGTTCCTACATAGTAACTTGCTTCTTAGAATGAGAATGTGCTTGCTTACAGCAACGTGCTATATGTTCTGAATGCCCGAATAGGGAATATGTGTCAAAACTTTGTTAGGAATTATGTGATGCTCACTAGCTGGAAGTAAGGGAGATGGGGCATGAAGTTATTTCTAGGAGTTGGAGACATACACACTTCAGCTCATTTCTGGGCATCTTTGAAAGTCCTATACAAACTTGTTCCTACATAGTAACTTGCAACTTTGAATGAGAATGTGCTTGCTTACAGCAACGTGCTATATGTTCTGAAGGCCCGAATTGGGAATCTGTGTCAAAACTTTGTTAGGAATTATGTGATTCTTACTAGCTGGTAGTAAGGGAGATGGGGCATGAAGTTATTTCTAGGAGTTGGAGACATACAACGTTTAGCTCAGTTCTGGGCATCTTTGAAATACCTATACAAACTTGTTCCTACATAGTAAGTGGCAACTTTGAATGAGAATGTGCTTGCTTACAGCAACGTGCTATATGTTCTGAATGCCCGAATTGGGAATCTGTGTCAAAACTTTGTTAGGAATTATGTGATCCTTACTAAATGGAAGTAAGGGAGATGGGGCATGAAGTTATTTCTAGGAGTTGGAGACATACCAGGTAAGCTCAGTACTGGGCATCTTTGAAATACCTATACAAACTTGTTCCTACACAGCAACTTGCAACTTTGAATGAAAATGTGCTTGCTTACAGCAACGTGCTATATGTTCTGAATGCCCGAATTGGGAATCTGTGTCTAAACTTTGTTAGGAATTATGTGATCCTTACTAGCTGGAAGTAAGGGAGATGGGGCATGAAGTTGTTTCTAGGAGTTGCAGACATACAACGTTTAGCTCAGTTCTGGGCATCTTTGAAATACCTATACAAACTTGTTCCTACATAGTAACTTGCAACTTTGAATGAGAATGTGCTTGCTTACAGCAACGTGCTATATGTTCTGAATGCCCGAATTGGGAATCTGTGTCAAAACTTTGTTAGGAATTATGTGATCCTTACTAGCTGGAAGTAAGGGAGATGGGACATGAAGTTATTTCTAGGAGTTGCAGACATACAACGTTTAGCTCAGTTTTGGGCATCTTTGAAATACCTATACAAACTTGTTCCTACATAGTAACTTGCAACTTTGAATGAGAATGTGCTTGCTTACAGCAATGTGCTATATGTTCTGAATGCCCGAATTGGGAATCTGTGTCAAAACTTTGTTAGGAATTATCTGATCCTTACTAACTGGAAGTAAGGGAGATGTGGCATGAAGTTATTTCTAGGAGTTGGAGACATACAACGTTTAGCTCAGTTCTGGGCATCTTTGAAATACCTATACAAACTTGTTCCTACATAGTGACTTGCAACTTTGAATGAGAATGTGCTTGCTTACAGCAACGTGCTATATGTTCTGAATGCCCGAATTGGGAATCTGTGTCAAATCTTTGTTAGGAATTATGTGATCCTTACTAGCTGGAAGTAAGGGAGATGGGGCATGAAGTTATTTCTAGGAGTTGCAGAAATACAACGTTTAGCTCAATTCTGGGCATCTTTGAAATACCTATACAAACTTGTTCCTACATAGTAACTTGCAACTTTGAATGAGAATGTGCTTGCTTACAGCAACGTGCTATATGTTCTGAATGCCCGAATTGGGAATCTCTGTCAAAACTTTGTTAGGAATTATGTGATCCTTACTAGCTGGAAGTAAGGGAGATGGGGCATGAAGTTATATCTAGGAGTTGCAGACATACAACGTTTAGCTCAGTTCTGGGCATCTTTGAAATACCTATACAAACTTGTTCCTACATAGTAACTTGCAACTTGGAATGAGAATGTGCTTGCTTCCAGCAACGTGCTATATGTTCTGAATGCCCGAATTGGGAATCTGTGTCAAAACTTTGTTAGGAATTATGTGATCCTTACTAGCTGGAAGTAAGGGAGATGGGGCATGAAGTTATTTCTAGAGGTTGGACACATACCAAGTTTAGCTCAGTTCTGGGCATCTTTGAAATACCTATACAAACTTGTTCCTACATTGTAACTTGCAACTTTGAATGAGAATGTGCTTGCTTATAGCAACGTGCTCTATGTTCTGAATGCCCGAATTGGGAATCTGTGTCAAAACTTTGTTCGGAATTATGTGATCCTTACTAGCTGGAAGTAAGGGAGATGGGGCATGAAGTAATTTCTAGGAGTTGGAGACATACCAAGTTTAGGTCAGTTCTGGGAATCTTTGAAATACCTATACAAACTTGTTCCTACATAGTAACTTGCAACTTTGAATGAGAATGTGCTTGCTTACAGCAACGTGCTATATGTTCTGAAGGCCCGAATTGGGAATCTGTGTCAAAACTTTGTTAGGAATTATGTGATCCTTACTAGCTGGAAGTAAGGGAGATGGGGCATGAAGTTATTTCTAGGAGTTGCAGACATACAACGTTTAGCTCAGTTCTAGGAATCTTTGAAATACCTATACAAACTTGTTCCTACATAGTAACTTGCTTCTTAGAATGAGAATGTGCTTGCTTACAGCAACGTGCTATATGTTCTGAATGCCCGAATAGGGAATCTGTGTCAAAACTTTGTTAGGAATTATGTGATGCTCACTAGCTGGAAGTAAGGGAGATGGGGCATGAAGTTATTTCTAGGAGTTGGAGACATAAACACTTCAGCACATTTCTGGGCATCTTTGAAAGTCCTATACAAACTTGTTCCTACATAGTAACTTGCAACTTTGAATGAGAATGTGCTTGCTTACAGCAACGTGCTATATGTTCTGAAGGCCCGAATTGGGAATCTGTGTCAAAACTTTGTTAGGAATTATGTGATTCTTACTAGCTGGTAGTAAGGGAGATGGGGCATGAAGTTATTTCTAGGAGTTGGAGACATACAACGTTTAGCTCAGTTCTGGGCATCTTTGAAATACCTATACAAACTTGTTCCTACATAGTAAGTGGCAACTTTGAATGAGAATGTGCTTGCTTACAGCAACGTGCTATATGTTCTGAATGCCCGAATTGGGAATCTGTGTCAAAACTTTGTTAGGAATTATGTGATCCTTACTAAATGGAAGTAAGGGAGATGGGGCATGAAGTTATTTCTAGGAGTTGGAGACATACCAGGTAAGCTCAGTACTGGGCATCTTTGAAATACCTATACAAACTTGTTCCTACACAGCAACTTGCAACTTTGAATGAAAATGTGCTTGCTTACAGCAACGTGCTATATGTTCTGAATGCCCGAATTGGGAATCTGTCTCTAAACTTTGTTAGGAATTATGTGATCCTTACTAGCTGGAAGTAAGGGAGATGGGGCATGAAGTTGTTTCTAGGAGTTGCAGACATACAACGTTTAGCTCAGTTCTGGGCATCTTTGAAATACCTATACAAACTTGTTCCTACATAGTAACTTGCAACTTTGAATGAGAATGTGCATGCTTACAGCAACGTGCTATATGTTCTGAATACCCGAATTGGTAATCTGTGTCAAAACTTTGTTAGGAATTATGTGATCCTTACTAGATGGAAGTAAGGGAGATGGGGCATGAAGTTATTTCTAGGAGTTGCAGACATACAACGTTTAGCTCAGTTCTGGGCATCTTTGAAATACCTATACAAACTTGTTCCTACATAGTAACTTGCAACTTTGAATGAGAATGTGCTTGCTTACAGCAACGTGCTATATGTTCTGAATGCCCGAATTGGGAATCTGTGTCAAAACTTTGTTAGGAATTATGTGATCCTTAATAGCTGGAAGTAAGTGAGATGGGGCATGAAGTTATTTCTAGGAGTTGCAGACATACAACGTTTAGCTCAGTTCTGGGCATCTTTGAAATACCTATACAAACTTGTTCCTACATAGTAACTTGTAACTTTGAATGAGAATGTGCTTGCTTACAGCAACGTGCTATATGTTCTGAATGCCCGAATTGGGAATCTGTGTCAAAACTTTGTTAGGAATTATGTGATCCTTACTAGCTGGAAGTAAGGGAGATGGGGCATGAAGATATTTCTAGGAGTTGCAGACATACAACGTTTAGCTCAGTTCTGGGAATCTTTGAAATACCTATACAAACTTGTTCCTACATAGTAACTTGCAACTTTGAATGAGAATGTGCTTGCTTACAGCAACGTGCTATATGTTCTGAATGCCCGAATTGGGAATCTGTGTCAAAACTTTGTTAGGAATTATCTGATCCTTACTAACTGGAAGTAAGGGAGATGTGGCATGAAGTTATTTCTAGGAGTTGGAGACATACAACGTTTAGCTCAGTTCTGGGCATCTTTGAAATACCTATACAAACTTGTTCCTACATAGTGACTTGCAACTTTGAATGAGAATGTGCTTGCTTACAGCAACATGCTATATGTTCTGAATGCCCGAATTGGGAATCTGTGTCAAATCAATGTTAGGAATTATGTGATCCTTACTAGCTGGAAGTAAGGGAGATGGGGCATGAAGTTATTTCTAGGAGTTGCAGACATACAACGTTTAGCTCAGTTCTGGGTATCTTTGAAATACCTATACAAACTTGTTCCTACATAGTAACTTGCAACTTTGAATGAGAATGTGCTTGCTTACAGCAACGTGCTATATGTTCTGAATGCCCGAATTGGGTATCTGTGTCAAAACTTTGTTAGGAATTATCTGATGCTTACTAACTGGAAGTAAGGGAGATGTGGCATGAAGTTATTTCTAGGAGTTGGAGACATACAACGTTTAGCTCAGTTCTGGGCATCTTTGAAATACCTATACAAACTTGTTCCTACATAGTGACTTGCAACTTTGAATGAGAATGTGCTTGCTTACAGCAACGTGCTATATGTTCTGAATGCCCGAATTGGGAATCTGTGTCAAATCTTTGTTAGGAATTATGTGATCCTTAGTAGCTGGAAGTAAGGGAGATGGGGCATGAAGTTATTTCTAGGAGTTGCAGACATACAACGTTTAGCTCAGTTCTGGGCATCTTTGAAATACCTATACAAACTTGTTCCTACATAGTAACTTGCAACTTTGAATGAGAATGTGCTTGCCTACAGCAACGTGCTATATGTTCTGAATGCCCGAATTGGGAATCTGTGTCAAAACTTTGTTAGGAATTATGTGATCCTTACTAGCTGGAAGTAAGGGAGATGTGGCATGAAGTTATTTCTAGGAGTTGGACACATACCCACTTTAGCTCAGTTCTGGGCATTTTTGAAATATCTATACAAACTTGTTCCTACATAGTAACTTGCTTCTTAGAATGAGAATGTGCTTGCTTACAGCAACGTGCTATATGTTCTGAATGCCCGAATAGGGAATCTGTGTCAAAACTTTGTTAGGAATTATGTGATCCTCACTAGCTGGAAGTAAGGGAGATGGGGCATGAAGTTATTTCTAGGAGTTGGAGACATACACACTTCAGCTCATTTCTGGGCATCTTTGAAAGTCCTATACAAACT
Organism: Diceros bicornis minor; assembly: GCF_020826845.1. Lineage (NCBI taxonomy): Eukaryota > Metazoa > Chordata > Mammalia > Perissodactyla > Rhinocerotidae > Diceros > Diceros bicornis. Next base: position 60,975,375 of record NC_080758.1, read on the forward strand.
TGTTCCTACATAGTAACTTGCAACTTTGAATGAGAATGTGCTTGCTTACAGCAACGTGCTATATGTTCTGAAGGCCCGAATTGGGAATCTGTGTCAAAACTTTGTTAGGAATTATGTGATCCTTACTAGCTGGAAGTAAGGGAGATGGGGCATGAAGTTATTTCTAGAGGTTGGACACATACCAAGTTTAGCTCAGTTCTGGGCATCTTTGAAATACCTATACAAACTTGTTCCTACATTGTAACTTGCAACTTTGAATGAGAATGTGCTTGCTTATAGCAACGTGCTCTATGTTCTGAATGCCCGAATTGGGAATCTGTGTCAAAACTTTGTTCGGAATTATGTGATCCTTATTAGCTGGAAGTAAGGGAGATGGGGCATGAAGTAATTTCTAGGAGTTGGAGACATACCAAGTTTAGGTCAGTTCTGGGAATCTTTGAAATACCTATACAAACTTGTTCCTACATAGTAACTTGCAACTTTGAATGAGAATGTGCTTGCTTACAGCAACGTGCTATATGTTCTGAATGCCCGAATTGGGAATCTGTGTCAAAACTTTGTTAGGAATTATGTGATCCTTACTAGCTGGAAGTAAGGGAGATGGGGCATGAAGTTATTTCTAGGAGTTGCAGACATACAACGTTTAGCTCAGTTCTGGGCATCTTTGAAATACCTATACAAACTTGTTCCTACATAGTAACTTGCTTCTTAGAATGAGAATGTGCTTGCTTACAGCAACGTGCTATATGTTCTGAATGCCCGAATAGGGAATCTGTGTCAAAACTTTGTTAGGAATTATGTGATCCTCACTAGCTGGAAGTAAGGGAGATGGGGCATGAAGTTATTTCTAGGAGTTGGAGACATACCAGGTAAGCTCAGTACTGGGCATCTTTGAAATACCTATACAAACTTGTTCCTACACAGCAACTTGCAACTTTGAATGAGAATGTGCTTGCTTACAGCAACGTGCTATATGTTCTTAATGCCCGAATTGGGAATCTGTGTCTAAACTTTGTTAGGAATTATGTGATCCTTACTAGCTGGAAGTAAGGGAGATGGGGCATGAAGTTGTTTCTAGGAGTTGCAGACATACAACGTTTAGCTCAGTTCTGGGCATCTTTGAAATACCTACACAAACTTGTTCCTACATAGTAACTTGCAACTTTGAATGAGAATGTGCTTGCTTACAGCAACGTGCTATATGTTCTGAAGGCCCGAATTGGGAATCTGTGTCAAAACTTTGTTAGGAATTATGTGATTCTTACTAGCTGGAAGTAAGGGAGATGGGGCATGAAGTTATTTCTAGGAGTTGGAGACATACAACGTTTAGCTCAGTTCTGGGCATCTTTGAAATACCTATACAAACTTGTTCCTACATAGTAAGTGGCAACTTTGAATGAGAATGTGCTTGCTTACAGCAACGTGCTATATGTTCTGAATGCCCGAATTGGGAATCTGTGTCAAAACTTTGTTAGGAATTATGTGATCCTTACTAGATGGAAGTAAGGGAGATGGGGCATGAAGTTATTTCTAGGAGTTGGAGACATACCAAGTAAGCTCAGTACTGGGCATCTTTGAAATACCTATACAAACTTGTTCCTACACAGCAACTTGCAACTTTGAATGAGAATGTGCTTGCTTACAGCAACGTGCTATATGTTCTGAATGCCCGAATTGGGAATCTGTGTCTAAACTTTGTTAGGAATTATGTGATCCTTACTAGCTGGAAGTAAGGGAGATGGGGCATGAAGTTGTTTCTAGGAGTTGCAGACATACAACGTTTAGCTCAGTTCTGGGCATCTTTGAAATACCTATACAAACTTGTTCCTACATAGTAACTTGCAACTTTGAATGAGAATGTGCATGCTTACAGCAACGTGCTATATGTTCTGAATGCCCGAATTGGGAATCTGTGTCAAAACTTTGTTAGGAATTATGTGATCCTTACTAGCTGGAAGTAAGGGAGATGGGGCATGAAGTTATTTCTAGGAGTTGCAGACATACAACGTTTAGCTAAGTTCTGGGCATCTTTGAAATACCTATACAAACTTGTTCCTACATAGTAACTTGCAACTTTGAATGAGAATGTGCTTGCTTACAGCAACGTGCTATATGTTCTGAATGCCCGAATTGGGAATCTGTGTCAAAACTTTGTTAGGAATTATGTGATCCTTACTAGCTGGAAGTAAGTGAGATGGGGCATGAAGTTATTTCTAGGAGTTGCAGACATACAACGTTTAGCTCAGTTCTGGGCATCTTTGAAATACCTATACACACTTGTTCCTACATAGTAACTTGCAACTTTGAATCAGAATGTGCTTGCTTACAGCAACGTGCTATATGTTCTGAATGCCCGAATTGGGAATCTGTGTCAAAACTTTGTTAGGAATTATGTGATCCTTACTAACTGGAAGTAAGGGATATGGGGCATGAAGTTATTTCTAGGAGTTGCAGACATACAACGTTTAGCTCAGTTCTGGGCATCTTTGAAATACCTATACACACTTGTTCCTACATAGTAACTTGCAACTTTGAATGAGAATGTGCTTGCTGACAGCAACGTGCTATATGTTCTGAATGCCCGAATTGGGAATCTGTGTCAAAACTTTGTTAGGAATTATGTGATCCTTACTAGATGGAAGTAAGGGAGATGGGGCATGAAGTTATTTCTAGGAGTTGCAGAAATACAACGTTTAGCTCATTTCTGGGCATCTTTGAAATACCTATACAAACTTGTTCCTACATAGTAACTTGCAACTTTGAATGAGAATGTGCTTGCTTACAGCAACGTGCTATATGTTCTGAATGCCCGAATTGGGAATCTCTGTCAAAACTTTGTTAGGAATTATGTGATCCTTACTAGCTGGAAGTAAGGGAGATGGGGCATGAAGTTATATCTAGGAGTTGCAGACATACAACGTTTAGCTCAGTTCTGGGCATCTTTGAAATACCTATACAAACTTGTTCCTACATAGTAACTTGCAACTTGGAATGAGAATGTGCTTGCTTCCAGCAACGTGCTATATGTTCTGAATGCCCGAATTGGGAATCTGTGTCAAAACTTTGTTAGGAATTATGTGATCCTTACTAGCTGGAAGTAAGGGAGATGGGGCATGAAGTTATTTCTAGAGGTTGGACACATACCAAGTTTAGCTCAGTTCTGGGCATCTTTGAAATACCTATACAAACTTGTTCCTACATTGTAACTTGCAACTTTGAATGAGAATGTGCTTGCTTATAGCAACGTGCTCTATGTTCTGAATGCCCGAATTGGGAATCTGTGTCAAAACTTTGTTCGGAATTATGTGATCCTTACTAGCTGGAAGTAAGGGAGATGGGGCATGAAGTAATTTCTAGGAGTTGGAGACATACCAAGTTTAGGTCAGTTCTGGGAATCTTTGAAATACCTATACAAACTTGTTCCTACATAGTAACTTGCAACTTAGAATGAGAATGTGCTTGCTTACAGCAACGTGCTATATGTTCTGAATGCCCGAATTGGGAATCTGTGTCAAAACTTTGTTAGGAATTATGTGATCCTTACTAGCTGGAAGTAAGGGAGATGGGGCATGAAGTTATTTCTAGGAGTTGCAGACATACAACGTTTAGCTCAGTTCTAGGAATCTTTGAAATACCTATACAAACTTGTTCCTACATAGTAACTTGCTTCTTAGAATGAGAATGTGCTTGCTTACAGCAACGTGCTATATGTTCTGAATGCCCGAATATGGAATCTGTGTCAAAACTTTGTTAGGAATTATGTGATGCTCACTAGCTGGAAGTAAGGGAGATGGGGCATGAAGTTATTTCTAGGAGTTGGAGACATACACACTTCAGCTCATTTCTGGGCATCTTTGAAAGTCCTATACAAACTTGTTCCTACATAGTAACTTGCAACTTTGAATGAGAATGTGCTTGCTTACAGCAACGTGCTATATGTTCTGAAGGCCCGAATTGGGAATCTGTGTCAAAACTTTGTTAGGAATTATGTGATTCTTACTAGCTGGTAGTAAGGGAGATGGGGCATGAAGTTATTTCTAGGAGTTGGAGACATACAACGTTTAGCTCAGTTCTGGGCATCTTTGAAATACCTATACAAACTTGTTCCTACATAGTAAGTGGCAACTTTGAATGAGAATGTGCTTGCTTACAGCAACGTGCTATATGTTCTGAATGCCTGAATTGGGAATCTGTGTCAAAACTTTGTTAGGAATTATGTGATCCTTACTAAATGGAAGTAAGGGAGATGGGGCATGAAGTTATTTCTAGGAGTTGGAGACATACCAGGTAAGCTCAGTACTGGGCATCTTTGAAATACCTATACAAACTTGTTCCTACACAGCAACTTGCAACTTTGAATGAAAATGTGCTTGCTTACAGCAACGTGCTATATGTTCTGAATGCCCGAATTGGGAATCTGTGTCTAAACTTTGTTAGGAATTATGTGATCCTTACTAGCTGGAAGTAAGGGAGATGGGGCATGAAGTTGTTTCTAGGAGTTGCAGACATACAACGTTTAGCTCAGTTCTGGGCATCTTTGAAATACCTATACAAACTTGTTCCTACATAGTAACTTGCAACTTTGAATGAGAATGTGCATGCTTACAGCAACGTGCTATATGTTCTGAATGCCCGAATTGGGAATCTGTGTCAAAACTTTGTTAGGAATTATGTGATCCTTACTAGCTGGAAGTAAGTGAGATGGGGCATGAAGTTATTTCTAGGAGTTGCAGACATACAACGTTTAGCTCAGTTCTGGGCATCTTTGAAATACCTATACAAACTTGTTCCTACATAGTAACTTGCAACTTTGAATGAGAATGTGCTTGCTTACAGCAACGTGCTATATGTTCTGAATGCCCGAATTGGGAATCTGTGTCAAAACTTTGTTAGGAATTATGTGATCCTTACTAGCTGGAAGTAAGGGAGATGGGGCATGAAGATATTTCTAGGAGTTGCAGACATACAACGTTTAGCTCAGTTCTGGGAATCTTTGAAATACCTATACAAACTTGTTCCTACATAGTAACTTGCAACTTTGAATGAGAATGTGCTTGCTTACAGCAACGTGCTATATGTTCTGAATGCCCGAATTGGGAATCTGTGTCAAAACTTTGTTAGGAATTATCTGATCCTTACTAACTGGAAGTAAGGGAGATGTGGCATGAAGTTATTTCTAGGAGTTGGAGACATACAACGTTTAGCTCAGTTCTGGGCATCTTTGAAATACCTATACAAACTTGTTCCTACATAGTGACTTGCAACTTTGAATGAGAATGTGCTTGCTTACAGCAACGTGCTATATGTTCTGAATGCCCGAATTGGGAATCTGTGTCAAATCAATGTTAGGAATTATGTGATCCTTACTAGCTGGAAGTAAGGGAGATGGGGCATGAAGTTATTTCTTGGAGTTGCAGACATACAACGTTTAGCTCAGTTCTGGGCATCTTTGAAATACCTACACAAACTTGTTCCTACATAGTAACTTGCAACTTTGAATGAGAATGTGCTTGCTTACAGCAACGTGCTATATGTTCTGAAGGCCCGAATTGGGAATCTGTGTCAAAACTTTGTTAGGAATTATGTGATTCTTACTAGCTGGAAGTAAGGGAGATGGGGCATGAAGTTATTTCTAGGAGTTGGAGACATACAACGTTTAGCTCAGTTCTGGGCATCTTTGAAATACCTATACAAACTTGTTCCTACATAGTAAGTGGCAACTTTGAATGAGAATGTGCTTGCTTACAGCAACGTGCTATATGTTCTGAATGCCCGAATTGGGAATCTGTGTCAAAACTTTGTTAGGAATTATGTGATCCTTACTAGATGGAAGTAAGGGAGATGGGGCATGAAGTTATTTCTAGGAGTTGGAGACATACCAAGTAAGCTCAGTACTGGGCATCTTTGAAATACCTATACAAACTTGTTCCTACACAGCAACTTGCAACTTTGAATGAGAATGTGCTTGCTTACAGCAACGTGCTATATGTTCTGAATGCCCGAATTGGGAATCTGTGTCTAAACTTTGTTAGGAATTATGTGATCCTTACTAGCTGGAAGTAAGGGAGATGGGGCATGAAGTTGTTTCTAGGAGTTGCAGACATACAACGTTTAGCTCAGTTCTGGGCATCTTTGAAATACCTATACAAACTTGTTCCTACATAGTAACTTGCAACTTTGAATGAGAATGTGCATGCTTACAGCAACGTGCTATATGTTCTGAATGCCCGAATTGGGAATCTGTGTCAAAACTTTGTTAGGAATTATGTGATCCTTACTAGATGGAAGTAAGGGAGATGGGGCATGAAGTTATTTCTAGAAGTTGCAGACATACAACGTTTAGCTAAGTTCTGGGCATCTTTGAAATACCTATACAAACTTGTTCCTACATAGTAACTTGCAACTTTGAATGAGAATGTGCTTGCTTACAGCAACGTGCTATATGTTCTGAATGCCCGAATTGGGAATCTGTGTCAAAACTTTGTTAGGAATTATGTGATCCTTACTAGCTGGAAGTAAGTGAGATGGGGCATGAAGTTATTTCTAGGAGTTGCAGACATACAACGTTTAGCTCAGTTCTGGGCATCTTTGAAATACCTATACACACTTGTTCCTACATAGTAACTTGCAACTTTGAATCAGAATGTGCTTGCTTACAGCAACGTGCTATATGTTCTGAATGCCCGAATTGGGAATCTGTGTCAAAACTTTGTTAGGAATTATGTGATCCTTACTAACTGGAAGTAAGGGATATGGGGCATGAAGTTATTTCTAGGAGTTGCAGACATACAACGTTTAGCTCAGTTCTGGGCATCTTTGAAATACCTATACACACTTGTTCCTACATAGTAACTTGCAACTTTGAATGAGAATGTGCTTGCTGACAGCAACGTGCTATATGTTCTGAATGCCCGAATTGGGAATCTGTGTCAAAACTTTGTTAGGAATTATGTGATCCTTACTAGATGGAAGTAAGGGAGATGGGGCATGAAGTTATTTCTAGGAGTTGCAGAAATACAACGTTTAGCTCAATTCTGGGCATCTTTGAAATACCTATACAAACTTGTTCCTACATAGTAACTTGCAACTTTGAATGAGAATGTGCTTGCTTACAGCAACGTGCTATATGTTCTGAATGCCCGAATTGGGAATCTCTGTCAAAACTTTGTTAGGAATTATGTGATCCTTACTAGCTGGAAGTAAGGGAGATGGGGCATGAAGTTATATCTAGGAGTTGCAGACATACAACGTTTAGCTCAGTTCTGGGCATCTTTGAAATACCTATACAAACTTGTTCCTACATAGTAACTTGCAACTTGGAATGAGAATGTGCTTGCTTCCAGCAACGTGCTATATGTTCTGAATGCCCGAATTGTGAATCTGTGTCAAAACTTTGTTAGGAATTATGTGATCCTTACTAGCTGGAAGTAAGGGAGATGGGGCATGAAGTTATTTCTAGAGGTTGGACACATACCAAGTTTAGCTCAGTTCTGGGCATCTTTGAAATACCTATACAAACTTGTTCCTACATTGTAACTTGCAACTTTGAATGAGAATGTGCTTGCTTATAGCAACGTGCTCTATGTTCTGAATGCCCGAATTGGGAATCTGTGTCAAAACTTTGTTCGGAATTATGTGATCCTTACTAGCTGGAAGTAAGGGAGATGGGGCATGAAGTAATTTCTAGGAGTTGGAGACATACCAAGTTTAGGTCAGTTCTGGGAATCTTTGAAATACCTATACAAACTTGTTCCTACATAGTAACTTGCAACTTTGAATGAGAATGTGCTTGCTTACAGCAACGTGCTATATGTTCTGAAGGCCCGAATTGGGAATCTGTGTCAAAACTTTGTTAGGAATTATGTGATCCTTACTAGCTGGAAGTAAGGGAGATGGGGCATGAAGTTATTTCTAGGAGTTGCAGACATACAACGTTTAGCTCAGTTCTAGGAATCTTTGAAATACCTATACAAACTTGTTCCTACATAGTAACTTGCTTCTTAGAATGAGAATGTGCTTGCTTACAGCAACGTGCTATATGTTCTGAATGCCCGAATATGGAATCTGTGTCAAAACTTTGTTAGGAATTATGTGATGCTCACTAGCTGGAAGTAAGGGAGATGGGGCATGAAGTTATTTCTAGGAGTTGGAGACATACACACTTCAGCTCATTTCTGGGCATCTTTGAAAGTCCTATACAAACTTGTTCCTACATAGTAACTTGCAACTTTGAATGAGAATGTGCTTGCTTACAGCAACGTGCTATATGTTCTGAAGGCCCGAATTGGGAATCTGTGTCAAATCTTTGTTAGGAATTATGTGATTCTTACTAGCTGGTAGTAAGGGAGATGGGGCATGAAGTTATTTCTAGGAGTTGGAGACATACAACGTTTAGCTCAGTTCTGGGCATCTTTGAAATACCTATACAAACTTGTTCCTACATAGTAAGTGGCAACTTTGAATGAGAATGTGCTTGCTTACAGCAACGTGCTATATGTTCTGAATGCCTGAATTGGGAATCTGTGTCAAAACTTTGTTAGGAATTATGTGATCCTTACTAAATGGAAGTAAGGGAGATGGGGCATGAAGTTATTTCTAGGAGTTGGAGACATACCAGGTAAGCTCAGTACTGGGCATCTTTGAAATACCTATACAAACTTGTTCCTACACAGCAACTTGCAACTTTGAATGAAAATGTGCTTGCTTACAGCAACGTGCTATATGTTCTGAATGCCCGAATTGGGAATCTGTGTCTAAACTTTGTTAGGAATTATGTGATCCTTACTAGCTGGAAGTAAGGGAGATGGGGCATGAAGTTGTTTCTAGGAGTTGCAGACATACAACGTTTAGCTCAGTTCTGGGCATCTTTGAAATACCTATACAAACTTGTTCCTACATAGTAACTTGCAACTTTGAATGAGAATGTGCATGCTTACAGCAACGTGCTATATGTTCTGAATGCCCGAATTGGGAATCTGTGTCAAAACTTTGTTAGGAATTATGTGATCCTTACTAGCTGGAAGTAAGTGAGATGGGGCATGAAGTTATTTCTAGGAGTTGCAGACATACAACGTTTAGCTCAGTTCTGGGCATCTTTGAAATACCTATACAAACTTGTTCCTACATAGTAACTTGCAACTTTGAATGAGAATGTGCTTGCTTACAGCAACGTGCTATATGTTCTGAATGCCCGAATTGGGAATCTGTGTCAAAACTTTGTTAGGAATTATGTGATCCTTACTAGCTGGAAGTAAGGGAGATGGGGCATGAAGATATTTCTAGGAGTTGCAGACATACAACGTTTAGCTCAGTTCTGGGAATCTTTGAAATACCTATACAAACTTGTTCCTACATAGTAACTTGCAACTTTGAATGAGAATGTGCTTGCTTACAGCAACGTGCTATATGTTCTGAATGCCCGAATTGGGAATCTGTGTCAAACCTTTGTTAGGAATTATCTGATCCTTACTAACTGGAAGTAAGGGAGATGTGGCATGAAGTTATTTCTAGGAGTTGGAGACATACAACGTTTAGCTCAGTTCTGGGCATCTTTGAAATACCTATACAAACTTGTTCCTACATAGTGACTTGCAACTTTGAATGAGAATGTGCTTGCTTACAGCAACGTGCTATATGTTCTGAATGCCCGAATTGGGAATCTGTGTCAAATCAATGTTAGGAATTATGTGATCCTTACTAGCTGGAAGTAAGGGAGATGGGGCATGAAGTTATTTCTAGGAGTTGCAGACATACAACGTTTAGCTCAGTTCTGGGTATCTTTGAAATACCTATACAAACTTGTTCCTACATAGTAACTTGCAACTTTGAATGAGAATGTGCTTGCTTACAGCAACGTGCTATATGTTCTGAATGCCCGAATTGGGTATCTGTGTCAAAACTTTGTTAGGAATTATCTGATGCTTACTAACTGGAAGTAAGGGAGATGTGGCATGAAGTTATTTCTAGGAGTTGGAGACATACAACGTTTAGCTCAGTTCTGGGCATCTTTGAAATACCTATACAAACTTGTTCCTACATAGTGACTTGCAACTTTGAATGAGAATGTGCTTGCTTACAGCAACGTGCTATATGTTCTGAATGCCCGAATTGGGAATCTGTGTCAAATCTTTGTTAGGAATTATGTGATCCTTAGTAGCTGGAAGTAAGGGAGATGGGGCATGAAGTTATTTCTAGGAGTTGCAGACATACAACGTTAACTCAGTTCTGGGCATCTTTGAAATACCTATACAAACTTGTTCCTACATAGTAACTTGCAACTTTGAATGAGAATGTGCTTGCCTACAGCAACGTGCTATATGTTCTGAATGCCCGAATTGGGAATCTGTGTCAAAACTTTGTTAGGAATTATGTGATCCTTACTAGCTGGAAGTAAGGGAGATGGGGCATGAAGTTATTTCTAGGAGTTGGACACATACCCACTTTAGCTCAGTTCTGGGCATCTTTGAAATACCTATACAAACTTGTTCCTACATAGTAACTTGCTTCTTAGAATGAGAATGTGCTTGCTTACAGCAACGTGCTATATGTTCTGAATGCCCGAATAGGGAATCTGTGTCAAAACTTTGTTAGGAATTATGTGATCCTCACTAGCTGGAAGTAAGGGAGATGGGGCATGAAGTTATTTCTAGGAGTTGGAGACATACCAGGTAAGCTCAGTACTGGGCATCTTTGAAATACCTATACAAACTTGTTCCTACACAGCAACTTGCAACTTTGAATGAGAATGTGCTTGCTTACAGCAACGTGCTATATGTTCTTAATGCCCGAATTGGGAATCTGTGTCTAAACTTTGTTAGGAATTATGTGATCCTTACTAGCTGGAAGTAAGGGAGATGGGGCATGAAGTTGTTTCTAGGAGTTGCAGACATACAACTTTTAGCTCAGTTCTGGGCATCTTTGAAATACCTACACAAACTTGTTCCTACATAGTAACTTGCAACTTTGAATGAGAATGTGCTTGCTTACAGCAACGTGCTATATGTTCTGAAGGCCAGAATTGGGAATCTGTGTCAAAACTTTGTTAGGAATTATGTGATTCTTACTAGCTGGAAGTAAGGGAGATGGGGCATGAAGTTATTTCTAGGAGTTGGAGACATACAACGTTTAGCTCAGTTCTGGGCATCTTTGAAATACCTATACAAACTTGTTCCTACATAGTAAGTGGCAACTTTGAATGAGAATGTGCTTGCTTACAGCAACGTGCTATATGTTCTGAATGCCCGAATTGGGAATCTGTGTCAAAACTTTGTTAGGAATTATGTGATCCTTACTAGATGGAAGTAAGGGAGATGGGGCATGAAGTTATTTCTAGGAGTTGGAGACATACCAAGTAAGCTCAGTACTGGGCATCTTTGAAATACCTATACAAACTTGTTCCTACATAGTAACTTGCAACTTTGAATGAGAATGTGCTTGCTTACAGCAACGTGCTATATGTTCTGAATGCCCGAATTGGGAATCTGTGTCAAAACTTTGTTAGGAATTATGTGATCCTTACTAGATGGAAGTAAGGGAGATGGGGCATGAAGTTATTTCTAGGAGTTGCAGACATACAACGTTTAGCTAAGTTCTGGGCATCTTTGAAATACCTATACAAACTTGTTCCTACATAGTAACTTGCAACTTTGAATGAGAATGTGCTTGCTTACAGCAACGTGCTATATGTTCTGAATGCCCGAATTGGGAATCTGTGTCAAAACTTTGTTAGGAATTATGTGATCCTTACTAGCTGGAAGTAAGTGAGATGGGGCATGAAGTTATTTCTAGGAGTTGCAGACATACAACGTTTAGCTCAGTTCTGGGCATCTTTGAAATACCTATACACACTTGTTCCTACATAGTAACTTGCAACTTTGAATCAGAATGTGCTTGCTTACAGCAACGTGCTATATGTTCTGAATGCCCGAATTGGGAATCTGTGTCAAAACTTTGTTAGGAATTATGTGATCCTTACTAACTGGAAGTAAGGGATATGGGGCATGAAGTTATTTCTAGGAGTTGCAGACATACAACGTTTAGCTCAGTTCTGGGCATCTTTGAAATACCTATACACACTTGTTCCTACATAGTAACTTGCAACTTTGAATGAGAATGTGCTTGCTGACAGCAACGTGCTATATGTTCTGAATGCCCGAATTGGGAATCTGTGTCAAAACTTTGTTAGGAATTATGTGATCCTTACTAGATGGAAGTAAGGGAGATGGGGCATGAAGTTATTTCTAGGAGTTGTAGACATACAACGTTTAGCTCAGTTCTGGGCATCTTTGAAATACCTATACAAACTTGTTCCTACATAGTAACTTGCAACTTTGAATGAGAATGTGCTTGCTTACAGCAACGTGCTATATATTCTGAATGCCCGAATAGGGAATCTGTGTCAAAACTTTGTTAGGAATTATGTGATCCTTACTAGGTGGAAGTAAGGGAGATGGGGCATGAAGTTATTTCTAGGAGTTGGAGACATACCAAGTTTAGCTCAGTTCTGGGCATCTTTGAAATACCTATACAAACTTGTTCCTACATAGTAACTTGCAACTTTGAATGAGAATGTGCTTGCTTACAGCAACGTGCTATATGTTCTGAATGCCCGAATTGGGAATCTGTGTCAAAACTTTGTTAGGAATTATCTGATCCTTACTAACTGGAAGTAAGGGAGATGTGGCATGAAGTTATTTCTAGGAGTTGGAGACATACAACGTTTAGCTCAGTTCTGGGCATCTTTGAAATACCTATACAAACTTGTTCCTACATAGTGACTTGCAACTTTGAATGAGAATGTGCTTGCTTACAGCAACGTGCTATATGTTCTGAATGCCCGAATTGGGAATCTGTGTCAAATCTTTGTTAGGAATTATGTGATCCTTACTAGCTGGAAGTAAGGGAGATGGGGCATGAAGTTATTTCTAGGAGTTGCAGACATACAACGTTTAGCTCAGTTCTGGGCATCTTTGAAATACCTATACAAACATGTTCCTACATAGTAACTTGCAACTTTGAATGAGAATGTGCTTGCCTACAGCAACGTGCTATATGTTCTGAATGCCCGAATTGGGAATCTGTGTCAAAACTTTGTTAGGAATTATGTGATCCTTACTAGCTGGAAGTAAGGGAGATGGGGCATGAAGTTATTTCTAGGAGTTGGACACATACCCACTTTAGCTCAGTTCTGGGCATTTTTGAAATACCTATACAAACTTGTTCCTACATAGTAACTTGCTTCTTAGAATGAGAATGTGCTTGCTTACAGCAACGTGCTATATGTTCTGAAAGCCCGAATAGGGAATCTGTGTCAAAACTTTGTTAGGTATTATGTGATCCTCACTAGCTGGAAGTAAGGGAGATGGGGCATGAAGTTATTTCTAGGAGTTGGAGACATACACACTTCAGCTCATTTCTGGGCATCTTTGAAAGTCCTATACAAACTTGTTCCTACATAGTAACTTGCAACTTTGAATGAGAATGTGCTTGCTTACAGCAACGTGCTATATGTTCTGAAGGCCCGAATTGGGAATCTGTGTCAAAACTTTGTTAGGAATTATGTGATTCTTACTAGCTGGTAGTAAGGGAGATGGGGCATGAAGTTGTTTCTAGGAGTTGGAGACATACAACGTTTAGCTCAGTTCTGGGCATCTTTGAAATACCTATACAAACTTGTTCCTACATAGTAAGTGGCAACTTTGAATGAGAATGTGCTTGCTTACAGCAACGTGCTATATGTTCTGAATGCCCGAATTGGGAATCTGTGTCAAAACTTTGTTAGGAATTATGTGATCCTTACTAGATGGAAGTAAGGGAGATGGGGCATGAAGTTATTTCTAGGAGTTGCAGACATACAACGTTTAGATCAGTTCTGGGCATCTTTGAAATACCTATACAAACTTGTTCCTACATAGTAACTTGCAACTTTGAATCAGAATGTGCTTGCTTACAGCAACGTGCTATATGTTCTGAATGCCCGAATAGGGAATCTGTGTCAAAACTTTGTTAGGAATTATGTGATCCTTACTAGCTGGAAGTAAGTGAGATGGGGCATGAAGTTATTTCTAGGAGTTGCAGACATACAACGTTTAGCTCAGTTCTGGGCATCTTTGAAATACCTATACACACTTGTTCCTACATAGTAACTTGCAACTTTGAATGAGAATGTGCTTGATAACAGCAACGTGCTATATGTTCTGAATGCCCGAATTGGGAATCTGTGTCAAAACTTTGTTAGGAATTATGTGATCCTTACTAGCTGGAAGTAAGGGAGATGGGGCATGAAGTTATTTCTAGGAGTTGCATACATACAACGTTTAGCTCAGTTCTGGGCATCTTTGAAATACCTATACAAACTTGTTCCTACATAGTAACTTGCAACTTTGAATGAGAATGTGCTTGCTTACAGCAACGTGCTATATGTTCTGAATGCCCGAATTGGGAATCTGTGTCAAAACTTTGTTAGGAATTATGTGATCCTTACTAGCTGGAAGTAAGGGAGATGGGGCATGAAGTTATTTCTAGAGGTTGGACACATACCAAGTTTAGCTCAGTTCTGGGCATCTTTGAAATACCTATACAAACTTGTTCCTACATTGTAACTTGCAACTTTGAATGAGAATGTGCTTGCTTATAGCAACGTGCTCTATGTTCTGAATGCAGGAATTGGGAATCTGTGTCAAAACTTTGTTCGGAATTATGTGATCCTTACTAGCTGGAAGTAAGGGAGATGGGGCATGAAGTTATTTCTAGGAGTTGGACACATACCCACTTTAGCTCAGTTTTGGGCATTTTTGAAATACCTATACAAAGTTGTTCCTACCTAGTAACTTGCTTCTTAGAATGAGAATGTGCTTGCTTACAGCAACGTGCTATATGTTCTGAATGCCCGAATTGGGAATCTGTGTCAAAACTTTGTTAGGAATTATGTGATCCTCACTAGCTGGAAGTAAGGGAGATGGGGCATGAAGTTATTTCTAGGAGTTGGAGATATACACACTTCAGCTCAGTTCTGGGCATCTTTGAAATACCTATACAAACTTGTTCCTACATAGTAACTTGCAACTTTGAATGAGAATGTGCTTGCTTACAGCAACGTGCTATATGTTCTCAATGCCCGAATTGGGAATCTGTGTCAAAACTTTGTTAGGAATAATGTGATCCTTACTAGATCGAAGTAAGGGAGATGGGGCATGAAGTTATTTCTAGGAGTTGCAGACGTACAACGTTTAGCTCAGTTCTGGGCATCTTTGAAATACCTATACAAACTTGTTCCTACATAGTAACTTGCAACTTTGAATGAGAATGTGCTTGCTTACAGCAACGTGCTATATGTTCTGAATGCCCGAATTGGGAATCTGTGTCAAAACTTTGTTAGGAATTATGTGATCCTTACTAGCTGGAAGTAAGGGAGATGGGGCATGAAGTTATTTCTAGGAGTTGCAGACATACAACGTTTAGATCAGTTCTGGGCATCTTTGAAATACCTATACAAACTTGTTCCTACATAGTAACTTGCAACTTTGAATGAGAATGTGCTTGCTTACAGCAACGTGCTATATGTTCTGAATGCCCGAATTGGGAATCTGTGTCAAAACTTTGTTAGGAATTACGTGATCCTTACTAGATGGAAGTAAGGGAGATGGGGCATGAAGTTATTTCTAGGAGTTGCAGACATACAACGTTTAGCTCAGTTCTGGGCATCTTTGAAATACCTATACAAACTTGTTCCTACATAGTAACTTGCAGCTTTGAATGAGAATGTGCTTGCTTACAGCAACGTGCTATATGTTCTGAATGCCCGAATTGGGAATCTGTGTCAAAACTTTGTTAGGAATTATGTGATCCTTACTAGCTGGAAGTAAGTGAGATGGGGCATGAAGTTATTTCTAGGAGTTGGACACATACCCACTTTAGCTCAGTTCTGGGCAGCTTTGAAATACCTATACAAACTTGTTCCTACATAGTAACTTGCAACTTTGAATGAGAATGTGCTTGCTTACAGCAACGTGCTATATGTTCTGAATGCCCGAATTGGGAATCTGTGTCAAAACTTTGTTAGGAATTATGTGATCCTTACTAGCTGGAAGTAAGGGAGATGGGGCATGAAGTTATTTCTAGGAGTTGCAGACATACAACGTTTAGCTCAGTTCTGGGCATCTTTGAAATACCTATACAAACTTGTTCCTTCATAGTAACTTGCAACTTTGAATGAGAATGTGCTTGCCTACAGCAACGTGCTATATGTTCTGAATGCCCGAATTGGGAATCTGTGTCAAAACTTTGTTAGGAATTATGTGATCCTTACTAGCTGGAAGTAAGGGAGATGGGGCATGAAGTTATTTCTAGGAGTTGGAGACATACACACTTCAGCTCAGTTCTGGGCATCTTTGAAAGTCCTATACAAACTTGTTCCTACATAGTAACTTGCATTTTGAATGAGAATGTGCTTGCTACAGCAACGTGCTATATGTTCTGAATGCCCGAATTGGGAATCTGTGTCAAAACTTTGTTAGGAATTATGTGATCCTTACTAGCTGGAAGTAAGGGAGATGGGGCATGAAGTTATTTCTAGGAGTTGGAGACATACCAAGTTTAGTTCAGTTCTGGCCATCTTTGAAATACCTATACAAACTTGTTCCTACATAGTAACTTGCAACTTTGAATGAGAATGTGCTTGCTTACAGCAACGTGCTATATGTTCTGAATGCCCGAATTGGGAATCTGTGTCAAAACTTTGTTAGGAATTATGTGATTCTTACTAGCTGGTAGTAAGGGAGATGGGGCATGAAGTTGTTTCTAGGAGTTGGAGACATACAACGTTTAGCTCAGTTCTGGGCATCTTTGAAATACCTATACAAACTTGTTCCTACATAGTAAGTGGCAACTTTGAATGAGAATGTGCTTGCTTACAGCAACGTGCTATATGTTCTGAATGCCCGAATTGGGAATCTGTGTCAAAACTTTGTTAGGAATTATGTTATCCTTACTAGATGGAAGTAAGGGAGATGGGGCATGAAGTTATTTCTAGGAGTTGCAGACATACAACGTTTAGATCAGTTCTGGGCATCTTTGAAATACCTATACAAACTTGTTCCTACATAGTAACTTGCAACTTTGAATCAGAATGTGCTTGCTTACAGCAACGTGCTATATGTTCTGAATGCCCGAATAGGGAATCTGTGTCAAAACTTTGTTAGGAATTATGTGATCCTTACTAGCTGGAAGTAAGTGAGATGGGGCATGAAGTTATTTCTAGGAGTTGCAGACATACAACGTTTAGCTCAGTTCTGGGCATCTTTGAAATACCTATACACACTTGTTCCTACATAGTAACTTGCAACTTTGAATGAGAATGTGCTTGATAACAGCAACGTGCTATATGTTCTGAATGCCCGAATTGGGAATCTGTGTCAAAACTTTGTTAGGAATTATGTGATCCTTACTAGCTGGAAGTAAGGGAGATGGGGCATGAAGTTATTTCTAGGAGTTGCAGACATACAACGTTTAGCTCAGTTCTGGGCATCTTTGAAATACCTATACAAACTTGTTCCTACATAGTAACTTGCAACTTTGAATGAGAATGTGCTTGCTTACAGCAACGTGCTATATGTTCTGAATGCCCGAATTGGGAATCTGTGTCAAAACTTTGTTAGGAATTATGTGATCCTTACTAGCTGGAAGTAAGGGAGATGGGGCATGAAGTTATATCTAGGAGTTGCAGACATACAACGTTTAGCTCAGTTCTGGGCATCTTTGAAATACCTATACAAACTTGTTCCTACATAGTAACTTGCAACTTGGAATGAGAATGTGCTTGCTTACAGCAACGTGCTATATGTTCTGAATGCCCGAATTGGGAATCTGTGTCAAAACTTTGTTAGGAATTATGTGATCCTTACTAGCTGGAAGTAAGGGAGATGGGGCATGAAGTTATTTCTAGAGGTTGGACACATACCAAGTTTAGCTCAGTTCTGGGCATCTTTGAAATACCTATACAAACTTGTTCCTACATTGTAACTTGCAACTTTGAATGAGAATGTGCTTGCTTATAGCAACGTGCTCTATGTTCTGAATGCAGGAATTGGGAATCTGTGTCAAAACTTTGTTCCGAATTATGTGATCCTTACTAGCTGGAAGTAAGGGAGATGGGGCATGAAGTTATTTCTAGGAGTTGGACACATACCCACTTTAGCTCAGTTTTGGGCATTTTTGAAATACCTATACAAAGTTGTTCCTACCTAGTAACTTGCTTCTTAGAATGAGAATGTGCTTGCTTACAGCAACGTGCTATATGTTCTGAATGCCCGAATTGGGAATCTGTGTCAAAACTTTGTTAGGAATTATGTGATCCTCACTAGCTGGAAGTAAGGGAGATGGGGCATGAAGTTATTTCTAGGAGTTGGAGATATACACACTTCAGCTCAGTTCTGGGCATCTTTGAAATACCTATACAAACTTGTTCCTACATAGTAACTTGCAACTTTGAATGAGAATGTGCTTGCTTACAGCAACGTGCTATATGTTCTCAATGCCCGAATTGGGAATCTGTGTCAAAACTTTGTTAGGAATAATGTGATCCTTACTAGATCGAAGTAAGGGAGATGGGGCATGAAGTTATTTCTAGGAGTTGCAGACGTACAACGTTTAGCTCAGTTCTGGGCATCTTTGAAATACCTATACAAACTTGTTCCTACATAGTAACTTGCAACTTTGAATGAGAATGTGCTTGCTTACAGCAACGTGCTATATGTTCTGAATGCCCGAATTGGGAATCTGTGTCAAAACTTTGTTAGGAATTATGTGATCCTTACTAGCTGGAAGTAAGGGAGATGGGGCATGAAGTTATTTCTAGGAGTTGCAGACATACAACGTTTAGATCAGTTCTGGGCATCTTTGAAATACCTATACAAACTTGTTCCTACATAGTAACTTGCAACTTTGAATGAGAATGTGCTTGCTTACAGCAACGTGCTATATGTTCTGAATGCCCGAATTGGGAATCTGTGTCAAAACTTTGTTAGGAATTACGTGATCCTTACTAGATGGAAGTAAGGGAGATGGGGCATGAAGTTATTTCTAGGAGTTGCAGACATACAACGTTTAGCTCAGTTCTGGGCATCTTTGAAATACCTATACAAACTTGTTCCTACATAGTAACTTGCAGCTTTGAATGAGAATGTGCTTGCTTACAGCAACGTGCTATATGTTCTGAATGCCCGAATTGGGAATCTGTGTCAAAACTTTGTTAGGAATTATGTGATCCTTACTAGCTGGAAGTAAGTGAGATGGGGCATGAAGTTATTTCTAGGAGTTGGACACATACCCACTTTAGCTCAGTTCTGGGCAGCTTTGAAATACCTATACAAACTTGTTCCTACATAGTAACTTGCAACTTTGAATGAGAATGTGCTTGCTTACAGCAACGTGCTATATGTTCTGAATGCCCGAATTGGGAATCTGTGTCAAAACTTTGTTAGGAATTATGTGATCCTTACTAGCTGGAAGTAAGGGAGATGGGGCATGAAGTTATTTCTAGGAGTTGGAGACATACCAAGTTTAGTTCAGTTCTGGCCATCTTTGAAATACCTATACAAACTTGTTCCTACATAGTAACTTGCAACTTTGAATGAGAATGTGCTTGCTTCCAGCAACGTGCTATATGTTCTGAATGCCCGAATTGGGAATCTGTGTCAAAACATTGTTAGGAATTATGTGATCCTTACTAGCTGGAAGTAAGGGAGATGGGGCATGAAGTTATTTCTAGAAGTTGGAGACATACAACGTTTAGCTCAGTTCTGGGCATCTTTGAAATACCTATATAAACTTGTTCCTACATAGTAAGTGGCAACTTTGAATGAGAATGTGCTTGCTTACAGCAACGTGCTATATGTTCTGAATGCCCGAATTGGGAATCTGTGTCAAAACTTTGTTAGGAATTATGTGATCCTTACTAGCTGGAAGAAAGGGAGATGGGGCATGAAGTTATTTCTAGGAGTTGGAGACATACAACGTTTAGCTCAGTTCTGGGCATCTTTGAAATACCTATACAAACTTGTTCCTACATAGTGACTTGCAACTTTGAATGAGAATGTGCTTGCTTACAGCAACGTGCTATATGTTCTGAATGCCCGAATTGGGAATCTGTGTCAAATCTTTGTTAGGAATTATGTGATCCTTACTAGATGGAAGTAAGGGAGATGGGGCATGAAGTTATTTCTAGGAGTTGCAGACATACAACGTTTAGCTCAGTTCTGGGCATCTTTGAAATACCTATACAAACTTGTTCCTACATAGTAACTTGCAACTTGGAATGAGAATGTGCTTGCTTACAGCAACGTGCTATGTGTTCTGAATGCCCGAATTGGGAATCTGTGTCAAAACTTTGTTAGGAATTATGTGATCCTTACTAGCTGGAAGTAAGGGAGATGGGGCATGAAGTTATTTCTAGGAGTTGCAGACATACAACATTTAGCTCAGTTCTGGGCATCTTTGAAATACCTATACAAACTTGTTCCTACATAGTAACTTGCAACTTTGAATGAGAATGTGCTTGCTTACAGCAACGTGCTATATGTTCTGAATGCCCGAATTGGGAATCTGTGTCAAAACTTTGTTAGGAATTATGTGATCCTTACTAGCTGGAAGTAAGGGAGATGGGGCATGAAGTTATTTCTAGAGGTTGGACACATACCAAGTTTAGCTCAGTTCTGGGCATCTTTGAATGTCGTATACAAACTTGTTCCTACATAGTAACTTGCAACTTTGAATGAGAATGTGCTTGCTTGCAGCAACGTGCTATATGTTCTGAATGCCCGAATTGGGAATCTGTGTCAAAACTTTGTTAGGAATTATGTGATCCTTACTAGCTGGAAGTAAGGGAGATGGGGCATGAAATTATTTCTAGGAATTGGACACATAACAAGTTTAGCTCAGTTCTGGGCATCTTTGAAATACCTATACAAACCTGTTCCTACATAGTAACTTGCAACTTTGAATGAGAATGTGCTTGCTTACAGCAACGTGCTATATGTTCTGAATGCCCGAATTGGAAATCTGTGTCAAAACTTTGTTAGGAATTATGTGATCCTTACTAGCTGGAAGTAAGGGAGATGGGGCATGAAGTTATTTCTAGGAGTTGGAGACATACAACGTTTAGCTCAGTTCTGGGCATCTTTGAAATACCTATACAAACCTGTTCCTACATAGTAACTTGCAACTTTGAATGAGAATGTGCTTGCTTACAGCAACGTGCCAAATGTTCTGAATGCCCGAATTGGGAATCTGTGTCAAAACTTTGTTAGGAATTATGTGATCCTTACTAGCTGGAAGTAAGGGAGATGGGGCATGAAGTTACTTCTAGGAGTTGCAGACATACAACGTTTAGCTCAGTTCTGGGCATCTTTGAAATACCTACACAAACTTGTTACTGCATAGTAACTTGCAACTTTGAATGAAAATGTGCTTGCTTACAGCAACGTGCTATATGTTCTGAATGCCCGAATTGGGAATCTGTGTCAAAACTTTGTTAGGAATTATGTGATCCTTACTACCTGGAAGTAAGGGAGATGGGGCATGAAGTTATTTCTAGGAGTTGGAAACATACCCACTTTAGCTCAGTTCTGGGCATCTTTGAAATACCTCTACAAACTTGTTCATACATAGTAACTTGCTTCTTAGAATGAGAATGTGCTTGCTTACAGCAACGTGCTATAAGTTCTGAATGCCCTAATAGGGAATCTGTGTCAAAACATTGTTAGGAATTATGTGATCCTCACTAGCTGGAAGTAAGGGAGATGGGGCATGAAGTTATTTCTAGGAGTTGGAGACATACAAACTTCAGCTCAGTTCTGGGCATCTTTGAAATACCTATACAAACTTGTTCCTACGTAGTAACTTGCATCTTTGAATGAGAATGTGCTTGCTACAGCAACGTGCTATATGTTCTGAATGCCCGAATTGGGAATCTGTGTCAAAACTTTGTTAGGAATTATGTGATCCTTACAAGCTGGAAGTAATGGAGATGGGGCATGAAGTTATTTCTAGGATTTGCAGACATACAACGTTTAACTCAGTTCTGGGCATCTTTGAAATACCTATACAAACTTGTTCCTACATAGTAACTTGCAACTTTGAATGAGAATGTGCTTGCTTACAGCAACGTGCTATATGTTCTGAAAGCCCGAATTGGGAATCTGTGTCACAACTTTGTTAGGAATTATCTGATCCTTACTAGCTGGAAGTAAGGGAGATGTGGCATGAAGTTATTTCTAGGAGTTGGAGACATACAACGTTTAGCTCAGTTCTGGGCATCTTTGAAATACCTGTACAAACTTGTTCCTACATAGTGACTTGCAACTTTGAATCAGAATGTGCTTGCTTACAGCAACGTGCTATATGTTCTGAATGCCCGAATTGGGTATCTGTGTCAAATCTTTGTTAGGAATTATGTGATCCTTACTAGCTGGAAGTAAGGGAGATGGGGCATGAAGTTATTTCTTGGAGTTGCAGATATACAAGGTTTAGCTCCATTCTGGGCTTCTTTGAAATACCTATACAGACTTGTTCCTACATAGTAACTTGCAACTTTGAATGAGAATGTGCTTGCTTACAGCAACGTGCTATATGTTCTGAATGCCCGGATTGGGAATATGTTTCAAAACTTTGTTAGGAATTATGTGATCCTTACTAGCTGGAAGTAAGGGAGATGGGGCATGAAGTTATTTCTAGGAGTTGCAGACATACAACGTTTAGCTCAGTTCTGGGCATCTTTGAAATACCTATACAAACTTGTTCCTACATAGTAACTTGCAACTTTGAATGAGAATGTGCTTGCCTACAGCAACGTGCTATATGTTCTGAATGCCAGAATTGGGAATCTGTGTCAAAACTTTGTTAGGAATTATGTGATCCTTACTAGCTGGAAGTAAGTGAGATGGGGCATGAAGTTATTTCTAGGAGTTGGACACATACCCACTTTAGCTCAGTTCTGGGCATTTTTGAAATACCTATACAAACTTGTTCCTACATAGTAACTTGCTTCTTAGAATGAGAATGTGCTTGCTTACAGCAACGTGCTATATGTTCTGAATGCCCGAATAGGGAATCTGTGTCAAAACTTTGTTAGGAATTATGTGATCCTCACTAGCTGGAAGTAAGGGAGATGGGGCATGAAGTTATTTCTAGGAGTTGGAGACATACCAAGTTTAGCTCAGTTCTGGGCATCTTTGAAATACCTATACAAACTTGTTCCTACATAGTAACTTGCAACTTTGAATCAGAATGTGCTTGCTTACAGCAACGTGCTATATGTTCTGAATGCCCGAATTGGGAATCTGTGTCAAAACTTTGTTAGGAATTATGTGATCCTTACTAGATGGAAGTAAGGGAGATGGGGCATGAAGTTATTTCTAGGAGTTGCAGACATACAACGTTTAGCTCAGTTCTGGGCATCTTTGAAATACCTATACAAACTTGTTCCTACATAGTAACTTGCAACTTTGAATCAGACTGTGCTTGCTTACAGCAACGTGCTATATGTTCTGAATGCCCGAATTGGGAATATGTGTCAAAACTTTGTTAGGAATTATGTGATCCTTACTAGCTGGAAGTAAGTGAGATGGGGCATGAAGTTATTTCTAGGAGTTGCAGACATACAACGTTTAGCTCAGTTCTGGGCATCTTTGAAATACCTATACACACTTGTTCCTACATAGTAACTTGCAACTTTGAATGAGAATGTGCTTGATAACAGCAAAGTGCTATATGTTCTGAATGCCCGAATTGGGAATCTGTGTCAAAACTTTGTTAGGAATTATGTGATCCTTACTAGCTGGAAGTAAGGGAGATGGGGCATGAAGATATTTCTAGGAGTTGCAGACATACAACGTTTAGCTCAGTTCTGGGCATCTTTGAAATACCTATACAAACTTGTTCCTACATAGTAACTTGCAACTTTGAATGAGAATGTGCTTGCTTACAGCAACGTGCTATATGTTCTGAATGCCCGAATTGGGAATCTGTGTCAAAACTTTGTTAGGAATTATGTGATCCTTACTAGCTGGAAGTAAGGGAGATGGGGCATGAAGTTATTTCTAGAGGTTGGACACATACCAAGTTTAGCTCAGTTCTGGGCATCTTTGAAATACCTATACAAACTTGTTCCTACATTGTAACTTGCAACTTTGAATGAGAATGTGCTTGCTTATAGCAACGTGCTCTATGTTCTGAATGCCCGAATTGGGAATCTGTGTCAAAACTTTGTTCGGAATTATGTGATCCTTACTAGCTGGAAGTAAGGGAGATGGGGCATGAAGTTATTTCTAGGAGTTGGACACATACCCACTTTAGCTCAGTTTTGGGCATTTTTGAAATACCTATACAAAGTTGTTCCTACCTAGTAACTTGCTTCTTAGAATGAGAATGTGCTTGCTTACAGCAACGTGCTATATGTTCTGAATGCCCGAATTGGGAATCTGTGTCAAAACTTTGTTAGGAATTATGTGATCCTCACTAGCTGGAAGTAAGGGAGATGGGGCATGAAGTTATTTCTAGGAGTTGGAGACATACACACTTCAGCTCAGTTCTGGGCATCTTTGAAATACCTATACAAACTTGTTCCTACATAGTAACTTGCAACTTTGAATGAGAATGTGCTTGCTTACAGCAACGTGCTATATGTTCTCAATGCCCGAATTGGGAATCTGTGTCAAAACTTTGTTAGGAATAATGTGATCCTTACTAGATCGAAGTAAGGGAGATGGGGCATGAAGTTATTTCTAGGAGTTGCAGACGTACAACGTTTAGCTCAGTTCTGGGCATCTTTGAAATACCTATACAAACTTGTTCCTACATAGTAACTTGCAACTTTGAATGAGAATGTGCTTGCTTACAGCAACGTGCTATATGTTCTGAATGCCCGAATTAGGAATCTGTGTCAAAACTTTGTTAGGAATTATGTGATCCTTACTAGCTGGAAGTAAGGGAGATGGGGCATGAAGTTATTTCTAGGAGTTGCAGACATACAACGTTTAGATCAGTTCTGGGCATCTTTGAAATACCTATACAAACTTGTTCCTACATAGTAACTTGCAACTTTGAATGAGAATGTGCTTGCTTACAGCAACGTGCTATATGTTCTGAATGCCCGAATTGGGAATCTGTGTCAAAACTTTGTTAGGAATTACGTGATCCTTACTAGATGGAAGTAAGGGAGATGGGGCATGATGTTATTTCTAGGTGTTGCAGACATACAACGTTTAGCTCAGTTCTGGGCATCTTTGAAATACCTATACAAACTTGTTCCTACATAGTAACTTGCAGCTTTGAATGAGAATGTGCTTGCTTACAGCAACGTGCTATATGTTCTGAATGCCCGAATTGGGAATCTGTGTCAAAACTTTGTTAGGAATTATGTGATCCTTACTAGCTGGAAGTAAGGGAGATGGGGCATGAAGTTATTTCTAGGAGTTGGACACATACCCACTTTAGCTCAGTTCTGGGCATCTTTGAAATACCTATACAAACTTGTTCCTACATAGTAACTTGCAACTTTGAATGAGAATGTGCTTGCTTACAGCAACGTGCTATGTGTTCTGAATGCCCGAATTGGGAATCTGTGTCAAATCTTTGTTAGGAATTATGTGATCCTTACTAGCTGGAAGTAAGGGAGATGGGGCATGAAGTTATTTCTAGGAGTTGCAGACATACAACGTTTAGCTCAGTTCTGGGCATCTTTGAAACACCTATACAAACTTGTTCCTTCATAGTAACTTGCAACTTTGAATGAGAATGTGCTTGCCTACAGCAACGTGCTATATGTTCTGAATGCCCGAATTGGGAATCTGTGTCAAAACTTTGTTAGGAATTATGTGATCCTTACTAGCTGGAAGTAAGGGAGATGGGGCATGAAGTTATTTCTAGAGGTTGGACACATACCAAGTTTAGCTCAGTTCTGGGCATCTTTGAATGTCGTATACAAACTTGTTCCTACATAGTAACTTGCAACTTTGAATGAGAATGTGCTTGCTTGCAGCAACGTGCTATATGTTCTGAATGCCCGAATTGGGAATCTGTGTCAAAACTTTGTTAGGAATTATGTGATCCTTACTAGCTGGAAGTAAGGGAGATGGGGCATGAAATTATTTCTAGGAATTGGACACATAACAAGTTTAGCTCAGTTCTGGGCATCTTTGAAATACCTATACAAACCTGTTCCTACATAGTAACTTGCAACTTTGAATGAGAATGTGCTTGCTTACAGCAACGTGCTATATGTTCTGAATGCCCGAATTGGAAATCTGTGTCAAAACTTTGTTAGGAATTACGTGATCCTTACTAGATGGAAGTAAGGGAGATGGGGCATGATGTTATTTCTAGGTGTTGCAGACATACAACGTTTAGCTCAGTTCTGGGCATCTTTGAAAAACCTATACAAACTTGTTCCTACATAGTAACTTGCAGCTTTGAATGAGAATGTGCTTGCTTACAGCAACGTGCTATATGTTCTGAATGCCCGAATTGGGAATCTGTGTCAAAACTTTGTTAGGAATTATGTGATCCTTACTAGCTGGAAGTAAGGGAGATGGGGCATGAAGTTATTTCTAGGAGTTGGACACATACCCACTTTAGCTCAGTTCTGGGCATCTTTGAAATACCTATACAAACTTGTTCCTACATAGTAACTTGCAACTTTGAATGAGAATGTGCTTGCTTACAGCAACGTGCTATGTGTTCTGAATGCCCGAATTGGGAATCTGTGTCAAAACTTTGTTAGGAATTATGTGATCCTTACTAGCTGGAAGTAAGGGAGATGGGGCATGAAGTTATTTCTAGGAGTTGCAGACATACAACGTTTAGCTCAGTTCTGGGCATCTTTGAAATACCTATACAAACTTGTTCCTTCATAGTAACTTGCAACTTTGAATGAGAATGTGCTTGCCTACAGCAACGTGCTATATGTTCTGAATGCCCGAATTGGGAATCTGTGTCAAAACTTTGTTAGGAATTATGTGATCCTTACTAGCTGGAAGTAAGGGAGATGGGGCATGAAGTTATTTCTAGAGGTTGGACACATACCAAGTTTAGCTCAGTTCTGGGCATCTTTGAATGTCGTATACAAACTTGTTCCTACATAGTAACTTGCAACTTTGAATGAGAATGTGCTTGCTTGCAGCAACGTGCTATATGTTCTGAATGCCCGAATTGGGAATCTGTGTCAAAACTTTGTTAGGAATTATGTGATCCTTACTAGCTGGAAGTAAGGGAGATGGGGCATGAAATTATTTCTAGGAATTGGACACATAACAAGTTTAGCTCAGTTCTGGGCATCTTTGAAATACCTATACAAACCTGTTCCTACATAGTAACTTGCAACTTTGAATGAGAATGTGCTTGCTTACAGCAACGTGCTATATGTTCTGAATGCCCGAATTGGAAATCTGTGTCAAAACTTTGTTAGGAATTATGTGATCCTTACTAGCTGGAAGTAAGGGATATGGGGCATGAAGTTATTTCTAGGAGTTGGAGACATACCAAGTTTAGCTCAGTTCTGGGCATCTTTGAAATACCTATACAAACTTGTTCCTTCATAGTAACTTGCATCCTTGAATGAGAATGTGCTTGCTTACAGCAACGTGCCAAATGTTCTGAATGCCCGAATTGGGAATCTGTGTCAAAACTTTGTTAGGAATTATGTGATCCTTACTAGCTGGAAGTAAGGGAGATGGGGCATGAATTTACTTCTAGGAGTTGCAGACATACAACGTTTAGCTCAGTTCTGGGCATCTTTGAAATACCTACACAAACTTGTTACTGCATAGTAACTTGCAACTTTGAATGAAAATGTGCTTGCTTACAGCAACGTGCTATATGTTCTGAATGTCCGAATTGGGAATCTGTGTCAAAACTTTGTTAGGAATTATGTGATCCTTACTACCTGGAAGTAAGGGAGATGGGGCATGAAGTTATTTCTAGGAGTTGGAAACATACCCACTTTAGCTCAGTTCTGGGCATCTTTGAAATACCTCTACAAACTTGTTCCTACATAGTAACTTGCTTCTTAGAATGAGAATGTGCTTGCTTACAGCAACGTGCTATAAGTTCTGAATGCCCTAATAGGGAATCTGTGTCAAAACATTGTTAGGAATTATGTGATCCTCACTAGCTGGAAGTAAGGGAGATGGGGCATGAAGTTATTTCTAGGAGTTGGAGACATACAAACTTCAGCTCAGTTCTGGGCATCTTTGAAATACCTATACAAACTTGTTCCTACATAGTAACTTGCATCTTTGAATGAGAATGTGCTTGCTACAGCAACGTGCTATATGTTCTGAATGCCCGAATTGGGAATCTGTGTCAAAACTTTGTTAGGAATTATGTGATCCTTACTAGCTGGAAGTAATGGAGATGGGGCATGAAGTTATTTCTAGGAGTTGCAGACATACAACGTTTAGCTCAGTTCTGGGCATCTTTGAAATACCTATACAAACTTGTTCCTACATAGTAACTTGCAACTTTGAATGAGAATGTGCTTGCTTACAGCAACGTGCTATATGTTCTGAAAGCCCGAATTGGGAATCTGTGTCAAAACTTTGTTAGGAATTATGTGATCCTTACTAGCTGGAAGTAAGGGAGATGGGGCATGAAGTTATTTCTAGGAGTTGCAGACATACAACGTTTAGCTCAGTTCTGGGCATCTTTGAAATACCTATACAAACTTGTTCCTACATAGTAACTTGCAACTTTGAATGAGAATGTGCTGGCCTACAGCAACGTGCTATATGTTCTGAATGCCAGAATTGGGAATCTGTGTCAAAACTTTGTTAGGAATTATGTGATCCTTACTAGCTGGAAGTAAGTGAGATGGGGCATGAAGTTATTTCTAGGAGTTGGACACATACCCACTTTAGCTCAGTTCTGGGCATTTTTGAAATACCTATACAAACTTGTTCCTACATAGTAACTTGCTTCTTAGAATGAGAATGTGCTTGCTTACACCAACGTGCTATATGTTCTGAATGCCCGAATAGGGAATCTGTGTCAAAACTTTGTTAGGAATTATGTGATCCTCACTAGCTGGAAGTAAGGGAGATGGGGCATGAAGTTATTTCTAGGAGTTGGAGACATACCAAGTTTAGCTCAGTTCTGGGCATCTTTGAAATACATATACAAACTTGTTCCTACATAGTAACTTGCAACTTTGAATCAGAATGTGCTTGCTTACAGCAACGTGCTATATGTTCTGAATGCCCGAATTGGGAATCTGTGTCAAAACTTTGTTAGGAATTGTGTGATCCTTACTAGATGGAAGTAAGGGAGATTGGGCATGAAGTTATTTCTAGGAGTTGCAGACATACAACGTTTAGCTCAGTTCTGGGCATCTTTGAAATACCTATACAAACTTGTTCCTACATAGTAACTTGCAACTTTGAATGAGAATGTGCTTGCTTACAGCAACGTGCTATATGTTCTAAATGCCCGAATTGGGAATCTGTTTCAAAACTTTGTTAGGAATTATGTGATCCTTACTAGATGGAAGTAAGGGAGATGGGGCATGAAGTTATTTCTAGGAGTTGGAGACATACAACGTTTAGCTCACTTCTGGGCATCTTTGAAATACCTATACAAACTTGTTCCTACATAGTAACTTGCAACTTTTAATGAGAATGTGCTTGCTTACAGCAACGTGCTATATGTTCTGAATGCCCGAATTGGGAATCTGTGTCAAAACTTTGTTAGGAATTATGTGATCCTTACTATCTGGAAGTAAGGGAGATGGGGCATGAAGTTATGTCTAGGAGTTGCAGACATACAACGTTTAGCTCAGTTCTGGGCATCTTTGAAAAACCTATACACACTTGTTCCTACATAGTAACTTGCAACTTTGAATGAGAATGTGCTTGCTTACAGCAACGTGCTATATGTTCTGAATGCCCGAATTGGGAATCTGTGTCAAAACTTTGTTAGGAATTATGTGATCCTTACTAGCTGGAAGTAAGGGAGATGGGGCATGAAGTTATTTCTAGGAGTTGCAGACATACAACGTTTAGCTCAGTTCTGGGCATCTTTGAAATACCTATACAAACTTGTTCCTACATAGTAACTTGCAACTTTGAATGAGAATGTGCTTGCCTACAGCAACGTGCTATATGTTCTGAATGCCAGAATTGGGAATCTGTGTCAAAACTTTGTTAGGAATTATGTGATCCTTACTAGCTGGAAGTAAGTGAGATGGGGCATGAAGTTATTTCTAGGAGTTGGACACATACCCACTTTAGCTCAGTTCTGGGCATTTTTGAAATACCTATACAAACTTGTTCCTACATAGTAACTTGCTTCTTAGAATGAGAATGTGCTTGCTTACAGCAACGTGCTATATGTTCTGAATGCCCGAATAGGGAATCTGTGTCAAAACTTTGTTAGGAATTATGTGATCCTCACTAGCTGGAAGTAAGGGAGATGGGGCATGAAGTTATTTCTAGGAGTTGGAGACATACCAAGTTTAGCTCAGTTCTGGGCATCTTTGAAATACCTATACAAACTTGTTCCTACATAGTAACTTGCAACTTTGAATCAGAATGTGCTTGCTTACAGCAACGTGCTATATGTTCTGAATGCCCGAATTGGGAATCTGTGTCAAAACTTTGTTAGGAATTATGTGATCCTTACTAGCTGGAAGTAAGGGAGATGGGGCATGAAGTTATTTCTAGGAGTTGCAGACATACAACGTTTAGCTCAGTTCTGGGCATCTTTGAAATACCTATACAAACTTGTTCCTACATAGTAACTTGCAACTTTGAATCAGACTGTGCTTGCTTACAGCAACGTGCTATATGTTCTGAATGCCCGAATTGGGAATATGTGTCAAAACTTTGTTAGGAATTATGTGATCCTTACTAGCTGGAAGTAAGTGAGATGGGGCATGAAGTTATTTCTAGGAGTTGCAGACATACAACGTTTAGTTCAGTTCTGGGCATCTTTGAAATACCTATACACACTTGTTCCTACATAGTAACTTGCAACTTTGAATGAGAATGTGCTTGATAACAGCAACGTGCTATATGTTCTGAATGCCCGAATTGGGAATCTGTGTCAAAACTTTGTTAGGAATTATGTGATCCTTACTAGCTGGAAGTAAGGGAGATGGGGCATGAAGATATTTCTAGGAGTTGCAGACATACAACGTTTAGCTCAGTTCTGGGCATCTTTGAAATACCTATACAAACTTGTTCCTACATAGTAACTTGCAACTTTGAATGAGAATGTGCTTGCTTACAGCAACGTGCTATATGTTCTGAATGCCCGAATTGGGAATCTGTGTCAAAACTTTGTTAGGAATTATGTGATCCTTACTAGCTGGAAGTAAGGGAGATGGGGCATGAAGTTATATCTAGGAGTTGCAGACATACAACGTTTAGCTCAGTTCTGGGCATCTTTGAAATACCTATACAAACTTGTACCTACATAGTAACTTGCAACTTGGAATGAGAATGTGCTTGCTTACAGCAACGTGCTATATGTTCTGAATGCCCGAATTGGGAATCTGTGTCAAAACTTTGTTAGGAATTATGTGATCCTTACTAGCTGGAAGTAAGGGAGATGGGGCATGAAGTTATTTCTAGAGGTTGGACACATACCAAGTTTAGCTCAGTTCTGGGCATCTTTGAAATACCTATACAAACTTGTTCCTACATTGTAACTTGCAACTTTGAATGAGAATGTGCTTGCTTATAGCAACGTGCTCTATGTTCTGAATGCCCGAATTGGGAATCTGTGTCAAAACTTTGTTCGGAATTATGTGATCCTTACTAGCTGGAAGTAAGGGAGATGGGGCATGAAGTTATTTCTAGGAGTTGGACACATACCCACTTTAGCTCAGTTTTGGGCATTTTTGAAATACCTATACAAAGTTGTTCCTACCTAGTAACTTGCTTCTTAGAATGAGAATGTGCTTGCTTACAGCAACGTGCTATATGTTCTGAATGCCCGAATTGGGAATCTGTGTCAAAACTTTGTTAGGAATTATGTGATCCTCACTAGCTGGAAGTAAGGGAGATGGGGCATGAAGTTATTTCTAGGAGTTGGAGACATACACACTTCAGCTCAGTTCTGGGCATCTTTGAAATACCTATACAAACTTGTTCCTACATAGTAACTTGCAACTTTGAATGAGAATGTGCTTGCTTACAGCAACGTGCTATATGTTCTCAATGCCCGAATTGGGAATCTGTGTCAAAACTTTGTTAGGAATAATGTGATCCTTACTAGATCGAAGTAAGGGAGATGGGGCATGAATTTATTTCTAGGAGTTGCAGACGTACAACGTTTAGCTCAGTTCTGGGCATCTTTGAAATACCTATACAAACTTGTTCCTACATAGTAACTTGCAACTTTGAATGAGAATGTGCTTGCTTACAGCAACGTGCTATATGTTCTGAATGCCCGAATTGGGAATCTGTGTCAAAACTTTGTTAGGAATTATGTGATCCTTACTAGCTGGAAGTAAGGGAGATGGGGCATGAAGTTATTTCTAGGAGTTGCAGACATACAACGTTTAGATCAGTTCTGGGCATCTTTGAAATACCTATACAAACTTGTTCCTACATAGTAACTTGCAACTTTGAATGAGAATGTGCTTGCTTACAGCAACGTGCTATATGTTCTGAAGGCCCGAATTGGGAATCTGTGTCAAAACTTTGTTAGGAATTACGTGATCCTTACTAGATGGAAGTAAGGGAGATGGGGCATGATGTTATTTCTAGGTGTTGCAGACATACAACGTTTAGCTCAGTTCTGGGCATCTTTGAAATACCTATACAAACTTGTTCCTACATAGTAACTTGCAGCTTTGAATGAGAATGTGCTTGCTTACAGCAACGTGCTATATGTTCTGAATGCCCGAATTGGGAATCTGTGTCAAAACTTTGTTAGGAATTATGTGATCCTTACTAGCTGGAAGTAAGGGAGATGGGGCATGAAGTTATTTCTAGGAGTTGGACACATACCCACTTTAGCTCAGTTCTGGGCATCTTTGAAATACCTATACAAACTTGTTCCTACATAGTAACTTGCAACTTTGAATGAGAATGTGCTTGCTTACAGCAACGTGCTATGTGTTCTGAATGCCCGAATTGGGAATCTGTGTCAAAACTTTGTTAGGAATTATGTGATCCTTACTAGCTGGAAGTAAGGGAGATGGGGCATGAAGTTATTTCTAGGAGTTGCAGACATACAACGTTTAGCTCAGTTCTGGGCATCTTTGAAATACCTATACAAACTTGTTCCTTCATAGTAACTTGCAACTTTGAATGAGAATGTGCTTGCCTACAGCAACGTGCTATATGTTCTGAATGCCCGAATTGGGAATCTGTGTCAAAACTTTGTTAGGAATTATGTGATCCTTACTAGCTGGAAGTAAGGGAGATGGGGCATGAAGTTATTTCTAGGAGTTGGAGACATACACACTTCAGCTCAGTTCTGGGCATCTTTGAAAGTCCTATACAAACTTGTTCCTACATAGTAACTTGCATCTTTGAATGAGAATGTGCTTGCTACAGCAACGTGCTATATGTTCTGAATGCCCGAATTGGGAATCTGTGTCAAAACTTTGTTAGGAATTATGTGATCCTTACTAGCTGGAAGTAAGGGAGATGGGGCATGAAGTTATTTCTAGGAGTTGGAGACATACCAAGTTTAGTTCAGTTCTGGGCATCTTTGAAATACCTATACAAACTTGTTCCTACATAGTAACTTGCAACTTTGAATGAGAATGTGCTTGCTTACAGCAACGTGCTATATGTTCTGAATGCCCGAATTGGGAATCTGTGTCAAAACTTTGTTAGGAATTATGTGATCCTTACTAGCTGGAAGTAAGGGAGATGGGGCATGAAGTTATTTCTAGGAGTTGGAGACATACAACGTTTAGCTCAGTTCTGGGCATCTTTGAAATACCTATATAAACTTGTGCCTACATAGTAAGTGGTAACTTTGAATGAGAATGTGCTTGCTTACAGCAACGTGCTATATGTTCTGAATGCCCGAATTGGGAATCTGTGTCAAAACTTTGTTAGGAATTATGTGATCCTTACTAGCTGGAAGAAAGGGAGATGGGGCATGAAGTTATTTCTAGGAGTTGGAGACATACAACGTTTAGCTCAGTTCTGGGCATCTTTGAAATACCTATACAAACTTGTTCCTACATAGTGACTTGCAACTTTGAATGAGAATGTGCTTGCTTACAGCAACGTGCTATATGTTCTGAATGCCCGAATTGGGAATCTGTGTCAAATCTTTGTTAGGAATTATGTGATCCTTACTAGATGGAAGTAAGGGAGATGGGGCATGAAGTTATTTCTAGGAGTTGCAGACATACAACGTTTAGCTCAGTTCTGGGCATCTTTGAAATACCTATACAAACTTGTTCCTACATAGTAACTTGCAACTTGGAATGAGAATGTGCTTGCTTACAGCAACGTGCTATATGTTCTGAATGCCCGAATTGGGAATCTGTGTCAAAACTTTGTTAGGAATTATGTGATCCTTACTAGCTGGAAGTAAGGGAGATGGGGCATGAAGTTATTTCTAGGAGTTGCAGACATACAACATTTAGCTCAGTTCTGGGCATCTTTGAAATACCTATACAAACTTGTTCCTACATAGTAACTTGCAACTTTGAATGAGAATGTGCTTGCTTACAGCAACGTGCTATATGTTCTGAATGTCCGAATTGGGAATCTGTGTCAAAACGTTGTTAGGAATTATGTGATCCTTACTAGATGGAAGTAAGGGAGATGGGGCATGAAGTTATTTCTAGGAGTTGGAGATATACAACGTTTAGCTCAGTTCTGGGCATCTTTGAAATACCTATACACACTTGTTCCTACATAGTAACATGCAACTTTGAATGAGAATGTGCTTGCTTACAGCAACGTGCTATATGTTCTGAATGCCCGAATTGGGAAGCTGTGTCGAAACTTTGTTAGGAATTATGTGATCCTTACTAGCTGGAAGTAAGGGAGATGGGGCATGAAGTTATTTCTAGAGGTTGGACACATACCAAGTTTAGCTCAGTTCTGGGCATCTTTGAATGTCGTATACAAACTTGTTCCTACATAGTAACTTGCAACTTTGAATGAGAATGTGCTTGCTTGCAGCAACGTGCTATATGTTCTGAATGCCCGAATTGGGAATCTGTGTCAAAACTTTGTTAGGAATTATGTGATCCTTACTAGCTGGAAGTAAGGGAGATGGGGCATGAAATTATTTCTAGGAATTGGACACATAACAAGTTTAGCTCAGTTCTGGGCATCTTTGAAATACCTATACAAACCTGTTCCTACATAGTAACTTGCAACTTTGAATGAGAATGTGCTTGCTTACAGCAACGTGCTATATGTTCTGAATGCCCGAATTGGAAATCTGTGTCAAAACTTTGTTAGGAATTATGTGATCCTTACTAGCTGGAAGTAAGGGATATGGGGCATGAAGTTATTTCTAGGAGTTGGAGACATACCAAGTTTAGCTCAGTTCTGGGCATCTTTGAAATACCTATACAAACTTGTTCCTTCATAGTAACTTGCATCCTTGAATGAGAATGTGCTTGCTTACAGCAACGTGCTATATGTTCTGAATGCCCGAATTGGGAATCTGTGTCAAAACTTTGTTAGGAATTATGTGATCCTTACTATTTGGAAGTAGGGAGAAGGGGCATGAAGTTATTTCTAGGAGTTGGAGACATACAACGTTTAGCTCAGTTCTGGGCATCTGTGAAATACCTATACAAACTTGTTCCTACATAGTAACTTGCAACATTGAATCAGAATGTGCTTGCTTACAGCAACGTGCTATATGTTCTGAATGCCCGAATTGGGAATCTGTGTCAAAACTTTGTTAGGAATTATGTTATCCTTACTAGATGGAAGTAAGGGAGATGGGGCATGATGTTATTTCTAGGAGTTGGAGACATACAACGTTTAGCTCAGTTCTGGGCATCTTTGAAATACCTATACAAACTTGTTCCTACATAGTAACTTGCAACTTTGAATGAGAATGTGCTTGCTTACAACAACGTGCTATATGTTCTGAATGCCCGAATTGGGAATCTGTGTCAAAACTTTGTTAGGAATTATGTGATCCTTACTATTTGGAAGTAGGGAGAAGGGGCATGAAGTTATTTCTAGGAGTTGGAGACATACAACGTTTAGCTCAGTTCTGGGCATCTGTGAAATACCTATACAAACTTGTTCCTACATAGTAACTTGCAACTTTGAATCAGAATGTGCTTGCTTACAGCAACGTGCTATATGTTCTGAATGCCCGAATTGGGAATCTGTGTCAAAACTTTGTTAGGAATTATGTGATCCTTACTAGCTGGAAGTAAGGGAGATGGGGCATGAAGTTATTTCTAGGAGTTGCAGACATACAACGTTTAGCTCAGTTCTGGGCATCTTTGAAATACCTATACAAACTTGTTCCTACATAGTAACTTGCAACTTTGAATGAGAATGTGCTTGCTTACAGCAACGTGCTATATGTTCTGAATGCCCGAATAGGGAATCTGTGTCAAAACTTTGTTAGGAATTATGTGATCCTTACTAGCTGGAAGTAAGGGAGATGGGGCATGAAGATATTTCTAGGAGTTGCAGACATACAACGTTTAGCTCAGTTCTGGGCATCTTTGAAATACCTATACAAACTTGTTCCTACATAGTAACTTGCAACTTGGAATGAGAATGTGCTTGCTTACAGCAACGTGCTATGTGTTCTGAATGCCCGAATTGGGAATCTGTGTCAAAACTTTGTTAGGAATTATGTGATCCTTACTAGATGGAAGTAAGGGAGAAGGGGCATGAAGTTATTTCTACGAGTTGCAGACATACAACGTTTAGCTCAGTTCTGGGCATCTTTGAAATACCTATACAAACTTGTTCCTACATAGTAACTTGCAACTTTGAATCAGAATGTGCTTGCTTACAGCAACGTGCTGTATGTTCTGAATGCCCGAATTGGGAATCTGTGTCAAAACTTTGTTAGGAATTATGTGATCCTTA
The DNA here is from genome assembly GCF_020826845.1 of Diceros bicornis minor. Classification (NCBI taxonomy): domain Eukaryota; kingdom Metazoa; phylum Chordata; class Mammalia; order Perissodactyla; family Rhinocerotidae; genus Diceros; species Diceros bicornis. The sequence goes on from NC_080758.1 coordinate 61,012,421, forward strand.
CTAGCTGGAAGTAAGGGAGATGGGGCATGAAGTTATTTCTAGGAGTTGGAGACATACAACGTTTAGCTCAGTTCTGGGCATCTTTGAAATACCTATACAAACTTGTTCCTACATAGTAACTTGCAACTTGGAATGAGAATGTGCTTGCTGACAGCAACGTGCTATATGTTCTGAATGCCCGAATTGGGAATCTGTGTCAAAACTTTGTTAGGAATTATGTGATCCTCACTAGCTGGAAGTAAGGGAGATGGGGCATGAAGTTATTTCTAGGAGTTGAAGACATACCAAGTTTAGCTCAGTTCTGGGCATCTTTGAAATACCTATACAAACTTGTTCCTACATAGTAACTTGCAACTTTGAATCAGAATGTGCTTGCTTACAGCAACGTGCTATATGTTCTGAATGCTCGAATTGGGAATCTGTGTCAAAACTTTGTTAGGAATTATGTGATCCTTACTAGCTGGAAGTAAGGGAGTTGGGGCATGAAGGTATTTCTAGGAGTTGGACACATACCAAGTTTAGCACAGTTCTGGGCATCTTTGAAATACCTATACAAACTTGTTCCCACATAGTAACTTGCAACTTTGAATGAGAATGTGCTTGCTTAAAGCAACGTGCTATATGTTCTGAATGCCCGAATTGGGAATCTGTGTCAAAACTTTGTTACGAATTATGTGATCCTTACTAGCTGGAAGTAAGGGAGATGGGGCATGAAGTTATTTCTAGGAGTTGGAGACATACAACGTTTAGCTCAGTTCTGGGCATCTTTGAAATACCTATACAAACTTGTTCCTACATAGTAACTTGCAACTTTAAATGAGAATGTGCTTGCTTACAGCAACGTGCTATATGTTCTGAATGCCCGAATTGGGAATCTGTGTCAAAACTTTGTTAGGAATTATGTGATCCTTACTAGCTGGAAGTAAGGGAGTTGGGGCATGAAGTTATTTCCAGAGGTAGGACACATACCAAGTTTAGCTCAGTTCTGGGCATCTTTGAAATACCTATACAAACTTGTTCCTACATAGTAACTTGCAACTTTGAATGAGAATGTGCTTGCTTACAGCAACGTGCTATATGTTCTGAATGCCCGAATTGGGAATCTGTGTCAAAATTTTGTTAGGAATTATGTGATCCTTAATAGCTGGAAATAAGGGAGATGGGGCATGAAGTTATTTCTAGGAGTTAGAGACATACAATTTTTAGCTCAGTTCTGGGCATCTTTGAAATACCTATACAAACTTGTTCCTACATAGTAACTTGCAACTTTGAATGAGAATGTGCTTGCTTACAGCAACGTGCTATATGTTCTGAATGCCCGAATTGGGAATCTGTGTCAAAACTTTGTTAGGAATTATGTGATCCTTACTAGCTGGAAGTAAGAGAGTTGGGGCATGAAGGTATTTCTAGGAGTTGGACACATACCAAGTTTAACACAGTTCTGGGCATCTTTGAAATACCTATACAAACTTGTTCCTACATAGTAACTTGCAACTTTGAATGAGAATGTGCTTGCTTACAGCAACGTGCCATATGTTCTGAATGCCCTAATTGGGAATCTGTGTCAAAACTTTGTTAGGAATTATGTGATCCTTACAAGCTGAAAGTAAGGGAGATGGGGCATGAAGTTATTTCTAGGAGTTGGACACATACCAAGTTTAGCTCAGTTCTGGGCATCTTTGAAATACCTATACAAACTTGTTCCTACATAGCAACTTGCAACTTTGAATGAGAATGTGCTTGCTTACAGCAACGTGCTATATGTTCTGAAAGACCGAATTGGGAATCTGTGTCAAACCATTGTTAGAAATTATGTGATCCTTACTAGCTGGAAGTAAGGGAGATGGAGCATGAAGTTATTTCTAGGAGTTGGAGACATACCAAGATTAGCTCAGTTCTGGGCATCTTTGAAATACCTATACAAACTTGTTCCTCCATAGTAACTTGCAACATTGAATGAGAATGTGCTTGCTTACAGCAACGTGCTATAGGTTCTGAATGCCCGAATTGGGAATCTGTGTCAAAACATTGTTAGGAATTATGTGATCCTTACCAGCTGGAAGTAAGGGAGTTGGGGCATGTAGTTATTTCTAGGAGTTGGACACATACCAAGTTTAGCTCAGTTCTGGGCATCTTTGAAATACCTATACAAACTTGTTCCTACATAGTAACTTGCAACTTTGAATGAGAATGTGCTTGCTTGCAGCAACGTGCTATATGTTCTGAATGCCCGAATTGGGAATCTGTGTCAAAACTTTGTTAGGAATTATGTGATCCTTACTAGCTGGAAGTAAGGGAGATGGGGCATGAAGTTATTTCTAGGAGTTGGAAACATACCAAGTGTAGCTCAGTTCTGGGCATCTTTGAAATACCTATACAAACTTGTTCCTACATAGTAACTTGCAACTTTGAATGAGAATGTGCTTGCTTACAGCAACGTGCTATATGTTCTGAATGCCCGAATTGGCAATCTGTGTCAAAACTTTGTTAGGAATTATGTGATCCTTACTAGCTGGAAGTAAGGGAAATGGGGCATGAAATTATTTCTAATAGTTGGACACATACCAAGTTTAGCTCAGTTCTGGGCATCTTTGAAATACCTACACAAACTTGTTCCTACATAGTAACTTGCAACTTTGAATGAGAATGTGCTTACTTACAGCAACGTGCTATATGTTCTGAATGCCCGAATTGGGAATCTGAGTCAAAACTTTGTTAGAAATTATGTGATCCTTACTAGCTGGAAGTAAGGGAGATGGGGACTGAAGTTATTTCTAGGAGTTGGAGACATACAATGTTTAGCTCAGTTCTGGGCATCTTTGAAATACCTATACAAACTTGTTCCTACATAGTAACTTGCATCTTTGAATGAGAATGTGCTTGCTTGCAGCAACGTGCTATATGTTCTGAATGCCCGAATTGGGAAACTGTGTCAAAACTTTTTTAGGAATTATGTGATCCTTACTAGCTGGAAGTAAGGGAGATGGGGCATGAAGTAATTTCTAGGAGTTGGAGACATACCAAGTTTAGCTCAGTTCTGGGCATCTTTGAAATACCTATACAAACTTGTTCCTACATAGTAACTTGCATCTTTGAACGAGAATGTGCTTGCTTACAGCAACGTGCTATATGTTCTGAATGCCCGAATTGGGAATCTGTGTCAAAACTTTGTTAGGAATTATGTGATCCTTACTAGCTGGAAGTAATGGAGAGGCTGAATGAAGTTATTTCTAGGAGTTGGACACATACCAAGTTTAGCTCAGTTCTGGGCATCTTTGCAATACCTATACAAACTTGTTCCTACATAGTAACTTGCAACTTTGAATGAGAATGTGCTTGCTTACAGCAACGTGCTATATGTTCTGAATGCCCGAATTGGGAATCTGTGTCAAAACTTTGTTAGGAATTATGTGATCCTTACTAGCTGGAAGTAAGGGAGTTGGGGCATGAAGGTATTTCTAGGAGTTGGACACATACCATGTTTAGCACAGTTCTGGGCATCTTTGAATTACCTATACAAACTTGTTCCCACATAGTAACTTGCAACTTTGAATGAGAATGTGCTTGCTTACAGCAACGTGCTATATGTTCTGAATGCCCGAATTGGGAATCTGTGTCAAAACTTTGTTAGGAATTATGTGATCCTTACTAGCTGGAAGTAAGGGAGATGGGGCATGAAGTTATTTCTAGGAGTTGGAGACATACAACGTTTAGCTCAGTTCTGGGCATCTTTGAAATACCTATACAAACTTGTTCCTACATAGTAACTTGCAACTTTGAATGAGAATGTGCTTGCTTACAGCAACGTGCTATATGTTCTGAATGCCCGAATTGGGAATCTGTGTCAAAACTTTGTTAGGAATTATGTGATCCTTACTAGCTGGAAGTTAGGGAGATGGGGCATGAAGTTATTTCTAGGAGTTGGACACATACAACGTTTAGCTCAGTTCTGGGCATCTTTGAAATACCTATACAAACTTGTTCCTACATAGTAACTTGCAACTTTGAATGAGAATGTGCTTGCTTACAGCAACGTGCTATATGTTCTGAATGCCCGAATTGGGAATCTGTGTCAAAACTTTGTTAGGAATTATGTGATCCTTTCTAGATGGAAGTAAGGGAGATGGGGCATGAAGTTATTTCTAGGAGTTGGAGACATACAACGTTTAGCTCAGTTCTGGGCATCTTTGAAATACCTATACAAACTTTTTGCTACATAGTAACTTGCAACTTTGAATGAGAATGTGCTTGCTTACAGCAACGTGATATATGTTCTGAATGCCAGAATTGGGAATCTGTGTCAAAACTTTCTTAGGAATTATGTGATCCTTACTAGCTGGAAGTAAGGGAGTTGGGGCATGAAGTTATTTCTAGGAGTTGGACTCATACCAAGTTTAGCTCAGTTCTGGGCATCTTTGAAATACCTATACAAACTTGTTCCTACATAGTAACTTGCAACTTTGAATGAGAATGTGCTTGCTTGCAGCAACGTGCTATATGTTCTGAATGCCCGAATTGGGAATCTGTGTCAAAACTTTGTTAGGAATTATGTGATCCTTACTAGCTGGAAGTAAGGGAGATGGGCATGAAGTTATTTCTAGGAGTTGGAGACATACCAAGTTTAGCTCAGTTCTGGGCATCTTTGAAATACCTATACAAACTTGTTCCTACATAGTAACTTGCATCTTTGAATGAGAATGTGCTTGCTTCCAGCAACGTGCTATATGTTCTGAATGCCCGAATTTGGAATCTGTTTCAAAACTTTGTTAGGAATTATGTGATCCTTACTAGCTGGAAGTAAGGGAGATGGGGCATGAAGTTATTTCTAGGATTTAGAGACATAGAAAGTTTAGCTCAGTTCTGGGCATCTTTGAAATACCTATACAAACTTGTTCCTACATAGTAACTTGCAACTTTGAATGAGAATGTGCTTGCTTACAGCAACGTGCTATATGTTCTGAATGCCCGAATTGGGAATCTGTGTCAAAACTTTGTTAGGAATTATGTGATCCTCACTAGCTGGAAGTAAGGGAGATGGGGCATGAAGGTATTTCCAGGAGTTGGAGACATACAACGTTTAGCTCAGTTCTGGGCATCTTTGAAATACCTATACACACTTGTTCCTACATAGTAACTTGCAACTTTGAATGAGAATGTGCTTGCTTACAGCAACGTGCTATAGGTTCTGAATGCCCGAATTTGGAATCTGTGTCAAAACTTTGTAAGGAATTGTGTGATCCTTACTAGCTGGAAGTAAGGGAGATGGGGCATGAAGTTATTTCTAGGAGTTGGAGACATACCAAGTTTAGCTCAGTTCTGGGCATCTTTGAAATACCTATACAAACTTGTTCCTCCATAGTAACTTGCAACTTTGAATGAGAATGTGCTTGCTTACAGCAACATGCTATATGTTCTGAATGCCCGAATTGGGAATCTGTGTCAAAACTTTGTTAGGAATTATGTGATCCTTACTAGCTGTAAGTAAGGGAGATGGGGCATGAAGTTATTTCTAGGAGTTGCAGAAATACCAAGTTTAGCTCAGTTCTTGGCATCTTTGAAAGTCCTATTCAAACTTGTTCCTACATAGTAACTTGCATCTTTGAATGAGAATGTGCTTGCTTACAGCAACGTGCTATATGTTCTGAATGCCCGAATTGGGAATCTGTGTCAAAACTTTGTTAGGAATTATGTGATCCTTACTAGCTGGAAGTAAGGGAGATGGGGCATGAAGTTATTTCTAGGAGTTGGGCACATACCAAGTTTAGCTCAGTTCTGGACATCTTTGAAATACCTATACAAACTTGTTCCTACATAGTAACTTGCAACTTTGAATGAGAATGTGCTTGCTTACAGCAACGTGCTATATGTTCTGAATGCCCGAATTGGGAATCTGTGTCAAAACTTTGTTAGGAATTATGTGATCCTTACTAGCTGGAAGTTAGGGAGATGGGGCATGAAGTTATTTCTAGGAGTTGGACACATACAACGTTTAGCTCAGTTCTGGGCATCTTTGAAATACCTATACAAACTTGTTCCTACATAGTAACTTGCAACTTTGAATGAGAATGTGCTTGCTTACAGCAACGTGCTATATGTTCTGAATGCCCGAATAGGGAATCTGTGTCAAAACTTTGTTAGGAATTATGTGATCCTTTCTAGATGGAAGTAAGGGAGATGGGGCATGAAGTTATTTCTAGGAGTTGGAGACATACAACGTTTAGCTCAGTTCTGGGCATCTTTGAAATACCTATACAAACTTGTTGCTACATAGTAACTTGCAACTTTGAATGAGAATGTGCTTGCTTACAGCAACGTGATATATGTTCTGAATGCCAGAATTGGGAATCTGTGTCAAAACTTTGTTAGGAATTATGTGATCCTTACTAGCTGGAAGTAAGGGAGTTGGGGCATGAAGTTATTTCTAGGAGTTGGACACATACCAAGTTTAGCTCAGTTCTGGGCATCTTTGAAATACCTATACAAACTTGTTCCTACATATTAACTGGCAACTTTGAATGAGAATGTGCTTGCTTACAGCAACGTGCTATATGTTCTGAATGCCCGAATTGGGAATCTGTGTGAAAATTTGCTAAGAATTATGTGATCCTTACTAGCTGTAAGTAAGGGAGTTGTGGCATGAAGGTATTTCTAGGAGTTGGAGACATACAACCTTTAGCTCAGTTCTGGGCATCTTTGAAATACCTATACAAACTTGTTCCTACATAGTAACTTGCAACTTTGAATGAGAATGTGCTTGCTTACAGCAACGTGCTATATGTTCTGAATTCCCGAATTGGGAATCTGTGTCAAAACTTTGTTAGGAATTATGTGATCCTTACTAGCTGGAAGTAAGGGAGATGGGGCATGAAGTTATTTCTAGGAGTTGGAGACATACCAAGTTTAGCTCAGTTCTGGGCATCTTTGAAATACCTATACAAACTTGTTCCTACCTAGTAACTTGCAACTTTGAATGAGAATGTGCTTGCTTACAGCAACGTGCTATATGTTCTGAATGCCCGAATTGGGAATCTGTGTCAAAACATTGTTAGGAATTATGTGATCCTTACTTGCTGGAAGTAAGGGAGTTGGGGCATGAAGTTATTTCTAGGAGTTGGACACATACCAAGTTTAGCTGAGTTCTGGGCATCTTTGAAATACCTATACAAACTTGTTCCTACATAGTAACTTGCAACTTTGAATGAGAATGTGCTTGCTTGCAGCAACGTGCTATATGTTCTGAATGCCCGAATTGGGAATCTGTGTCAAAACTTTGCTAGGAATTATGTGATCCTTACTAGCTGGAAGTAAGTGAGATGGGCATGAAGTTATTTCTAGGAGTTGGAGACATACCAAGTTTAGCTCAGTTCTGGGCATCTTTGAAATACCTATACAAACTTGTTCCTACATAGTAACTTGCATCTTTGAATGAGAATGTGCTTGCTTACAGCAACGTGCTATATGTTCTGAATGCCCGAATTTGGAATCTGTTTCAAAACTTTGTTAGGAATTATGTGATCCTTACTAGCTGGAAGTAAGGGAGATGGGGCATGAAGTTATTTCTAGGAGTTGGAGACATAGAACGTTTAGCTCAGTTCTGGGCATCTTTGAAATACCTATATAAGATTGTTCCTACATAGTAACTTGCAACTTTGAATGAGAATGTGCTTGCTTCCAGCAACGTGCTATATGTTCTGAATGCCCGAATTGGGAATCTGTGTCAAAACTTTGTTAGGAATTATGTGATCCTTACTAGCTGGAAGTAAGGGAGATGGGGCATGAAGGTATTTCTAGGAGTTGGAGACATACAACTTTTAGCTCAGTTCTGGGCATCTTTGAAATACCTATACAAACTTGTTCCTACATAGTAACTTGCAACATTGAATGAGAATGTGCTTGCTTACAGCAACGTGCTATAGGTTCTGAATGCGCGAATTGGGAATCTGTGTCAAAACTTTGTTAGGAATTATGTGATCCTTACTAGCTGGAAGAAAGGGAGATGGGGCATGAAGTTATTTCTAGGAGTTGGAGACATACCAAGTTTAGCTCAGTTCTGGGCATCTGTGAAATACCTATACAAACTTATTCCTACATAGTAACTTGCAACTTTGAATGAGAATGTGCTTGCTTACAGCAACGTGCTATATGTTCTGAATGCCCGAATTGGGAATCCTTGTCAAAACTTTTTTAGGAATTATGTGATCCTTACTAGCTGGAAGTAAGGGAGTTGGGGCATGGAGGTATTTCTAGGAGTTGGACACATATCAACTTTAGCACATTTCTGGGCATCTTTGAAATACCTATACCAACTTGTTCCTTATAGTAACTTGCAACTTTGAATGAGAATGTGCTTGCTTACAGCAACGTGCTATATGTTCTGAATGCCCGAATTGGGATTCTGTGTCAAAACTTTGTTAGGAATTATTTGATCCTTACTATATGGAAGTAAGGGAGATGGGGCATGAAGTTATTTCTAGGAGTTGGAGACATACAACGTTTAGCTCAGTTCTGGGCATCTTTGAAATACCTATACAAACTTGTTCCTACATAGTATCTTGCAACTTTGAATGAGAATGTGCTTGCTTACAGCAACGTGCTATATGTTCTGAATGCCCGAATTGGGAATCTGTGTCAAAACTTTGTTAGGAATTATGTGATCCTTACTAGCTGGAAGTAAGGGAGTTGGGGCATGAAGTTATTTCCAGAGGTAGGATACATACCAAGTTTAGCTCACTTCTGGGCATCTTTAAAATACCTATCCAAACTTGTTCCTACATAGTAACTTGCAACTTTGAATGAGAATGTGCTTGCTTACAGCAACGTGCTATATGTTCTCAATGCCCGAATTGGGAATCTGTGTCAAAACTTTGTTAGGAATTATGTGATCCTTACTAGCTGGAAGTAAGGGAGATGGGGCATGAAGTTATTTCTAGGATTTGGAGACATACCAAGTTTAGCTCAGTTCTGGGCATCTTTGAAATACCTATACAAACTTGTTCCTACATAGTAACTTGCAACTTTGAATGAGAATGTGCTTGTTTACAGCAACGTGCTATATGTTCTGAATGCCCGAATTGGGAATCTGTGTCAAAATTCTGTTAGGAATTATGTGATCCTTACTAGCTGGAAGTAAGGGAGATGGGGCATGAAATTATTTCCAGGAGTTGGACACATACCAAGTTTAGCTCAGTTCTGGGCATCTTTGAAATACCTATACAAACTTGTTCCTACATAGTAACTTGCAACTTTGAATGAGAATGTGCTTGCTTACAGCAACGTGCTATATGTTCTGAATGCCCGAATGGGGAATCTGTGTCATAACTTTGTTAGAAATTAGGTGATCCTTACTAGCTGGAAGTAAGGGAGATGGGGCATGAATTCATTTCTAGGAGTTGGAGACATACCAAGTTTAGCTCAGTTCTGGGCATCTTTGAAATACCTATACAAACTTGTTCCTACATAGTAACTTGCATCTTTGAATGAGAATGTGCTTGCTTACAGCAACGTGCTATATGTTCTGAATGCCCGAATTGGGAATCTGTGTCAAAACTTTGTTAGGATTTATGTGATCCTTACTAGATGGAAGTAAGGGAGATGGGACATGAAGTTATTTCTAGTAGTTGGAGACATAGAACGTTTAGCTCAGTTCTGGGCATCTTTGAAATACCTATACAAACTTGTTCCTAAGTAGTAACTTGCAACTTTGAATGAGAATGTGCTTGCTTACAGCAACGTGCTATATGTTCTGAATGCCCGAATTGGGAATCTGTGTCAAAACTCTGTTAGGAATTATGTGATCCTTACTAGCTGGAAGTAAGGGAGATGGGGCATGAAATTATTTCCAGGAGTGGGACACATACCAAGTTTAGCTCAGTTCTGGGCATCTTTGAAATACCTATACAAACTTGTTCCTACATAGTAACTTGCAACTTTGAATGAGAATGTGCTTGCTTACAGCAACGTGCTATATATTCTGAATGCCCGAATTGGGAATCTGTGTCAAAACTTTGTTAGGAATTATGTGATCCTTAATAGATGGAAGTAAGGGAGATGGGGCATGAAGTTATTTCTAGGAGTTGGAGACATACCAAGTTTAGCTCAGTTCTGGGCATCTTTGAAAGTCCTATTCAAACTTGTTCCTACATAGTAATTTGCAACTTTGAATGAGAATGTGCTTGCTTACAGCAACGTGCTATATGTTCTGAATGCCCGAATTGGGAATCTGTGTCAAAACTTTGTTAGGAATTATGTGATCCTTACTAGATGGAAGTAAGGGAGATGGGGCATGAAGTTATTTCTAGTAGTTGGAGATATACAACGTTTAGCTCAGTTCTGGGCATCTTTGAAATACCTATACAAACTTGTTCCTACATAGTAACTTGCAACTTTGAATGAGAATGTGCTTGCTTACAGCAACGTGCTGTATGTTCTGAATGCCCGAATTGGGAATCTGTGTCAAAACTTTGTTAGGAATTATGTGATCCTTACTAGCTGGAAGTAAGGGAGTTGGGGCATGAAGTTATTTCCAGAGGTAGGACACATACCAAGTTTAGCTCAGTTCTGGGCATCTTTGAAATACCTATACAAACTTGTTCCTACATTGTAACTTGCAACTTTGAATGAGAATGTGCTTGTTTACAGCAACGTGCTATATGTTCTGAATGCCCGAATTGGGAATCTGTGTCAAAACTCTGTTAGGAATTATGTGATCCTTACTAGCTGGAAGTAAGGGAGATGGGGCATGAAATTATTTCCAGGAGTGGGACACATACCAAGTTTAGCTCAGTTCTGGGCATCTTTGAAATACCTATACAAACTTGTCCCTACATAGTAACTTGCAACTTTGAATGAGAATGTGCTTGCTTACAGCAACGTGCTATATGTTCTGAATGCCCGAATTGGGAATCTGTGTCAAAACTTTGTTAGGAATTATGTGATCCTTAATAGATGGAAGTAAGGGAGATGGGGCATGAAGTTATTTCTAGGAGTTGGAGACATACCAAATTTAGCTCAGTTCTGGGCATCTTTGAAAGTCCTATTCAAACTTGTTCCTACATAGTAATTTGCAACTTTGAATGAGAATGTGCTTGCTTACAGCAACGTGCTATATGTTCTGAATGCCCGAATTGGGAATCTGTGTCAAAACTTTGTTAGGAATTATGTGATCCTTACTAGATGGAAGTAAGGGAGATGGGGCATGAAGTTATTTCTAGTAGTTGGAGACATACAACGTTTAGCTCAGTTCTGGGCATCTTTGAAATACCTATACATACTTGTTCCTACATAGTAACTTGCAACTTTGAATGAGAATGTGCTTGCTTACAGCAACGTGCTGTATGTTCTGAATGCCCGAATTGGGAATCTGTGTCAAAACTTTGTTAGGAATTATGTGATCCTTACTAGCTGGAAGTAAGGGAGTTGGGGCATGAAGTTATTTCCAGAGGTAGGACACATACCAAGTTTAGCTCAGTTCTGGGCATCTTTGAAATACCTATACAAACTTGTTCCTACATAGTAACTTGCAACTTTGAATGAGAATGTGCTTGCTTACAGCAACGTGCTATATGTTCTGAATGCCCGAATTGGGAATCTGTGTCAAAACTTTGTTAGGAATTATGGGATCCTTACTAGATGGAAGTAAGGGAGATGGGGCATGAAGTTATTTCTAGGAGTTGCAGACATACAACGTTTAGCTCAGTTCTGGGCATCTTTGAAATACCTATACAAACTTGTTCCTACATAGTAAGTGGCAACTTTGAATGAGAATGTGCTTGCTTACAGCAACGTGCTATATGTTCTGAATGCCCGAATTGGGAATCTGTGTCAAAACTTTGTTAGTAATTATGTGATCCTTACTAGGTGGAAGTAAGGGAGATGGGGCATGAAGTTATTTCTAGGAGTTGGAGACATACAAACTTCAGCTCAGTTCTGGGCAATTTGAAATACCTATACAAACTTGTTCCTACGTAGTAACTTGCATCTTTGAATGAGAATGTGCTTGCTTACAGCAACGTGCTATATGTTCTGTATGCCCGAATTGGGAATCTGTGTCAAAACTTTGTTAGGAAGTATGTGATCCTTACTAGATGGAAGTATGGGAGATGGGGCATGAAGGTATTTCTAGGAGTTGGAGATATACAACGTTTGGCTCAGTTCTGGGCAACTTTGAAATACCTATACAAACTTGTTCCTACATAGTAAGTGGCAACTTTGAATGAGAATGTGCTTGCTTACAGCAACGTGCTATATGTTCTGAATGCCCGAATTGGGAATCTGTGTCAAAACTTTGTTAGGAATTATGTGATCCTCACTAGCTGGAAGTAAGGGAGATGGGGCATGAAGTTATTTCTAGGAGTTTGAGACATACACACTTCAGCTCAGTTCTGGGCATCTTTGAAAGTCCTATACAAACTTGTTCCTACATAGTAACTTGCATCTTTGAATGAGAATGTGCTTGCTACAGCAACGTGCTATATGTTCTGAATGCCCGAATTGGGAATCTGTGTCAAAACTTTGTTAGGAATTATGTGATCCTTACTAGCTGGAAGTAAGGGAGATGGGGCATGAAGTTATTTCTAGGAGTTGGAGACATACCAAGTTTAGCTCAGTTCTGGGCATCTTTGAAATACCTATACAAACTTGTTCCTACATAGTAACTTGCAACTTTGAATGAGAATGTGCTTGCTTACAGCAACGTGCTATATGTTCTGAATGCCCGAATTGGGAATCTGTGTCAAAACTTTGTTAGGAATTATGTGATCCTTACTAGCTGGAAGTAAGGGAGATGGGGCATGAAGTTATTTCTAGGAGTTGGAGACATACAACGTTTAGCTCAGTTCTGGGCATCTTTGAAATACCTATACAAACTTGTTCCTACATAGTAAGTGGCAACTTTGAATGTGAATGTGCTTGCTTACAGCAACGTGCTATATGTTCTGAATGCCCGAATTGGGAATCTGTGTCAAAACTTTGTTAGGAATTATTTGATCCTTACTAGATGGAAGTAAGGGAGATGGGGCATGAAGTTATTTCTAGTAGTTGGAGACATACAACGTTTAGCTCAGTTCTGGGCATCTTTGAAATACCTATACATACTTGTTCCTACATAGTAACTTGCAACTTTGAATGAGAATGTGCTTGCTTACAGCAACGTGCTGTATGTTCTGAATGCCCGAATTGGGAATCTGTGTCAAAACTTTTTTAGGAATTATGTGATCCTTACTAGCTGGAAGTAAGGGAGTTGGGGCATGAAGTTATTTCCAGAGGTAGGACACATACCAAGTTTAGCTCAGTTCTGGGCATCTTTGAAATACCTATACAAACTTGTTCCTACATAGTAACTTGCAACTTTGAATGAGAATGTGCTTGCTTACAGCAACGTGCTATATGTTCTGAATGCCCGAATTGGGAATCTGTGTCAAAACTCTGTTAGGAATTATGTGATCCTTACTAGATGGAAGTAAGGGAGATGGGGCATGAAGTTATTTCTAGGAGTTGCAGACATACAACTTTTAGCTCAGTTCTGGGCATCTTTGAAATACCTATACAAACTTGTTCCTACATAGTAAGTGGCAACTTTGAATGAGAATGTGCTTGCTTACAGCAACGTGCTATATGTTCTGAATGCCCGAATTGGGAATCTGTGTCAAAACTTTGTTAGTAATTATGTGATCCTTACTAGGTGGAAGTAAGGGAGATGGGGCATGAAGTTATTTCTAGGAGTTGGAGACATACAAACTTCAGCTCAGTTCTGGGCAATTTGAAATACCTATACAAACTTGTTCCTACATAGTAACTTGCATCTTTGAATGAGAATGTGCTTGCTTACAGCAACGTGCTATATGTTCTGTATGCCCGAATTGGGAATCTGTGTCAGATCTTTGTTAGGAAGTATGTGATCCTTACTAGATGGAAGTATGGGAGATGGGGCATGAAGGTATTTCTAGGAGTTGGAGATATACAACGTTTGGCTCAGTTCTGGGCAACTTTGAAATACCTATACAAACTTGTTCCTACATAGTAAGTGTCAACTTTGAATGAGAATGTGCTTGCTTACAGCAACGTGCTATATGTTCTGAATGCCCGAATTGGGAATCTGTGTCAAAACTTTGTTAGGAATTATGTGATCCTCACTAGCTGGAAGTAAGGGAGATGGGGCATGAAGTTATTTCTAGGAGTTTGAGACATACACACCTCAGCTCAGTTCTGGGCATCTTTGAAAGTCCTATACAAACTTGTTCCTACATAGTAACTTGCATCTTTGAATGAGAATGTGCTTGCTACAGCAACGTGCTATATGTTCTGAATGCCCGAATTGGGAATCTGTGTCAAAACTTTGTTAGGAATTATCTGATCCTTACTAGCTGGAAGTAAGGGAGATGGGGCATGAAGTTATTTCTAGGAGTTGGAGACATACCAAGTTTAGCTCAGTTCTGGGCATCTTTGAAATACCTATACAAACTTGTTCCTACATAGTAACTTGCAGCTTTGAATGAGAATGTGCTTGCTTACAGCAACGTGCTATATGTTCTGAATGCCCGAATTGGGAATCTGTGTCAAAACTTTGTTAGGAATTATGTGATCCTTACTAGCTGGAAGTAAGGGAGATGGGGCATGAAGTTATTTCTAGGAGTTGGAGACATACAACGTTTAGCTCAGTTCTGGGCATCTTTGAAATACCTATACAAACTTGTTCCTACATAGTAAGTGGCAACTTTGAATGAGAATGTGCTTGCTTACAGCAACGTGCTATATGTTCTGAATGCCCGAATTGGGAATCTGTGTCAAAACTTTGTTAGGAATTATTTGATCCTTACTAGATGGAAGTAAGGGAGATGGGGCATGAAGTTATTTCTAGTAGTTGGAGACATACAACGTTTAGCTCAGTTCTGGGCATCTTTGAAATACCTATACATACTTGTTCCTACATAGTAACTTGCAACTTTGAATGAGAATGTGCTTGCTTACAGCAACGTGCTGTATGTTCTGAATGCCCGAATTGGGAATCTGTGTCAAAACTTTGTTAGGAATTATGTGATCCTTACTAGCTGGAAGTAAGGGAGTTGGGGCATGAAGTTATTTCCAGAGGTAGGACACATACCAAGTTTAGCTCAGTTCTGGGCATCTTTGAAATACCTATACAAACTTGTTCCTACATACTAACTTGCAACTTTGAATGAGAATGTGCTTGCTTACACCAACGTGCTATATGTTCTGAATGCCCGAATTGGGAATCTGTGTCAAAACTCTGTTAGGAATTATGTGATCCTTACTAGATGGAAGTAAGGGAGATGGGGCATGAAGTTATTTCTAGGAGTTGCAGACATACAACGTTTAGCTCAGTTCTGGGCATCTTTGAAATACCTATACAAACTTGTTCCTACATAGTAACTTGCATCTTTGAATGAGAATGTGCTTGCTTACAGCAACGTGCTATATGTTCTGTATGCCCGAATAGGGAATCTGTGTCAAAACTTTGTTAGGAAGTATGTGATCCTTACTAGATGGAAGTATGGGAGATGGGGCATGAAGGTATTTCTAGGAGTTGGAGATATACAACGTTTGGCTCAGTTCTGGGCAACTTTGAAATACCTATACAAACTTGTTCCTACATAGTAAGTGGCAACTTTAAATGAGAATGTGCTTGCTTACAGCAACGTGCTATATGTTCTGAATGCCCGAATTGGGAATCTGTGTCAAAACTTTGTTAGGAATTATGTGATCCTCACTAGCTGGAAGTAAGGGAGATGGGGCATGAAGTTATTTCTAGGAGTTTGAGACATACACACTTCAGCTCAGTTCTGGGCATCTTTGAAAGTCCTATACAAACTTGTTCCTACATAGTAACTTGCATCTTTGAATGAGAATGTGCTTGCTACAGCAACGTGCTATATGTTCTGAATGCCCGAATTGGGAATCTGTGTCAAAACTTTGTTAGGAATTATGTGATCCTTACTAGCTGGAAGTAAGGGAGATGGGGCATGAAGTTATTTCTAGGAGTTGGAGACATACCAAGTTTAGCTCAGTTCTGGGCATCTTTGAAATACCTATACAAACTTGTTCCTACATAGTAACTTGCAACTTTGAATGAGAATGTGCTTGCTTACAGCAACGTGCTATATGTTCTGAATGCCCGAATTGGGAATCTGTGTCAAAACTTTGTTAGGAATTATGTGATCCTTACTAGCTGGAAGTAAGGGAGATGGGGCATGAAGTTATTTCTAGGAGTTGGAGACATACAACGTTTAGCTCAGTTCTGGGCATCTTTGAAATACCTATACAAACTTGTTCCTACATAGTAAGTGGCAACTTTGAATGAGAATGTGCTTGCTTACAGCAACGTGCTATATGTTCTGAATGCCCGAATTGGGAATCTGTGTCAAAACTTTGTTAGGAATTATTTGATCCTTACTAGATGGAAGTAAGGGAGATGGGGCATGAAGTTATTTCTAGTAGTTGGAGACATACAACGTTTAGCTCAGTTCTGGGCATCTTTGAAATACCTATACATACTTGTTCCTACATAGTAACTTGCAACTTTGAATGAGAATGTGCTTGCTTACAGCAACGTGCTGTATGTTCTGAATGCCCGAATTGGGAATCTGTGTCAAAACTTTGTTAGGAATTATGTGATCCTTACTAGCTGGAAGTAAGGGAGTTGGGGCATGAAGTTATTTCCAGAGGTAGGACACATACCAAGTTTAGCTCAGTTCTGGGCATCTTTGAAATACCTATACAAACTTGTTCCTACATAGTAACTTGCAACTTTGAATGAGAATGTGCTTGCTTACAGCAACGTGCTATATGTTCTGAATGCCCGAATTGGGAATCTGTGTCAAAACTCTGTTAGGAATTATGTGATCCTTACTAGATGGAAGTAAGGGAGATGGGGCATGAAGTTATTTCTAGGAGTTGCAGACATACAACGTTTAGCTCAGTTCTGGGCATCTTTGAAATACCTATACAAACTTGTTCCTACATAGTAAGTGGCAACTTTGAATGAGAATGTGCTTGCTTACAGCAACGTGCTATATGTTCTGAATGCCCGAATTGGGAATCTGTGTCAAAACTTTGTTAGTAATTATGTGATCCTTACTAGGTGGAAGTAAGGGAGATGGGGCATGAAGTTATTTCTAGGAGTTGGAGACATACAAACTTCAGCTCAGTTCTGGGCAATTTGAAATACCTATACAAACTTGTTCCTACATAGTAACTTGCATCTTTGAATGAGAATGTGCTTGCTTACAGCAACGTGCTATATGTTCTGTATGCCCGAATTGGGAATCTGTGTCAGAACTTTGTTAGGAAGTATGTGATCCTTACTAGATGGAAGTATGGGAGATGGGGCATGAAGGTATTTCTAGGAGTTGGAGATATACAACGTTTGGCTCAGTTCTGGGCAACTTTGAAATACCTATACAAACTTGTTCCTACATAGTAAGTGGCAACTTTGAATGAGAATGTGCTTGCTTACAGCAACGTGCTATATGTTCTGAATGCCCGAATTGGGAATCTGTGTCAAAACTTTGTTAGGAATTATGTGATCCTCACTAGCTGGAAGTAAGGGAGATGGGGCATGAAGTTATTTCTAGGAGTTTGAGACATACACACTTCAGCTCAGTTCTGGGCATCTTTGAAAGTCCTATACAAACTTGTTCCTACATAGTAACTTGCATCTTTGAATGAGAATGTGCTTGCTACAGCAACGTGCTATATGTTCTGAATGCCCGAATTGGGAATCTGTGTCAAAACTTTGTTAGGAATTATGTGATCCTTACTAGCTGGAAGTAAGGGAGATGGGGCATGAAGTTATTTCTAGGAGTTGGAGACATACCAAGTTTAGCTCAGTTCTGGGCATCTTTGAAATACCTATACAAACTTGTTCCTACATAGTAACTTGCAACTTTGAATGAGAATGTGCTTGCTTACAGCAACGTGCTATATGTTATGAATGCCCGAATTGGGAATCTGTGTCAAAACTTTGTTAGGAATTATGTGATCCTTACTAGCTGGAAGTAAGGGAGATGGGGCATGAAGTTATTTCTAGGAGTTGGAGACATACAACGTTTAGCTCAGTTCTGGGCATCTTTGAAATACCTATACAAACTTGTTCCTACATAGTAAGTGGCAACTTTGAATGAGAATGTGCTTGCTTACAGCAACGTGCTATATGTTCTGAATGCCCGAATTGGGAATCTGTGTCAAAACTTTGTTAGGAATTATTTGATCCTTACTAGATGGAAGTAAGGGAGATGGGGCATGAAGTTATTTCTAGTAGTTGGAGACATACAACGTTTAGCTCAGTTCTGGGCATCTTTGAAATACCTATACATACTTGTTCCTACATAGTAACTTGCAACTTTGAATGAGAATGTGCTTGCTTACAGCAACGTGCTGTATGTTCTGAATGCCCGAATTGGGAATCTGTGTCAAAACTTTGTTAGGAATTATGTGATCCTTACTAGCTGGAAGTAAGGGAGTTGGGGCATGAAGTTATTTCCAGAGGTAGGACACATACCAAGTTTAGCTCAGTTCTGGGCATCTTTGAAATACCTATACAAACTTGTTCCTACATAGTAACTTGCAACTTTAAATGAGAATGTGCTTGCTTACAGCAACGTGCTATATGTTCTGAATGCCCGAATTGGGAATCTGTGTCAAAACTCTGTTAGGAATTATGTGATCCTTACTAGATGGAAGTAAGGGAGATGGGGCATGAAGTTATTTCTAGGAGTTGCAGACATACAACGTTTAGCTCAGTTCTGGGCATCTTTGAAATACCTATACAAACTTGTTCCTACATAGTAAGTGGCAACTTTGAATGAGAATGTGCTTGCTTACAGCAACGTGCTATATGTTCTGAATGCCCGAATTGGGAATCTGTGTCAAAACTTTGTTAGTAATTATGTGATCCTTACTAGGTGGAAGTAAGGGAGATGGGGCATGAAGTTATTTCTAGGAGTTGGAGACATACAAACTTCAGCTCAGTTCTGGGCAATTTGAAATACCTATACAAACTTGTTCCTACATAGTAACTTGCATCTTTGAATGAGAATGTGCTTGCTTACAGCAACGTGCTATATGTTCTGAATGCCCGAATTGGGAATCTGTGTCAAAACTTTGTTAGGAAGTATGTGATCCTTACTAGATGGAAGTATGGGAGATGGGGCATGAAGGTATTTCTAGGAGTTGGAGATATACAACGTTTGGCTCAGTTCTGGGCAACTTTGAAATACCTATACAAACTTGTTCCTACATAGTAAGTGGCAACTTTGAATGAGAATGTGCTTGCTTACAGCAACGTGCTATATGTTCTGAATGCCCGAATTGGGAATCTGTGTCAAAACTTTGTTAGGAATTATGTGATCCTCACTAGCTGGAAGTAAGGGAGATGGGGCATGAAGTTATTTCTAGGAGTTGGAGACATACACACTTCAGCTCAGTTCTGGGCATCTTTGAAAGTCCTATACAAACTTGTTCCTACATAGTAACTTGCATCTTTGAATGAGAATGTGCTTGCTACAGCAACGTGCTATATGTTCTGAATGCCCGAATTGGGAATCTGTGTCAAAACTTTGTTAGGAATTATGTGATCCTTACTAGCTGGAAGTAAGGGAGATGGGGCATGAAGTTATTTCTAGGAGTTGGAGACATACCAAGTTTAGCTCAGTTCTGGGCATCTTTGAAATACCTATACAAACTTGTTCCTACATAGTAACTTGCAACTTTGAATGAGAATGTGCTTGCTTACAGCAACGTGCTATATGTTCTGAATGCCCGAATTGGGAATCTGTGTCAAAACTTTGTTAGGAATTATGTGATCCTTACTAGCTGGAAGTAAGGGAGATGGGGCATGAAGTTATTTCTAGGAGTTGGAGACATACAACGTTTAGCTCAGTTCTGGGCATCTTTGAAATACCTATACAAACTTGTTCCTACATAGTAAGTGGCAACTTTGAATGAGAATGTGCTTGCTTACAGCAACGTGCTATATGTTCTGAATGCCCGAATTGGGAATCTGTGTCAAAACTTTGTTAGGAATTATGTGATCCTCACTAGCTGGAAGTAAGGGAGATGGGGCATGAAGGTATTTCTAGGAGTTGGAGACATACAGACTTCAGCTCAGTTCTGGGCATCTTTGAAATACCTATACACACTTGTTCCTACATAGTAACTTGCATCTTTGAATGAGAATGTGCTTGCTACAGCAACGTGCTATATGTTCTGAATGCCCGAATTGGGAATCTGTGTCAAAACTTTGTTAGGAATTATGTGATCCTTACTAGCTGGAAGTAATGGAGATGGGGCATGAAGTTATTTCTAGGAGTTGCAGGCATACAACGTTTAGCTCAGTTCTGGGCATCTTTGAAATACCTATACAAACTTGTTCCTACATAGTAACTTGCAACTTTGAATCAGAATGTGCTTGCTTACAGCAACGTGCTATATGTTCTGAATGCCCGAATTGGGAATCTGTGTCAAATCTTTGTTAGGAATTATGTGATCCTTACTAGCTGGAAGTAAGGGAGATGGGGCATGAAGTTATTTCTAGGAATTGCAGACATACAACGTTTAGCTCAGTTCTGGGCATCTTTGAAATACCTATACAAACTTGTTCCTACATAGTAATTTGCAACTTTGAATGAGAATGTGCTTGCTTACAGCAACGTACTATATGTTCTGAATGCCCGAATTGGGAATCTGTGTCAAAACTTTGTTAGGACTTATGTGATCCTTACTAGCTGGAAGGAAGGGAGATGGGGCATGAAGTTATTTCTAGGAGTTGCAGACATACAACGTTTAGCTCAGTTCTGGGCATCTTTGAAATACCTATACAAACTTGTTCCTACATAGTAACTTGCAACTTTGAATGAGAATGTGCTTGATTACAGCAACGTGCTATATGTTCTGAATGCCCGAATTGGGAATCTGTGTCAAAACTTTGTTAGGAATTATGTGATCCTTACTAGCTGGAAGTAAGGGAGATGGGGCATGAAGTTATTTCTAGGAGTTGCAGACATACAACGTTTAGCTCAGTTCTGGGCATCTTTGAAATACCTATACAAACTTGTTCCTACATAGTAACTTGCAACTTTGAATGAGAATGTGCTTGCTTACAGCAACGTGCTATATGTTCTGAATGCCCGAATTGGGAATCTGTGTCAAAACTTTGTTAGGAATTATGTGATCCTTACTAGCTGGAATTAAGGGAGATGGGGCATGATGTTATTTCTAGGAGTTGCAGACATACAACGTTTAGCTCAGTTCTGGGCATCATTGAAATACCTATACAAACTTGTTCCTACAGAGTAACTTGCAACTTTGAATGAGAATGTGCTTGCTTACAGCAACGTGCTATATGTTCTGAATGCCCGAATTGGGAATCTGTGTCAAAACTTTGTTAGGAATTATGTGATCCTTACTAGCTGGAAGTAAGGGAGATGGGGCATGAAGTTATTTCTAGGAGTTCCAGACATACAACGTTTAGCTCAGTTCTGGGCATCTTTGAAAAACCTATACACACTTGTTCCTACATAGTAACTTGCAACTTTGAATGAGAATGTGCTTGCTTACAGCAACGTGCTATATGTTCTGAATGCCCGAATTGGGAATCTGTGTCAAAACTTTGTTAGGAATTATGTGATCCTTACTAGATGGAAGTAAGGGAGATGGGGCATGATGTTATCTCTAGGAGTTGGAGACATACAAGGTTTAGCTCAGTTCTGGGCATCTTTGAAATACCTATACAAACTTGTTCCTACATAGTAACTTGCAACTTTGAATCAGAATGTGCTTGCTTACAGCAACGTGCTATATGTTCTGAATGCCCGAATTGGGAATCTGTGTCAAAACTTTGTTAGGAATTATGTGATCCTTACTAGCTGGAAGTACGGGAGACGGGGCATGAAGTTATTTCTAGGAGTTGGAGACATACAACGTTTAGCTCAGTTCTGGGCATCTTTGAAATACCTATACAAACTTGTTCCTACATAGTAACTTGCAACTTTGAATGAGAATGTGCTTGCTTACAGCAACGTGCTATATGTTCTGAATGCCCGAATTGGGAATCTGTGTCAAAACTTTGTTAGGAATTATGTGATCTTTACTAGCTGGAAGTAAGGGAGATGGGGCATGAAGTTATTTCTAGGAGTTGCAGACATACAACGTTTAGCTCAGTTCTGGGCATCTTTGAAATATCTATACAAACTTGTTCCTACATAGTAACTTGCAACTTTGAATGAGAATGTGCTTGCTTACAGCAACGTGCTATATGTTCTGAATGCCCGAATTGGGAATCTGTGTCAAAACTTTGTTAGGAATTTTGTGATCCTTACTAGCTGGAAGTAAGAGAGATGGGGCATGAAGTTATTTCTAGGAGTTTGAGACATACAACGTTTAGCTCAGTTCTGGGCATCTTTGAAATACCTATACAAACTTGTTCCTACATAGTAAGTGGCAACTTTGAATGAGAATGTGCTTGCTTACAGCAACGTACTATATGTTCTGAATGCCCGAATTGGGAATCTGTGTCAAAACTTTGTTAGTAATTATGTGATCCTTACTAGGTGGAAGTAAGGGAGATGGGGCATGAAGTTATTTCTAGGAGTTGGAGACATACAAACTTCAGCTCAGTTCTGGGCATCTTTGAAATACCTATAGAAACTTGTTCCTACATAGTAACTTGCAACTTTGAATGAGAATGTGCTTGCTTACAGCAACGTGCTATATGTTCTGAATGCCCGAATTGGGAATCTGTGTCAAAGCTTTGTTAGGAATTATGTGATCCTAACTAGATGGAAGTATGGGAGATGGGGCATGAAGGTATTTCAAGGAGTTGGAGACATACAACGTTTAGCTCAGTTCTGGGCATCTTTGAAATACCTATACAAACTTGTTCCTACATAGTAACTTGCAACTTTGAATGAGAATGTGCTTGCTTACAGCAACGTGCTATATGTTCTGAATGCCCGAATTGGGAAGCTGTGTCGAAACTTTGTTAGGAATTATGTGATCCTTACTAGCTGGAAGTAAGGTAGTTGGGGCATGAAGTTATTTCTAGAGGTTGGACACATATCAAGTTTAGCTCAGTTCTGGGCATCTTTGAATGTCGTATACAAACTTGTTCCTACATAGTAACTTGCAACATTGAATGAGAATGTGCTTGCTTACAGCAACGTGCTATATGTTCTGAATGCCCGAATTGGGAAACTGTGTCAAAACTTTGTTAGAAATTATGTGATCCTTACTAGCTGGAAGTAAGGGAGATGGGGCATGAAGTTACTTCTAGGAGTTGCAGACATACAACGTTTAGCTCAGTTCTGGGCATCTTTGAAATACCTACACAAACTTGTTCCTGCATAGTAACTTGCAACTTTGAATGAGAATGTGCTTGCTTACAGTAACGTGCTATATGTTCTGAATGCCCGAATTGGGAATCTGTGTCAAAACTTTGTTAGGAATTATGTGATTCTTACTACCTGGAAGTAAGGGAGATGGGGCATGAAGTTATTTCTAGGAGTTGGAAACATACCCACTTTAGCTCAGTTCTGGGCATCTTTGAAATACCTATACAAACTTGTTCCTACATAGTAACTTGCAACTTTGAATGAGAATGTGCTTGCTTACAGCAACGTGCTATATGTTCTGAATGCCCGAATAGGGAATCTGTGTCAAAACTTTGTTAGGAATTATCTGATCATCACTAGCTGGAAGTAAGGGAGATGGGGCATGAAGTTATTTCTAGGAGTTGGAGACATACAAACTTCAGCTCAGTTCTGGGCATCTTTGAAATACCTATACAAACTTGTTCCTACATAGTAACTTGCATCTTTGAATGAGAATGTGCTTGCTACAGCAACGTGGTATATGTTCTGAATGCCCGAATTGGGAATCTGTGTGAAAACTTTGTTAGGAATTATGTGATCCTTACTAGATGGAAGTAAGGGAGATGGGGCATGAAGTTATTTCTAGGAGTTGCAGACATACAACGTTTAGCTCAGTTCTGGGCATCTTTGAAATACCTATACAAACTTGTTCCTACATAGTAACTTGCAACTTTGAATCAGAATGTGCTTGCTTACAGCAACGTGCTATATGTTCTGAATGCCCGAATTGGGAATCAGTGTCAAAACTTTGTTAGGAATTATGTGATCCTTACTAGCTGGAAGTACGGGAGACGGGGCATGAAGTTATTTCTAGTAGTTGGAGACATACAACGTTTAGCTCAGTTCTGGGCATCTTTGAAATACCTATACAAACTTGTTCCTACATAGTAACTTGCAACTTTTAATCAGAATGTGCTTGCTTACAGCAACGTGCTATATGTTCTGAATGCCCGAATTGGGAATCTGTGTCAAAACTTTGTTAGGAATTTTGTGATCCTTACTAGCTGGAAGTAAGGGAGATGGGGCATGAAGTTATTTCTAGGAGTTGGAGACATACAACTTTTAGCTCAGTTCTGGGCATCTTTGAAATACCTATACACACTTGTTCCTACATAGTAAGTGGCAACTTTGAATGAGAATGTGCTTGCTTACAGCAACGTGCTATATGTTCTGAATGCCCGAATTGGGAATCTGTGTCAAAACTTTGTTAGTAATTATGTGATCCTTACTAGGTGGAAGTAAGGGAGATGGGGCATGAAGTTATTTCTAGGAGTTGGAGACATACAAACTTCAGCTCAGTTCTGGGCAATTTGAAATACCTATACAAACTTGTTTCTTCATAGTAACTTGCATCTTTGAATGAGAATGTGCTTGCTTACAGCAACGTGCTATATGTTCTGAATGCCCGAATTGGGAATCTGTGTCAAAACTTTGGTAGGAAGTATGTGATCCTTACTAGATGGAAGTATGGGAGATGGGGCATGAAGGTATTTCTAGGAGTTGGAGATATACAACGTTTGGCTCAGTTCTGGGCAACTTTGAAATACCTATACAAACTTGTTCCTACATAGTAAGTGGCAACTTTGAATGAGAATGTGCTTGCTTACAGCAACGTGCTATATGTTCTGAATGCCCGAATTGGGAATCTGTGTCAAAACTTTGTTAGGAATTATGTGATCCTCACTAGCTGGAAGTAAGGGAGATGGGGCATGAAGTTATTTCTAGGAGTTGGAGACATACAAACTTCAGCTCAGTTCTGGGCATCTTTGAAAGTCCTATACAAACTTGTTCCTACATAGTAACTGGCATCTTTGAATGAGAATGTGCTTGCTACAGCAACGTGCTATATGTTCTGAATGCCCGAATAGGGAATCTGTGTCAAAACATTGTTAGGAATTATGTGATCCTTACTAGCTGGAAGTAAGGGAGATGGGGCATGAAGTTATTTCTAGGAGTTGCAGACATACAACGTTTAGCTCAGTTCTGGGCATCTTTGAAATACCTATACAAACTTGTTCCTACATAGTAACTTGCAACTTTGAATGAGAATGTGCTTGCTTACAGCAACGTGCTATATGTTCTGAATGCCCGAATTGGGAATCTGTGTCAAAACTTTGTTAGGAATTATGTGATCCTTACTAGATGGAAGTAAGGGAGATGGGGCATGAAGTTATTTCTAGGAGTTGGAGACATACAACATTTAGCTCAGTTCTGGGCATCTTTGAAATACCTATACACACTTGTTCCTACATAGTAACTTGCAACTTTGAATGAGAATGTGCTTGCTTACAGCAACGTGCTATATGTTCTGAATGCCCGAATTGGGAAGCTGTGTCGAAACTTTGTTAGGAATTATGTGATCCTTACTAGCTGGAAGTAATGGAGATGGGGCATGAAGTTATTTCTAGGAGTTGCAGGCATACAACGTTTAGCTCAGTTCTGGGCATCTTTGAAATACCTATACAAACTTGTTCCTACATAGTAACTTGCAACTTTGAATCAGAATGTGCTTGCTTACAGCAACGTGCTATATGTTCTGAATGCCCGAATTGGGAATCTGTGTCAAATCTTTGTTAGGAATTATGTGATAGTTACTAGCTGGAAGTAAGGGAGATGGGGCATGAAGTTATTTCTAGGAGTTGCAGACATACAACGTTTAGCTCAGTTCTGGGCATCTTTGAAATACCTATACAAACTTGTTCCTACATAGTAATTTGCAACTTTGAATGAGAATGTGCTTGCTTACAGCAACGTACTATATGTTCTGAATGCCCGAATTGGGAATCTGTGTCAAAACTTTGTTAGGAATTATGTGATCCTTACTAGCTGGAAGTAAGGGAGATGGGGCATGAAGTTATTTCTAGGAGTTGGAGACATACAACGTTTAGCTCAGTTCTGGGCATCTTTGAAATACCTATACAAACTTGTTCCTACATAGTAACGTGCAACTTTGAATGAGAATGTGCTTGATTACAGCAACGTGCTATATGTTCTGAATGCCCGAATTGGGAATCTGTGTCAAAACTTTGTTAGGAATTATGTGATCCTTACTAGCTGGAAGTAAGGGAGATGGGGCATGAACTTATTTCTAGGAGTTGCAGACATAAAACGTTTAGCTCAGTTCTGGGCATCTTTGAAATACCTATACAAACTTGTTCCTACATAGTAACTTGCAACTTTGAATGAGAATGTGCTTGCTTACAGCAACGTGCTATATGTTCTGAATGCCCGAATTGGGAATCTGTGTCAAAACTTTGTTAGGAATTATGTGATCCTTACTAGCTTGAATTAAGGGAGATGGGGCATGATGTTATTTCTAGGAGTTGCAGACATACAACGTTTAGCTCAGTTCTGGGCATCTTTGAAATACCTATAGAAACTTGTTCCTACAGAGTAACTTGCAACTTTGAATGAGAATGTGCTTGCTTACAGCAACGTGCTATATGTTCTGAATGCCCGAATTGGGAATCTGTGTCAAAACTTTGTTAGGAATTATGTGATCCTTACTAGCTGGAAGTAAGGGAGATGGGGCATGAAGTTATTTCTAGGAGTTCCAGACATACAACGTTTAGCTCAGTTCTGGGCATCTTTGAAAAACCTATACACACTTGTTCCTACATAGTAACTTGCAACTTTGAATGAGAATGTGCTTGCTTACAGCAACGTGCTATATGTTCTGAATGCCCGAATTGGGAATCTGTGTCAAAACTTTGTTAGGAATTATGTGATCCTTACTAGATGGAAGTAAGGGAGATTGGGCATGAAGTTATTTCTAGGAGTTGGAGACATACAACGTTTAGCTCAGTTATGGGCATCTTTGAAATACCTATACAAACTTGTTCCTACATAGTAACTTGCAACTTTGAATCAGAATGTGCTTGCTTACAGCAACGTGCTATATGTTCTGAATGCCCGAATAGGGAATCTGTGTCAAAACTTTGTTAGGAATTATGTGATCCTTACTAGCTGGAAGTACGGGAGACGGGGCATGAAGTTATTTCTAGGAGTTGGAGACATACAACGTTTAGCTCAGTTCTGGGCATCTTTGAAATACCTATACAAACTTGTTCCTACATAGTAACTTGCAACTTTGAATGAGAATGTGCTTGCTTACAGCAACGTGCTATATGTTCTGAATGCCCGAATTGGGAATCTGTGTCAAAACTTTGTTAGGAATTATGTGATCCTTACTAGCTGGAAGTAAGGGAGATGGGGCATGAAGTTATTTCTAGGAGTTGCAGACATACAACGTTTAGCTCAGTTCTGGGCATCTTTGAAATATCTATACAAACTTGTTCCTACATAGTAACTTGCAACTTTGAATAAGAATGTGCTTGCTTACAGCAACGTGCTATATGTTCTGAATGCCCGAATTGGGAATCTGTGTCAAAACTTTGTTAGGAATTTTGTGATCCTTACAAGCTGGAAGTAAGGGAGATGGGGCATGAAGTTATTTCTAGGAGTTGGAGACATACAACGTTTAGCTAAGTTCTGGGCATCTTTGAAATACCTATACAAACTTGTTCCTACATAGTAAGTGGCAACTTTGAATGAGAATGTGCTTGCTTACAGCAACGTGCTATATGTTCTGAATGCCCGAATTGGGAATCTGTGTCAAAAGTTTGTTAGTAATTATGTGATCCTTACTAGGTGGAAGTAAGGGAGATGGGGCATGAAGTTATTTCTAGGAGTTGGAGACATACAAACTTCAGCTCAGTTCTGGGCATCTTTGAAATACCTATAGAAACTTGTTCCTACATAGTAACTTGCAACTTTGAATGAGAATGTGCTTGCTTACAGCAACGTGCTATATGTTCTGAATGCCCGAATTGGGAATCTATGTCAAAGCTTTGTTAGGAATTATGTGATCCTTACTAGATGGAAGTATGGGAGATGGTGCATGAAGGTATTTCTAGGAGTTGGAGATATACAACGTTTGGCTCAGTTCTGGGCAACTTAGAAATACCTATACAAACTTGTTCCTACATAGTAAGTGGCAACTTTGAATGAGAATGTGCTTGCTTACAGCAACGTGCTATATGTTCTGAATGCCCGAATTGGGAATCTGTGTCAAAACTTTGTTAGGAATTATGTGATCCTCACTAGCTGGAAGTAAGGGAGATGGGGCATGAAGTTATTTCTAGGAGTTGGAGAAATACACACTTCAGCTCAGTTCTGGGCATCTTTGAAAGTCCTATACAAACTTGTTCCTACATAGTAACTTGCATCTTTGAATGAGAATGTGCTTGCTACAGCAACGTGCTATATGTTCTGAATGCCCGAATTGGGAATCTGTGTCAAAACTTTGTTAGGAATTATGTGATCCTTACTAGCTGGAAGTAAGGGAGATGGGGCATGAAGTTATTTCTAGGAGTTGGAGACATACCAAGTTTAGCTCAGTTCTGGGCATCTTTGAAATACCTATACAAACTTGTTCCTACATAGTAACTTGCAACTTTGAATGAGAATGTGCTTGCTTACAGCAACGTGCTATATGTTCTGAATGCCCGAATAGGGAATCTGTGTCAAAACATTGTTAGGAATTATGTGATCCTTACTAGCTGTAAGTAAGGGAGATGGGGCATGAAGTTATTTCTAGGAGTTGCAGACATACAACGTTTAGCTCAGTTCTGGGCATCTTTGAAATACCTATACAAACTTGTTCCTACATAGTAACTTGCAACTTTGAATGAGAATGTGCTTGCTTACAGCAACGTGCTATATGTTCTGAATGCCCGAATTGGGAATCTGTGTCAAAACTTTGTTAGGAATTATGTGATCCTTACTAGATGGAAGTATGGGAGATGGGGCATGAAGTTATTTCTAGGAGTTGGAGACATACAACATTTAGCTCAGTTCTGGGCATCTTTGAAATACCTATACACACTTGTTCCTACATAGTAACTTGCAACTTTGAATGAGAATGTGCTTGCTTACAGCAACGTGCTATATGTTCTGAATGCCCGAATTGGGAAGCTGTGTCGAAACTTTGTTAGGAATTATGTGATACTTACTAGCTGGAAGTAATGGAGATGGGGCATGAAGTTATTTCTAGGAGTTGCAGGCATACAACGTTTAGCTCAGTTCTGGGCATCTTTGAAATACCTATACAAACTTGTTCCTACATAGTAACTTGCAAGTTTGAATCAGAATGTGCTTGCTTACAGCAACGTGCTATATGTTCTGAATGCCCGAATTGGGAATCTGTGTCAAAGCTTTGTAGGAATTATGTGATCCTTACTAGCTGGAATTAAGGGAGATGGGGCATGATATTATTTCTAGGAGTTGCAGACATACAACTTTTAGCTCAGTTCTGGGCATCTTTGAAATACCTATACAAACTTGTTCCTACATAGTAACTTGCAACTTTGAATCAGAATGTGCTTCCTTACAGCAACGTGCTATATGTTCTGAATGCCCGAATTGGGAATCTGTGTCAAAACTTTTTTAGGAATTATGTGATCCTTACTAGATGGAAGTAAGGGAGACTGGGCATGAAGTTATTTCTAGGAGTTGCAGACATACAACGTTTAGCTCAGTTCTGGGCATCTTTGACATACCTATACAAACTTGTTCCTACATAGTAACTTGCAACTTTGAATGAGAATGTGCTTGCTTACAGCAACGTGCTATATGTTCTAAATGCCCGAATTGGGAATCTGTGTCAAAACTTTGTTAGGAATTATGTGATCCTTACTAGATGGAAGTAAGGGAGATGGGGCATGAAGTTATTTCTAGGAGTTGGAGACATACAACGTTTAGCTCAGTTCTGGGCATCTTTGAAATACCTATACAAACTTGTTCCTACATAGTAACTTGCAACTTTGAATGAGAATGTGCTTGCTTACAGCAACGTGCTATATGTTCTGAATGCCCGAATTGGGAATCTGTGTCAAAACTTTGTTAGGAATTATGTGATCCTTACTCGCTGGAAGTAAGGGAGATGGGGCATGAAGTTATGTCTAGGAGTTCCAGACATACAACGTTTAGCTCAGTTCTGGGCATCTTTGAAAAACCTATACACACTTGTTCCTACATAGTAACTTGCAACTTTGAATGAGAATGTGCTTGCTTACAGCAACGTGCTATATGTTCTGAATGCCCGAATTGGGAATCTGTGTCAAAACTTTGTTAGGAATTTTGTGATCCTTACTAGATGGAAGTAAGTGAGATGGGGCATGAAGTTATTTCTAGGAGTTGGAGACATACAACGTTTAGCTCAGTTCTGGGCATCTTTGAAATACCTATACAAACTTGTTCCTACATAGTAACTTGCAACTTTGAATGAGAATGTGCTTGCTTACAGCAACGTGCTATATGTTCTGAATGCCCGAATTGGGAATCTGTGTCAAAACTTTGTTAGGAATTTTGTGATCCTTACTAGCTGGAAGTAAGGGAGATGGGGCATGAAGTTATTTCTAGGAGTTGGAGACATACAACTTTTAGCTCAGTTCTGGGCATCTTTGAAATACCTATACACACTTGTTCCTACATAGTAAGTGGCAACTTTGAATGAGAATGTGCTTGCTTACAGCAACGTGCTATATGTTCTGAATGCCCGAATTGGGAATCTGTGTCAAAACTTTGGTAGGAAGTATGTGATCCTTACTAGATGGAAGTATGCTAGATGGGGCATGAAGGTATTTCTAGGAGTTGGAGATATACAACCTTTGGCTCAGTTCTGGGCAACTTTGAAATACCTATACAAACTTGTTCCTACATAGTAAGTGGCAACTTTGAATGAGAATGTGCTTGCTTACAGCAACGTGCTATATGTTCTGAATGCCCGAATTGGGAATCTGTGTCAAAACTTTGTTAGGAAGTATGTGATCCTCACTAGCTGGAAGTAAGGGAGATGGGGCATGAAGTTATTTCTAGGAGTTGGAGACATACAAACTTCAGCTCAGTTCTGGGCATCTTTTAAAGTCCTATACAAAATTGTTCCTACATAGTAACTGGCATCTTTGAATGAGAATGTGCTTGCTACAGCAACGTGCTATATGTTCTGAATGCCCGAATAGGGAATCTGTGTCAAAACATTGTTAGGAATTATGTGATCCTTACTAGCTGGAAGTAAGGGAGATGGGGCATGAAGTTATTTCTAGGAGTTGCAGACATACAACGTTTAGCTCAGTTCTGGGCATCTTTGAAATACCTATACAAACTTGTTCCTACATAGTAACTTGCAACTTTGAATGAGAATGTGCTTGCTTACAGCAACGTGCTATATGTTCCGAATGCCCGAATTGGGAATCTGTGTCAAAACTTTGTTAGGAATTATGTGATCCTTACTAGATGGAAGTAAGGGAGATGGGGCATGAAGTTATTTCTAGGAGTTGGAGACATACAACATTTAGCTCAGTTCTGGGCATCTTTGAAATACCTATACACACTTGTTCCTACATAGTAACTTGCAACTTTGAATGAGAATGTGCTTGCTTACAGCAACGTGCTATATGTTCTGAATGCCCGAATTGGGAAGCTGTGTCGAAACTTTGTTAGGAATTATGTGATCCTTACTAGCTGGAAGTAATAGAGATGGGGCATGAAGTTATTTCTAGGAGTTGCAGGCATACAACGTTTAGCTCAGTTCTGGGCATCTTTGAAATACCTATACAAACTTGTTCCTACATAGTAACTTGCAACTTTGAATCAGAATGTGCTTGCTTACAGCAACGTGCTATATGTTCTGAATGCCCGAATTGGGAATCTGTGTCAAATCTTTGTTAGGAATTATGTGATCCTTAGTAGATGGAAGTAAGGGAGACTGGGCATGAAGTTATTTCTAGGAGTTGCAGAGATACAACGTTTAGCTCAGTTCTGGGCATCTTTGAAATACCTATACAAACTTGTTCCTACATAGTAACTTGCAACTTTGAATGAGAATGTGCTTGCTTACAGCAACGTGCTATATGTTCTAAATGCCCGAATTGGGAATCTGTGTCAAAACTTTGTTAGGAATTATGTGATCCTTACTAGATGGAAGTAAGGGAGATGGGGCATGAAGTTATTTCTAGGAGTTGGAGACATACAACGTTTAGCTCAGTTCTGGGCATCTTTGAAATACCTATACAAACTTGTTCCTACATAGTAACTTGCAACTTTGAATGAGAATGTGCTTGCTTACAGCAACGTGCTATATGTTCTGAATGCCCGAATTGGGAATCTGTGTCAAAACTTTGTTAGGAATTATGTGATCCTTACTCGCTGGAAGTAAGGGAGATGGGGCATGAAGTTATGTCTAGGAGTTCCAGACATACAACGTTTAGCTCAGTTCTGGGCATCTTTGAAAAACCTATACACACTTGTTCCTACATAGTAACTTGCAACTTTGAATGAGAATGTGCTTGCTTACAGCAACGTGCTATATGTTTTGAATGCCCGAATTGGGAATCTGTGTCAAAACTTTGTTAGGAATTATGTGATCCTTACTAGATGGAAGTAAGGGAGATGGGGCATGAAGTTATTTCTAGGAGTTGGAGACATACAACGTTTAGCTCAGTTCTGGGCATCTTTGAAATACCTATACAAACTTGTTCCTACATAGTAACTTGCAACTTTGAATGAGAATGTGCTTGCTTACAGCAACGTGCTATATGTTCTGAATGCCCGAATTGGGAATCTGGGTCAAAACTTTGTTAGGAATTATGTGATCTTTACTAGCTGGAAGTACGGAAGACGGGGCATGAAGTTATTTCTATGAGTTGGAGACATACAACGTTTAGCTCAGTTCTGGGCATCTTTGAAATACCTATACAAACTTGTTCCTACATAGTAACTTGCAACTTTTAATCAGAATGTGCTTGCTTACAGCAACGTGCTATATGTTCTGAATGC
Source organism: Diceros bicornis minor (assembly GCF_020826845.1). NCBI lineage: Eukaryota > Metazoa > Chordata > Mammalia > Perissodactyla > Rhinocerotidae > Diceros > Diceros bicornis. Next base: position 61,045,639 of record NC_080758.1, read on the forward strand.
CCGAATTCGGAATCTGTGTCAAAACTTTGTTAGGAATTATGTGATCCTTACTAGCTGGAAGTAAGGGAGATGGGGCATGAAGTTATGTCTAGGAGTTGCAGACATACAACGTTTACTTCAGTTCTGGGCATCTTTGAAATATCTATACAAACTTGTTCCTACATAGTAACTTGCAACTTTGAATGAAAATGTGCTTGCTTACAGTAACGTGCTATATGTTCTGAATGCCCGAATTGGGAATCTGTGTCAAAAGTTTGTTAGGAATTTTGTGATTCTTACTAGCTGGAAGTAAGGGTGATGGGGCATGAAGCTATTTCTAGGAGTTGGAGACATACAACGTTTAGCTCAGTTCTGGGCATCTTTGAAATACCTATACAAACTTGTTCCTACATAGTAAGTGGCAACTTTGAATGAGAATGTGCTTGCTTACAGCAACGTGCTATATGTTCTGAATGCCTGAATTGGGAATCTGTGTCAAAACTTTGTTAGTAATTATGTGATCCTTACTAGGTGGAAGTAAGGGAGATGGGGCATGAAGTTATTTCTAGGAGTTGGAGACATACAAACTTCAGCTCAGTTCTGGGCATCTTTGAAATACCTATACAAACTTGTTCCTACATAGTAACTTGCAACTTTGAATGAGAATGTGCTTGCTTACAGCAACGTGCTATATGTTCTGAATGCCCGAATTGGGAATCTTTTTCAAATCTTTGTTAGGAATTATGTGATCCTTACTAGATGGAAGTAAGGGAGATGGGGCATGAAGTTATTTCTAGGAGTTGGAGACATACCAAGTTTAGCTCAGTTCTGGGCATCTTTGAAATACCTATACACACTTGTTCCTACATAGTAACTGACAACTTTGAATGAGAATGTGCTTGCTTACAGCAACGTGCTATATGTTCTGAATGCCCGAATTGGGAATCTGTGTCAAAACTTTGTTAGGAATTATGTGATCCTTACTATTTGGAAGTAGGGAGAAGGGGCATGAAGTTATTTCTAGGAGTTGGAGACATACAACGTTTAGCTCAGTTCTGGGCATCTGTGAAATACCTATACAAACTTGTTCCTACATAGTAACTTGCAACTTTGAATCAGAATGTGCTTGCTTACAGCAACGTGCTATATGTTCTGAATGCCCGAATTGGGAATCTGTGTCAAATTTTGTTAGGAATTATGTGATCCTTACTAGATGGAAGTAAGGGAGATGGGGCATGATTTTATTTCTAGGAGTTGGAGACATACAACGTTTAGCTCAGTTCTGGGCATCTTTGAAATACCTATACAAACTTGTTCCTACATAGTAACTTGCAACTTTGAATGAGAATGTGCTTGCTTACAGCAACGTGCTATATGTTCTGAATGCCCGAATTGGGAATCTGTGTCAAAATTTTGTTAAGAATTATGTGATCCTTACTATTTGGAAGTAAGGAGAAGGGGCATGAAGTTATTTCTAGGAGTTGGAGACATACAACGTTTAGCTGAGATCTGGGCATCTGTGAAATACCTATACAAACTTGTTCCTACATAGTAACTTGCAACTTTGAATCAGAATGTGCTTGCTTGCAGCAACGTGCTATATGTTCTGAATGCCCGAATTGGGAATCTGTGTCAATACTTTGTTAGGAATTATGTGATCCTTACTAGCTGGAAGTAAGGGAGATGGGGCATGAAGTTATTTCTAGGAGTTGCAGACATACAACGTTTAGCTCAGTTCTGGGCATCTTTGAAATACCTATACAAACTTGTTCCTACATAGTAACTTGCAACTTTGAATGAGAATGTGCTTGCTTACAGCAACGTGCTATATGTTCTGAATGCCCGAATAGGGAATCTGTGTCAAAACTTTGTTAGGAATTATGTGATCCTTACTAGCTGGAAGTAAGGGAGATGGGGCATGAAGATATTTCTAGGAGTTGCAGACATACAACGTTTAGCTCAGTTCTGGGCATCTTTGAAATACCTATACAAACTTGTTCCTACATAGCAACTTGCAACTTTGAATGAAAATGTGCTTGCTTACAGCAACGTGCTGTATGTTCTGAATGCCCGAATTGGGAATCTGTGTCAAAACTTTGTTAGGAATTATGTGATCCTTACTAGATGGAAGTAAGGGAGAAGGGGCATGAAGTTATTTCTACGAGTTTCAGACATACAACGTTTCGCTCAGTTCTGGGCATCTTTGAAATACCTATACAAACTTGTTCCTACATAGTAACTTGCACCATTGAATCAGAATGTGCTTTCTTACAGCAATGTGCTATATGTTCTGAATGCCCGAATTGGGAATCTGTGTCAAAACTTTGTTAGGAATTATGTGATGCTTACTAGATGGAAGTAAGGTAGATGGGACATGAAGTTATTTCTAGGAGTTGCAGACATACAACGTTTAGCTCAGTTCTGGGCATCTTTGAAATACCTATACAAACTTGTTCCTACATAGTAACTCGCAACTTTGAATCAGAATGTGCTTGCTTACAGCAACGTGCTATATGTTCTGAATGCCCGAATTGGGAATCTGTGTCAAAACTTTGTTAGGAATTATGTGATCCTTACTAGCTGGAAGTAAGGGAGATGGGGCATGAAGTTATTTCTAGGAGTTGGACACATACCAAGTTTAGCTCAGTTCTGGGCATCTTTGAAATACCTATACAAACATGTTCCTACATAGTAACTTGCAACTTTGAATGAGAATGTGGTTGCTTACAGCAACGCGCTATATGTTCTGATTGCCCGAATTGGGAATCTGTGTCAAAACTTTATTAGGAATTATATGATCCTTACTAGATGCAAGTAAGGGAGATGGGGCATGAAGTTATTTCTAGGAGTTGGACACATACCAAGTTTAGCTCAGTTCTGGGCATCTTTGAAATACCTATACAAACTTGTTCCTACATAGTAACTTGCAACTTTGAATGAGAATGTGCTTGCTTACAGTAACGTGCTCTATGTTCTGAATGCCTGAATTGGGAATCTGTGTCAAAACTTTGTTAGTAATTATGTGATCCTTACTAGGTGGAAGTAAGGGAGATGGGGCATGAAGTTATTTCTAGGAGTTGGAGACATACAAACTTCAGCTCAGTTCTGGGCATCTTTGAAATACCTATACAAACTTGTTCCTACATAGTAACTTGCAACTTTGAATCAGAATGTGCTTGCTTACAGCAACGTGCTATATGTTCTGAATGCCCGAATTGGGAATCTGTGTCAAAACTTTGTTAGGAATTATGTGATCCTTACTAGATGGAAGTAAGGGAGATTGGGCATGAAGTTATTTCTAGGAGTTGCAGACATACAACGTTTAGCTCAGTTCTGGGCATCTTTGAAAGTCCTATTCAAACTTGTTCCTACATAGTAACTTGCAACTTTGAATGAGAATGTGCTTGCTTACAGCAACGTGCTATATGTTCTAAATGCCCGAATTGGGAATCTGTGTCAAAACTTTGTTAGGAATTATGTGATCCTTACTAGCTGGAAGTACGGGAGACGGGGCATGAAGTTATTTCTAGGAGTTGGAGACATACAACGTTTAGCTCAGTTCTGGGCATCTTTGAAATACCTATACAAACTTGTTCCTACATAGTAACTTGCAACTTTGAATGAGAATGTGCTTGCTTACAGCAACGTGCTATATGTTCTGAATGCCCGAATTGGGAATCTGTGTCAAAACTTTGTTAGGAATTATGTGATCCTTACTAGCTGGAAGTACGGGAGATGGGGCATGAAGGTATTTCTAGGAGTTGGAGACATACAACGTTTAGCTCAGTTCTGGGCATCTTTGAAATACCTATACAAACTTGTTCCTACATAGTAACTTGCAACTTTGAATCAGAATGTGCTTGCTTACAGCAACGTGCTATATGTTCTGAATGCCCGAATTGGGAATCTTTTTCAAATCTTTGTTAGGAATTATGTGATCCTTACTAGATGGAAGTAAGGGAGATGGGGCATCAAGTTATTTCTAGGAGTTGGAGACATACCAAGTTTAGCTCAGTTCTGGGCATCTTTGAAATACCTATACAAACTTGTTCCTACATAGTAACTTGCAACTTTGAATGAGAATGTGCTTGCTTACAGCAACGTGCTATATGTTCTGAATGCCCGAATTGGGAATCTGTGTCAAAACTTTGTTAGGAATTATGTGATCCTTACTAGATGGAAGTAAGGGAGATGGGGCATGAAGTTGTTTCTAGGAGTTGCAGACATACAACGTTTAGTTCAGTTCTGGGCATCTTTGAAATACCTATACAAACTTGTTCCTACATAGTAACTTGCAACTTTGAATCAGAATGTGCTTGCTTACAGCAACGTGCTATATGTTCTGAATGCCCGAATTGGGAATCTGTGTCAAAACTTTTTTAGGAATTATGTGATCCTTACTAGCTGGAAGTAAGGGATATGGGGCATGAAGTTATTTCTAGGAGTTGGACACATACCCACTTTAGCTCAGTTCTGGGCATCTTTGAAATACCTATACAAACTTGTTCCTACATAGTAACTTGCTTTTTAGAATGAGAATGTGCTTGCTTACAGCAACGTGCTATATGTTCTGAATGCCCGAATAGGGAATCTGTGTCAAAACTTTGTTAGGAATTATGTGATCCTCACTAGCTGGAAGTACGGGAGATGGGGCATGAAGTTATTTCTAGGAGTTGGACACATACCAAGTTTAGCTCAGTTCTGGGCATCTTTGAAATACCTATACACACTTGTTCCTACATAGTAACTGACAACTTTGAATGAGAATGTGCTTGCTTACAGCAACGTGCTATATGTTCTGAATGCCCGAATTGGGAATCTGTGTCAAAACTTTGTTAGGAATTATGTGATCCTTACTAGATGGAAGTAAGGGAGATGGGGCATGAACTTATTTCTTGGAGTTGGAGACATACAACGTTTAGCTCAGTTCTGGGCATCTTTGAAATACCTATACAAACTTGTTCCTACATAGTAACTTGCATCTTTGAATGAGAATGTGCTTGCTTACAGCAACGTGCTATATGTTCTGAATGCCCGAATTGGGAATCTGTGTCAAAACTTTGTTAGGAATTATGTGATCCTTACTAGCGGAAAGTAATGGAGATGGGGCATGAAGTTATTTCTAGGAGTTGCAGACATACAACGTTTCGCTCAGTTCTGGGTATCTTTGAAATACCTATACAAACTTGTTCCTACATAGTAACTTGCACCTTTGAATCAGAATGTGCTTGCTTACAGCAACGTGCTATATGTTCTGAATGCCCGAATTGGGAATCTGTGTCAAAACTTTGTTAGGAATTATGTGATGCTTACTAGATGGAAGTAAGGTAGATGGGACATGAAGTTATTTCTAGGAGTTGCAGACATACAACGTTTAGCTCAGTTCTGGGCATCTTTGAAATACCTATACAAACTTGTTCCTACATAGTAACTCGCAACTTTGAATCAGAATGTGCTTGCTTACAGCAACGTGCTATATGTTCTGAATGCCCGAATTGGGAATCTGTGTCAAAACATTGTTAGGAATTATGTGATCCTTACTAGCTGGAAGTAAGGGAGATGGGGCATGAAGTTATTTCTAGGAGTTGGACACATACCAAGTTTAGCTCAGTTCTGGGCATCTTTGAAATACCTATACAAACATGTTCCTACATAGTAACTTGCAACTTTGAATGAGAATGTGGATGCTTACAGCAACGCGCTATATGTTCTGAATGCCCGAATTGGGAATCTGTGTCAAAACTTTATTAGGAATTATATGATCCTTACTAGATGCAAGTAAGGGAGATGGGGCATGAAGTTATTTCTAGGAGTTGGACACATACCAAGTTTAACTCAGTTCTGGGCATCTTTGAAATACCTATACAAACTTGTTCCTACATAGTAACTTGCAACTTTGAATGAGAATGTGCTTGCTTACAGCAACGTGCTATATGTTCTGAATGCCCGAATTGGGAATCTGTGTCAAAACTTTGTTAGGAATTATGTGATCCTTACTAGATGGATGTAAGGGAGATGGGGCATGAAGTTATTTCTAGGAGTTGGAGACATGCAACGTTTAGCTCAGTTCTGGGCATCTTTGAAATACCTATACAAACTTGTTCCTACATAGTAACTTGCAACTTTGAATGAGAATGTGCTTGCTTACAGCAACGTGCTATATGTTCTGAATTCCCGAATTGGGAATCTGTGTCAAAACTTTGTTAGGAATTATGTGATCCTTACTAGCTGGAAGTGAGGGAGTTGGGGCATGAAGGTATTTCTAGGAGTTGGACACATACCAAGTTTAGCACAGTTCTGGGCATCTTTGAAATACCTATACAAACTTGTTCCTACATAGTAACTTGCAACTTTGAATGAGAATGTGCTTGCTTACAGCAACGTGCTATATGTTCTGAATGCCCTAATTGGGAATCTGTGTCAAAACTTTGTTAGGAATTATGTGATCCTTACTAGCTGGAAGTAAGTTTGATCGGGCATGAAATTATTTCTAGGAGTTGGACACATACCAAGTTTAGCTCAGTTCTGGGCATCTTTGAAATACCTATACAAACTTGTTCCTACATAGTAACTTGCTACTTTGAATGAGAACGTGCTTGCTTACAGCAACGTGCTATATGTTCTGAATGCTCGAATTGGGAATCTGTGTCAAATCTTTGTTAGGAATTATGTGATCCTAACCAGCTGGAAGTAAGGGAGATGGGGCATGAAGTTATTTCTAGGAGTTGGAGACATACCAAGTTTAGCTCAGTTCTGGGCATCTTTGACATACCTATGCAAACTTGTTCCTACATAGTAACTTGCAACTTTGAATGAGAATGTGCTTGCTTACAGCAACGTGATATATGTTCTGAATGCCCGAATTGGGAATCTGTGTCAAAACTTTGTTAGGAATTATGTGATCCTTACAAGCTGGAAGTAAGGGAGATGGGGCATGAAGTTATTTCTAGGAGTTGGAGACATACCAAGTTTAGCTCAGTTCTGGGCATCTTTGAAAGTCCTATTCATACTTGTTCCTACATAGTAACTTGCAACTTTGAATGAGAATGTGCTTGCTTACAGCAACGTGCTATATGTTCTGAATGCCCGAATTGGGAATCTGTGTCAAAACTTTGTTAGGAATTATGTGATCCTTACTAGATGGAAGTAAGGGAGTTGGGGCATGAAGTTATTTCTAGGAGTTGGAGACATACCCACTTTAGCTCTGTTCTGGCGATCTTTGAAAGTCCTGTACAAATTTGTTCCTAGATAGTAACTTGTACCTTTGAATGAGAAAGTGCTTGCTTACTGCAACGTGCTCTATGTTCTGAATGCCCGAATTGCGAATCTGTGTCAAAACTTTGTTAGAAAATATGTGATCCCTACTAGCTGGAAGTAAGGGAAATGGGGCATGAAGTTATTTCTAGGAGTTGGAGACATACCCACATTTGCTCACTTCTGGGGATCTTTGAAAGTCTTGCACAAACTTGTTCCTAGATATTTACTTGCAACTTTGAATGAGAAAGTGTTTGCTTGCAGAATCGTGGTATGTGTTCTGAATGCCCGAATTGGTAATCTGTGTCAAAACTTTGTTAGGAATTTTGTGATCCTTACTAGCTGGAAGTAAGGGAGATGGGGCATGAAGTTATTTCTAGGAGTTGGAGACATACCAAGATTAGCTCAGTTCTGGGCATCTTTGAAATACCTATACAAACTTGTTCCTACATAGTAACTTGCAACTTTGAATGAGAATGTTCTTGCTTACAGCAACGTGCTACATGTTCTGAATGCCCGAGTTGGGAATCTGTGTCAAAACTTTGTTAGGAATTATGTGATCCTTACTAGCTGGAAGTAAGGGAGATGGGGCATGAAGTTATTTCTAGGAGTTGCAGACATACAACGTTTAGCTCAGTTCTGGGCATCTTTGAAATACCTATACAAACTTGTTCCTACATAGTAACTTGCAACTTTGAATGAGAATGTGCTTGCTTACAGCAACGTGCTATATGTTCTGAATGCCCGAATTGGGAATCTGTGTCAAAACTTTGTTAGCAATTATGTGATCCTTACTAGCTGGAAGTAAGGGAGTTGGAGCATGAAGGTATTTCTAGGAGTTGGACACATACCAAGTTTAGCACAGTTCTGGGCATCTTTGAAATACCTATACAAACTTGTTCCTACATAGTAACTTGCAACTTTGAATGAGAATGTGCTTGCTTAATGCAACGTGCTATATGTTCTGAATGCCGGAATTGGGAATCTGTGTCAAATCATTGCTAGGAATTATGTGATCCTTACTAGATGGAAGTAAGGGAGATGGGGCATGAAGTTATTTCTAGGAGTTGGAGACATACCAAGTTTAGCTCAGTTCTGGGCATCTTTGAAATACCTATACAAACTTGTTCCTACATAGTAACTTGCAACTTTGAATGAGAATGTGCTTGCTTACAGCAACGTGCTATATGTTCTGAATGCCCGAATTGGGAATCTGCGTCAAAACTTTGTTAGGAATTATGTGATCCTTACTAGCTGGAATTAAGTGAGATGGGGCATGAAGTTATTTCTAGGAGTTGGAGACATACAACGTCTAGCTCAGTTCTGGGCATCTTTGAAATACCTATACAAACTTGTTCCTACATAGTAACTTGCAACTTTGAATGAGAATGTGCTTGCTTACAGCAACGTGCTATATGTTCTGAATGCCCGAATTGGGAATCTGTGTCAAAACTTTGTAAGGAATTGTGTGATCCTTACTAGATGGAAGTAAGGGAGATGGGGCATGAAGTTATTTCTAGGAGTTGGAGACATACAACGTTTAGCTCAGTTCTGGGCATCTTTGAATACCTATACAAACTTGTTCCTACATAGTAACTTGCAACTTTGAATGAGAATGTGCTTGCTTACAGCAACGTGCTATATGTTCTGAATGCCCGAATAGGGAATCTGTGTCAAAACTTTGTTAGGAATTATGTGATGCTTACTAGCTGGAAGTAAGGGAGTTGGGGCATGAATGTATTTCTATGAGTTGGACACATACCAAGTTTAGCACAGTTCTGGGCATCTTTGAAATACCTATACAAACTTGTTCCTACATAATAACTTGCAACTTTGAATGAGAATGTGCTTGCTTACAGCAACGTGCTATATATTCTGAATGCCCGAATTGGGAATCTGTGTCAAAACTTTGTTAGGAATTATGTGATCCTTACTAGCTGGAAGTAAGGGAAATGTGGCATGAAATTATTTCTAATAGTTGGACACATACCAAGTTTAGCTCAGTTCTGGGCATCTTTGAAATACCTATACAAACTTGTTCCTACATAGTAACTTGCATCTTTGAACGAGAATGTGCTTGCTTGCAGCAACGTGCTATATGTTCTGAATGCCCGAATTGGGAATCTGTGTCAAAACTTTGTTAGGAATTATGTGATCCTTACTAGCTGGAAGTAAGGGAGATGGGGCATGAAGATATTTCTAGGAGTTGGAGACATACCATGTTTAGCTCAGTTCTGGGCATCTTTGAAATACCTATACAAACTTGTTCCTACATAGTAACTTGCATCTTTGAACGAGAATGTGCTTGCTTACAGCAACGTGCTATATGTTCTGAATGCCCGAATTGGGAATCTGTGTCAAAACTTTGTTAGGAATTATGTGATCCTTACTAGCTGGAAGTAAGGGAGAGGCTGAATGAAGTTATTTCTAGGAGTTGGACACATACCAAGTTTAGCTCAGTTCTGGGCATCTTTGAAATACCTATACAAACTTGTTCCTACATAGTAACTTGCAACTTTGAATGAGAATGTGCTTGCTTACAGCAACGTGCTATATGTTCTGAATGCTCGAATTGGGAATCTGTGTCAAATCTTTGTTAGGAATTATGTGATCCTTACTAGATGGAAGTAAGGGAGATGGGGCATGAAGTTATTTCTAGGAGTTGGAGACATACCAAGTTTAGCTCAGTTCTGGGCATCTTTGACATACCTATGCAAACTTGTTCCTACATAGTAACTTGCAACTTTGAATGAGAATGTGCTTGCTTACAGCAACGTGATATATGTTCTGAATGCCCGAATTGGGAATCTGTGTCAAAACTTTGTTAGGAATTATGTGATCCTTACTAGCTGGAAGTAAGGGAGATGGGGCATGAAGTTATTTCTAGGAGTTGCAGACATACCAAGTTTAGCTCAGTTCTGGGCATCTTTGAAAGTCCTATTCAAACTTGTTCCTACATAGTAACTTGCAACTTTGAATGAGAATGTGCTTGCTTACAGCAACGTGCTATATGTTCTGAATGCCCGAATTGGGAATCTGTGTCAAAACTTTGTTAGGAATTATGTGATCCTTACTAGATGAAAGTAAGGGAGTTGGGGCATGAAGTTATTTCTAGGAGTTGGAGACATACCCACTTTAGCTCTGTTCTGGCGATCTTTGAAAGTCCTGTACAAATTTGTTCCTAGATAGTAACTTGTAACTTTGAATGAGAAAGTGCTTGCTTACTGCAACGTGCTCTATGTTCTGAATGCCCGAATTGCGAATCTGTGTCAAAACTTTGTTAGAAAATATGTGATCCCTACTAGCTGGAAGTAAGGGAAATGGGGCATGAAGTTATTTCTAGGAGTTGGAGACATACCCACATTTGCTCACTTCTGGGGATCTTTGAAAGTCTTGCACAAACTTGTTCCTAGATATTTACTTGCAACTTTGAATGAGAAAGTGTTTGCTTGCAGAATCGTGGTATGTGTTCTGAATGCCCGAATTGGTAATCTGTGTCAAAACTTTGTTAGGAATTTTGTGATCCTTACTAGCTGGAAGTAAGGGAGATGGGGCATGAAGTTATTTCTAGGAGTTGGAGACATACCAAGTTTAGCTCAGTTCTGGGCATCTTTGAAATACCTATACAAACTTGTTCCTACATAGTAACTTGCAACTTTGAATGAGAATGTTCTTGCTTAGAGCAACGTGCTACATGTTCTGAATGCCCGAGTTGGGAATCTGTGTCAAAACTTTGTTAGGAATTATGTGATCCTTACTAGCTGGAAGTTAGGGAGATGGGGCATGAAGTTATTTCTAGGAGTTGCAGACATACAACGTTTAGCTCAGTTCTGGGCATCTTTGAAATACCTATACAAACTTGTTCCTACATAGTAACTTGCAACTTTGAATGAGAATGTGCTTGCTTACAGCAACGTGCTATATGTTCTGAATGCCCGAATTGGGAATCTGTGTCAAAACTTTGTTAGGAATTATGTGATCCTTACTAGCTGGAAGTAAGGGAGTTGGAGCATGAAGGTATTTCTAGGAGTTGGACACATACCAAGTTTAGCACAGTTCTGGGCATCTGTGAAATACCTATACAAACTTGTTCCTACATAGTAACTTGCAACTTTGAATGAGAATGTGCTTGCTTACAGCAACGTGCTATATGTTCTGAATGCCGGAATTGGGAATCTGTGTCAAATCATTGCTAGGAATTATGTGATCCTTACTAGATGGAAGTAAGGGAGATGGGGCATGAAGTTATTTCTAGGAGTTGGAGACATACCAAGTTTAGCTCAGTTCTGGGCATCTTTGAAATACCTATACAAACTTGTTCCTACATAGTAACTTGCAACTTTGAATGAGAATGTGCTTGCTTACAGCAACGTGCTATATGTTCTGAATGCCCGAATTGGGAATCTGTGTCAAAACTTTGTTAGGAATTATGTGATCCTTACTAGCTGGAAGTAAGGGAGATGGGGCATGAAGTTATTTCTAGGAGTTGGAGACATACAACGTTTAGCTCAGTTCTGGGCATCTTTGAAATACCTATACAAACTTGTTCCTACATAGTAACTTGCAATTTTGAATGAGAATGTGCTTGCTTACAGCAACGTGCTATATGTTCTGAATGTTCGAATTGGGAATCTGTGTCAAATCTTTGTTAGGAATTATGTGATCCTTACTAGATGGAAGTAAGGGAGATGGGGCATGAAGTTATTTCTAGGAGTTGGAGACATACCAAGTTTAGCTCAGTTCTGGGCATCTTTGACATACCTATGCAAACTTGTTCCTACATAGTAACTTGCAACTTTGAATGAGAATGTGCTTGCTTACAGCAACGTGATATATGTTCTGAATGCCCGAATTGGGAATCTGTGTCAAAACTTTGTTAGGAATTATGTGATCCTTACTAGCTGGAAGTAAGGGAGATGGGGCATGAAGTTATTTCTAGGAGTTGGAGACATACCAAGTTTAGCTCAGTTCTGGGCATCTTTGAAAGTCCTATTCAAACTTGTTCCTACATAGTAACTTGCAACTTTGAATGAGAATGTGCTTGCTTACAGCAATGTGCTATATGTTCTGAATGCCCGAATTGGGAATCTGTGTCAAAACTTTGTTAGGAATTATGTGATCCTTACTAGATGAAAGTAAGGGAGTTGGGGCATGAAGTTATTTCTAGGAGTTGGAGACATACCCACTTTAGCTCTGTTCTGGCGATCTTTGAAAGTCCTTTACAAATTTGTTCCTAGATAGTAACTTGTAACTTTGAATGAGAAAGTGCTTGCTTACTGCAACGTGCTCTATTTTCTGAATGCCCGAATTGCGAATCTGTGTCAAAACTTTGTTAGAAAATATGTGATCCCTACTAGCTGGAAGTAAGGGAAATGGGGCATGAAGTTATTTCTAGGAGTTGGAGACATATCCACATTTGCTCACTTCTGGGGATCTTTGAAAGTCTTGCACAAACTTGTTCCTAGATATTTACTTGCAACTTTGAATGAGAAAGTGTTTGCTTGCAGAATCGTGGTATGTGTTCTGAATGCCCGAATTGGTAATCTGTGTCAAATCTTTGTTAGGAATTTTGTGATCCTTACTAGCTGGAAGTAAGGGAGATGGGGCATGAAGTTATTTCTAGGAGTTGGAGACATACCAAGTTTAGCTCAGTTCTGGGAATCTTTGAAATACCTATACAAACTTGTTCCTACATAGTAACTTGCAACTTTGAATGAGAATGTTCTTGCTTACAGCAACGTGCTACATGTTCTGAATGCCCGAGTTGGGAATCTGTGTCAAAACTTTGTTAGGAATTATGTGATCCTTACTAGCTGGAAGTTAGGGAGATGGGGCATGAAGTTATTTCTAGGAGTTGCAGACATACAACGTTTAGCTCAGTTCTGGGCATCTTTGAAATACCTATACAAACTTGTTCCTACATAGTAACTTGCAACTTTGAATGAGAATGTGCTTGCTTACAGCAACGTGCTATATGTTCTGAATGCCCGAATTGGGAATCTGTGTCAAAACTTTGTTAGGAATTATGTGATCCTTACTAGCTGGAAGTAAGGGAGTTGGAGCATGAAGGTATTTCTAGGAGTTGGACACATACCAAGTTTAGCACAGTTCTGGGCATCTGTGAAATACCTATACAAACTTGTTCCTACATAGTAACTTGCAACTTTGAATGAGAATGTGCTTGCTTACAGCAACGTGCTATATGTTCTGAATGCCGGAATTGGGAATCTGTGTCAAATCATTGCTAGGAATTATGTGATCCTTACTAGCTGGAAGTAAGGGAGATGGGGCATGAAGTTATTTCTAGGAGTTGGAGACATACAACGTTTAGCTCAGTTCTGGGCATCTTTGAAATACCTATACAAACTTGTTCCTACATAGTAACTTGCAACTTTGAATGAGAATGTGCTTGCTTACAGCAACGTGCTATATGTTCTGAATGCCCGAATTGGGAATCTGTGTCAAAACTTTGTAAGGAATTGTGTGATCCTTACTAGATGGAAGTAAGGGAGATGGGGCATGAAGTTATTTCTAGGAGTTGGAGACATACAACGTTTAGCTCAGTTCTGGGCATCTTTGAAATACCTATACAAACTTGTTTCTACATAGTAACTTGCAACTTTGAATGAGAATGTGCTTGCTTACAGCAACGTGCTATATGTTCTGAATGCCCGAATAGGGAATCTGTGTCAAAACTTTGTTAGGAATTATGTGATGCTTACTAGCTGGAAGTAAGGGAGTTGGGGCATGAATGTATTTCTATGAGTTGGACACATACCAAGTTTAGCACAGTTCTGGGCATCTTTGAAATACCTATACAACCTTGTTCCTACATAATAACTTGCAACTTTGAATGAGAATGTGCTTGCTTACAGCAACGTGCTATATGTTCTGAATGCCCGAATTGGGAATCTGTGTCAAAACTTTGTTAGGAATTATGTGATCCTTACTAGCTGGAAGTAAGGGAAATGGGGCATGAAATTATTTCTAATAGTTGGACACATACCAAGTTTAGCTCAGTTCTGGGCATCTTTGAAATACCTATACAAACTTGTTCCTACATAGTAACTTGCATCTTTGAACGAGAATGTGCTTGCTTGCAGCAACGTGCTATATGTTCTGAATGCCCGAATTGGGAATCTGTGTCAAAACTTTGTTAGGAATTATGTGATCCTTACTAGCTGGAAGTAAGGGAGATGGGGCATGAAGTTATTTCTAGGAGTTGGAGACATACCAAGTTTAGCTCAGTTCTGGGCATCTTTGAAATACCTATACAAACTTGTTCCTACATAGTAACTTGCATCTTTGAACGAGAATGTGCTTGCTTACAGCAACGTGCTATATGTTCTGAATGCCCGAATTGGGAATCTGTGTCAAAACTTTGTTAGGAATTATGTGATCCTTACTAGCTGGAAGTAAGGGAGAGGCTGAATGAAGTTATTTCTAGGAGTTGGACACATACCAAGTTTAGCTCAGTTCTGGGCATCTTTGAAATACCTATACAAACTTGTTCCTACATAGTAACTTGCAACTTTGAATGAGAATGTGCTTGCTTACAGCAACGTGCTATATGTTCTGAATGCCCGAATTGGGAATCTGTGTCAAACTTTGTTAGGAATTATGTGATCCTTACTAGCTGGAAGTAAGGGAGATGGGGCATGAAGTTATTTCTAGGAGTTGGACACATACCAAGTTTAGCTCAGTTCTGGGCATCTTTGAAAAAACTATACAAACTTGTTCCTACATATTAACTGGCAACTTTGAATGATAATGTGCTTGCTTATAGCAACGTGCTATATGTTCTGAATGCCCGAATTGGGAATCTGTGTCAAAATTTGTTAGGAATTATGTGATCCTTACTAGCTGGAAGTATGGGAGTTGGGGCATGAAGGTATTTCTAGGAGTTGGAGACATACCAAGTTTAGCTCAGTTCTGGGCATCTTTGAAATACCTATACAAATTTGTTCCTACATATTAACTTGCAACTTTGAATGAGAATGTGCTTGCTTACAGCAACGTGCTATATGTTCTGAATGCTCGAATTGGGAATCTGTGTCAAAACTTTGTTAGGAATTATGTGATCCTTACTAGCTGGAAGTAAGGGAGTTGGGGCATGAAGGTATTTCTAGGAGTTGGACACATACCAAGTTTAGCACAGTTCTGGGAATCTTTGAAATACCTATACAAACTTGTTCCCACATAGTAACTTGCAACTTTGAATGAGAATGTGCTTGCTTACAGCAACGTGCTATATGTTCTGAATGCCCGAATTGGGAATCTGTGTCAAAACTTTGTTAGGAATTATGTGATCCTTACTAGCTGGAAGTAAGGGAGTTGGGGCATGAAGTTATTTCCAGAGGTAGGACACATACCAAGTTTAGCTCAGTTCTGGGCATCTTTGAAATACCTATACAAACTTGTTCCTACATAGTACCTTGCAACTTTGAATGAGAATGTGCTTGCTTACAGCAACGTGCTATATGTTCTGAATGCCCGAATTGGGAATCTGTGTCAAAACTTTGTTAGGAATTATGTGATCCTTAATAGCTGGAAATAAGGGAGATGGGGCATGAAGTTATTTCTAGGAGTTAGAGACATACAATTTTTAGCTCAGTTCTGGGCATCTTTGAAATACCTATACAAACTTGTTCCTACATAGTAACTTGCAACTTTGAATGAGAATGTGCTTGCTTACAGCAACGTGCTATATGTTCTGAATGCCCGAATTGGGAATCTGTGTCAAAACTTTGTTAGGAATTATGTGATCCTTACTAGCTGGAAGTAAGAGAGTTGGGGCATGAAGGTATTTCTAGGAGTTGGGCACATACCAAGTTTAACACAGTTCTGGGCATCTTTGAAATACCTATACAAACTTGTTCCTACATAGTAACTTGCAACTTTGAATGAGAATGTGCTTGCTTACAGCAACGTGCCATATGTTCTGAATGCCCGAATTGGGAATCTGTGTCAAAACTTTGTTAGGAATTATGTGATCCTTACTAGCTGGAAGTAAGGGAGATGGGGCATGAAGTTATTTCTAGGAGTTGGAGACATACCAAGTTTAGCTCAGTTCTGGGCATCTTTGAAAGTCCTATTCAAACTTGTTCCTACATAGTAACTTGCAACTTTGAATGAGAATGTGCTTGCTTACAGCAACGTGCTATATGTTCTGAATGCCCGAATTGGGAATCTGTGTCAAAACTTTGTTAGGAATTATGTGATCCTTACTAGATGAATGTAAGGGAGTTGGGGCATGAAGTTATTTCTAGGAGTTGGAGACATACCCACTTTAGCTCTGTTCTGGCGATCTTTGAAAGTCCTGTACAAATTTGTTCCTAGATAGTAACTTGTAACTTTGAATGAGAAAGTGCTTGCTTACTGCAACGTGCTCTATGTTCTGAATGCCCGAATTGCGAATCTGTGTCAAAACTTTGTTAGAAAATATGTGATCCCTACTAGCTGGAAGTAAGGGAAATGGGGCATGAAGTTATTTCTAGGAGTTGGAGACATACCCACATTTGCTCACTTCTGGGGATCTTTGAAAGTCTTGCACAAACTTGTTCCTAGATATTTACTTGCAACTTTGAATGAGAAAGTGTTTGCTTGCAGAATCGTGGTATGTGTTCTGAATGCCCGAATTGGTAATCTGTGTCAAAACTTTGTTAGGAATTTTGTGATCCTTACTAGCTGGAAGTAAGGGAGATGGGGCATGAAGTTATTTCTAGGAGTTGGAGACATACCAAGTTTAGCTCAGTTCTGGGCATCTTTGAAATACCTATACAAACTTGTTCCTACATAGTAACTTGCAACTTTGAATGAGAATGTTCTTGCTTACAGCAACGTGCTACATGTTCTGAATGCCCGAGTTGGGAATCTGTGTCAAAACTTTGTTAGGAATTATGTGATCCTTACTAGCTGGAAGTTAGGGAGATGGGGCATGAAGTTATTTCTAGGAGTTGCAGACATACAACGTTTAGCTCAGTTCTGGGCATCTTTGAAATACCTATACAAACTTGTTCCTACATAGTAACTTGCAACTTTGAATGAGAATGTGCTTGCTTACAGCAACGTGCTATATGTTCTGAATGCCCGAATTGGGAATCTGTGTCAAAACTTTGTTAGGAATTATGTGATCCTTACTAGCTGGAAGTAAGGGAGTTGGAGCATGAAGGTATTTCTAGGAGTTGGACACATACCAAGTTTAGCACAGTTCTGGGCATCTGTGAAATACCTATACAAACTTGTTCCTACATAGTAACTTGCAACTTTGAATGAGAATGTGCTTGCTTACAGCAACGTGCTATATGTTCTGAATGCCGGAATTGGGAATCTGTGTCAAATCATTGCTAGGAATTATGTGATCCTTACTAGCTGGAAGTAAGGGAGATGGGGCATGAAGTTATTTCTAGGAGTTGGAGACATACAACGTTTAGCTCAGTTCTGGGCATCTTTGAAATACCTATACAAACTTGTTCCTACATAGTAACTTGCAATTTTGAATGAGAATGTGCTTGCTTACAGCAACGTGCTATATTTTCTGAATGTTCGAATTGGGAATCTGTGTCAAATCTTTGTTAGGAATTATGTGATCCTTACTAGATGGAAGTAAGGGAGATGGGGCATGAAGTTATTTCTAGGAGTTGGAGACATACCAAGTTTAGCTCAGTTCTGGGCATCTTTGACATACCTATGCAAACTTGTTCCTACATAGTAACTTGCAACTTTGAATGAGAATGTGCTTGCTTACAGCAACGTGATATATGTTCTGAATGCCCGAATTGGGAATCTGTGTCAAAACTTTGTTAGGAATTATGTGATCCTTACTAGCTGGAAGTAAGGGAGATGGGGCATGAAGTTATTTCTAGGAGTTGGAGACATACCAAGTTTAGCTCAGTTCTGGGCATCTTTGAAAGTCCTATTCAAACTTGTTCCTACATAGTAACTTGCAACTTTGAATGAGAATGTGCTTGCTTACAGCAACGTGCTATATGTTCTGAATGCCCGAATTGGGAATCTGTGTCAAAACTTTGTTAGGAATTATGTGATCCTTACTAGATGAAAGTAAGGGAGTTGGGGCATGAAGTTATTTCTAGGAGTTGGAGACATACCCACTTTAGCTCTGTTCTGGCGATCTTTGAAAGTCCTGTACAAATTTGTTCCTAGATAGTAACTTGTAACTTTGAATGAGAAAGTGCTTGCTTACTGCAACGTGCTCTATTTTCTGAATGCCCGAATTGCGAATCTGTGTCAAAACTTTGTTAGAAAATATGTGATCCGTACTAGCTGGAAGTAAGGGAAATGGGGCATGAAGTTATTTCTAGGAGTTGGAGACATACCCACATTTGCTCACTTCTGGGGATCTTTGAAAGTCTTGCACAAACTTGTTCCTAGATATTTACTTGCAACTTTGAATGAGAAAGTGTTTGCTTGCAGAATCGTGGTATGTGTTCTGAATGCCCGAATTGGTAATCTGTGTCAAATCTTTGTTAGGAATTTTGTGATCCTTACTAGCTGGAAGTAAGGGAGATGGGGCATGAAGTTATTTCTAGGAGTTGGAGACATACCAAGTTTAGCTCAGTTCTGGGCATCTTTGAAATACCTATACAAACTTGTTCCTACATAGTAACTTGCAACTTTGAATGAGAATGTTCTTGCTTACAGCAACGTGCTACATGTTCTGAATGCCCGAGTTGGGAATCTGTGTCAAAACTTTGTTAGGAATTATGTGATCCTTACTAGCTGGAAGTTAGGGAGATGGGGCATGAAGTTATTTCTAGGAGTTGCAGACATACAACGTTTAGCTCAGTTCTGGGCATCTTTGAAATACCTATACAAACTTGTTCCTACATAGTAACTTGCAACTTTGAATGAGAATGTGCTTGCTTACAGCAACGTGCTATATGTTCTGAATGCCCGAATTGGGAATCTGTGTCAAAACTTTGTTAGGAATTATGTGATCCTTACTAGCTGGAAGTAAGGGAGTTGGAGCATGAAGGTATTTCTAGGAGTTGGACACATACCAAGTTTAGCACAGTTCTGGGCATCTGTGAAATACCTATACAAACTTGTTCCTACATAGTAACTTGCAACTTTGAATGAGAATGTGCTTGCTTACAGCAACGTGCTATATGTTCTGAATGCCGGAATTGGGAATCTGTGTCAAATCATTGCTAGGAATTATGTGATCCTTACTAGATGGAAGTAAGGGAGATGGGGCATGAAGTTATTTCTAGGAGTTGGAGACATACCAAGTTTAGCTCAGTTCTGGGCATCTTTGAAATACCTATACAAACTTGTTCCTACATAGTAACTTGCAACTTTGAATGAGAATGTGCTTGCTTACAGCAACGTGCTATATGTTCTGAATGCCCGAATTGGGAATCTGTGTCAAAACTTTGTTAGGAATTATGTGATCCTTACTAGCTGGAAGTAAGGGAGATGGGGCATGAAGTTATTTCTAGGAGTTGGAGACATACAACGTTTAGCTCAGTTCTGGGCATCTTTGAAATACCTATACAAACTTGTTCCTACATAGTAACTTGCAACTTTGAATGAGAATGTGCTTGCTTACAGCAACGTGCTATATGTTCTGAATGCCCGAATTGGGAATCTGTGTCAAAACTTTGTAAGGAATTGTGTGATCCTTACTAGATGGAAGTAAGGGAGATGGGGCATGAAGTTATTTCTAGGAGTTGGAGACATACAACGTTTAGCTCAGTTCTGGGCATCTTTGAAATACCTATACAAACTTGTTCCTACATAGTAACTTGCATCTTTGAACGAGAATGTGCTTGCTTGCAGCAACGTGCTATATGTTCTGAATGCCCGAATTGGGAATCT
Source organism: Diceros bicornis minor (assembly GCF_020826845.1). Lineage (NCBI taxonomy): Eukaryota > Metazoa > Chordata > Mammalia > Perissodactyla > Rhinocerotidae > Diceros > Diceros bicornis. The sequence goes on from NC_080758.1 coordinate 61,065,712, forward strand.
GTGTCAAAACTTTGTTAGGAATTATGTGATCCTTACTAGCTGGAAGTAAGGGAGATGGGGCATGAAGTTATTTCTAGGAGTTGGAGACATACCAAGTTTAGCTCAGTTCTGGGCATCTTTGAAATACCTATACAAACTTGTTCCTACATAGTAACTTGCATCTTTGAACGAGAATGTGCTTGCTTACAGCAACGTGCTATATGTTCTGAATGCCCGAATTGGGAATCTGTGTCAAAACTTTGTTAGGAATTAAGTGATCCTTAATAGCTGGAAGTAAGGGAGAGGCTGAATGAAGTTATTTCTAGGAGTTGGACACATACCAAGTTTAGCTCAGTTCTGGGCATCTTTGAAATACCTATACAAACTTGTTCCTACATAGTAACTTGCAACTTTGAATGAGAATGTGCTTGCTTACAGCAACGTGCTATATGTTCTGAATGCCCGAATTGGGAATCTGTGTCAAACTTTGTTAGGAATTATGTGATCCTTACTAGCTGGAAGTAAGGGAGATGGGGCATGAAGTTATTTCTAGGAGTTGGACACATACCAAGTTTAGCTCAGTTCTGGGCATCTTTGAAATAACTATACAAACTTGTTCCTACATATTAACTGGCAACTTTGAATGATAATGTGCTTGCTTATAGCAACGTGCTATATGTTCTGAATGCCCGAATTGGGAATCTGTGTCAAAATTTGTTAGGAATTATGTGATCCTTACTAGCTGGAAGTATGGGAGTTGGGGCATGAAGGTATTTCTAGGAGTTGGAGACATACCAAGTTTAGCTCAGTTCTGGGCATCTTTGAAATACCTATACAAATTTGTTCCTACATATTAACTTGCAACTTTGAATGAGAATGTGCTTGCTTACAGCAACGTGCTATATGTTCTGAATGCTCGAATTGGGAATCTGTGTCAAAACTTTGTTAGGAATTATGTGATCCTTACTAGCTGGAAGTAAGGGAGTTGGGGCATGAAGGTATTTCTAGGAGTTGGACACATACCAAGTTTAGCACAGTTCTGGGCATCTTTGAAATACCTATACAAACTTGTTCCCACATAGTAACTTGCAACTTTGAATGAGAATGTGCTTGCTTACAGCAACGTGCTATATGTTCTGAATGCCGGAATTGGGAATCTGTGTCAAATCATTGCTAGGAATTATGTGATCCTTACTAGCTGGAAGTAAGGGAGATGGGGCATGAAGTTATTTCTAGGAGTTGGAGACATACCAAGTTTAGCTCAGTTCTGGGCATCTTTGAAATACCTATACAAACTTGTTCCTACATAGTAACTTGCAATTTTGAATGAGAATGTGCTTGCTTACAGCAACGTGATATATGTTCTGAATGCCCGAATTGGGAATCTGTGTCAAAACTTTGTTAGGAATTATGTGATCCTTACTAGCTGGAAGTAAGGGAGATGGGGCATGAAGTTATTTCTAGGAGTTGGAGACATACCAAGTTTAGCTCAGTTCTGGGCATCTTTGAAAGTCCTATTCAAACTTGTTCCTACATAGTAACTTGCAACTTTGAATGAGAATGTGCTTGCTTACAGCAACGTGCTATATGTTCTGAATGCCCGAATTGGGAATCTGTGTCAAAACTTTGTTAGGAATTATGTGATCCTTACTAGATGAAAGTAAGGGAGTTGGGGCATGAAGTTATTTCTAGGAGTTGGAGACATACCCACTTTAGCTCTGTTCTGGCGATCTTTGAAAGTCCTGTACAAATTTGTTCCTAGATAGTAACTTGTAACTTTGAATGAGAAAGTGCTTGCTTACTGCAACGTGCTCTATTTTCTGAATGCCCGAATTGCGAATCTGTGTCAAAACTTTGTTAGAAAATATGTGATCCGTACTAGCTGGAAGTAAGGGAAATGGGGCATGAAGTTATTTCTAGGAGTTGGAGACATACCCACATTTGCTCACTTCTGGGGATCTTTGAAAGTCTTGCACAAACTTGTTCCTAGATATTTACTTGCAACTTTGAATGAGAAAGTGTTTGCTTGCAGAATCGTGGTATGTGTTCTGAATGCCCGAATTGGTAATCTGTGTCAAATCTTTGTTAGGAATTTTGTGATCCTTACTAGCTGGAAGTAAGGGAGATGGGGCATGAAGTTATTTCTAGGAGTTGGAGACATACCAAGTTTAGCTCAGTTCTGGGCATCTTTGAAATACCTATACAAACTTGTTCCTACATAGTAACTTGCAACTTTGAATGAGAATGTTCTTGCTTACAGCAACGTGCTACATGTTCTGAATGCCCGAGTTGGGAATCTGTGTCAAAACTTTGTTAGGAATTATGTGATCCTTACTAGCTGGAAGTTAGGGAGATGGGGCATGAAGTTATTTCTAGGAGTTGCAGACATACAACGTTTAGCTCAGTTCTGGGCATCTTTGAAATACCTATACAAACTTGTTCCTACATAGTAACTTGCAACTTTGAATGAGAATGTGCTTGCTTACAGCAACGTGCTATATGTTCTGAATGCCCGAATTGGGAATCTGTGTCAAAACTTTGTTAGGAATTATGTGATCCTTACTAGCTGGAAGTAAGGGAGTTGGAGCATGAAGGTATTTCTAGGAGTTGGACACATACCAAGTTTAGCACAGTTCTGGGCATCTGTGAAATACCTATACAAACTTGTTCCTACATAGTAACTTGCAACTTTGAATGAGAATGTGCTTGCTTACAGCAACGTGCTATATGTTCTGAATGCCGGAATTGGGAATCTGTGTCAAATCATTGCTAGGAATTATGTGATCCTTACTAGATGGAAGTAAGGGAGATGGGGCATGAAGTTATTTCTAGGAGTTGGAGACATACCAAGTTTAGCTCAGTTCTGGGCATCTTTGAAATACCTATACAAACTTGTTCCTACATAGTAACTTGCAACTTTGAATGAGAATGTGCTTGCTTACAGCAACGTGCTATATGTTCTGAATGCCCGAATTGGGAATCTGTGTCAAAACTTTGTTAGGAATTATGTGATCCTTACTAGCTGGAAGTAAGGGAGATGGGGCATGAAGTTATTTCTAGGAGTTGGAGACATACAACGTTTAGCTCAGTTCTGGGCATCTTTGAAATACCTATACAAACTTGTTCCTACATAGTAACTTGCAACTTTGAATGAGAATGTGCTTGCTTACAGCAACGTGCTATATGTTCTGAATGCCCGAATTGGGAATCTGTGTCAAAACTTTGTAAGGAATTGTGTGATCCTTACTAGATGGAAGTAAGGGAGATGGGGCATGAAGTTATTTCTAGGAGTTGGAGACATACAACGTTTAGCTCAGTTCTGGGCATCTTTGAAATACCTATACAAACTTGTTCCTACATAGTAACTTGCATCTTTGAACGAGAATGTGCTTGCTTGCAGCAACGTGCTATATGTTCTGAATGCCCGAATTGGGAATCTGTGTCAAAACTTTGTTAGGAATTATGTGATCCTTACTAGCTGGAAGTAAGGGAGATGGGGCATGAAGTTATTTCTAGGAGTTGGAGACATACCAAGTTTAGCTCAGTTCTGGGCATCTTTGAAATACCTATACAAACTTGTTCCTACATAGTAACTTGCATCTTTGAACGAGAATGTGCTTGCTTACAGCAACGTGCTATATGTTCTGAATGCCCGAATTGGGAATCTGTGTCAAAACTTTGTTAGGAATTAAGTGATCCTTACTAGCTGGAAGTAAGGGAGAGGCTGAATGAAGTTATTTCTAGGAGTTGGACACATACCAAGTTTAGCTCAGTTCTGGGCATCTTTGAAATACCTATACAAACTTGTTCCTACATAGTAACTTGCAACTTTGAATGAGAATGTGCTTGCTTACAGCAACGTGCTATATGTTCTGAATGCCCGAATTGGGAATCTGTGTCAAACTTTGTTAGGAATTATGTGATCCTTACTAGCTGGAAGTAAGGGAGATGGGGCATGAAGTTATTTCTAGGAGTTGGACACATACCAAGTTTAGCTCAGTTCTGGGCATCTTTGAAATAACTATACAAACTTGTTCCTACATATTAACTGGCAACTTTGAATGATAATGTGCTTGCTTATAGCAACGTGCTATATGTTCTGAATGCCCGAATTGGGAATCTGTGTCAAAATTTGTTAGGAATTATGTGATCCTTACTAGCTGGAAGTATGGGAGTTGGGGCATGAAGGTATTTCTAGGAGTTTGAGACATACCAAGTTTAGCTCAGTTCTGGGCATCTTTGAAATACCTATACAAATTTGTTCCTACATATTAACTTGCAACTTTGAATGAGAATGTGCTTGCTTACAGCAACGTGCTATATGTTCTGAATGCTCGAATTGGGAATCTGTGTCAAAACTTTGTTAGGAATTATGTGATCCTTACTAGCTGGAAGTAAGGGAGTTGGGGCATGAAGGTATTTCTAGGAGTTGGACACATACCAAGTTTAGCACAGTTCTGGGCATCTTTGAAATACCTATACAAACTTGTTCCCACATAGTAACTTGCAACTTTGAATGAGAATGTGCTTGCTTACAGCAACGTGCTATATGTTCTGAATGCCCGAATTGGGAATCTGTGTCAAAACTTTGTTAGGAATTATGTGATCCTTACTAGCTGGAAGTAAGGGAGTTGGGGCATGAAGTTATTTCCAGAGGTAGGACACATACCAAGTTTAGCTCAGTTCTGGGCATCTTTGAAATACCTATACAAACTTGTTCCTACATAGTAACTTGCAACTTTGAATGAGAATGTGCTTGCTTACAGCAACGTGCTATATGTTCTGAATGCCCGAATTCGGAATCTGTGTCAAAACTTTGTTAGGAATTATGTGATCCTTACTAGCTGGAAGTAAGAGAGTTGGGGCATGAAGGTATTTCTAGGAGTTGGGCACATACCAAGTTTAACACAGTTCTGGGCATCTTTGAAATACCTATACAAACTTGTTCCTACATAGTAACTTGCAACTTTGAATGAGAATGTGCTTGCTTACAGCAACGTGCCATATGTTCTGAATGCCCTAATTGGGAATCTGTGTCAAAACTTTGTTAGGAATTATGTGATCCTTACAAGCTGAAAGTAAGGGAGATGGGGCATGAAGTTATTTCTAGGAGTTGGACACATACCAAGTTTAGCTCAGTTCTGGGCATCTTTGAAATACCTATACAAACTTGTTCCTACATAGCAACTTGCAACTTTGAATGAGAAGGTGCTTGCTTACAGCAACGTGCTATATGTTCTGAAAGACCGAATTGGGAATCTGTGTCAAAACTTTGTTAGAAATTATGTGATCCTTAATAGCTGGAAGTAAGGGAGATGGAGCATGAAGTTATTTCTAGGAGTTGGAGACATACCAAGATTAGCTCAGTTCTGGGCATCTTTGAAATACCTATACAAACTTGTTCCTCCATAGTAACTTGCAACATTGAATGAGAATGTGCTTGCTTACAGCAACGTGCTATAGGTTCTGAATGCCCGAATTGGGAATCTGTGTCAAAACATTGTTAGGAATTATGTGATCCTTACCAGCTGGAAGTAAGGGAGTTGGGGCATGAAGTTATTTCTAGGAGTTGGACACATACCAAGTTTAGCTCAGTTCTGGGCATCTTTGAAATACCTATACAAACTTGTTCCTACATAGTAACTTGCAACTTTGAATGAGAATGTGCTTGCTTGCAGCAACGTGCTATATGTTCTGAATGCCCGAATTGGGAATCTGTGTCAAAACTTTGTTAGGAATTATGTGATGCTTACTAGCTGGAAGTAAGGAAGTTGGGGCATGAATGTATTTCTAGGAGTTGGACACATACCAACTTTAGCACAGTTCTGGGCATCTTTGAAATACCTATACAAACTTGTTCCTACATAGTAACTTGCAACTTTGAATGAAAATGTGCTTGCTTACAGCAACGTGCCATATGTTCTGAATGCCCGAATTGGGAATCTGTGTCAAAACTTTGTTAGGAATTATGTGATCCTTACTAGCTGTAAGTAAGGGAAATGGGGCATGAAATTATTTCTAATAGTTGGACACATACCAAGTTTAGCTCAGTTCTGGGCATCTTTGAAATACCTATACAAACTTGTTCCTACATAGTAACTTGCAACTTTGAATGAGAATGTGCTTACTTACAGCAACGTGCTATATGTTCTGAATGCCCGAATTGGGAATCTGAGTCAAAACTTTGTTAGAAACTATGTGATCCTTACTAGCTGGAAGTAAGGGAGATGGGGACTGAAGTTATTTCTAGGAGTTGGAGACATACAACGTTTAGCTCAGTTCTGGGCATCTTTGAAATACCTATACAAACTTGTTCCTACATAGCAACTTGCAACTTTGAATGAGAAGGTGCTTGCTTACAGCAACGTGCTATATGTTCTGAAAGACCGAATTGGGAATCTGTGTCAAAACTTTGTTAGAAATTATGTGATCCTTACTAGCTGGAAGTAAGGGAGATGGAGCATGAAGTTATTTCTAGGAGTTGGAGACATACCAAGATTAGCTCAGTTCTGGGCATCTTTGAAATACCTATACAAACTTGTTCCTCCATAGTAACTTGCAACATTGAATGAGAATGTGCTTGCTTACAGCAACGTGCTATAGGTTCTGAATGCCCGAATTGGGAATCTGTGTCAAAACATTGTTAGGAATTATGTGATCCTTACCAGCTGGAAGTAAGGGAGTTGGGGCATGAAGTTATTTCTAGGAGTTGGACACATACCAAGTTTAGCTCAGTTCTGGGCATCTTTGAAATACCTATACAAACTTGTTCCTACATAGTAACTTGCAACTTTGAATGAGAATGTGCTTGCTTGCAGCAACGTGCTATATGTTCTGAATGCCCGAATTGGGAATCTGTGTCAAAACTTTGTTAGGAATTATGTGATGCTTACTAGCTGGAAGTAAGGGAGTTGGGGCATGAATGTATTTCTAGGAGTTGGACACATACCAAGTTTAGCACAGTTCTGGGCATCTTTGAAATACCTATACAAACTTGTTCCTACATAGTAACTTGCAACTTTGAATGAAAATGTGCTTGCTTACAGCAACGTGCTATATGTTCTGAATGCCCGAATTGGGAATCTGTGTCAAAACTTTGTTAGGAATTATGTGATCCTTACTAGCTGTAAGTAAGGGAAATGGGGCATGAAATTATTTCTAATAGTTGGACACACACCAAGTTTAGCTCAGTTCTGGGCATCTTTGAAATACCTATACAAACTTGTTCCTACATAGTAACTTGCAACTTTGAATGAGAATGTGCTTACTTACAGCAACGTGCTATATGTTCTGAATGCCCGAATTGGGAATCTGAGTCAAAACTTTGTTAGAAACTATGTGATCCTTACTAGCTGGAAGTAAGGGAGATGGGGACTGAAGTTATTTCTAGGAGTTGGAGACATACAACGTTTAACTCAGTTCTGGGCATCTTTGAAATACCTATACAAACTTGTTCCTACATAGTAACTTGCATCTTTGAATGAGAATGTGCTTGCTTGCAGCAACGTGCTATATGTTCTGAATGCCCGAATTGGGAATCTGTGTCAAAACTTTTTTAGGAATTATGTGATCCTTACTAGCTGGAAGTAAGGGAGATGGGGCATGAAGTTATTTCTAGGAGTTGGAGACATACCAAGTTTAGCTCAGTTCTGGGCATCTTTGAAATACCTATACAAACTTGTTCCTACATAGTAACTTGCATCTTTGAACGAGAATGTGCTTGCTTACAGCAACGTGCTATATGATCTGAATGCCCGAATTGGGAATTTGTGTCAAAACTTTGTTAGGAATTATGTGATCCTTTCTAGCTGGAAGTAAGGGAGAGGCTGAATGAAGTTATTTCTAGGAGTTGGACACATACCAAGTTTAGCTCAGTTCTGGGCATCTTTGAAATACCTATACAAACTTGTTCCTACATAGTAACTTGCAACTTTGAATGAGAATGTGCTTGCTTACAGCAACGTGCTATATGTTCTGAATGCTCGAATTGGGAATCTGTGTCAAAACTTTGTTAGGAATTATGTGATCCTTACTAGCTGGAAGTAAGGGAGTTGGGGCATGAAGGTATTTCTAGGAGTTGGACACATACCAAGTTTAGCACAGTTCTGGGCATCTTTGAAATACCTATACAAACTTGTTCCCACATAGTAACTTGCAACTTTGAATGAGAATGTGCTTGCTTACAGCAACGTGCTATAGGTTCTGAATGCCCGAATTGGGAATCTGTGTCAAAACTTTGTTAGGAATTATGTGATCCTTACTAGCTGGAAGTAAGGGAGTTGGGGCATGAAGTTATTTCCAGAGGTAGGACACATACCAAGTTTAGCTCAGTTCTGGGCATCTTTGAAATACCTATACAAACTTGTTCCTACATAGTAACTTGCAACTTTGAATGAGAATGTGCTTGCTTACAGCAACGTGCTATATGTTCTGAATGCCCGAATTGGGAATCTGTGTCAAAACTTTGTTAGGAATTATGTGATCCTTAATAGCTGGAAATAAGGGAGATGGGGCATGAAGTTATTTCTAGGAGTTAGAGACATACAATTTTTAGCTCAGTTCTGGGCATCTTTGAAATACCTATACAAACTTGTTCCTACATAGTAACTTGCAACTTTGAATGAGAATGTGCTTGCTTACAGCAACGTGCTATATGTTCTGAATGCCCGAATTGGGAATCTGTGTCAAAACTTTGTTAGGAATTATGTGATCCTTACTAGCTGGAAGTAAGAGAGTTGGGGCATGAAGGTATTTCTAGGAGTTGGACACATACCAAGTTTAGCTCAGTTCTGGGCATCTTTGAAATACCTATACAAACTTGTTCCTACATAGTAACTTGCATCTTTGAATGAGAATGTGCTTGCTTACAGCAACGTGCTATATGTTCTCAATGCCCGAATTGGGAATCTGTGTCAAAACTTTGTTAGGAATTATGTGATCCTTACTAGCTGGAAGTAAGGGAGATGGGGCATGAAGTTATTTCTAGGATTTGGAGACATACCAAGTTTAGCTCAGTTCTGGGCATCTTTGAAATACCTATACAAACTTGTTCCTACATAGTAACTTGCAACTTTGAATGAGAATGTGCTTGTTTCCAGCAACGTGCTATATGTTCTGAATGCCCGAATTGGGAATCTGTGTCAAAACTCTGTTAGGAATTATGTGATCCTTACTAGCTGGAAGTAAGGGAGATGGGGCATGAAATTATTTCCAGGAGTGGGACACATACCAAGTTTAGCTCAGTTCTGGGCATCTTTGAAATACCTATACAAACTTGTTCCTACATAGTAACTTGCAACTTTGAATGAGAATGTGCTTGCTTACAGCAACGTGCTATATGTTCTGAATGCCCGAATTGGGAATCTGTGTCATAACTTTGTTAGAAATTATGTGATCCTTACTAGCTGGAAGTAAGGGAGATGGGGCATGAAGTTATTTCTAGGAGTTGGAGACATACCAAGTTTAGCTCAGTTCTGGGCATCTTTGAAATACCTATACAAACTTGTTCCTACATAGTAACTTGCAACTTTGAATGAGAATGTGCTTGCTTACAGCAACGTGCTATATGTTCTGAATGCCCGAATTGGGAATCTGTGTCAAAACTTTGTTAGGAATTATGTGATCCTTACTAGCTGGAAGTAAGGGAGTTGGGGCATGAAGTTATTTCTAGGAGTTGGACACATACAACGTTTAGCTCAGTTCTGGGCATCTTTGAAATACCTATACAAACTTGTTCCTACATAGTAACTTGCAACTTTGAATGAGAATGTGCTTACTTGCAGCAACGTGCTATATGTTCTGAATGCCCGAATGGGGAATCTTTGTCAAAACTTTGTTAGGAATTATGTGATCCTTACTAGCTGGAAGTAAGGGAGATGGGGCATGAATTTATTTCTAGGAGTTGGAGACATACCAGGTTTAGCTCAGTTCTGGGCATCTTTGAAATACCTATACAAACTTGTTCCTACATAGTAACTTGCATCTTTGAATGAGAATGTGCTTTCTTACAGCAACGTGCTATATGTTCTGAATGCCCCAATTGGGAATCTGTGTCAAAACTTTGTTAGGATTTATGTGATCCTTACTAGATGGAAGTAAGGGAGATGGGACATGAAGTTATTTCTAGGAGTTGGAGACATAGAACGTTTAGCTCAGTTCTGGGCATCTTTGAAATACCTATACAAACTTGTTCCTACATAGTAACTTGCAACTTTGAATGAGAATGTGCTTGCTTACAGCAACGTGCTATATGTTCTGAATGCCCGAATTGGGAATCTGTGTCAAAACTTTGTTAGGAATTATGTGATCCTTACTAGCTGAAAGTAAGGGAGATGGGGCATGAAGTTATTTCTAGGAGTTGGACACATACCAAGTTTAGCTCAGTTCTGGGGATCTTTGAAATACCTATACAAACTTTTTCCTACATAGTAACTTGCAACTTTGAATGAGAATGTGCTTGCTTACAGCAACGTGCTATATGTTCTGAATGCCCGAATTGGGAATCTGTGTCAAAACTTTGTAAGGAATTATGTGATCCTTCCTAGCTGGAAGTAAGGGAGATGGGGCATGAAGTTATTTCCAGAGGTAGGACACATACCAAGTTTAGCTCAGTTCTGGGCATCTTTGAAATACCTATACAAACTTGTTCCTACATAGTAACTTGCAACTTTGAATGAGAATGTGCTTGCTTACAGCAACGTGCTATATGTTCTGAATGCCCGAATTGGGAATCTGTGTCAAAACTTTGTTAGGAATTATGTGATCCTTACTAGCTGGAAGTAAGGGAGATGGGGCATGTATTTATTTCTAGGAGTTGGAGACATACCAAGTTTAGCTCAGTTCTGGGCATCTTTGAAATACCTATACAAACTTGTTCCTACATAGTAACTTGCATCTTTGAATGAGAATGTGCTTGCTTACAGCAACGTGCTATATGTTCTGAATGCCCGAATTGGGAATCTGTGTCAAAACTTTGTTAGGAATTATGTGATCCTTACTAGATGGAAGTAAGGGAGATGGGACATGAAGTTATTTCTAGGAGTTGGAGACATAGAACGTTTAGCTCAGTTCTGGGCATCTTTGAAATACCTATACAAACTTGTTCCTACATAGTAACTTGCAACTTTGAATGAGAATGTGCTTGCTTACAGCAACGTGCTATATGTTCTGAATGCCCGAATTGGGAATCTGTGTCAAAACTTTGTTAGGAATTATGTGATCCATACTAGCTGGAAGTAAGGGAGATGGGGCATGAAGTTATTTCTAGTAGTTGGACACATACCAAGTTTAGCTCAGTTCTGGGCATCTTTGAAATACCTATACAAACTTGTTCCTACATAGTAACTTGCAACTTTGAATGAGAATGTGCTTGCTTACAGCAACGTGCTATAAGTTCTGAATGCCCGAATTGGGAATCTGTGTCAAAACTTTGTTAGGAATTATGTGATCCTTACTAGCTGGAAGTAAGGGAGATTGGGCATGAAGTTATTTTCAGAGGTAGGACACATACCAAGTTTAGCTTAGTTCTGGGCATCTTTGAAATACCTATATAAACTCGTTCCTACATAGTAACTTGCAACTTTGAATGAGAATGTGCTTGCTTACAGCAACGTGCTATATGTTCTGAATGCCCGAATTGGGAATCTGTGTCAAAACTTTGTTAGGAATTATGTGATCCTTACTAGCTGGAAGTAAGGGAGATGGGGCATGAAGTTATTTCTAGGAGTTGGAGATATACAACGTTTAGCTCAGTTCTGGGCATCTTTGAAATACCTATACAAACTTGTTCCTACATAGTAACTTGCAACTTTGAATGAGAATGTGTTGCTTACAGCAATGTGCTATATGTTCTGAATGCCCGAATTGGGAATCTGTGTCAAAACTTTGTTAGGAATTATGTGATCCTTACTAGCTGGAAGTAAGGGAGTTGGGGCATGAAATTATTTCTAGGAGTTGGACACATACCAAGTTTAGCTCAGTTCTGGGCATCTTTGAAATACCTATACAAACTTGTTCCTACATAGTAACTTGCACCTTTGAATGAGAATGTGCTTGCTTACAGCAACGTGCTATATGTTCTGAATGCCGGAATTGGGAATCTGTGTCAAATCTTTGTTAGGAATTATGTGATCCTTACTAGCTGGAAGTAAGGGAGATGGGGCATGAAGCTATTTCTTGGAGTTGGAGACATACAACGTTTAGCTCAGTTCTGGGCATCTTTGAAATACCTATACAAACTTGTTCCTACATAGTAACTTGCAACTTTGAATGAGAATGTGCTTGCTTACAGCAACGTGATATATGTTCTGAATGCACGAATTGGGAATCTGTGTCAAAACTTTGTAAGGAATTATGTGATCCTTACTAGCTGGAAGTAAGGGAGATGGGGCATGAAGTTATTTCTAGGAGTTGTAGACATACCAAGTTTAGCTCAGTTCTGGGCATCTTTGAAATACCTATACAAACTTGTTCCTACATATTAACTGGCAACTTTGTATGAGAATGTGCTTGCTTACAGCAACGTGCTATATGTTCTGAATGCCCGAATTGGGAATCTGTGTCAAAATTTGTTAGGAATTATATGATCCTTACTAGCTGGAAGTAAGGGAGTTGGGGCATGAAGGTATTTCTAGGAGTTGGAGACATACCAACTTTAGTTCAGTTCTGGGCATCTTTGAAATACCTATACAAACTTGTTCCTACATAGTAACTTGGAACTTTGAATGAGAATGTGCTTGCTTACAGCAACGTGCTATATGTTCTGAATGCCCGAATTTGGAATCTGTGTCAAAACTTTGTTAGGAATAATGTGATCCCTACTAGCTGGAAGTAAGGGAGTTGGGGCATGAAGTTATTTCTAGGAGTTGGACACATACCAAGTTTAGCTCAGTTCTGGGCATCTTTGAAATACCTATACAAACTTGTTCCTACATAGTTACTTGCAACTTTTAATGAGAATGTGCTTGCTAACAGCAACATGCTATATGTTCTGAATGCCCGAATTGGGAATCTGTGTAAATCTTTCTGAAATTATGTGATCCTTACTAGATGGAAGTAAGGGAGATGGGGCATGAAGTTATTTCTAGGAGTTGGAGACATACCAAGTTTAACTCAGTTCTGGGCATCATTGAAATACCTATACAAACTTGTTCCTACCTATTAACTTGCAACTTTGAATGAGAATGTGCTTGCTTACAGCAACGTGCTATAGGTTCTGAATGCCCGAATTGGGAATCTGTGTCAAAACTTTGTTAGGCATTATGTGATCCTTACTTGCTTTAAGTAAGGGAGTTGGGTCATGAAGTTATTTCTAGGAGTTGGACACATACCAAGTTTAGCTCAGTTCTGGGCATCTTTGAAATACCTATACAAACTTGTTCCTACATAGTAACTTGCAACTTTGAATGAGAATGTGCTTGCTTGCAGCAACGTGCTATATGTTCTGAATGCCCTAATTGGGAATCTGTGTCAAAACTTTGTTAGGAATTATGTGATCCTTACTAGCTGGAAGTAAGGGAGATGGGGCATGAAGTTATTTCTAGGAGTTGGAGACATACCAAGTTTAGCTCAGTTCTGGGCATCTTTGAAATACCTATACAAACTTGTTCCTACATAGTAACTTGCATCTTTGAACGAGAATGTGCTTGCTTGCAGCAACGTGCTATATGTTCTGAATGCCCGAATTGGGAATCTGTGTCAAAACTTTGTTAGGAATTATGTGATCCTTACTAGCTGGAAGTAAGGGAGATGGGGCATGAAGTTATTTCTAGGAGTTGGAGACATACCAAGTTTAGCTCAGTTCTGGGCATCTTTGAAATACCTATACAAACTTGTTCCTACATAGTAACTTGCATCTTTGAATGAGAATGTGCTTGCTTACAGCAACGTGCTATATGTTCTGAATGCCCGAATTGGGAATCTGTGTCAAAACTTTGTTAGGAATTAAGTGATCCTTACTAGCTGGAAGTAAGGGAGAGGCTGAATGAAGTTATTTCTAGGAGTTGGACACATACCAAGTTTAGCTCAGTTCTGGGCATCTTTGAAATACCTATACAAACTTGTTCCTACATAGTAACTTGCAACTTTGAATGAGAATGTGCTTGCTTACAGCAACGTGCTATATGTTCTGAATGCCCGAATTGGAAATCTGTGTCAAACTTTGTTAGGAATTATGTGATCCTTACTAGCTGGAAGTAAGGGAGATGGGGCATGAAGTTATTTCTAGGAGTTGGACACATACCAAGTTTAGCTCAGTTCTGGGCATCTTTGAAATAACTATACAAACTTGTTCCTACATATTAACTGGCAACTTTGAATGATAATGTGCTTGCTTATAGCAACGTGCTATATGTTCTGAATGCCCGAATTGGGAATCTGTGTCAAAATTTGTTAGGAATTATGTGATCCTTACTAGCTGGAAGTATGGGAGTTGGGGCATGAAGGTATTTCTAGGAGTTGGAGACATACCAAGTTTAGCTCAGTTCTGGGCATCTTTGAAATACCTATACAAATTTGTTCCTACATATTAACTTGCAACTTTGAATGAGAATGTGCTTGCTTACAGCAACGTGCTATATGTTCTGAATGCTCGAATTGGGAATCTGTGTCAAAACTTTGTTAGGAATTATGTGATCCTTACTAGCTGGAAGTAAGGGAGTTGGGGCATGAAGGTATTTCTAGGAGTTGGACACATACCAAGTTTAGCACAGTTCTGGGCATCTTTGAAATACCTATACAAACTTGTTCCCACATAGTAACTTGCAACTTTGAATGAGAATGTGCTTGCTTACAGCAACGTGCTATATGTTCTGAATGCCCGAATTGGGAATCTGTGTCAAAACTTTGTTAGGAATTATGTGATCCTTACTAGCTGGAAGTAAGGGAGTTGGGGCATGAAGTTATTTCCAGAGGTAGGACACATACCAAGTTTAGCTCAGTTCTGGGCATCTTTGAAATACCTATACAAACTTGTTCCTACATAGTAACTTGCAACTTTGAATGAGAATGTGCTTGCTTACAGCAACGTGCTATATGTTCTGAATGCCCGAATTGGGAATCTGTGTCAAAACTTTGTTAGGAATTATGTGATCCTTAATAGCTGGAAATAAGGGAGATGGGGCATGAAGTTATTTCTAGGAGTTAGAGACATACAATTTTTAGCTCAGTTCTGGGCATCTTTGAAATACCTATACAAACTTGTTCCTACATAGTAACTTGCAACTTTGAATGAGAATGTGCTTGCTTACAGCAACGTGCTATATGTTCTGAATGCCCGAATTGGGAATCTGTGTCAAAACTTTGTTAGGAATTATGTGATCCTTACTAGCTGGAAGTAAGAGAGTTGGGGCATGAAGGTATTTCTAGGAGTTGGGCACATACCAAGTTTAACACAGTTCTGGGCATCTTTGAAATACCTATACAAACTTGTTCCTACATAGTAACTTGCAACTTTGAATGAGAATGTGCTTGCTTACAGCAACGTGCCATATGTTCTGAATGCCCTAATTGGGAATCTGTGTCAAAACTTTGTTAGGAATTATGTGATCCTTACAAGCTGAAAGTAAGGGAGATGGGGCATGAAGTTATTTCTAGGAGTTGGACACATACCAAGTTGAGCTCAGTTCTGGGCATCTTTGAAATACCTATACAAACTTGTTCCTACATAGCAACTTGCAACTTTGAATGAGAAGGTGCTTGCTTACAGCAACGTGCTATATGTTCTGAAAGACCGAATTGGGAATCTGTGTCAAAACTTTGTTAGAAATTATGTGATCCTTACTAGCTGGAAGTAAGGGAGATGGAGCATGAAGTTATTTCTAGGAGTTGGAGACATACCAAGATTAGCTCAGTTCTGGGCATCTTTGAAATACCTATACAAACTTGTTCCTCCATAGTAACTTGCAACATTGAATGAGAATGTGCTTGCTTACAGCAACGTGCTATAGGTTCTGAATGCCCGAATTGGGAATCTGTGTCAAAACATTGTTAGGAATTATGTGATCCTTACCAGCTGGAAGTAAGGGAGTTGGGGCATGAAGTTATTTCTAGGAGTTGGACACATACCAAGTTTAGCTCAGTTCTGGGCATCTTTGAAATACCTATACAAACTTGTTCCTACATAGTAACTTGCAACTTTGAATGAGAATGTGCTTGCTTGCAGCAACGTGCTATATGTTCTGAATGCCCGAATTGGGAATCTGTGTCAAAACTTTGTTAGGAATTATGTGATGCTTACTAGCTGGAAGAAAGGGAGTTGGGGCATGAATGTATTTCTAGGAGTTGGACACATACCAAGTTTAGCACAGTTCTGGGCATCTTTGAAATACCTATACAAACTTGTTCCTACATAGTAACTTGCAACTTTGAATGAAAATGTGCTTGCTTACAGCAACGTGCTATATGTTCTGAATGCCCGAATTGGGAATCTGTGTCAAAACTTTGTTAGGAATTATGTGATCCTTACAAGCTGTAAGTAAGGGAAATGGGGCATGAAATTATTTCTAATAGTTGGACACATACCAAGTTTAGCTCAGTTCTGGGCATCTTTGAAATACCTATACAAACTTGTTCCTACATAGTAACTTGCAACTTTGAATGAGAATGTGCTTACTTACAGCAACGTGCTATATGTTCTGAATGCCCGAATTGGGAATCTGAGTCAAAACTTTGTTAGAAACTATGTGATCCTTACTAGCTGGAAGTAAGGGAGATGGGGACTGAAGTTATTTCTAGGAGTTGGAGACATACAACGTTTAGCTCAGTTCTGGGCATCTTTGAAATACCTATACAAACTTGTTCCTACATAGTAACTTGCATCTTTGAATGAGAATGTGCTTGCTTGCAGCAACGTGCTATATGTTCTGAATGCCCGAATTGGGAATCTGTGTCAAAACTTTTTTAGGAATTATGTGATCCTTACTAGCTGGAAGTAAGGGAGATGGGGCATGAAGTTATTTCTAGGAGTTGGAGACATACCAAGTTTAGCTCAGTTCTGGGCATCTTTGAAATACCTATACAAACTTGTTCCTACATAGTAACTTGCATCTTTGAACGAGAATGTGCTTGCTTACAGCAACGTGCTATATGTTCTGAATGCCCGAATTGGGAATTTGTGTCAAAACTTTGTTAGGAATTATGTGATCCTTACTAGCTGGAAGTAAGGGAGAGGCTGAATGAAGTTATTTCTAGGAGTTGGACACATACCAAGTTTAGCTCAGTTCTGGGCATCTTTGAAATACCTATACAAACTTGTTCCTACATAGTAACTTGCAACTTTGAATGAGAATGTGCTTGCTTACAGCAACGTGCTATATGTTCTGAATGCTCGAATTGGGAATCTGTGTCAAAACTTTGTTAGGAATTATGTGATCCTTACTAGCTGGAAGTAAGGGAGTTGGGGCATGAAGGTATTTCTAGGAGTTGGACACATACCAAGTTTAGCACAGTTCTGGGCATCTTTGAAATACCTATACAAACTTGTTCCCACATAGTAACTTGCAACTTTGAATGAGAATGTGCTTGCTTACAGCAACGTGCTATAGGTTCTGAATGCCCGAATTGGGAATCTGTGTCAAAACTTTGTTAGGAATTATGTGATCCTTACTAGCTGGAAGTAAGGGAGTTGGGGCATGAAGTTATTTCCAGAGGTAGGACACATACCAAGTTTAGCTCAGTTCTGGGCATCTTTGAAATACCTATACAAACTTGTTCCTACATAGTAACTTGCAACTTTGAATGAGAATGTGCTTGCTTACAGCAACGTGCTATATGTTCTGAATGCCCGAATTGGGAATCTGTGTCAAAACTTTGTTAGGAATTATGTGATCCTTAATAGCTGGAAATAAGGGAGATGGGGCATGAAGTTATTTCTAGGAGTTAGAGACATACAATTTTTAGCTCAGTTCTGGGCATCTTTGAAATACCTATACAAACTTGTTCCTACATAGTAACTTGCAACTTTGAATGAGAATGTGCTTGCTTACAGCAACGTGCTATATGTTCTGAATGCCCGAATTGGGAATCTGTGTCAAAACTTTGTTAGGAATTATGTGATCCTTACTAGCTGGAAGTAAGAGAGTTGGGGCATGAAGGTATTTCTAGGAGTTGGGCACATACCAAGTTTAACACAGTTCTGGGCATCTTTGAAATACCTATACAAACTTGTTCCTACATAGTAACTTGCAACTTTGAATGAGAATGTGCTTGCTTACAGCAACGTGCCATATGTTCTGAATGCCCTAATTGGGAATCTGTGTCAAAACTTTGTTAGGAATTATGTGATCCTTACAAGCTGAAAGTAAGGGAGATGGGGCATGAAGTTATTTCTAGGAGTTGGACACATACCAAGTTTAGCTCAGTTCTGGGCATCTTTGAAATACCTATACAAACTTGTTCCTACATAGTAACTTGCATCTTTGAATGAGAATGTGCTTGCTTACAGCAACGTGCTATATGTTCTCAATGCCCGAATTGGGAATCTGTGTCAAAACTTTGTTAGGAATTATGTGATCCTTACTAGCTGGAAGTAAGGGAGATGGGGCATGAAGTTATTTCTAGGATTTGGAGACATACCAAGTTTAGCTCAGTTCTGGGCATCTTTGAAATACCTATACAAACTTGTTCCTACATAGTAACTTGCAACTTTGAATGAGAATGTGCTTGTTTCCAGCAACGTGCTATATGTTCTGAATGCCCGAATTGGGAATCTGTGTCAAAACTCTGTTAGGAATTATGTGATCCTTACTAGCTGGAAGTAAGGGAGATGGGGCATGAAATTATTTCCAGGAGTGGGACACATACCAAGTTTAGCTCAGTTCTGGGCATCTTTGAAATACCTATACAAACTTGTTCCTACATAGTAACTTGCAACTTTGAATGAGAATGTGCTTGCTTACAGCAACGTGCTATATGTTCTGAATGCCCGAATTGGGAATCTGTGTCATAACTTTGTTAGAAATTATGTGATCCTTACTAGCTGGAAGTAAGGGAGATGGGGCATGAAGTTATTTCTAGGAGTTGGAGACATACCAAGTTTAGCTCAGTTCTGGGCATCTTTGAAATACCTATACAAACTTGTTCCTACATAGTAACTTGCAACTTTGAATGAGAATGTGCTTGCTTACAGCAACGTGCTATATGTTCTGAATGCCCGAATTGGGAATCTGTGTCAAAACTTTGTTAGGAATTATGTGATCCTTACTAGCTGGAAGTAAGGGAGTTGGGGCATGAAGTTATTTCTAGGAGTTGGACACATACAACGTTTAGCTCAGTTCTGGGCATCTTTGAAATACCTATACAAACTTGTTCCTACATAGTAACTTGCAACTTTGAATGAGAATGTGCTTACTTGCAGCAACGTGCTATATGTTCTGAATGCCCGAATGGGGAATCTTTGTCAAAACTTTGTTAGGAATTATGTGATCCTTACTAGCTGGAAGTAAGGGAGATGGGGCATGAATTTATTTCTAGGAGTTGGAGACATACCAAGTTTAGCTCAGTTCTGGGCATCTTTGAAATACCTATACAAACTTGTTCCTACATAGTAACTTGCATCTTTGAATGAGAATGTGCTTTCTTACAGCAACGTGCTATATGTTCTGAATGCCCCAATTGGGAATCTGTGTCAAAACTTTGTTAGGATTTATGTGATCCTTACTAGATGGAAGTAAGGGAGATGGGACATGAAGTTATTTCTAGGAGTTGGAGACATAGAACGTTTAGCTCAGTTCTGGGCATCTTTGAAATACCTATACAAACTTGTTCCTACATAGTAACTTGCAACTTTGAATGAGAATGTGCTTGCTTACAGCAACGTGCTATATGTTCTGAATGCCCGAATTGGGAATCTGTGTCAAAACTTTGTTAGGAATTATGTGATCCTTACTAGCTGAAAGTAAGGGAGATGGGGCATGAAGTTATTTCTAGGAGTTGGACACATACCAAGTTTAGCTCAGTTCTGGGGATCTTTGAAATACCTATACAAACTTTTTCCTACATAGTAACTTGCAACTTTGAATGAGAATGTGCTTGCTTACAGCAACGTGCTATATGTTCTGAATGCCCGAATTGGGAATCTGTGTCAATACTTTGTAAGGAATTATGTGATCCTTCCTAGCTGGAAGTAAGGGAGATGGGGCATGAAGTTATTTCCAGAGGTAGGACACATACCAAGTTTAGCTCAGTTCTGGGCATCTTTGAAATACCTATACAAACTTGTTCCTACATAGTAACTTGCAACTTTGAATGAGAATGTGCTTGCTTACAGCAACGTGCTATATGTTCTGAATGCCCGAATTGGGAATCTGTGTCAAAACTTTGTTAGGAATTATGTGATCCTTACTAGCTGGAAGTAAGGGAGATGGGGCATGTATTTATTTCTAGGAGTTGGAGACATACCAAGTTTAGCTCAGTTCTGGGCATCTTTGAAATACCTATACAAACTTGTTCCTACATAGTAACTTGCATCTTTGAATGAGAATGTGCTTGCTTACAGCAACGTGCTATATGTTCTGAATGCCCGAATTGGGAATCTGTGTCAAAACTTTGTTAGGAATTATGTGATCCTTACTAGATGGAAGTAAGGGAGATGGGACATGAAGTTATTTCTAGGAGTTGGAGACATAGAACGTTTAGCTCAGTTCTGGGCATCTTTGAAATACCTATACAAACTAGTTCCTACATAGTAACTTGCAACTTTGAATGAGAATGTGCTTGCTTACAGCAACGTGCTATATGTTCTGAATGCCCGAATTGGGAATCTGTGTCAAAACTTTGTTAGGAATTATGTGATCCATACTAGCTGGAAGTAAGGGAGATGGGGCATGAAGTTATTTCTAGTAGTTGGACACATACCAAGTTTAGCTCAGTTCTGGGCATCTTTGAAATACCTATACAAACTTGTTCCTACATAGTAACTTGCAACTTTGAATGAGAATGTGCTTGCTTACAGCAACGTGCTATAAGTTCTGAATGCCCGAATTGGGAATCTGTGTCAAAACTTTGTTAGGAATTATGTGATCCTTACTAGCTGGAAGTAAGGGAGATTGGGCATGAAGTTATTTTCAGAGGTAGGACACATACCAAGTTTAGCTTAGTTCTGGGCATCTTTGAAATACCTATATAAACTCGTTCCTACATAGTAACTTGCAACTTTGAATGAGAATGTGCTTGCTTACAGCAACGTGCTATATGTTCTGAATGCCCGAATTGGGAATCTGTGTCAAAACTTTGTTAGGAATTATGTGATCCTTACTAGCTGGAAGTAAGGGAGATGGGGCATGAAGTTATTTCTAGGAGTTGGAGATATACAACGTTTAGCTCAGTTCTGGGCATCTTTGAAATACCTATACAAACTTGTTCCTACATAGTAACTTGCAACTTTGAATGAGAATGTGTTGCTTACAGCAATGTGCTATATGTTCTGAATGCCCGAATTGGGAATCTGTGTCAAAACTTTGTTAGGAATTATGTGATCCTTACTAGCTGGAAGTAAGGGAGTTGGGGCATGAAATTATTTCTAGGAGTTGGACACATACCAAGTTTAGCTCAGTTCTGGGCATCTTTGAAATACCTATACAAACTTGTTCCTACATAGTAACTTGCAACTTTGAATGAGAATGTGCTTGCTTACAGCAACGTGCTATATGTTCTGAATGCCGGAATTGGGAATCTGTGTCAAATCTTTGTTAGGAATTATGTGATCCTTACTAGCTGGAAGTAAGGGAGATGGGGCATGAAGCTATTTCTTGGAGTTGGAGACATACAACGTTTAGCTCAGTTCTGGGCATCTTTGAAATACCTATACAAACTTGTTCCTACATAGTAACTTGCAACTTTGAATGAGAATGTGCTTGCTTACAGCAACGTGATATATGTTCTGAATGCACGAATTGGGAATCTGTGTCAAAATTTGTAAGGAATTATGTGATCCTTACTAGCTGGAAGTAAGGGAGATGGGGCATGAAGTTATTTCTAGGAGTTGTAGACATACCAAGTTTAGCTCAGTTCTGGGCATCTTTGAAATACCTATACAAACTTGTTCCTACATATTAACTGGCAACTTTGTATGAGAATGTGCTTGCTTACAGCAACGTGCTATATGTTCTGAATGCCCGAATTGGGAATCTGTGTCAAAATTTGTTAGGAATTATATGATCCTTACTAGCTGGAAGTAAGGGAGTTGGGGCATGAAGGTATTTCTAGGAGTTGGAGACATACCAACTTTAGTTCAGTTCTGGGCATCTTTGAAATACCTATACAAACTTGTTCCTACATAGTAACTTGGAACTTTGAATGAGAATGTGCTTGCTTACAGCAACGTGCTATATGTTCTGAATGCCCGAATTTGGAATCTGTGTCAAAACTTTGTTAGGAATAATGTGATCCCTACTAGCTGGAAGTAAGGGAGTTGGGGCATGAAGTTATTTCTAGGAGTTGGACACATACCAAGTTTAGCTCAGTTCTGGGCATCTTTGAAATACCTATACAAACTTGTTCCTACATAGTTACTTGCAACTTTTAATGAGAATGTGCTTGCTAACAGCAACATGCTATATGTTCTGAATGCCCGAATTGGGAATCTGTGTAAATCTTTCTGAAATTATGTGATCCTTACTAGATGGAAGTAAGGGAGATGGGGCATGAAGTTATTTCTAGGAGTTGGAGACATACCAAGTTTAACTCAGTTCTGGGCATCATTGAAATACCTATACAAACTTGTTCCTACCTATTAACTTGCAACTTTGAATGAGAATGTGCTTGCTTACAGCAACGTGCTATAGGTTCTGAATGCCCGAATTGGGAATCTGTGCCAAAACTTTGTTAGGCATTATGTGATCCTTACTTGCTTTAAGTAAGGGAGTTGGGTCATGAAGTTATTTCTAGGAGTTGGACACATACCAAGTTTAGCTCAGTTCTGGGCATCTTTGAAATATCTATACAAACTTGTTCCTACATAGTAACTTGCAACTTTGAATGAGAATGTGCTTGCTTGCAGCAACGTGCTATATGTTCTGAATGCCCTAATTGGGAATCTGTGTCAAAACTTTGTTAGGAATTATGTGATCCTTACTAGCTGGAAGTAAGGGAGATGGGGCATGAAGTTATTTCTAGGAGTTGGAGACATACCAAGTTTAGCTCAGTTCTGGGCATCTTTGAAATACCTATACAAACTTGTTCCTACATAGTAACTTGCATCTTTGAATGAGAATGTGCTTGCTTACAGCAACGTGCTGTATGTTCTGAATGCCCGAATTGGGAAACTGTGTCAAAACTTTGTTAGGAATTATGTGATCCTTACTAGCTGGAAGTAAGGGAGATGGGGCATGAAGTTATTTCTAGGCGTTGGAGATATAGAACGTTTAGCTCAGTTCTGGGCATCTTTGAAATACCTATACAAACTTGTTCCTACATAGTAACTTGCAACTTTGAATGAGAATGTGCTTGCTTACAGCAACGTGCTATTTGTTCTGAATGCCCGAATTGGGAATCTGTGTCAAAACTTTGTTAGGAATTATGTGATCCTTACTAGCTGGAAGTAAGGGAGATGGGGCATGAAGTTATTTCTAGGAGTTGGACACATACAAAGTTTAGCTCAGTTCTGGGCATCTTTGATATACCTATACAAACTTGTTCCTACATAGTAACTTGCAACTTTGAATGAGAATGTGCTTGCTTACAGCAACGTGCTATATGTTCTGAATGCCCGAATTGGGAATCTGTGTCAAAACTTTGTTAGGAATTATGTGATCCTTACTAGCTGGAAGTAAGGGAAATGGGGCATGAAATTATTTCTAATAGTTGGACACATACCAAGTTTAGCTCAGTTCTGGGCATCTTTGAAATACCTATACAAACTTGTTCCTACATAGTAACTTGCATCTTTGAACGAGAATGTGCTTGCTTGCAGCAACGTGCTATATGTTCTGAATGCCCGAATTGGGAATCTGTGTCAAAACTTTGTTAGGAATTATGTGATCCTTACTAGCTGGAAGTAAGGGAGATGGGGCATGAAGTTATTTCTAGGAGTTGGAGACATACCAAGTTTAGCTCAGTTCTGGGCATCTTTGAAATACCTATACAAACTTGTTCCTACATAGTAACTTGCATCTTTGAATGAGAATGTGCTTGCTTACAGCAACGTGCTATATGTTCTGAATGCCCGAATTGGGAATCTGTGTCAAAACTTTGTTAGGAATTAAGTGATCCTTACTAGCTGGAAGTAAGGGAGAGGCTGAATGAAGTTATTTCTAGGAGTTGGACACATACCAAGTTTAGCTCAGTTCTGGGCATCTTTGAAATACCTATACAAACTTGTTCCTACATAGTAACTTGCAACTTTGAATGAGAATGTGCTTGCTTACAGCAACGTGCTATATGTTCTGAATGCCCGAATTGGAAATCTGTGTCAAACTTTGTTAGGAATTATGTGATCCTTACTAGCTGGAAGTAAGGGAGATGGGGCATGAAGTTATTTCTAGGAGTTGGACACATACCAAGTTTAGCTCAGTTCTGGGCATCTTTGAAATAACTATACAAACTTGTTCCTACATATTAACTGGCAACTTTGAATGATAATGTGCTTGCTTATAGCAACGTGCTATATGTTCTGAATGCCCGAATTGGGAATCTGTGTCAAAATTTGTTAGGAATTATGTGATCCTTACTAGCTGGAAGTATGGGAGTTGGGGCATGAAGGTATTTCTAGGAGTTGGAGACATACCAAGTTTAGCTCAGTTCTGGGCATCTTTGAAATACCTATACAAATTTGTTCCTACATATTAACTTGCAACTTTGAATGAGAATGTGCTTGCTTACAGCAACGTGCTATATGTTCTGAATGCTCGAATTGGGAATCTGTGTCAAAACTTTGTTAGGAATTATGTGATCCTTACTAGCTGGAAGTAAGGGAGTTGGGGCATGAAGGTATTTCTAGGAGTTGGACACATACCAAGTTTAGCACAGTTCTGGGCATCTTTGAAATACCTATACAAACTTGTTCCCACATAGTAACTTGCAACTTTGAATGAGAATGTGCTTGCTTACAGCAACGTGCTATATGTTCTGAATGCCCGAATTGGGAATCTGTGTCAAAACTTTGTTAGGAATTATGTGATCCTTACTAGCTGGAAGTAAGGGAGTTGGGGCATGAAGTTATTTCCAGAGGTAGGACACATACCAAGTTTAGCTCAGTTCTGGGCATCTTTGAAATACCTATACAAACTTGTTCCTACATAGTAACTTGCAACTTTGAATGAGAATGTGCTTGCTTACAGCAACGTGCTATATGTTCTGAATGCCCGAATTGGGAATCTGTGTCAAAACTTTGTTAGGAATTATGTGATCCTTAATAGCTGGAAATAAGGGAGATGGGGCATGAAGTTATTTCTAGGAGTTAGAGACATACAATTTTTAGCTCAGTTCTGGGCATCTTTGAAATACCTATACAAACTTGTTCCTACATAGTAACTTGCAACTTTGAATGAGAATGTGCTTGCTTACAGCAACGTGCTATATGTTCTGAATGCCCGAATTGGGAATCTGTGTCAAAACTTTGTTAGGAATTATGTGATCCTTACTAGCTGGAAGTAAGAGAGTTGGGGCATGAAGGTATTTCTAGGAGTTGGGCACATACCAAGTTTAACACAGTTCTGGGCATCTTTGAAATACCTATACAAACTTGTTCCTACATAGTAACTTGCAACTTTGAATGAGAATGTGCTTGCTTACAGCAACGTGCCATATGTTCTGAATGCCCTAATTGGGAATCTGTGTCAAAACTTTGTTAGGAATTATGTGATCCTTACAAGCTGAAAGTAAGGGAGATGGGGCATGAAGTTATTTCTAGGAGTTGGACACATACCAAGTTGAGCTCAGTTCTGGGCATCTTTGAAATACCTATACAAACTTGTTCCTACATAGCAACTTGCAACTTTGAATGAGAAGGTGCTTGCTTAGAGCAACGTGCTATATGTTCTGAAAGACCGAATTGGGAATCTGTGTCAAAACTTTGTTAGAAATTATGTGATCCTTACTAGCTGGAAGTAAGGGAGATGGAGCATGAAGTTATTTCTAGGAGTTGGAGACATACCAAGATTAGCTCAGTTCTGGGCATCTTTGAAATACCTATACAAACTTGTTCCTCCATAGTAACTTGCAACATTGAATGAGAATGTGCTTGCTTACAGCAACGTGCTATAGGTTCTGAATGCCCGAATTGGGAATCTGTGTCAAAACATTGTTAGGAATTATGTGATCCTTACCAGCTGGAAGTAAGGGAGTTGGGGCATGAAGTTATTTCTAGGAGTTGGACACATACCAAGTTTAGCTCAGTTCTGGGCATCTTTGAAATACCTATACAAACTTGTTCCTACATAGTAACTTGCAACTTTGAATGAGAATGTGCTTGCTTGCAGCAACGTGCTATATGTTCTGAATGCCCGAATTGGGAATCTGTGTCAAAACTTTGTTAGGAATTATGTGATGCTTACTAGCTGGAAGTAAGGGAGTTGGGGCATGAATGTATTTCTAGGAGTTGGACACATACCAAGTTTAGCACAGTTCTGGGCATCTTTGAAATACCTATACAAACTTGTTCCTACATAGTAACTTGCAACTTTGAATGAAAATGTGCTTGCTTACAGCAACGTGCTATATGTTCTGAATGCCCGAATTGGGAATCTGTGTCAAAACTTTGTTAGGAATTATGTGATCCTTACTAGCTGTAAGTAAGGGAAATGGGGCATGAAATTATTTCTAATAGTTGGACACATACCAAGTTTAGCTCAGTTCTGGGCATCTTTGAAATACCTATACAAACTTGTTCCTACATAGTAACTTGCAACTTTGAATGAGAATGTGCTTACTTACAGCAACGTGCTATATGTTCTGAATGCCCGAATTGGGAATCTGAGTCAAAACTTTGTTAGAAACTATGTGATCCTTACTAGCTGGAAGTAAGGGAGATGGGGACTGAAGTTATTTCTAGGAGTTGGAGACATACAACGTTTAGCTCAGTTCTGGGCATCTTTGAAATACCTATACAAACTTGTTCCTACATAGTAACTTGCATCTTTGAATGAGAATGTGCTTGCTTGCAGCAACGTGCTATATGTTCTGAATGCCCGAATTGGGAATCTGTGTCAAAACTTTTTTAGGAATTATGTGATCCTTACTAGCTGGAAGTAAGGGAGATGGGGCATGAAGTTATTTCTAGGAGTTGGAGACATACCAAGTTTAGCTCAGTTCTGGGCATCTTTGAAATACCTATACAAACTTGTTCCTACATAGTAACTTGCATCTTTGAACGAGAATGTGCTTGCTTACAGCAACGTGCTATATGTTCTGAATGCCCGAATTGGGAATTTGTGTCAAAACTTTGTTAGGAATTATGTGATCCTTACTAGCTGGAAGTAAGGGAGAGGCTGAATGAAGTTATTTCTAGGAGTTGGACACATACCAAGTTTAGCTCAGTTCTGGGCATCTTTGAAATACCTATACAAACTTGTTCCTACATAGTAACTTGCAACTTTGAATGAGAATGTGCTTGCTTACAGCAACGTGCTATATGTTCTGAATGCCCGAATTGGAAATCTGTGTCAAACTTTGTTAGGAATTATGTGATCCTTACTAGCTGGAAGTAAGGGAGATGGGGCATGAAGATATTTCTAGGAGTTGGACACATACCAAGTTTAGCTCAGTTCTGGGCATCTTTGAAATAACTATACAAACTTGTTCCTACATATTAACTGGCAACTTTGAATGATAATGTGCTTGCTTATAGCAACGTGCTATATGTTCTGAATGCCCGAATTGGGAATCTGTGTCAAAATTTGTTAGGAATTATGTGATCCTTACTAGCTGGAAGTATCGGAGTTGGGGCATGAAGGTATTTCTAGGAGTTGGAGACATACCAAGTTTAGCTCAGTTCTGGGCATCTTTGAAATACCTATACAAATTTGTTCCTACATATTAACTTGCAACTTTGAATGAGAATGTGCTTGCTTACAGCAACGTGCTATATGTTCTGAATGCTCGAATTGGGAATCTGTGTCAAAACTTTGTTAGGAATTATGTGATCCTTACTAGCTGGAAGTAAGGGAGTTGGGGCATGAAGGTATTTCTAGGAGTTGGACACATACCAAGTTTAGCACAGTTCTGGGCATCTTTGAAATACCTATACAAACTTGTTCCCACATAGTAACTTGCAACTTTGAATGAGAATGTGCTTGCTTACAGCAACGTGCTATATGTTCTGAATGCCCGAATTGGGAATCTGTGTCAAAACTTTGTTAGGAATTATGTGATCCTTACTAGCTGGAAGTAAGGGAGTTGGGGCATGAAGTTATTTCCAGAGGTAGGACACATACCAAGTTTAGCTCAGTTCTGGGCATCTTTGAAATACCTATACAAACTTGTTCCTACATAGTAACTTGCAACTTTGAATGAGAATGTGCTTGCTTACAGCAACGTGCTATATGTTCTGAATGCCCGAATTGGGAATCTGTGTCAAAACTTTGTTAGGAATTATGTGATCCTTAATAGCTGGAAATAAGGGAGATGGGGCATGAAGTTATTTCTAGGAGTTAGAGACATACAATTTTTAGCTCAGTTCTGGGCATCTTTGAAATACCTATACAAACTTGTTCCTACATAGTAACTTGCAACTTTGAATGAGAATGTGCTTGCTTACAGCAACGTGCTATATGTTCTGAATGCCCGAATTGGGAATCTGTGTCAAAACTTTGTTAGGAATTATGTGATCCTTACTAGCTGGAAGTAAGAGAGTTGGGGCATGAAGGTATTTCTAGGAGTTGGGCACATACCAAGTTTAACACAGTTCTGGGCATCTTTGAAATACCTATACAAACTTGTTCCTACATAGTAACTTGCAACTTTGAATGAGAATGTGCTTGCTTACAGCAACGTGCCATATGTTCTGAATGCCCTAATTGGGAATCTGTGTCAAAACTTTGTTAGGAATTATGTGATCCTTACAAGCTGAAAGTAAGGGAGATGGGGCATGAAGTTATTTCTAGGAGTTGGACACATACCAAGTTGAGCTCAGTTCTGGGCATCTTTGAAATACCTATACAAACTTGTTCCTACATAGCAACTTGCAACTTTGAATGAGAAGGTGCTTGCTTACAGCAACGTGCTATATGTTCTGAAAGACCGACTTGGGAATCTGTGTCAAAACTTTGTTAGAAATTATGTGATCCTTACTAGCTGGAAGTAAGGGAGATGGAGCATGAAGTTATTTCTAGGAGTTGGAGACATACCAAGATTAGCTCAGTTCTGGGCATCTTTGAAATACCTATACAAACTTGTTCCTCCATAGTAACTTGCAACATTGAATGAGAATGTGCTTGCTTACAGCAACGTGCTATAGGTTCTGAATGCCCGAATTGGGAATCTGTGTCAAAACATTGTTAGGAATTATGTGATCCTTACCAGCTGGAAGTAAGGGAGTTGGGGCATGAAGTTATTTCTAGGAGTTGGACACATACCAAGTTTAGCTCAGTTCTGGGCATCTTTGAAATACCTATACAAACTTGTTCCTACATAGTAACTTGCAACTTTGAATGAGAATGTGCTTGCTTGCAGCAACGTGCTATATGTTCTGAATGCCCGAATTGGGAATCTGTGTCAAAACTTTGTTAGGAATTATGTGATGCTTACTAGCTGGAAGTAAGGGAGTTGGGGCATGAATGTATTTCTAGGAGTTGGACACATACCAAGTTTAGCACAGTTCTGGGCATCTTTGAAATACCTATACAAACTTGTTCCTACATAGTAACTTGCAACTTTGAATGAAAATGTGCTTGCTTACAGCAACGTGCTATATGTTCTGAATGCCCGAATTGGGAATCTGTGTCAAAACTTTGTTAGGAATTATGTGATCCTTACTAGCTGTAAGTAAGGGAAATGGGGCATGAAATTATTTCTAATAGTTGGACACATACCAAGTTTAGCTCAGTTCTGGGCATCTTTGAAATACCTATACAAACTTGTTCCTACATAGTAACTTGCAACTTTGAATGAGAATGTGCTTACTTACAGCAACGTGCTATATGTTCTGAATGCCCGAATTGGGAATCTGAGTCAAAACTTTGTTAGAAACTATGTGATCCTTACTAGCTGGAAGTAAGGGAGATGGGGACTGAAGTTATTTCTAGGAGTTGGAGACATACAACGTTTAGCTCAGTTCTGGGCATCTTTGAAATACCTATACAAACTTGTTCCTACATAGTAACTTGCATCTTTGAATGAGAATGTGCTTGCTTGCAGCAACGTGCTATATGTTCTGAATGCCCGAATTGGGAATCTGTGTCAAAACTTTTTTAGGAATTATGTGATCCTTACTAGCTGGAAGTAAGGGAGATGGGGCATGAAGTTATTTCTAGGAGTTGGAGACATACCAAGTTTAGCTCAGTTCTGGGCATCTTTGAAATACCTATACAAACTTGTTCCTACATAGTAACTTGCATCTTTGAACGAGAATGTGCTTGCTTACAGCAACGTGCTATATGTTCTGAATGCCCGAATTGGGAATTTGTGTCAAAACTTTGTTAGGAATTATGTGATCCTTACTAGCTGGAAGTAAGGGAGAGGCTGAATGAAGTTATTTCTAGGAGTTGGACACATACCAAGTTTAGCTCAGTTCTGGGCATCTTTGAAATACCTATACAAACTTTTTCCTACATAGTAACTTGCAACTTTGAATGAGAATGTGCTTGCTTACAGC
Source organism: Diceros bicornis minor (assembly GCF_020826845.1). Taxonomy (NCBI): domain Eukaryota; kingdom Metazoa; phylum Chordata; class Mammalia; order Perissodactyla; family Rhinocerotidae; genus Diceros; species Diceros bicornis. The sequence goes on from NC_080758.1 coordinate 61,096,433, forward strand.
AACGTGCTATATGTTCTGAATGCTCGAATTGGGAATCTGTGTCAAAACTTTGTTAGGAATTATGTGATCCTTACTAGCTGGAAGTAAGGGAGTTGGGGCATGAAGGTATTTCTAGGAGTTGGACACATACCAAGTTTAGCACAGTTCTGGGCATCTTTGAAATACCTATACAAACTTGTTCCCACATAGTAACTTGCAACTTTGAATGAGAATGTGCTTGCTTACAGCAACGTGCTATATGTTCTGAATGCCCGAATTGGGAATCTGTGTCAAAACTTTGTTAGGAATTATGTGATCCTTACTAGCTGGAAGTAAGGGAGTTGGGGCATGAAGTTATTTCCAGAGGTAGGACACATACCAAGTTTAGCTCAGTTCTGGGCATCTTTGAAATACCTATACAAACTTGTTCCTACATAGTAACTTGCAACTTTGAATGAGAATGTGCTTGCTTACAGCAACGTGCTATATGTTCTGAATGCCCGAATTGGGAATCTGTGTCAAAACTTTGTTAGGAATTATGTGATCCTTAATAGCTGGAAATAAGGGAGATGGGGCATGAAGTTATTTCTAGGAGTTAGAGACATACTATTTTTAGCTCAGTTCTGGGCATCTTTGAAATACCTATACAAACTTGTTCCTACATAGTAACTTGCAACTTTGAATGAGAATGTGCTTGCTTACAGCAACGTGCTATATGTTCTGAATGCCCGAATTGGGAATCTGTGTCAAAACTTTGTTAGGAATTATGTGATCCTTACTAGCTGGAAGTAAGAGAGTTGGGTCATGAAGGTATTTCTAGGAGTTGGGCACATACCAAGTTTAACACAGTTCTGGGCATCTTTGAAATACCTATACAAACTTGTTCCTACATAATAACTTGCAACTTTGAATGAGAATGTGCTTGCTTACAGCAACGTGCCATATGTTCTGAATGCCCTAATTGGGAATCTGTGTCAAAACTTTGTTAGGAATTATGTGATCCTTACAAGCTGAAAGTAAGGGAGATGGGGCATGAAGTTATTTCTAGGAGTTGGACACATACCAAGTTTAGCTCAGTTCTGGGCATCTTTGAAATACCTATACAAACTTGTTCCTACATAGTAACTTGCATCTTTGAATGAGAATGTGCTTGCTTACAGCAACGTGCTATATGTTCTCAATGCCCGAATTGGGAATCTGTGTCAAAACTTTGTTAGGAATTATGTGATCCTTACTAGCTGGAAGTAAGGGAGATGGGGCATGAAGTTATTTCTAGGATTTGGAGACATACCAAGTTTAGCTCAGTTCTGGGCATCTTTGAAATACCTATACAAACTTGTTCCTACATAGTAACTTGCAACTTTGAATGAGAATGTGCTTGTTTCCAGCAACGTGCTATATGTTCTGAATGCCCGAATTGGGAATCTGTGTCAAAACTCTGTTAGGAATTATGTGATCCTTACTAGCTGGAAGTAAGGGAGATGGGGCATGAAATTATTTCCAGGAGTGGGACACATACCAAGTTTAGCTCAGTTCTGGGCATCTTTGAAATACCTATACAAACTTGTTCCTACATAGTAACTTGCAACTTTGAATGAGAATGTGCTTGCTTACAGCAACGTGCTATATGTTCTGAATGCCCGAATTGGGAATCTGTGTCATAACTTTGTTAGAAATTATGTGATCCTTACTAGCTGGAAGTAAGGGAGATGGGGCATGAAGTTATTTCTAGGAGTTGGAGACATACCAAGTTTAGCTCAGTTCTGGGCATCTTTGAAATACCTATACAAACTTGTTCCTACATAGTAACTTGCAACTTTGAATGAGAATGTGCTTGCTTACAGCAACGTGCTATATGTTCTGAATGCCCGAATTGGGAATCTGTGTCAAAACTTTGTTAGGAATTATGTGATCCTTACTAGCTGGAAGTAAGGGAGTTGGGGCATGAAGTTATTTCTAGGAGTTGGACACATACAACGTTTAGCTCAGTTCTGGGCATCTTTGAAATACCTATACAAACTTGTTCCTACATAGTAACTTGCAACTTTGAATGAGAATGTGCTTACTTGCAGCAACGTGCTATATGTTCTGAATGCCCGAATGGGGAATCTTTGTCAAAACTTTGTTAGGAATTATGTGATCCTTACTAGCTGGAAGTAAGGGAGATGGGGCATGAATTTATTTCTAGGAGTTGGAGACATACCAAGTTTAGCTCAGTTCTGGGCATCTTTGAAATACCTATACAAACTTGTTCCTACATAGTAACTTGCATCTTTGAATGAGAATGTGCTTTCTTACAGCAACGTGCTATATGTTCTGAATGCCCCAATTGGGAATCTGTGTCAAAACTTTGTTAGGATTTATGTGATCCTTACTAGATGGAAGTAAGGGAGATGGGACATGAAGTTATTTCTAGGAGTTGGAGACATAGAACGTTTAGCTCAGTTCTGGGCATCTTTGAAATACCTATACAAACTTGTTCCTACATAGTAACTTGCAACTTTGAATGAGAATGTGCTTGCTTACAGCAACGTGCTATATGTTCTGAATGCCCGAATTGGGAAATTGTGTCAAAACTTTGTTAGGAATTATGTGATCCTTACTAGCTGAAAGTAAGGGAGATGGGGCATGAAGTTATTTCTAGGAGTTGGACACATACCAAGTTTAGCTCAGTTCTGGGCATCTTTGAAATACCTATACAAACTTGTTCCTACATAGTAACTTGCAACTTTGAATGAGAATGTGCTTGCTTACAGCAACGTGCTGTATGTTCTGAATGCCCGAATTGGGAAACTGTGTCAAAACTTTGTAAGGAATTATGTGATCCTTCCTAGCTGGAAGTAAGGGAGATGGGGCATGAAGTTATTTCCAGAGGTAGGACACATACCAAGTTTAGCTCAGTTCTGGGCATCTTTGAAATACCTATACAAACTTGTTCCTACATAGTAACTTGCAACTTTGAATGAGAATGTGCTTGCTTACAGCAACGTGCTATATGTTCTGAATGCCCGAATTGGGAATCTGTGTCAAAACTTTGTTAGGAATTATGTGATCCTTACTAGCTGGAAGTAAGGGAGATGGGGCATGTATTTATTTCTAGGAGTTGGAGACATACCAAGTTTAGCTCAGTTCTGGGCATCTTTGAAATACCTATACAAACTTGTTCCTACATAGTAACTTGCATCTTTGAATGAGAATGTGCTTGCTTACAGCAACGTGCTATATGTTCTGAATGCCCGAATTGGGAATCTGTGTCAAAACTTTGTTAGGAATTATGTGATCCTTACTAGATGGAAGTAAGGGAGATGGGACATGAAGTTATTTCTAGGAGTTGGAGACATAGAACGTTTAGCTCAGTTCTGGGCATCTTTGAAATACCTATACAAACTTGTTCCTACATAGTAACTTGCAACTTTGAATGAGAATGTGCTTGCTTACAGCAACGTGCTATATGTTCTGAATGCCCGAATTGGGAATCTGTGTCAAAACTTTGTTAGGAATTATGTGATCCATACTAGCTGGAAGTAAGGGAGATGGGGCATGAAGTTATTTCTAGGAGTTGGACACATACCAAGTTTAGCTCAGTTCTGGGCATCTTTGAAATACCTATACAAACTTGTTCCTACATAGTAACTTGCAACTTTGAATGAGAATGTGCTTGCTTACAGCAACGTGCTATAAGTTCTGAATGCCCGAATTGGGAATCTGTGTCAAAACTTTGTTAGGAATTATGTGATCCTTACTAGCTGGAAGTAAGGGAGATTGGGCATGAAGTTATTTTCAGAGGTAGGACACATACCAAGTTTAGCTTAGTTCTGGGCATCTTTGAAATACCTATATAAAATCGTTCCTACATAGTAACTTGCAACTTTGAATGAGAATGTGCTTGCTTACAGCAACGTGCTATATGTTCTGAATGCCCGAATTGGGAATCTGTGTCAAAACTTTGTTAGGAATTATGTGATCCTTACTAGCTGGAAGTAAGGGAGATGGGGCATGAAGTTATTTCTAGGAGTTGGAGATATACAACGTTTAGCTCAGTTCTGGGCATCTTTGAAATACCTATACAAACTTGTTCCTACATAGTAACTTGCAACTTTGAATGAGAATGTGTTGCTTACAGCAATGTGCTATATGTTCTGAATGCCCGAATTGGGAATCTGTGTCAAAACTTTGTTAGGAATTATGTGATCCTTACTAGCTGGAAGTAAGGGAGTTGGGGCATGAAATTATTTCTAGGAGTTGGACACATACCAAGTTTAGCTCAGTTCTGGGCATCTTTGAAATACCTATACAAACTTGTTCCTACATAGTAACTTGCAACTTTGAATGAGAATGTGCTTGCTTACAGCAACGTGCTATATGTTCTGAATGCCGGAATTGGGAATCTGTGTCAAATCTTTGTTAGGAATTATGTGATCCTTACTAGCTGGAAGTAAGGGAGATGGGGCATGAAGCTATTTCTTGGAGTTGGAGACATACAACGTTTAGCTCAGTTCTGGGCATCTTTGAAATACCTATACAAACTTGTTCCTACATAGTAACTTGCAACTTTGAATGAGAATGTGCTTGCTTACAGCAACGTGCTATATGTTCTGAATGCCCGAATTGGGAATCTGTGTCAAAACTTTGTAAGGAATTATGTGATCCTTACTAGCTGGAAGTAAGGGAGATGGGGCATGAAGTTATTTCTAGGAGTTGTAGACATACCAAGTTTAGCTCAGTTCTGGGCATCTTTGAAATACCTATACAAACTTGTTCCTACATATTAACTGGCAACTTTGTATGAGAATGTGCTTGCTTACAGCAACGTGCTATATGTTCTGAATGCCCGAATTGGGAATCTGTGTCAAAATTTGTTAGGAATTATATGATCCTTACTAGCTGGAAGTAAGGGAGTTGGGGCATGAAGGTATTTCTAGGAGTTGGAGACATACCAACTTTAGTTCAGTTCTGGGCATCTTTGAAATACCTATACAAACTTGTTCCTACATAGTAACTTGGAACTTTGAATGAGAATGTGCTTGCTTACAGCAACGTGTTATATGTTCTGAATGCCCGAATTTGGAATCTGTGTCAAAACTTTGTTAGGAATAATGTTATCCCTACTAGCTGGAAGTAAGGGAGTTGGGGCATGAAGTTATTTCTAGGAGTTGGACACATACCAAGTTTAGCTCAGTTCTGGGCATCTTTGAAATACCTATACAAACTTGTTCCTACATAGTTACTTGCAACTTTTAATGAGAATGTGCTTGCTAACAGCAACATGCTATATGTTCTGAATGCCCGAATTGGGAATCTGTGTAAATCTTTCTGAAATTATGTGATCCTTACTAGATGGAAGTAAGGGAGATGGGGCATGAAGTTATTTCTAGGAGTTGGAGACATACCAAGTTTAACTCAGTTCTGGGCATCATTGAAATACCTATACAAACTTGTTCCTACCTATTAACTTGCAACTTTGAATGAGAATGTGCTTGCTTACAGCAACGTGCTATAGGTTCTGAATGCCCGAATTGGGAATCTGTGTCAAAACTTTGTTAGGCATTATGTGATCCTTACTTGCTTTAAGTAAGGGAGTTGGGTCATGAAGTTATTTCTAGGAGTTGGACACATACCAAGTTTAGCTCAGTTCTGGGCATCTTTGAAATACCTATACAAACTTGTTCCTACATAGTAACTTGCAACTTTGAATGAGAATGTGCTTGCTTGCAGCAACGTGCTATATGTTCTGAATGCCCTAATTGGGAATCTGTGTCAAAACTTTGTTAGGAATTATGTGATCCTTACTAGCTGGAAGTAAGGGAGATGGGGCATGAAGTTATTTCTAGGAGTTGGAGACATACCAAGTTTAGCTCAGTTCTGGGCATCTTTGAAATACCTATACAAACTTGTTCCTACATAGTAACTTGCATCTTTGAATGAGAATGTGCTTGCTTACAGCAACGTGCTGTATGTTCTGAATGCCCGAATTGGGAATCTGTGTCAAAACTTTGTTAGGAATTATGTGATCCTTACTAGCTGGAAGTAAGGGAGATGGGGCATGAAGTTATTTCTAGGCGTTGGAGACATAGAACGTTTAGCTCAGTTCTGGGCATCTTTGAAATACCTATACAAACTTGTTCCTACATAGTAACTTGCAACTTTGAATGAGAATGTGCTTGCTTACAGCAACGTGCTATTTGTTCTGAATGCCCGAATTGGGAATCTGTGTCAAAACTTTGTTAGGAATTATGTGATCCTTACTAGCTGGAAGTAAGGGAGATGGGGCATGAAGTTATTTCTAGGAGTTGGACACATACAAAGTTTAGCTCAGTTCTGGGCATCTTTGATATACCTATACAAACTTGTTCCTACATAGTAACTTGCAACTTTGAATGAGAATGTGCTTGCTTACAGCAACGTGCTATATGTTCTGAATGCCCGAATTGGGAATCTGTGTCAAAACTTTGTTAGGAATTATTTGATCCTTACTAGATGGAAGTAAGGGAGATGGGGCATGAAGTTATTTCTAGTAGTTGGAGACATACAACGTTTAGCTCAGTTCTGGGCATCTTTGAAATACCTATGCATACTTGTTCCTACATAGTAACTTGCAACTTTGAATGAGAATGTGCTTGCTTACAGCAACGTGCTGTATGTTCTGAATGCCCGAATTGGGAATCTGTGTCAAAACTTTGTTAGGAATTATGTGATCCTTACTAGCTGGAAGTAAGGGAGTTGGGGCATGAAGTTATTTCCAGAGGTAGGACACATACCAAGTTTAGCTCAGTTCTGGGCATCTTTGAAATACCTATACAAACTTGTTCCTACATAGTAACTTGCAACTTTGAATGAGAATGTGCTTGCTTACAGCAACGTGCTATATGTTCTGAATGCCCGAATTGGGAATCTGTGTCAAAACTTTGTTAGGAATTATGTGATCCTTACTAGCTGGAAGTAAGGGAGATGGGGCATGAAGTTATTTCTAGGAGTTGGAGACATACCAAGTTTAGCTCAGTTCTGGGCATATTGAAATACCTATACAAACTTGTTCCTACATAGTAACTTGCAACTTTGAATGAGAATGTGCTTGCTTACAGCAACGTGCTATATGTTCTGAATGCCCTAAGTGGGAATCTGTGTCAAAACTTTGTTAGGAATTATGTGATCCTTACTAGCTGGAAGTAAGGGAGATGTGGCAAGAAGTTATTTCTAGGAGTTGGACATATACCAAGATTAGCTCAGTTCTGGGCATCTTTGAAATACCTATACAAACTTGTTCCTACATAGTAACTTGCATCTTTGAATGAGAATGTGCTTGCTTACAGCAACGTGCTATATGTTCTGAATGCCCGAATTGGGAATCTGTGTCAAAACTTTGTTAGGAATTATTTGATCCTTACTAGATGGAAGTAAGGGACATGGGACATGAAGTTATTTCTAGGAGTTGGAGACATACAACGTTTAGCTCAGTTCTGGGCATCTTTGAAATACCTATACAAACTTGTTCCTACATAGTAACTTGCAACTTTGAATGAGAATGTGCTTGCTTACAGCAACGTGCTATATGTTTTGAATGCCCGAATTGGGAATCTGTGTCAAAACTTTGTTAGGAATTATGTGATCCTTACTAGCTGGAAGTAAGGGAGTTGGGGCATGAAGTTATTTCCAGAGGTAGGACACATACCAAGTTTAGTTCAGTTCTGGGCATCTTTGAAATACGTATACAAACTTGTTCCTAAATAGAAACTTGCAACTTTGAATCAGAATGTGCTTGCTTACAGCAAAGTGCTATATGTTCTGAATGCCCGAATTGGGAATCTGTGTCAAATCTTTGTTAGGAATTATGTGATCCTTACTAGCTGGAAGTAAGGGAGATGGGGCATGAAGTTATTTCTAGGAGTTGGACACATACCAAGTTTAGCTCAGTTCTGGGCATCTTTGAAATACCTATACAAACTTGTTCCTACATAGTAACTTGCAACTTTGAATGAGAATGTGCTTGCTTACAGCAACGTGCTATATGTTCTGAATGCTCTAATTGGGAATCTGTGTCAAAACTTTGTTAGGAATTATGTGATCCTTACTAGCTGGAAGTAAGGGAGATGGGGCATGAAATTATTTCTAGGAGTTGGACACATACCAAGTTTAGCTCAGTTCTGGGCATCTTCGAAATACCTACACAAACTTGTTCCTACATAGTAACTTGCAACTTTGAATGAGAATGTGCTTGCTTACAGTAACGTGCTATATGTTCTGAATGCCCGAATTGGGAATCTGTGTCAAAATTTTGTTAGAAATCATGTGATCCTTACTAGCTGGAAGTAAGGGAGATGGGGCATGAAGTTATGTCTAGGAGTTGGAGACATACCAAGTTTAGCTAAGTTCTGGGCATCTTTGAAATACATATACAAACTTGTTCCTACATAGTAACTTGCAACTTTGAATGAGAATGTGCTTGCTTACAGCAACGTGCTATAGGTTCTGAATGCCCGAATTGGGAATCTGTGTCAAAACTTTGTTAGGAATTATGTGATCCTTACTCGCTGGAAGTAAGGGAATTGGGGCATGAATTTATTTCTAGGAGTTGGACACATACCAAGTTTAGCTCAGTTCTGGGCATCTTTGAAATACCTATACAAACTTGTTCCTACATAGTAACTTGCAACTTTGAATGAGAATGTGCTTGCTTGCAGCAACGTCCTATATGTTCTGAATGCCCGAATTGGGAATCTGTGTCAAAACTTTGTTAGGAATTATGTGATCCTTACTAGCTGGAAGTAAGGGAGATGGGGCATGAAGTTATTTCTAGGAGTTGGAGGCATATCAAGTTTAGCTCAGTTCTGGGCATCATTGAAATACCTATACAAACTTGTTCCTACATAGTAACGTGCATCTTTGAATCAGAATGTGCTTGCTTACAGCAACGTGCTATATGTTCTGAATGCCCGAATTGGGAATCTGTGTCAAAACTTTGTTAGGAATTATATGATCCTTACTAGCTGGACTTAAGGTAGATGGGGCATGAAGTTATTTCTAGGAGTTGGAGACATACAACCTTTAGCTCAGTTCTGGGCATCTTTGAAATACCTATACACACTTGTTCCTACATAGTAACTTGCAACTTTGAATGAGAATGTGCTTGCTTACAGCAACGTGCTATATGTTCTGAATGCCGGAATTGGGAATCTGTGTCAAATCATTGCTAGGAATTATGTGATCCTTACTAGATGGAAGTAAGGGAGATGGGGCATGAAGTTATTTCTAGGAGTTGGAGACATACCAAGTTTAGCTCAGTTCTGGGCATCTTTGAAATACCTATACAAACTTGTTCCTACATAGTAACTTGCAACTTTGAATGAGAATGTGCTTGCTTACAGCAACGTGCTATAGGTTCTGAATGCACGAATTGGGAATCTGTGTCAAAACTTTGTTAGGGAATATGTGATCCTTACTAGCTGGAAGTAAGGGAGATGGGGCATGAAGTTATTTCTAGGAGTTGGAGACATACCAAGTTTAGCTCAGTTCTGGGCATCTTTGAAATACCTATACAAACTTGTTCCTACATAGTAACTTGCAACTTTGAATGAGAATGTGCTTGCTTACAGCACCGTGCTATATGTTCTGAATGCCCGAATTGGGAATCTGTGTCAAAACTTTGTTAGGAATTATGTGATCCTTACTAGCTGGAAGTAAGGGAGTTGGGGCATGAAGGTATTTCTAGGAGTTGGACACATACCAAGTTTAGCACAGTTCTGGGCATCTTTGAAATACCTATACAAACTTGTTCCTACATAGTAACTTGCAACTTTGAATGAGAATGTGCTTGCTTACAGCAACGTGCTGTATGTTCTGAATGCCCGAATTGGGAATCTGTGTCAAAACTTTGTTAGGAATTATGTGATCCTTACTAGCTGGAAGTAAGGGAGATGGGGCATGAAATTATTTCTAGGAGTTGGACACATACCAAGTTTAGCTCAGTTCTGGGAATCTTTGAAATACCTATACAAACTTGTTCCTACATAGTAACTTGCAACTTTGAATGAGAATGTGCTTGCTTACAGCAACGTGCTATATGTTCTGAATGCTCTAATTGGGAATCTGTGTCAAAACTTTGTTAGGAATTATGTGATCCTTACTAGCTGGAAGTAAGGGAGATGGGGCATGAAATTATTTCTAGGAGTTGGAGACATACCAAGTTTAGCTCAGTTCTGGGCATCTTTGAAATACCTATACAAACTTGTTCCTACATAGTAACTTGCAACTTTGAATGAGAATGTGCTTGCTTACAGCAACGTGCTATATGTTCTGAATGCCCGAATGGGGAATCTGTGTCAAAATTTTGTTAGAAATTATGTGATCCTTACTAGCTGGAAGTAAGGGAGATGGGGCATGATGTTATTTCTAGGAGTTGGAGACATACCAAGTTTAGCTAAGTTCTGGGCATCTTTGAAATACCTATACAAACTTGTTCCTACATAGTAACTTGCAACTTTGAATGAGAATGTGCTTGCTTACGGCAACGTGCTATAGGTTCTGAATGCCCGAATTGGGAATCTGTGTCAAAACTTTGTTAGGAATTATGTGATCCTTACTCGCTGGAAGTAAGGGAGTTGGGGCATGAAGTTATTTCTAGGAGTTGGACACATACCAAGTTTAGCTCAGTTCTGGGCATCTTTGAAATACCTATACAAACTTGTTCCTACATAGTAACTTGCAACTTTGAATGAGAATGTGCTTGCTTACAGCAACGTGCTATATGTTCTGAATGCCCGAATTGGGAATCTGTGTCAACACTTTGTTAGGAATTATGTGATACTTACTAGCTGGAAGTTAGGGAGATGGGACATGAAGTTATTTCTAGGAGTTGGACACATACCAAGTTTAGCTCAGTTCTGGGCATCTTTGAAATACCTATACAAACTTGTTCCTAATTAGTAACTTGCAACTTTGAATGAGAATGTGCTTGCTTACAGCAACGTGCTATAGGTTCTGAATGCACGAATTGGGAATCTGTGTCAAAACTTTGATAGGGATTATGTGATCCTTACTAGCTGGAAGTAAGGGAGATGGGGCATTAAGTTATTTCTAGGAGTTGGAGACATACCAAGTTTAGCTCAGTTCTGGGCATCTTTGAAATACCTATACAAACTTGTTCCTACATAGTAACTTGCAACTTTGAATGAGAATGTGCTTGCTTACAGCAACGTGCTATATGTTCTGAATGCCCGAATTGGGAATCTGTGTCAAAACTTTGTTAGGAATTATGTGATCCTTACTAGCTGGAAGTAAGGGAGATGGGGCATGAAGTTATTTCTAGGAGTTGGACACATACCAAGTTTAGCTCAGTTCTGGGCATCTTTAAATACCTATACAAATTGTTCCTACATAGTAACTTGCAACTTTGAATGAGAATGTGCTTGCTTACAGCAACGTGCTATATGTTCTGAATGCCCGAATTGGGAATCTGTGTCAAAACTTTGTTAGGAATTATGTGATCCTTACTTGCTGGCAGTAAGGGAGTTGGGGCATGAAGGTATTTCTAGGAGTTGGACACATACCATGTTTAGCACAGTTCTGGGCATCTTTGAAATACCTATACAATCTGTTCCTACATAGTAACTTGCAACTATGAATGAGAATGTGCTTGCTTACAGCAACGTGCTATATGTTCTGAATGCCCGAATTGGGAATCTGTGTCAAAACTTTGTTAGGAATTATGTGATCCTTACTTGCTGGAAGTAAGGGAGATGGGGCATGAAGTTGTTTCTAGGAGTTGGACACATACCAAGTTTAGCTCAGTTCTGGGCATCTTTGAAATACCTATACAAACTTGTTCCTACATAGTAACTTGCAACTTTGAATGAGAATGTGCTTGCTTACAGCAACGTGCTATATTTTCTGAATACCCGAATGGGGAATCTGTGTCAAAATTTTGTTAGAAATTATGTGATCCTTACTAGCTGGAAGTAAGGGAGATGGGGCATGAAGTTATTTCTAGGAGTTGGAGACATACCAAGTTTAGCTAAGTTCTGGGCATCTTTGAAATACCTATACAAACTTGTTCCTACATAGTAACTTGCAACTTTGAATGAGAATGTGCTTGCTTACAGCAACGTGCTATAGGTTCTGAATGCCCGAATTGGGAATCTGTGTCAAAACTTTGTTAGGAATTATGTGATCCTTACTCACTGGAAGTAAGGGAGTTGGGGCATGAAGTTATTTCTAGGAGTTGGACACATACCAAGTTTAGCTCAGTTCTGGGCATCTTTGAAATACCTATACAAACTTGTTCCTACATAGTAACTTGCAAATTTGAATGAGAATGTGGTTGCTTGCAGCAACGTGCTATATATTCTGAATGCCCGAATTGGGAATCTGTGTCAACACTTTGTTAGGAATTATGTGATACTTACTAGCTGGAAGTTAGGGAGATGGGACATGAAGTTATTTCTAGGAGTTGGACACATACCAAGTTTAGCTCAGTTCTGGGCATCTTTGAAATACCTATACAAACTTGTTCCTAATTAGTAACTTGCAACTTTGAATGAGAATGTGCTTGCTTACAGCAACGTGCTATAGGTTCTGAATGCACGAATTGGGAATCTGTGTCAAAACTTTGATAGGGATTATGTGATCCTTACTAGCTGGAAGTAAGGGAGATGGGGCATTAAGTTATTTCTAGGAGTTGGAGACATACCAAGTAGCTCAGTTCTGGGCATCTTTGAAATACCTATACAAACTTGTTCCTACATAGTAACTTGCAACTTTGAATGAGAATGTGCTTGATTACAGCAACGTGCTATATGTTCTGAATGCCCGAATTGGGAATCTGTGTCAAAACTTTGTTAGGAATTATGTGATCCTTACTAGCTGGAAGTAAGGGAGATGGGGCATGACGTTGTTTCTAGGAGTTGGACACATACCAAGTTTAGCTCAGTTCTGGGCATCTTTAAATACCTATACAAACTTGTTCCTACATAGTAACTTGCAACTTTGAATGAGAATGTGCTTGCTTACAGCAACGTGCTATATGTTCTGAATGCCCGAATTGGGAATCTGTGTCAACACTTTGTTAGGAATTATGTGATCCTTACTAGCTGGCAGTAAGGGAGTTGGGGCATGAAGGTATTTCTAGGAGTTGGACACATACCATGTTTAGCACAGTTCTGGGCATCTTTGAAATACCTATACAATCTGTTCCTACATAGTAACTTGCAACTTTGAATGAGAATGTGCTTGCTTACAGCAACGTGCTATATGTTCTGAATGCCCGAATTGGGAATCTGTGTCAAAACTTTGTTAGGAATTATGTGATCCTTACTAGCTGGAAGTAAGGGAGATGGGGCATGAAGTTGTTTCTAGGAGTTGGACACATACCAAGTTTAGCTCAGTTCTGGGCATCTTTGAAATACCTATACAAACTTGTTCCTACATAGTAACTTGCAACTTTGAATGAGAATGTGCTTGCTTACAGCAACGTGCTATATTTTCTGAATACCCGAATTGGGAATATGTGTCAAAACTTTGTTAGAAATTATGTGATCCTTACTAGCTGGAAGTAAGGGAGATGGGGCATGAAGTTATTTCTAGAAGTTGGAGACAAACCAAGTTTAGCTCAGTTCTGGGCATCTTTGAAATACCTATAAAAACTTATTCCTACATAGTAACTTGCAACTTTGAATGAGAATGTGCTTGCTTACAGCAACGTGCTATAGGTGCTGAATGCCCGAATTGGGAATCTGTGTCAAAACTTTGTTAGGAATTATGTGATCCTTACTAGCTGGAAGTAAGGGAGTTGGGGCATGAAGTTATTTCTAGGAGTTGGACACATGCCAAGTTTAGCTCAGTTCTGGGCATCTTTGTAATACCTATACAAACTTGTTCCTACATAGTAACTTGCAACTTTGAATGAGAATGTGCGTGCTTACAGCAACGTGCTATATGTTCTGAACGCCCGAATTGGGAATCTGTGTCAAAACTTTGTTAGGAATTATGTGATCCTTACTAGCTGGAAGTAAGGGAGATGGGGCATGAAGTTATTTCTAGGAGTTGGAAACATACCAAGTTTAGCTCAGTTCTGGGCATCTTTGAAATACCTATACAAACTTGTTCCTACATAGTAACTTGCAACTTTGAATGAGAATGTGCTTGCTTACAGCAACGTGCTATATGTTCTGAATGCCCGAATTGGGAATCTGTGTCAAAACTTTGTTAGGAATTATGTGATCCTTACTAGCTGGAAGTAAGGGAGATGGGGCATGAAGTTATTTCTAGGAGTTGGAGACATACAATGTTTAGCTCAGTTCTGGGCATCTTTGAAATACCTATACAAACTTGTTCCTACATAGTAACTTGCAACTTTGAATGAGAATGTGCTTGCTTACAGCAACGTGCTATATGTTCTGAATGCCCGAATTGGGAATCTGTGTCAAAACTTTGTTAGGAATTATGTGATCCTTACTAGCTGGCAGTAAGGGAGTTGGGGCATGAAGGTATTTCTATCAGTTGGACACATACCATGTTTAGCACAGTTCTGGGCATCTTTGAAATACCTATACAAACTTGTTCCTACATAGTAACTTGCAACTTTGAATGAGAATGTGCTTGCTTACTGCAACGTGCTATATGTTCTGAATGCCCGAATTGGGAATCTGTGTCAAAACTTTGTTAGGAATTATGTGATCCTTACTAGCTGGAAGTAAGGGAGATGGGGCATGAAGTTATTTCTAGGAGTTGGACACATACCAAGTTTAGCTCAGTTCTGGGCATCTTTGAAATACCTATAAAAATTGTTCCTACATAGTAACTTGCATCTGTGAATGAGAATGTGCTTGCTTACAGCAACGTGCTATATGTTCTGAATGCCCGAATTGGGAATCTGTGTCAAAACTTTGTTAGGAATTATGTGATCCTTACTAGATGGAAGTAAGGGAGATGGGGCATGAAGTTATTTCTAGGAGTTGGAGACATACCAAGTTTAGCTCAGCTCTGGGCATCTTTGAAATACCTATACAAACTTGTTCCTACATAGTAACTTGCAACTTTGAATGAGAATGTGCTTGCTTGCAGCAACGTGCTATATGTTCTGAATGCCCGAATTGGAAATCTGTGTCAAAACTTTGTTAGGAATTATGTGATCCTTACTATCTGGAAGAATGGGGGATGGGGCATGAAGTTATTTCTAGGAGTTGGAGACATACAACGTGTCGCTCAGTTCTGGGCATCTTTGAAATACCTATAAAAATTGTTCCTACATAGTAACTTGCATCTGTGAATGAGAATGTGCTTGCTTACAGCAACGTGCTATATGTTCTGAATGCCCGAATTGGGAATCTGTGTCAAAACTTTGTTAGGAATTATGTGATCCTTACTAGATGGAAGTAAGGGAGATGGGGCATGAAGTTATTTCTAGGAGTTGGAGACATACCAAGTTTAGCTCAGCTCTGGGCATCTTTGAAATACCTATACAAACTTGTTCCTACATAGTAACTTGCAACTTTGAATGAGAATGTGCTTGCTTGCAGCAACGTGCTATATGTTCTGAATGCCCGAATTGGAAATCTGTGTCAAAACTTTGTTAGGAATTATGTGATCCTTACTATCTGGAAGAAAGGGAGATGGGGCATGAAGATATTTCTAGGAGTTGGAGACATACAACGTGTCGCTCAGTTCTGGGCATCTTTGAAATACCTATACAAACTTGTTCCTACATAGTAACTTGCATCTTTGAATGAGAATGTGCTTGCTTACAGCAACGTGCTATATGTTCTGAATGCCCGAATTGGGAATCTGTGTCAAAACTTTGTTAGGAATTATGTGATCCTTACTAGATGGATGTAAGGGAGTTGGGGCATGAAGGTATTTCTAGGAGTTGGAGACATACCAAGTTTAGCTCAGTTCTTGGCATCTTTGAAATACCTATACAAACTTGTTCCTACATAGTAACTTGCAAATTTGAATGAGAATGTGCTTGCTTACAGCAACGAGCTATATGTTCTGAATGCCCGAATTGGGAATCTGTGTCAAAACTTTGTTAGGAAATATGTGATCCTTACTAGCTGGAAGTAAGGGAGTTGGGGCATGAAGTTATTTCAGGAGTTGGACACATACCAAGTTTAGCTCATTTCAGGGCGTCTTTGAAATACCTATACAAACTTGTTCCTACATCGTAACTTGCAACTTTGAATGAGAATGTGCTTGCTTACAGCAACATGCTATATGTTCTGAATGCCCGAATAGGGAATCTGTGTCAAAACTTTGTTAGGAATTATGTGATCCTTACTAGATGGAAGTAAGGGAGATGGGGCATGAAGTTATTTCTAGGAGTTGGAGACATACCAAGTTTAGCTCAGTTCTGGGCACCTTTGAAAGTCCTATTCAAACTTGTTCCTACATAGTAACTTGCAACTTTGAAAGAGAATGTGCTTGCTTACAGCAACGTGCTATATGTTCTGAATGCCCGAATTGGGAATCTGTGTCAAAACTTTGTTAGGAATCATGTGATCCTTACTAGCTGGAAGTAAGGGAGTTGGGGCATGAAGTTATTTCTAGGAGTTGGACACATACCAAGTTTAGCTCAGTTCTGGGCATCTTTGAAATACCTATACAAACTTGTTCCTACATAGTAACTTGCAACTTTGAATGAGAATGTGCTTGCTTACAGCAACGTGCTATATGTTCTGAATGCCCGAATTGGGAATCTGTGTCAAAACTTTGTTAGGAATTATGTGATCCTTACTATCTGGAAGAAAGGGAGATGGGGCATGAAGTTATTTCTAGGAGTTGGAGACATACAACGTGTCGCTCAGTACTGGGCATCTTTGAAATACCTATACAAACTTGTTCCTACATAGTAACTTGCATCTTTGAATGAGAATGTGCTTGCTTACAGCAACGTGCTATATGTTCTGAATGCCCGAATTGGGAATCTGTGTCAAAACTTTGTTAGGAATTATGTGATCCTTACTAGCTGGAAGTAAGGGAGATGGGGCATGAAGTTATTTCTAGGAGTTGGACACATACCAAGTTTAGCTCAGTTCTGGGCATCTTTGAAATACCTATACAAACTTGTTCCTACATAGTAACTTGCAACTTTTAATCAGAATGTGCTTGCTTACAGCAACGTGCTATATGTTCTGAATGCCCGAATTGGGAATCTGTGTCAAAACTTTGTTAGGAATTATGTGATCCTTACTAGCTGGAAGTAAGGGAGATGGGGCATGAAGTTATTTCTAGGAGTTGGAGACATACCAAGTTTAGCTCAGTTCTGGGCATCTTTGAAATACCTATACAAACTTGTTCCTACATAGTAACTTGCAACTTTGAATGAGAATGTGCTTGTTTACAGCAACGTGCTATAGGTTCTGAATGCCCGAATTGGGAATCTGTGTCAAAACTTTGTTAGGAATTATGTGATCCTTACTAGCTGGAAGTAAGGGAGTTGGGGCATGAAGTTATTTCTAGGAGTTGGACACATACCAAGTTTAGCTCAGTTCTGGGCATCTTTGAAATACCTATACAAACTTGTTCCTACATAGTAACTTGCAACATTGAATGAGAATGTGCTTGCTTGAAGCAACGTGCTATATGTTCTGAATGCCCGAATTGGGAATCTGTGTCAAAACTTTGTTAGAAATTATGTGATCCTTACTATCTGGAAGTAAGGGAGATGGGGCATGAAGTTATTTCTAGGAGTTGGAGACATACCAAGTTTAGCTCAGTTCTGGGCATCTTTGAAATACCTATACAAACTTGTTCCTACATAGTAACTTGCAAATTTGAATGAGAATGTGCTTTCTTACAGCAACGAGCTATATGTTCTGAATGCCCGAATTGGGAATCTGTGTCAAAACTTTGTTAGGAAATATGTGATCCTTACTAGCTGGAAGTAAGGGAGTTGGGGCTGAAGTTATTTCAGGAGTTGGACACATACCAAGTTTAGCTCATTTCAGGGCGTCTTTGAAATACCTATACAAACTTGTTCCTACATAGTAACTTGCAACTTTGAATGAGAATGTGCCTGCTTACAGCAACGTGCTATATGTTCTGAATGCCCGAATTGGGAATCTGTGTCAAAACTTTGTTAGGAATTATGTGATCCTTACTAGCTGGAAGAAAGGGAGATGGGGCATGAAGTTATTTCTAGGAGTTGGAGACATACAACGTGTCGCTCAGTACTGGGCATCTTTGAAATACCTATACAAACTTGTTCCTACATAGTAACTTGCAAATTTGAATGAGAATGTGCTTGCTTACAGCAACGTGCTATATGTTCTGAATGCCCGAATTGGGAATCTGTGTCAAAACTTTGTTAGGAAATATGTGATCCTTACTAGCTGGAAGTAAGGGAGATGGGGCATGAAGTTATTTCAGGAGTTGGACACATACCAAGTTTAGCTCAGTTCTGGGCGTCTTTGAAATACTTATACAAACTTGTTCCTACATAGTAACTTGCAACTTTTAATCAGAATGTGCTTGCTTACAGCAACGTGCTATATGTTCTGAATGCCCGAATTGGGAATCTGTGTCAAAACTTTGTTAGGAATTATGTGATCCTTACTAGCTGGAAGTAAGGGAGATGGGGCATGAAGTTATTTCTAGGAGTTGGAGACATACCAAGTTTAGCTCAGTTCTGGGCATCTTTGAAATACCTATACAAACTTGTTCCTACATAGTAACTTGCAACTTTGAATGAGAATGTGCTTGTTTACAGCAACGTGCTATAGGTTCTGAATGCCCGAATTGGGAATCTGTGTCAAAACTTTGTTAGGAATTATGTGATCCTTACTAGCTGGAAGTAAGGGAGTTGGGGCATGAAGTTATTTCTAGGAGTTGGACACATACCAAGTTTAGCTCAGTTCTGGGCATCTTTGAAATACCTATACAAACTTGTTCCTACATAGTAACTTGCAACATTGAATGAGAATGTGCTTGCTTGAAGCAACGTGCTATATATTCTGAATGCCCGAATTGGGAATCTGTGTCAAAACTTTGTTAGAAATTATGTGATCCTTACTATCTGGAAGTAAGGGAGATGGGGCATGAAGTTATTTCTAGGAGTTGGAGACATACCAAGTTTAGCTCAGTTCTGGGCATCTTTGAAATACCTATACAAACTTGTTCCTACATAGCAACTTGCAACTTTGAATGAGAATGTGCTTGTTTACAGCAACGTGCTATAGGTTCTGAATGCCCGAATTGGGAATCTGTGTCAAAACTTTGTTAGGAATTATGTGATCCTTACTAGCTGGAAGTAAGGGAGATGGGGCATGAAGTTATTTCTAGGAGTTGGAGACATACCAAGTTTAGCTCAGTTCTGGGCATCTTTGAAATACCTATACAAACTTGTTCCTACATAGCAACTTGCAACTTTGAATGAGAATATGCTTGCTTACAGCAACGTGCTATATGTTCTGAATGCCCGAATTGGGAATCTGTGTCAAAACTTTGTTAGAAATTATGTGATCCTTACTATCTGGAAGTAAGGGAGATGGGGCATGAAGTTATTTCTAGGAGTTGGAGACATACCAAGTTTAGCTCAGTTCTGGGCATCTTTGAAATACCTATACAAACTTGTTCCTACATAGCAACTTGCAACTTTGAATGAGAATGTGCTTGCTTACAGCAACGTGCTATATGTTCTGAATGCCCGAATTGGGAATCTGTGTCAAAACTTTGTTAGGAATTATGTGATCCTTACTAGATGGAAGTAAGGGAGATGGGGAATGAAGTTCTTTCTAGGAGTTGGACACATACCAAGTTTAGCCCAGTTCTGGGCATCTTTGAAATACCTATACAAACTTGTTCCTACATAGTAACTTGCAACTTTGAATGAGAAGGTGCTTGCTTACAGCAACGTGCTATATGTTCTGAATGCCCGAATTGGGAATCTGTGTCAAAACTTTGTTAGGAATTATGTGATCCTTACTAGCTGGAAGTAAGGGAGATGGGGCATGAAGTTATTTCTAGGAGTTGGACACATAGCAAGTTTAGCTCAGTTCTGGGCATCTTTGAAATACCTATACAAACTTGTTCCTACATAGTAACTTGCAACTTTGAATGAGAATGTGCTTGCTTACAGCAACGTGCTATATGTTCTGAATGCCCGAATTGGGAATCTGTGTCCAAATTTTGTTAGAAATTATGTGATCCTTACTAGATGGAAGTAAGGGAGATGGGGCATGAAGTTATTTCTAGGAGTTGGAGACACACCAAGTTTAGCTCAGTTCTGGGCATCTTTGAAATACCTATACAAACTTGTTCCTACATAGTAACTTGCAACTTTGAATGAGAATGTGCTTGCTTGCAGCAACGTGCTATATGTTCTGAATGCCCGAGTTGGGAATCTGTGTCAAAACTTTGTTAGGAATTATGTGATACTTACTAGCTGGAAGTAAGGGAGATGGGGCATGAAGTTATATCTAGGAGTTGGACACATAGCAAGTTTAGCTCAGTTCTGGGCATCTTTGAAATACCTATACAAACTTGTTCCTACATAGTAACTTGCAACTTTGAATGAGAATGTGCTTGCTTACAGCAACGTGCTATATATTCTGAATGCCCGAATTGGGAATCTGTGTCAAAACTTTGTTAGGATTTATGTGATCCTTACTAGCTGGAAGTAAGGGAGATGGGGCATGAAGTTATTTCTAGGAGTTGGAGACATACCAAGTTTAGCTCAGTTCTGGGCATCTTTGAAATACCTATACAAACTTGTTCCTACATAGTAACATGCAACTTTGAATGAGAATGTGCTTGCTTACAGCAACGTGCTATAGGTTCTGAATGCCCGAATTGGGAATCTGTGTCAAAACTTTGTTAGGAATTATGTGATCCTTACTAGCTGGAAGTAGGGAGTTGGGGCATGAAGTTATTTCTAGGAGTTGGACACATACCAAGTTTAGCTCAGTTCTGGGCATCTTTGAAATACCTATACAAACTTGTTCCTACATAGTAACTTGCAACATTGAATGAGAATGTGCTTCCTTACAGTAACGTGCTATATGTTCTGAATGCCCGAATTGGGAATCTGTGTCAAAACATTGTTGGGAATTATGTGATCCTTACTAGATGGAAGTAAGGGAGTTGGGGCATGAAGTTATTTCTAGGAGTTTTACACATACCAAGTTTAGCACAGTTCTGGGCATCTTTGAAATACCTATACAAACTTGTTCCTACATAGCAACTTGCAACTTTGAATGAGAATGTGCTTGCTTACAGCAACGTGCTATATGTTCTGAATGCCCGAATTGGGAATCTGTGTCAAAACTTTGTTAGGAATTATGTGATCCTTACTAG
Organism: Diceros bicornis minor; assembly: GCF_020826845.1. NCBI lineage: Eukaryota > Metazoa > Chordata > Mammalia > Perissodactyla > Rhinocerotidae > Diceros > Diceros bicornis. The sequence continues at coordinate 61,117,694 of NC_080758.1, forward strand.
CTGGAAGTAAGGGAGATGGGGCATGAAAGTATTTCTAGGAGTTAGACACATACCAAGTTTAGCTCAGTTCTGGGCATCTTTGAAATACCTATACAAACTTGTTCCTACATAGTAACTTGCAACTTTGAATGAGAATGTGCTTGCTTACAGCAACGTGCTATATGTTCTGAATGCCCGAATTTGGAATCTGTGTCAAAACGTTGTAAGGAATTATGTGATCCTTACTAGATGGAAGTAAGGGAGATGGGGCATGAAGTTATTTCTAGGAGTTGGAGACATACAAAGTTTAGCTCAGTTCTGGGCATCTATGAAATACCTATACAAACTTGTTCCTACATAGTATCTTGCAACTTTGAATGAGAATGTGCTTGCTTACAGCAACGTGCTATATGTTCTGAATGCCCGAATAGGGAATCTGTGTCAAAACTTTGTTAGGAATTATGTGATCCTTACTAGCTGGAAGTAAGGGAGTTGGGGCCTGAAGGTATTTCTAGGAGTTGGACACAAACCAAGTTTAGCACAGTTCTGGGCATCTTTGAAATACCTATACAAACTTGTTCCTACATAGTAACTTGCAACTTTGAATGAGAATATGCTTGCTTACAGCAACGTGCTATATGTTCTGAATGCCCGAATTTGGAATCTGTCTCAAAACTTTGTTAGGAATTATGTGATCCTTACTAGATGGAAGTAAGGGAGATGGGGCATGAAGTTATTTCTAGGAGTTGGAGACATACAAAGTTTAGCTCAGTTCTGGGCATCTATGAAATACCTATACAAACTTGTTCCTACATAGTATCTTGCAACTTTGAATGAGAATGTGCTTGCTTACAGCAACGTGCTATATGTTCTGAATGCCCGAATAGGGAATCTGTGTCAAAACTTTGTTAGGAATTATGTGATCCTTACTAGCTGGAAGTAAGGGAGATGGGGCATGAAGTTATTTCTAGGAGTTGGAGACATACCAAGTTTAGCTCAGTTCTGGGCATCTTTGAAATACCTATACAAACTTGTTCCTACATAGCAACTTGCAACTTTGAATGAGAATATGCTTGCTTACAGCAACGTGCTATATGTTCTGAATGCCCGAATTGGGAATCTGTCTCAAAACTTTGTTAGGAATTATGTGATCCTTACTAGATGGAAGTAAGGGAGATGGGGAATGAAGTTCTTTCTAGGAGTTGGACACATACCAAGTTTAGCCCAGTTCTGGGCATCTTTGAAATACCTATACAAACTTGTTCCTACATAGTAACTTGCAACTTTGAAGGAAAATGTGCTTGCTTGCAGCAACGTGCTATATGTTCTGAATGCCCGAATTGGGAATCTGTGTCAAAACTTTGTTAGAAATTATGTGATCCTTACTATCTGGAAGTAAGGGAGATGGGGCATGAAGTTATTTCTAGGAGTTGGAGACATACCAAGTTTAGCTCAGTTCTGGGCATCTTTGAAATACCTATACAAACTTGTTCCTACATAGCAACTTGCAACTTTGAATGAGAATATGCTTGCTTACAGCAACGTGCTATATGTTCTGAATGCCCGAATTGGGAATCTGTGTCAAAACTTTGTTAGGAATTATGTGATCCTTACTAGATGGAAGTAAGGGAGTTGGGGCATGAAGTTCTTTCTAGGAGTTGGACACATACCAAGTTTAGCCCAGTTCTGGGCATCTTTGAAATACCTATACAAACTTGTTCCTACATAGCAACTTGCAACTTTGAATGAGAATGTGCTTGCTTACAGCAACGTGCTATATGTTCTGAATGCCCGAATAGGGAATCTGTGTCAAAACTTTGTTAGGAATTATGTGATCCTTACTAGCAGGAAGTAAGGGAGATGGGGCATGAAGTTATTTCTAGGAGTTGGACACATACCAAGTTTAGCTCAGTTCTGAGCATCTTTGAAATACCTATACAAACTTGTTCCTATAGTAACTTGCAACATTGAATGAGAATGTGCTTGCTTACAGCAACGTGCTATATGTTCTGAATGCCCGATTTGGGAATCTGTGTCAAAACTTTGTTAGAAATTATGTGATCCTTACAAGCTGGAAGTAAGGGAGATGGGGCCTGAAGTTATTTCTAGGAGTTGGAGACATACCAAGTTTAGCTCAGTTCTGGGCATCTTTGAAATACGTATACAAACTTGTTTCTACATAGTATCTTTCAACTTTGAATGAGAATGTGCTTGCTTACAGCAACGTGCTATATGTTCTGAATGCCCGAATTGGGAATCTGTGTCAAAATTTGTTAGGAATTATGTGATCCTTACTAGCTGGAAGTAAGGGAGATGGGGCATGAAGTTATTTCTAGGAGTTGGACACATACCAAGTTTAGCTCAGTTCTGGGCATCTTTGAAATACCTATACAAACTTGTTCCTACATAGTAACTGGCAACTTTGAATGAGAATGTGCTTGCTTACAGCAACGTGATATATGTTCTGAATGCCCGAATTGGGAATCTGTGTCAAAACTTTGTTAGGAATTATGTGATCCTTACTAGATGGAAGTAAGGGAGATGGGGCATGAAGTTATTTCTAGGAGTTGGACACATACCAAGTTTAGCTCAGTTCTGAGCATCTTTGAAATACCTATACAAACTTGTTCATACATAGTAACTTGCAACTTTGAATGAGAATGTGCTTGCTTACAGCAACGTGCTATATGTTCTGAATGCCCGAATTGGGAATCTGTGTCAAAACGTTGTAAGGAATTATGTGATCCTTACTAGATGGAAGTAAGGGAGATGGGGCATGAAGTTATTTCTAGGAGTTGGAGACATACAACGTTTAGCTCAGTTCTGGGCATCTTTGAAATACCTATACAAACTTGTTCCTACATAGTAACTTGCAACTTTGAATGAGAATGTGCTTGCTTACAGCAACGTGCTATATGTTCTGAATGCCCGAATAGGGAATCTGTGTCAAAATTTTGTTAGGAATTATGTGATCCTTACTAGCTGGAACTAAGGGAGTTGGGGCCTGAAGGTATTACTAGGAGTTGGACACAAACCAAGTTTAGCACAGTTCTGGGCATCTTTGAAATACCTATACAAACTTGTTCCTACATAGTAACTTGCAACTTTGAATGAGAATGTGCTTGCTTACAGCAACGTGCTATATGTTCTGAATGCCCGAATTGGGAATCTGAGTCAAAACTTTGTTAGAAATTATGTGATCCTTACTAGCTGGCAGTAAGGGAGATGGGGCATGAAGTTATTTCTAGGAGTTGGAGGCATACCAAGTTTAGCTCAGTTCTGGGCATCTTTGAAATACGTATACAAACTTGTTTCTACATAGTAACTTGCAACTTTGAATGAGAATGTGCTTGCTTACAGCAACGTGCTATATGTTCTGAATGCCCGAATTGGGAATCTGTGTCAAAATTTGTTAGGAATTATGTGATCCTTACTAGCTGGAAGTAAGGGAGATGGGGCATGCAGTTATTTCTAGGAGTTGGACACATACCAAGTTTAGCTCAGTTCTGGGCATCTTTGAAATACCTATACAAACTTGTTCCTACATAGTAACTGGCAACTTTGAATGAGAATGTGCTTGCTTACAGCAACGTGATATATGTTCTGAATGCCCGAATTGGGAATCTGTGTCAAAATTTGTTTGGAATTATGTGATCCTTACTAGCTGGAAGTAAGGGAGTTTGGGCATGAAGGTATTTCTAGGAGTTGGACACATACCAAGTTTAGCACAGTTCTGGGCATCTTTGAAATACCTATACAAACTTGTTCCTACATAGTAACTTGCAACTTTGAATGAGAATGTGCTTGCTTACAACAACGTGCTATATGTTCTGAATGCCCGAATTGGGAATCTGTGTCAAATCTTTGTTAGGAATTATGTGATCCTTACTAGCTGGAAGTAAGGGAGTTGGGGCATGAAGATATTTCTAGGAGTTGGACAAATACCAAGTTTAGCTCAGTTCTGGGCATCTTTGAAATACCTATACAAACTTGTTCCTTCATAGTAACTTGCAACTTTGAAAGAGAATGTGCTTGCTTACAGCAACGTGCTATATGTTCTGAGTGCCCGAATTGGGAATCTGTGTCAAAACTTTGTTAGAAATTATGTGATCCTTACTAGATGGAAGTAAGGGAGATGGGGCATGAAGTTATTTCTAGGAGTTGGAGACATACCAAGTTTAGCTCAGTTCTGGGCATCTTTGAAATACCTATACAAACTTGTTCCTACATAGTAACTTGCATCTTTGAATGAGAATGTGCTTGCTTACAGCAACGTGCTACGTGTTCTGAATGCCCGAATTGGGAATCTCTGTCAAAACTTTGTTAGGAATTATGTGATCCTTGCTAGCTGGAAGTAAGGGATATGGGGCATGAAGTTATTTCTAGGAGTTGGAGACATACCAAGTTTAGCTCAGTACTGGGCATCTTTGAAAGTCCTAATCAAACTTGTTCCTACATAGTAACTTGCAACTTTGAATGAGATTGTGCTTGCTTACAGCAACGTGCTATATGTTCTGAATGCCCGAATTGGGAATCTGTGTCAAAACTTTGTTCAGAATTATGTGATCGTTACTAGCTGGAAGTAAGGGAGATGGGACATGAAGTTATTTCTAGGAGTTGGAGACATACGAAGTTTAGCTCATTTCTGGGCATCTTTGAAATACCTATACAAACTTGTTTCTACATAGTAACTTGCAACTTTGAATGAGAATGTGCTTGCTTGCAGGAACGTGCTATATGTTCTGAATGCCCGAATTGGGAATCTGTGTCAAAACGTTGTTAGGAATTATGTGATCCTTACTAGCTGGAAGTAAGGGAGATGGGGCATGAAGATATTTCTAGGAGTTGTAGACATACCAAGTTTAGCTCAGTTCTGGGCATCTTTGAAATACCTATATAAACATGTTCCTACATAGTAACTTGCATCTTTGAATGAGAATGTGCTTGCTTACAGCAACGTGCTATATGTTCTGAATGCCCGAATTGGGAATCTGTGTCAAAACGTTGTTAGGAATTATGTGATCCTTACTAGCTGGAAGTAAGGGAGATGGGGCCTGAAGTTATTTCTAGGAGTTGGAGACATACCAAGTTTAGCTCAGTACTGGGCATCTTTGAAAGTCCTAATCAAACTTGTTCCTACATAGTAACTTGCAACTTTGAATGAGAATGTGCTTGCTTACAGCAACGTGCTATATGTTCTGAATGCCCGAATTGGTAATCTGTGTCAAATCTTGTGAGGAATTATGTGATCCTTACTAGCTGGAAGTAAGGGAGATGTGGCACGAAGTTATTTCTAGGAGTTGGAGACATACCAAGTTTAGCTCAGTTCTGGGCATCTTTGAAATACCTATACAAACTTGTTCCTACATAGTAACTTGCAACTTTGAATGAGAATGTGATTGCTTGCAGCAACGTGCTATATGTTCTAAATGCCCGAATTGGGAATCTGTGTCAAAACTTTGTTAGGAATTATGTGATCCTTACTAGCTGGAAGTAAGGGAGATGGGGCATGATGTTATTTCTAGGAGTTGGACACATACCAAGTTTAGCTCAGTTCTGGGCATCTTTGAAATTCCTATGCAAACTTGTTCCTACATAGTAACTTGCATCTTTGAATGAGAATGTGCTTGCCTACAGCAACCTGCTATATGTTCTGAATGCCCGAATTGGGAATCTGTGTCAAAACTTTGTTAGGAATTATGTGATCCTTACTAGCTGGAAGTAAGGGAGATGGGGCATGAAGTTATTTCCAGGAATTGGACACATACCAAGTTTAGCTCAGTTCTGGGCATCTTTGAAATACCTATACAAACTTGTTCCTACATAGTAACTGGCAACTTTGAATGAGAATGTGCTTGCTTACAGCAACGTGCTATATGTTCTGAATGCCCGAATTGGGAATCTGTGTCAAAATTTGTTAGGAATTATGTGATCCTTACTAGCTGGAAGTAAGGGAGTTGGGGCATGAAGGTATTTCTACGAGTTGGACACATACAAAGTTTAGCACAGTTCTGGGCATCTTTGAAATACCTATACAAACTTGTTCCTACATAGTAACTTGCAACTTTGAATGAGAATGTGCTTGCTTACAGCAACGTGCTATATGTTCTGAATGCCCGAATTTGGAATCTTTGTCAAAACTTTGTTAGGAATTATGTGATCCTTACTAGCTGGAAGTAAGGGAGTTGGGGCATGAAGATATTTCTAGGAGTTGGACAAATACCAAGTTTAGCTCAGTTCTGGGCATCTTTGAAATACCTATACAAACTTGTTCCTACATAGTAACTTGCAACTTTGAATGAGAATGTGCTTGCTTACAGCAACGTGCTATATGTTCTGAATGCCCGAATTGGGAATCTGTGTCAAAACTTTGTTAGAAATTATGTGATCCTCACTAGATGGAAGTAAGGGAGATGGGGAATGAAGTTATTTCTTGGAGTTGGATACATACTAAGTTTAGCTCAGTTCTGGGCATCTTTGAAATACCTATACAAACTTGTTCCTACATAGTAACTTGCATCTTTGAATGAGAATGTGCTTGCTTACAGCAACGTGCTACATGTTCTGAATGCCCGAATTGGGAATCTGTGTCAAAACTTTGTTAGGAATTATGTGATCCTTACTAGCTGGAAGTAAGGGATATGGGGCATGAAGTTATTTCTAGGAGTTGAAAACATACCAAGTTTAGCTCAGTACTGGGCATCTTTGAAAGTCCTAATCAAACTTGTTCCTACATAGTAACTTGCAACTTTGAATGAGAATGTGCTTGCTTACAGCAACGTGCTATATGTTCTGAATGCCCGAATTGGGAATCTGTGTCAAAACTTTGTTAGGAATTATGTGATCCTTACTAGCTGGAAGTAAGGGAGTTGGGGCATGAAGATATTTCTAGGAGTTGGACAAATACCAAGTTTAGCTCAGTTCTGGGCATCTTTGAAATACCTATACAAACTTTTCCTACATAGTAACTTGCAACTTTGAAAGAGAATGTGCTTGCTTACAGCAACGTGCTATATGTTCTGAATGCCCGAATTGGGAATCTGTGTCAAATCTTTGTTAGAAATTATGTGATCCTTACTAGATGGACGTAAGGGAGATGGGGCATGAAGTTACTTCTAGGAGTTGGAGACATACCAAGTTTAGTTCAGTTCTGGGCATCTTTGAAATACCTATACAAACTTGTTCCTACATAGTAAATTGCATCTTTGAATGAGAATGTGCTTGCTTACAGCAACGTGCTACATGTACTGAATGCCCGAATTGGGATTCTGTGTCAAAAATTTGTTAGGAATTATGTGATCCTTGCTAGCTGGAAGTAAGGAATATGGGGCATGAAGTTATTTCTAGGAGTTGAAAACATACCAAGTTTAGCTCAGTACTGGGCATCTTTGAAAGTCCTAATCAAACTTGTTCCTACATAGAAACTTGCAACTTTGAATGAGAATGTGCTTGCTTACAGCAGCGTGCTATATGTTCTGAATGCCCGAATTGGGAATCTGTGTCAATACTTTGTTAGGAATTATGTGATCCTTACTAGCTGGAAGTAAGGGAGTTGGGGCATGAAGGTATTTCTAGGAGTTGGACACATACCAAGTTTAGCTCAGTTCTGGGCATCTTTGAAAGTCCTATTCTAACTTGTTCCTACATAGTAACTTGCAACTTTGAATGAGAATGTGATTGCTTGCAGCAACGTGCTATATGTTCTAAATGCCCGAATTGGGAATCTGTGTCAAAACTTTGTTAGGAATTATCTGATCCTTACTAGCTGGAAGTAAGGGAGATGGGGCATGAAGTTATTTCTAGGAGTTGGACACATACCAAGTTTAGCTCAGTTCTGGGCATCTTTGATTCCTATACAAACTTGTTCCTACATAGTAACTTGCATCTTTGAATGAAAATGTGCTTGCCTACAGCAACGTGCTATATGTTCTGAATGCCCGAATTGGGAATCTGTGTCAAAACTTTGTTAGGAATTATGTGATCCTTACTAGCTGGAAGTCAGGGAGATGGGGCATGAAGTTATTTCTAGGAATTGGACACATACCAAGTTTAGCTCAGTTCTGGGCATCTTTGAAATACCTATACAAACTTGTTCCTACATAGTAACTGGCAACTTTGAATGAGAATGTGCTTGCTTACAGCAACGTGCTATATGTTCTGAATGCCCGAATTGGGAATCTGTGTCATAATTTGTTAGGAATTATGTGATCCTTACTAGCTGGAAGTAAGGGAGTTGGGGCATGAAGGTATTTCTAGGAGTTGGACACATACCAAGTTTAGCACAGTTCTGGGCATCTTTGAAATACCTATACAAACTTGTTCCTACATAGTTACTTGCAACTCTGAATGAGAATGTGCTTGCTTACAGCAACGTGCTATATGTTCTGAATGCCCGAATTTGGAATCTTTGTGAAAACATTGTTAGGAATTATGTGATCCTTACTAGCTGGAAGTAAGGGAGTTGGGGCATGAAGATATTTCTATGATTTGGACAAAAACCAAGTTTAGCTCAGTTCTGGGCATCTTTGAAATACCTATACAAACTTGTTCCTACATAGTAACTTGCAACTTTGAATGAGAATGTGCTTGCTTACAGCAACGTGCTATATGTTCTGAATGCCCGAATTGGGAATCTGTGTCAAAACTTTGTTAGAAATTATGTGATCCTTACTAGCTGGAAGTAAGGGAGATGGGGCATGAAGTTATTTCTAGGAGTTGGAGACATACCAAGTTTAGCTCAGTTCTGGGCATCTTTGAAATACCTATACAAACTTGTTCCTACATAGTAACTTGCATCTTTGAATGAGAATGTGCTTGCTTACAGCAACGTGCTACATGTTCTGAATGCCTGAATTGGGAATCTGTGTCAAAACTTTGTTAGAAATTATGTGATCCTTACTAGCTGGAAGTAAGGGAGATGGGGCATGAAGTTATTTCTAGGAGTTGAAAACATACCAAGTTTTGCTCAGTACTGGGCATCTTTGAAAGTCCTAATCAAACTTGTTCCTACATAGTAACTTGCAACTTTGAATGAGAATGTGCTTGCTTACAGCAACGTGCTATATGTTCTGAATGCCCGAATTGGGAATCTGTGTCAAAACTTTGTTAGGAATTATGTGATCCTTACTAGCTGGAATTAAGGGAGTTGTGGCATGAAGGTATTTCTAGGAGTTGGACACATACCAAGTTTAGCTCAGTTCTGGGCATCTTTGAAATACCTATACAAACTTGTTCCTACATAGTAACTTGCAACTTTGAATGAGAATGTGCTTGCTTACAGCAACGTGCTATATGTTCTGAATGCCCGAATTGGGAATCTGTGTCAAAACTTTGTTAGGAATTATGTGATCCTTACTAGCTGGAAGTAAGGGAGTTGGGGCATGAAGTTATTTCTAGGAGTTGGATACATACCAAGTTTAGCTCAGTTTTGGGCATCTTTGAAATACCTATACAAACTTGTTCCTACATAATAACTTGCATCTTTGAATGAGAATGTGCTTGCTTACAGCAACGTGCTATATGTTCTGAATGCCCGAATTGGGAATCTGTGTCAAAACTTTGTTAGGAATTATGTGATCCTTACTAGCTGGAAGTAAGGGAGATGGGGCATGAAGTTATTTCTAGGAGTTGGACACATACCAAGTTTAGCTCAGTTCTGGGCATCTTTGAAATACCTATACAAACTTGTTCCTACATAGTAACTTGCAACTTGAATGAGAATGTGCTTGCTTGCAGCAACGTGCTATATGTTCTGAATGCCCGAATTGGGAATCTGTGTCAAAACTTTGTTAGGAATTATGTGATCCTTACTAGCTGGAAGTAAGGGAGATGGGGCATGAAGTTTTTTCCAGTAGTTGGAGACATACCAAGTTATCTCAGTTCTGGGCATCTTTGAAATACCTATACAAACTTGTTCATACATAGTAACTTGCAACTTTGAATGAGAATGTGCTTGCTTACAGCAACGTGCTATATGTTCTGAATGCCCGAATAGGGAATCTGTGTCAAAACTTTGTTAGGAATTATGTGATCCTTACTAGCTGGAAGAAAAAGAGTTGGGTCATGAAGTTATTTCTAGAGGTAGGACACATACCAAGTTTAGCTCAGTTCTGGGCATCTTTGAAATACCTATACAAACTTGTTCCTACATAGTAACTTGCAACTTTGAATGAGAATGTGCTTGCTGACAGCAACGTGCTATATGTTCTGAATGCCCGAATTGGGAATCTGTGTCAAAATTTGTTAGGAATTATGTGATCCTTACTAGCTGGAAGTAAGGGAGTTGGGGCATGAAGTTATTTCTAGAGGTAGGACACATACCAAGTTTAGCTCAGTTCTGGGCATCTTTGAAATACCTATACAAACTTGTTCCTACATAGTAACTTGCAACTTTGAATGAGAATGTGCTTGCTTACAGCAACGTGCTGTATGTTCTGAATGCCCGAATTAGGAATCTGTGTCAAACTTTGTTAGGAATTATGTGATCCTTACTAGCTGGAAGTAAGGGAGTTGGGGCATGAAGGTATTTCTAGGAGTTGGACACATACCAAGTTTAGCTCAGTTCTGGGCATCTTTGAAATACCTATACAAACTTGTTCCCACATAGTAACTTGCAACTTTGAATGAGAATGTGCTTGCTTACAGCAACGTGCTATATGTTCTGAATGCCCGAATTGGGAATCTGTGTCAATACTTTGTTAGGAATTATGTGATCCTTACTAGCTGGAAGTAAGGGAGTTGGGGCATGAAGTTATTTCTAGAGGTAGGACACATACCAAGTTTAGCTCAGTTCTGGGCATCTTTGAAATACCTATACAAACTTGTTCCTACATAGTAACTTGCAACTTGGAATGAGAATGTGCTTGCTTACAGCAACGTGCTATATGTTCTGAATGCCCGAATTGGGAATCTGTGTCAAAATTTGTTAGGAATTATGTGATCCTTACTAGCTGGAAGTAAGGGAGTTGGGGCATGAAGATATTTCTAGAGGTAGGACACATACCAAGTTTAGCTCAGTTCTGGGCATCTTTGAAATACCTATACAAACTTGTTCCTACATAGTAACTTGCAACTTTGAATGAGAATGTGCTTGCTTACAGCAACGTGCTATATGTTCTGAATGCCCGAATTGGGAATCTGTGTCAAAATTTGTTAGGAATTATGTGATCCTTACTAGCTGGAAGTAAGGGTTTTGGGGCATGAAGTTATTTCTAGAGGTAGGACACATACCAAGTTTAGCTCAGTTCTGGGCATCTTTGAAATACCTATACAAACTTGTTCCTACATTGTAACTTGCAACTTTGAATGGGAATGTGCTTGCTTACAGCAACGTGCTATATGTTCTGAATGCCCGAATTGTGAATCTGTGTCAAAACTTTGTTAGGAATTATGTGATCCTTACTAGATGGAAGTAAGCGAGATGGGGCATGAAGTTATTTCTAGGAGTTGGAGACATACAACGTTTAGCTCAGTTCTGGGCATCTTTGAAATACCTATACAAACTTGTTCCTACATAGTAATTTGCAACTTTGAATGAGAATGTTGCTTGCTTACAGCAACGTGCTATATTTTCTGAATGCCCGAATTGGGAATCTGTGTCAAACTTTGTTAGGAATTATGTGATCCTTACTAGCTGGAAGTAAGCCAGTTGGGGCATGAAGGTATTTCTAGGAGTTGGACACATAGCAAGTTTAGCACAGTTCTGGGCATCTTTGAAATACCTATACAAACTTGTTCCTACATAGTAACTTGCTACTTGGAATGAGAATGTGCTTGCTTAAAGCAACGTGCTATATGTTCTGAATGCCCGAATTGGGAATCTGTGTCAAAACTTTGTTAGGAATTATGTGATCCTTACTAGATGGAAGTAAGGGAGATGAGGCATGAAGTTATTTCTAGGAGTTGGAGACATACAACGTTTAGCTCAGTTCTGGGCATCTTTGAAATACCTATACAAACTTGTTCCTACATAGTAACTTGCAACTTTGAATGAGAATGTGCTTGCTTAGGGCAACGTGCTATATGTTCTGAATGCCCGAATTGGGAATCTGAGTCAAAACTTTGTTAAGAATTATGTGATCCTTACTAGCTGGAAGTAAGGGAGATTGGGCATGAAGTTATTTCTAGGAGTTGGAGACATACCAAGTTTAGCTCAGTTCTGGGCATCTTTGAAATACCTATACAAACTTGTTCCTACATAATAACTTGCATCTTTGAATGAGAATGTGCTTGCTTACAGCAACGTGCTATATGTTCTGAATGCCCGAATTGGGAATCTGTGTCAAAACTTTGTTAGGAATTATGTGATCCTTACTAGCTGGAAGTAAGGGAGATGGGGCATGAAGTTATTTCTAGGAGTTGGACACATACCAAGTTTAGCTCCGTTCTGGGCATCTTTGAAATACCTATACAAACTTGTTCCTACATAGTAACTTGCAACTTGAATGAGAATGTGCTTGGTTGCAGCAACGTGCTATATGTTCTGAATGCCCGAATTGGGAATCTGTGTCAAAACTTTGTTAGGAAATATGTGATCCTTACTAGCTGGAAGTAAGGGAGATGGGGCATGAAGTTTTTTCCAGGAGTTGGAGACATACCAAGTTTAGCTCAGTTCTGGGCATCTTTGAAATACCTATACAAACTTGTTCCTACAAAGTAACTTGCAACTTTGAATGAGAATGAGCTTGCTTACAGCAACGTGCTATATGTTCTGAATGCCCGAATTGGGAATCTGTGTCAAAACTTTGTTAGGAATTATGTGATCCTTACTAGCTGGAAGTAAGGGAGATGGGGCATGAAGTTTTTTCCAGGAGTTGGAGACATACCAAGTTTAGCTCAGTTCTGGGCATCTTTGAAATACCTATATAAACTTATTCCTACATAGTAACTTGCTACTTGGAATGAGAAGGTGCTTGTTTACAGCAACGTGCTATATGTTCTGAATGCCCGAATGGGGAATCTGTGTCAAAATTTTGTTAGGAATTATGTGATATTTACTAGATGGAAGTAAAAGAGTTGGGGCATGAAGTTATTTCTAGAGGTAGGACACATACCAAGTTTAGCTCAGTTCTGGGCACTTTGAAATACCTATACAAACTTGTTCCTACATAGTAACTTGCAACTTTGAATGAGAATGTGCTTGCTTGCAGCAGAGTGCTATATGTTCTGAATGCCCTAAATGGGAATCTGTGTCAAAACTTTGGTAGGAATTATGTGATCCTTACTAGCTGGAAGTAAGGGAGATGGGGCATGAAGTTATTTCTAGGAGTTGGAGACATACCAAGTTTAGCTCAGTTCTGGGCATCTTTGATATACCTATACAAACTTGTTCCTACATAGTAACTTGCATCTTTGAATGAGAATGTGCTTGCTTGCAACAACGTGCTATATGTTCTGAATGCCCGAATTGGGAATCTGTGTCAAAACTTTGTTAGGAATTATGTGATCCTTACTAGATGGAAGTAAGGGAGATGGGGCATGAAGTTATTTCTAGGAGTTGGAGACATACAACGTTTAGCTCAGTTCTGGGCATCTTTGAAATACCTATACAAACTTGTTCCTACATAGTAACTTGCAACTTTGAATGAGAATGTGCTTGCTTACAGCAACGTGCTATATGTTCTGAATGCCCGAATTGGGAATCTGTGTCAAAACTTTGTTAGAAATTATGTGATCCTTACTAGCTGGAAGTAAGGGAGTTGGGGCATGAAGGTATTTCTAGGAGTTGGACACATACCAAGTTTAGCACAGTTCTGGGCATCTTTGAAATACCTATACAAACTTGTTCCTACATAGTAACTTGCTACTTGGAATGAGAATGTGCTTGCTTACAGCAACGTGCTATATGTTCTGAATGCCCGAATAGGGAATCTGTGTCAAATCTTTGTTAGGAAATATGTGATCCTTACTAGCTGGAAGTAAGGGAGTTGGGGCATGAAGGTATTTCTAGGAGTTGGACACATACCAAGTTTAGCACAGTTCTGGGCATCTTTGAAATACCTATACAAACTTGTTCCTACATTGTAACTTGCAACTTTGAATGAGAATGTGCTTGCTTACAGCAACGTGCTATATGTTCTGAATGCCCGAATTGGGAATCTGTGTCAAAACTTTGTTAGGAATTATGTGATCCTTACTAGATGGAAGTAAGCGAGATGGGGCATGAAGTTATTTCTAGGAGTTGGAGACATACAACGTTTAGCTCAGTTCTGGGCATCTTTGAAATACCTATACAAACTTGTTCCTACATAGTAACTTGCAACTTTGAATGAGAATGTTGCTTGCTTACAGCAACGTGCTATATTTTCTGAATGCCCGAATTGGGAATCTGTGTCAAACTTTGTTAGGAATTATGTGATCCTTACTAGCTGGAAGTAAGGGAGTTGGGGCATGAAGGTATTTCTAGGAGTTGGACACATAGCAAGTTTAGCACAGTTCTGGGCATCTTTGAAATACCTATACAAACTTGTTCCTACATAGTAACTTGCTACTTGGAATGAGAATGTGCTTGCTTAAAGCAACGTGCTATATGTTCTGAATGCCCGAATTGGGAATATGTGTCAAAACTTTGTTAGGAATTATGTGATCCTTACTAGATGGAAGTAAGGGAGATGGGGCATGAAGTTATTTCTAGGAGTTGGAGACATACAACGTTTAGCTCAGTTCTGGGCATCTTTGAAATACCTATACAAACTTGTTCCTACATAGTAACTTGCAACTTTGAATGAGAATGTGCTTGCTTAGGGCAACGTGCTATATGTTCTGAATGCCCGAATTGGGAATCTGAGTCACAACTTTGTTAAGAATTATGTGATCCTTACTAGCTGGAAGTAAGGGAGATGGGGCATGAAGTTATTTCTAGGAGTTGGAGACATACCAAGTTTAGCTCAGTTCTGGGCATCTTTGAAATACCTATACAAACTTGTTCCCACATAGTAACTTGCAACTTTGAATGAGAATGTGCTTGCTTGCAGCAACGTGCTATATGTTCTGAATGCCCGAATTGGGAATCTGTGTCAAAACTTTGTTAGGAATTATGTGATCCTTACTAGCTGGAAGTAAGGGAGTTGGGGCATGAAGTTATTTCTAGGAGTTGGAGACATACCAAGTTTAGCTCAGTTTTGGGCATCTTTGAAATACCTATACAAACTTGTTCCTACATAATAACTTGCATCTTTGAATGAGAATGTGCTTGCTTACAGCAACGTGCTATATGTTCTGAATGCCCGAATTGGGAATCTGTGTCAAAACTTTGTTAGGAATTATGTGATCCTTACTAGCTGGAAGTAAGTGAGATGGGGCATGAAGTTATTTCTAGGAGTTGGACACATACCAAGTTTAGCTCAGTTCTGGGCATCTTTGAAATACCTATACAAACTTGTTCCTACACAGTAACTTGCAACTTGAATGAGAATGTGCTTGCTTGCAGCAGAGTGCTATATGTTCTGAATGCCCTAAATGGGAATCTGTGTCAAAACTTTGGTAGGAATTATGTGATCCTTACTAGCTGGAAGTAAGGGAGATGGTGCATGAAGTTATTTCTAGGAGTTGGAGACATACCAAGTTTAGCTCAGTTCTGGGCATCTTTGATATACCTATACAAACTTGTTCCTACATAGTAACTTGCATCTTTGAATGAGAATGTGCTTGCTTGCAACAACGTGCTATATGTTCTGAATGCCCGAATTGGGAATCTGTGTCAAAACTTTGTTAGGAATTATGTGATCCTTACTCGATGGAAGTAAGGGAGATGGGGCATGAAGTTATTTCTAGGAGTTGGAGACATACAACGTTTAGCTCAGTTCTGGGCATCTTTGAAATACCTATACAAACTTGTTCCTACATAGTAACTTGCAACTTTGAATGAGAATGTGCTTGCTTACAGCAACGTGCTATATGTTCTGAATGCCCGAATAGGGAATCTGTGTCAAAACTTTGTTAGGAATTATATGATCCTTACTAGCTGGAAGTAAGGGAGTTGGGGCATGAAGGTATTTCTAGGAGTTGGACACATACCAAGTTTAGCACAGTTCTGGGCATCTTTGAAATACCTATACAAACTTGTTCCTACATAGTAACTTGCTACTTGGAATGAGAATGTGCTTGCTTACAGCAACGTGCTATATGTTCTGAATGCCCGAATAGGGAATCTGTGTCAAATCTTTGTTAGGAAATATGTGATCCTTACTAGCTGGAAGTAAGGGAGTTGGGGCATGAAGGTATTTCTAGGAGTTGGACACATACCAAGTTTAGCACAGTTCTGGGCATCTTTGAAATACCTATACAAACTTGTTCCTACATAGTAACTTGCAACTTTGAATGAGAATGTGCTTTCTTACAGCAACGTGCTATATGTTCTGAATGCCCGAATTGGGAATCTGTGTCAAAACTTTGTTAGGAATTATGTGATCCTTACTTGATGGAAGTAAGGGAGATGGGTCATGAAGTTATTTCTAGGAGTTGAAGACATACAACGTTTAGCTCAGTTCTGGGCATCTTTGAAATACCTATACAAATTTGTTCCTACCTAGTAACTTGCAACTTTGAATGAGAATGTTCTTGCTTACAGCAACGTGCTATATGTTCTGAATGCCCGAATTGGGAATCTCAGTCAAAACTTTGTTAAGAATTATGTGATCCTTACTAGCTGGAAGTAAGGGAGATGGGGCATGAAGTTATTTCTAGTAGTTGGAGACATACCAAGTTTAGCTCAGTTCTGGGCATATTTGAAATACCTATACAAACCTGTTCCTACATAGTAACTTGCAACTTTGAATGAGAATGTGCTTGCTTGCAGCAACGTGCTATATGTTCTGAATGCCCGAATTGGGAATCTGTGTCAAACTTTGTTAGGAATTATGTGATCCTTACTAGCTGGAAGTAAGGGAGTTGGGGCATGAAGGTATTTCTAGGAGTTGGACACATACCAAGTTTAGCACAGTTCTGGGCATCTTTGAAATACCTATACAAACTTGTTCCTACATAGTAACTTGCTACTTGGAATGAGAATGTGCTTGCTTAAAGCAACGTGCTATATGTTCTGAATGCCCGAATTGGGAATCTGTGTCAAAACTTTGTTAGGAATTATGTGATCCTTACTAGATGGAAGTAAGGGAGATGGGGCATGAAGTTATTTCTAGAAGTTGGAGACATACAACGTTTAGCTCAGTTCTGGGCATCTTTGAAATACCTATACAAACTTGTTCCTACATAGTAACTTGCAACTTTGAATGAGAATGTGCTTGCTTAGGGCAACGTGCTATATGTTCTGAATGCCCGAATTGGGAATCTGAGTCAAATCTTTGTTAAGAATTATGTGATCCTTACTAGCTGGAAGTAAGGGAGATGGGGCATGAAGTTATTTCTAGGAGTTGGACACATACCAAGTTTAACTCAGTCTGGGCATCTTTGAAATACCTATACAAACTTGTTCCTACATAGTAACTTGCAACTTTGAATGAGAATGTGCTTGCTTACAGCAACGTGCTATATGTTCTGAATGCCCGAATTGGGAATCTGTGTCAAATCTTTGTTAGGAATTATGTGATCCTTACTAGCTGGAAGTAAGGGAGATGGGGCATGAAGTTATTTCTAGGAGTTGGAGACATACAACGTTTAGCTCAGTTCTGGGCATCTTTGAAATACCTATACAAACTTGTTCCTACATAGTAACTTGCAACTTTGAATGAGAATGTGCTTGCTTGCAGCAACGTGCTATATGTTCTGAATGCCCGAATTGGGAATCTGTGTCAAAACTTTGTTAGGAATTATGTGATCCTTACTAGCTGGAAGTAAGGGAGTTGGGGCATGAAGTTATTTCTAGGAGTTGGAGACATACCAAGTTTAGCTCAGTTATGGGCTTCTTTTAAATACCTATACAAACTTGTTCCTACATAATAACTTGCATCTTTGAATGAGAATGTGCTTGCTTACAGCAACGTGCTATATGTTCTGAATGCCCGAATTGGGAATCTGTGTCAAAACTTTGTTAGGAATTATGTGATCCTTACTAGCTGGTAGTAAGGGAGATGGGGCATGAAGTTATTTCTAGGAGTTGGACACATACCAAGTTTAGCTCAGTTCTGGGCATCTTTGAAATACCTATACAAACTTGTTCCTACATAGTAACTTGCAACTTGAATGAGAATGTGCTTACTTGCAGCAACGTGCTATATGTTCTGAATGCCCGAATTGGGAATCTGTGTCAAAACTTTGTTAGGAATTATGTGATCCTTACTAGCTGGAAGTAAGGGAGATGGGGCATGAAGTTTTTTCCAGGAGTTGGAGACATACCAAGTTTAGCTCAGTTCTGGGCATCTTTGAAATACCTATACAAACTTGTTCCTACATAGTAACTTGCAACTTTGAATGAGAATGAGCTTGCTTACAGCAACGTGCTATATGTTCTGAATGCCCGAATTGGAAATCTGTGTCAAAACTTTCTTAGGAATTATGTGATCCTTACTAGCTGGAAGTAAGGGAGATGGGGCATGAAGTTATTTCTAGGAGTTGGAGACATACAACGTTTAGCTCAGTTCTGGGCATCTTTGAAATACCTATATAAACTAGTTCCTACATAGTAACTTGCTACTTGGAATGAGAAGGTGCTTGTTTACAGCAACGTGCTATATGTTCTGAATGCCCGAATGGGGAATCTGTGTCAAAACTTTGTTAGGAATTATGTGATCCTTACTAGATGGAAGTAAAAGAGTTGGGGCATGAAGTTATTTCTAGAGGTAGGACACATACCAAGTTTAGCTCAGTTCTGGGCATCTTTGAAATACCTATACAAACTTGTTCCTACATAGTAACTTGCAACTTTGAATGAGAATGTGCTTGCTTGCAACAACGTGCTATATGTTCTGAATGCCCGAATTGGGAATCTGTGTCAAAACTTTGTTAGGAATTATGTGATCCTTACTAGCTGGAAGTAAGGGAGATGGGGCATGAAGTTATTTCTAGGAGTTGGAGACATACCAAGTTTAGCTCAGTTCTGGGCATCTTTGAAATACATATACTAACTTGTTCCTACATATTAATTGCCAACTTTGAATGAGAATGTGCTTGCTTACAGCAACGTGCTATATGTTCTGAATGCCCGAATTGGGAATCTGTGTCAAAATTTGTTAGGAATTATGTGATCCTTACTAGCTGGCAGTAAGGGAGTTGGGGCATGAAGTTATTTCTAGGAGTTGGACACATTCCAAGTTTAGCTCAGTTCTGGGCATCTTTGAAATACCTATACAAACTTGTTCCTACATAGTAACTTGCAACTTTGAATGAGGATGTGCTTGCTTACAGCAACGTGTTATATGTTCTGAATGCCCGAATAGGGAATCTGTGTCAAACTTTGTTAGGAATTATGTGATCCTTACTAGCTGGAAGTAAGGGAGTTGGGGCATGAAGGTATTTTTAGGAGTTGGACACATACCAAGTTTAGCACAGTTCTGGGCATCTTTGAAATACCTATACAAACTTGTTCCTACATAGTAACATGCAACTTGGAATGAGAACGTGCTTGCTTACAGCAACGTGCTATATGTTCTGAATGCCCGAATTGGGAATCTGAGTCAAACCTTTGTTAGGAATTATGTGATCCTTACTAGCTGGAATTAACGGAGTTGGGGCATGAAGTTATTTCTAGGAGTTGGACACATACCAAGTTTAGCTCAGTTCTGGGCATCTTTGAAATACCTATACAAACTTGTTCCTACATAGTAACTTGCAACTTTGAATGAGAATGTGCTTGCTTACAGCAACGTGCTATATGTTCTGAATGCCCGAATTGGGAATCTGTGTCAAAACTTTGTTAGGAATTATGTGATCCTTACTAGATGGAAGTAAGGGAGATGGGGCATGAAGTTATTTCTAGGAGTTGGAGACATACAACGTTTAGCTCAGTTCTGGGCATCTTTGAAATACCTATACAAACTTGTTCCTACATAGTAACTTGCAACTTTGAATGAGAATGTGCTTGCTTACAACAACGTGCTATATGTTCTGAATGCCCGAATTGGGAATCTGTGTCAAAACTTTGTTAGGAATTATGTGATCCTTACTAGCTGGAAGTAAGGGAGATGGGGCATGAAGTTATTTCTAGGAGTTGGACACATACCAAGTTTAGCTCAGTTCTGGGCATCTTTGAAATACATATACTAACTTGTTCCTACATATTAATTGCCAACTTTGAATGAGAATGTGCTTGCTTACAGCAACGTGCTATATGTTCTGAATGCCCGAATTGGGAATCTGTGTCAAAATTTGTTAGGAATTATGTGATCCTTACTAGCTGGCAGTAAGGGAGTTGGGGCATGAAGTTATTTCTAGGAGTTGGACACATTCCAAGTTTAGCTCAGTTCTGGGCATCATTGAAATACCTATACAAACTTGTTCCTACATTGTAACTTGCAACTTTGAATGAGGATGTGCTTGCTTACAGCAACGTGCTATATGTTCTGAATGCCCGAATAGGGAATCTGTGTCAAACTTTGTTAGGAATTATGTGATCCTTACTAGCTGGAAGTAAGGGAGTTGGGGCATGAAGGTATTTTTAGGAGTTGGACACATACCAAGTTTAGCACAGTTCTGGGCATCTTTGAAATACCTATACAAACTTGTTCCTACATAGTAACATGCAACTTGGAATGAGAACGTGCTTGCTTACAGCAACGTGCTATATGTTCTAAATGCCCGAATTGGGAATCTGAGTCAAACCTTTGTTAGGAATTATGTGATCCTTACTAGCTGGAATTAACGGAGTTGGGGCATGAAGTTATTTCTAGGAGTTGGACACATACCAAGTTTAGCTCAGTTCTGGGCATCTTTGAAATACCTATACAAACTTGTTCCTACATAGTAACTTGCAACTTTGAATGAGAATGTGCTTGCTTACAGCAACGTGCTATATGTTCTGAATGCCCGAATTGGGAATCTGTGTCAAAACTTTGTTAGGAATTATGTGATCCTTACTAGATGGAAGTAAGGGAGATGGGGCATGAAGTTATTTCTAGGAGTTGGAGACATACAACGTTTAGCTCAGTTCTGGGCATCTTTGAAATACCTATACAAACTTGTTCCTACATAGTAACTTGCAACTTTGAATGAGAATGTGCTTGCTTACAACAACGTGCTATATGTTCTGAATGCCCGAATTGGGAATCTGTGTCAAAACTTTGTTAGGAATTATGTGATCCTTACTAGCTGGAAGTAAGGGAGATGGGGCATGAAGTTATTTCTAGGAGTTGGAGACATACCAAGTTTAGCTCAGTTCTGGGCATCTTTGAAATACCTATACAAACTTGTTCCTACATAGTAACTTGCAACTTTGAATGAGAATGTGCTTGCTTGCAGCAACGTGCTATATGTTCTGAATGCCCGAATTGGGAATCTGTGTCAAAACTTTGTTAGGAATTATGTGATCCTTACTAGCTGGAAGTAAGGGAGATGGGGCATGAAGTTATTTCTAGGAGTTGGAGACATACCAGTTTAGCTCAGTTTTGGGCATCTTTGAAATACCTATACAAACTTGTTCCTACACAATAACTTGCATCTTTGAATGAGAATGTGCTTGCTTACAGCAACGTGCTATATGTTCTGAATGCCCGAATTGGGAAACTGTGTAAAAACTTTGTTAGGAATTATGTGATCCTTACTAGCTGGAAGTAAGGGAGATGGGGCATGAAGTTTTTTCCAGGAGTTGGAGACATATCAAGTTTAGCTCAGATCTGGGCATCTTTGAAATACCTATACAAACTTGTTCCTACATAGTAACTTGCAACTTTGAATGAGAATGTGCTTGCTTACAGCAACGTGCTATATGTTCTGAATGCCCGAATTGGGAATCTGTGTCAAAACTTTGTTAGGAATTATGTGATCCTTTCTAGCTGGAAGTAAGGGAGATGGGGCATGAAGTTATTTCTAGGAGTTGGAGACATACAACGTTTAGCTCAGTTCTGGGCATCTTTGAAATACCTATATAAACGTGTTCCTACATAGTAACTTGCTACTTGTAATGAGAAGGTGCTTGTTTACAGCAACGTGCTATATGTTCTGAATTCCCGAATTGGGAATCTGTGTCAAAACTTTGTTAGGAATTATGTGATCCTTACTAGATGGAAGTAAAAGAGTTGGGGCATGAAGTTATTTCTAGAGGTAGGACACATACCAAGTTTAGCTCAGTTCTGGGCATCTTTGAAATACCTATACAAACTTGTTCCTACATAGTAACTTGCAACTTTGAATGAGAATTTGCTTGCTTGCAGCAGAGTGCTATATGTTCTGAATGCCCGAATTGGGAATCTGTGTCAAACTTTGTTAGGAATTATGTGATCCTTACTAGCTGGAAGTAAGGGAGTTGGGGCATGAAGCTATTTCTAAGAGTTGGACACATACCAAGTTTAGCACAGTTCTGGGCATCTTTGAAATACCTATACAAACTTGTTCCTACATAGTAACATGCAACTTGGAATGAGAATGTGCTTGCTTACAGCAACGTGCTATATGTTCTGAATGCCAGAATTGGGAATCTGAGTCAAAACTTTGTTAGGAATTATGTGATCCTTACTAGCTGGAAGTAACGGAGTTGGGGCATGAAGTTATTTCTAGGAGTTGGACACATACCAAGTTTAGCTCAGTTCTGGGCATCTTTGAAATACCTATACAAACTTGTTCCTACATAGTAACTTGCAACTTTGAATGAGAATGTGCTTGCTTACAGCAACGTGCTATATGTTCTGAATGCCCGAATTGGGAATCTGTGTCAAAACTTTGTTAGGAATTATGTGATCCTTACTAGATGGAAGTAAGGGAGATGGGGCATGAAGTTATTTCTAGGAGTTGGAGACATACAACGTTTAGCTCAGTTCTGGGCATCTTTGAAATACCTATACAAACTTGTTCCTACATTTTAACTTGAAACTTAGAATGAGAATGTGCTTGCTTACAGCAACGTGCTATATGTTCTGAATGCCCGAATTGGGAATCTGTGTCAAAACTTTGTTAGGAATTATGTGATCCTTACTAGATGGAAGTAAGAGAGTTGGGGCATGAAGTTATTTCTAGAGTTAGGACACATACCAAGTTTAGCTCAGTTCTGGGCATCTTTGAAATACCTATAGAATTTTGTTCCTACATAGTAACTTGCAACTTTGAATGAGAATGTGCTTGCTTACAGCAACGTGCTATATGTTCTGAATATTCGAATGGGGAATCTGTGTCAAAACTTTGTTAGGAATTATGTGATCCTTACTAGATGGAAGTAAGGGAGATGGGGCATGAAGTTATTTCTAGGTGTTGGAGACATACAACGTTTAGCTCAGTTCTGGGCATCTTTGAAATAGCTATACAAACTTGTTCCTACATAGTAACTTGCAACTTTGAATGAGAATGTGCTTGCTTGCAGCAATGTGCTATATGTTCTGAATGCCCGAATTGGGAATCTGTGTCAAACTTTGTTAGGAATTATGTGATCCTTACTAGCTGGAAGTAAGGGAGTTGGGGCATGAAGTTATTTCTAGTGGTAGGACACATACCAAGTTTAGCTCAGTTCTGGGCATCTTTGAAATACCTATACAAACTTGTTCCTACATAGTAACTTGCAACTTTGAATGAGAATGTGCTTGCTTGCAGCAGAGTGCTATATGTTCTGAATGCCCGAATTGGGAATCTGTGTCAAAACTTTGGTAGGAATTATGTGATCCTTACTAGCTGGAAGTAAGGGAGATGGGGCATGAAGTTATTTCTAGGAGTTGGAGACATACCAAGTTTAGCTCAGTTCTGGGCATCTTTGATATACCTATACAAACTTGTTCCTACATAGTAACTTGCATCTTTGAATGAGAATGTGCTTGCTTGCAACAACGTGCTATATGCTCTGAATGCCCGAATTGGGAATCTGTGTCAAAACTTTGTTAGGAATTATGTGATCCTTACTAGCTGGAAGTAAGGGAGATGGGGCATGAAGTTATTTCTAGGAGTTGGACACATACCAAGTTTAGCTCAGTTCTGGGCATCTTTGAAATACATATACTAACTTGTTCCTACATATTAATTGCCAACTTTGAATGAGAATGTGCTTGCTTACAGCAACGTGCTATATATTCTGAATGCCCGAATTGGGAATCTGTGTCAAAATTTGTTAGGAATTATGTGATCCTTACTAGCTGGCAGTAAGGGAGTTGGGGCATGAAGTTATTTCTAGGAGTTGGACACATTCCAAGTTTAGCTCAGTTCTGGGCATCTTTGAAATACCTATACAAACTTGTTCCTACATAGTAACTTGCAACTTTGAATGAGGATGTGCTTGCTTACAGCAACGTGCTATATGTTCTGAATGCCCGAATAGGGAATCTGTGTCAAACTTTGTTAGGAATTATGTGATCCTTACTAGCTGGAAGTAAGGGAGTTGGGGCATGAAGGTATTTTTAGGAGTTGGACACATACCAAGTTTAGCACAGTTCTGGGCATCTTTGAAATACCTATACAAACTTGTTCCTACATAGTAACATGCAACTTGGAATGAGAACGTGCTTGCTTACAGCAACGTGCTATATGTTCTGAATGCCCGAATTGGGAATCTGAGTCAAACCTTTGTTAGGAATTATGTGATCCTTACTAGCTGGAATTAACGGAGTTGGGGCATGAAGTTATTTCTAGGAGTTGGACACATACCAAGTTTAGCTCAGTTCTGGGCATCTTTGAAATACCTATACAAACTTGTTCCTACATAGTAACTTGCAACTTTGAATGAGAATGTGCTTGCTTACAACAACGTGCTATATGTTCTGAATGCCCGAATTGGGAATCTGTGTCAAAACTTTGTTAGGAATTATGTGATCCTTACTAGATGGAAGTAAGGGAGATGGGGCATGAAGTTATTTCTAGGAGTTGGAGACATACAACGTTTAGCTCAGTTCTGGGCATCTTTGAAATACCTATACACACTTGTTCCTACAGAGTAACTTGCAACTTTGAATGAGAATGTGCTTGCTTACAACAACGTGCTATATGTTCTGAATGCCCGAATTGGGAATCTGTGTCAAAACTTTGTTAGGAATTATGTGATCCTTACTAGCTGGAAGTAAGGGAGATGGGGCATGAAGTTATTTCTAGGAGTTGGAGACATACCAAGTTTAGCTCAGTTCTGGGCATCTTTGAAATACCTATACAAACTTGTTCCTACATAGTAACTTGCAACATTGAATGAGAATGTGCTTGCTTGCAGCAACGTGCTATATGTTCTGAATGCCCGAATTTGGAATCTGTGTCAAAACTTTGTTAGGAATTATGTGATCCTTACTAGCTGGAAGTAAGGGAGATGGGGCATGAAGTTATTTCTAGGAGTTGGAGACATACCAGTTTAGCTCAGTTTTGGGCATCTTTGAAATACCTATACAAACTTGTTCCTACATAGTAACTTGCAACTTTGAATGAGAATGAGCTTGCTTACAGCAACGTGCTATATGTTCTGAATGCCCGAATTGGAAATCTGTGTCAAAACTTTGTTAGGAATTATGTGATCCTTACTAGCTGGAAGTAAGGGAGATGGGGCATGAAGTTATTTCTAGGAGTTGGAGACATACAACGTTTAGCTCAGTTCTGGGCATCTTTGAAATACCTATATAAACTAGTTCCTACATAGTAACTTGCTACTTGGAATGAGAAGGTGCTTGTTTACAGCAACGTGCTATATGTTCTGAATGCCCGAATGGGGAATCTGTGTCAAAACTTTGTTAGGAATTATGTGATGCTTACTAGATGGAAGTAAAAGAGTTGGGGCATGAAGTTATTTCTAGAGGTAGGACACATACCAAGTTTAGCTCAGTTCTGGGCATCTTTGAAATACCTATACAAACTTGTTCCTACATAGTAACTTGCAACTTTGAATGAGAATGTGCTTGCTTGCAGCAGAGTGCTATATGTTCTGAATGCCCGAATTGGGAATCTGTGTCAAAACTTTGGTAGGAATTATGTGATCCTTACTAGCTGGAAGTAAGGGAGATGGGGCATGAAGTTATTTCTAGGAGTTGGAGACATACCAAGTTTAGCTCAGTTCTGGGCATCTTTGATATACCTATACAAACTTGTTCCTACATAGTAACTTGCATCTTTGAATGAGAATGTGCTTGCTTGCAACAACGTGCTATATGTTCTGAATGCCCGAATTGGGAATCTGTGTCAAAACTTTGTTAGGAATTATGTGATCCTTACTAGCTGGAAGTAAGGGAGATGGGGCATGAAGTTATTTCTAGGAGTTGGACACATACCAAGTTTAGCTCAGTTCTGGGCATCTTTGAAATACATATACTAACTTGTTCCTACATATTAATTGCCAACTTTGAATGAGAATGTGCTTGCTTACAGCAACGTGCTATATGTTCTGAATGCCCGAATTGGGAATCTGTGTCAAAATTTGTTAGGAATTATGTGATCCTTACTAGCTGGCAGTAAGGGAGTTGGGGCATGAAGTTATTTCTAGGAGTTGGACACATTCAAGTTTAGCTCAGTTCTGGGCATCTTTGAAATACCTATACAAACTTGTTCCTACATAGTAACTTGCAACTTTGAATGAGGATGTGCTTGCTTACTGCAACGTGCTATATGTTCTGAATGCCCGAATAGGGAATCTGTGTCAAACTTTGTTAGGAATTATGTGATCCTTACTAGCTGGAAGTAAGGGAGTTGGGGCATGAAGGTATTTTTAGGAGTTGGACACATACCAAGTTTAGCACAGTTCTGGGCATCTTTGAAATACCTATACAAACTTGTTCCTACATAGTAACATGCAACTTGGAATGAGAACGTGCTTGCTTACAGCAACGTGCTATATGTTCTGAATGCCCGAATTGGGAATCTGAGTCAAACCTTTGTTAGGAATTATGTGATCCTTACTAGCTGGAATTAACGGAGTTGGGGCATGAAGTTATTTCTAGGAGTTGGACACATACCAAGTTTAGCTCAGTTCTGGGCATCTTTGAAATAGCTATACAAACTTGTTCCTACATAGTAACTTGCAACTTTGAATGAGAATGTGCTTGCTTACAGCAACGTGCTATATGTTCTGAATGCCCGAATTGGGAATCTGTGTCAAAACTTTGTTAGGAATTATGTGATCCTTACTAGATGGAAGTAAGGGAGATGGGGCATGAACTTATTTCTAGGAGTTGGAGACATACAACGTTTAGCTCAGTTCTGGGCATCTTTGAAATACCTATACAAACTTGTTCCTACATAGTAACTTGCAACTTTGAATGAGAATGTGCTTGCTTACAACAACGTGCTATATGTTCTGAATGCCCGAATTGGGAATCTGTGTCAAAACTTTGTTAGGAATTATGTGATCCTTACTAGCTGGAAGTAAGGGAGATGGGGCATGAAGTTATTTCTAGGAGTTGGAGACATACCAAGTTTAGCTCAGTTCTGGGCATCTTTGAAATACCTATACAAACTTGTTCCTACATAGTAACTTGCAACTTTGAATGAGAATGTGCTTGCTTGCAGCAACGTGCTATATGTTCTGAATGCCCGAATTGGGAATCTGTGTCAAAACTTTGTTAGGAATTATGTGATCCTTACTAGATGGAAGTAAGGGAGATGGGGCATGAAGTTATTTCTAGGAGTTGGAGACATACAACGTTTAGCTCAGTTCTGGGCATCTTTGAAATACCTATACAAACTTGTTCCTACATTTTAACTTGCAACTTAGAATGAGAATGTGCTTGCTTACAGCAACGTGCTATATGTTCTGAATGCCCGAATTGGGAATCTGTGTCAAAACTTTGTTAGGAATTATGTGATCCTTACTAGATGGAAGTAAGGGAGATGGGGCATGAACTTATTTCTAGGAGTTGGAGACATACAACGTTTAGCTCAGTTCTGGGCATCTTTGAAATACCTATACAAACTTGTTCCTACATAGTAACTTGCAACTTTGAATGAGAATGTGCTTGCTTACAACAACGTGCTATATGTTCTGAATGCCCGAATTGGGAATCTGTGTCAAAACTTTGTTAGGAATTATGTGATCCTTACTAGCTGGAAGTAAGGGAGATGGGGCATGAAGTTATTTCTAGGAGTTGGAGACATACCAAGTTTAGCTCAGTTCTGGGCATCTTTGAAATACCTATACAAACTTGTTCCTACATAGTAACTTGCAACTTTGAATGAGAATGTGCTTGCTTGCAGCAACGTGCTATATGTTCTGAATGCCCGAATTGGGAATCTGTGTCAAAACTTTGTTAGGAATTATGTGATCCTTACTAGATGGAAGTAAGGGAGATGGGGCATGAAGTTATTTCTAGGAGTTGGAGACATACAACGTTTAGCTCAGTTCTGGGCATCTTTGAAATACCTATACAAACTTGTTCCTACATTTTAACTTGCAACTTAGAATGAGAATGTGCTTGCTTACAGCAACGTGCTATATGTTCTGAATGCCCGAATTGGGAATCTGTGTCAAAACTTTGTTAGGAATTATGTGATCCTTACTAGATGGAAGTAAGAGAGTTGGGGCATGAAGTTATTTCTAGAGGTAGGACACATACCAAGTTTAGCTCAGTTCTGGGCATCTTTGAAATACCTATAGAATTTTGTTCCTACATAGTAACTTGCAACTTTGAATGAGAATGTGCTTGCTTACAGCAACGTGCTATATGTTCTGAATATTCGAATTGGGAATCTGTGTCAAAACTTTGTTAGGAATTATGTGATCCTTACTAGATGGAAGTAAGGGAGATGGGGCATGAAGTTATTTCTAGGTGTTGGAGACATACAACGTTTAGCTCAGTTCTGGGAATCTTTGAAATAGCTATACAAACTTGTTCCTACATAGTAACTTGCAACTTTGAATGAGAATGTGCTTGCTTGCAGCAACGTGCTATATGTTCTGAATGCCCGAATTGGGAATCTGTGTCAAACTTTGTTAGGAATTATGTGATCCTTACTAGCTGGAAGTAAGGGAGTTGGGGCATGAAGTTATTTCTAGTGGTAGGACACATACCAAGTTTAGCTCAGTTCTGGGCATCTTTGAAATACCTATACAAACTTGTTCCTACATAGTAACTTGCAACTTTGAATGAGAATGTGCTTGCTTGCAGCAGAGTGCTATATGTTCTGAATGCCCGAATTGGGAATCTGTGTGAAAACTTTGGTAGGAATTATGTGATCCTTACTAGCTGGAAGTAAGGGAGATGGGGCATGAAGTTATTTCTAGGAGTTGGAGACATACCAAGTTTAGCTCAGTTCTGGGCATCTTTGATATACCTATACAAACTTGTTCCTACATAGTAACTTGCATCTTTGAATGAGAATGTGCTTGCTTGCAACAACGTGCTATATGCTCTGAATGCCCGAATTGGGAATCTGTGTCAAAACTTTTTTAGGAATTATGTGATCCTTACTAGCTGGAAGTAAGGGAGATGGGGCATGAAGTTATTTCTAGGAGTTGGACACATACCAAGTTTAGCTCAGTTCTGGGCATCTTTGAAATACATATACTAACTTGTTCCTACATATTAATTGCCAACTTTGAATGAGAATGTGCTTGCTTACAGCAACGTGCTATATGTTCTGAATGCCCGAATTGGGAATCTGTGTCAAAATTTGTTAGGAATTATGTGATCCTTACTAGCTGGCAGTAAGGGAGTTGGGGCATGAAGTTATTTCTAGGAGTTGGACACATTCCAAGTTTAGCTCAGTTCTGGGCATCTTTGAAATACCTATACAAACTTGTTCCTACATAGTAACTTGCAACTTTGAATGAGGATGTGCTTGCTGACAGCAACGTGCTATATGTTCTGAATGCCCGAATAGGGAATCTGTGTCAAACTTTGTTAGGAATTATGTGATCCTTACTAGCTGGAAGTAAGGGAGTTGGGGCATGAAGGTATTTTTAGGAGTTGGACACATACCAAGTTTAGCACAGTTCTGGGCATCTTTGAAATACCTATACAAACTTGTTCCTACATAGTAACATGCAACTTGGAATGAGAACGTGCTTGCTTACAGCAACGTGCTATATGTTCTGAATGCCCGAATTGGGAATCTGAGTCAAACCTTTGTTAGGAATTATGTGATCCTTACTAGCTGGAATTAACGGAGTTGGGGCATGAAGTTATTTCTAGGAGTTGGACACATACCAAGTTTAGCTCAGTTCTGGGCATCTTTGAAATACCTATACAAACTTGTTCCTACATAGTAACTTGCAACTTTGAATGAGAATGTGCTTGCTTACAGCAACGTGCTATATGTTCTGAATGCCCGAATTGGGAATCTGTGTCAAAACTTTGTTAGGAATTATGTGATCCTTACTAGATGGAAGTAAGGGAGATGGGGCATGAAGTTATTTCTAGGAGTTGGAGACATACAACGTTTAGCTCAGTTCTGGGCATCTTTGAAATACCTATACAAACTTGTTCCTACAGAGTAACTTGCAACTTTGAATGAGAATGTGCTTGCTTACAACAACGTGCTATATGTTCTGAATGCCCGAATTGGGAATCTGTGTCAAAACTTTGTTAGGAATTATGTGATCCTTACTAGCTGGAAGTAAGGGAGATGGGGCATGAAGTTATTTCTAGGAGTTGGAGACATACCAAGTTTAGCTCAGTTCTGGGCATCTTTGAAATACCTATACAAACTTGTTCCTACATAGTAACTTGCAACTTTGAATGAGAATGTGCTTGCTTGCAGCAACGTGCTATATGTTCTGAATGCCCGAATTGGGAATCTGTGTCAAAACTTTGTTAGGAATTATGTGATCCTTACTAGCTGGAAGTAAGGGAGATGGGGCATGAAGTTATTTCTAGGAGTTGGAGACATACCAGTTTAGCTCAGTTTTGGGCATCTTTGAAATACCTATACAAACTTGTTCCTACACAATAACTTGCATCTTTGAATGAGAATGTGCTTGCTTACAGCAACGTGCTATATGTTCTGAATGCCCGAATTGGGAATCTGTGTCAAAACTTTGTTAGGAATTATGTGATCCTTACTAGCTGGAAGTAAGGGAGATGGGGCATGAAGTTTTTTCCAGGAGTTGGAGACATATCAAGTTTAGCTCAGATCTGGGCATCTTTGAAATACCTATACAAACTTGTTCCTACATAGTAACTTGCAACTTTGAATGAGAATGTGCTTGCTTACAGCAACGTGCTATATGTTCTGAATGCCCGAATTGGGAATCTGTGTCAAAACTTTGTTAGGAATTATGTGATCCTTTCTAGCTGGAAGTAAGGGAGATGGGGCATGAAGTTATTTCTAGGAGTTGGAGACATACAACGTTTAGCTCAGTTCTGGGCATCTTTGAAATACCTATATAAACTTGTTCCTACATAGTAACTTGCTACTTGTAATGAGAAGGTGCTTGTTTACAGCAACGTGCTATATGTTCTGAATTCCCGAATTGGGAATCTGTGTCAAAACTTTGTTAGGAATTATGTGATCCTTACTAGATGGAAGTAAAAGAGTTGGGGCATGAAGTTATTTCTAGAGGTAGGACACATACCAAGTTTAGCTCAGTTCTGGGCATCTTTGAAATACCTATACAAACTTGTTCCTACATAGTAACTTGCAACTTTGAATGAGAATTTGCTTGCTTGCAGCAGAGTGCTATATGTTCTGAATGCCCGAATTGGGAATCTGTGTCAAACTTTGTTAGGAATTATGTGATCCTTACTAGCTGGAAGTAAGGGAGTTGGGGCATGAAGCTATTTCTAAGAGTTGGACACCTACCAAGTTTAGCACAGTTCTGGGCATCTTTGAAATACCTATACAAACTTGTTCCTACATAGTAACATGCAACTTGGAATGAGAATGTGCTTGCTTACAGCAACGTGCTATATGTTCTGAATGCCAGAATTGGGAATCTGAGTCAAAACTTTGTTAGGAATTATGTGATCCTTACTAGCTGGAAGTAACGGAGTTGGGGCATGAAGTTATTTCTAGGAGTTGGACACATACCAAGTTTAGCTCAGTTCTGGGCATCTTTGAAATACCTATACAAACTTGTTCCTACATAGTAACTTGCAACTTTGAATGAGAATGTGCTTGCTTACAGCAACGTGCTATATGTTCTGAATGCCCGAATTGGGAATCTGTGTCAAAACTTTGTTAGGAATTATGTGATCCTTACTAGATGGAAGTAAGGGAGATGGGGCATGAAGTTATTTCTAGGAGTTGGAGACATACAACGTTTAGCTCAGTTCTGGGCATCTTTGAAATACCTATACAAACTTGTTCCTACATTTTAACTTGCAACTTAGAATGAGAATGTGCTTGCTTACAGCAACGTGCTATATGTTCTGAATGCCCGAATTGGGAATCTGTGTCAAAACTTTGTTAGCAATTATGTGATCCTTACTAGATGGAAGTAAGAGAGTTGGGGCATGAAGTTATTTCTAGAGGTAGGACACATACCAAGTTTAGCTCAGTTCTGGGCATCTTTGAAATACCTATAGAATTTTGTTCCTACATAGTAACTTGCAACTTTGAATGAGAATGTGCTTGCTTACAGCAACGTGCTATATGTTCTGAATATTCGAATTGGGAATCTGTGTCAAAACTTTGTTAGGAATTATGTGATCCTTACTAGATGGAAGTAAGGGAGATGGGGCATGAAGTTATTTCTAGGTGTTGGAGACATACAACGTTTAGCTCAGTTCTGGGCATCTTTGAAATAGCTATACAAACTTGTTCCTACATAGTAACTTGCAACTTTGAATGAGAATGTGCTTGCTTGCAGCAACGTGCTATATGTTCTGAATGCCCGAATTGGGAATCTGTGTCAAACTTTGTTAGGAATTATGTGATCCTTACTAGCTGGAAGTAAGGGAGTTGGGGCATGAAGCTATTTCTAAGAGTTGGACACATACCAAGTTTAGCACAGTTCTGGGCATCTTTGAAATACCTATACAAACTTGTTCCTACATAGTAACATGCAACTTGGAATGAGAATGTGCTTGCTTACAGCAACGTGCTATATGTTCTGAATGCCAGAATTGGGAATCTGAGTCAAAACTTTGTTAGGAATTATGTGATCCTTACTAGCTGGAAGTAACGGAGTTGGGGCATGAAGTTATTTCTAGGAGTTGGACACATACCAAGTTTAGCTCAGTTCTGGGCATCTTTGAAATACCTATACAAACTTGTTCCTACATAGTAACTTGCAACTTTGAATGAGAATGTGCTTGCTTACAGCAACGTGCTATATGTTCTGAATGCCCGAATTGGGAATCTGTGTCAAAACTTTGTTAGGAATTATGTGATCCTTACTAGATGGAAGTAAGGGAGATGGGGCATGAAGTTATTTCTAGGAGTTGGAGACATACAACGTTTAGCTCAGTTCTGGGCATCTTTGAAATACCTATACAAACTTGTTCCTACATTTTAACTTGCAACTTAGAATGAGAATGTGCTTGCTTACAGCAACGTGCTATATGTTCTGAATGCCCGAATTGGGAATCTGTGTCAAAACTTTGTTAGGAATTATGTGATCCTTACTAGATGGAAGTAAGAGAGTTGGGGCATGAAGTTATTTCTAGAGGTAGGACACATACCAAGTTTAGCTCAGTTCTGGGCATCTTTGAAATACCTATAGAATTTTGTTCCTACATAGTAACTTGCAACTTTGAATGAGAATGTGCTTGCTTACAGCAACGTGCTATATGTTCTGAATATTCGAATTGGGAATCTGTGTCAAAACTTTGTTAGGAATTATGTGATCCTTACTAGATGGAAGTAAGGGAGATGGGGCATGAAGTTATTTCTAGGTGTTGGAGACATACAACGTTTAGCTCAGTTCTGGGAATCTTTGAAATAGCTATACAAACTTGTTCCTACATAGTAACTTGCAACTTTGAATGAGAATGTGCTTGCTTGCAGCAACGTGCTATATGTTCTGAATGCCCGAATTGGGAATCTGTGTCAAACTTTGTTAGGAATTATGTGATCCTTACTAGCTGGAAGTAAGGGAGTTGGGGCATGAAGTTATTTCTAGTGGTAGGACACATACCAAGTTTAGCTCAGTTCTGGGCATCTTTGAAATACCTATACAAACTTGTTCCTACATAGTAACTTGCAACTTTGAATGAGAATGTGCTTGCTTGAAGCAGAGTGCTATATGTTCTGAATGCCCGAATTGGGAATCTGTGTCAAAACTTTGGTAGGAATTATGTGATCCTTACTAGCTGGAAGTAAGGGAGATGGGGCATGAAGTTATTTCTAGGAGTTGGAGACATACCAAGTTTAGCTCAGTTCTGGGCATCTTTGATATACCTATACAAACTTGTTCCTACATAGTAACTTGCATCTTTGAATGAGAATGTGCTTGCTTGCAACAACGTGCTATATGCTCTGAATGCCCGAATTGGGAATCTGTGTCAAAACTTTTTTAGGAATTATGTGATCCTTACTAGCTGGAAGTAAGGGAGATGGGGCATGAAGTTATTTCTAGGAGTTGGACACATACCAAGTTTAGCTCAGTTCTGGGCATCTTTGAAATACATATACTAACTTGTTCCTACATATTAATTGCCAACTTTGAATGAGAATGTGCTTGCTTACAGCAACGTGCTATATGTTCTGAATGCCCGAATTGGGAATCTGTGTCAAAATTTGTTAGGAATTATGTGATCCTTACTAGCTGGCAGTAAGGGAGTTGGGGCATGAAGTTATTTCTAGGAGTTGGACACATTCCAAGTTTAGCTCAGTTCTGGGCATCTTTGAAATACCTATACAAACTTGTTCCTACATAGTAACTTGCAACTTTGAATGAGGATGTGCTTGCTGACAGCAACGTGCTATATGTTCTGAATGCCCGAATAGGGAATCTGTGTCAAACTTTGTTAGGAATTATGTGATCCTTACTAGCTGGAAGTAAGGGAGTTGGGGCATGAAGGTATTTTTAGGAGTTGGACACATACCAAGTTTAGCACAGTTCTGGGCATCTTTGAAATACCTATACAAACTTGTTCCTACATAGTAACATGCAACTTGGAATGAGAACGTGCTTGCTTACAGCAACGTGCTATATGTTCTGAATGCCCGAATTGGGAATCTGAGTCAAACCTTTGTTAGGAATTATGTGATCCTTACTAGCTGGAATTAACGGAGTTGGGGCATGAAGTTATTTCTAGGAGTTGGACACATACCAAGTTTAGCTCAGTTCTGGGCATCTTTGAAATACCTATACAAACTTGTTCCTACATAGTAACTTGCAACTTTGAATGAGAATGTGCTTGCTTACAGCAACGTGCTATATGTTCTGAATGCCCGAATTGGGAATCTGTGTCAAAACTTTGTTAGGAATTATGTGATCCTTACTAGATGGAAGTAAGGGAGATGGGGCATGAAGTTATTTCTAGGAGTTGGAGACATACAACGTTTAGCTCAGTTCTGGGCATCTTTGAAATACCTATACAAACTTGTTCCTACAGAGTAACTTGCAACTTTGAATGAGAATGTGCTTGCTTACAACAACGTGCTATATGTTCTGAATGCCCGAATTGGGAATCTGTGTCAAAACTTTGTTAGGAATTATGTGATCCTTACTAGCTGGAAGTAAGTGAGATGGGGCATGAAGTTATTTCTAGGAGTTGGAGACATACCAAGTTTAGCTCAGTTCTGGGCATCTTTGAAATACCTATACAAACTTGTTCCTACATAGTAACTTGCAACTTTGAATGAGAATGTGCTTGCTTGCAGCAACGTGCTATATGTTCTGAATGCCCGAATTGGGAATCTGTGTCAAAACTTTGTTAGGAATTATGTGATCCTTACTAGCTGGAAGTAAGGGAGATGGGGCATGAAGTTATTTCTAGGAGTTGGAGACATACCAGTTTAGCTCAGTTTTGGGCATCTTTGAAATACCTATACAAACTTGTTCCTACACAATAACTTGCATCTTTGAATGAGAATGTGCTTGCTTACAGCAACGTGCTATATGTTCTGAATGCCCGAATTGGGAATCTGTGTCAAAACTTTGTTAGGAATTATGTGATCCTTACTAGCTGGAAGTAAGGGAGATGGGGCATGAAGTTTTTTCCAGGAGTTGGAGACATATCAAGTTTAGCTCAGATCTGGGCATCTTTGAAATACCTATACAAACTTGTTCCTACATAGTAACTTGCAACTTTGAATGAGAATGTGCTTGCTTACAGCAACGTGCTATATGTTCTGAATGCCCGAATTGGGAATCTGTGTCAAAACTTTGTTAGGAATTATGTGATCCTTTCTAGCTGGAAGTAAGGGAGATGGGGCATGAAGTTATTTCTAGGAGTTGGAGACATACAACGTTTAGCTCAGTTCTGGGCATCTTTGAAATACCTATATAAACTTGTTCCTAC
Organism: Diceros bicornis minor; assembly: GCF_020826845.1. Lineage (NCBI taxonomy): Eukaryota > Metazoa > Chordata > Mammalia > Perissodactyla > Rhinocerotidae > Diceros > Diceros bicornis. The sequence continues at coordinate 61,154,008 of NC_080758.1, forward strand.
ATAGTAACTTGCTACTTGTAATGAGAAGGTGCTTGTTTACAGCAACGTGCTATATGTTCTGAATTCCCGAATTGGGAATCTGTGTCAAAACTTTGTTAGGAATTATGTGATCCTTACTAGATGGAAGTAAAAGAGTTGGGGCATGAAGTTATTTCTAGAGGTAGGACACATACCAAGTTTAGCTCAGTTCTGGGCATCTTTGAAATACCTATACAAACTTGTTCCTACATAGTAACTTGCAACTTTGAATGAGAATTTGCTTGCTTGCAGCAGAGTGCTATATGTTCTGAATGCCCGAATTGGGAATCTGTGTCAAACTTTGTTAGGAATTATGTGATCCTTACTAGCTGGAAGTAAGGTAGTTGGGGCATGAAGCTATTTCTAAGAGTTGGACACATACCAAGTTTAGCACAGTTCTGGGCATCTTTGAAATACCTATACAAACTTGTTCCTACATAGTAACATGCAACTTGGAATGAGAATGTGCTTGCTTACAGCAACGTGCTATATGTTCTGAATGCCAGAATTGGGAATCTGAGTCAAAACTTTGTTAGGAATTATGTGATCCTTACTAGCTGGAAGTAACGGAGTTGGGGCATGAAGTTATTTCTAGGAGTTGGACACATACCAAGTTTAGCTCAGTTCTGGGCATCTTTGAAATACCTATACAAACTTGTTCCTACATAGTAACTTGCAACTTTGAATGAGAATGTGCTTGCTTACAGCAACGTGCTATATGTTCTGAATGCCCGAATTGGGAATCTGTGTCAAAACTTTGTTAGGAATTATGTGATCCTTACTAGATGGAAGTAAGGGAGATGGGGCATGAAGTTATTTCTAGGAGTTGGAGACATACAACGTTTAGCTCAGTTCTGGGCATCTTTGAAATACCTATACAAACTTGTTCCTACATTTTAACTTGCAACTTAGAATGAGAATGTGCTTGCTTACAGCAACGTGCTATATGTTCTGAATGCCCGAATTGGGAATCTGTGTCAAAACTTTGTTAGGAATTATGTGATCCTTACTAGATGGAAGTAAGAGAGTTGGGGCATGAAGTTATTTCTAGAGGTAGGACACATACCAAGTTTAGCTCAGTTCTGGGCATCTTTGAAATACCTATAGAATTTTGTTCCTACATAGTAACTTGCAACTTTGAATGAGAATGTGCTTGCTTACAGCAACGTGCTATATGTTCTGAATATTCGAATTGGGAATCTGTGTCAAAACTTTGTTAGGAATTATGTGATCCTTACTAGATGGAAGTAAGGGAGATGGGGCATGAAGTTATTTCTAGGTGTTGGAGACATACAACGTTTAGCTCAGTTCTGGGCATCTTTGAAATAGCTATACAAACTTGTTCCTACATAGTAACTTGCAACTTTGAATGAGAATGTGCTTGCTTGCAGCAACGTGCTATATGTTCTGAATGCCCGAATTGGGAATCTGTGTCAAACTTTGTTAGGAATTATGTGATCCTTACTAGCTGGAAGTAAGGGAGTTGGGGCATGAAGTTATTTCTAGTGGTAGGACACATACCAAGTTTAGCTCAGTTCTGGGCATCTTTGAAATACCTATACAAACTTGTTCCTACATAGTAACTTGCAACTTTGAATGAGAATGTGCTTGCTTACAGCAACGTGCTATATGTTCTGAATGCCCGAATTGGGAATCTGTGTCAAAATTTGTTAGGAATTATGTGATCCTTACTAGCTGGAAGTAAGGGAGTTGGGGCATGAAGTTATTTCTAGATGTAGGACACATACCAAGTTTAGCTCAGTTCTGGGCATCTTTGAAATACCTATACAAACTTGTTCCTACATAGTAACTTGCAACTTTGAATGAGAATGTGCTTGCTTACAGCAACGTGCTATATGTTCTGAATGCCCGAATTGGGAATCTGTGTCAAAACTTTGTTAGGAATTATGTGATCCTTACTAGCTGGAAGTAAGGGAGATGGGGCATGAAGTTATTTCTAGGAGTTGGAGACATACAACATTTAGCTCAGTTCTGGGCATCTTTGAAATACCTATACAAACTTGTTCCTACATAGTAACTTGCAACTTTGAATGAGAATGTGCTTGCTTACAGCAACGTGCTATATGTTCTGAATGCCCGAATAGGGAATCTGTGTCAAAACTTTGTTAGGAATTATGTGATCCTTACTAGCTGGAAGTAAGGGAGTTGGGGCATGAAGGTATTTCTAGGAGTTGGAGACATACAACGTTTAGCTCAGTTCTGGGCATCTTTGAAATACCTATACAAACTTGTTCCTACATAGTAACTTGCAACTTTGAATGAGAATGTGCTTGCTTACAGCAACGTGCTATATGTTCTGAATGCCCGAATTGGGAATCTGTGTCAAACTTTGTTAGGAATTATGTGATCCTTACTAGCTGGAAGTAAGGGAGTTGGGGCATGAAGGTATTTCTAGGAGTTCGACACATACCAAGTTTAGCACAGTTCTGGGCATCTTTGAAATACCTATACAAACTTGTTCCTACATAGTAACTTGCTACTTGGAATGAGAATGTGCTTGCTTACAGCAACGTGCTATATGTTCTGTATGCCCGAATAGGGAATCTGTGTCAAAACTTTGTTAGGAAATATGTGATCCTTACTAGCTGGAAGTAAGGGAGTTGGGGCATGATGGTATTTCTAGGAGTTGGACACATACCAAGTTTAGCACAGTTCGGGGCATCTTTGAAATACCTATACAAACTTGTTCCTACATAGTAACTTGCAACTTTGAATGAGAATGTGCTTGCTTACAGCAACGTGCTATATGTTCTGAATGCCCGAATTGGGAATCTGAGTCAAAACTTTGTTAAGAATTATGTGATCCTTACTAGCTGGAAGTAAGGGAGTTGGGGCATGAAGTTATTTCTAGGAGTTGGAGATGTCGGGGGAGAGGGAGAATCTCCCTCTGCCCTTTCCCTTAAGGTTCTTCTGGCTGGCCAAATAATCAACAAGACAGGTTAGCAGGAGAAAATAATACCAAGTTTAATAACATGTATACATGGGAGAAAGCAGGGACACTGCGTTTCTCAACACAATAGCAGAAATTCTCATCTTAAATACCATCTTCTTCTAAAGACAAAGGAGGATGTTGGGGGTGGGGGGTGTCAGTTACAGGAGATTACCACTAAAGCACTGTAAACAAGGGTAAGGTTATTATGCAGATTTAAGACCTCACCTTCCCCATTGATAAGTTTCTAGAAATGAGGTCATCCCCCGTCTTCCCAAGACAGAGAGGGAGATACCTTTACAAATGGAGATTTCCCTTATAAATGTAAATGTTTGTCTGGCAACTCCTCGCAGGGCCATCCAGAGAATGTGGCCAGAGAGACAGAATTTCTGATAAGATGGGCTTGTTGGTGCCTTTCCTATTGTAACATCTATTTTACATTATATTACAGCCATCAGATGGAAGATATGTTCCAGGAAGGAGCCATCATGTCAAATTCTTTAGGCAGTTAGTGGGGGAGGTCAAATGTCCTTCAGAGAAAACAATCAAGGTAAAGAGATATATTTCAGGGTGGCCAAATTTTGATCTCCCACAGTCCCGCCTTTGAAACTAAAAGTTTCACAGTCCTTTTGAAACTTAAAGAAGTTTCATAGTCCAGAAGCTGAGTTGGTAGATTGTTTCATCTCACTGAACACATTTCTTAGTCCTGATAATAGATCAGTTCAATTAAGTTCCTTTTGGAAGGTAGGTGGTGATGCAGGTGGGCTCTCAAGGTTACGCCTATATTGTGGAAGCAAGCAATCAAGTATTTAATAGAAGCATTTCTATAAAAGAAAAACAAGGTTAATGGTTAGAGTAAGTTGTAAAGCAGTTTTTGAGTTCAGAGGACAGCCAGTGAAGAAGAATTTTAGATGTCAGCGTCAAAGCATCTTTTGCAGTTTAAAATGTCTCGGATGGTGTCGGCAGGTCATCTCAAGTTTATATCAAGTCCATCAGCTTCAGTTTGTAAGGCTTCAGGAAAAAGGGCAGGTTCAGTTTTCAGTGATTTCAAATGAAAATGATGGAAAAAATCAAAAACTTTAGTTTGGATATCTGTAGCCAGATATTTCAGGAGACTAGAAGAAATCAGGATCCAGTCTAGTCAACAGATATAAAACAAAAACCTCAAAAGACAACAAAACTAGGATCTAATATCCACAAATGTATACTATAGTTTTTACTGAAATATAATTTTTCTCTCTAAAATCACCCTCATTTTTATTAAGATAGCCAAATTAAAACTAACTAGTTTGCAAAATAAGTCTAGATCCAATAGAGTTGGCCCAATTATTTACATAAGTACAGCAAGAATAGCAATTGATCACATAGGCTCTTTTAAATCTGCTTTGCTGGAACTTTTTATAAGGAATCTCACATTGAACTTTAAAGGTCTCTCGAGGCCAGGAAAGCCAAGCCAAGGATTTTATCATCAGACGTTGCCTGCAATACCTACAGATTTGGGTGAATTCCTCTCTTCTGAGGTTCCCCCAAAATATTTTGAGGTTCCTTGTACCTGCCAGATAAGTGACATTCTTTACTTATCCTGGTAAGTGCTGCTTGGAACATAAAGGTACCAGGCCAATATTTCCACGTGGCTTTATTCCATAAAGTCCAATCTTCATTCCTCAAAAGCTGTATGGTTATATTGCAAACATGATGTTGCAGTCACAACCTTGGTAACAGACCCAGTGTTTTCAATTGTGTCCTGTTATAAGGAGAACAGATTCTTATTGAACTTATGCAAATAACTATATTGCCATGAAAACAACAATATTTACTCACTAAGAGTTTCTAAATCCTGGAGGGATCAGATAGAGAGAAAAAGATAAATATTTCAATTTTACTTACAAAAAAATATCATTTACTAAATTGCTGTAAGTCATAGCTATCTCGGGAGAAAAGAGAAAAAGTTTTCCTTAAATCTGAAAAAACAAAACATTAAAAATTCAGCAATACTTCAAATGAAAAATCATAAAAATTATAAGCATCCTTATTAGTTTATTCAGTCCTGTGTAATCCATTCTTGATACCACTCTTTTTGTTAGTGGCTTTATGAAGTCATCAGTTTCTCCATCGGATTTCTGTAATATTTTACCAAGTTCAGTTTTATGATCAGAAAGTTTGTCAGAAACCTGTACTCCAGTGTAAATGTCAGAGTCCTTTCCATGAATTTTTCTGAAGTCGAAACATTTTGCAAAAGCATTAGAGCAAAGAAATAAGTCTGTAAACAACAAGACCTCAAAATGGCAATTGACAAGGAAATTTGGTTAATTTTGTGACATACAACACTTTAAAATAATAATAACCAGAATTATGACTGATAACCAGGACAGATCAGAATTTCAGTAATGTTATACAATTTTAAAACACCTATATCAATAACATTTGCCCACATAATAGCACCTAAGCAGGCTTATCATCACTTGTCTGACAATGTTTTCCATGTAATTGAACATATTGAATAAGCCTAATAAGTCTAGTATCTTTCCCCTTATAGGAAGAGAGCAAATTTCTTTGAGAAGTTCCAGGGCCCTTTGAAAATTCTCAAAGAAATAAAAGTTAAAAAAAGACTTTAAGATATGAATTTTGGGGGAGCTTGTCAAAAATATAAACAGTCAAAGCAAACATAGCATTAACAGTCCAAAAAGCCTTAATAGAGAGACCTCAGTCTTTTGAACGTAGGAAATTATTTTAACAGGTTTTTTTTTTTTCTGTCTTTTAGGTAGACTTATTCAAAGGGAAAGAAAAATCTTTTATAACCTCTTTATCAAGTTTAAGCAAATTATCGTTTTATGAGAAATTTCAATTTTGCACCAGCTTACTTCTGCTATTAAAACTCATTTACTAATTAAATTCATTTCAATCTTAGCCAACTTGACCATGCAAAAACTCCTTTTCCAGAATTCCTCTTCCACAAACCTTCTATAACTTTCTTTTTACATTCAGAATTTGTCCCATGTCTTTCTTTTCCCTTCTAGTACTTGAGGACAAATTTATCTTTCTTAATCAACCAAACAAAATATTTTCATTCTTTGTTCATTCTTTATATATCTTACTTTCCTTGTACACAGACATATTTTTCTTAATTTTTAATCACATATACTAATTAGAAATTTTAACCTTTAGAAACCTTAATTTGTGAGTAAAAACTAAGTAAACCATTATAAACTTTCTTTTACATTAGTATCTTGTGGCTTGGAAAATTTATAAACACTTTATAACTTCTAGAAACATGTTACTTTATAGTACAATCTTTTAATAAAACACGTTTACCAATAGACCCAAAATATCTTTTAGTTTTCCTGTAATGAAAAGCCAAAAGTAGATAAACGTAAGTTTAGCAATCAATGTCTAATATTTTATCTTATTTGGAAATGATGATACTCAGAGAATTTTTATCATAAAACTTAGCAAAACTCAAGTTTTAAGTCACCAAAAAGAGTTTGGAAGCTGTAACCAACATAACACATAATTATTGTTTAAAGTTCATCCAACATTCATCTTTATCACAACTATTTAGTTACTTATTCCCAATAATTATTTAGATTGCCTACAAGACTTCATAAGACTTGAGATAAAATTAGCCATCATTTAAATTACTATTTTTGTTAACCAGTTCTGTAATAGAAATAACATCGGTTTTTTTCCTACAAAATTTCATGTAAATTTCGTCACCTCTTATACCTTTAAACATAATTATCATTAAGATTTTTATCAATAGGTCTTGATCTTTTAATTTTGGACAAGAGAAGCATTCCCAGTCAGACATTTTAAAACATACTCAGGCAAAGTTGATGTAACCTCTTTGTATAAAATTAGCTCAAACATTCCAACCTTTATAATCTTATCAACACTTACACTTTTACATGTTCTCAATTTAATTGTAACCTGAGTCAAGGTCTTAAGACTAGTCAAATTTTTTCCTTCCTTTTTCTGGCCTTAATTCTTAGGTACCAATTAAGCAATTATGTGAGAGCTCTCAAAACATTTTTTTTTCCCCCAATTTAGAAGTTTTTCCAATTCAAAGGATCCGTCGTCTGGCCATTGACGAGTAGGATCTTCATTTGTATATTTATTCCAATAGTGACTCGAACCAATAAGCCTTTTTAAGGAAAGACCCGGAGGTAACTTTCCACGCTTAGAATAAATCTACCATGGACGCAAGAGGCGTCCCTGGTGAGGGCGCAGATGATGTAGCCCCCATGATCCACAGAATTTACTCCCAAAGATATTCAGAAACAGTAAAGACCTTCGTTGCACAGGCGGTAAGGATAAAAGGGTGTCTCCAGTCTCCCACAATAGTGTGGGACGCCTCCAGTCACAGACCCGCTAATCTGTGACACCGGGCAGGCGATACTGGAATGGGATTTTTCCAGCACTAACAAGCAACGAAGGTAAAGACAACAAAAGCCCTTATGGACTGGGCCCTTTATGACAAACTCCCCTGAGAACTTGGCACAGCCGGACAAAGAGACAGTTCGGAACCCCAGTCTACTCGACTGGCCACCAAGGTGCACCCCGGTAAATGCACCTTCCGTATGGTGGAGACCAAGGAGAAGATTCTCACTGGTCACAAAGCCAAGTTTTCTCAGGACACAGAACAAGACAGAAGGAAAAACCTCATCCGGTTTTTTTCTTTGCACAATGACAGCTTTAGTCACGCCTTAGGTCTCTTGGAGCCAGAATAATACCTAGCGGGGGAGATGCCGCGGGGTCGGGCACTGTGTGCTTTACAGAGTACCTCGTCGTTGCACGGACATTTTCTTGCAGTTGGCGGGGGACCTGTGTCATCTGCCCCGTTCCGTGATCCAACTTATCCTGTCACGGGAGTCTTCTGAAAGTGGCGAGCGCCCTAATGGCTCTTAACTGCTCGACCCGCGCCCACTTAAATTTGCGGCCTTTTTGGCTTCTAAGATACCCTTGGCAATGACCTTCACTTCATGTGCATAATAACCCACAGCAAAGTTTGTAGACGCCAGTCTGGTGAGACCCGCAAACTCACCAGTCTGTGGGGCCAGCCCGGACAGCAGGTTTATAGGGCCTATGCCTGCGTCCTACCCTATGGTATTTACTTCCTATGACAAAAGACACAGACAAAAGAGAAAAACAGAGACTACCTCTGGGAGGAAAAGGGATCAAGATCATAACCAAGAGTACTCTACCAAATTTAAACCAAGAGTCACTAAAAGCCCAAGAAACTAGTTTCCCAAATATTTTCTCCTGCCAATCTAAATTTAGAAAGAGAAAAAAATTCTCACCATTTCCTTCCGCCGGGCTCCGCAGATAGAGATTCCGGGAGGCTGACGTGGTAAGAAGTCTTACCTTTTGCCGGCTTTCGTCAGGCGTTCCCGTATCTCATCATCTGCAGTAGTCCAGGGAGAAGGCAGGTCTTCCAACCAGAGAAGGCAACATACCAGCCAGTGCTTCTCCTGGCTGGCTCGCCAAAACTGTCGGGGGAGAGGGAGAATCTCCCTCTGCCCTTTCCCTTAAGGTTCTTCTGGCTGGCCAAATAATCAACAAGACAGGTTAGCAGGAGAAAATAATACCAAGTTTAATAACATGTATACATGGGAGAAAGCAGGGACACTGCGTTTCTCAACACAATAGCAGAAATTCTCATCTTAAATACCATCTTCTTCTAAAGACAAAGGAGGATGTTGGGGGTGGGGGGTGTCAGTTACAGGAGATTACCACTAAAGCACTGTAAACAAGGGTAAGGTTATTATGCAGATTTAAGACCTCACCTTCCACATTGATAAGTTTCTAGAAATGAGGTCATCCCCCGTCTTCCCAAGACAGAGAGGGAGATACCTTTACAAATGGAGATTTCCCTTATAAATGTAAATGTTTGTCTGGCAACTCCTCGCAGGGCCATCCAGAGAATGTGGCCAGAGAGACAGAATTTCTGATAAGATGGGCTTGTTGGTGCCTTTCCTATTGTAACATCTATTTTACATTATATTACAGCCATCAGATGGAAGATCTGTTCCAGGAAGGAGCCATCATGTCAAATTCTTTAGGCAGTTAGTGGGGGAGGTCAAATGTCCTTCAGAGAAAACAATCAAGGTAAAGAGATATATTTCAGGGTGGCCAAATTTTGATCTCCCACAGAGACATACCAAGTTTAGCTCAGTTCTGGGCATCTTTGAAATACCTATACAAACTTGTTCCTACATAGTAACTTGCAACTTTGAATGAGAATGTGCTTGCTTACAGCAACGTGCTATATGTTCTGAATGCCCGAATTGGGAATCTGAGTCAAAACTTTGTTAAGAATTATGTGATCCTTACTAGCTGGAAGTAAGGGAGATGGGGCATGAAGTTATTTCTAGGAGTTGGACACATACCAAGTTTAACTCAGTTCTGGGCATCTTTGAAATACCTATACAAACTTGTTCCTACATAGTAACTTGCAACTTTGAATGAGAATGTGCTTGCTTACAGCAACGTGCTATATGTTCTGAATGCCCGAATTGGGAATCTGTGTCAAAACTTTGTTAGGAATTATGTGATCCTTACTAGCTGGAAGTAAGGGAGATGGGGCATGAAGTTATTTCTAGGAGTTGGAGACATACCAAGTTTAGCTCAGTTCTGGGCATCATTGAAATACCTATACAAACTTGTTCCTACATAGTAACTTGCAACTTTGAATGAGAATGTGCTTGCTTGCAGCAACGTGCTATATGTTCTGAATGCCCGAATTGGGAATCTGTGTCAAAACTTTGTTAGGAATTATGTGATCCTTACTAGCTGGAAGTAAGGGAGATGGGGCATGAAGTTATTTCTAGGAGTTGGAGACATACCAAGTTTAGCTCAGTTTTGGGCATCTTGGAAATACCTATACAAACTTGTTCCTACATAATAACTTGCATCTTTGAATGAGAATGTGCTTGCTTACAGGAACGTGCTATATGTTCTGAATGCCCGAATTGGGAATCTGTGTCAAAACTTTTTAGGAATTATGTGATCCTTACTAGCTGGAAGTAAGGGAGATGGGGCATGAAGTTATTTCTAGGAGTTGGACACATACCAAGTTTAGCTCAGTTCTGGGCATCTTTGAAATACCTATACAAACTTGTTCCTACATAGTAACTTGCAACTTGAATGAGAATGTGCTTGCTTGCAGCAACGTGCTATATGTTCTGAATGCCCGAATTGGGAATCTGTGTCAAAACTTTGTTAGGAATTATGTGATCCTTACTAGCTGGAAGTAAGGGAGATGGGGCATGAAGTTTTTTGCAGGAGTTGGAGACATACCAAGTTTAGCTCAGTTCTGGGCATCATTGAAATACCTATACAAACTTGTTCCTACATAGTAACTTGTAACTTTGAATGAGAATGTGCTTGCTTACAGCAACGTGCTATATGTTCTGAATGCCCGAATTGGGAATCTGTGTCAAAACTTTGTTAGGAATTATGTGATCCTTACTAGCTGGAAGTAAGGGAGATGGGGCATGAAGTTATTTCTAGGAGTTGGAGACATACAACGTTTAGCTCAGTTCTGGGCATCTTTGAAATATCTATATAAACTTGTTCCTACATAGTAACTTGCTACTTGGAATGAGAAGGTGCTTGTTTACAGCAACGTGCTATATGTTCTGAATGCCCGAATTGGGAATCTGTGTTAAAACTTTGTTAGAGATTATGTGATCCTTACTAGATGGAAGTAAAAGAGTTGGGGCATGAAGTTATTTCTAGAGGTAGGACACATACCAAGTTTAGCTCAGTTCTGGGCATCTTTGAAATACCTATACAAACTTGTTCCTACATAGTAACTTGCAACTTCGAATGAGAATGTGCTTGCTTGCAGCAGAGTGCTATATGTTCTGAATGCCCGAATTGGGAATCTGTGTCAAAACTTTGTTAGGAATTATGTGATCCTTACTAGCTGGAAGTAAGGGAGATGGGGCATGAAGTTATTTCTAGGAGTTGGAGACATACCAAGTTTAGCTCAGTTCTGGGCATCTTTGAAATACCTATACAAACTTGTTCCTACATAGTAACTTGCAACTTTGAATGAGAATGTGCTTGCTTACAGCAACGTGCTATATGTTCTGAATGCCCGAATTGGGAATCTGTGTCAAAACTTTGTTAGGAATTATGTGATCCTTACTAGCTGGAAGTAAGGGAGATGGGGCATGAAGTTATTTCTAGGAGTTGGAGACATACAACGTTTAGCTCAGTTCTGGGCATCTTTGAAATACCTATACAAACTTGTTCCTACATAGTAACTTGCAACTTTGAATGAGAATGTGCTTGCTTGCAGCAGAGTGCTATATGTTCTGAATGCCCAAATTGGGAATCTGTGTCAAAACTTTGTTAGGAATTATGTGATCCTTACTAGCTGGAAGTAAGGGAGATGGGGCATGAATTTATTTCTAGGAGTTGGACACATACCAAGTTTAGCTCAGTTCTGGGCATCTTTGAAATACCTATACAAACTTGTTCCTACATAGTAACTTGCAACTTTGAATGAGAATGTGCTTGCTTACAGCAACGTGCTATATGTTCTGAATGCCCGAATTGGGAATCTGTGTCAAAACTTTGTTAGGAATTATGTGATCCTTACTAGCTGGAAGTAAGGGAGATGGGGCATGAAGTTATTTCTAGGTGTTGGAGACATACAACGTTTAGCTCAGTTCTGGGCATCTTTGAAATACCTATACAAACTTGTTCCTACATAGTAACTTGCAACTTTGAATGAGAATGTGCTTGCTTACAGCAATGTGCTATATGTTCTGAATGCCCGAATTGGGAATCTGTGTCAAAACTTTGTTAGGAATTATGTGATCCTTACTAGCTGGAAGTAAGGGAGATGTGGCATGAAGTTATTTCTAGGAGTTGGAGACATACAACTTTTAGCTCTGTTCTGGGCATCTTTGAAATACCTATACAAACTTGTTCCTACATAGTAACTTGCAACTTTGAATGAGAATGTGCTTGCTTACAGCAACGTGCTATATGTTCTGAATGCCCGAATAGGGAATCTGTGTCAAAACTTTGTTAGGAATTATGTGATCCTTACTAGCTGGAAGTAAGTGAGTTGGGGCATGAAGGTATTTCTAGGAGTTGGACACATACCAAGTTTAGCACAGTTCTGGGAATCTTTGAAATACCTATACAAACTTGTTCCTACATAGTAACTTGCAACTTTTAATGAGAATGTGCTTGCTTATAGCAACGTGCTATATGTTCTGAATGCCCGAATAGGGAATCTGTGTCAAAACTTTTTTAGGAAATATGTGATCCTTACTAGCTGGAAGTATGGGAGATGGGGCGTGAAGTTATTTCTAGGAGTTGGAGACATACAACGTTTAGCTCAGTTCTGGGCATCTTTGAAATACCTATACAAACTTGTTCCTACATAGTAACTTGCAACTTTGAATGAGAATGTGCTTGCTTACAGCAACGTGCTATATGTTCTGAATGCCCGAATTGGGAATCTGTGTCAAAACTTTGTTAAGAATTATGTGATCCTTACTAGCTGGAAGTAAGGGAGATGGGGCATGAAGTTATTTCTAGGAGTTGGACACATACCAAGTTTAGCTCAGTTCTGGGAATCTTTGAAATACCTATACAAACTTGTTCCTACATAGCAACTTGCAACTTTGAATGAGAATGTGCTTGCTTACAGCAACGTGCTATATGTTCTGAATGCCCGAATTGGGAATCTGTGTCAAAACTTTGTTAGGAATTATGTGATCCTTACTAGCTGGAAGTATGGGAGATGGGGCATGAAGTTATTTCTAGAGTTTGGACACATACAACGTTTAGCTCAGTTCTGGGCATCTTTGAAATACCTATACAAACTTGTTCCTACATAGTAACTTGCAACTTTGAATGAGAATGTGCTTGCTTACAGCAACGTGGTATATGTTGTGAATGCCCGAATTGGGAATCTGTGTCAAAACTTTGTTAGGAAGTATGTGATCCTTACTAGCTGGAAGTAAGCGAGATGGGCATGAAGTTATTTCTAGGAGTTGGACACATACCAAGTTTAGCTCAGTTCTGGGCATCTTTGACATACCTATACAAACTTGTTCCTACATAGTAACTTGCAACTTTGAATGAGAATGTGCTTGCTTACAGCAACGTGCTATATGTTCTGAATGCCCGAATTGGGAATCTGTGTCAAAACTTTGTTAGGAATTATGTGATCCTTACTAGCTGGAAGTAAGGGAGATGGGGCATGAAGTTATTTCTAGAGGTTGGACACATACAACGTTTAGCTCAGTTCTGGGCATCTTTGAAATACCTATACAAACTTGTTCCTACATAGTCACTTGCTTCTTTGAATGAGAATGTGCTTGCTTACAGCAACGTGCTATATGTTCTGAATGCCCGAATTGGGAATCTGTGTCAAAACTTTGTTAGGAATTATGTGATCCTTACTAGCTGGAAGTAAGGGAGATGGGGCATGAAGTTATTTCTAGGAGTTGGACACATACCAAGTTTAGCTCAGTTCTGGGCATCTTTGAAATACCTATACAAACTTGTTCCTACATAGTAACTTGCAACTTTGAATGAGAATGTGCTTGCTTACAGCAACGTGCTATATGTTCTGAATGCCCGAATTGGGAATCTGTGTCAAAATTTGTTAGGAATTATGTGATCCTTACTAGCTGGAAGTAAGGGAGTTGGGGCATGTAGGTATTTCTAGGAGTTGGACACATACCAAGTTTAGCACAGTTCTGGGCATCTTTGAAATACCTATACAAACTTGTTCCTACATAGTAACTTGCAACTTTGAATGAGAATGTGCTTGCTTACAGCAACGTGCTATATGTTCTGAATGCCCGAATTGGGAATCTGTGTCAAATCTTTGTTAGGAATTATGTGATCCTTACTAGCTGGAAGTAAGGGAGATGGGGCATGAAGTTATTTCTAGGAGTTGGAGACATACCAAGTTTAGCTCAGTTCTGGGCATCTTTGAAAGTCCTATTCAAACTTGTTCCTACATAGTAACTTGCAACTTTGAATGAGAATGTGCTTGCTTACAGCAACCTGCTATAATCTCTGAATGCCCGAATTGAGAATCTGTGTCAAAACTTTGTTAGGAATTATGTGATCCTTACTAGATGGAAGTAAGGGAGATGGGGCATGAAGTTATTTCTAGGAGTTGGACACATACCAAGTTTAGCTCAGTTCTGGGCATCTTTGAAATACCTATACAAACTTGTTCCTACATATTAACTTGCAACTTTGAATGAGAATGTGCTTGCTTAGAGCAACGTGCTATATGTTCTGAATGCCCGAATTGGGAATCTGTGTCAAAATTTGCTAGGAATTATGTGATCCTTACTAGCTGGAAGTAAGGGAGTTGGGGCATGAAGGTATTTCTAGGAGTTGGACACATACCAAGTTTAGCACAGTTCTGGGCATCTTTGAAAAACCTATACAAACTTGTTCCTACATAGTAACTTGCAACTTTGAATGAGAATGTGCTTGCTTACAGCAACGTGCTATATGTTCTGAATGCCCAAATTGGGAATCTGTGTCAAAACTTTGTTAGGAATTATGTGATCCTTACTAGCTGGAAGTAAGGGAGATGGGGCATGAAGTTATTTCTAGAGGTTGGACACATACAACGTTTAGCTCAGTTCTGGGCATCTTTGAAATACCTATACAAACTTGTTCCTACATAGTAACTTGCATCTTTGAATGAGAATGTGCTTGCTTACAGCAACGTGCTATATGTTCTGAATGCCCGAATTGGGAATCTGTGTCAAAACTTTGTTAGGAATTATGTGATCCTTACTAGCTGGAAGTAAGGGAGATGGGGCAGGAAGTTATTTCTAGGAGTTGGACACATACCAAGTTTAGCTCAGTTCCTGGCATCTTTGAAATACCTATACAAACTTGTTCCTACATAGTAACTTGCAACTTTGAATGAGAATGTGCTTGCTTACAGCAACGTGCTATATGTTCTGAATGCCCGAATAGGGAATCTGTGTCAAAACTTTGTTAGGAATTATGTGATCCTTACTAGCTGGAAGTAAGTGACTTGGGGCATGAAGGTATTTCTAGGAGTTGGACACATACCAAGTTTAGCACAGTTCTGGGCATCTTTGAAATACCTATACAAACTTGTTCCTACATAGTAACTTGCAACTTAGAATGAGAATGTGCTTTCTTATAGCAACGTGCTATATGTTCTGAATGCCCGAATTGGGAATCTCTGTCAAAACTTTTTTAGGAAATATGTGATCCTTACTAGCTGGAAGTAAGGGAGATGGGGCATGAAGTTATTTCTAGGAGTTGGACACATACCAAGTTTAGCTCAGTTCTGGGCATCTTTGAAATACCTATACAAACTTGTTCCTACATAGTAACTTGCAACTTTGAATGAGAATGTGCTTGCTTACAGCAACGTGCTATATGTTCTGAATGCCCGAATTGGGAATCTGTGTCAAAACTTTGTTAGGAATTATGTGATCCTTACTAGCTGGAAGTAAGGGAGTTGGGGCATGTAGGTATTTCTAGGAGTTGGACACATACGAAGTTTAGCACAGTTCTGGGCATCTTTGAAATACCTATACAAACTTGTTCCTACATAGTAACTTGCAACTTTGAATGAGAATGTGCTTGCTTACAGCAACGTGCTATATGTTCTGAATGCCCGAATTGGGAATCTGTGTCAAAACTTTGTTAGGAATTATGTGATCCTTACTAGCTGGAAGTAAGGGAGATGGGGCATGAAGTTATTTCTAGGAGTTGGAGACATACCATGTTTAGCTCAGTTCTGGGCATCTTTGAAATACCTATACAAACTTGTTCCTACATAGTAACTTGCAACTTTGAATGAGAATGTGCTTGCTTACAGCAATGTGCTATATGTTCTGAATGCCCGAATTGGGAATCTGTGTCAAAACTTTGTTAGGAATTATGTGATCCTTACTAGCTGGAAGTAAGGGAGATGTGGCATGAAGTTATTTCTAGGAGTTGGAGACATACAACTTTTAGCTCTGTTCTGGGCATCTTTGAAATACGTATACAAACTTGTTCCTACATAGTAACTTGCAACTTTGAATGAGAATGTGCTTGCTTACAGCAACGTGCTATATGTTCTGAATGCCCGAATAGGGAATCTGTGTCAAAATTTTGTTAGGAATTATGTGATCCTTACTAGCTGGAAGTAAGTGAGTTGGGGCATGAAGGTATTTCTAGGAGTTGGACACATACCAAGTTTAGCACAGTTCTGGGAATCTTTGAAATACCTATACAAACTTGTTCCTACATAGTAACTTGCAACATTTAATGAGAATGTGCTTGCTTATAGCAACGTGCTATATGTTCTGAATGCCCGAATAGGGAATCTGTGTCAAAACTTTTTTAGGAAATATGTGATCCTTACTAGCTGGAAGTATGGGAGATGGGGCGTGAAGTTATTTCTAGGAGTTGGAGACATACAACGTTTAGCTCAGTTCTGGGCATCTTTGAAATACCTATACAAACTTGTTCCTACATAGTAACTTGCAACTTTGAATGAGAATGTGCTTGCTTACAGCAACGTGCTATATGTTCTGAATGCCCGAATTGGGAATCTGTGTCAAAACTTTGTTAGGAATTATGTGATCCTTACTAGCTGGAAGTAAGGGAGATGGGGCATGAAGTTATTTCTAGGAGTTGGACACATACCAAGTTTAGCTCAGTTCTGGGAATCTTTGAAATACCTATACAAACTTGTTCCTACATAGCAACTTGCAACTTTGAATGAGAATGTGCTTGCTTACAGCAACGTGCTATATGTTCTGAATGCCCGAATTGGGAATCTGTGTCAAAACTTTGTTAGGAATTATGTGATCCTTACTAGCTGGAAGTATGGGAGATGGGGCATGAAGTTATTTCTAGAGTTTGGACACATACAACGTTTAGCTCAGTTCTGGGCATCTTTCAAATACCTATACAAACTTGTTCCTACATAGTAACTTGCAACTTTGAATGAGAATGTGCTTGCTTACAGCAACGTGGTATATGTTGTGAATGCCCGAATTGGGAATCTGTGTCAAAACTTTGTTAGGAAGTATGTGATCCTTACTAGCTGGAAGTAAGCGAGATGGGCATGAAGTTATTTCTAGGAGTTGGACACATACCAAGTTTAGCTCAGTTCTGGGCATCTTTGAAATACCTATACAAACTTGTTCCTACATAGTAACTTGCAACTTTGAATGAGAATGTGCTTTCTTACAGCAAAGTGCTATATGTTCTGAATGCCCGAATTGGGAATCTGTGTCAAAACTTTGTTAGGAATTATGTGATCCTTACTAGCTGGAAGTAAGGGAGATGGGGCATGAAGTTATTTCTAGAGGTTGGACACATACAACGTTTAGCTCAGTTCTGGGCATCTTTGAAATACCTATACAAACATGTTCCTACATAGTCACTTGCATCTTTGAATGAGAATGTGCTTGCTTACAGCAACGTGCTATATGTTCTGAATGCCCGAATTGGGAATCTGTGTCAAAACTTTGTTAGGAATTATGTGATCCTTACTAGCTGGAAGTAAGGGAGATGGGGCATGAAGTTATTTCTAGGAGTTGGACACATACCAAGTTTAGCTCAGTTCTGGGCATCTTTGAAATACCTATACAAACTTGTTCCTACATAGTAACTTGCAACTTTGAATGAGAATGTGCTTCCTTAGAGCAACGTGCTATATGTTCTGAATGCCCGAATTGGGAATCTGTGTCAAAATTTGTTAGGAATTATGTGATCCTTACTAGCTGGAAGTAAGGGAGTTGGGGCATGTAGGTATTTCTAGGAGTTGGACACATACCAAGTTTAGCACAGTTCTGGGCATCTTTGAAATACCTATACAAACTTGTTCCTACATAGTAACTTGCAACTTTGAATGAGAATGTGCTTGCTTACAGCAACGTGCTATATGTTCTGAATGCCCGAATTGGGAATCTGTGTCAAAACTTTGTTAGGAATTATGTGATCCTTACTAGCTGGAAGTAAGGGAGATGGGGCATGAAGTTATTTCTAGGAGTTGGAGACATACCAAGTTTAGCTCAGTTCTGGGCATCTTTGAAAGTCCTATTCAAACTTGTTCCTACATAGTAACTTGCAACTTTGAATGAGAATGTGCTTGCTTACAGCAACCTGCTATATGCTCTGAATGCCCGAATTGAGAATCTGTGTCAAAACTTTGTTAGGAATTATGTGATCCTTACTAGCTGGAAGTAAGGGAGATGGGGCATGAAGTTATTTCTAGGAGTTGGACACATACCAAGTTTAGCTCAGTTCTGGGCATCTTTGAAATACCTATACAAACTTGTTCCTACATATTAACTTGCAACTTTGAATGAGAATGTGCTTGCTTAGAGCAACGTGCTATATGTTCTGAATGCCCGAATTGGGAATCTGTGTCAAAATTTGTTAGGAATTATGTGATCCTTACTAGCTGGAAGTAAGGGAGTTGGGGCATGAAGGTATTTCTAGGAGTTGGACACATACCAAGTTTAGCACAGTCCTGGGCATCTTTGAAAAAACTATACAAACTTGTTCCTACATAGTAACTTGCAACTTTGAATGAGAATGTGCTTGCTTACAGCAACGTGCTATATGTTCTGAATGCCCGAATTGGGAATCTGTGTCAAAACTTTGTTAGGAATTATGTGATCCTTACTAGCTGAAAGTAAGGGAGATGGGGCATGAAGTTATTTCTAGAGGTTGGACACATACAACGTTTAGCTCAGTTCTGGGCATCTTTGAAATACCTATACAAACTTGTTCCTACATAGTAACTTGCATCTTTGAATGAGAATGTGCTTGCTTACAGCAACGTGCTATATGTTCTGAATGCCCGAATTGGGAATCTGTGTCAAAACTTTGTTAGGAATTATGTGATCCTTACTAGCTGGAAGTAAGGGAGATGGGGCATGAAGTTATTTCTAGGAGTGGGACACATACCAAGTTTAGCTCAGTTCCTGGCATCTTTGAAATACCTATACAAACTTGTTCCTACATAGTAACTTGCAACTTTGAATGAGAATGTGCTTGCTTAGAGCAACGTGCTATATGTTCTGAATGCCCGAATTGGGAATCTGTGTCAAAATTAGTTAGAAATTATGTGATCCTTACTAGCTGGAAGTAAGGGAGTTGGGGCATGTAGGTATTTCTAGGAGTTGGACACATACCATGTTTAGCACAGTTCTGGGCATCTTTGAAATACCTATACAAACTTGTTCCTACATAGTAACTTGCAACATTGATTGAGAATGTGCTTGCTTACAGCAACGTGCTATATGTTCTGAATGCCCGAATTGGGAATCTGTGTCAAAACTTTGTTAGGAATTATGTGATCCTTACTAGCTGGAAGTAAGGGAGATGGGGCATGAAGTTATTTCTAGGAGTTGGAGACATACCAAGTATAGCTCAGTTCTGGGAATCTTTGAAATACCTATACAAACTTGTTCCTACATAGTAACTTGCAACTTTGAATGAGAATGTGCTTGCTTACAGCAACGTGCTATATGTTCTGAATGCCCGAATTGGGAATCTGTGTCAAAACTTTGTTAGGAATTATGTGATCCATACTAGCTGGAAGTAAGGGAGATGGGGCATGAAGTTATTTCTAGGAGTTGGAGACATACAACTTTTAGCTCTGTTCTGGGCATCTTTGAAATACCTATACAAACTTGTTCCTACATAGTAACTTGCAACTTTGAATGAGAATGTGCTTGCTTACAGCAACGTGCTATATGTTCTGAATGCCCGAATAGGGAATCTGTGTCAAAACTTTGTTAGGAATTATGTGATCCTTACTAGCTGGAAGTAAGTGACTTGGGGCATGAAGGTATTTCTAGGAGTTGGACACATACCAAGTTTAGCACAGTTCTGGGCATCTTTGAAATACCTATACAAACTTGTTCCTACATAGTAACTTGCAACTTTGAATGAGAATGTGCTTGCTTATAGCAACGTGCTATATGTTCTGAATGCCCGAATTGGGAATCTGTGTCAAAACTTTTTTAGGAAATATGTGATCCTTACTAGCTGGAAGTATGGGAGATGGGGCGTGAAGTTATTTCTAGGAGTTGGAGACATACCAAGTTTAGCTCAGTTCTGGGCATCTTTGAAATACCTATACAAACTTGTTCCTACATAGTAACTTACAACTTTGAATGAGAATGTGCTTGCTTACAGCAACGTGCTATATGTTCTGAATGCCCGAATTGTGAATCTGTGTCAAAACTTTGTTAGGAATTATGTGATCCTTACTAGCTGGAAGTAAGGGAGATGGGGCATGAAGTTATTTCTAGGAGTTGGACACATACCAAGTTTAGCTCAGTTCTGGGCATCTTTGAAATACCTATACAAACTTGTTCCTACATAGCAACTTGCAACTTTGAATGAGAATGTGCTTGCTTACAGCAACGTGCTATATGTTCTGAATGCCCGAATTGGGAATCTGTGTCAAAACTTTGTTAGGAATTATGTGATACTTACTAGCTGGAAGTAAGGGAGATGGGGCATGAAGTTATTTCTAGGAGTTGGACACATACCAAGTTTAGCTCAGTTCTGGGCATCTTTGAAAAACCTATACAAACTTGTTCCTACATAGTAACTTGCAACTTTGAATGAGAATGAGCTTGCTTACAGCAACGTGCTATATGTTCTGAATGCCCGAATTGGGAATCTGTGTCAAAACTTTGTTAGGAATTATGTGATCCTTACTAGCTGGAAGTATGGGAGATGGGGCATGAAGGTATTTCTAGAGGTTGGACACATACAACGTTTAGCTCAGTTCTGGGCATCTTTGAAATACCTATACAAACCTGTTCCTACATAATAACTTGCAACTTTGAATGAGAATGTGCTTGCTTACAGCAGCGTGGTATATGTTGTGAATGCCCGAATTGGGAATCTGTGTCAAAACATTGTTGGGAAGTATGTGATCCTTACTAGCTGGAAGTAAGCGAGATGGGGCATGAAGTTATTTCTAGGAGTTGGACACATACCAAGTTTAGCTCAGTTCTGGGCATCTTTGAAATACCTATACAAACTTGTTCCTACATAGTAACTTGCAACTTTGAATGAGAATGTGCTTGCTTACAGCAACGTGCTATATGTTCTGAATGCCCGAATTGGGAATCTGTGTCAAAACTTTGTTAGGAATTATGTGATCCTTACTAGCTGGAAGTAAGGGAGATGGGGCATGAAGTTATTTCCAGGAGTTAGACACATACCAAGTTTAGCTCAGTTCTGGGCATCTTTGAAATACTTATACAAACTTGTTCCTACATAGTAACTTGCAACTTTGAATGAGAATGTGCTTGCTTAGAGCAACGTGCTATATTCTGAATGCCCGAATTGGGAATCTGTGTCAAAATTTGTTAGTAATTATGTGATCCTTACTAGCTGGAAGTAAGGGAGTTGGGGCATGTAGGTATTTCTAGGAGTTGGACACATACGAAGTTTAGCACAGTTCTGGGCATGTTTGAAATACCTATACAAACTTGTTCCTACATAGTAACTTGCAACTTTGAATGAGAATGTGCTTGCTTACAGCAACGTGCTATATGTTCTGAATGCCCGAATTGGGAATCTGTGTCAAAACTTTGTTAGGAATTATGTGATCCTTACTAGCTGGAAGTAAGGGAGATGGGGCATGAAGTTATTTCTAGGAGTTGGACACATACCAAGTTTAGCTCAGTTCTGGGCATCTTTGAAATACCTATACAAACTTGTTCCTACATAGTAACTTGCAACTTTGAATGAGAATGTGCTTGCTTACAGCAATGTGCTATATGTTCTGAATGCCCGAATTGGGAATCTGTGTCAAAACTTTGTTAGGAATTATGTGATCCTTACTAGCTGGAAGTAAGGGAGATGTGGCATGAAGTTATTTCTAGGAGTTGGAGACATACAACTTTTAGCTCTGTTCTGGGCATCTTTGAAATACCTATACAAACTTGTTCCTACATAGTAACTTGCAACTTTGAATGAGAATGTGCTTGCTTACAGCAACGTGCTATATGTTCTGAATGCCCGAATAGGGAATCTGTGTCAAAACTTTGTTAGGAATTATGTGATCCTTACTAGCTGGAAGTAAGTGAGTTGGGGCATGAAGGTATTTCTAGGAGTTGGACACATACCAAGTTTAGCACAGTTCTGGGAATCTTTGAAATACCTATACAAACTTGTTCCTACATAGTAACTTGCAACTTTTAATGAGAATGTGCTTGCTTATAGCAACCTGCTATATGTTCTGAATGCCCGAATAGGGAATCTGTGTCAAAACTTTTTTAGGAAATATGTGATCCTTACTAGCTGGAAGTATGGGAGATGGGGCGTGAAGTTATTTCTAGGAGTTGGAGACATACAACGTTTAGCTCAGTTCTGGGCATCTTTGAAATACCTATACAAACTTGTTCCTACATAGTAACTTGCAACTTTGAATGAGAATGTGCTTGCTTACAGCAACGTGGTATATGTTGTGAATGCCCGATTTGGGAATCTGTGTCAAAACTTTGTTAGGAAGTATGTGATCCTTACTAGCTGGAAGTAAGCGAGATGGGCATGAAGTTATTTCTAGGAGTTGGACACATACCAAGTTTAGCTCAGTTCTGGGCATCTTTGAAATACCTATACAAACTTGTTCCTACATAGTAACTTGCAACTTTGAATGAGAATGTGCTTGCTTACAGCAACGTGCTATATGTTCTGAATGCCCGAATTGGGAATCTGTGTCAAATCTTTGTTAGGAATTATGTGATCCTTACTAGCTGGAAGTAAGGGAGATGGGGCATGAAGTTATTTCTAGAGGTTGGACACATACAACGTTTAGCTCAGTTCTGGGCATCTTTGAAATACCTATACAAACTTGTTCCTACATAGTCACTTGCATCTTTGAATGAGAATGTGCTTGCTTACAGCAACGTGCTATATGTTCTGAATGCCCGAATTGGGAATCTGTGTCAAAACTTTGTTAGGAATTATGTGATCCTTACTAGCTGGAAGTAAGGGAGATGGGGCATGAAGTTATTTCTATGAGTTCGACACATACCAAGTTTAGCTCAGTTCTGGGCATCTTTGAAATACCTATACAAACTTGTTCCTACATAGTAACTTGCAACTTTGAATGAGAATGTGCTTGCTTAGAGCAACGTGCTATATGTTCTGAATGCCCGAATTGGGAATCTGTGTCAAAATTTGTTAGGAATTATGTGATCCTTACTAGCTGGAAGTAAGGGAGTTGGGGCATGTAGGTATTTCTAGGAGTTGGACACATACCAAGTTTAGCACAGTTCTGGGCATCTTTGAAATACCTATACAAACTTGTTCCTACATAGTAACTTGCAACTTTGAATGAGAATGTGCTTGCTTACAGCAACGTGCTATATGTTCTGAATGCCCGAATTGGGAATCTGTGTCAAAACTTTGTTAGGAATTATGTGATCCTTACTAGCTGGAAGTAAGGGAGATGGGGCATGAAGTTATTTCTAGGAGTTGGAGACATACCAAGTTTAGCTCAGTTCTGGGCATCTTTGAAATACCTATACAAACTTGTTCCTACATAGTAACTTGCAACTTTGAATGAGAATGTGCTTGCTTACAGCAACGTGCTATATGTTCTGAATGCCCGAATTGGGAATCTGTGTCAAAACTTTGTTAGGAATTATGTGATCCTTACTAGCTGGAAGTAAGTGACTTGGGGCATGAAGGTATTTCTAGGAGTTGGACACATACCAAGTTTAGCACATTTCTGGGCATCTTTGAAATACCTATACAAACTTGTTCCTACATAGTAACTTGCAACTTTGAATGAGAATGTGCTTGCTTATAGCAACGTGCTATATGTTCTGAATGCCCGAATTGGGAATCTGTGTCAAAACTTTGTTAGGAATTATGTGATCCTTACTAGCTGGAAGTAAGGGAGATGGGGCATGAAGTTATTTCTAGGAGTTGGACACATACCAAGTTTAGCTCAGTTCTGGGCATCTTTGAAATACCTATACAAACTTGTTCCTACATAGCAACTTACAACTTTGAATCAGAATGTGCTTGCTTACAGCAACGTGCTATATGTTCTGAATGCCCGAATTGGGAATCTGTGTCAAAACTTTGTTAGGAATTATGTGATCCTTACTAGCTGGAAGTAAGGGAGATGGGGCATGAAGTTATTTCTAGGAGTTGGACACATACCAAGTTTAGCTCAGTTCTGGGCATCTTTGAAATACCTATACAAACTTGTTCCTACATAGTAACTTGCAACTTTGAATGAGAATGTGCTTGCTTACAGCAACGTGCTATATGTTCTGAATGCCCGAATTGGGAATCTGTGTCAAAACTTTGTTAGGAAGTATGTGATCCTTACTAGCTGGAAGTAAGGGAGATGGGGCATGAAGTTATTTCTAGGAGTTGGAGACATACAACTTTTAGCTCTGTTCTGGGCATCTTTGAAATACCTATACAAACTTGTTCCTACATGGTAACTTGCA
Organism: Diceros bicornis minor; assembly: GCF_020826845.1. NCBI lineage: Eukaryota > Metazoa > Chordata > Mammalia > Perissodactyla > Rhinocerotidae > Diceros > Diceros bicornis. The sequence continues at coordinate 61,178,464 of NC_080758.1, forward strand.
ACTTTGAATGAGAATGTGCTTGCTTACAGCAACGTGCTATATGTTCTGAATGCCCGAATAGGGACTCTGTGTCAAAACTTTGTTAGGAATTATGTGATCCTTACTAGCTGGAAGTAAGTGAGTTGGGGCATGAAGGTATTTCTAGGAGTTGGACACATACCAAGTTTAGCACAGTTTGGGCATCTTTGAAATACCTATACAAACTTGTTCCTACATAGTAACTTGCAACTTTGAATGAGAATGTGCTTGCTTATAGCAACGTGCTATATGTTCGAAATGCCCGAATTGGGAATCTGTGTCAAAACTTTGTTAGGAAATATGTGATCCTTACTAGCTGGAAGTATGGGAGATGGGGCGTGAAGTTATTTCTAGGAGTTGGAGACATACCAAGTTTAGCTCAGTTCTGGGCATCTTTGAAATACCTATACAAACTTGTTCCTACATAGTAACTTGCAACTTTGAATGAGAATGTGCTTGCTTACAGCAACGTGCTATATGTTCTGAATGCCCGAATTGGGAATCTGTGTCAAAACTTTGTTAGGAATTATGTGATCCTTACTAGCTGGAAGTAAGGGAGATGGGGCATGATGTTATTTATAGGAGTTGGACACATACCAAGTTTAGCTCAGTTCTGGGCATCTTTGAAATACCAATACAAACTTGTTCCTACATAGCAACTTGCAACTTTGAATGAGAATGTGCTTGCTTACAGCAACGTGCTATATGTTCTGAATGCCCGAATTGGGAATCTGTGTCAAAACTTTGTTAGGAATTATGTGATCCTTACTAGCTGGAAGTAAGGGAGATGGGGCATGAAGTTATTTCTAGGAGTTGGACACATACCAAGTTTAGCTCAGTTCTGGGCATCTTTGAAATACCTATACAAACTTGTTCCTACATAGTAACTTGCAACTTTGAATGAGAATGAGCTTGCTTACAGCAACGTGCTATATGTTCTGAATGCCCGAATTGGGAATCTGTGTCAAAACTTTGTTAGGAATTATGTGATCCTTACTATCTGGAAGTATGGGAGATGGGGCATGAAGTTATTTCTAGAGGTTGGACACATACAACGTTTAGCTCAGTTCTGGGCATCTTTGAAAAACCTATACAAACTTGTTCCTACATCGTAACTTGCAACTTTGAATGAGAATGGGCTTGCTTACAGCAACGTGGTATATGTTGTGAATGCCCGAATTGGGAATCTGTGTCAAAACTTTGTTAGGAAGTATGTGATCCTTACTAGCTGGAAGTAAGCGAGATGGGGCATGAAGTTATTTCTAGGAGTTGGACACATACCAAGTTTAGCTCAGTTCTGGGCATCTTTGAAATACCTATACAAACTTGTTCCTACATAGTAACTTGAAACTTTGAATGAGAATGTGCTTGCTTACAGCAACGTGCTATATGTTCTGAATGCCCGAATTGGGAATCTGTGTCAAAACTTTGTTAGGAATTATGTGATCCTTACTAGCTGGAAGTAAGGGAGATGGGGCATGAAGTTATTTCTAGAGGTTGGACACATACAACGTTTAGCTCAGTTCTGGGCATCTTTGAAATACCTATACAAACTTGTTCCTACATAGTAACTTGCAACTTTGAATGAGAATGTGCTTGCTTACAGCAACGTGCTATATGTTCTGAATGCCCGAATTGGGAATCTGTGTCAAATCTTTGTTAGGAATTATGTGATCCTTACTAGCTGGAAGTAAGGGAGATGGGGCATGAAGGTTTTCTAGGAGTTGGACACATACCAAGTTTAGCTCAGTTCTGGGCATCTTTGAAATACCTATACAAACTTGTTCCTACATATTAACTTGCAACTTTGAATGAGAATGTGCTTGCTTACAGCAACGTGCTATATGTTCTGAATGCCCGAATTGGGAATCTGTGTCAAAATTTGTTAGGAATTATGTGATCCTTACTAGCTGGAAGTAAGGGAGTTGGGGCATGAAGGTATTTCTAGTAGTTGGACACATACCAAGTTTAGCACAGTCCTGGGCATCTTTGAAATACCTATACAAACTTGTTCCTACATAGTAACTTACAACTTTTAATGAGAATGTGCTTGCTTACAGCAACGTGCTATATGTTCTGAATGCCCGAATTGGGAATCTGTGTCAAAATTTTGTTAGGAATTATGTGATCCTTACTAGCTGGAAGTAAGGGAGATGGGGCATGAAGTTATTTCTAGGAGTTGCACACATACCAAGTTTAGCTCAGTTCTGGGCATCTTTGAAATACCTATACAAACTTGTTCCTACATAGTAATTTGCAATTTTGAATGAGAATGTGCTTGCTTACAGTAACGTGCTATATGTTCTGAATGCCCGAATTGAGAATCTGGGTCAAAACTTTGTTAGGAATTATGTGATCCTTACTAGCTGGAAGTAAGGGAGTTGGGGCATGAAGTTATTTCTAGGAGTTGGACACATACCAAGTTTAGCTCAGTTCTGGGCATCTTTGAAATACCTATACAAACTTGTTCCTACATAGTAACTTGCAACTTTGAATGAGAATGTGCTTGCTTACAGCAACGTGCTATATGTTCTGAATGCCCGAATTGGGAATCTGTGTCAAAACTTTGTTAGGAATTATGTGATCCTTACTAGCTGGAAGTAAGGGAGATGGGGCATGAAGGTATTTCTAGGAGTTGGACACATACCAAGTTTAGCTCAGTTCTGGGCATCTTTGAAATACCTATACAAACTTGTTCCTACATAGTAACTTGCATCTTTGAATGAGAATGTGCTTGCTTACAGCAACGTGCTATATGTTCTGAATGCCCGAATTGGGAATCTGTGTCAAAACTTTGTTAGGAATTATGTGATCCTTACTAGCTGGAAGTAAGGGAGATGGGGCATGAAGTTATTTCTAGGAGTTGGACACATACCAAGTTTAGCTCACTTCTGGGCATCTTTGAAATACCTATACAAACTTGTTCCTACATATTAACTTGCAACTTTGAATGAGAATGTGCTTGCTTAGAGCAACGTGCTATATGTTCTGAATGCCCGAATTGGGAATCTGTGTCAAAATTTGTTAGGAATTATGTGATCCTTACTAGCTGGAAGTAAGGGAGTTGGGGCATGAAGGTATTTCTAGGAGTTGGACACATACCAAGTTTAGCACAGTCCTGGGCATCTTTGAAATACCTATACAAACTTGTTCCTACATAGTAACTTGCAACTTTGAATGAGAATGTGCTTGTTTACAGCAACGTGCTATATGTTGTGAGTGCCCGAATTGGGAATCTGTGTCAAAACTTTTTTAGGAATTATGTGATCCTTACTAGCTGGAAGTAAGGGAGTTGGGGCATGAAGTTATTTCTAGGAGTTGGACACATACCAAGTTTAGTTCAGTTCTGGGCATCTTTGAAATACCTATACAAACTTGTTCCTACATAGTACCTTGCAACTTTGAATGAGAATGTGCTTGCTTACAGCAACGTGCTATATGTTCTGAATGCCCGAATTGGGAATCTGTGTCAAAACTTTGTAAGGAATTATGTGATCCTTACTAGCTGGAAGTAAGGGAGATGGGGCATGAAGATATTTCTAGGAGTTGGAGACATACCAAGTATAGCTCAGTTCTGGGCATCTTTGAAATACCTATACAAACTTGTTCCTACATTTTAACTTGCAACTTTGAATGAGAATGTGCCTGCATAGAGCAACGTGCTATATGTTCTGAATGCCCGAATTGGGAATCTGTGTCAAAATTTGTTAGGAATTATGTGATCCTTACTAGCTGGAAGTAAGTGTGTTGGGGCATGAAGGTATTTCTAGGAGTTGGACACATACCAAGTTTAGTTCAGTTCTGGGCATCTTTGAAATACCTATACAAACTTGTTCCTACATAGTACCTTGCAACTTTGAATGAGAATGTGCTCGCTTACAGCAACGTGCTATATGTTCTGAATGCCAGAATTGGGAATCTGTGTCAAAAATTTGTTAGGAATTATGTGATCCTTACTAGCTGGAAGTAAGGGAGATGGGGCATGAAGTTATTTCTAGGAGTTGGACACATACCAAGTTTAGCTCAGTTCTGGGCATCTTTGAATTACCTATACAAACTTGTTCCTACATAGTAACTTGCAAGTTTGAATGAGAATGTGCTTGCTTACAGCAACGTGCTATATGTTCTGAATGCCCGAATTGGGAATCTGTGTCAAAACTTTGTTAGGAATTATGTGATCCTTACTAGATGGAAGTAAGGGAGATGGGGCATGAAGTTATTTCTAGGAGTTGGAGACATACCAAGTTTAGCTCAGTTCTGGGCATCTTTGAAATACCTATAGAAACTTGTTCCTACATAGTAACTTGCATCTTTGAATGAGAATGTGCTTGCTTACAGCAACGTGCTATATGTTCTGAATGCCCGAATTGGGAATCAGTGTTAAAACTTTGTTAGGAATTATGTGATCCTTACTAGCTGGAAGTAAGGGAGTTGGGGCATGAAGTTATTTCTAGGAGTTGGACACATTCCAAGTTTAGCACAGTTCTGGGCATCTTTGAAATACCTATACAAACTTGTTCCTACATAGTAACTTGCAACTTTGAATGAGAATGTGCTTGCTTACAGCAACGTGCTATATGTTCTGAATGACCGAATTGGGAATCTGTGTCAAAACTTTGTTAGGAATTATGTGATCCTTACTAGATGGAAGTAACGGAGATGGGGCATGAAGATATTTCTAGGAGTTGGAGACATACCAAGTTTAGCTCAGTTCTGGGCATCTTTGAAATACCTATACAAACTTGTTCCTACATAGTAACTTGCAAGTTTGAATGAGAATGTGCTTGCTTACAGCAACGTGCTATATGTTCTGAATGCCCGAATTGGGAATCTGTGTCAAAACTTTGTTAGGAATTATGTGATCCTTACTAGCTGGAAGTAAGGGAGATGGGGCATGAAGTTATTTCTAGGAGTTGGACACATACCAAGTTTTGCTCAGTTCTGGGCATCTTTGAAATACCTATACAAACTTGTTCCTACATAGTAACTTGCAAGTTTGAATGAGAATGTGCTTGCTTACAGCAACGTGCTATATGTTCTGAATGCCCGAATTGGGAATCTGTGTCAAAATTTGTTAGGAATTATGTGATCCTTACTAGCTGTAAGTAAGGGAGTTGGGACATGAAGGTATTTCTAGGAGTTGGACACATACCAAGTTTAGCACAGTTTTGGGCATCTTTGAAATACCTATACAAACTTGTTTCTACATAGTAACTTGCATCTTTGAATGAGAATGTGCTTGCTTACAGCAACGTGCTATATGTTCTGAATGCCCGAATTGGGCATCTGTGTCAAAACTTTGTTAGGAATTATGTGATCCTTACTAGATGGAAGTAAGGGAGATGGGGCATGAAGTTATTTCTAGGAGTTGGACACATACCAAGTTTAGCTCAGTTCTGGGCATCTTTGAAATACCTATACAAACTTGTTTCTACATAGTAACTTGCAACTTTGAATGAGAATGTGCTTGCTTACAGCAACGTGCTATATGTTCTGAATGCCCGAATTGGGAATCTGTGTCAAAACTTTGTTAGGAATTATGTGATCCTTACTAGCTGGAAGTAAGGGAGATGGGGCATGAAGTTATTTCTAGGAGTTGGACACATACCAAGTTTAGCTCAGTTCTGGGCATATTTGAAATACCTATACAAACTTGTTCCTACATAGTAACTTGCAACTTTGAATGAGAATGTGCTTTCTTACAGCAACGTGCTATATGTTCTGAATGCCCGAATTGGGAATCTGTGTCAAAACTTTGTTAGGAATTATGTGATCCTTACTAGATGAAAGTAAGGGAGATGGGGCATGAAGTTATTTCTAGGAGTTGGAGACATACCAAGTTTAGCTCAGTTCTGGGCATCTTTGAAATACCTATACAAACTTGTTCCTACATAGTAACTTGCATCTTTGAATGAGAATGTGCTTGCTTACAGCAACGTGCTATTTGTTCTGAATGCCCGAATTGGGAATCTGTGTCAAAACTTTGTTAGGAATTATGTGATCCTTACTAGCTGGAAGTAAGGGAGTTGGGGCATGAAGTTATTTCTAGTAGTTGGACACATACCAAGTTTAGCTCAGTTTTGGGCATCTTTGAAAGTCCTATTCAAAATTGTTCCTACATAGTAACTTGCAACTTTGAATGAGAATGTGCTTTCTTACAGCAACGTGCTATATGTTCTGAATGCCCGAATTGGGAATCTGTGTCAAAACTTTGTTAGGAATTATGTGATCCTTACTAGCTGGAAGTAAGGGAGTTGGGGCATGAAGATATTTCTAGGAGTTGGACACATACCAAGTTTAGCTCAGTTCTGGGCATCTTTGAAATACCTATACAAACTTGTTCCTACATAGTAACTTGCAACTTTGAATGAGAATGTGCTTGCTTACAGCAACATGCTATATGTTGTGAATGCCCGAATTGGGAATCTGTGTCAAAACTTTGTTAGGAATTATGTGATCCTTACTAGCTGGAAGTAAGGGAGTTGGGGCATGAAGGTATTTCTAGGAGTTGGACACAAACCAAGTTTAGCTCAGTTCTGGGCATCTTTGAAATACCTATACAAACTTGTTCCTACATAGTACCTTGCAACTTTGAATGAGAATGTGCTTGCTTACAGCAACGTGCTATATGTTCTGAATGCCCGAATTGGGAATCTGTGTCAAACCTTTGTTAGGAATTATGTGATCCTTACTAGCTGGAAGTAAGGGAGATGAGACATGAAGTTATTTCTAGGAGTTGGAGACATACTAAGTTTAGCTCAGATCTGGGCATCTTTGAAATACCTATACAAACTTGTTCCTACATAGTAACTTGCAACTTTGAATGAGAATGTGCTTGCTTACAGCAACGTGCTATATGTTCTGAATGCCCGAATTGGGAATCTGTGTCAAAACTTTGTTAGGAATTATGTGATCCTTACTAGCTGGAAGTAAGGGAGATGGGGCATGAAGTTATTTCTAGGAGTTGGACACATACCAACTTTAGCTCAGTTCGGGGCATCTTTGAAATACCTATACAAACTTGTTCCTACATAGTAACTTGCAACTTTGAATGAGAATGTGCTTGCTTAGAGCAACGTGCTATATGTTCTGAATGCCCGAATTGGGAATCTGTGTCAAAATTTGTTAGGAACTATGTGATCCTTACTAGCTGTAAGTAAGGGAGTTGGGACATGAAGGTATTTCTAGGAGTTGGACACATACCAAGTTTAGCACAGTTTTGGGGATCTTTGAAATACCTATACAAACTTGTTCCTACATTGTAACTTGCATCTTTGAATGAGAATGTGCTTGCTTACAGCAACGTGCTGTATGTTCTGAATGCCCGAATTGGGCATCTGTGTCAAAACTATGTTAGGAATTATGTGATCCTTACTAGCTGGAAGTAAGGGAGATGGGGCATGAAGTTATTTGTAGGAGTTGGAAACATACCAAGTTTAGCTCAATTCTGGGCATCTTTGAAATACCTATACAAACTTGTTTCTACATAGTAACTTGCAACTTTGAATGAGAATGTGCTTGCTTACAGCAACGTGCTATATGTTCTGAATGCCCGAATTGGGAATCTTGTCAAAACTTTGTTAGGAATTATGTGATCCTTACTAGATGGAAGTAAGGGAGATGGGGCATGAAGTTATTTCTAGGAGTTGGACACATACCAAGTTTAGCTCAGTTCCGGGCATCTTTGAAATACCTATACAAACTTGTTCCTACATAGTAACTTGCATCTTTGAATGAGAATGTGCTTGCTTACAGCAACGTGCTATATGTTCTGAATGCCCGAATTGGTAATCTATGTCAAAACTTTGTTAGGAATTATGTGATCCTTACTAGCTGGAAGTAAGGCAGTTGGGGCATGAAGTTATTTCTAGGAGTTGGACACATACCAGGTTTAGCTCAGTTCTGGGCATCTTTGTAATACCTTTACAAACTTGTTCCAATATAGTAACTTGCAACTTTGAATGAGAATGTACTTGCTTACAGCAACGTGCTATATGTTCTGAATGCCAGAATTGGGAATCTGTGTCAAAACTTTGTTAGGAATTATGTGATCCTTACTAGCTGGAAGTAAGGGAGATGGGGCATGAAGTTATTTCTAGGAGTTGGAGACATACAACGTTTAGCTCAGTTCTGGGCATCTTTGAAATACCTATACAAACTTGTTCCTACATAGTAACTTGCAACTTTGAATGAGAATGTGCTTGCTTACAGCAACGTGCTATATGTTCTGAATGCCCGAATTGGGAATCTGTGTCAAAATGTTGTTAGGAATTATGTGATCCTTACTAGCTGGAAGTAAGGGAGATGGGGCATGAAGTTATTTCTAGGAGTTGGACAAATACCAAGTTTAGCTCAGTTCTGGGCATCTTTGAATTACCTATACAAACTTGTTCCTACATAGTAACTTGCAACTTTGAATGAGAATGTGCTTGCTTACAGCAACGTGCTATATGTTCTGAATGCCCGAATTGGGAATCTGTGTCAAAACTTTGTTAGTAATTATGTGATCCTTACTAGCTGGAAGTAAGGGTGTTGGGGCATGAAGGTATTTCTAGGAGTTGGACACATACCAAGTTTAGCACAGTTCTGGGCATCTTTGAAATACCTATACAAACTTGTTCCTACATAGTAACTTGCAACTTTGAATGAGAATGTGCTTGCTTACAACAACGTGCTATATGTTCTGAATGCCCGAATTGGGAATCTGTGTCAAAACTTTGTTAGGAATTATGTGATCCTTACTAGATGGAAGTAAGGGAGATGGGGCATGAATTTATTTCTAGGTGTTGGACAAATACCAAGTTTAGCTCAGTTCTGGGCATCTTTGAAATACCTATACAAACTTGTTCCTACATAGTAACTTGCATCTTTGAATGAGAATGTGCTTGCTTACAGCAACGTGCTATATGTTCTCAATGCCCGAATTGGGAATCTGTGTTAAAACTTTGTTAGGAATTATGTGATCCTTACTAGCTGGAAGTAAGGGAGTTGGGGCATGAAGTTATTTCTAGGAGTTGGACACATTCCAAGTTTAGCTCAGTTCTGGGCATCTTTGAAATACCTATACAAACCTGTTCCTACATAGTAACTTGCAACTTTGAATGAGAATGTGCTTGCTTACAGCAACGTGCTATATGTTCTGAATGCCCGAATTGGGAATCTGTGTCAAAACTTTGTTAGGAATTATGTGATCCTTACTAGCTGGAAGTAAGGGAGATGGGGCATGAAGGTATTTCTAGGAGTTGGAGACATACCAAGTTTAGCTCAGTTCTGGGCATCTTTGAAATACCTATACAAACTTGTTCCTACATAGTAACTTGCATCTTTGAATGAAATGTGCTTGCTTACAGCAACGTGCTATATGTTCTGAATGCCCGAATTGGGAATCTGTGTCAAAACTTTGTTAGGAATTATGTGATCCTTACTAGCTGGAAGTAAGGGAGTTGGGGCATGAAGTTATTTCTAGGAGTTGGACAAATACCAAGTTTAGCTCAGTTCTGGGCATCTTTGAAAGTCCTATTCAAACTTGTTCCTACATAGTAACTTGCAACTTTGAATGAGAATGTGCTTTCTTACAGCAACGTGCTATATGTTCTGAATGCCCGAATTGGGAATCTGTGTCAAAACTTTGTTAGGAATTATGTGATCCTTACTAGCTGAAAGTAAGGGAGTTGGGGCATGAAGTTATTTCTAGGAGTTGGACACATACCAAGTTTAGCTCAGTTCTGGGCATCTTTGTAAAACCTATACAAACTTGTTCCTACATAGTAACTTGCAACTTTGAATGAGAATGTGCTTGCTTACAGCAACGTGCTATATGTTCTGAATGCCCGAATTGGGAATCTGTGTCAAAACTTTGTTAGGAATTATGTGATCCTTACTAGCTGGAAGTAAGGGAGATGGGGCATGAAGTTATTTCTAGGAGTTGGACACATACCAAGTTTAGCTCAGTTCTGGGCATCTTTGAAATACCTATACAAACTTGTTCCTACATAGTAACTTGCATCTTTGAATGAGAATGTGCATGCTTACAGCAACGTGCTATATGTTCTGAATGCCCGAATTGGGAATCTGTGTCAAAACTTTGTTAGGAATTATGTGATCCTTACTAGTTGGAAGTAAGGGAGTTGGGGCATGAAGTTATTTCTAGGAGTTGGACACATTCCAAGTTTAGCTCAGTTCTGGGCATCTTTGAAATACCTATACAAACTTGTTCCTACATAGTAACTTGCAACTTTGAATGAGAATGTGCTTGCTTACAGCAACGTGCTATATGTTCTGAATGCCCGAATTGGGAATCTGTGTCAAAACTTTGTTAGGAATTATGTGATCCTTACTAGATGGAAGTAAGCGAGATGGGGCATGAAGTTATTTCTAGGAGTTGGATACATACCAAGTTTAGCTCAGTTCTGGTCATCTTTGAAATACCTATACAAACTTGTTCCTACATAGTAACTTGCATCTTTGAATGAGAATGTGCTTGCTTACAGCAACGTGCTATATGTTCTGAATGCCCGAATTGGGAATCTGTGTCAAAACTTTGTTAGGAATTATGTGATCCTTACTACCTGGAAGTAAGGGAGTTGGGGCATGAAGTTATTTCTAGGAGTTGGAGACATACCAAGTTTAGCTCAGTTCTGGGCATCTTTGAAAGTCCTATTCAAACTTGTTCCTACATAGTAACTTGCAACTTTGAATGAGAATGTGCTTGCTTACAACAACGTGCTATATGTTCTGAATGCCCGAATTGGGAATCTGTGTCAAAACTTTGTTAGGAATTATGTGATCCTTACTAGATGTAAGTAAGGGAGTTGGGGCATGAAGTTATTTCTAGGAGTTGGACACATACCAAGTTTAGCTCAGTTCTGGGCATCTTTGAAATACCTATACAAACTTGTTCCTACATAGTAACTTGCAACTTTGAATGAGAATGTGCTTGCTTACTGCAACGTGCTATATGTTCTGAATGCCCGAATTGGGAATCTGTATCAAAACTTTGTTAGGAATTATGTGATCTTTACTAGCGGAAGTAAGGGAGTTGGGGCATGAAGTTATTTCTAGGAGTTGGACACATACCAAGTTTAGCTCAGTTCTGGGCATCTTTGAAAGTCCTATTCAAACTTGTTCCTACATAGTAACTTGCAACTTTGAATGAGAATGTGCTTGCTTAGAGCAACGTGCTATATGTTCTGAATCCCCGAATTGGGAATCTGTGTCAAAACTTTGTTAGGAATTATGTGATCCTTACTAGCTGGAAGTAAGGGAGTTGGGGCATGAAGTTATTTCTAGGAGTTGGAGACAAACCATGTTTAGCTCAGTCTGGGCGTCTTTGAAATACCTATAGAAACTTGTTCCTACATAGTAACTTGCATCTTTGAATGAGAATGTGCTTGCTTACAGCAACGTGCTATATGTTCTGAATGCCCGAATTGGGAATCAGTGTTAAAACTTTGTTAGGAATTATGTGATCCTTACTAGCTGGAAGTAAGGGAGTTGGGGCATGAAGTTATTTCTAGGAGTTGGACACATTCCAAGTTTAGCACAGTTCTGGGCATCTTTGAAGTACCTATACAAACTTGTTCCTACATAGTAACTTGCAACTTTGAATGAGAATGTGCTTGCTTACAGCAACGTGCTATATGTTCTGAATGACCGAATTGGGAATCTGTGTCAAAACTTTGTTAGGAATTATGTGATCCTTACTAGATGGAAGTAACGGAGATGGGGCATGAAGATATTTCCAGGAGTTGGAGACATACCAAGTTTAGCTCAGTTCTGGGCATCTTTGAAATACCTATACAAACTTGTTCCTACATAGTAACTTGCAAGTTTGAATGAGAATGTGCTTGCTTACAGCAACGTGCTATATGTTCTGAATGCCCGAATTGGGAATCTGTGTCAAAACTTTGTTAGGAATTATGTGATCCTTACTAGCTGGAAGTAAGGGAGATGGGGCATGAAGTTATTTCTAGGAGTTGGACACATACCAAGTTTTGCTCAGTTCTGGGCATCTTTGAAATACCTATACAAACTTGTTCCTACATAGTAACTTGCAAGTTTGAATGAGAATGTGCTTGCTTACAGCAACGTGCTATATGTTCTGAATGCCCGAATTGGGAATCTGTGTCAAAATTTGTTAGGAATTATGTGATCCTTACTAGCTGTAAGTAAGGGAGTTGGGACATGAAGGTATTTCTAGGAGTTGGACACATACCAAGTTTAGCACAGTTTTGGGCATCTTTGAAATACCTATACAAACTTGTTTCTACATAGTAACTTGCATCTTTGAATGAGAATGTGCTTGCTTACAGCAACGTGCTATATGTTCTGAATGCCCGAATTGGGCATCTGTGTCAAAACTTTGTTAGGAATTATGTGATCCTTACTAGATGGAAGTAAGGGAGATGGGGCATGAAGTTATTTCTAGGAGTTGGACACATACCAAGTTTAGCTCAGTTCTGGGCATCTTTGAAATACCTATACAAACTTGTTTCTACATAGTAACTTGCAACTTTGAATGAGAATGTGCTTGCTTACAGCAACGTGCTATATGTTCTGAATGCCCGAATTGGGAATCTGTGTCAAAACTTTGTTAGGAATTATGTGATCCTTACTAGCTGGAAGTAAGGGAGATGGGGCATGAAGTTATTTCTAGGAGTTGGACACATACCAAGTTTAGCTCAGTTCTGGGCATATTTGAAATACCTATACAAACTTGTTCCTACATAGTAACTTGCAACTTTGAATGAGAATGTGCTTTCTTACAGCAACGTGCTATATGTTCTGAATGCCCGAATTGGGAATCTGTGTCAAAACTTTGTTAGGAATTATGTGATCCTTACTAGATGAAAGTAAGGGAGATGGGGCATGAAGTTATTTCTAGGAGTTGGAGACATACCAAGTTTAGCTCAGTTCTGGGCATCTTTGAAATACCTATACAAACTTGTTCCTACATAGTAACTTGCATCTTTGAATGAGAATGTGCTTGCTTACAGCAACGTGCTATTTGTTCTGAATGCCCGAATTGGGAATCTGTGTCAAAACTTTGTTAGGAATTATGTGATCCTTACTAGCTGGAAGTAAGGGAGTTGGGGCATGAAGTTATTTCTAGTAGTTGGACACATACCAAGTTTAGCTCAGTTTTGGGCATCTTTGAAAGTCCTATTCAAAATTGTTCCTACATAGTAACTTGCAACTTTGAATGAGAATGTGCTTTCTTACAGCAACGTGCTATATGTTCTGAATGCCCGAATTGGGAATCTGTGTCAAAACTTTGTTAGGAATTATGTGATCCTTACTAGCTGGAAGTAAGGGAGTTGGGGCATGAAGATATTTCTAGGAGTTGGACACATACCAAGTTTAGCTCAGTTCTGGGCATCTTTGAAATACCTATACAAACTTGTTCCTACATAGTAACTTGCAACTTTGAATGAGAATGTGCTTGCTTACAGCAACATGCTATATGTTGTGAATGCCCGAATTGGGAATCTGTGTCAAAACTTTGTTAGGAATTATGTGATCCTTACTAGCTGGAAGTAAGGGAGTTGGGGCATGAAGGTATTTCTAGGAGTTGGACACAAACCAAGTTTAGCTCAGTTCTGGGCATCTTTGAAATACCTATACAAACTTGTTCCTACATAGTACCTTGCAACTTTGAATGAGAATGTGCTTGCTTACAGCAACGTGCTATATGTTCTGAATGCCCGAATTGGGAATCTGTGTCAAACCTTTGTTAGGAATTATGTGATCCTTACTAGCTGGAAGTAAGGGAGATGAGACATGAAGTTATTTCTAGGAGTTGGAGACATACTAAGTTTAGCTCAGATCTGGGCATCTTTGAAATACCTATACAAACTTGTTCCTACATAGTAACTTGCAACTTTGAATGAGAATGTGCTTGCTTACAGCAACGTGCTATATGTTCTGAATGCCCGAATTGGGAATCTGTGTCAAAACTTTGTTAGGAATTATGTGATCCTTACTAGCTGGAAGTAAGGGAGATGGGGCATGAAGTTATTTCTAGGAGTTGGACACATACCAACTTTAGCTCAGTTCGGGGCATCTTTGAAATACCTATACAAACTTGTTCCTACATAGTAACTTGCAACTTTGAATGAGAATGTGCTTGCTTAGAGCAACGTGCTATATGTTCTGAATGCCCGAATTGGGAATCTGTGTCAAAATTTGTTAGGAACTATGTGATCCTTACTAGCTGTAAGTAAGGGAGTTGGGACATGAAGGTATTTCTAGGAGTTGGACACATACCAAGTTTAGCACAGTTTTGGGGATCTTTGAAATACCTATACAAACTTGTTCCTACATTGTAACTTGCATCTTTGAATGAGAATGTGCTTGCTTACAGCAACGTGCTGTATGTTCTGAATGCCCGAATTGGGCATCTGTGTCAAAACTATGTTAGGAATTATGTGATCCTTACTAGCTGGAAGTAAGGGAGATGGGGCATGAAGTTATTTGTAGGAGTTGGAAACATACCAAGTTTAGCTCAATTCTGGGCATCTTTGAAATACCTATACAAACTTGTTTCTACATAGTAACTTGCAACTTTGAATGAGAATGTGCTTGCTTACAGCAACGTGCTATATGTTCTGAATGCCCGAATTGGGAATCTTGTCAAAACTTTGTTAGGAATTATGTGATCCTTACTAGATGGAAGTAAGGGAGATGGGGCATGAAGTTATTTCTAGGAGTTGGACACATACCAAGTTTAGCTCAGTTCCGGGCATCTTTGAAATACCTATACAAACTTGTTCCTACATAGTAACTTGCATCTTTGAATGAGAATGTGCTTGCTTACAGCAACGTGCTATATGTTCTGAATGCCCGAATTGGTAATCTATGTCAAAACTTTGTTAGGAATTATGTGATCCTTACTAGCTGGAAGTAAGGCAGTTGGGGCATGAAGTTATTTCTAGGAGTTGGACACATACCAGGTTTAGCTCAGTTCTGGGCATCTTTGTAATACCTTTACAAACTTGTTCCAATATAGTAACTTGCAACTTTGAATGAGAATGTACTTGCTTACAGCAACGTGCTATATGTTCTGAATGCCAGAATTGGGAATCTGTGTCAAAACTTTGTTAGGAATTATGTGATCCTTACTAGCTGGAAGTAAGGGAGATGGGGCATGAAGTTATTTCTAGGAGTTGGAGACATACAACGTTTAGCTCAGTTCTGGGCATCTTTGAAATACCTATACAAACTTGTTCCTACATAGTAACTTGCAACTTTGAATGAGAATGTGCTTGCTTACAGCAACGTGCTATATGTTCTGAATGCCCGAATTGGGAATCTGTGTCAAAATGTTGTTAGGAATTATGTGATCCTTACTAGCTGGAAGTAAGGGAGATGGGGCATGAAGTTATTTCTAGGAGTTGGACAAATACCAAGTTTAGCTCAGTTCTGGGCATCTTTGAATTACCTATACAAACTTGTTCCTACATAGTAACTTGCAACTTTGAATGAGAATGTGCTTGCTTACAGCAACGTGCTATATGTTCTGAATGCCCGAATTGGGAATCTGTGTCAAAACTTTGTTAGTAATTATGTGATCCTTACTAGCTGGAAGTAAGGGTGTTGGGGCATGAAGGTATTTCTAGGAGTTGGACACATACCAAGTTTAGCACAGTTCTGGGCATCTTTGAAATACCTATACAAACTTGTTCCTACATAGTAACTTGCAACTTTGAATGAGAATGTGCTTGCTTACAACAACGTGCTATATGTTCTGAATGCCCGAATTGGGAATCTGTGTCAAAACTTTGTTAGGAATTATGTGATCCTTACTAGATGGAAGTAAGGGAGATGGGGCATGAATTTATTTCTAGGTGTTGGACAAATACCAAGTTTAGCTCAGTTCTGGGCATCTTTGAAATACCTATACAAACTTGTTCCTACATAGTAACTTGCATCTTTGAATGAGAATGTGCTTGCTTACAGCAACGTGCTATATGTTCTCAATGCCCGAATTGGGAATCTGTGTTAAAACTTTGTTAGGAATTATGTGATCCTTACTAGCTGGAAGTAAGGGAGTTGGGGCATGAAGTTATTTCTAGGAGTTGGACACATTCCAAGTTTAGCTCAGTTCTGGGCATCTTTGAAATACCTATACAAACCTGTTCCTACATAGTAACTTGCAACTTTGAATGAGAATGTGCTTGCTTACAGCAACGTGCTATATGTTCTGAATGCCCGAATTGGGAATCTGTGTCAAAACTTTGTTAGGAATTATGTGATCCTTACTAGCTGGAAGTAAGGGAGATGGGGCATGAAGGTATTTCTAGGAGTTGGAGACATACCAAGTTTAGCTCAGTTCTGGGCATCTTTGAAATACCTATACAAACTTGTTCCTACATAGTAACTTGCATCTTTGAATGAAATGTGCTTGCTTACAGCAACGTGCTATATGTTCTGAATGCCCGAATTGGGAATCTGTGTCAAAACTTTGTTAGGAATTATGTGATCCTTACTAGCTGGAAGTAAGGGAGTTGGGGCATGAAGTTATTTCTAGGAGTTGGACAAATACCAAGTTTAGCTCAGTTCTGGGCATCTTTGAAAGTCCTATTCAAACTTGTTCCTACATAGTAACTTGCAACTTTGAATGAGAATGTGCTTTCTTACAGCAACGTGCTATATGTTCTGAATGCCCGAATTGGGAATCTGTGTCAAAACTTTGTTAGGAATTATGTGATCCTTACTAGCTGAAAGTAAGGGAGTTGGGGCATGAAGTTATTTCTAGGAGTTGGACACATACCAAGTTTAGCTCAGTTCTGGGCATCTTTGTAAAACCTATACAAACTTGTTCCTACATAGTAACTTGCAACTTTGAATGAGAATGTGCTTGCTTACAGCAACGTGCTATATGTTCTGAATGCCCGAATTGGGAATCTGTGTCAAAACTTTGTTAGGAATTATGTGATCCTTACTAGCTGGAAGTAAGGGAGATGGGGCATGAAGTTATTTCTAGGAGTTGGACACATACCAAGTTTAGCTCAGTTCTGGGCATCTTTGAAATACCTATACAAACTTGTTCCTACATAGTAACTTGCAACTTTGAATGAGAATGTGCTTGCTTACAGCAACGTGCTATATGTTCTGAATGCCCGAATTGGGAATCTGTGTCAAAACTTTGTTAGGAATTATGTGATCCTTACTAGATGGAAGTAAGCGAGATGGGGCATGAAGTTATTTCTAGGAGTTGGATACATACCAAGTTTAGCTCAGTTCTGGTCATCTTTGAAATACCTATACAAACTTGTTCCTACATAGTAACTTGCATCTTTGAATGAGAATGTGCTTGCTTACAGCAACGTGCTATATGTTCTGAATGCCCGAATTGGGAATCTGTGTCAAAACTTTGTTAGGAATTATGTGATCCTTACTACCTGGAAGTAAGGGAGTTGGGGCATGAAGTTATTTCTAGGAGTTGGAGACATACCAAGTTTAGCTCAGTTCTGGGCATCTTTGAAAGTCCTATTCAAACTTGTTCCTACATAGTAACTTGCAACTTTGAATGAGAATGTGCTTGCTTACAACAACGTGCTATATGTTCTGAATGCCCGAATTGGGAATCTGTGTCAAAACTTTGTTAGGAATTATGTGATCCTTACTAGATGTAAGTAAGGGAGTTGGGGCATGAAGTTATTTCTAGGAGTTGGACACATACCAAGTTTAGCTCAGTTCTGGGCATCTTTGAAATACCTATACAAACTTGTTCCTACATAGTAACTTGCAACTTTGAATGAGAATGTGCTTGCTTACTGCAACGTGCTATATGTTCTGAATGCCCGAATTGGGAATCTGTATCAAAACTTTGTTAGGAATTATGTGATCTTTACTAGCGGAAGTAAGGGAGTTGGGGCATGAAGTTATTTCTAGGAGTTGGACACATACCAAGTTTAGCTCAGTTCTGGGCATCTTTGAAAGTCCTATTCAAACTTGTTCCTACATAGTAACTTGCAACTTTGAATGAGAATGTGCTTGCTTAGAGCAACGTGCTATATGTTCTGAATCCCCGAATTGGGAATCTGTGTCAAAACTTTGTTAGGAATTATGTGATCCTTACTAGCTGGAAGTAAGGGAGTTGGGGCATGAAGTTATTTCTAGGAGTTGGAGACAAACCATGTTTAGCTCAGTCTGGGCGTCTTTGAAATACCTATACAAACTTGTTCCTACATAGTAACTTGCATCTTTTAATGAGAATGTGCTTGCTTACTGCAACGTGCTATATGTTCTGAATGCCCGAATTGGGAATCTGTGTCAAAACTTTGTTAGGAATTATGTGATCTTTACTAGCTGGAAGTAAGGGAGTTGGGGCATGAAGTTATTTCTAGGAGTTGGACACATACCAAGTTTAGCTCAGTTCTGGGCATCTTTGAAAGTCCTATTCAAACTTGTTCCTACATAGTAACTTGCAACTTTGAATGAGAATGTGCTTGCTTACAGCAACGTGCTATATGTTCTGAATGCCCGAATTGGGAATCTGTGTCAAAACTTTGTTAGGAATTATGTGATCCTTACTAGATGGAAGTAAGGGAGATGGGGCATGAAGTTATTTCTAGGAGTTGGAGACATACAACGTTTAGCTCAGTTCTGGGCATCTTTGAAATACCTATACAAACTTGTTCCTACATATTAACTTGCAACTTTGAATGAGAATGTGCTTGCTTAGAGCAACGTGCTATATGTTGTGAATGCCCGAATTGGGAAACTGTGTCAAAATTGGTTAGGAATTATGTGATCCTTACTAGCTGGAAGTAAGGGAGCTGGGGCATGAAGGTATTTCTAGGAGTTGGACACATACCAAGTTTAGCACAGTTCTGAGCATCTTTGAAATACCTATACAAACTTGTTCCTACATAGTAACTTGCAACTTTGAATGAGAATGTGCTTGCTTACAGCAACGTGCTATATGTTCTGAATGCCCGAATTGGGAATCTGTGTCAAAACTTTGTTAGGAATTATGTGATCCTTACTAGCTGGAAGTAAGGGAGATGGGGCATGAAGTTATTTCTAGGAGTTGGACACATACCAAGTTTAGCTCAGTTCTGGGCATCTTTGAAAGTCCTATTCAAACTTGTTCCTACATAGTAACTTGCAACTTTGAATGAGAATGTGCTTTCTTACAGCAACGTGCTATATGTTCTGAATGCCCGAATTGGGAATCTGTGTCAAAACTTTGTTAGGAATTATGTGATCCTTACTAGCTGGAAGTAAGGGAGTTGGGGCATGAAGTTATTTCTAGGAGTTGGACACATACCATGTTTAGCTCAGTTCTGGGCATCTTTTAAATACCTATACAAACTTGTTCCTACATAGTAACTTGCAACTTTGAATGAGAATGTGCTTGCTTACAGCAACGTGCTATATGTTCTGAATGCCCGAATTGGGAATCTGTGTCAATACTTTGTTAGGAATTATGTGATCCTTACTAGATGGAAGTAAGGGAGTTGGGGCATGAAGTTATTTCTAGGAGTTGGAGACATACCAAGTTTAGCTCAGTTCTGGGCATCTTTGAAATACATATACAAACTTGTTCCTACATAGTAACTTGCATCTTTGAATGAGAATGTGCTTGCTTACAGCAACGTGCTATATGTTCTGAATGCCCGAATTGGGAATCTGTGTCAAAACATTGTTAGAAATTATGTGATACTTACTAGCTGGAAGTAAGGGAGTTGGGGCATGAAGTTATTTCTAGGAGTTGGAGACATACAACGTTTAGCTCAGTTCTGAGCATCTTTTAAAGTCCTATTCAAACTTGTTCCTACATACTAACTTGCAACTTTGAATGAGAATGTGCATTCTAACAGCAACGTGCTATATGTTCTGAATGCCCGAATTGGGAATCTGTGTCATAACTTTGTTAGGAATTATGTGATCCTTACTAGCTGGAAGTAAGGGAGTTGGGGCATGAAGGTATTTCTAGGAGTTGGACACATACCAAGTTTAGCTCAGTTCTGGGCATCTTTGAAATACCTATACAAACTTGTTCCTACATAGTAACTTGCAACTTTGAATGAGAATGTGCTTGCTTACAGCAACGTGCTATATGTTGTGAATGCCCGAATTGTGAATCTGTGTCAAATCTTTGTTAGGAATTATGTGATCCTTACTAGCTGGAAGTAAGGGAGTTGGGGCATGAAGTTATTTCAAGGAGTTGGACACATACCATGTTTAGCTCAGTTCTGGGCATCTTTGAAATACCTATACAATCTTGTTCCTACATAGTAACTTGCAACTTTGAATGAGAATGTGCTTGCTTACAGCAACGTGCTATATGTTCTGAATGCCCGAATTGGGAATCTGTGTCAAATCTTTGTTAGGAAATATGTGATCCTTACTAGCTGGAAGTAAGGGAGATGGGGCATGAAGTTATTTCTAGGAGTTGAACACATACCAAGTTTAGCTCACTTCTGGGCATCTTTGAAATACCTATACAAACTTGTTCCTACATAGTAACTTGCAACTTTGAATGAGAATGTGCTTGCTTACAGCAACGTGCTATATGTTGTGAATGCCCGAATTGGGAATCTGTGTCAAAACTTTGTTAGGAATTATGTGATCCTTACTAGCTGGAAGTAAGGGAGATGGGGCATGAAGTTATTTCTAGGAGTTGGACACATACCAAGTTTAGCTCAGTTCTGGGCATCTTTGAAATACCTATACAAACTTGTTACTACATAGTAACTTGCATCTTTGAATGAGAATGTGCTTGCTTACAGCAACGTGCTATATGTTCTGAAGGCCCGAATTGGGAATCTGTGTCAAAACTTTGTTAGGAATTATGTGATCCTTACTAGCTGGAAGTAAGGGAGTTGGGGCATGAAGTTATTTCTAGGAGTTGGACACATACCAAGTTTAGCTCAGTTCTGGTCATCTTTGAAAGTCCTATTCAAACTTGTTCCTACATAGCAACTTGCAACTTTGAATGAGAATGTGCTTTCTTACAGCAACGTGCTATATGTTCTGAAGGCCCGAATTGGGAATCTGTGTCAAAACTTTGTTAGGAGTTATGTGATCCTTACTAGCTGGAAGTAAGGGAGTTGGGGCATGAAGTTATTTCTAGGAGTTGGATACATACCAAGTTTAGCACAGTTCTGGGCATCTTTGTAATACCTATACAAACTTGTTCCTACATAGTAACTTGCAACTTTGAATGAGAATGTGCTTGCTTACAGCAACGTGCTATATTTTCTGAATGCCCGAATTGGGAATCTGTGTCAAAACTTTGTTAGGAATTATGTGATCCTTACTAGCTGGAAGTAAGGGAGTTGGGGCATGAAGTTATTTCTAGGAGTTGGACACATACCATGTTTAGCTCAGTTCTGGGCATCTTTGAAATACCTATACAAACTTGTTCCTACATAGTAACTTGCAACTTTGAATGAGAATGTGCTTGCTTACAGCAATATGCTATATGTTCTGAATGCCCGAATTGGGAATCTGTGTCAAAACTTTGTTAGGAATTATGTGATCCTTACTAGCTGGAAGTAAGGGAGATGGGGCTTGAAGTTATTTCTAGGAGTTGGACACATACCAAATTTAGCTCAGTTCTGTGCATCTTTGAAATACGTATACAAACTTGTTCCTACATAGTAACTTGCAACTTTGAATGAGAATGTGCTTGCTTACATCAACGTGCTATATGTTCTGAATGCCCGAATTGGGAATCTGTGTCACAACTTTGTTAGGAATTATGTGATCCTTACTAGCTGGAAGTAAGGGAGATGGGGCATGAAGTTATTTCTAGGAGTTGGACACATATCAAGTTTAGCTCAGTTCTGGGCATCTTTGAAATACCTATACAAACTTGTTCCTACATAGTAATTTGCAACTTTGAATGAGAATGTGCTTGCTTACAGCAACGTGCTATATGTTCTGAATGCCCGAATTGGGAATCTGTGTCAAATCTTTGTTAGGAATTATGTGATCTTTACTAGCTAGAAGTAAGGGAAATGGGGCATGAAGTTATTTCTAGGAGTTGGAGACATACCAAGTTTAGCTCAGTTCTGGGCATCTTTGAAATACCTATACAAATTTGTTCCTACTTAGTATCTTGCATCTTTGAATGAGAATGTGCTTGCTTACAGCAACGTGCTATATGTTCTGAATGCCCGAATTGGGAATCTGTGTCAAAACTTTGTTAGGAATTATGTGATCCTTACTAGCTGGAAGTAAGGGAGTTGGGGCATGAAGTTATTTCTAGGAGTTGGAGACATACAACGTTTAGCTCAGTTCTGGGCATCTTTGAAATACCTATACAAACTTGTTCCTACATAGTAATTTGCAACTTTGAATGAGAATGTGCTTGCTTACAGCAACGTGCTATATGTTCTGAATGCCCGAATTGGGAATCTGTGTCAAATCTTTGTTAGGAATTATGTGATCTTTACTAGCTGGAAGTAAGGGAAATGGGGCATGAAGTTATTTCTAGGAGTTGGAGACATACCAAGTTTAGCTCAGTTCTGGGCATCTTTGAAATACCTATACTAATTTGTTCCTACTTAGTATCTTGCATCTTTGAATGAGAATGTGCTTGCTTACAGCAACGTGCTATATGTTCTGAATGCCCGAATTGGGAATCTGTGTCAAAACTTTGTTAGGAATTATGTGATCCTTACTAGCTGGAAGTAAGGGAGTTGGGGCATGAAGTTATTTCTAGGCGTTGGACACATACCAAGTTTAGCACAGTTCTGGGCATCTTTGAAAGTCCTATACAAACTTGTTCCTACATAGTAACTTGCAACTTTGAATGAGAATGTGCTTGCTTACAGCAACGTGCTATATGTTCTGAATGCCCGAATTGGGAATCTGTGTCAAAACTTTGTTAGGAATTATGTGATCCTTACTAGCTGGAAGTAAGGGAGTTGGGGCATGAAGTTATTTCTAGGAGTTGGACACATTCTAAGTTTAGCTCAGTTCTGGGAATCTTTGAAATACCTATACAAACTTGTTCCTACATATTAACTTGCAACTTTGAATGAGAATGTGCTTGCTTAGAGCAACGTGCTATATGTTGTGAATGCCCGAATTGGGAATCTGTGTCAAAATTTGTTAGGAATTATGTGATCCTTACTAGCTGGAAGTAAGGGAGTTGGGGCAAGAAGGTATTTCTAGGAGGTGGACACATACCAAGTTTAGCACAGTTCTGGGCATCTTTGCAATACCTATACAAACTTGTTCCTACATAGTAACTTGCATCTTTGAATGAGAATGTGCTTGCTTACATCAACGTGCTATATGTTCTGAATGCCCGAATTGGGAATCTGTGTCAAAACTTTGTTAGGAATTATGTGATCCTTACTAGCTGGAAGTCAGGGAGATGGGACATGAAGTTATTTCTAGGAGTTGGACATATTCTAAGTTTAGCTCAGTTCTGGGCATCTTTGAAATACCTATACAAACTTGTTCCTACATAGTAACTTGCAACTTTGAATGAGAATGTGCTTGCTTACAGCAACGTGCTATATGTTCTGAATGCCCGAATTGGGAATCTGTGTCAAACCTTTGTTAGGAATTATGTGATCCTTACTAGCTGGAAGTAAGGAAGATGGGGCATGAAGTTATTTCTAGGAGTTGGAGACATACCAAGTTTAGCTCAGTTCTGGGCATCTTTGAAATACCTATACAAACTTGTTCCTACATAGTAACTTGCATCTTTGAATGAGAATGTGCTTGCTTACAGCAACGTGCTATATGTTCTGAATGCCCGAATTGGGAATCTGTGTCAAAACTTTGTTAGGAATTATGTGATCCTTACTAGCTGGAAGTAAGGGAGTTGGGGTATGAAGTTATTTCTAGGAGTTGGACACATACCAAGTTTAGCACAGTTCTGGGCATCTTTGAAAGTCCTATACAAACTTGTTCCTACATAGTAACTTGAAACTTTGAATGAGAATGTGCTTGCTTACAGCAACGTGCTATATGTTCTGCATGCCCGAATTGGGAATCTGTGTCAAAACTTTGTTAGGAATTATGTGATCCTTACTAGCTGGAAGTAAGGGAGATGGGGCATGAAGTTATTTCTAGGAGTTGGACACATACCAAGTTTAGCTCAGTTCTGGGCATCTTTGAAATACCTATACAAACTTGTTCCTACATAGTAACTTGCAACATTGAATGAGAATGTGCTTGCTTACAGCAACGTTCTATATGTTCTGAATGCCCGAATTGGGAATCTGTGTCAAAACATTGTTAGGAATTATGTGATCCTTACTAGATGGAAGTAAGGGAGATGGGGCATGAAGTTATTTCTAGGAGTTGGAGACATACAACGTTTAGCTCAGTTCTGGGCATCTTTGAAATACCTATACAAACTTGTTCCTACATAGTAACTTGCAACTTTGAATGAGAATGTGCTTGCTTAGAGCAACGTGCTATATGTTGTGAATGCCCGAATTGGGAATCTGTGTCAAAACATTGTTAGGAATTATGTGATCCTTACTAGCTGGAAGTAAGGGAGATGGGTCATGAAGATATTTCTAGAAGTTGGAGACATACCAAGTTTAGCTCAGTTCTGGGCATCTTTGAAATACCTATACAAACTTGTTCCTACATAGTAACTTGCAACTTTGAATGAGAATGTGCTTGCTTACAGCAACGTGCTATATGTTCTGAATGCCCGAATTGGGAATCTGTGTCAATACTTTGTTAGGAATTATGTGATCCTTACCAGCTGGAAGTAAGGGAGATGGGGCATGAAGTTATTTCTAGGAGTTGGACACATACCAAGTTTAGCTCAGTTCTGGGCATCTTTGAAATACCTATACAAACTTGTTCCTACATAGTAACTTGCAACTTTGAATGAGAATGTGCTTGCTTACAGCAACGTGCTATATGTTCTGAATGCCCGAATTGGGAATCTGTGTCAAATCTTTGTTAGGAATTATGTGATCCTTACTAGCTGGAAGTAAGGGAGATGGGGCATGAAGTTATTTCTAGGAGTTGGACACATACCAAGTTTAGCTCAGTTCTGGGCATCTTTGAAATACCTATACAAACTTGTTCCGACATAGTAACTTGCAACTTTGAATGAGAATGTGCTTGCTTACAGCAACGTGCTATATGTTCTGAATGCCCGAATTGGGAATCTGTGTCAATACTTTGTTAGGAATTATGTGATCCTTACCAGCTGGAAGTAAGGGAGATGGGGCATGAAGTTATTTCTAGGAGTTGGACACATACCAAGTTTAGCTCAGTTCTGGGCATCTTTGAAATACCTATACAAACTTGTTCCTACATAGTAACTTGCAACTTTGAATGAGAATGTGCTTGCTTACAGCAACGTGCTATATGTTCTGAATGCCCGAATTGGGAATCTGTGTCAAAACTTTGTTAGGAATTATGTGATCCTTACTAGCTGGAAGTAAGGGAGATGGGGCATGAAGTTATTTCTAGGAGTTGGACACATACCAAGTTTAGCTCAGTTCTGGGCATCTTTGAAATACCTATACAAACTTGTTCCGACATAGTAACTTGCATCTTTGAATGAGAATGTGCTTGCTTACAGCAACGTGCTATATGTTCTGAATGCCCGAATTGGGAATCTGTGTCAAAACTTTGTTAAGAATTATGTGATCCTTACTAGCTGGAAGTAAGGGAGATGGGGCATGAAGTTATTTCTAGGAGTTGGACACATACCAAGTTTAGCTCAGTTCTGGGCATCTTTGAAATACCTATACAAACTTGTTCCTACATAGTAACTGGCATCTTTAAATGAGAATGTGCTTGCTTACAGCAACGTGCTATATGTTCTGAATGCCCGAATTGGGAATCTGTGTCAAAACTTTGTTAGGAATTATGTGATCCTTACTAGCTGGAAGTAAGGGAGATGGGTCATGAAGTTATTTCTAGGAGTTGGAGACATACCAAGTTTAGCTCAGTTCTGGGCATCTTTGAAATACCTACACAAACTTGTTCCTACATAGTAACTTGCAACTTTGAATGAGAATGTGCTTGCTTACAGCAACCTGCTATATGTTCTGAATGCCCGAATTGGGAATCTGAGTCAATATTTGCTAGGAATTATGTGATCATTACCAGCTGGAAGTAAGGGAGTTGGGGCATGAAGGTATTTCTAGGAGTTGGACAAATACCAAGTTTAGCACAGTTCTGGGCATCTTTGAAATACCTATACAAACTTGTTTCTACATAGTAACCTGCAACTTTGAATGAGAATGTGCTTGCTTACAGCAACGTGCTATATGTTCTGAATGCCCGAATTGCGAATCTGTGTCAATATTTGTTAGGAATTATGTGATCCTTACTAGCTGGAAGTAAGGGAGATGGGGCATGAAGTTATTTCAAGGAGTTGGACACATACCAAGTTTAGCTCAGTTCTGGGCATCTTTGAAATACCTATACAAACTTGTTCCTACATAGTAACTTGCAACTTTGAATGAGAATGTGCTTGCTTACAGCAACGTGCTATATGTTCTGAATGCCCGAATTGGGAATCTGTGTCAAAACTTTGTTGGGAATTATGTGATCCTTACTAGCTGGAAGTAAGGGAGTTGGGGAATGAAGGTATTTCTAGGAGTTGGACACATACCTAGTTTAGCTCAGTTCTGGGCATCTTTGAAATACCTATACAAACAGGTTCCTACATAGTAACTTGCAACTTTGAATGAGAATGTGCTTGCTTACAGCAACGTGCTATATGTTCTGAATGCCCGAATAGGGAATCTGTGTCAAAACTTTGTTAGGAATTATGTGATCCTTAATAGCTGGAAGTAAGGGAGTTGGGGCATGAAGGTATTTCTAGGAGTTGGACACATACCAAGTTTAGCACAGTTCTGGGCATCTTTGAAATACCTATACAAACTTGTTCCTACATAGTAACTTGCAACTTTGAATGAGAATGTGCTTGCTTACAGCAACGTGCTATATGTTCTGAATGCCCGAATTTGGAATCCGTGTCAAAACATTGTTAGGAATTATGTGATCCTTAGTAGATGGAAGTAAGGGAGATGGGGCATGAAGTTATTTCTAGGAGTTGGACACATACCATGTTTAGCTCAGTTCTGGGCATCTTTGAAAGTCCTATTCAAACTTGTTCCTACATAGGAACTTGCATCTTTGAATGAGAATGTGCTTGCTTACAGCAACGTGCTATATGTTCTGAATGCCCGAATTGGGAATCCGTGTCAAAACTTTGTTAGGAATTATGTGATCCTTAGTAGCTGGAAGTAAGGGAGTTGGGGCATGAAGTTATTTCTAGGATTTAGACACATACCAAGTTTAGCACAGTTCTGGGCATCTTTGAAATACCTATACAAACTTATTCCTACATAGTAACTTGCAACTTTGAATGAGAATGTGCTTGCTTACAGCAACGTGCTATATGTTCTGAATGCTCGAATTGGGAAGCTGTGTCAAAACTTTGTTAGGAATTATGTGATCCTTACTAGCTGGTAGTGAGGGAGTTGGGGCATGAAGTTATTTCTAGGAGTTGACACATACTAAGTTTAGCTCAGTTCTGGGCATCTTTGAAATACCTATACAAACTTGTTCCTACATAGTAACTTGCAACTTTGAATGAGAATGTGCTTGCTTACAGCAACGTGCTATATGTTCTGAATGCCCGAATTGGGAATCTGTGTCAAAACTTTGTTAGGAATTATGTGATCCTTACTAGCTGGAAGTAAGGGAGATGGGGCATGAAGTTATTTCTAGGAGTTGGACATATACCAAGTTTAGCTCAGTTCTGGGCATCTTTGAAATACCTATACAAACTTGTTCCTACATAGTAACTTGCAACTTTGAATGAGAATGTGCTTGCTTACAGCAACGTGCTATATGTTCTGAATGCCCGAATTGGGAATCTGTGTCAAAACTTTGTTAGGAATTATGTGATCCTTACTAGCTGGAAGTAAGGGAGTTGGAGAATGAAGGTATTTCTAGGAGTTGGACACATACCTAGTTTAGCTCAGTTCTGGGCATCTGTGAAATACCTATAGAAACTTATTCCTACATAGTAACTTGCAACTTTGTATGAGAATGTGCTTGCTTACAGCAACGTGCTATATGTTCTGAATGCACGAATTGGGAAGCTGTGTCAAAACTTTGTTAGGAATTATGTGATCCTTACTAGCTGGAAGTAAGGGAGATGGGGCATGAAGTTATTTCTAGGAGTTGGAGACATACCAAGTTTAGCTCAGTGTTGGGCATCTTTGAAATACCTATACAAACTTGTTCCTACATAGTAACTTGCAACTTTGAATGAGAATGTGCTTGCTTACAGCAATATGCTATATGTTCTGAATGCCCGAATTGGGAATCTGTGTCAAAACTTTGTTAGGAATTATGTGATCCTTACTAGCTGGAAGTAAGGGAGATGGGGCTTGAAGTTATTTCTAGGAGTTGGACACATACCAAATTTAGCTCAGTTCTGTGCATCTTTGAAATACGTATACAAACTTGTTCCTACATAGTAACTTGCAACTTTGAATGAGAATGTGCTTGCTTACATCAACGTGCTATATGTTCTGAATGCCCGAATTGGGAATCTGTGTCACAACTTTGTTAGGAATTATGTGATCCTTACTAGCTGGAAGTAAGGGAGATGGGGCATGAAGTTATTTCTAGGAGTTGGACACATATCAAGTTTAGCTCAGTTCTGGGCATCTTTGAAATACCTATACAAACTTGTTCCTACATAGTAATTTGCAACTTTGAATGAGAATGTGCTTGCTTACAGCAACGTGCTATATGTTCTGAATGCCCGAATTGGGAATCTGTGTCAAATCTTTGTTAGGAATTATGTGATCTTTACTAGCTAGAAGTAAGGGAAATGGGGCATGAAGTTATTTCTAGGAGTTGGAGACATACCAAGTTTAGCTCAGTTCTGGGCATCTTTGAAATACCTATACAAATTTGTTCCTACTTAGTATCTTGCATCTTTGAATGAGAATGTGCTTGCTTACAGCAACGTGCTATATGTTCTGAATGCCCGAATTGGGAATCTGTGTCAAAACTTTGTTAGGAATTATGTGATCCTTACTAGCTGGAAGTAAGGGAGTTGGGGCATGAAGTTATTTCTAGGAGTTGGAGACATACAACCTTTAGCTCAGTTCTGGGCATCTTTGAAATACCTATACAAACTTGTTCCTACATAGTAATTTGCAACTTTGAATGAGAATGTGCTTGCTTACAGCAACGTGCTATATGTTCTGAATGCCCGAATTGGGAATCTGTGTCAAATCTTTGTTAGGAATTATGTGATCTTTACTAGCTGGAAGTAAGGGAAATGGGGCATGAAGTTATTTCTAGGAGTTGGAGACATACCAAGTTTAGCTCAGTTCTGGGCATCTTTGAAATACCTATACTAATTTGTTCCTACTTAGTATCTTGCATCTTTGAATGAGAATGTGCTTGCTTACAGCAACGTGCTATATGTTCTGAATGCCCGAATTGGGAATCTGTGTCAAAACTTTGTTAGGAATTATGTGATCCTTACTAGCTGGAAGTAAGGGAGTTGGGGCATGAAGTTATTTCTAGGCGTTGGACACATACCAAGTTTAGCACAGTTCTGGGCATCTTTGAAAGTCCTATACAAACTTGTTCCTACATAGTAACTTGCAACTTTGAATGAGAATGTGCTTGCTTACAGCAACGTGCTATATGTTCTGAATGCCCGAATTGGGAATCTGTGTCAAAACTTTGTTAGGAATTATGTGATCCTTACTAGCTGGAAGTAAGGGAGTTGGGGCATGAAGTTATTTCTAGGAGTTGGACACATTCTAAGTTTAGCTCAGTTCTGGGAATCTTTGAAATACCTATACAAACTTGTTCCTACATATTAACTTGCAACTTTGAATGAGAATGTGCTTGCTTAGAGCAACGTGCTATATGTTGTGAATGCCCGAATTGGGAATCTGTGTCAAAATTTGTTAGGAATTATGTGATCCTTACTAGCTGGAAGTAAGGGAGTTGGGGCAAGAAGGTATTTCTAGGAGGTGGACACATACCAAGTTTAGCACAGTTCTGGGCATCTTTGCAATACCTATACAAACTTGTTCCTACATAGTAACTTGCATCTTTGAATGAGAATGTGCTTGCTTACAGCAACGTGCTATATGTTCTGAATGCCCGAATTGGGAATCTGTGTCAAAACTTTGTTAGGAATTATGTGATCCTTACTAGCTGGAAGTCAGGGAGATGGGACATGAAGTTATTTCTAGGAGTTGGACATATTCTAAGTTTAGCTCAGTTCTGGGCATCTTTGAAATACCTATACAAACTTGTTCCTACATAGTAACTTGCAACTTTGAATGAGAATGTGCTTGCTTACAGCAACGTGCTATATGTTCTGAATGCCCGAATTGGGAATCTGTGTCAAACCTTTGTTAGGAATTATGTGATCCTTACTAGCTGGAAGTAAGGAAGATGGGGCATGAAGTTATTTCTAGGAGTTGGAGACATACCAAGTTTAGCTCAGTTCTGGGCATCTTTGAAATACCTATACAAACTTGTTCCTACATAGTAACTTGCATCTTTGAATGAGAATGTGCTTGCTTACAGCAACGTGCTATATGTTCTGAATGCCCGAATTGGGAATCTGTGTCAAAACTTTGTTAGGAATTATGTGATCCTTACTAGCTGGAAGTAAGGGAGTTGGGGTATGAAGTTATTTCTAGGAGTTGGACACATACCAAGTTTAGCACAGTTCTGGGCATCTTTGAAAGTCCTATACAAACTTGTTCCTACATAGTAACTTGAAACTTTGAATGAGAATGTGCTTGCTTACAGCAACGTGCTATATGTTCTGCATGCCCGAATTGGGAATCTGTGTCAAAACTTTGTTAGGAATTATGTGATCCTTACTAGCTGGAAGTAAGGGAGATGGGGCATGAAGTTATTTCTAGGAGTTGGACACATACCAAGTTTAGCTCAGTTCTGGGCATCTTTGAAATACCTATACAAACTTGTTCCTACATAGTAACTTGCAACATTGAATGAGAATGTGCTTGCTTACAGCAACGTTCTATATGTTCTGAATGCCCGAATTGGGAATCTGTGTCAAAACATTGTTAGGAATTATGTGATCCTTACTAGATGGAAGTAAGGGAGATGGGGCATGAAGTTATTTCTAGGAGTTGGAGACATACAACGTTTAGCTCAGTTCTGGGCATCTTTGAAATACCTATACAAACTTGTTCCTACATAGTAACTTGCAACTTTGAATGAGAATGTGCTTGCTTAGAGCAACGTGCTATATGTTGTGAATGCCCGAATTGGGAATCTGTGTCAAAACATTGTTAGGAATTATGTGATCCTTACTAGCTGGAAGTAAGGGAGATGGGTCATGAAGATATTTCTAGAAGTTGGAGACATACCAAGTTTAGCTCAGTTCTGGGCATCTTTGAAATACCTATACAAACTTGTTCCTACATAGTAACTTGCAACTTTGAATGAGAATGTGCTTGCTTACAGCAACGTGCTATATGTTCTGAATGCCCGAATTGGGAATCTGTGTCAATACTTTGTTAGGAATTATGTGATCCTTACCAGCTGGAAGTAAGGGAGATGGGGCATGAAGTTATTTCTAGGAGTTGGACACATACCAAGTTTAGCTCAGTTCTGGGCATCTTTGAAATACCTATACAAACTTGTTCCTACATAGTAACTTGCAACTTTGAATGAGAATGTGCTTGCTTACAGCAACGTGCTATATGTTCTGAATGCCCGAATTGGGAATCTGTGTCAAATCTTTGTTAGGAATTATGTGATCCTTACTAGCTGGAAGTAAGGGAGATGGGGCATGAAGTTATTTCTAGGAGTTGGACACATACCAAGTTTAGCTCAGTTCTGGGCATCTTTGAAATACCTATACAAACTTGTTCCGACATAGTAACTTGCAACTTTGAATGAGAATGTGCTTGCTTACAGCAACGTGCTATATGTTCTGAATGCCCGAATTGGGAATCTGTGTCAATACTTTGTTAGGAATTATGTGATCCTTACCAGCTGGAAGTAAGGGAGATGGGGCATGAAGTTATTTCTAGGAGTTGGACACATACCAAGTTTAGCTCAGTTCTGGGCATCTTTGAAATACCTATACAAACTTGTTCCTACATAGTAACTTGCAACTTTGAATGAGAATGTGCTTGCTTACAGCAACGTGCTATATGTTCTGAATGCCCGAATTGGGAATCTGTGTCAAAACTTTGTTAGGAATTATGTGATCCTTACTAGCTGGAAGTAAGGGAGATGGGGCATGAAGTTATTTCTAGGAGTTGGACACATACCAAGTTTAGCTCAGTTCTGGGCATCTTTGAAATACCTATACAAACTTGTTCCGACATAGTAACTTGCATCTTTGAATGAGAATGTGCTTGCTTACAGCAACGTGCTATATGTTCTGAATGCCCGAATTGGGAATCTGTGTCAAAACTTTGTTAAGAATTATGTGATCCTTACTAGCTGGAAGTAAGGGAGATGGGGCATGAAGTTATTTCTAGGAGTTGGACACATACCAAGTTTAGCTCAGTTCTGGGCATCTTTGAAATACCTATACAAACTTGTTCCTACATAGTAACTGGCATCTTTAAATGAGAATGTGCTTGCTTACAGCAACGTGCTATATGTTCTGAATGCCCGAATTGGGAATCTGTGTCAAAACTTTGTTAGGAATTATGTGATCCTTACTAGCTGGAAGTAAGGGAGATGGGTCATGAAGTTATTTCTAGGAGTTGGAGACATACCAAGTTTAGCTCAGTTCTGGGCATCTTTGAAATACCTACACAAACTTGTTCCTACATAGTAACTTGCAACTTTGAATGAGAATGTGCTTGCTTACAGCAACCTGCTATATGTTCTGAATGCCCGAATTGGGAATCTGAGTCAATATTTGCTAGGAATTATGTGATCATTACCAGCTGGAAGTAAGGGAGTTGGGGCATGAAGGTATTTCTAGGAGTTGGACAAATACCAAGTTTAGCACAGTTCTGGGCATCTTTGAAATACCTATACAAACTTGTTTCTACATAGTAACCTGCAACTTTGAATGAGAATGTGCTTGCTTACAGCAACGTGCTATATGTTCTGAATGCCCGAATTGCGAATCTGTGTCAATATTTGTTAGGAACTATGTGATCCTTACTAGCTGGAAGTAAGGGAGATGGGGCATGAAGTTATTTCAAGGAGTTGGACACATACCAAGTTTAGCTCAGTTCTGGGCATCTTTGAAATACCTATACAAACTTGTTCCTACATAGTAACTTGCAACTTTGAATGAGAATGTGCTTGCTTACAGCAACGTGCTATATGTTCTGAATGCCCGAATTGGGAATCTGTGTCAAAACTTTGTTGGGAATTATGTGATCCTTACTAGCTGGAAGTAAGGGAGTTGGGGAATGAAGGTATTTCTAGGAGTTGGACACATACCTAGTTTAGCTCAGTTCTGGGCATCTTTGAAATACCTATACAAACAGGTTCCTACATAGTAACTTGCAACTTTGAATGAGAATGTGCTTGCTTACAGCAACGTGCTATATGTTCTGAATGCCCGAATAGGGAATCTGTGTCAAAACTTTGTTAGGAATTATGTGATCCTTAATAGCTGGAAGTAAGGGAGTTGGGGCATGAAGGTATTTCTAGGAGTTGGACACATACCAAGTTTAGCACAGTTCTGGGCATCTTTGAAATACCTATACAAACTTGTTCCTACATAGTAACTTGCAACTTTGAATGAGAATGTGCTTGCTTACAGCAACGTGCTATATGTTCTGAATGCCCGAATTTGGAATCCGTGTCAAAACATTGTTAGGAATTATGTGATCCTTAGTAGATGGAAGTAAGGGAGATGGGGCATGAAGTTATTTCTAGGAGTTGGACACATACCATGTTTAGCTCAGTTCTGGGCATCTTTGAAAGTCCTATTCAAACTTGTTCCTACATAGGAACTTGCATCTTTGAATGAGAATGTGCTTGCTTACAGCAACGTGCTATATGTTCTGAATGCCCGAATTGGGAATCCGTGTCAAAACTTTGTTAGGAATTATGTGATCCTTAGTAGCTGGAAGTAAGGGAGTTGGGGCATGAAGTTATTTCTAGGATTTAGACACATACCAAGTTTAGCACAGTTCTGGGCATCTTTGAAATACCTATACAAACTTATTCCTACATAGTAACTTGCAACTTTGAATGAGAATGTGCTTGCTTACAGCAACGTGCTATATGTTCTGAATGCTCGAATTGGGAAGCTGTGTCAAAACTTTGTTAGGAATTATGTGATCCTTACTAGCTGGTAGTGAGGGAGTTGGGGCATGAAGTTATTTCTAGGAGTTGACACATACTAAGTTTAGCTCAGTTCTGGGCATCTTTGAAATACCTATACAAACTTGTTCCTACATAGTAACTTGCAACTTTGAATGAGAATGTGCTTGCTTACAGCAACGTGCTATATGTTCTGAATGCCCGAATTGGGAATCTGTGTCAAAACTTTGTTAGGAATTATGTGATCCTTACTAGCTGGAAGTAAGGGAGATGGGGCATGAAGTTATTTCTAGGAGTTGGACATATACCAAGTTTAGCTCAGTTCTGGGCATCTTTGAAATACCTATACAAACTTGTTCCTACATAGTAACTTGCAACTTTGAATGAGAATGTGCTTGCTTACAGCAACGTGCTATATGTTCTGAATGCCCGAATTGGGAATCTGTGTCAAAACTTTGTTAGGAATTATGTGATCCTTACTAGCTGGAAGTAAGGGAGTTGGAGAATGAAGGTATTTCTAGGAGTTGGACACATACCTAGTTTAGCTCAGTTCTGGGCATCTTTGAAATACCTATAGAAACTTATTCCTACATAGTAACTTGCAACTTTGTATGAGAATGTGCTTGCTTACAGCAACGTGCTATATGTTCTGAATGCACGAATTGGGAAGCTGTGTCAAAACTTTGTTAGGAATTATGTGATCCTTACTAGCTGGTAGTGAGGGAGTTGGGGCATGAAGTTATTTCTAGGAGTTGACACATACTAAGTTTAGCTCAGTTCTGGGCATCTTTGAAATACCTATACAAACTTGTTCCTACATAGTAATTTGCAACTTTGAATGAGAATGTGCTTGCTTACAGCAACGTGCTATATGTTCTGAATGCCCGAATTGGGAATCTGTGTCAAAACTTTGTTAGGAATTATGTGATCCTTACTAGCTGGAAGTAAGGGAGATGGGGCATGAAGTTATTTCTAGGAGTTGGACACATACCAAGTTTAGCTCAGTTCTGGGCATCTTTGAAATACCTATACAAACTTGTTCCTACATAGTAACTTGCAACTTTGAATGAAAATGTGCTTGCTTACAGCAACGTGCTATATGTTCTGAATGCCCGAATTGGGAATCTGTGTCAAAATTTGTTAGGAATTATGTGATCCTTACTAGCTGGAAGTAAGGGAGTTGGGGAATGAAGTTATTTCTAGGAGTTGGACACATACCTAGTTTAGCTCAGTTCTGGGCATCTTTGAAATACCTATACAAACTGGTTCCTACATAGTAACTTGCAACTTTGAATAAGAATGTGCTTGCTTACAGCAACGTGCTATATGTTCTGAATGCCCGAATTGGGAATCTGTGTCAAAACTTTGTTAGGAATTATGTGATCCTTACTAGCTGGAAGTAAGGGAGTTGGGGCATGAAGTTATTTCTAGGAGTTGGACACATTCTAAGTTTAGCTCAGTTCTGGGCATCTTTGAAATACCTATACAAACTTGTTCCTACATATTAACTTGCAACTTTGAATGAGAATGTGCTTGCTTAGAGCAACGTGCTATATGCTGTGAATGCCCGAATTGGGAATCTGTGTCAAAATTTGTTAGGAATTATGTGATCCTTACTAGCTGGAAGTAAGGGAGTTGGGGCAAGAAGGTATTTCTAGGAGGTGGACACATACCAAGTTTAGCACAGTTCTGGGCATCTTTGCAATACCTATACAAACTTGTTCCTACATAGTATCTTGCATCTTTGAATGAGAATGTGCTTGCTTACATCAACGTGCTATATGTTCTGAATGCCCGAATTGGGAATCTGTGTCAAAACTTTGTTAGGAATTATGTGACCCTTACTAGCTGGAAGTCAGGGAGATGGGACATGAAGTTATTTCTAGGAGTTGGACATATTCTAAGTTTAGCTCAGTTCTGGGCATCTTTCAAATACCTATACAAACTTGTTCCTACATAGTAACTTGCAACTTTGAATGAGAATGTGCTTGCTTACAGCAACGTGCTATATGTTCTGAATGCCCGAACTGGGAATCTGTGTCAAAACTTTGTTAGGAATTATGTGATCCTTACTAGCTGGAAGTAAGGGAGATGGGGCATGAAGTTATTTCTAGGAGTTGGAGACATACCAAGTTTAGCTCAGTTCTGGGCATCTTTGAAATACCTATACAAACTTGTTCCTACATAGTAACTTGCAACTTTGAATGAGAATGTGCTTGCTTACAGCAACGTGCTATATGTTCTGAATGCCCGAATTGGGAATCTGTGTCAAAACTTTGTTAGGAATTATGTGATCCTTACTAGCTGGAAGTAAGGGAGATGGGGCATGAAGTTATTTCTAGGAGTTGGACACATACCAAGTTTAGCTCAGTTCTGGGCATCTTTGAAATACCTATACAAACTTGTTCCGACATAGTAACTTGCATCTTTGAATGAGAATGTGCTTGCTTACAGCAACGTGCTATATGTTCTGAATGCCCGAATTGGGAATCTGTGTCAAAACTTTGTTAGGAATTATGTGATCCTTACTAGCTGGAAGTAAGGGAGATGGGGCATGAAGTTATTTCTAGGAGTTGGACACATACCAAGTTTAGCTCAGTTCTGGGCATCTTTTAAATACCTATACAAACTTGTTCCTACATAGTAACTTGCAACTTTGAATGAGAATGTGCTTGCTTACAGCAACGTGCTATATGTTCTGAATGCCCGAATTGGGAATCTGTGTCAAAACTTTGTTAGGAATTATGTGATCCTTACTAGATGGAAGTAAGGGAGATGGGGCATGAAGTTATTTCTAGGAGTTGGAGACATACAACGTTTAGCTCAGTTCTGGGCATCATTGAAATACCTATACAAACTTGTTCCTACATATTAACTTGCAACTTTGAATGAGAATGTGCTTGCTTACAGCAACGTGGTATATGTTGTGAATGCCCGAATTGGGAATCTGTGTCAAAATTTGTTAAGAATTATGTGATCCTTACTAGCTGGAAGTAAGGAAGATGGGGCATGAAGTTATTTCTAGGAGTTGGACACATACCAAGTTTAGCTCAGTTCTGGGCATCTTTGAAATACCTATGCAAACTTGTTCCTACATAGTAACTTGCAACTTTGAATGAGAATGTGCTTGCTTACAGCAACGTGCTATATGTTCTGAATGCCCGAATTGGGAATCTGTGTCAAAACTTTGTTAGGAATTATGTGATCCTTAATAAATGGAAGTAAGGGAGTTGGGGCATGAAGTTATTTCTAGGAGTTGGAGACATACCAAGTTTAGCTCAGTTCTGGGCATCTTTGAAATACCTATACAAACTTGTTCCTACATAGTAACTTGCATCTTTGAATGAGAATGTGCTTGCTTACAGCAACGTGCTATATGTTCTGAATGCCCGAATTGGGAATCTGTGTCAAATCTTTGTTAGGAATTATGTGATCCTTACTAGCTGGAAGTAAGGGAGTTGGGGCATGAAGTTATTTCTAGGAGTTGGACACATACCATGTTTAGCTCAGTTCTGGGCATCTTTGAAAGTCCTATTCAAACTTGTTCCTACACAGTAACTTGCAACTTTGAATGAGAATGTGCTTGCTTACAGCAACGTGCTATATGTTCTGAATGCCCGAATTGGGAATCTGTGTCAAAACTTTGTTAGGAATTATGTGATCCTTACTAGCTGGAAGTAAGGAAGTTGGGGCATGAAGGTATTTCTAGGAGTTGGACACATACAAAGTGTAGCTCAGTTCTGGGCATCTTTGAAAGTCCTATTCAAACTTGTTCCTACATAGTAAAATGCAACTTTGAATGAGAATGTGTTTTCTTACAGCAACGTGCTATATGTTCTGAATGCCCGAATTGGGAATCTGT
The DNA here is from genome assembly GCF_020826845.1 of Diceros bicornis minor. Taxonomy (NCBI): domain Eukaryota; kingdom Metazoa; phylum Chordata; class Mammalia; order Perissodactyla; family Rhinocerotidae; genus Diceros; species Diceros bicornis. The sequence goes on from NC_080758.1 coordinate 61,216,580, forward strand.
GTCAAAACTTTGTTAGGAATTATATGATCCTTACTAGCTGCAAGAAAGGGAGTTGGGGCATGAAGGTATTTCTAGGAGTTGAACACATACCAAGTTTAGCTCAGTTCTGGGCATCTTTGAAATACCTATACAAACTTGTTCCTACATAGTAACTTGCAACTTTGAATGAGAATGTGCTTGCTTACAGCAACGTGCTATATGTTGTGAATGCCCGAATTGTGAATCTGTGTCAAATCTTTGTTAGGAATTATGTGATCCTTACTAGCTGGAAGTAAGGGAGTTGGGGCATGAAGTTATTTCTAGGAGTTGGACACATACCATGTTTAGCTCAGTTCTGGGCATCTTTGAAATACCTATACAAACTTGTTCCTACATAGTAACTTGCAACTTTGAATGAGAATGTGCTTGCTTACAGCAACGTGCTATATGTTCTGAATGCCCGAATTGGGAATCTGTGTCAAAACTTTGTTAGGAATTATGTGATCCTTACTAGCTGGAAGTAAGGGAGATGGGGCATGAAGTTATTTCTAGGAGTTGGACATATACCAAGTTTAGCTCAGTTCTGGGCATCTTTGAAATACCTATACAAACTTGTTCCTACATAGTAACTTGCAACTTTGAATGAGAATGTGCTTGCTTACAGCAACGTGCTATATGTTCTGAATGCCCGAATTGGGAATCTGTGTCCAAACTTTGTTAGGAATTATGTGATCCTTACTAGCTGGAAGTAAGGGAGTTGGAGAATGAAGGTATTTCTAGGAGTTGGACACATACCTAGTTTAGCTCAGTTCTGGGCATCTTTGAAATACCTATAGAAACTTATTCCTACATAGTAACTTGCAACTTTGTATGAGAATGTGCTTGCTTACAGCAACGTGCTATATGTTCTGAATGCACGAATTGGGAAGCTGTGTCAAAACTTTGTTAGGAATTATGTGATCCTTACTAGCTGGTAGTGAGGGAGTTGGGGCATGAAGTTATTTCTAGGAGTTGACACATACTAAGTTTAGCTCAGTTCTGGGCATCTTTGAAATACCTATACAAACTTGTTCCTACATAGTAATTTGCAACTTTGAATGAGAATGTGCTTGCTTACAGCAACGTGCTATATGTTCTGAATGCCCGAATTGGGAATCTGTGTCAAAACTTTGTTAGGAATTATGTGATCCTTACTAGCTGGAAGTAAGGGAGATGGGGCATGAAGTTATTTCTAGGAGTTGGACACATACCAAGTTTAGCTCAGTTCTGGGCATCTTTGAAATACCTATACAAACTTGTTCCTACATAGTAACTTGCAACTTTGAATGAAAATGTGCTTGCTTACAGCAACGTGCTATATGTTCTGAATGCCCGAATTGGGAATCTGTGTCAAAATTTGTTAGGAATTATGTGATCCTTACTAGCTGGAAGTAAGGGAGTTGGGGAATGAAGTTATTTCTAGGAGTTGGACACATACCTAGTTTAGCTCAGTTCTGGGCATCTTTGAAATACCTATACAAACTGGTTCCTACATAGTAACTTGCAACTTTGAATAAGAATGTGCTTGCTTACAGCAACGTGCTATATGTTCTGAATGCCCGAATTGGGAATCTGTGTCAAAACTTTGTTAGGAATTATGTGATCCTTACTAGCTGGAAGTAAGGGAGTTGGGGCATGAAGTTATTTCTAGGAGTTGGACACATTCTAAGTTTAGCTCAGTTCTGGGCATCTTTGAAATACCTATACAAACTTGTTCCTACATATTAACTTGCAACTTTGAATGAGAATGTGCTTGCTTAGAGCAACGTGCTATATGCTGTGAATGCCCGAATTGGGAATCTGTGTCAAAATTTGTTAGGAATTATGTGATCCTTACTAGCTGGAAGTAAGGGAGTTGGGGCAAGAAGGTATTTCTAGGAGGTGGACACATACCAAGTTTAGCACAGTTCTGGGCATCTTTGCAATACCTATACAAACTTGTTCCTACATAGTATCTTGCATCTTTGAATGAGAATGTGCTTGCTTACATCAACGTGCTATATGTTCTGAATGCCCGAATTGGGAATCTGTTTCAAAACTTTGTTAGGAATTATGTGACCCTTACTAGCTGGAAGTCAGGGAGATGGGACATGAAGTTATTTCTAGGAGTTGGACATATTCTAAGTTTAGCTCAGTTCTGGGCATCTTTCAAATACCTATACAAACTTGTTCCTACATAGTAACTTGCAACTTTGAATGAGAATGTGCTTGCTTACAGCAACGTGCTATATGTTCTGAATGCCCGAATTGGGAATCTGTGTCAAAACTTTGTTAGGAATTATGTGATCCTTACTAGCTGGAAGTAAGGGAGATGGGGCATGAAGTTATTTCTAGGAGTTGGAGACATACCAAGTTTAGCTCAGTTCTGGGCATCTTTGAAATACCTATACAAACTTGTTCCTACATAGTAACTTGCAACTTTGAATGAGAATGTGCTTGCTTACAGCAACGTGCTATATGTTCTGAATGCCCGAATTGGGAATCTGTGTCAAAACTTTGTTAGGAATTATGTGATCCTTACTAGCTGGAAGTAAGGGAGATGGGGCATGAAGTTATTTCTAGGAGTTGGACACATACCAAGTTTAGCTCAGTTCTGGGCATCTTTGAAATACCTATACAAACTTGTTCCGACATAGTAACTTGCATCTTTGAATGAGAATGTGCTTGCTTACAGCAACGTGCTATATGTTCTGAATGCCCGAATTGGGAATCTGTGTCAAAACTTTGTTAGGAATTATGTGATCCTTACTAGCTGGAAGTAAGGGAGATGGGGCATGAAGTTATTTCTAGGAGTTGGACACATACCAAGTTTAGCTCAGTTCTGGGCATCTTTTAAATACCTATACAAACTTGTTCCTACATAGTAACTTGCAACTTTGAATGAGAATGTGCTTGCTTACAGCAACGTGCTATATGTTCTGAATGCCCGAATTGGGAATCTGTGTCAAAACTTTGTTAGGAATTATGTGATCCTTACTAGATGGAAGTAAGGGAGATGGGGCATGAAGTTATTTCTAGGAGTTGGAGACATACAACGTTTAGCTCAGTTCTGGGCATCATTGAAATACCTATACAAACTTGTTCCTACATATTAACTTGCAACTTTGAATGAGAATGTGCTTGCTTACAGCAACGTGGTATATGTTGTGAATGCCCGAATTGGGAATCTGTGTCAAAATTTGTTAAGAATTATGTGATCCTTACTAGCTGGAAGTAAGGAAGATGGGGCATGAAGTTATTTCTAGGAGTTGGACACATACCAAGTTTAGCTCAGTTCTGGGCATCTTTGAAATACCTATGCAAACTTGTTCCTACATAGTAACTTGCAACTTTGAATGAGAATGTGCTTGCTTACAGCAACGTGCTATATGTTCTGAATGCCCGAATTGGGAATCTGTGTCAAAACTTTGTTAGGAATTATGTGATCCTTAATAAATGGAAGTAAGGGAGTTGGGGCATGAAGTTATTTCTAGGAGTTGGAGACATACCAAGTTTAGCTCAGTTCTGGGCATCTTTGAAATACCTATACAAACTTGTTCCTACATAGTAACTTGCATCTTTGAATGAGAATGTGCTTGCTTACAGCAACGTGCTATATGTTCTGAATGCCCGAATTGGGAATCTGTGTCAAATCTTTGTTAGGAATTATGTGATCCTTACTAGCTGGAAGTAAGGGAGTTGGGGCATGAAGTTATTTCTAGGAGTTGGACACATACCATGTTTAGCTCAGTTCTGGGCATCTTTGAAAGTCCTATTCAAACTTGTTCCTACACAGTAACTTGCAACTTTGAATGAGAATGTGCTTGCTTACAGCAACGTGCTATATGTTCTGAATGCCCGAATTGGGAATCTGTGTCAAAACTTTGTTAGGAATTATGTGATCCTTACTAGCTGGAAGTAAGGAAGTTGGGGCATGAAGGTATTTCTAGGAGTTGGACACATACAAAGTGTAGCTCAGTTCTGGGCATCTTTGAAAGTCCTATTCAAACTTGTTCCTACATAGTAAAATGCAACTTTGAATGAGAATGTGTTTTCTTACAGCAACGTGCTATATGTTCTGAATGCCCGAATTGGGAATCTGTGTCAAAACTTTGTTAGGAATTATATGATCCTTACTAGCTGCAAGAAAGGGAGTTGGGGCATGAAGGTATTTCTAGGAGTTGAACACATACCAAGTTTAGCTCAGTTCTGGGCATCTTTGAAATACCTATACAAACTTGTTCCTACATAGTAACTTGCAACTTTGAATGAGAATGTGCTTGCTTACAGCAACGTGCTATATGTTGTGAATGCCCGAATTGTGAATCTGTGTCAAATCTTTGTTAGGAATTATGTGATCCTTACTAGCTGGAAGTAAGGGAGTTGGGGCATGAAGTTATTTCTAGGAGTTGGACACATACCATGTTTAGCTCAGTTCTGGGCATCTTTGAAATACCTATACAATCTTGTTCCTACATAGTAACCTGCAACTTTGAATGAGAATGTGCTTGCTTACAGCAACGTGCTATATGTTCTGAATGTCCGAATTGGGAATCTGTGTCAAAACTTTGTTAGGAATTATGTGATCCTTACTAGCTGGAAGTAAGGGAGATGGGGCATGAAGTTATTTCTAGGAGTTGAACACATACCAAGTTTAGCTCAGTTCTGGGCATCTTTGAAATACCTATACAAACTAGTTCCTACATAGTAACTTGCAACTTTGAATGAGAATGTGCTTGCTTACAGCAACGTGCTATATGTTCTGAATGCCCGAATTGGGAATCTGTGTCAAAACTTTGTTAGGAATTATGTGATCCTTACTAGCTGGAAGTAAGGGAGATGGGGCATGAAGTTATTTCTAGGAGTTGGACACATACCAAGTTTAGCTCAGTTCTGGGCATCTTTGAAATACCTATACAAACTTGTTCCTACATAGTAACTTGCATCTTTGAATGAGAATGTGCTTGCTTACAGCAACGTGCTATATGTTCTGAATGCCCGAATTGGGAATCTGTGTCAAAACTTTGTTAGGAATTATGTGATCCTTACTAGCTGGAAGTAAGGGAGTTGGGGCATGAAGTTATTTCTTAGGAGTTTTACACATACCAAGTTTAGCTCAGTTCTGGTAATCTTTGAAAGTCCTATTCAAACTTGTTCCTACATAGCAACTTGCAACTTTGAATGAGAATATGCTTGCTTACAGCAACGTGCTATATGTTCTCAATGCCCGAATTGGGAATCTGTGTCAAAACTTTGTTAGGAATTATGTGATCCTTACTAGCTGGAAGTAAGGGAGTTGGGGCATGATGTTATTTCTAGGAGTTGGACACATACCAAGTTTAGCACAGTTCTGGGCATCTTTGAAAGTCCTATACAAACTTGTTCCTACATAGTAACTTGGAACTTTGAATGAGAATGTGCTTGCTTACAGCAACGTGCTATATGTTCTGAATGCCCGAATTGGGAATCTGTGTCAAAACTTTGTTAGGAATTATGTGATCCTTACTAGATGAAAGTAAGGGAGATGGGGCATGAAGTTATTTCTAGGAGTTGGAGACATACAACGTTTAGCTCAGTTCTGGGCATCTTTGAAATACCTACACAAACTTGTTCCTACATATTAACTTGCAACTTTGAATGAGAATGTGCTTGCTTTCAGCAACGTGGTATATGTTGTGAATCCCCGAATTGGGAATCTGTGTCAAAATTTGTTAAGAATTATGTGATCCTTACTAGCTGGAAGTAAGAGAGATGTGGCATGAAGTTATTTCTAGGAGTTGGACACATACCAAGTTTAGCTCAGTTCTGGGCATCTTTGAAATACCTATGCAAACTTGTTCCTACATAGTAACTTGCAACTTTGAATGAGAATGTGCTTGCTTACAGCACCGTGCTATATGTTCTGAATGCCCGAATTGGGAATCTGTGTCAAAACTTTGTTAGGAATTATGTGATCCTTACTAAATGGAAGTAAGGGAGTTGGGGCATGAAGTTATTTCTAGGAGTTGGAGACATACCAAGTTTAGCTCAGTTCTGGGCATCTTTGAAATACCTATACAAACTTGTTCCTACATAGTAACTTGCATCTTTGAATGAGAATGTGCTTGCTTACAGCAACGTGCTATATGTTCTGAATGCCCGAATTGGGAATCTGTGTCAAAACTTTGTTAGGAATTATGTGATCCTTACTAGCTGGAAGTAAGGGAGTTGGGGCATGAAGTTATTTCTAGGAGTTGGAGACATACCAAGTTTAGCTCAGTTCTGGTCATCTTTGAAAGTCCTATTCAAACTTGTTCCTACATAGCAACTTGCAACTTTGAATGAGAATGTGCTTTCTTACAGCAACGTGCTATATGTTCTGAATGCCCGAATTGGGAATCTGTGTCAAAACTTTGTTAGGAGTTATGTGATCCTTACTAGCTGGAAGTAAGGGAGTTGGGGCATGAAGGTATTTGTAGGAGTTGGACACATACCAAGTTTAGCACAGTTCTGGGCATCTTTGAAATTCCTATACAAACTTGTTCCTACATAGTAACTTGCAACTTTGAATGAGAATGTGCTTGCTTACAGCAACGTGCTATATGTTCTGAATGCCCGAATTGGGAATCGGTGTCAAAATTTGTTAGGAATTATGTGATGCTTACTAGCTGGAAGTAAGGGAGTTGGGGCATGAAGTTATTTCTAGGAGTTGGACACATACCAAGTTTAGCTCAGTTCTGGTCATCTTTGAAAGTCCTATTCAAACTTGTTCCTACATAGCAACTTGCAACTTTGAATGAGAATGTGCTTTCTTACAGCAACGAGCTATATGTTCTGAATGCCCGAATTGGGAATCTGTGTCAAAACTTTGTTAGGAGTTATGTGATCCTTACTAGCTGGAAGTAAGGGAGTTGTAGCATGAAGGTATTTCTAGGAGTTGGACACATACCAAGTTTAGCACAGTTCTGGGCATCTTTGAAATACCTATACAAACTTGTTCCTACATAGTAACTTGCAACTTTGAATGAGAATGTGCTTGCTTACAGCAACGTGCTATATGTTCTGAATGCCCGAATTGGGAATCTGTGTCAAAACTTTGTTAGGAATTATGTGATCCTTACTAGCTGGAAGTAAGGGAGATGGGGCATGAAGTTATTTCTAGGAGTTGGACATATACCAAGTTTAGCTCAGTTCTGGGCATCTTTGAAATACCTATACAAACTTGTTCCTACATAGTAACTTGCAACTTTGAATGAGAATGTGCTTGCTTACAGCAACGTGCTATATGTTCTGAATGCCCGAATTGGGAATCTGTGTCCAAACTTGGTTAGGAATTATGTGATCCTTACTAGCTGGAAGTAAGGGAGTTGGGGCATGAAGGTATTTCTAGGAGTTGGACACATACCATGTTAAGCTCAGTTCTGGGCATCGCTGAAATACCTATACAAACTTGTTCCTACATAGTAACTTGCAACTTTGAATGAGAATGTGCTTGCTTACAGCAACGTGCTATATGTTCTGAATGCCCGAATTGGGAATCTGTGTCAAAACTTTGTTAGGAATTATGTGATCCTTACTAGATGGAAGTAAGGGAGATGGGGCATGAAGTTATTTCTAGGAGTTGGAGACATACAACGTTTAGCTCAGTTCTGGGCATCTTTGAAATACCTACACAAACTTGTTCCTACATATTAACTTGCAACTTTGAATGAGAATGTGCTTGCTTTCAGCAACGTGGTATATGTTGTGAATGCCCGAATTGGGAATCTGTGTCAAAATTTGTTAAGAATTATGTGATCCTTACTAGCTGGAAGTAAGGGAGATGGGGCATGAAGTTATTTCTAGGAGTTGGACACATACCAAGTTTAGCTCAGTTCTGAGCATCTTTGAAATACCTATGCAAACTTGTTCCTACATAGTAACTTGCAACTTTGAATGAGAATGTGCTTGCTTACAGCAACGTGCTATATGTTCTGAATGCCCGAATTGGGAATCTGTGTCAAAACTTTGTTAGGAATTATGTGATCCTTACTAAATGGAAGTAAGGGAGTTGGGGCATGAAGTTATTTCTAGGAGTTGGAGACATACCAAGTTTAGCTCAGTTCTGGGCATCTTTGAAATACCTATACAAACTTGTTCCTACATAGTAACTTGCATCTTTGAATGAGAATGTGCTTGCTTACAGCAACGTGCTATATGTTCTGAATGCCCGAATTGGGAATCTGTGTGAAAACTTTGTTAGGAATTATGTGATCCTTACTAGCTGGAAGTAAGGGAGTTGGGGCATGAAGTTATTTCTAGGAGTTGGAGACATACCAAGTTTAGCTCAGTTCTGGTCATCTTTGAAAGTCCTATTCAAACTTGTTCCTACATAGCAACTTGCAACTTTGAATGAGAATGTGCTTTCTTACAGCAACGTGCTATATGTTCTGAATGCCCGAATTGGGAATCTGTGTCAAAACTTTGTTAGGAGTTATGTGATCCTTACTAGCTGGAAGTAAGGGAGTTGGGGCATGAAGGTATTTCTAGGAGTTGGACACATACCAAGTTTAGCACAGTTCTGGGCATCTTTGAAATTCCTATACAAACTTGTTCCTACATAGTAACTTGCAACTTTGAATGAGAATGTGCTTGCTTACAGCAACGTGCTATATGTTCTGAATGCCCGAATTGGGAATCTGTGTCAAAATTTGTTAGGAATTATGTGATGCTTACTAGCTGAAAGTAAGGGAGTTGGGGCATGAAGTTATTTCTAGGAGTTGGACACATACCAAGTTTAGCTCAGTTCTGGTCATCTTTGAAAGTCCTATTCAAACTTGTTCCTACATAGCAACTTGCAACTTTGAATGAGAATGTGCTTTCTTACAGCAACGAGCTATATGTTCTGAATGCCCGAATTGGGAATCTGTGTCAAAACTTTGTTAGGAGTTATGTGATCCTTACTAGCTGGAAGTAAGGGAGTTGGGGCATGAAGGTATTTCTAGGAGTTGGACACATACCAAGTTTAGCACAGTTCTGGGCATCTTTGAAATACCTATACAAACTTGTTCCTACATAGTAACTTGCAACTTTGAATGAGAATGTGCTTGCTTACAGCAACGTGCTATATGTTCTGAATGCCCGAATTGGGAATCTGTGTCAAAACTTGGTTAGGAATTATGTGATCCTTACTAGCTGGAAGTAAGGGAGTTGGGGCATGAAGGTATTTCTAGGAGTTGGACACATACCATGTTAAGCTCAGTTCTGGGCATCTTTGAAATACCTATACAAACTTGTTCCTACATAGTAACTTGCAACTTTGAATGAGAATGTGCTTGCTTACAGCAACGTGCTATATGTTCTGAATGCCCGAATTGGGAATCTGTGTCAAAACTTTGTTAGGAATTATGTGATCCTTACTAGATGGAAGTAAGGGAGATGGGGCATGAAGTTATTTCTAGGAGTTGGAGACATACCAAGTTTAGCCCAGTTCTGGGCATCTTTGAAATACCTATACAAACTTGTTCCTACATAGTAACTTGCAACTTTGAATGAGAATGTGCTTGCTTACAGCAACGTGCTATATGTTCTGAATGCCCGAATTGGGAATCTGTGTCAAAATTTGTTAGGAATTATGTGATCCTTACTAGCTGGAAGTAAGGGAGTTGGGGCATGAAGGTATTTCTAGGAGGTGGACACATACCAAGTTTAGCACAGTTCTGCGCATCTTTGAAATACCTACACAAACTTGTTCCTACATAGTAACTTGCATCTTTGAATGAGAATGTGCTTGCTTACAGCAACGTGCTATATGTTCTGAATGCCCGAATTGGGAATCTGTGTCAAATCTTTGTTAGGAATTATGTCATCCTTACTAGCTGGAAGTAAGGGAGATGGGGCATGAAGTTATTTCTAGGAGTTGGACATATACCAAGTTTATCTCAGTTCTGGGCATCTTTGAAATACCTATACTAACTTGTTCCTACATAGCAACTTGCATCTTTGAATGAGAATGTGCTTGCTTACAGCAACGTGCTATATGTTCTGAATGCCCTAATTGGGAATCTGTGTCAAAACTTTGTTAGGAATTATGTGATCCTTACTAGCTGGAAGTAAGGGAGATGGGGCATGAAGTTATTTCTAGGAGTTGGACACATACCAAGTTTAGCTCAGTTCTGGGCATCTTTGAAATACCTATACAAACTTGTTCCTACATAGTAACTTGCAACTTTGAATGAGAATGTGCTTGCTTAGAGCAACGTGATATATGTTCTGAATGCCCGAATTGGGAATCTGTGTCAAAATTGGTTAGGAATTATGTGATCCTTACTAGCTGGAATTAAGGGAGTTGGGGCATGAAGGTATTTCTAGGAGTTGGACACATACCAATTTTAGCACAGTTCTGGGCATCTTTGAAATACCTATACAAACTTGTTCCTACATAGTAACTTGCAACTTTGAATAAGAATGTGCTTGCTTACAGCAACGTGCTATATGTTCTGAATGCCCGAATTGGGAATCTGTGTCAAAACTTTGTTAGGAATTATGTGATCCTTACTAGCTGGAAGTAAGGGAGTTGGGGCATGAAGTTATTTCTAGGAGTTGGAGACATACCAAGTTTAGCTCAGTTCTGGTCATCTTTGAAAGTCCTATTCAAACTTGTTCCTACATAGCAACTTGCAACTTTGAATGAGAATGTGCTTTCTTACAGCAACGTGCTATATGTTCTGAATGCCCGAATTGGGAATCTGTGTCAAAACTTTGTTAGGAGTTATGTGATCCTTACTAGCTGGAAGTAAGTGAGTTGGGGCATGAAGGTATTTGTAGGAGTTGGACACATACCAAGTTTAGCACAGTTCTGGGCATCTTTGAAATTCCTATACAAACTTGTTCCTACATAGTAACTTGCAACTTTGAATGAGAATGTGCTTGCTTACAGCAACGTGCTATATGTTCTGAATGCCCGAATTGGGAATCGGTGTCAAAATTTGTTAGGAATTATGTGATGCTTACTAGCTGGAAGTAAGGGAGTTGGGGCATGAAGTTATTTCTAGGAGTTGGACACATACCAAGTTTAGCTCAGTTCTGGTCATCTTTGAAAGTCCTATTCAAACTTGTTCCTACATAGCAACTTGCAACTTTGAATGAGAATGTGCTTTCTTACAGCAACGAGCTATATGTTCTGAATGCCCGAATTGGGAATCTGTGTCAAAACTTTGTTAGGAGTTATGTGATCCTTACTAGCTGGAAGTAAGGGAGTTGTAGCATGAAGGTATTTCTAGGAGTTGGACACATACCAAGTTTAGCACAGTTCTGGGCATCTTTGAAATACCTATACAAACTTGTTCCTACATAGTAACTTGCAACTTTGAATGAGAATGTGCTTGCTTACAGCAACGTGCTATATGTTCTGAATGCCTGAATTGGGAATCTGTGTCAAAACTTGGTTAGGAATTATGTGATCCTTACTAGCTGGAAGTAAGGGAGTTGGGGCATGAAGGTATTTCTAGGAGTTGGACACATACCATGTTAAGCTCAGTTCTGGGCATCGCTGAAATACCTATACAAACTTGTTCCTACATAGTAACTTGCAACTTTGAATGAGAATGTGCTTGCTTACAGCAACGTGCTATATGTTCTGAATGCCCGAATTGGGAATCTGTGTCAAAACTTTGTTAGGAATTATGTGATCCTTACTAGATGGAAGTAAGGGAGATGGGGCATGAAGTTATTTCTAGGAGTTGGAGACATACAACGTTTAGCTCAGTTCTGGGCATCTTTGAAATACCTACACAAACTTGTTCCTACATATTAACTTGCAACTTTGAATGAGAATGTGCTTGCTTTCAGCAACGTGGTATATGTTGTGAATGCCCGAATTGGGAATCTGTGTCAAAATTTGTTAAGAATTATGTGATCCTTACTAGCTGGAAGTAAGGGAGATGGGGCATGAAGTTATTTCTAGGAGTTGGACACATACCAAGTTTAGCTCAGTTCTGAGCATCTTTGAAATACCTATGCAAACTTGTTCCTACATAGTAACTTGCAACTTTGAATGAGAATGTGCTTGCTTACAGCAACGTGCTATATGTTCTGAATGCCCGAATTGGGAATCTGTGTCAAAACTTTGTTAGGAATTATGTGATCCTTACTAAATGGAAGTAAGGGAGTTGGGGCATGAAGTTATTTCTAGGAGTTGGAGACATACCAAGTTTAGCTCAGTTCTGGGCATCTTTGAAATACCTATACAAACTTGTTCCTACATAGTAACTTGCATCTTTGAATGAGAATGTGCTTGCTTACAGCAACGTGCTATATGTTCTGAATGCCCGAATTGGGAATCTGTGTGAAAACTTTGTTAGGAATTATGTGATCCTTACTAGCTGGAAGTAAGGGAGTTGGGGCATGAAGTTATTTCTAGGAGTTGGAGACATACCAAGTTTAGCTCAGTTCTGGTCATCTTTGAAAGTCCTATTCAAACTTGTTCCTACATAGCAACTTGCAACTTTGAATGAGAATGTGCTTTCTTAAAGCAACGTGCTATATGTTCTGAATGCCCGAATTGGGAATCTGTGTCAAAACTTTGTTAGGAGTTATGTGATCCTTACTAGCTGGAAGTAAGGGAGTTGGGGCATGAAGGTATTTCTAGGAGTTGGACACATACCAAGTTTAGCACAGTTCTGGGCATCTTTGAAATTCCTATACAAACTTGTTCCTACATAGTAACTTGCAACTTTGAATGAGAATGTGCTTGCTTACAGCAACGTGCTATATGTTCTGAATGCCCGAATTGGGAATCTGTGTCAAAATTTGTTAGGAATTATGTGATGCTTACTAGCTGAAAGTAAGGGAGTTGGGGCATGAAGTTATTTCTAGGAGTTGGACACATACCAAGTTTAGCTCAGTTCTGGTCATCTTTGAAAGTCCTATTCAAACTTGTTCCTACATAGCAACTTGCAACTTTGAATGAGAATGTGCTTTCTTACAGCAACGAGCTATATGTTCTGAATGCCCGAATTGGGAATCTGTGTCAAAACTTTGTTAGGAGTTATGTGATCCTTACTAGCTGGAAGTAAGGGAGTTGGGGCATGAAGGTATTTCTAGGAGTTGGACACATACCAAGTTTAGCACAGTTCTGGGCATCTTTGAAATACCTATACAAACTTGTTCCTACATAGTAACTTGCAACTTTGAATGAGAATGTGCTTGCTTACAGCAACGTGCTATATGTTCTGAATGCCCGAATTGGGAATCTGTGTCAAAACTTGGTTAGGAATTATGTGATCCTTACTAGCTGGAAGTAAGGGAGTTGGGGCATGAAGGTATTTCTAGGAGTTGGACACATACCATGTTAAGCTCAGTTCTGGGCATCTTTGAAATACCTATACAAACTTGTTCCTACATAGTAACTTGCAACTTTGAATGAGAATGTGCTTGCTTACAGCAACGTGCTATATGTTCTGAATGCCCGAATTGGGAATCTGTGTCAAAACTTTGTTAGGAATTATGTGATCCTTACTAGATGGAAGTAAGGGAGATGGGGCATGAAGTTATTTCTAGGAGTTGGAGACATACCAAGTTTAGCCCAGTTCTGGGCATCTTTGAAATACCTATACAAACTTGTTCCTACATAGTAACTTGCAACTTTGAATGAGAATGTGCTTGCTTACAGCAACGTGCTATATGTTCTGAATGCCCGAATTGGGAATCTGTGTCAAAATTTGTTAGGAATTATGTGATCCTTACTAGCTGGAAGTAAGGGAGTTGGGGCATGAAGGTATTTCTAGGAGGTGGACACATACCAAGTTTAGCACAGTTCTGCGCATCTTTGAAATACCTACACAAACTTGTTCCTACATAGTAACTTGCATCTTTGAATGAGAATGTGCTTGCTTACAGCAACGTGCTATATGTTCTGAATGCCCGAATTGGGAATCTGTGTCAAATCTTTGTTAGGAATTATGTCATCCTTACTAGCTGGAAGTAAGGGAGATGGGGCATGAAGTTATTTCTAGGAGTTGGACATATACCAAGTTTATCTCAGTTCTGGGCATCTTTGAAATACCTATACTAACTTGTTCCTACATAGCAACTTGCATCTTTGAATGAGAATGTGCTTGCTTACAGCAACGTGCTATATGTTCTGAATGCCCTAATTGGGAATCTGTGTCAAAACTTTGTTAGGAATTATGTGATCCTTACTAGCTGGAAGTAAGGGAGATGGGGCATGAAGTTATTTCTAGGAGTTGGACACATACCAAGTTTAGCTCAGTTCTGGGCATCTTTGAAATACCTATACAAACTTGTTCCTACATAGTAACTTGCAACTTTGAATGAGAATGTGCTTGCTTAGAGCAACGTGATATATGTTCTGAATGCCCGAATTGGGAATCTGTGTCAAAATTGGTTAGGAATTATGTGATCCTTACTAGCTGGAATTAAGGGAGTTGGGGCATGAAGGTATTTCTAGGAGTTGGACACATACCAATTTTAGCACAGTTCTGGGCATCTTTGAAATACCTATACAAACTTGTTCCTACATAGTAACTTGCAACTTTGAATAAGAATGTGCTTGCTTACAGCAACGTGCTATATGTTCTGAATGCCCGAATTGGGAATCTGTGTCAAAACTTTGTTAGGAATTATGTGATCCTTACTAGCTGGAAGTAAGGGAGATGGGGCATGAAGTTACTTCTAGGAGTTGGACACATACCAAGTTTAGCTCAGTTCTGAGCATCTTTGAAATACCTATACAAACTTGTTTCTACATAGTAACTTGCAACTTTGAATGAGAATGTGCTTGCTTACAGCAACGTGCTATATGTTCTGAATGCCCGAATTGGGAATCTCTGTCAAAACTTTGTTAGGAATTATGTGATCCTTACTAGATGGAAGTAAGGGAGATGGCATGAAGTTATTTCTAGGAGTTGGACACATACCAAGTTTAGCTCAGTTCTGGGCATCTTTGAAAGTCCTATTCAAACTTGTTCCTACATAGTAACTTGCAACTTTGAATGAGAATGTGCTTGCTTACAGCAACGTGCTATATGTTCTGAATGCCTGAATTGGGAATCTGTGTCAAAACTTTGTTAGGAATTATGTGATCTTTACTAGCTGGAAGTAAGGGAGTTGGTGCATGAAGGTATTTCTAGGAGTTGGACACATACCAAGTTTAGCTCAGTTCTGGGCATCTTTGAAATACCTATACAAACTTGTTCCTACATAGTAACGTGCAACTTTGAAAGAGAATGTGCTTGCTTACAGCAATGTGCTATATGTCCTGAATGCCCGAATTGGGAATCTGTGTCAAAACTTTGTTAGGAATTATGTGATCCTTACTAGCTGGAAGTAAGGGAGTTGGGGCATGAAGTTATTTCTAGGAGTTTGACACATACCTAGTTTAGCTCAGTTCTGGGCATCTTTGAAATACCTATACAAACTTGTTCCTACATAGTTACTTGCAACTTTGAATGAGAATGTGCTTGCTTACAGCAACGTGCTATATGTTCTGAATGCCCGAATTGGGAATCTGTGTCAAAACTTTGTTAGGAATTATGTGATCCTTACTAGCTGGAAGTAAGGGAGATGGGGCATGAAGTTATTTCTAGGAGTTGGAGACATACCAACTTTAGCTCAGTTCTGGGCATCTTTGAAATACCTATACAAACTTGTTCCTACATAGTAACTTGCAACTTTGAATGAGAATGTGCTTGCTTACAGCAACGTGCTATATGTTCTGAATGCCCGACTTGGGATTCTGTGTCAAAAGTTTGTTAGGAATTATGTGATCCTTACTAGCTGGAAGTAAGGGAGATGGGGCATGAAGTTATTTCTAGGAGTTGGACACATACCAAGTTTAGCTCAGTTCTGGGCATCTTTGAAATACCTATACTAACTTGTTCCTACATAGCAACTTGCAACTTTGAATGAGAATGTGCTTGCTTAGAGCAACGTGCTATATGTTCTGAATGCCTGAATTGGGAATCTGTGTCAAAATTTGTTAGGAATTATGTGATCCTTACTAGCTGGAAGTAAGGGAGATGGGGCATGAAGTTATTTCTAGGAGTTGGACACATACCAAGTTTAGCTCAGTTCTGGGCATCTTTGAAATACCTATACAAACTTGTTCCTACATAGTAACTTGCAACATTGAATGAGAATGTGCTTGCTTAGAGCAACGTGATATATGTTCTGAATGCCCGAATTGGGAATCTGTGTCAAAATTGGTTAGGAATTATGTGATCCTTACTAGCTGGAATTAAGGGAGTTGTGGCATGAAGGTATTTCTAGGAGTTGGACACATACCAATTTTAGCACAGTTCTGGGCATCTTTGAAATACCTATACAAACTTGTTCCTACATAGTATCTTGCAACTTTGAATAAGAATGTGCTTGCTTACAGCAACGTGCTATATGTTCTGAATGCCCGAATTGGGAATCTGTGTCAAAACTTTGTTAGGAATTATGTGATCCTTACTAGCTGGAAGTAAGGGAGATGGGGCATGAAGTTACTTCTAGGAGTTGGACACATACCAAGTTTAGCTCAGTTCTGAGCATCTTTGAAATACCTATACAAACTTGTTTCTACATAGTAACTTGCAACTTTGAATGAGAAAGTGCTTGCTTACAGCAACGTGCTATATGTTCTGAATGCCCGAATTGGGAATCTGTGTCAAAACTTTGTTAGGAATTATGTGATCCTTACTAGATGGAAGTAAGGGAGATGGGGCATGAAGTTATTTCTAGGAGTTGGACACGTACCAAGTTTAGCTCAGTTCTGGGCATCTTTGAAATACCTATACAAACTTGTTCCTACATAGTAACTTGCAACTTTGAATGAGAATGTGCTTGCTTAGAGCAACGTGCTATATGTTCTGAATGTCCGAATTGGGAATCTGTGTCAAAATTTGTTAGGAATTATGTCATCCTTACTAGCTGGATGTAAGGGAGTTGGGGAATGAAGGTATTTCTAGGAGTTGGACACATACAAATTTTAGCACAGTTCTGGGCATCTTTGAAATACCTATACAAACTTGTTCCTACATAGTAACTTGCAACTTTGAATGATAATGTGCTTACATACAGCAACGTGCTATATGTTCTGAATGCCCGAATTGGGAATCTGTGTCAAAACTTTGTTAGGAATTATGTGATCCTTACTAGCTGGAAGTAAGGGAGATGGGGCATGAAGTTATTTCTAGGAGTTGGACACATACCAAGTTTAGCTCAGTTCTGGGCATCTTTGAAATACCTATACAAACTTGTTCCTACATAGTAACTTGCAACTTTGAATGAGAATGAGCTTGCTTACAGCAACGTGCTATATGTTCTGAATGCCGGAATTGGGAATCTGTGTCAAAACTTTGTTAGGAATTATGTGATCCTTACTAGCTGGAAGTAAGGGAGTTGGGGCATGAAGTTATTTCTAGGAGTTGGACACATACCAAGTTTAGCTCAGTTCTGGGCATCTTTGAAATACCTATACAAACTTGTTCCTACATAGTAACTTGCAACTTTGAATGAGAATGTGCTTGCTTAGAGCAACGTGCTATATGTTCTGAATGCCCGAATTGGGAATCTGTGTCAAAACTTTGTTAGGAATTATGTGATCCTTACTAGCTGGAAGAAAGGGAGATGCGGCATGAAGTTATTTCTAGGAGTTGGACACATACCAAGTTTAGCTCAGTTCTGAGCATCTCTGAAATACCTATACAAACTTGTTTCTACATAGTAACTTGCAACTTTGAATGAGAATGTGCTTGCTTACAGCAACGTGCTATATGTTCTGAATGCCCGAATTGGGAATCTCTGTCAAAACTTTGTTAGGAATTATGTGATCCTTACTAGATGGAAGTAAGGGAGATGGCATGAAGTTATTTCTAGGAGTTGGACACATACCAAGTTTAGCTCAGTTCTGGGCATCTTTGAAAGTCCTATTCAAACTTGTTCCTACATAGTAACTTGCAACTTTGAATGAGAATGTGCTTGCTTACAGCAACGTGCTATATGTTCTGAATGCCTGAATTGGGAATCTGTGTCAAAACTTTGTTAGGAATTATGTGATCCTTACTAGCTGGAAGTAAGGGAGTTGGTGCATGAAGGTATTTCTAGGAGTTGGACACATACCAAGTTTAGCTCAGTTCTGGGCATCTTTGAAATACCTATACAAACTTGTTCCTACATAGTAACGTGCAACTTTGAAAGAGAATGTGCTTGCTTACAGCAACGTGCTATATGTCCTGAATGCCCGAATTGGGAATCTGTGTCAAAACTTTGTTAGGAATTATGTGATCCTTACTAGCTGGAAGTAAGGGAGTTGGGGCATGAAGTTATTTCTAGGAGTTGGACACATACCTAGTTTAGCTCAGTTCTGGGCATCTTTGAAATACCTATACAAACTTGTTCCTACATAGTTACTTGCAACTTTGAATGAGAATGTGCTTGCTTACAGCAACGTGCTATATGTTCTGAATGCCCGAATTGGGAATCTGTGTCAAAACTTTGTTAGGAATTATGTGATCCTTACTAGCTGGAAGTAAGGGAGATGGGGCATGAAGTTATTTCTAGGAGTTGGAGACATACCAAGTTTAGCTCAGTTCTGGGCATCTTTGAAATACCTATACAAACTTGTTCCTACATAGTAACTTGCAACTTTGAATGAGAATGTGCTTGCTTACAGCAACGTGCTATATGTTCTGAATGCCCGACTTGGGATTCTGTGTCAAAAGTTTGTTAGGAATTATGTGATCCTTACTAGCTGGAAGTAAGGGAGATGGGGCATGAAGTTATTTCTAGGAGTTGGACACATACCAAGTTTAGCTCAGTTCTGGGCATCTTTGAAATACCTATACTAACTTGTTCCTACATAGCAACTTGCAACTTTGAATGAGAATGTGCTTGCTTAGAGCAACGTGCTATATGTTCTGAATGCCTGAATTGGGAATCTGTGTCAAAATTTGTTAGGAATTATGTGATCCTTACTAGCTGGAAGTAAGGGAGATGGGGCATGATGTTATTTCTAGGAGTTGGACACATACCAAGTTTAGCTCAGTTCTGGGCATCTTTGAAATACCTATACAAACTTGTTCCTACATAGTAACTTGCAACATTGAATGAGAATGTGCTTGCTTAGAGCAACGTGATATATGTTCTGAATGCCCGAATTGGGAATCTGTGTCAAAATTGGTTAGGAATTATGTGATCCTTACTAGCTGGAATTAAGGGAGTTGTGGCATGAAGGTATTTCTAGGAGTTGGACACATACCAATTTTAGCACAGTTCTGGGCATCTTTGAAATACCTATACAAACTTGTTCCTACATAGTAACTTGCAACTTTGAATAAGAATGTGCTTGCTTACAGCAACGTGCTATATGTTCTGAATGCCCGAATTGGGAATCTGTGTCAAAACTTTGTTAGGAATTATGTGATCCTTACTAGCTGGAAGTAAGGGAGATGGGGCATGAAGTTACTTCTAGGAGTTGGACACATACCAAGTTTAGCTCAGTTCTGAGCATCTTTGAAATACCTATACAAACTTGTTTCTACATAGTAACTTGCAACTTTGAATGAGAATGTGCTTGCTTACAGCAACGTGCTATATGTTCTGAATGCCCGAATTGGGAATCTGTGTCAAAACTTTGTTAGGAATTATGTGATCCTTACTAGATGGAAGTAAGGGAGATGGGGCATGAAGTTATTTCTAGGAGTTGGACACGTACCAAGTTTAGCTCAGTTCTGGGCATCATTGAATGTCCTATTCAAACTTGTTCCTACATAGTAACTTGGAACTTTGAATGAGAATGTGCTTGCTTACAGCAACGTGCTCTATGTTCTGAATGCCCGAATTGGGAATCTGTGTGAAAACTTTGTTAGGAATTATGTGATCCTTACTAGCTGGAATTAAGGGAGTTGGGGCATGAAGATATTTCTAGGAGTTGGACACATACCAATTTTAGCACAGTTCTGGGCATCTTTGAAATACCTATACAAACTTGTTCCTACATAGTAACTTGCAACTTTGAATAAGAATGTGCTTGCTTACAGCAACGTGCTATATGTTCTGAATGCCCGAATTGGGAATCTGTGTCAAAACTTTGTTAGGAATTATGTGATCCTTACTAGCTGGAAGTAAGGGAGATGGGGCATGAAGTTATTTCTAGGAGTTGGACACATACCAAGTTTAGCTCAGTTCTGGGCATCTTTGAAATACCTATACAAACTTGTTCCTACATAGTAACTTGCAACTTTGAATGAGAATGTGCTTGCTTAGAGCAACGTGCTATATGTTCTGAATGTCCGAATTGGGAATCTGTGTCAAAATTTGTTAGGAATTATGTCATCCTTACTAGCTGGATGTAAGGGAGTTGGGGAATGAAGGTATTTCTAGGAGTTGGACACATACAAATTTTAGCACAGTTCTGGGCATCTTTGAAATACCTATACAAACTTGTTCCTACATAGTAACTTGCAACTTTGAATGAGAATGTGCTTGCTTACAGCAACGTGCTATATGTTCTGAATGCCCGAATTGGGAATCTGTGTCAAAACTTTGTTAGGAATTATGTGATCCTTACTAGCTGGAAGTAAGGGAGATGGGGCATGAAGTTATTTCTATGAGTTGGACACATACCAAGTTTAGCTCAGTTCTGGGCATCTTTGAAAGTCCTATTCAAACTTGTTCCTACATAGTAACTTGCAACTTTGAATGAGAATGTGCTTGCTTACAGCAACGTGCTATATGTTCTGAATGCCTGAATTGGGAATCTGTGTCAAAACTTTGTTAGGAATTATGTGATCCTTACTAGCTGGAAGTAAGGGAGTTGGGGCATGAAGGTATTTCTAGGAGTTGGACACATACCAAGTTTAGCTCAGTTCTGGGCATCTTTGAAATACCTATACAAACTTGTTCCTACATAGTAACGTGCAACTTTGAATGAGAATGTGCTTGCTTACAGCAACGTGCTATATGTTCTGAATGCCCGAATTGGGAATCTGTGTCAAAACTTTGTTAGGAATTATGTGATCCTTACTAGCTGCAAGTAAGGGAGTTGGGGCATGAAGTTATTTCTAGGAGTTGGACACATACCTAGTTTAGCTCAGTTCTGGGCATCTTTGAAATACCTATACAAACTTGTTCCTACATAGTTACTTGCATCTTTGAATGAGAATGTACTTGCTTACAGCAACGTGCTATATGTTCTGAATGCCCGAATTGGGAATCTGTGTCAAAACTTTGTTAGGAATTATGTGATCCTTACTAGCTGGAAGTAAGGGAGATGGGGCAAGAAGTTATTTCTAGGAGTTGGACACATACCAAGTTTAGCTCAGTTCTGGGCATTTTGAAATACCTATACAAACTTGTTCCTACATAGTAACTTGCAACTTTGAATGAGAATGTGCTTGCTTAGAGCAACGTGATATATGTTCTGAACGCCCGAATTGGGAATCTGTGTCAAAATTGGTTAGGAATTATGTGATCCTTACTAGCTGGAATAAAGGGAGTTGGGGCATGAAGGTATTTCTAGGAGTTGGACACATACCCAGTTTAGCTCAGTTCTGGGCATCTTTGAAATACCTATACAAACTTGTTCCTACATAGTAACTTGCAACTTTGAATGAGAATGTGCTTGCTTACAGCAACGTGCTATATGTTCTGAATGCCCGAATTGGGAATCTGTGTCAAAACTTTGTTAGGAATTATGTGATCCTTACTAGATGGAAGTAAGGGAGATGGGGCATGAAGTTATTTCTAGGAGTTGGACACATACCAAGTTTAGCTCAGTTCTGGGCATCTTTGAAAGTCCTATTCAAACTTGTTCCTACATAGTAACGTGCAACTTTGAATGAGAATGTGCTTGCTTACAGCAACGTGCTATATGTTCTGAATGCCCGAATTGGGAATCTGTGTCAAAACTTTGTTAGGAATTATGTGATCCTTACTAGCTGCAAGTAAGGGAGTTGGGGCATGAAGTTATTTCTAGGAGTTGGACACATACCTAGTTTAGCTCAGTTCTGGGCATCTTTGAAATACCTATACAAACTTGTTCCTACATAGTTACTTGCATCTTTGAATGAGAATGTGCTTGCTTACAGCAACGTGCTATATGTTCTGAATCCCCGAATTGGGAATCTGTGTCAAAACTTTGTTAGGAATTATGTGATCCTTACTAGCTGGAAGTAAGGGAGATGGGGCAAGAAGTTATTTCTAGGAGTTGGACACATACCAAGTTTAGCTCAGTTCTGGGCATTTTGAAATACCTATACAAACTTGTTCCTACATAGTAACTTGCAACTTTGAATGAGAATGTGCTTGCTTAGAGCAACGTGATATATGTTCTGAACGCCCGAATTGGGAATCTGTGTCAAAATTGGTTAGGAATTATGTGATCCTTACTAGCTGGAATTAAGTGAGTTGGGGCATGAAGGTATTTCTAGGAGTTGGACACATACCAATTTTAGCACAGTTCTGGGCATCTTTGAAATACCTATACAAACTTGTTCCTACATAGTAACTTGCAACTTTAAATAAGAATCTGCTTGCTTACAGCAACGTGCTATATGTTCTGAATGCCCGAATTGGGAATCTGTGTCAAAACTTTGTTAGGAATTATGTGATCCTTACTAGCTGGAAGTAAGGGGTTTGGGGCATGAAGTTACTTCTAGGAGTTGGACACATACCAAGTTTAGCTCAGTTCTGAGCATCTCTGAAATACCTATACAAACTTGGTTCTACATAGTAACTTGCAACTTTGAATGAGAATGTGCTTGCTTACAGCAACGTGCTATATGTTCTGAATGCCCGAATTGGGAATCTGTGTCAAAACTTTGTTAGGAATTATGTGATCCTTACTAGATGGAAGTAAGGGAGATGGGGCATGAAGTTATTTCTAGGAGTTGGACACATACCAAGTTTAGCTCAGTTCTGGGCATCTTTGAAAGTCCTATTCAAACTTGTTCCTACATAGTATCTTGCAACATTGAATGAGAATGTGCTTGCTTACAGCAACGTGCTATATGTTCTGAATGCCTGAATTGGGAATCTGTGTCAAAACTTTGTTAGGAATTATGTGATCCTTACTAGCTGGAAGTAAGGGAGTTGGGGCATGAAGGTATTTCTAGGAGTTGGACACATACCAAGTTTAGATCAGTTCTGGGCATCTTTGAAATACCTATACAAACTTGTTCCTACATAGTAACGTGCATCTTTGAATGAGAATGTGCTTGCTTACAGCAACGTGCTATATGTTCTGAATGCCCGAATTGGGAATCTGTGTCAAAACTTTGTTAGGAATTATGTGATCCTTACTAGCTGGAAGTAAGGGAGATGGGGCATGAAGTTACTTCTAGGAGTTGGACACATACCAAGTTTAACTCAGTTCTGAGCATCTTTGAAATACCTATACAAACTTGTTTCTGCATAGTAACTTGCAACTTTGAATGAGAATGTGCTTGCTTACAGCAACGTGCTATATGTTCTGAATGCCCGAATTGGGAATCTGTGTCAAAACTTTGTTAGGAATTATGTGATCCTTACTAGATGGAAGTAAGGGAGATGGGGCATGAAGTTATTTCTAGGAGTTGGACACATACCAAGTTTAGCTCAGTTCTGGGCATCTTTGAAAGTCCTATTCAAACTTGTTCCTACATAGTAACTTGCAACTTTGAATGAGAATGTGCTTGCTTACAGCAACGTGCTATATGTTCTGAATGCCTGAATTGGAAATCTGTGTCAAAACTTTGTTAGGAATTATGTGATCCTTACTAGCTGGAAGTAAGGGAGTTGGGGCATGAAGGTATTTCTAGGAGTTGGACACATACCAAGTTTAGCTCACTTCTGGGCATCTTTGAAATACCTATACAAACTTGTTCCTACATAGTAACGTGCAACTTTGAATGAGAATGTGCTTGCTTACAGCAACGTGCTATATGTTCTGAATGCCCGAATTGGGAATCTGTGTCAAAACTTTGTTAGGAATTATGTGATCCTTACTAGCTGCAAGTAAGGGAGTTGGGGCATGAAGTTATTTCTAGGAGTTGGACACATACCTAGTTTAGCTCAGTTCTGGGCATCTTTGAAATACCTATACAAACTTGTTCCTACATAGTTACTTGCATCTTTGAATGAGAATGTGCTTGCTTACAGCAACGTGCTATATGTTCTGAATGCCCGAATTGGGAATCTGTGTCAAAACTTTGTTAGGAATTATGTGATCCTTACTAGCTGGAAGTAAGGGAGATGGGGCAAGAAGTTATTTCTAGGAGTTGGACACATACCAAGTTTAGCTCAGTTCTGGGCATCTTTGAAATACCTATACAAACTTGTTCCTACATAGTAACTTGCAACTTTGAATGAGAATGTGCTTGCTTAGAGCAAAGTGATATATGTTCTGAACGCCCGAATTGGGAATCTGTGTCAAAATTGGTTAGGAATTATGTGATCCTTACTAGCTGGAATAAAGGGAGTTGGGGCATGAAGGTATTTCTAGGAGTTGGACACATACCAATTTTAGCACAGTTCTGGGCATCTTAGAAATACCTATACAAACTTGTTCCTACATAGTAACTTGCAACTTTGAATGAGAATGTGCTTGCTTACAGCAACGTGCTATATGTTCTGAATGCCCGAATTGGGAATCTGTGTCAAAACTTTGTTAGGAATTATGTGATCCTTACTAGATGGAAGTAAGGGAGATGGGGCATGAAGTTATTTCTAGGAGTTGGACACATACCAAGTTTAGCTCAGTTCTGGGCATCTTTGAAAGTCCTATTCAAACTTGTTCCTTCATAGTATCTTGCAACATTGAATGAGAATGTGCTTGCTTACAGCAACGTGCTATATGTTCTGAATGCCTGAATTGGGAATCTGTGTCAAAACTTTGTTAGGAATTATGTGATCCTTACTAGCTGGAAGTAAGGGAGTTGAGGCATGAAGGTATTTCTAGGAGTTGGACACATACCAAGTTTAGCTCAGTTCTGGGCATCTTTGAAATACCTATACAAACTTGTTCCTACATAGTAACGTGCAACTTTGAATGAGAATGTGCTTGCTTACAGCAACGTGCTATATGTTCTGAATGCCCGAATTGGGAATCTGTGTCAAAACTTTGTTAGGAATTATGTGATCCTTACTAGCTGCAAGTAAGGGAGTTGGGGCATGAAGTTATTTCTAGGAGTTGGACACATACCTAGTTTAGCTCAGTTCTGGGCATCTTTGAAATACCTATACAAACTTGTTCCTACATAGTTACTTGCATCTTTGAATGAGAATGTGCTTGCTTACAGCAACGTGCTATATGTTCTGAATCCCCGAATTGGGAATCTGTGTCAAATCTTTGTTAGGAATTATGTGATCCTTACTAGCTGGAAGTAAGGGAGATGGGGCAAGAAGTTATTTCTAGGAGTTGGACACATACCAAGTTTAGCTCAGTTCTGGGCATCTTTGAAATACCTATACAAACTTGTTCCTACATAGTAACTTGCAACTTTGAATGAGAATGTGCTTGCTTAGAGCAACGTGATATATGTTCTGAATGCCCGAATTGGGAATCTGTGTCAAAATTGGTTAGGAATTATGTGATCCTTACTGGCTGGAATTAAGGGAGTTGGGGCATGAAGGTATTTCTAGGAGTTGGACACATACCAACTTTAGCACAGTTCTGGGCATCTTTGAAATACCTATAGAAACTTGTTCCTACATAGTAACTTGCAACTTTGAATAAGAATGTGCTTGCTTACAGCAACGTGCTATATGTTCTGACTGCCGGAATTGGGAATCTGTGTCAAAACTTTGTTAGGAATTATGTGATCCTTACTAGCTGGAAGTAAGGGAGATGGGGCATGAAGTTACTTCTAGGAGTTGGACACATACCAAGTTTAGCTCAGTTCTGAGCATCTTTGAAATACCTATACAAACTTGTTTCTACATAGTAACTTGCAACTTTGAATGAGAATGTGCTTGCTTACAGCAACGTGCTATATGTTCTGAAAGCCCGAATTGGGAATCTGTGTCAAAACTTTGTTAGGAATTATGTGATCCTTACTAGATGGAAGTAAGGGAGATGGGGCATGAAGGTGTTTCTAGGAGTTGGACACATACCAAGTTTAGCTCAGTTCTGGGCATCTTTGAAATACCTATACAAACTTGTTCCTACATAGTAACGTGCAACTTTGAATGAGAATGTGCTTGCTTACAGCAACGTGCTATATGTTCTGAATGCCCGAATTGGGAATCTGTGTCAAAACTTTGTTAGGAATTATGTGATCCTTACTAGCTGCAAGTAAGGGAGTTGGGGCATGAAGTTATTTCTAGGAGTTGGACACATACCTAGTTTAGCTCAGTTCTGGGCATCTTTGAAATACCTATACAAACTTGTTCCTACATAGTTACTTGCATCTTTGAATGAGAATGTGCTTGCTTAGAGCAACGTGATATATGTTCTGAATGCCCGAATTGGGAATCTGTGTCAAAATTGGTTAGGAATTATGTGATCCTTACTGGCTGGAATTAAGGGAGTTGGGGCATGAAGGTATTTCTAGGAGTTGGACACATACCAACTTTAGCACAGTTCTGGGCATCTTTGAAATACCTATAGAAACTTGTTCCTACATAGTAACTTGCAACTTTGAATAAGAATGTGCTTGCTTACAGCAACGTGCTATATGTTCTGACTGCCCGAATTGGGAATCTGTGTCAAAACTTTGTTAGGAATTATGTGATCCTTACTAGCTGGAAGTAAGGGAAATGGGGCATGAAGTTATTTCTAGGAGTTGGACACATACCAAGTTTAGCTCAGTTGTGGGCATCTTTGAAATACCTATACAAACTTGTTCCTACATAGTAAATTGCAACTTTGAATGAGAATGTGCTTGCTTAGAGCAACGTGCTATATGTTCTGAATGCCCGAATTGGGAATCTGTGTCAAAATTTGTTTGGAATTATGTGATCCTTACTAGCTGGAAGTAAGGGAGTTGGGGCATGAAGGTATTTCTAGGAGTTGGGCACATACCAATTTTAGCACAGTTCTGGGCATCTTTGAAATACCTATACAAACTTGTTCCTACATAGTAACTTGCAACTTTGAATGAGAATGTGCTTGCTTACAGCAACGTGCTATATGTTCTGAATGCCCGAATTGGGAATCTGTTTCAAAACTTTGTTAGGAATTATGTGATTCTTACTAGCTGGAAGTAAGGGAGATGGGGCATGAAGTTACTTCTAGGAGTTGGACACATACCAAGTTTAGCTCAGTTCTGAGCATTTTTGAAATACCTATACAAACTTGTTCCTACATAGTAACTTGCAACTTTGAATGAGAATGTGCTTGCTTACAGCAACGTGCTATATGTTCTGAATGCCCGAATTGGGAATCTGTGTCAAAACTTTGTTAGAAATTATGTGATCCTTACTAGCTGGAAGTAAGGGAGGTGGGGCATGAAGTTATTTCTAGGAGTTGGAGACATACCAAGTTTAGCTCAGTTCTGGGCATCTTTGAAATACCTATACAAACTTGTTCCTACATAGTAACTTGCAACTTTGAATGAGAATGTGCTTGCTTACAGCAACGTGCTATATGTTCTGAATGCCCGACTTGGGAATCTGTGTCAAAACTTTGTTAGGAATTATGTGATCCTTACTAGCTGGAAGTAAGGGAGATGGGGCATGAAGTTATTTCTAGAAGTTGGACACATACCAAGTTTAGCTCAGTTCTGGGCATCTTTGAAATACCTATACTAACTTGTTCCTACATAGCAACTTGCATCTTTGAATGAGAATGTGCTTGCTTACAGCAACGTGCTATATGTTCTGAATGCCCGAATTGTGAATCTGTGTCAAAACTTTGTTAGGAATTATGTGATCCTTACTAGCTGGAAGTATGGGAGATGGGGCATGAAGTTATTTCTAGGAGTTGGACACATGCCAAGTTTAGCTCAGTTCTGGGCATCTTTGAAATACCTATACAAACTTGTTTCTACATAGTATCTTGCAACTTTGAATGAGAATGTGCTTGCTTAGAGCAACGTGCTATATGTTCTGATTGCCCGAATTGGGAATCTGTGTCAATATTGGTTAGGAATTATGTGATCCTTACTAGCTGGAAGTAAGGGAGTTGGGGCATGAAGGTATTTCTAGGAGTTGGACACATACCAACTTTAGCACAGTTCTGGGCATCTTTGAAATACCTATACAAACTTGTTCCTACATAGTAACATGCAACTTTGAATGAGAATGTGCTTGCTTACAGCAACGTGCTATATGTTCTGAATGCCCGAATTGGGACTCTGTGTCAAAACTTTGTTAGGAATTATGTGATCCTTACTAGCTGGAATTAAGGGAGATGGTGCATGAAGTTACTTCTAGGAGTTGGACACATACCAAGTTTAGCTCAGTTCTGAGCATCTTTGAAATACCTATACAAACTTGTTTCTACATAGTAACTTGCAACTTAGAATGAGAATGTGCTTGCTTACAGCAACGTGGTATATGTTGTGAATGCCCGATTGGGAATCTGTGTCAAAACTTTGTTAGGAAGTATGTGATCCTTACTAGCTGGAAATAAGCGAGATGGGGCATGAAGTTATTTCTAGGAGTTGGA
This sequence comes from Diceros bicornis minor, assembly GCF_020826845.1. Taxonomy (NCBI): domain Eukaryota; kingdom Metazoa; phylum Chordata; class Mammalia; order Perissodactyla; family Rhinocerotidae; genus Diceros; species Diceros bicornis. The sequence goes on from NC_080758.1 coordinate 61,245,129, forward strand.
CACATACCAAGTTTAGCTCAGTTCTTGGCATCTTTGAAATACCTATACAAACTTGTTCCTACATAGTAACTTGCAACTTTGAATGAAAATGAGCTTGCCTACAGCAACGTGCTATATGTTCTGAATGCCCGAATTGGGATTCTGTGTCAAAACTTTGTTAGGAATTATGTGATCCTTACTAGCTGGAAGTAAGAGAGATGGGGCATGAAGTTATTTCTAGAGGTTGGACACATACAACGTTTAGCTCAGTTCTGGGCATCTTTGAAATACCTATATAAACTTGTTCGACATAGTAACTTGCAACTTTGAATGAGAATGTGCTTGCTTACAGCAACGTGCTATATGTTGTGAATGCCCGAATTGGGAATCTGTGTCAAAACTTTGTTAGGAAGTATGTGATCCTTACTAGCTGGAAGTAAGCGAGATGGGGCATGAAGTTATTTCTAGGAGTTGGAGACATACCAAGTTTAGCTCAGTTGTGGGCATCTTTGAAATACCTATACAAACTTGTTCCTACATAGTAACTTGCAACTTTGAATGATAATGTGCTTACTTACAGCAACGTGCTATATGTTCTGAATGCCCGAATTGGGAATCTGTGTCAAAACTTTGTTAGGAATTATGTGATCCTTACTAGCTGGAAGTAATGGAGATGGGGCATGAAGATATTTCTAGGATTTGGAGACATACCAAGTTTAGCTCAGTTCTGGGCATCTTTGAAATACCTATACACACTTTTTCCTACATAGTAACTTGCATCTTTGAATGAGAATGTGCTTGCTTACAGCAACGTGCTTTATGTTCTGAATGCCCGAATTGGGAATCTGTGTCAAAACTTTGTTAGGAATTATGTGATCCTTACTAGCTGGAAGTAAGGGAGATGAGGCATGAAGTGATTTCTAGGAGTTGGACACATACCAAGTTTAGCTCAGTTCTGGGCATCTTTGAAATACCTATACAAACTTATTCCTACATAGTAACTTGCAACTTTGAATGAGAATGTGCTTGCTTACAGCAACGTGCTATATGTTCTGAATGCCCGAATTGGGAATCTGTGTCAAATCTTTGTTAGGAATTATGTGATCCTTACTAGCTGGAAGTAAGGGAGATGGGGCATGAAGTTATTTCTAGGAGTTGGACACATACCAAGTTTAGCTCATTTCTGGGCATCTTTGAAATACCTATACAAACTTGTTCCTACATAGTAACTTGCAACTATGAATGAGAATGTGCTTGCTTACAGCAACGTGCTATATGTTCTGAATGCCCGAATTTGGAATCTGTGTCAAAACCTTGTTAGGAATTATGTGATCCTTACTAGATGGAAGTAAGGGAGATGGGGCATGAAGTTATTTCTAGGAGTTGGACACATACCAAGTTTAGCTCAGTTCTGGGCATCTTTGAAATACCTATACAAACTTGTTCCTACATAGTAACTTGCAACTTTGAATGAGAATGAGCTTGCTTACAGCAACGTGCTATATGTTCTGAATGCCCGAATTGGGAATCTGTGTCAAAACTTTGTTAGGAAATATGTGTTCCTTACTAGCTGGAAGTAAGGGAGTTGGGGCATGAAGTTATTTCTAGGAGTTGGACACATACCAAGTTTAGCTCAGTTCTGGGCATCTTTGAAATACCTATACAAACTTGTTCCTACATAGTAACTGCCAACTCTGAATGAGAATGTGCTTGCTTACAGCAACGTGCTATATGTTCTGAATGCCCGAATTGGGAATCTGTGTCAAAACTTTGTTAGGAATTATGTGATCCTTACTAGCTGGAAGTAAGGGAGATGGGTCATGAAGTTATTTCTAGGAGTTGGAGACATACCAAGTTTAGCTCAGTTCTGGGCATCTTTGAAATACCTATACAAATTTGTTCCTACATAGTAACTTGCAACTTTGAATGAGAATGTGCTTGCTTACAGCAATGTGCTATATGTTCTGAATGCCCGAATTGGGAATCTGTGTCAAAACTTTGTTAGGAATTATGTGATCCTTACTAGCTGGAAGTAAGGGAGATGGGGCATGAAGTTATTTCTAGAAGTTGGAGACCTACAACTTTTAGCTCTGTTCTGGGCATCTTTGAAATACCTATACAAACTTGTTCCTACATAGTAACTTGCAACTTTGCATGAGAATGTGCTTGCTTACAGCAATGTACTATATGTTCTGAATGCCCGAATTGGGAATCTGTGTCAAAACTTTGTTAGGAATTATGTGATCCTTACTAGCTGGAAGTAAGGTAGATGGGGCATGAAGGTATTTCTAGGAGTTGGACACATACCAATTTTAGCACAGTTCTGGGCATCTTTGAAATACCTATACAAACTTGTTCCTACATAGTAAATTGCAACTTTGAATGAGAATGTGCTTGCTTACAGCAACGTGCTATATGTTCTGAATGCCCGAATTTGGACTCTGTGTCAAAACTTTGTTAGGAATTATGTGATCCTTACTAGCTGGAATTAAGGGAGATGGGGCATGAAGTTACTTCTAGGAGTTGGACACATACCAAGTTTAGCTCAGTTCTGAGCATCTTTGAAATACCTATACAAACTTGTTTCTACATAGTAACTTGCAACTTAGAATGAGAATGTGCTTGCTTACAGCAACGTGGTATATGTTGTGAATGCCCGATTGGGAATTTGTGTCAAAACTTTGTTAGGAAGTATGTGATCCTTACTAGCTGGAAATAAGCGAGATGGCGCTTGAAGTTATTTCTAGGAGTTGGACACATACCAAGTTTAGCTCAGTTCTGGGCATCTTTGAAATACCTATACAAACTTGTTCCTACATAGTAACTTGCAACTTTGAATGAGAATGAGCTTGCTTACAGCAACGTGCTATATGTTCTGAATGCCCGAATTGGGAATCTGTGTCAAAACTTTGTTAGGAATTATGTGATCCTTACTAGCTGGAAGTAAGGGAGATGGGGCATGAAGATATTTCTAGGATTTGGAGACATACCAAGTTTAGCTCAGTTCTGGGCATCTTTGAAATACCTATACACACTTTTTCCTACATAGTAACTTGCATCTTTGAATGAGAATGTGCTTGCTTACAGCAACGTGCTTTATGTTCTGAATGCCGGAATTGGGAATCTGTGTCAAAACTTTGTTAGGAATTATGTGATCCTTACTAGCTGGAAGTAAGTGAGATGGGGCATGAAGTTATTTCTAGGAGTTGGAGACATACCAAGTTTAGCTCAGTTCTGGGCATCTTTGAAATACCTATACAAACTTGTTCCTACATAGTAACTTGCAACTTTGAATGAGAATGTGCTTGCTTAGAGCAACGTGCTATATGTTCTGAATGCCCGAATTGGGAATCTGTCTCAAAATTTGTTAGGAATTATGAGATCCTTACTAGCTGGAAGTAAGGGAGATGGGGCATGAAGTTATTTCTAGGAGTTGGGACATACCAAGTTTAGCTCAGTTCTGGGCATCTTTGAAAAACCTATACAAACTTGTTCCTACATAGTAACTTGCAACTTTGAATGAGAATGAGCTTGCTTACAGCAACGTGCTATATGTTCTGAATGACCGAATTGGGAATCTGTGTCAAATCTTTGTTAGGAATTATGTGATCCTTACTAGCTGGAAGTAAGGGAGATGGGGCATGAAGTTATTTCTAGGAGTTGGACACATACCAAGTTTAGCTCATTTCTGGGCATCTTTGAAATACCTATACAAACTTGTTCCTACATAGTAACTTGCAACTTTGAATGAGAATGTGCTTGCTAACAGCAACGTGCTATATGTTCTGAATGCCCGAATTGGGAATCTGTGTCAAAACCTTGTTAGGAATTATGTGATCCTTACTAGATGGAAGTAAGGGAGATGGGGCATGAAGTTATTTCTAGGAGTTGGACACATACCAAGTTTAGCTCAGTTCTGGGCATCTTTGAAATACCTATACAAACTTGTTCCTACATAGTAACTTGCAACTTTGAATGAGAATGAGCTTGCTTACAGCAACGTGCTATATGTTCTGAATGCCCGAATTCGGAATCTGTGTCAAAACTTTGTTAGGAAATATGTGATCCTTACTAGCTGGAAGTAAGGGAGTTGGGGCATGAAGTTATTTCTAGGAGTTGGACACATACCAAGTTTAGCTCAGTTCTGGGCATCTTTGAAATACCTATACAAACTTGTTCCTACATAGTAACTGCCAACTCTGAATGAGAATGTGCTTGCTTACAGCAACGTGCTATATGTTGTGAATGCCCGAATTGGGAATCTGTGTCAAAACTTTGTTAGGAATTATGTGATCCTTACTAGCTGGAAGTAAGGGAGATGGGGCATGAAGTTATTTCTAGGAGTTGGAGACATACCAAGTTTAGCTCAGTTCTGGGCATCTTTGAAATACCTAAACAAATTTGTTCCTACATAGTAACTTGCAACTTTGAATGAGAATGTGCTTGCTTACAGCAATGTGCTATATGTTCTGAATGCCCCAATTGGGAATCTGTGTCAAATCTTTGTTAGGAATTATGTGATCCTTACTAGCTGGAAGTAAGGGAGATGGGGCATGAAGTTATTTCTAGAAGTTGGAGACCTACAACTTTTAGCTCTGTTCTGGGCATCTTTGAAATACCTATACAAACTTGTTCCAACATAGTAACTTGCAACTTTGAATGAGAATGTGCTTGCTTACAGCAATGTACTATATGTTCTGAATGCCCGAATTGGGAATCTGTGTCAAAACTTTGTTAGGAATTATGTGATCCTTACTAGCTGGAAGTAAGGTAGTTGTTGCATGAAGGTATTTCTAGGAGTTGGACACATACCAAGTTTAGCACAGTTCTGGGCATCTTTGAAATACCTATACAAACTTGTTCCTACATAGTAACTTGCAACTTTGAATGAGAATGTGCTTGCTTATAGCAACGTGCTATATGTTCTGAATGCCCGAATTGGGAATCTGTGTCAAAACTTTGTTAGGAATTATGTGATCCTTACTAGCTGGAAGTAAGGGAGATGGGGCATGAAGTTATTTCTAGGAGTTGGAGACATACCAAGTTTAGCTCAGTTCTGGGCATCTTTGAAATACCTATACAAACTTGTTCCTACATAGTAACTTGCAACTTTGAATGAGAATGTGCTTGCTTACAGCAATGTGCTATATGTTCTGAATGCCCGAATTGGGAATCTGTGTCAAAACTTTGTTAGGAATTATGTGATCCTTACTAGCTGGAAGTAAGGGAGATGGGGCATGAAGATATTTCTAGGAGTTGGACACATACCAAGTTTAGCTCAGTTCTGGGCATCTTTGAAATACCTATACAAACTTGTTCCTACATAGTAACTTGCAACTTTGAATGAGAATGTGCTTGCTTACAGCAACGTGCTATATGTTCTGAATGCCCGACTTGGTAATCTGTGTCAAAACTTTGTTAGGAATTATGTGATCCTTACTAGCTGGAAGTAAGGGAGATGGGGCATGAAGTTATTTCTAGAAGTTGGAGACCTACAACTTTTAGCTCTGTTCTGGGCTTCTTTGAAATACCTATACAAACTTGTTCCTACATAGTAAATTGCAACTTTGAATGAGAATGTGCTTGCTTACAGCAATGTACTATATGTTCTGAATGCCCGAATTGGGAATCTGTGTCAAAACTTTGTTAGGAATTATGTGATCCTTACTAGCTGGAAGTAAGTGAGTTGGGGCATGAAGGTATTTCTAGGAGTTGGACACATAGCAAGTTAACACAGTTCTCGGCATCTTTGAAATACCTATACAAACTTGTTCCTACATAGTAACTTGCAACTTTGAATGAGAATGTGCTTGCTTACAGCAACGTGCTATATGTTCTGAATGCCCGAATTGGGAATCTGTGTCAAAACTTTGTTAGGAATTATGTGATCCTTACTAGCTGGAAGTAAGGGAGATGGGGCATGAAGATATTTCTAGGATTTGGAGACATACCAAGTTTAGCTCAGTTCTGGGCATCTTTGAAATACCTATACACACTTTTTCCTACATAGTAACTTGCATCTTTGAATGAGAATGTGCTTGCTTACAGCAACGTGCTTTATGTTCTGAATGCCGGAATTGGGAATCTGTGTCAAAACTTTGTTAGGAATTATGTGATCCTTACTAGCTGGAAGTAAGTGAGATGGGGCATGAAGTTATTTCTAGGAGTTGGAGACATACCAAGTTTAGCTCAGTTCTGGGCATCTTTGAAATACCTATACAAACTTGTTCCTACATAGTAACTTGCAACTTTGAATGAGAATGTGCTTGCTTAGAGCAACGTGCTATATGTTCTGAATGCCCGAATTGGGAATCTGTCTCAAAATTTGTTAGGAATTATGAGATCCTTACTAGCTGGAAGTAAGGGAGATGGGGCATGAAGTTATTTCTAGGAGTTGGGACATACCAAGTTTAGCTCAGTTCTGGGCATCTTTGAAAAACCTATACAAACTTGTTCCTACATAGTAACTTGCAACTTTGAATGAGAATGAGCTTGCTTACAGCAACGTGCTATATGTTCTGAATGACCGAATTGGGAATCTGTGTCAAATCTTTGTTAGGAATTATGTGATCCTTACTAGCTGGAAGTAAGGGAGATGGGGCATGAAGTTATTTCTAGGAGTTGGACACATACCAAGTTTAGCTCATTTCTGGGCATCTTTGAAATACCTATACAAACTTGTTCCTACATAGTAACTTGCAACTTTGAATGAGAATGTGCTTGCTAACAGCAACGTGCTATATGTTCTGAATGCCCGAATTGGGAATCTGTGTCAAAACCTTGTTAGGAATTATGTGATCCTTACTAGATGGAAGTAAGGGAGATGGGGCATGAAGTTATTTATAGGAGTTGGACACATACCAAGTTTAGCTCAGTTCTGGGCATCTTTGAATTACCTATACAAACTTGTTCCTACATAGTAACTTGCAACTTTGAATGAGAATGAGCTTGCTTACAGCAACGTGCTATATGTTCTGAATGCCCGAATTCGGAATCTGTGTCAAAACTTTGTTAGGAAATATGTGATCCTTACTAGCTGGAAGTAAGGGAGTTGGGGCATGAAGTTATTTCTAGGAGTTGGACACATACCAAGTTTAGCTCAGTTCTGGGCATCTTTGAAATACCTATACAAACTTGTTCCTACATAGTAACTGCCAACTCTGAATGAGAATGTGCTTGCTTACAGCAACGTGCTATATGTTGTGAATGCCCGAATTGGGAATCTGTGTCAAAACTTTGTTAGGAATTATGTGATCCTTACTAGCTGGAAGTAAGGGAGATGGGGCATGAAGTTATTTCTAGGAGTTGGAGACATACCAAGTTTAGCTCAGTTCTGGGCATCTTTGAAATACCTAAACAAATTTGTTCCTACATAGTATCTTGCAACTTTGAATGAGAATGTGCTTGCTTACAGCAATGTGCTATATGTTCTGAATGCCCCAATTGGGAATCTGTGTCAAATCTTTGTTAGGAATTATGTGATCCTTACTAGCTGGAAGTAAGGGAGATGGGGCATGAAGTTATTTCTAGAAGTTGGAGACCTACAACTTTTAGCTCTGTTCTGGGCATCTTTGAAATACCTATACAAACTTGTTCCAACATAGTAACTTGCAACTTTGAATGAGAATGTGCTTGCTTACAGCAATGTACTATATGTTCTGAATGCCCGAATTGGGAATCTGTGTCAAAACTTTGTTAGGAATTATGTGATCCTTACTAGCTGGAAGTAAGGTAGTTGTTGCATGAAGGTATTTCTAGGAGTTGGACACATACCAAGTTTAGCACAGTTCTGGGCATCTTTGAAATACCTATACAAACTTGTTCCTACATAGTAACTTGCAACTTTGAATGAGAATGTGCTTGCTTATAGCAACGTGCTATATGTTCTGAATGCCCGAATTGGGAATCTGTGTCAAAACTTTGTTAGGAATTATGTGATCCTTACTAGCTGGAAGTAAGGGAGATGGGGCATGAAGTTATTTCTAGGAGTTGGAGACATACCAAGTTTAGCTCAGTTCTGGGCATCTTTGAAATACCTATACAAACTTGTTCCTACATAGTAACTTGCAACTTTGAATGAGAATGTGCTTGCTTACAGCAATGTGCTATATGTTCTGAATGCCCGAATTGGGAATCTGTGTCAAAACTTTGTTAGGAATTATGTGATCCTTACTAGCTGGAAGTAAGGGAGATGGGGCATGAAGATATTTCTAGGAGTTGGACACATACCAAGTTTAGCTCAGTTCTGGGCATCTTTGAAATACCTATACAAACTTGTTCCTACATAGTAACTTGCAACTTTGAATGAGAATGTGCTTGCTTACAGCAACGTGCTATATGTTCTGAATGCCCGACTTGGGAATCTGTGTCAAAACTTTGTTAGGAATTATGTGATCCTTACTAGCTGGAAGTAAGGGAGATGGGGCATGAAGTTATTTCTAGAAGTTGGAGACCTACAACTTTTAGCTCTGTTCTGGGCTTCTTTGAAATACCTATACAAACTTGTTCCTACATAGTAAATTGCAACTTTGAATGAGAATGTGCTTGCTTACAGCAATGTACTATATGTTCTGAATGCCCGAATTGGGAATCTGTGTCAAAACTTTGTTAGGAATTATGTGATCCTTACTAGCTGGAAGTAAGTGAGTTGGGGCATGAAGGTATTTCTAGGAGTTGGACACATAGCAAGTTAACACAGTTCTCGGCATCTTTGAAATACCTATACAAACTTGTTCCTACATAGTAACTTGCAACTTTGAATGAGAATGTGCTTGCTTATAGCAACGTGCTATATGTTCTGAATGCCCGAAATGGGAATCTGTGTCAAAACTTTGTTAGGAATTATGTGATCCTTACTAGCTGGAATTAAGGGAGATGGGGCATGAAGTTATTTCTAGGAGTTGGAGACATACCAAGTTTAGCTCAGTTCTGGGCATCTTTGAAATACCTATACAAACTTGTTCCTACATAGTAACTTGCAACTTTGAATGAGAATGTGCTTGCTTACAGCAACGTGCTATATGTTCTGAATGCCCGAATTGGGAATCTGTGTCAAAACTTTGTTAGGAATTATGTGATCCTTACTAGCTGGAAGTAAGGGAGATGGGGCATGAAGTTATTTCTAGGAGTTGGAGACATACCAAGTTTAGCTCAGTTCTGGGCATCTTTGAAATACCTATACAAACTTGTTCCTACATAGTAACTTGCAACTTTGAAAGGGAATGAGCTTGCTTACAGCAACGTGCTATATGTTCTGAATGCCCGAATTGGTAATCTGTGTCAAAACTTTGTTAGGAATTATGTGATCCTTACAAGCTGGAAGTAAGGGAGATGCGGCATGATGTTATTTCTAGAGGTTGGACACATACAACGTTTAGCTCAGTTCTGGGCATCTTTGAAATACCTATACAAACTTGTTACTACATAGTAACTTGCAACTTTGAATGAGAATGTGCTTGCTTACAGCAACGTGCTATATGTTCTGAATGCCCGAATTGGGAATCTGTGTCAAAACTTTGTTAGGAAGTATGTGATCCTTACTAGCTGGAAGTAAGCGAGATGGGGCATGAAGTTATTTCTAGGAGTTGGAGACATACAACGTTTAGCCCAGTTCTGGGCATCTTTGAAATACCTATACAAACTTGTTCCTACATAGTAACTTGCAACTTTGAATGAGAATGTGCTTGCTTACAGCAACGTGCTATATGTTCTGAATGCCCGAATTGGGAATCTGTGTCAAAACTTTGTTAGGAATTATGTGATCCTTACTAGCTGCAAGTAAGGGAGATTGGGCAAGAAGTTATTTCTAGGAGTTGGACACATACCAAGTTTAGCTCAGTTCTGGGCATCTTTGAAATACCTATACAAACTTGTTCCTACATAGTAACTTGCAACTTTGAATGAGAATGAACTTGCTTACAGCAACGTGCTATATGTTCTGAATGCCCGAATTGGGAATCTGTGTCAAAACTTTGTTAGGAATTATGTGATCCTTACTAGCTGGAATTAAGGGAGATGGGGCATGAAGTTATTTCTAGGAGTTGGACACATACCAAGTTTAGCTCAGTTCTGGGCATCTTTGAAATACCAATACAAACTTGTTCCTACATAGTAACTTGCAACTTTGAATGAGAATGTGCTTGCTTACAGCAACGTGCTATATGTTGTGAATGCCCGAATTGGGAATCTGTGTCAAAACTTTGTTAGGAATTATGTGATCCTTACTAGCTGGAAGTAAGGCAGTTGGGGCATGAAGTTATTTCTAGGAGTTGGACACATACCAAGTTTAGCTCAGTTCTGGGCATCTTTGAAATACCTATACAAACTTGTTCCTACATAGTAACTTGCAACTTTGAATGAGAATGAGCTTGCTTACAGCAACGTGCTATATGTTCTGAATGCCCGAATTGGGAATCTGTGTCAAAACTTTGTTAGGAAATATGTGATCCTTACTAGCTAGAATTAAGGGAGTTGGGGCATGAAGTTATTTCTAGGAGTTGGACACATACCAAGTTTAGCTCAGTTCTGGGCATGTTTGAAATACCTATACAAACTTGGTCCTACATAGTAACTGCCAACTCTGAATGAGAATGTGCTTGCTTACAGCAATGTGCTATATGTTGTGAATGCCCGAATTGGGAATCTGTGTCAAAACTTTGTTAGGAATTATGTGATCCTTACTAGCTGGAAGTAAGGGAGATGGGGCATGAAGTTATTTCTAGAAGTTGGAGACCTACAACTTTTAGCTCTGTTCTGGGCATCTTTGAAATACCTATACAAACTTGTTCCTACATAGTAACTTGCAACTTTGAATGAGAATGTGCTTGCTTACAGCAATGTACTATATGTTCTGAATGCCCGAATTGGGAATCTGTGTCAAAACTTTGTTAGGAATTATGTGATCCTTACTAGCTGGAAGTAAGGTAGTTGGGGCATGAAGGTATTTCTAGGAGTTGGACACATACCAAGTTTAGCACAGTTCTGGGCATCTTTGAAATACCTATACAAACTTGTTCCTACATAGTAACTTGCAACTTTGAATGAGAATGTGCTTGCTTATAGCAACGTGCTATATGTTCTGAATGCCCGAATTTGGAATCTGTGTCAAAACTTTGTTAGGAATTATGTGATCCTTACTAGCTGGAAGTAAGGGAGATGGGGCATGAAGTTATTTCTAGGAGTTGGAGACATACCAAGTTTAGCTCAGTTCTGGGCATCTTTGAAATACCTATACAAACTTGTTCCTACATAGTAACTTGCAACTTTGAATGAGAATGTGCTTGCTTACAGCAATGTGCTATATGTTCTGAATGCCCGAATTGGGAATCTGTGTCAAAACTTTGTTAGGAATTATGTGATCCTTACTAGCTGGAAGTAAGGGAGATGGGGCATCAAGATATTTCTAGGAGTTGGACACATACCAAGTTTAGCTCAGTTCTGGGCATCTTTGAAATACCTATACAAACTTGTTCCTACATAGTAACTTGCAACTTTGAATGAGAATGTGCTTGCTTACAGCAACGTGCTATATGTTCTGAATGCCCGACTTGGGAATCTGTGTCAAATCTTTGTTAGGAATTATGTGATCCTTACTAGCTGGAAGTAAGGGAGATGGGGCATGAAGTTATTTCTAGAAGTTGGAGACCTACAACTTTTAGCTCTGTTCTGGGCTTCTTTGAAATACCTATACAAACTTGTTCCTACATAGTAAATTGCAACTTTGAATGAGAATGTGCTTGCTTACAGCAATGTACTATATGTTCTGAATGCCCGAATTGGGAATCTGTGTCAAAACTTTGTTAGGAATTATGTGATCCTTACTAGCTGGAATTAAGGGAGATGGGGCATGAAGTTACTTCTAGGAGTTGGACACATACCAAGTTTAGCTCAGTTCTGAGCATCTTTGAAATACCTATACAAACTTGTTTCTACATAGTAACTTGCAACTTAGAATGAGAATGTGCTTGCTTACAGCAACGTGGTAAATGTTGTGAATGCCCGATTGGGAATCTGTGTCAAAACTTTGTTAGGAAGTATGTGATCCTTACTAGCTGGAAATAAGCGAGATGGCGCTTGAAGTTATTTCTAGGAGTTGGACACATACCAAGTTTAGCTCAGTTCTGGGCATCTTTGAAATACCTATACAAACTTGTTCCTACATAGTAACTTGCAACTTTGAATGAGAATGAGCTTGCTTACAGCAACGTGCTATATGTTCTGAATGCCCGAATTGGGAATCTGTGTCAAAACTTTGTTAGGAATTATGTGATCCTTACTAGCTGGAAGTAAGGGAGATGGGGCATGAAGATATTTCTAGGATTTGGAGACATGCCAAGTTTAGCTCAGTTCTGGGCATCTTTGAAATACCTATACACACTTTTTCCTACATAGTAACTTGCATCTTTGAATGAGAATGTGCTTGCTTACAGCAACGTGCTTTATGTTCTGAATGCCCGAATTGGGAATCTGTGTCAAAACTTTGTTAGGAATTATGTGATCCTTACTAGCTGGAAGTTAGTGAGATGGGGCATGAAGTTATTTCTAGGAGTTGGAGACATACCAAGTTTAGCTCAGTTCTGGGCATCTTTGAAATACCTATACAAACTTGTTCCTACATAGTAACTTGCAACTTTGAATGAGAATGTGCTTGCTTAGAGCAACGTTCTATATGTTCTGAATGCCCGAATTGGGAATCTGTCTCAAAATTTGTTAGGAATTATGTGATCCTTACTAGCTGGAAGTAAGGGAGATGGGGCATGAAGTTATTTCTAGGAGTTGGGACATACCAAGTTTAGCTCAGTTCTGGGCATCTTTGAAAAACCTATACAAACTTGTTCCTACATAGTAACTTGCAACTTTGAATGAGAATGAGCTTGCTTACAGCAACGTGCTATATGTTCTGAATGACCGAATTGGGAATCTGTGTCAAATCTTTGTTAGGAATTATGTGATCCTTACTAGCTGGAAGTAAGGGAGATGGGGCATGAAGTTATTTCTAGGAGTTGGACACATACCAAGTTTAGCTCATTTCTGGGCATCTTTGAAATACCTATACAAACTTGTTCCTACATAGTAACTTGCAACTTTGAATGAGAATGTGCTTGCTTACAGCAACGTGCTATATGTTCTGAATGCACGAATTGGGAATCTGTGTCAAAACCTTGTTAGGAATTATGTGATCCTTACTAGATGGAAGTAAGGGAGATGGGGCATGAAGTTATTTCTAGGAGTTGGACACATACCAAGTTTAGCTCAGTTCTGGGCATCTTTGAAATACCTATACAAACTTGTTACTACATAGTAACTTGCAACTTTGAATGAGAATGAGCTTGCTTACAGCAACGTGCTATATGTTCTGAATGCCCGAATTGGTAATCTGTGTCAAAACTTTGTTAGGAAATATGTGATCCTTACTAGCTGGAAGTAAGGGAGTTGGGGCATGAAGTTATTTCTAGGAGTTGGACACATACCAAGTTTAGCTCAGTTCTGGGCATCTTTGAAATACCTATACAAACTTGTTCCTACATAGTAACTGCCAACTCTGAATGAGAATGTGCTTGCTTACAGCAACGTGCTATATGTTGTGAATGCCCGAATTGGGAATCTGTGTCAAAACTTTGTTAGGAATTATGTGATCCTTACTAGCTGGAAGTAAGGGAGATGGGGCATGAAGTTATTTCTAGGAGTTGGAGACATACCAAGTTTAGCTCAGTTCTGTGCATCTTTGAAATACCTATACAAATTTGTTCCTACATAGTAACTTGCAACTTTGAATGAGAATGTGCTTGCTTACAGCAATGTGCTATATGTTCTGAATGCCCGAATTGGGAATCTGTGTCAAATCTTTGTTAGGAATTATGTGATCCTTACTAGCTGGAAGTAAGGGAGATGGGGCATGAAGTTATTTCTAGAAGTTGGAGACCTACAACTTTTAGCTCTGTTCTGGGCATCTTTGAAATACCTATACAAACTTGTTCCTACATAGTAACTTGCAACTTTGAATGAGAATGTGCTTGCTTACAGCAATGTACTATATGTTCTGAATGCCCGAATTGGGAATCTGTGTCAAAACTTTGTTAGGAATTATGTGATCCTTACTAGCTGGAAGTAAGGTAGTTGTTGCATGAAGGTATTTCTAGGAGTTGGACACATACCAAGTTTAGCACAGTTCTGGGCATCTTTGAAATACCTATACAAACTTGTTCCTACATAGTAACTTGCAACTTTGAATGAGAATGTGCTTGCTTATACCAACGTGCTATATGTTCTGAATGCCCGAATTGGGAATCTGTGTCAAAACTTTGTTAGGAATTATGTGATCCTTACTAGCTGGAAGTAAGGGAGATGGGGCATGAAGATATTTCTAGGAGTTGGAGACATACCAAGTTTAGCTCAGTTCTGGGCATCTTTGAAATACCTATACAAACTTGTTCCTACATGGTAACTTGCAACTTTGAATGAGAATGTGCTTGCTTACAGCAATGTGCTATATGTTCTGAATGCCCGAATTGGGAATCTGTGTCAAAACTTTGTTAGGAATTATGTGATCCTTACTAGCTGGAAGTAAGGGAGATGGGGCATGAAGATATTTCTAGGAGTTGGACACATACCAAGTTTAGCTCAGTTCTGGGCATCTTTGAAATACCTATACAAACTTGTTCCTACATAGTAACTTGCAACTTTGAATGAGAATGTGCTTGCTTACAGCAACGTGCTATATGTTCTGAATGCCCGACTTGGGAATCTGTGTCAAAACTTTGTTAGGAATTATGTGATCCTTACTAGCTGGAAGTAAGGGAGATGGGGCATGAAGTTATTTCTAGGAGTTGGAGACCTACAACTTTTAGCTCAGTTCTGAGCATCTTTGAAATACCTATACAAACTTGTTTCTACATAGTAACTTGCAACTTAGAATGAGAATGTGCTTGCTTACAGCAACGTGGTATATGTTGTGAATGCCCTATTGGGAATATGTGTCAAAACTTTGTTAGGAAGTATGTGATCCTTACTAGCTGGAAATAAGCGAGATGGCGCTTGAAGTTATTTCTAGGAGTTGGACACATACCAAGTTTAGCTCAGTTCTGGGCATCTTTGAAAAACCTATACAAACTTGTTCCAACATAGTAACTTGCAACTTTGAATGAGAATGAGCTTGCTTACAGCAACGTGCTATATGTTCTGAATGCCCGAATTGGGAATCTGTGTCAAATCTTTGTTAGGAATTATGTGATCCTTACTAGCTGGAAGTAAGGGAGATGGGGCATGAAGTTATTTCTAGGAGTTGGACACATACCAAGTTTAGCTCAGTTCTGGGCATCTTTGAAATACCTATACAAACTTGTTCCTACATAGTAACTTGCAACTTTGAATGAGAATGAGCTTGCTTACAGCAACGTGCTATATGTTCTGAATGCCCGAATTGGGAATCTGTGTCAAATCTTTGTTAGGAAATATGTGATCCTTACTAGCTAGAATTAAGGGAGTTGGGGCATGAAGTTATTTCTAGGAGTTGGACACATACCAAGTTTAGCTCAGTTCTGGGCATCTTTGAAATACCTATACAAACTTGTTCCTACATAGTAACTGCCAACTCTGAATGAGAATGTGCTTGCTTACAGCAACGTGCTATATGTTCTGAATGCCCGAATTGGGAATCTGTGTCAAAACTTTGTTAGGAATTATGTGATCCTTACTAGCTGGAAGTAAGGGAGATGGGGCATGAAGTTATTTCTAGGAGTTGGAGACATACCAAGTTTAGCTCAGTTCTGGGCATCTTTGAAATACCTATACAAACTTGTTCCTACATAGTAACTTGCAACTTTGAATGGGAATGAGCTTGCTTACAGCAACGTGCTATATGTTCTGAATGCCCGAATTGGTAATCTGTGTCAAAACTTTGTTAGGAATTATGTGATCCTTACAAGCTGGAAGTAAGGGAGATGCGGCATGATGTTATTTCTAGAGGTTGGACACATACAAAGTTTAGCTCAGTTCTGGGCATCTTTGAAATACCTATACAAACTTGTTCCTACATAGTAACTTGCAACTTTGAATGAGAATGTGCTTGCTTACAGCAACGTGCTATATGTTCTGAATGCCCGAATTGGGAATCTGTGTCAAAACTTTGTTAGGAATTATGTGATCCTTACTAGCTGGAAGTAAGCGAGATGGGGCATGAAGTTATTTCTAGGAGTTGGAGACATACAACGTTTAGCCCAGTTGTGGGCATCTTTGAAATACCTATACAAACTTGTTCCTACATAGTAACTTGCAACTTTGAATGAGAATGTGCTTGCTTACAGCAACGTGCTATATGTTCTGAATGCCCGAATTGGGAATCTGTGTCAAAACTTTGTTAGGAATTATGTGATCCTTACTAGCTGCAAGTAAGGGAGATTGGGCAAGAAGTTATTTCTAGGAGTTGGACACATACCAAGTTTAGCTCAGTTCTGGGCATCTTTGAAATACCTATACAAACTTGTTCCTACATAGTAACTTGCAACTTTGAATGAGAATGAACTTGCTTACAGCAACGTGCTATATGTTCTGAATGCCCGAATTGGGAATCTGTGTCAAAACTTTGTTAGGAATTATGTGATCCTTACTAGCTGGAATTAAGGGAGATGGGGCATGAAGTTATTTCTAGGAGTTGGACACATACCAAGTTTAGCTCAGTTCTGGGCATCTTTGAAATACCAATACAAACTTGTTCCTACATAGTAACTTGCAACTTTGAATGAGAATGTGCTTGCTTACAGCAACGTGCTATATGTTGTGAATGCCCGAATTGGGAATCTGTGTCAAAACTTTGTTAGGAATTATGTGATCCTTACTAGCTGGAAGTAAGGGAGTTGGGGCATGAAGTTATTTCTAGGAGTTGGACACATACCAAGTTTAGCTCAGTTCTGGGCATCTTTGAAATACCTATACAAACTTGTTCCTACATAGTAACTTGCAACTTTGAATGAGAATGTGCTTGCTTACAGCAATGTGCTATATGTTCTGAATGCCCGAATTGGGAATCTGTGTCAAAATTTTGTTAGGAATTATGTGATCCTTACTAGCTGGAAGTAATGGAGATGTGGCAGGAAGTTATTTCTAGGAGTTGGACACATACCAATTTTAGCTCAGTTGTGGGCATCTTTGAAATACCTATACAAACTTGTTCCTACATAGTAACTTGCAACTTTGAATGAGAATGTGCTTGCTTGCAGCAACGTGCTATATGTTCTGAATGCCCGAATTGGGAATCTGTGTCAAAACTTTGTTAGGAATTATGTGATCCTTACTAGCTGGAAGTAAGGGAGATGGGGCATGAAGTTATTTCTAGGAGTTGGAGACCTACAACTTTTAGCTCAGTTCTGAGCATCTTTGAAATACCTATACAAACTTGTTTCTACATAGTAACTTGCAACTTTGAATGAGAATGTGCTTGCTTACAGCAACGTGGTATATGTTGTGAATGCCCGATTGGGAATCTGTGTCAAAACTTTGTTAGGAAGTATGTGATCCTTACTAGCTGGAAATAAGCGAGATGGCGCTTGAAGTTATTTCTAGGAGTTGGACACAGACCAAGTTTAGCTCAGTTCTGGGCATCTTTGAAATACCTATACAAACTTGTTCCTACATAGTAACTTGCAACTTTGAATGAGAATGAGCTTGCTTACAGCAACGTGCTATATGTTCTGAATGCCCGAATTGGGAATCTGTGTCAAAACTTTGTTAGGAATTATGTGATCCTTACTAGCTGGAAGTAAGGGAGATGGGGCATGAAGATATTTCTAGGATTTGGAGACATACCAAGTTTAGCTCAGTTCTGGGCATCTTTGAAATACCTATACACACTTTTTCCTACATAGTAACTTGCATCTTTGAATGAGAATGTGCTTGCTTACAGCAACGTGCTTTATGTTCTGAATGCCCGAATTGGGAATCTGTGTCAAAACTTTGTTAGGAATTATGTGATCCTTACTAGCTGGAAATAAGTGAGATGGGGCATGAAGTTATTTCTAGGAGTTGGACACATACCAAGTTTAGCTCAGTTCTGGGCATCTTTGAAATACCTATACAAACTTGTTCCTACATAGTAACTTGCAACTTTGAATGAGAATGTGCTTGCTTAGAGCAACGTGCTAAATGTTCTGAATGCCCGAATTGGGAATCTGTGTCAAAATTTGTTAGGAATTATGTGATCCTTACTAGCTGGAAGTAAGGGAGATGGGGCATGAAGTTATTTCTAGGAGTTGGGACATACCAAGTTTAGCTCAGTTCTGGGCATCTTTGAAAAACCTATACAAACTTGTTCCTACATAGTAACTTGCAACTTTGAATGAGAATGAGCTTGCTTACAGCAACGTGCTATATGTTCTGAATGCCCGAATTGGGAATCTGTGTCTAATCTTTGTTAGGAATTATGTGATCCTTACTAGCTGGAAGTAAGGGAGATGGGGCATGAAGTTATTTCTAGGAGTTGTACACATACCAAGTTTAGCTCAGTTCTGGGCATCTTTGAAATACCTATACAAACTTGTTCCTACATAGTAACTTGCAACTTTGAATGAGAATGAGCTTGCTTACAGCAACGTCCTATATGTTCTGAATGCCCGAATTGGGAATCTGTGTCAAAACTTTGTTAGGAAATATGTGATCCTTACTAGCTAGAATTAAGGGAGTTGGGGCATGAAGTTATTTCTAGGAGTTGGACACATACCAAGTTTAGCTCAGTTCTGGGCATCTTTGAAATACCTATACAAACTTGGTCCTACATAGTAACTGCCAACTCTGAATGAGAATGTGCTTGCTTACAGCAACGTGCTATATGTTGTGAATGCCCGAATTGGGAATCTGTGTCAAAACTTTGTTAGGAATTATGTGATCCTTACTAGCTGGAAGTAAGGGAGATGGGGCATGAAGTTATTTCTAGGAGTTGGACACATACCAAGTTTAGCTCAGTTCTGGGCATCTTTGAAATACCTATACAAATTTGTTCCTACATAGTAACTTGCAACTTTGAATGAGAATGTGCTTGCTTACAGCAATGTGCTGTATGTTCTGAATGCCCGAATTGGGAATCTGTGTCAAAACTTTGTTAGGAATTATGTGATCCTTACTAGCTGGAAGTAAGGGAGATGGGGCATGAAGTTATTTCTAGAAGTTGGAGACCTACAACTTTTAGCTCTGTTCTGGGCATCTTTGAAATACCTATACAAACTTGTTCCTACATAGTAACTTGCAACTTTGAATGAGAATGTGCTTGCTTACAGCAATGTACTATATGTTCTGAATGCCCGAATTGGGAATCTGTGTCAAAACTTTGTTAGGAATTATGTGATCCTTACTAGCTGGAAGTAAGGTAGTTGGGGCATGAAGGTATTTCTAGGAGTTGGACACATACCAAGTTTAGCACAGTTCTGGGCATCTTTGAAATACCTATACAAACTTGTTCCTACATAGTAAATTGCAACTTTGAATGAGAATGTGCTTGCTTATAGCAACGTGCTATATGTTCTGAATGCCCGAATTGGGAATCTGTGTCAAAACTTTGTTAGGAATTATGTGATCCTTACTAGCTGGAAGTAAGGGAGATGGGGCATGAAGTTATTTCTAGGAGTTGGAGACATACCAAGTTTAGCTCAGTTCTGGGCATCTTTGAAATACCTATACAAACTTGTTCCTACATAGTAACTTGCAACTTTGAATGAGAATGTGCTTGCTTACAGCAATGTGCTATATGTTCTGAATGCCCGAATTGGGAATCTGTGTCAAAACGTTGTTAGGAATTATGTGATCCTTACTAGCTGGAAGTAAGGGAGATGGGGCATGAAGATATTTCTAGGAGTTGGACACATACCAAGTTTAGCTCAGTTCTGGGCATCTTTGAAATACTTATACAAACTTGTTCCTACATAGTAACTTGCAACTTTGAATGAGAATGTGCTTGCTTACAGCAACGTGCTATATGTTCTGAATGCCCGAATTGGGAATCTGTGTCAAAACTTTGTTAGGAATTATGTGATCCTTACTAGCTGGAAGTAAGGGAGATGGGGCATGAAGTTATTTCTAGGAGTTGGATACATACCAAGTTTAGCTCAGTTCTGGGCATCTTTGAAATACCTATACAAACTTGTTCCTACATAGGAACTTGCAACTTTGAATGGGAATGAGCTTGCTTACAGCAACGTGCTATATGTTCTGAATTCCCGAATTGGTAATCTGTGTCAAAAATTGTTAGGAATTATGTGATCCTTACTAGCTGGAAGTAAGGGAGATGCGGCATGATGTTATTTCTAGAGGTTGGACACATACAACGTTTAGCTCAGTTCTGGGCATCTTTGAAATACCTATACAAACTTGTTCCTACATAGTAACTTGCAACTTTGAATGAGAATGTGCTTGCTTACAGCAACGTGCTATATGTTCTGAATGCCCGAATTGGGAATCTGTGTCAAAACTTTGTTAGGAAGTATGTGATCCTTACTAGCTGGAAGTAAGCGAGATGGGGCATGATGTTATTTCTAGGAGTTGGAGACATACAACGTTTAGCCCAGTTGTGGGCATCTTTGAAATACCTATACAAACTTGGTCCTACATAGTAACTTGCAACTTTGAATGAGAATGTGCTTGCTTACAGCAAGGTGCTATATGTTCTGAATGCCCGAATTGGGAATCTGTGTCAAAACTTTGTTAGGAATTATGTGATCCTTACTAGCTGGAAGTAAGGGAGATTGGGCAAGAAGTTATTTCTAGGAGTTGGACACATACCAAGTTTAGCTCAGTTCTGGGCATCTTTGAAATTCCTATACAAACTTGTTCCTACATAGTAACTTGCAACTTTGAACGAGAATGTGCTTGCTTACAGCAACGTGCTATATGTTCTGAATGCCCGAATTGGGAATCTGTGTCAAAACTTTGTTAGGAATTATGTGATCCTTACAAGTTGGAAGAAAGGGAGATGAGGCATGAACATATTTCTAGGAGTTGGACAGATACCAAGTTTAGCACAGTTCTGGGCATCTTTGAAATACCTATACAAACTTGTTCCTACATAGTAACTTGCAACTTTGAATGAGAATGTGCTTGCTTACAGCAACGTGCTATATGTTCTGAATGCCCGAATTGGGAATCTGTGTCAAAACTTTGTTAGGAATTATGTGATCCTTACTAGCTGGAAGTAAGGGAGATGGGGCATGAAGTTATTTCTAGGAGTTGGAGACCTACAAATTTTAGCTCTGTTCTGGGCATCTTTGAAATACCTATACAAACTTGTTCCTACATAGTAACTTGCAACTTTGAATGAGAATATGCTTGCTTACAGCAATGTACTATATGTTCTGAATGCCCGAATTGGGAATCTGTGTCAAAACTTTGTTAGGAATTATGTGATCCTTACTAGCTGGAAGTAAGTGAGTAGGGGCATGAAGGTATTTCTAGGAGTTGGACACATACCAAGTTTAGCACAGTTCTGGGCATCTTTGAAATCCCTATACAAACTTGTTCCTACATAGTAACTTGCAACTTTGAATGAGAATGTGCTTGCTTACAGCAACGTGCTATATGTTCTGAATGCCCGAATTGGGAATCTGTGTCAAAACTTTGTTAGGAATTATGTGATTCTTACTAGCTGGAAGTAAGGGAGATGGGGCATGAAGATATTTCTAGGAGTTGGAGACATACCAAGTTTAGCTCAGTTCTGGGCATCTTTGAAATACCTATACAAACTTGTTCCTACATAGTAACTTGCAACTTTGAATGAGAATGTGCTTGCTTACAGCAACGTGCTATATGTTTTGAATGCCCGAATTGGGAATCTGTGTCAAAACTTTGTTAGGAATTATTTGATCCTTACTAGCTGGAAGTAAGGGAGATGGGGCATGAAGTTATTTCTAGGAGTTGGAGACATACCAAGTTTAGCTCAGTTCTGGGCATCTTTGAAATACCTATACAAACTTGTTCCTACATAGTAACTTGCAACTTTGAATGGGAATGTTCTTGCTTACAGCAACGTGCTATATGTTCTGAATGCCCGAATTGGGAATCTGTGTCAAAACTTTGTTAGGAATTATGTGATCCTTACTAGCTGGAAGTAAGGGAGATGGGGCATGAAGTTATTTCTAGGAGTTGGAGACATACCAAATTTAGCTCAGTTCTGGGCATCTTTGAAATACCTATACAAACTTGTTCCTACATAGTAACTTGCAACTTTGAATGAGAATGTGCTTGCTTACAGCAACGTGCTATATGTTGTGAATGCCCGAATTGGGAATCTGTGTCAAAACCTTGTTAGTAATTATGTGATCCTTACTAGCTGGAAGTAAGTGAGATGGGGCATGAAGTTACTTCTAGGATTTGGACACATACCAAGTTTAGCTCAGTTCTGGGCATCTTTGAAATACCTATACAAACTTGTTCCTACATAGTAACTTGCAACTTTGAATGAGAATGTGCTTGCTTAGAGCAACGTGATATATGTTCTGAATGCCCGAATTGGGAATCTGTGTCAAAATTGGTTAGGAATTATGTGATCCTTACTAGCTGGAATTAAGGGAGTTGGGGCATGAAGGTATTTCTAGGAGTTGGACACATACCAATTTTAGCACAGTTCTGGGCATCTTTGAAATACCAATACAAACTTGTTCCTACATAGTAACTTGCAACTTTGAATGAGAATGTGCTTGCTTTCAGCAACGTGCTATATGTTCTGAATGCCCGAATTGGGAATCTGTGTCAAAACTTTGTTAGGATTTATGTGATCCTTACAAGCTGGAAGTAATTGAGATGGGGCATGAAGTTACTTCTAGGAGTTGGACACATACCAAGTTTAGCTCAGTTCTGAGCATCATTGAAATACCTATACAAACTTGTTTCTACATAGTAACTTGCAACTTTGAATGAGAATGTGCTTGCTTACAGCAACGTGGTATATGTTGTGAATGACCGAATTGGGAATCTGTGTCAAAACTTTGTTAGGAAGTATGTGATCCTTACTAGCTGGAAGAAAGCGAGATGGGGCATGAAGTTATTTCTAGGAGTTGGACACATACCAAGTTTAGCTCAGTTCTGGGCATCTTTGAAATACCTATACAAACTTGTTCCTACATAGTAAATGCCAACTTTGAATGAGAATGTGCTTGCTTACAGCAACGTGCTATATGTTCTGAATGCCCGAATTGGGAATCTGTGTCAAAACTTTGTTAGGAATTATGTGATCCTTACTAGTTGGAAGTAAGGGAGATGGGGCATGAAGATATTTCTAGGAGTTGGACACATACCAAGTTTAGCACAGTTCTGGGCATCTTTGAAATACCTATACAAACTTGTTCCTACATAGTAACTTGCAACTTTGAATGAGAATGTGCTTGCTTACAGCAACGTGCTATATGTTCTGAATGCCCGAATTTGGAATCTGTGTCAAAACTTTGTTAGGAATTATGTGATCCTTACTAGCTGGAAGTAAGGGAGATGGGGCATGAAGTTATTTCTAGGAGTTGGAGACCTACAACTTTTAGCTCTGTTCTGGGCATCTTTGAAATACCTATACAAACTTGTTCCTACATAGTAACTTGCAACTTTGAATGAGAATGTGCTTGCTTACAGCAATGTACTATATGTTCTGAATGCCCGAATTGGGAATCTGTGTCAAAACTTTGTTAGGAATTATGTGATCCTTACTAGCTGGAAGTAAGTGAGTTGGGGCATTAAGATATTTCTAGGAGTTGGACACATACCAAGTTTAGCACAGTTCTGGGCATCTTTGAAATACCTATACAAACTTGTTCCTACATAGTAACTTGCAACTTTGAATGAGAATGAGCTTGCTTACAGCAACGTGCTATATGTTCTGAATGCCCGAATTGGGAATCTGTGTCAAAACTTTGTTAGGAATTATGTGATCCTTACGAGCTGGAAGTAAGGGAGATGGGGCATGAAGTTATTTCTAGGAGTTGGACACATACCAAGTTTAGCTCAGTTCTGGGCATCTTTGATATACCTATACAAACTTGTTCCTACATAGTAACTTGCAACTTTGAATGAGAATGTGCTTGCTTACAACAACGTGCTATATGTTCTGAATGCCCGAATTGGGAATCTGTGTCAAAACCTTGTTAGGAATTATGTGATCCTTACTAGATGGAAGTAAGGGAGATGGGGCATGAAGTTATATCTAGGAGTTGGACACATACAATGTTTAGCTCAGTTCTGGGCATCTTTGAAATACCTATACAAACTTGTTCCTACATAGTAACTTGCAACTTTGAATGAGAATGAGCTTGCTTACAGCAACGTGCTATATGTTCTGAATGCCCGAATTGGGAATCTGTGTCAAAACTTTGTTAGGAAATATGTGATCCTTACTAGCTGGAAGTAAGGGAGTTGGGGCATGAAGTTATTTCTAGGAGTTGGACACATACCAATTTTAGCTCAGTTCTGGGCATCTTTGAAATACCTATACAAACTTGTTCCTACATAGTAAATGCCAACTTTGAATGAGAATGTGCTTGCTTACAGCAACGTGCTATATGTTGTGAATTCCCGAATTGGGAATCTGTGTCAAAACTTTGTTAGGAATTATGTGATCCTTACTAGCTGGAAGTAAGGGAGTTGGGGCATGAAGTTATTTCTAGGAGTTGGAGACATACCAAGTTTAGCTCAGTTCTGGGCATCTTTGAAATACCTATACAAACTTGTTCCTACATAGTAACTTGCAACTTTGAATGAGAATGTGCTTGCTTACAGCAACGTGCTATATGTTCTGAATGCCCGAATTGGGAATCTGTGTCAAAACTTTGTTAGGAATTATGTGATCCTTACTAGTTGGAAGTAAGGAAGATGGGGCATGAAGATATTTCTAGGAGTTGGACACATACCAAGTTTAGCACAGTTCTGGGCATCTTTGAAATACCTATACAAACTTGTTCCTACATAGTAACTTGCAACTTTGAATGAGAATGTGCTTGCTTACAGCAACGTGCTATATGTTCTGAATGCCCGAATTGGGAATCTGTGTCAAAACTTTGTTAGGAATTATGTGATCCTTACTAGCTGGAAGTAAGGGAGATGGGGCATGAAGTTATTTCTAGGAGTTGGAGACATACCAAGTTTAGCTCAGTTCTGGGCATCTTTGAAATAACTATACAAACTTCTTCCTACATAGTAACTTGCAACTTTGAATGAGAATGTGCTTGCTTACAGCAACGTGCTATATGTTCTGAATGCCCGAATTGGGAATCTGTGTCAAAACTTTGTTAGGAATTATGTGATCCTTACTAGCTGGAAGTAAGGGAGATGGGGCATGAAGTTATTTCTAGGAGTTGGAGACATACCAAGTTTAGCTCAGTTCTGGGCATCTTTGAAATACCTATACAAACTTGTTCCTACATAGTAACTGGCAACTTTGAATGGGAATGTGCTTGCTTACAGCAACGTGCTATATGTTCTGAATG
Organism: Diceros bicornis minor; assembly: GCF_020826845.1. Classification (NCBI taxonomy): domain Eukaryota; kingdom Metazoa; phylum Chordata; class Mammalia; order Perissodactyla; family Rhinocerotidae; genus Diceros; species Diceros bicornis. The sequence continues at coordinate 61,270,547 of NC_080758.1, forward strand.
CCCGAATTGGGAATCTGTGTCAAAACATTGTTAGGAATTATGTGATCCTTACTAGCTGGAAGTAAGGGAGATGGGGCATGAAGTTACTTCTAGGAGTTGGAGACATATCAAGTTTAGCTCAGTTCTGGGCATCTTTGAAATACCTATACAAACTGGTTCCTACATAGTAACTTGCAACTTTGAATGAGAATGTGCTTGCTTACAGCAACGTGCTATATGTTCTGAATGCCCGAATTGGGAATCTGTGTCAAAACCTTGTTAGGAATTATGTGATCCTTACTAGATGGAAGTAAGGGAGATGGGGCATGAAGTTATTTCTAGGAGTTGGACACATACAATGTTTAGCTCAGTTCTGGGCATCTTTGAAATACCTATACAAACTTGTTCCTACATAGTAACTTGCAACTTTGAATGAGAATGAGCTTGCTTACAGCAACGTGCTATATGTTCTGAATGCCCGAATTGGAAATCTGTGTCAAAACTTTGTTAGGAAATATGTGATCCTTACTAGCTGGAAGTAAGGGAGTTGGGGCATGAAGTTATTTCTAGGAGTTGGACACATACCAAGTTTAGCTCAGTTCTGGCCATCTTTGAAATACCTATACAAACTTGTTCCTACATAGTAAATGCCAAATTTGAAAGAGAATGTGCTTGCTTACAGCAACGTGCTATATGTTGTGAATGCCCGAATTGGGAATCTGTGTCAAAAGTTTGTTAGGAATTATGTGATCCTTACTAGCTGGAAGTAAGGGAGTTGGGGCATGAAGTTTTTTCTAGAAGTTGGAGACATACTAAGTTTAGCTCAGTTCTGGGCATCTTTGAAATACCTATACAAACTTGTTCCTACATAGTAACTTGCAACTTTGAATGAGAATGTGCTTGCTTACAGCAACGTGCTATATGTTCTGAATGCCCGAATTGGGAATCTGTGTCAAAACTTTGTTAGGAATTATGTGATCCTTACTAGCTGGAAGAAAGTGAGATGGGGCATGAAGATATTTCTAGGAGTTGGACACATACCAATTTAGCTCAGTTCTGGGCATCTTTGAAATACCTATACAAACTTGTTCCTACATAATAACTTGCAACTTTGAATGAGAATGTGCTTGCTTACAGCAACGTGCTATATGTTCTGAAGCCCGAATTGGGAATCTGTGTCAAAACTTTGTTAGGAATTATGTGATCCTTACTAGCTGGAAGTAAGTGAGTTGGGGCATGAAGGTATTTCTAGGAGTTGGACACATACCAAGTTTAGCACAGTTCTGGGCATCTTTGAAATACCTATACAAACTTGTTCCTACATAGTAACTTGCAACTTTGAATGAGAATGAGCTTGCTTACAGCAACGTGCTATATGTTCTGAATGCCCGAATTGGGAAACTGTGTCACAACTTTGTTAGGAATTATGTGATCCTTACTAGCTGGAAGTAAGGGAGATGGGGCATGAAGTTATTTCTAGGAGTTGGACACATTCCAAGTTTAGCTCAGTTCTGGGCATCCTTGAAATACCTATACAAACTTGTTCCTACATAGTAACTTGCAACTTTGAATGAGAATGTGCTTGCTTCCAGCAACGTGCTATATGTTCTGAATGCCCGAATTGGGAATCTGTGTCAAAACTTTGTTAGGAATTATGTGATCCTTACTAGCTGGAAGTAAGGGAGATGGGGCATGAAGTTATTTCTAGGAGTCGGACACATACCAAGTTTAGCTCAGTTCTGGGCATCTTTGAAATACCTATACAAACTTGTTCCTACATAGTAACTTGCAACTTTGAATGAGAATGTGCTTGCTTAGAGCAACGTGCTATATGTTCTGAATGCCCGAATTGGGAATCTGTGTCAAAATTTGTTAGGAATTACGTGATCCTTACTAGCTGGAAGTAAGGGAGATGGGGCATGAAGTTATTTCTAGGAGTTGGAGACATACCAAGTTTAGCAAAGTCCTGGGCATCTTTGAAATACCTATACAAACTTGTTCCTACATAGTAACTTGCAACTTTGAATGAGAATGAGCTTGCTTACAGCAACGTGCTATATGTTCTGAATGCCCGAATTGGGAATCTGTGTCAAAACTTTGTTAGAAATTATGTGGTCCTTACTAGCTGGAAGTAAGGGAGATGGGGCATGAAGTTATTTCTAGGAGTTGGAGACATACAACGTTTAGCTCAGTTCTGGGCATCTTTGAAATACCTATAAAATCTTGTTCCTACATAGTAACTTGCAACTTTGAATGAGAATGTGCTTGCTTACAGCAACGTGCTATATGTTCTGAATGCCCGAATAGGGAATCTGTGTCAAAACTTTGTTAGGAATTATGTGATCCTTACTAGCTGGAAGTAAGTGAGTTGGGGCATGAATGTATTTCTAGGAGTTGGACACATACCAAGTTTAGCACAGTTCTGGGCATCTTTGAAATACCTATACAAACTTGTTCCTACATAGTAACTTGCAACTTTGAATGAGAATGTGCTTGCTTACAGCAACGTGCTATATGTTCTGAATGCCCGAATTGGGAATCTGTGTCAAAACTTTGTTAGGAATTATGTGATCCTTACTAGCTGGAAGAAAGGGAGATGGGGCATGAAGTTATTTCTAGGAGTTGGACACATACAACGTTTAGCTCAGTTCTGGGCATCTTTGAAATACCTATACAAACTTGTTCCTACATAGTAACTTGCAACTTTGAATGAGAATGTGCTTGCTTACAGCAACGTGCTATATGTTCTTAATGCCCGAATTGGGAATCTGTGTCAAAACTTTGTTAGGAATTATGTGATCCTTACTAGCTGGAAGTAAGGGAGATGGGTCATGAAGTTATTTCTAGGAGTTGGAGACATACCAAGTTTAGCTCAGTTCTGGGCATCTTTGAAATACCTATACAAACTTGTTCCTACATAGTAACTTGCAACTTTGAATGAGAATGAGCTTGCTTACAGCAACGTGCTATATGTTCTGAATGCCCGAATTGGGAAACTGTGTCACAACTTTGTTAGGAATTATGTGATCCTTACTAGCTGGAAGTAAGGGAGATGGGGCATGAAGTTATTTCTAGGAGTTGGACACATTCCAAGTTTAGCTCAGTTCTGGGCATCCTTGAAATACCTATACAAACTTGTTCCTACATAGTAACTTGCATCTTTGAATGAGAATGTGCTTGCTTCCAGCAACGTGCTATATGTTCTGAATGCCCGAATTGGGAATCTGTGTCAAAACTTTGTTAGGAATTATGTGATCCTTACTAGCTGGAAGAAAGGGAGATGGGGCATGAAGTTATTTCTAGGAGTCGGACACATACCAAGTTTAGCTCAGTTCTGGGCATCTTTGAAATACCTATACAAACTTGTTCCTACATAGTAACTTGCAACTTTGAATGAGAATGTGCTTGCTTAGAGCAACGTGCTATATGTTCTGAATGCCCGAATTGGGAATCTGTGTCAAAATTTGTTAGGAATTACGTGATCCTTACTAGCTGGAAGTAAGGGAGTTGGGGCATGAAGGTATTTCTAGGAGTTGGACACATACCAAGTTTAGCAAAGTCCTGGGCATCTTTGAAATACCTATACAAACTTGTTCCTACATAGTAACTTGCAACTTTGAATGAGAATGTGCTTGCTTACAGCAACGTGCTATATGTTCTGAATGCCCGAATTGGGAATCTGTGTCAAAACTTTGTTAGGAATTATGTGATCCTTACTAGCTGGAAGTAAGGGAGATGGGGCATGAAGTTATTTCTAGGAGTTGGAGACATACCAAGTTTAGCTCAGTTCTGGGCATCTTTGAAATACCTATACAAACTTGTTCCTACATAGTAACTTGCAACTTTGAATGAGAATGTGATTGCTTACAGCAACGTGCTATATGTTCTGAATGCCCGAATTGAGAATCTGTGTCAAAACTTTGTTAGGAATTATGTGATCCTTACTAGCTGGAAGTAAGGGAGTTGGGGCATGAAGTTATTTCTAGGAGTTGGAGACATACCAAGTTTAGCTCAGTTCTGGGCATCTTTGAAATACCTATACAAACTTGTTCCTACATAGTAATTGCAACTTTGAATGAGAATGTGCTTGCTTACAGCAACGTGCTATATGTTCTGAATGCCCGAATTGGGAATCTGTGTCAAAACTTTGTTAGGAATTATGTGATCCTTACTAGCTGGAAGTAAAGGAGTTGGGGCATGAAGTTATTTCTAGGAGTTGGACACATACCATGTTTAGCTCAGTTCTGGGCATCTTTGAAATACCTATACAAACTTGTTCCTATATAGTAACTAGCAACTTTGAATGAAAATGTGCTTGCTTACAGCAACGTGCTATATGTTCTGAATGCCCGAATTGGGAATCTGTGTCAAAACTTTGTTAGGAATTATGTGATCCTTACTAGCTGAAAGTAAGGGAGTTGGGGCATGAAGATATTTCTAGGAGTTGGACACATACCATGTTTAGCTCAGTTCTTGGCATCTTTGAATTACCTATACAAACTTGTTCCTATATAGTAACTTGCAACTTTGAATGAGAATGTGCTTGCTTACAGCAACGTGCTATATGTTCTGAATGCCCGAATTGGGAATCTGTGTCAAAACTTTGTTAGGAATTATGTGATCCTTACTAGCTGGAAGTAAGGGAGATGGGGCATGAAGTTATTTCTAGGAGTTGGAGACATACAACTTTTAGCTCTGTTCTGGGCATCTTTGAAATACCTATACAAACTTGTTCCTACATAGTAACTTGCAACTTTGAATGAGAATGTGCTTGCTTACAGCAACGTGATATATGTTCTGAATGCCCGAATAGGGAATCTGTGTCAAAACTTTGTTAGGAATTATGTGATCCTTACTAGCTGGAAGTAAGTGAGTTGGGGCATCAAGGTATTTCTAGGAGTTGGACACATACCAAGTTTAGCACAGTTCTGGGCATCTTTGAAATACCTATACAAACTTGTTCCTACATAGTAACTTGCAACTTTGAATGAGAATGTGCTTGCTTACAGCAACGTGCTATATGTTCTGAACGCCCGAATTGGGAATCTGTGTCAAAACTTTGTTAGGAGTTATGTGATCCTTACTAGATGGAAGTAAGGGAGATGGGGCATGAAGTTATTTCTAGGAGTTGGACACATACCAAGTTTAGCTCAGTTCTGGGCATCTTTGAAATACCTATACAAACTTGTTCCTACATGGTAACTTGCAACTTTGAATGAGAATGTGCTTGCTTACAGCAACGTGCTATATGTTCTGAATGCCCGAATTGGGAATCTGTGTCAAAACTTTGTTAGGAATTTTGTGATCCTTACTAGCTGGAAGTAAGGGAGATGGGGCATGAAGTTATTTCTAGGAGTTGGACACATACAACGTTTAGCTCAGTTCTGGGCATCTTTGAAATACCTATACAAACTTGTTCCTACATAGTAACTTGCAACTTTGAATGAGAATGTGCTTGCTTACAGCAACGTGCTATATGTTCTGAATGCCCGAATTGGGAATCTGTGTCAAAACTTTGTTAGGAATTATGTGACCCTTACTAGCTGGAAGTAAGGGAGATGGGGAATGAAGTTATTTCTTGGAGTTGGAGACATACCAAGTTTAGCTCAGTTCTGGGCATCTTTGAAATACCTATACAAACTTGTTCCTACATAGTAACTTGCAACTTTGAATTAGAATGAGCTTGCTTACAGCAACGTGCTATATGTTCTGAATGCCCGAATTGGAAATCTGTGTCAAAACTTTGTTAGGAAATATGTGATCCTTACTAGCTGGAAGTAAGGGAGTTGGGGCATGAAGTTATTTCTAGGAGTTGGACACATACCAAGTTTAGCTCAGTTCTGGCCATCTTTGAAATACCTATACAAACTTGTTCCTACATAGTAACTTGCAACTTTGAATGAGAATGTGCTTGCTTACAGCAAGGTGCTATATGTTCTGAATGCCCGAATTGGGAATCTGTGTCAAAACTTTGTTAGGAATTATGTGACCCTTACTAGCTGGAAGTAAGGGAGATGGGGAATGAAGTTATTTCTAGGAGTTGGAGACATACCAAGTTTAGCTCAGTTCTGGGCATCTTTGAAATACCTATACAAACTTGTTCCTACATAGTAACTTGCAACGTTGAATGAGAATATGCTTGCTTCCAGCAACGTGCTATATGTTCTGAATGCCCGAATTGGGAATCTGTGTCAAAACTTTGTTAGGAATTATGTGATCCTTACTAGCTGGAAGAAAGGGAGATGGGGCATGAAGGTATTTCTAGGAGTTGGACACATACCAAGTTTAGCTCAGTTCTGGGCATCTTTGAAATACCTATACAAACTTGTTCCTACATAGTAACTTGCAACTTTGAATGAGAATGTGCTTGCTTACAGCAACGTGCTATATGTTCTGAATGCCCGAATTGGGAATCTGTGTCAAAATTTGTTAGGAATTATGTGATCCTTATTAGCTAGAAGTAAGGGAGTTGGGGCATGAAGGTATTTCTAGGAGTTGGACACATACCAAGTTTAGCACAGTCCTGGGCATCTTTGAAATACCTATACAAACTTGTTCCTACATAGTAACTTGCAACATTGAATGAGAATGTGCTTGCTTACAGCAACGTGCTATATGTTCTGAATGCCCGAATTGAGAATCTGTGTCAAAACTTTGTTAGGAATTATGTGATCCTTACTAGCTGGAAGTAAGGGAGTTGGGGCATGAAGTTATTTCTAGGAGTTGGAGACATACCAAGTTTAGCTCAGTTCTGGGCATCTTTGAAATACCTATACAAACTTGTTCCTACATAGTAACTTGCAACTTTGAATGAGAATGTGCTTGCTTACAGCAACGTGCTATATGTTCTGAATGCCCGAATTGGGAATCTGTGTCAAAACTTTGTTAGGAATTATGTGATCCTTACTAGCTGGAAGTAAAGGAGTTGGGGCATGAAGTTATTTCTAGGAGTTGGACACATACCATGTTTAGCTCAGTTCTGGGCATCTTTGAAATACCTATACAAACTTGTTCCTACATAGTAACTTGCAACTTTGAATGAGAATGAGCTTGCTTACAGCAACGTGCTATATGTTCTGAATGCCCGAATTGGGAAACTGTGTCAAAACTTTGTTAGGAATTATGTGATCCTTACTAGCTGGAAGTAAGGGAGATGGGGCATGAAGTTATTTCTAGAGGTTGGACACAAACAACGTTTAGCTCAGTTCTGGGCATCTTTGAAATACCTATACAAACTTGTTCCTACATAGTAACTTGCAACTTTGAATGAGAATGTGCTTGCTTACAGCAACGTGCTATATGTTCTGAATGCTCGAATAGGGAATCTGTGTCAAAAATTTGTTAGGAATTATGTGATCTTTACTAGCTGGAAGTAAGGGAGTTGGGGCATGAAGGTATTTCTAGGAGTTGGACACATACAAAGTTTAGCACAGTTCTGGGCATCTTTGAAATACCTATACAAACTTGTTCCTACATAGTAACTTGCAACTTTGAATGAGAATGTGCTTGCTTACAGCAACGTGCTATATGTTCTGAATGCTCGAATAGGGAATCTGTGTCAAAAATTTGTTAGGAATTATGTGATCTTTACTAGCTGGAAGTAAGGGAGTTGGGGCATGAAGGTATTTCTAGGAGTTGGACACATACAAAGTTTAGCACAGTTCTGGGCATCTTTGAAATACCTATACAAACATGTTCCTACATAGTAACTTGCAACTTTGAATGAGAATGTGCTTGCTTACAGCAACGTGCTTTAAGTTCTGAATGCCCGAATTGGGAATCTGTGTCAAAACTTTGTTAGAAATTATGTGGTCCTTACTAGCTGGAAGTAAGGGAGATAGGGCATGAAGTTATTTCTAGGAGTTGGAGACATACAACGTTTAGCTCAGTTCTGGGCATCTTTGAAATACCTATACAATCTTGTTCCTACATAGTAACTTGCAACTTTGAATGAGAATGTGCTTGCTTACAGCAACGTGCTATATGTTCTGAATGCCCGAATAGGGAATCTGTGTCAAAACTTTGTTAGGAATTATGTGATCCTTACTAGCTGGAAGTAAGTGAGTTGGGGCATGAATGTATTTCTAGGAGTTGGACACATACCAAGTTTAGCACAGTTCTGGGCATCTTTGAAATACCTATACAAACTTGTTCCTACATAGTAACTTGCAACTTTGAATGAGAATGTGCTTGCTTACAGCAACGTGCTATATGTTCTGAATGCCCGAATTGGGAATCTGTGTCAAAACTTTGTTAGGAATTATGTGATCCTTACTAGCTGGAAGAAAGGGAGATGGGGCATGAAGTTATTTCTAGGAGTTGGACACATACAACGTTTAGCTCAGTTCTGGGCATCTTTGAAATACCTATACAAACTTGTTCCTACATAGTAACTTGCAACTTTGAATGAGAATGTGCTTGCTTACAGCAACGTGCTATATGTTCTGAATGCCCGAATTGGGAATCTGTGTCAAAACTTTGTTAGGAATTATGTGATCCTTACTAGCTGGAAGTAAGGGAGATGGGGCATGAAGTTATTTCTAGGAGTTGGAGACATACCAAGTTTAGCTCAGTTCTGGGCATCTTTGAAATACCTATACAAACTTGTTCCTACATAGTAACTTGCAACTTTGAATGAGAATGAGCTTGCTTACAGCAACGTGCTATATGTTCTGAATTCCCGAATTGGGAAACTGTGTCACAACTTTGTTAGGAATTATGTGATCCTTACTAGCTGGAAGTAAGGGAGATGGGGCATGAAGTTATTTCTAGGAGTTGGACTCATTCCAAGTTTAGCTCAGTTCTGGGCATCCTTGATTTACCTATACAAACTTGTTCCTACATAGTAACTTGCATCTTTGAATGAGAATGTGCTTGCTTCCAGCAACGTGCTATATGTTCTGAATGCCCGAATTGGGAATCTGTGTCAAAACTTTGTTAGGAATTATGTGATCCTTACTAGCTGGAAGAAAGGGAGATGGGGCATGAAGTTATTTCTAGGAGTCGGACACATACCAAGTTTAGCTCAGTTCTGGGCATCTTTGAAATACCTATACAAACTTGTTCCTACATAGTAACTTGCAACTTTGAATGAGAATGTGCTTGCTTAGAGCAACGTGCTATATGTTCTGAATGCCCGAATTGGGAATCTGTGTCAAAATTTGTTAGGAATTACGTGATCCTTACTAGCTGGAAGTAAGGGAGTTGGGGCATGAAGGTATTTCTAGGAGTTGGACACATACCAAGTTTAGCAAAGTCCTGGGCATCTTTGAAATACCTATACAAACTTGTTCCTACATAGTAACTTGCAACTTTGAATGAGAATGTGCTTGCTTACAGCAACGTGCTATATGTTCTGAATGCCCGAATTGGGAATCTGTGTCAAAACTTTGTTAGGAATTATGTGATCCTTACTAGCTGGAAGTAAGGGAGATGGGGCATGAAGTTATTTCTAGGAGTTGGAGACATACCAAGTTTAGCTCAGTTCTGGGCATCTTTGAAATACCTATACAAACTTGTTCCTACATAGTAACTTGCAACTTTGAATGAGAATGTGCTTGCTTACAGCAACGTGCTATATGTTCTGAATGCCCGAATTGGGAATCTGTGTCAAAACTTTGTTAGGAATTATGTGATCCTTACTAGCTGGAAGTAAAGGAGTTGGGGCATGAAGTTATTTCTAGGAGTTGGACACATACCATGTTTAGCTCAGTTCTGGGCATCTTTGAAATACCTATACAAACTTGTTCCTATATAGTAACTAGCAACTTTGAATGAAAATGTGCTTGCTTACAGCAACGTGCTATATGTTCTGAATGCCCGAATTGGGAATCTGTGTCAAAACTTTGTTAGGAATTATGTGATCCTTACTAGCTGAAAGTAAGGGAGTTGGGGCATGAAGATATTTCTAGGAGTTGGACACATACCATGTTTAGCTCAGTTCTTGGCATCTTTGAAATACCTATACAAACTTGTTCCTATATAGTAACTTGCAACTTTGAATGAGAATGTGCTTGCTTACAGCAACGTGCTATATGTTCTGAATGCCCGAATTGGGAATCTGTGTCAAAACTTTGTTAGGAATTATGTGATCCTTACTAGCTGAAAGTAAGGGAGTTGGGGCATGAAGTTATTTCTAGGAGTTAGACACACACCAAGTTTAGCTCAGTTCTGGGCATCTTTGAAATACCTATACAAACTTGTTCCTACATAGTAACTTGCAACTTTGAATGAGAATGTGCTTGCTTACAGCAACGTGCTATATGTTCTGAATGCCCGAATTGGGAATCTGTGTCAAAAATTTGTTAGAAATTATGTGATCCTTACTAGCTGGAAGTAAGGGAGATGGGGCATGAAGTTATTTCTAGGAGTTGGAGACATACAACTTTTAGCTCTGTTCTGGGCATCTTTGAAATACCTATACAAACTTGTTCCTACATAGTAACTTGCAACTTTGAATGAGAATGTGCTTGCTTACAGCAACGTGCTATATGTTCTGAATGCCCGAATAGGGAATCTGTGTCAAAACTTTGTTAGGAATTATGTGATCCTTACTAGCTGGAAGTAAGGGAGATGGGGCATGAAGTTATTTCTAGGAGTTGGACACATACCAAGTTTAGCACAGTTCTGGGCATCTTTGAAATACCTATACAAACTTGTTCCTACATAGTAACTTGCAACTTTGAATGAGAATGTGCTTGCTTACAGCAACGTGCTATATGTTCTGAATGCCCGAATTGGGAATCTGTGTCAAAACTTTGTTAGGAATTATGTGATCCTTACTAGATGGAAGTAAGGGAGATGGGGCATGAAGTTATTTCTAGGAGTTGGACACATACCAAGTTTAGCTCAGTTCTGGGCATCTTTGAAATACCTATACAAACTTGTTCCTACATGGTAACTTTCAACTTTGAATGAGAATGTGCTTGCTTACAGCAACGTGCTATATGTTCTGAATGCCCGAATTGGGAATCTGTGTCAAAACTTTGTTAGGAATTTTGTGATCCTTACTAGATGGAAGTAAGGGAGATGGGGCATGAAGTTATTTCTAGGAGTTGGACACATACAACGTTTAGCTCAGTTCTGGGCATCTTTGAAATACCTATACAAACTTGTTCCTACATAGTAACTTGCAACTTTGAATGAGAATGTGCTTGCTTACAGCAACGTGCTATATGTTCTGAATGCCCGAATTGGGAATCTGTGTCAAAACTTTGTTAGGAATTTTGTGATCCTTACTAGCTGGAAGTAAGGGAGATGGGGCATGAAGTTATTTCTAGGAGTTGGACACATACAACGTTTAGCTCAGTTCTGGGCATCTTTGAAATACCTATACAAACTTGTTCCTACATAGTAACTTGCAACTTTGAATGAGAATGTGCTTGCTTACAGCAACGTGCTATATGTTCTGAATGCCCGAATTGGGAATCTGTGTCAAAACTTTGTTAGGAATTATGTGACCCTTACCAGCTGGAAGTAAGGGAGATGGGGAATGAAGTTATTTCTAGGAGTTGGAGACATACCAAGTTTAGCTCAGTTCTGGGCATCTTTGAAATACCTATACAAACTTGTTCCTACATAGTAACTTGCAACTTTGAATGAGAATGAGCTTGCTTACAGCAACGTGCTCTATGTCCTGAATGCCCGAATTGGGAAACTGTGTCAAAACTTTGTTAGGAATTATGTGATCCTTACTAGCTGGAAGAAAGGGAGATGGGGCATGAAGGTATTTCTAGAGGTTTGACACATACAACGTTTAGCTCAGTTCTGGGCATCTTTGAAATACAAACTTGTTCCTACATAGTAACTTGCAACTTTGAATGAGAATGTGCTTGCTTACAGCAACGTGCTATATATTCTGAATGCCCGAATAGGGATTCTGTGTAAAACTTTGTTAGGAATTATGTGATCCTTACTAGCTGGAAGTAAGTGAGTTGGGGCATGAAGGTATTTCTAGGAGTTGGACACATACCAAGTTTAGCACAGTTCTGGGCATCTTTGAAATACCTATACAAACTTGTTCCTACATAGTAACTTGCAACTTTGAATGAGAATGTGCTTGCTTACAGCAACGTGCTTTATGTTCTGAATGCCCGAATTGGGAATCTGTGTCAAAACTTTGTTAGAAATTATGTGATCCTTACTAGCTGGAAGTAAGGGAGATGGGGCATGAAGATATTTCTAGGAGTTGGACACATACCAAGTTTAGCTCAGTTCTGGGCATCTTTAAAATACCTATACAAACTTGTTCCTATATAGTAACTTGCAACTTTGAATGAGAATGTGCTTGCTTACAGCAACGTGCTATATGTTCTGAATGCCCGAATTGGGAATCTGTGTCAAAACTTTGTTAGGAATTATGTGGTCCTTACTATCTGGAAGTAAGGGAGATAGGGCATGAAGTTATTTCTAGGAGTTGGAGACATACAACGTTTAGCTCAGTTCTGGGCATCTTTGAAATACCTATACAATCTTGTTCCTACATAGTAACTTGCAACTTTGAATGAGAATGTGCTTGCTTACAGCAACGTGCTATATGTTGTGAATGCCCGAATTGGGAATCTGTGTCAAAACTTTGTTAGGAATTATGTGATCCTTACTAGCTGGAAGTAAGGGAGATGGGGCATGAAATTATTTCTAGGAGTTGGAGACATACCAAGTTTAGCTCAGTTTTGGGCATCTTTGAAATACCTATACAAACTTGTTCCTACATAGTAACTTGCAACTTTGAATGAGAATGTGCCAACTTACAGCAATGTGCTATATGTTGTGAATGCCCGAATTGGGAATCTGTGTCAAAACTTTGTTAGGAATTATGTGATCCTTACAAGCTGGAAGTAATGGAGTTGGGGCATGAAGTTATTTCTAGGAGTTGGACACATACCATGTTTAGCTCAGTTCTGGGCATCTTTGAAGTACCTATACAAACTTGTTCCTACATAGTAACTTGCAACGTTGAATGAGAATATGCCAACTTACAGCAATGTGCTATATGTTGTGAATGCCCGAATTGGGAATCTGTGTCAAAACTTTGTTAGGAATTATGTGATCCTTACTAGCTGGAAGAAAGGGAGATGGGGCATGAAGGTATTTCTAGGAGTTGGACACATACCAAGTTTAGCTCAGTTCTAGGCATCTTTGAAGTACCTATACAAACTTGTTCCTACATAGTAACTTGCAACGTTGAATGAGAATATGCTTGCTTCTAGCAACGTGCTATATGTTCTGAATGCCCGAATTGGGAATCTGTGTCAAAACTTTGTTAGGAATTATGTGATCCTTACTAGCTGGAAGAAAGGGAGATGGGGCATGAAGGTATTTCTAGGAGTTGGACACATACCAAGTTTAGCTCAGTTCTAGGCATCTTTGAAATACCTATACAAACTTGTTCCTACATAGTAACTTGCAACTTTGAATGAGAATGTGCTTGCTTACAGCAACGTGCTATATGTTCTGAATGCCCGAATTGGGAATCTGTGTCAAAATTTGTTAGGAATTATGTGATCCTTATTAGCTGGAAGTAAGGGAGTTGGGGCATGAAGGTATTTCTAGGAGTTGGACACATACCAAGTTTAGCACAGTCCTGGGCATCTTTGAAATACCTATACAAACTTGTTCCTACATAGTAACTTGCAACATTGAATGAGATTGTGCTTGCTTACAGCAACGTGCTATATGTTCTGAATGCCCGAATTGAGAATCTGTGTCAAAACTTTGTTAGGAATTATGTGATCCTTACTAGCTGGAAGTAAGGGAGTTGGGGCATGAAGTTATTTCTAGGAGTTGGAGACATACCAAGTTTAGCTCAGTTCTGGGCATCTTTGAAATACCTATACAAACTTGTTCCTACATAGTAATTGCAACTTTGAATGAGAATGTGCTTGCTTACAGCAACGTGCTATATGTTCTGAATGCCCGAATTGGGAATCTGTGTCAAAACTTTGTTAGGAATTATGTGATCCTTACTAGCTGGAAGTAAAGGAGTTGGGGCATGAAGTTATTTCTAGGAGTTGGACACATACCATGTTTAGCTCAGTTCTGGGCATCTTTGAAATACCTATACAAACTTGTTCCTATATAGTAACTAGCAACTTTGAATGAAAATGTGCTTGCTTACAGCAACGTGCTATATGTTCTGAATGCCCGAATTGGGAATCTGTGTCAAAACTTTGTTAGGAATTATGTGATCCTTACTAGCTGAAAGTAAGGGAGTTGGGGCATGAAGATATTTCTAGGAGTTGGACACATACCATGTTTAGCTCAGTTCTTGGCATCTTTGAAATACCTATACAAACTTGTTCCTATATAGTAACTTGCAACTTTGAATGAGAATGTGCTTGATTACAGCAACGTGCTATATGTTCTGAATGCCCGAATTGGGAATCTGTGTCAAAACTTTGTTAGGAATTATGTGGTCCTTACTATCTGGAAGTAAGGGAGATAGGGCATGAAGTTATTTCTAGGAGTTGGAGACATACAACGTTTAGCTCAGTTCTGGGCATCTTTGAAATACCTATACAATCTTGTTCCTACATAGTAACTTGCAACTTTGAATGAGAATGTGCTTGCTTACAGCAACGTGCTATATGTTGTGAATGCCCGAATTGGGAATCTGTGTCAAAACTTTGTTAGGAATTATGTGATCCTTACTAGCTGGAAGTAAGGGAGATGGGGCATGAAATTATTTCTAGGAGTTGGAGACATACCAAGTTTAGCTCAGTTTTGGGCATCTTTGAAATACCTATACAAACTTGTTCCTACATAGTAACTTGCAACTTTGAATGAGAATGTGCTTGCTTACAGCAACGTGCTATATGTTCTGAATGCCCGAATTGGGAATCTGTGTCAAAACTTTGTTAGGAATTATGTGATCCTTACAAGCTGGAAGTAATGGAGTTGGGGCATGAAGTTATTTCTAGGAGTTGGACACATACCAAGTTTAGCTCAGTTCTGAGCATCTTTGAAATACCTATACAAACTTGTTCCTACATAGTAACTTGCAACTTTGAATGAGAATGTGCCAACTTACAGCAATGTGCTATATGTTGTGAATGCCCGAATTGGGAATCTGTGTCAAAACTTTGTTAGGAATTATGTGATCCTTACAAGCTGGAAGTAATGGAGTTGGGGCATGAAGTTATTTCTAGGAGTTGGACACATACCATGTTTAGCTCAGTTCTGGGCATCTTTGAAGTACCTATACAAACTTGTTCCTACATAGTAACTTGCAACTTTGAATGAGAATGTGCTTGCTTACAGCAACGTGCTATATGTTCTGAATGCCCGAATTGGGAATCTGTGTCAAAACTTTGTTAGGAATTATGTGATCCTTACTAGCTGGAAGTAAGGGAGATGGGGCATGAAGTTATTTCTAGGAGTTGGAGACATACAACTTTCAGCTCTTTTCTGGGCATCTTTGAAATACCTATACAAACTTGTTCCTACATAGTAACTTGCAACTTTGAATGAGAATGTGCTTGCTTACAGCAACGTGCTATATGTTCTGAATGCCCGAATAGGGAATCTGTGTCAAAACTTTGTTAGGAATTATGTGATCCTTACTAGCTGGAAGTAAGTGAGTTGGGGCATGAAGGTATTTCTAGGAGTTGGACACATACCAAGTTTAGCACAGTTCTGGGCATCTTTGAAATACCTATACAAACTTGTTCCTACATAGTAACTTGCAACTTTGAATGAGAATGTGCTTGCTTACAGCAACGTGCTATATGTTCTGAATGCCCGAATTGGGAATCTGTGTCAAAACTTTGTTAGGAGTTATGTGATCCTTACTAGATGGAAGTAAGGGAGATGGGGCATGAAGTTATTTCTAGGAGTTGGACACATACCAAGTTTAGCTCAGTTCTGGGCATCTTTGAAATACCTATACAAACTTGTTCCTACATGGTAACTTGCAACTTTGAATGAGAATGTGCTTGCTTACAGCAACGTGCTATATGTTCTGAATGCCCGAATTGGGAATCTGTGTCAAAACTTTGTTAGGAATTTTGTGATCCTTACTAGCTGGAAGTAAGGGAGATGGGGCATGAAGTTATTTCTAGGAGTTGGACACATACAACGTTTAGCTCAGTTCTGGGCATCTTTGAAATACCTATACAAACTTGTTCCTACATAGTAACTTGCAACTTTGAATGAGAATGTGCTTGCTTACAGCAACGTGCTATATGTTCTGAATGCCCGAATTGGGAATCTGTGTCAAAACTTTGTTAGGAATTATGTGACCCTTACTAGCTGGAAGTAAGGGAGATGGGGAATGAAGTTATTTCTTGGAGTTGGAGACATACCAAGTTTAGCTCAGTTCTGGGCATCTTTGAAATACCTATACAAACTTGTTCCTACATAGTAACTTGCAACTTTGAATGAGAATGAGCTTGCTTACAGCAACGTGCTATATGTTCTGAATGCCCGAATTGGGAAACTGTGTCAAAACTTTGTTAGGAATTATGTGATCCTTACTAGCTGGAAGAAAGGGAGATGGGGCATGAAGTTATTTCTAGAGGTTTGACACATACAACGTTTAGCTCAGTTCTGGGCATCTTTGAAATACCTATACAAACTTGTTCCTACATAGTAACTTGCAACTTTGAATGAGAATGTGCTTGCTTACAGCAACGTGCTATATATTCTGAATGCCCGAATAGGGATTCTGTGTCAAAACTTTGTTAGGAATTATGTGATCCTTACTAGCTGGAAGTAAGTGAGTTGGGGCATGAAGGTATTTCTAGGAGTTGGACACATACCAAGTTTAGCACAGTTCTGGGCATCTTTGAAATACCTATACAAACTTGTTCCTACATAGTAACTTGCAACTTTGAATGAGAATGTGCTTGCTTACAGCAACGTGCTATATGTCCTGAATGCTCGAATAGGGAATCTGTGTCAAAAATTTGTTAGGAATTATGTGATCTTTACTAGCTGGAAGTAAGGGAGTTGGGGCATGAAGGTATTTCTAGGAGTTGGACACATACAAAGTTTAGCACAGTTCTGGGCATCTTTGAAATACCTATACAAACTTGTTCCTACATAGTAACTTGCAACTTTGAATGAGAATGTGCTTGCTTACAGCAACGTGCTTTATGTTCTGAATGCCCGAATTGGGAATCTGTGTCAAAACTTTGTTAGAAATTATGTGATCCTTACTAGCTGGAAGTAAGGGAGATGGGGCATGAAGATATTTCTAGGAGTTGGACACATACCAAGTTTAGCTCAGTTCTGGGCATCTTTGAAATACCTATACAAACTTGTTCCTATATAGTAACTTGCAACTTTGAATGAGAATGTGCTTGCTTACAGCAACGTGCTATATGTTCTGAATGCCCGAATTGGGAATCTGTGTCAAAACTTTGTTAGGAATTATGTGGTCCTTACTATCTGGAAGTAAGGGAGATAGGGCATGAAGTTATTTCTAGGAGTTGGAGACATACAACGTTTAGCTCAGTTCTGGGCATCTTTGAAATACCTATACAATCTTGTTCCTACATAGTAACTTGCAACTTTGAATGAGAATGTGCTTGCTTACAGCAACGTGCTATATGTTGTGAATGCCCGAATTGGGAATCTGTGTCAAAACCTTGTTAGGAATTATGTGATCCTTACTAGCTGGAAGTAAGGGAGATGGGGCATGAAATTATTTCTAGGAGTTGGAGACATACCAAGTTTAGCTCAGTTTTGGGCATCTTTGAAATACCTATACAAACTTGTTCCTACATAGTAACTTGCAACTTTGAATGAGAATGTGCTTGCTTACAGCAACGTGCTATATGTTCTGAATGCCCGAATTGGGAATCTGTGTCAAAACTTTGTTAGGAATTATGTGATCCTTACAAGCTGGAAGTAATGGAGTTGGGGCATGAAGTTATTTCTAGGAGTTGGAGACATACCAAGTTTAGCTCAGTTCTGAGCATCTTTGAAATACCTATACAAACTTGTTCCTACATAGTAACATGCAACTTTGAATGAGAATGTGCCTACTTACAGCAATGTGCTATATGTTGTGAATGCCCGAATTGGGAATCTGTGTCAAAACTTTGTTAGGAATTATGTGATCCTTACTAGCTGGAAGTAAGGGAGATGGGGCATGAAGTTATTTCTAGGAGTTGGACACATAGCAAGTTTAGCTCAGTTCTGGGCATCTTTGAAGTACCTATACAAACTTGTTCCTACATAGTAACTTGCAACGTTGAATGAGAATATGCTTGCTTCCAGCAACGTGCTATATGTTCTGAATGCCCGAATTGGGAATCTGTGTCAAAACTTTGTTAGGAATTATGTGATCCTTACTAGCTGGAAGAAAGGGAGATGGGGCATGAAGGTATTTCTAGGAGTTGGACACATACCAAGTTTAGCTCAGTTCTGGGCATCTTTGAAATACCTATACAAACTTGTTCCTACATAGTAACTTGCAACTTTGAATGAGAATGTGCTTGCTTACAGCAACGTGCTATATGTTCTGAATGCCCGATTTGGGAATCTGTGTCAAAATTTGTTAGGAATTATGTGATTCTTATTAGCTGGAAGTAAGGGAGTTGGGGCATGAAGGTATTTCTAGGAGTTGGACACATACCAAGTTTAGCACAGTCCTGGGCTTCTTTGAAATACCTATACAAACTTGTTCCTACATAGTAACTTGCAACTTTGAATGAGAATGTGCTTGCTTACAGCAACGTGCTATATGTTCTGAATGCCCGATTTGGGAATCTGTGTCAAAACTTTGTTAGGAAATATGTGATCCTTACTAGCTGGAAGTAAGGGAGTTGGGGCATGAAGTTATTTCTAGGAGTTGGACACATACCAAGTTTAGCTCAGTTCTGGGCATCTTTGAAAGTCCTATTCTAACTTGTTCCTACATAGTAACTTGCAAATTTGAATGAGAATGTGCTTGCTTACAGCAACGTGCTATATGTTCTTAATGCCCGAATTGGGAATCTGTGTCAAAACTTTGTTAGGAATTATGTGATCCTTACTAGCTGGAAGTAAGGGAGTTGGGGCATGAAGTTATTTCTAGGAGTTGGACACATACCATGTTTAGCTCAGTTCTGGGCATCTTTGAAATACCTTTACAAACTTGTTCCTACATAGTAACTTGCAACTTTGAATGAGAATGTGCTTGCTTACAGCAACGTGCTATATGTTCTGAATGCCCGAATTGGGAATCTGTGTCAAAACTTTGTTAGGAATTATGTGATCCTTACTAGCTGGAAGTAAGGGAGATTGGGCATGAAGTTATTTCTAGGAGTTGGACACATACCAAGTTTAGCTCAGTTCTGGGCATCTTTGAAAGTCCTATTCAAACTTGTTCCTACATAGTAACTTGCAACTTTGAATGAGAATGTGCTTGCTTACAGCAACGTGCTATATGTTCTGAAGGCCCGAATTGGGAATCTGTGTCAAAACTTTGTTAGGAATTATGTGATCCTTACTAGCTGGAAGTAAGGGAGATGGGGCATGAAGTTATTTCTAGGAGTTGGACACATATCAAGTTTAGCTCAGTTCTGGGCATCTTTGAAATACCTATACAAACTTGTTCCTACATAGTAACTTGCAACTTTGAATGAGAATGTGCTTGCTTAGAGCAACGTGCTATATGTTCTGAATGCCCGAATTGGGAATCTGTGTCAAAATTTGTTAGGAATTATGTGATCCTTACTAGCTGGAAGTAAGGGAGTTGGGGCATGAAGGTATTTCTAGGAGTTGGACACATACCAAGTTTAGCACAGTCCTGGGCATCTTTGAAATACCTATACAAACTTGTTCCTACATAGTAACTTGCAACTTTGAATGAGAATGTGCTTGCTTACAGCAACGTGCTATATGTTCTGAATGCCCGAATTGGGAATCTGTGTCAAAACTTTGTTAGGAATTATGTGATCCTTACTAGCTGGAAGTAAGGGAGATGTGGCATGAAGTTATTTCTAGGAGTTGGACACATACCAAGTTTAGCTCAGTTCTGGGCATCTTTGAAATACCTATACAAACTTGTTCCTACATAGTAACTTGCAACTTTGAATGAGAATGTGCTTGCTTACAGCAACGTGCTATATGTTCTGAATGCCCGATTTGGGAATCTGTGTCAAAATTTGTTAGGAATTATGTGATTCTTATTAGCTGGAAGTAAGGGAGTTGGGGCATGAAGGTATTTCTAGGAGTTGGACACATACCAAGTTTAGCACAGTCCTGGGCTTCTTTGAAATACCTATACAAACTTGTTCCTACATAGTAACTTGCAACTTTGAATGAGAATGTGCTTGCTTACAGCAACGTGCTATATGTTCTGAATGCCCGATTTGGGAATCTGTGTCAAAACTTTGTTAGGAAATATGTGATCCTTACTAGCTGGAAGTAAGGGAGTTGGGGCATGAAGTTATTTCTAGGAGTTGGACACATACCAAGTTTAGCTCAGTTCTGGGCATCTTTGAAAGTACTATTCTAACTTGTTCCTACATAGTAACTTGCAAATTTGAATGAGAATGTGCTTGCTTACAGCAACGTGCTATATGTTCTTAATGCCCGAATTGGGAATCTGTGTCAAAACTTTGTTAGGAATTATGTGATCCTTACTAGCTGGAAGTAAGGGAGTTGGGGCATGAAGTTATTTCTAGGAGTTGGACACATACCATGTTTAGCTCAGTTCTGGGCATCTTTGAAATACCTTTACAAACTTGTTCCTACATAGTAACTTGCAACTTTGAATGAGAATGTGCTTGCTTACAGCAACGTGCTATATGTTCTGAATGCCCGAATTGGGAATCTGTGTCAAAACTTTGTTAGGAATTATGTGATCCTTACTAGCTGGAAGTAAGGGAGATTGGGCATGAAGTTATTTCTAGGAGTTGGACACATACCAAGTTTAGCTCAGTTCTGGGCATCTTTGAAAGTCCTATTCAAACTTGTTCCTACATAGTAACTTGCAACTTTGAATGAGAATGTGCTTGCTTACAGCAACGTGCTATATGTTCTGAATGCCCGAATTGGGAATCTGTGTCAAAACTTTGTTAGGAATTATGTGATCCTTACTAGCTGGAAGTAAGGGAGATGGGGCATGAAGTTATTTCTAGGAGTTGGACACATATCAAGTTTAGCTCAGTTCTGGGCATCTTTGAAATACCTATACAAACTTGTTCCTACATAGTAACTTGCAACTTTGAATGAGAATGTGCTTGCTTAGAGCAACGTGCTATATGTTCTGAATGCCCGAATTGGGAATCTGTGTCAAAATTTGTTAGGAATTATGTGATCCTTACTAGCTGGAAGTAAGGGAGTTGGGGCATGAAGGTATTTCTAGGAGTTGGACACATACCAAGTTTAGCACAGTCCTGGGCATCTTTGAAATACCTATACAAACTTGTTCCTACATAGTAACTTGCAACTTTGAATGAGAATGTGCTTGCTTACAGCAACGTGCTATATGTTCTGAATGCCCGAATTGGGAATCTGTGTCAAAACTTTGTTAGGAATTATGTGATCCTTACTAGCTGGAAGTAAGGGAGATGTGGCATGAAGTTATTTCTAGGAGTTGGACACATACCAAGTTTAGCTCAGTTCTGGGCATCTTTGAAATACCTATACAAACTTGTTCCTACATAGTAACTTGCAACTTTGAATGAGAATGTGCTTGCTTACAGCAACGTGCTATATGTTCTGAATGCCCGAATTGAGAATCTGTGTCAAATCTTTGTTAGGTATTATGTGATCCTTACTAGCTGGAAGTAAAGGAGTTGGGGCATGAAGTTATTTCTAGGAGTTGGACACATACCATGTTTAGCTCAGTTCTGGGCATCTTTGAAATACCTATACAAACTTGTTCCTATATAGTAACTAGCAACTTTGAATGAAAATGTGCTTGCTTACAGCAACGTGCTATATGTTCTGAATGCCCGAATTGGGAATCTGTGTCAAAACTTTGTTAGGAATTATGTGATCCTTACTAGCTGGAAGTAAGGGAGATGGGGCATGAAGTTATTTCTAGGAGTTGGAGACATACCAAGTTTAGCTCAGTTCTGGGCATCTTTGAAATACCTATACAAACTTGTTCCTACATAGTAACTTGCAACATTGAATGAGAATGTGCTTGCTTACAGCAACGTGCTATATGTTCTGAATGCTCAATTTGGGAATCTGTGTCTAAACTTTGTTAGAAATTATGTGATCCTTACTAGCTGGAAGTAAGGGAGATGGGGCATGAAGTTATTTCTAGGAGTTGGACACATACCAAGTTTAGCTCAGTTCTGGGCATCTTTGAAATACCTATACAAACTTGTTCCTACATATTAACTTGCAACTTTGAATGAGAATGTGCTTGCTTACAGCAACGTGCTATATGTTCTGAATGCCCGAATTGGGAATCTGTGTCAAAACTTTGTTAGAAATTATGTGATCCTTACTAGCTGGAAGTAAGGGAGATGGGGCATGAAGTTATTTCTAGGAGTTGGACACATATCAAGTTTAGCTCAGTTCTGGGCATCTTTGAAATACCTATACAAACTTGTTCCTACATAGTAACTTGCAACTTTGAATGAGAATGTGCTTGCTTACAGCAACGTGCTATATGTTCTGAATGCCCGATTTGGGAATCTGTGTCAAAACTTTGTTAGGAATTATGTGATCCTTACTAGCTGGATGTAAGGGAGTTGGGGCATGAAGTTATTTCTAGGAGTTGGACACATACCAAGTTTAGCTCAGTTCTGGGCATCTTTGAAAGTCCTATTCTAACTTGTTCCTACATAGTAACTTGCAACTTTGAATGAGAATGTGCTTGCTTACAGCAACGTGCTATATGTTCTGAATGGCCGAATTGGGAATCTGTGTCAAATCTTTGTTAGGAATTATGTGATCCTTACTAGCTGGAAGTAAGGGAGTTGGGGCATGAAGTTATTTCTAGGAGTTGGACAACTACCATGTTTAGCTCAGTTCTGGGCATCTTTGAAATACCTATACAAACTTGTTCCTACATAGTAACTTGCAACTTTGAATGAGAATGTGCTTGCTTACAGCAACGTGCTATATGTTCTGAATGCCCGAATTGGGAATCTGTGTCAAAACTTTGTTAGGAATTATGTGATCCTTACTAGCTGGAAGTAAGGGAGATGGGGCATGAAGTTATTTCTAGGAGTTGGACACATACCAAGTTTAGCTCAGTTCTGGGCATCTTTGAAATACCTATACAAAGTTGTTCCTACATAGTAACTTGCAACTTTGAATGAGAATGTGCTTGCTTAGAGCAACGTGCTATATGTTTTGAATGCCCGAAGTGGGAATCTGTGTCAAAATTTGTTAGGAATTACGTGATCCTTACTAGCTGGAAATAAGGGAGTTGGGGCATGAAGGTATTTCTAGGAGTTGGACACATACCAAGTTTAGCACAGTTCTGGGCATCTTTGAAATACCTATACAAACTTGTTCCTACATAGTAACTTGCCACTTTGAATGAGAATGTGCTTGCTTACAGCAACGTGCTATATGTTCTGAATGCCCGAATTGGGAATCTGTGTCAAAACTTTGTTAGGAATTATGTGATCCTTACTAGATGGAAGTAAGGGAGATGGGGCATGAAGTTATTTCTAGGAGTTGGACACATACCAAGTTTAGCTCAGTTCTGGGCATCTTTGAAATACCTATACAAACTTGTTCCTTCATGGTAACTTGCAACTTTGAATGAGAATGTGCTTGCTTACAGCAACGTGCTATATGTTCTGAATGCCCGAATTGGGAATCTGTGTCAAAACTTTGTTAGGAATTATGTGATCCTTACTAGCTGGAAGTAAAGGAGTTGGGGCATGAAGTTATTTCTAGGAGTTGGACACATACCATGTTTAGCTCAGTTCTGGGCATCTTTGAAATACCTATACAAACTTGTTCCTATATAGTAACTAGCAACTTTGAATGAAAATGTGCTTGCTTACAGCAACGTGCTATATGTTCTGAATGCCCGAATTGGGAATCTGTGTCAAAACTTTGTTAGGAATTATGTGATCCTTACTAGCTGGAAGTAAGGGAGATGGGGCATGAAGTTATTTCTAGGAGTTGGAGAAATACCAAGTTTAGCTCAGTTCTGGGCATCTTTGAAATACCTATACAAACTTGTTCCTACATAGTAACTTGCAACATTGAATGAGAATGTGCTTGCTTACAGCAACGTGCTATATGTTCTGAATGCCCAATTTGGGAATCTGTGTCTAAACTTTGTTAGAAATTATGTGATCCTTACTAGCTGGAAGTAAGGGAGATGGGGCATGAAGTTATTTCTAGGAGTTGGACACATACCAAGTTTAGCTCAGTTCTGGGCATCTTTGAAATACCTATACAAACTTGTTCCTACATATTAACTTGCAACTTTGAATGAGAATGTGCTTGCTTACAGCAACGTGCTATATGTTCTGAATGCCCGAATTGGGAATCTGTGTCAAAACTTTGTTAGAAATTATGTGATCCTTACTAGCAGGAAGTAAGGGAGATGGGGCATGAAGTTATTTCTAGGAGTTGGACACATATCAAGTTTAGCTCAGTTCTGGGCATCTTTGAAATACCTATACAAACTTGTTCCTACATAGTAACTTGCAACTTTGAATGAGAATGTGCTTGCTTACAGCAACGTGCTATATGTTCTGAATGCCCGATTTGGGAATCTGTGTCAAAACTTTGTTAGGAATTATGTGATCCTTACTAGCTGGATGTAAGGGAGTTGGGGCATGAAGTTATTTCTAGGAGTTGGACACATACCAAGTTTAGCTCAGTTCTGGGCATCTTTGAAAGTCCTATTCTAACTTGTTCCTACATAGTAACTTGCAACTTTGAATGAGAATGTGCTTGCTTACAGCAACGTGCTATATGTTCTGAATGGCCGAATTGGGAATCTGTGTCAAAACTTTGTTAGGAATTATGTGATCCTTACTAGCTGGAAGTAAGGGAGTTGGGGCATGAAGTTATTTCTAGGAGTTGGACAACTACCATGTTTAGCTCAGTTCTGGGCATCTTTGAAATACCTATACAAACTTGTTCCTACATAGTAACTTGCAACTTTGAATGAGAATGTGCTTGCTTACAGCCACGTGCTATATGTTCTGAATGCCCGAATTGGGAATCTGTGTCAAAACTTTGTTAGGAATTATGTGATCCTTACTAGCTGGAAGTAAGGGAGATGGGGCATGAAGTTATTTCTAGGAGTTGGACACATACCAAGTTTAGCTCAGTTCTGGGCATCTTTGAAATACCTATACAAAGTTGTTCCTACATAGTAACTTGCAACTTTGAATGAGAATGTGCTTGCTTAGAGCAACGTGCTATATGTTTTGAATGCCCGAAGTGGGAATCTGTGTCAAAATTTGTTAGGAATTACGTGATCCTTACTAGCTGGAAATAAGGGAGTTGGGGCATGAAGGTATTTCTAGGAGTTGGACACATACCAAGTTTAGCACAGTTCTGGGCATCTTTGAAATACCTATACAAACTTGTTCTACATAGTAACTTGCAACTTTGAATGAGAATGTGCTTGCTTACAGCAACGTGCTATATGTTGTGAATGCCCGAATTGGGAATCTGTGTCAAAACTTTGTTAGGAAGTATGTGATCCTTACTAGATGGAAGTAAGCGAGATGGGGCATGAAGTTATTTCTAGGAGTTGGAAACAAACAACGTTTAGCTCAGTTCTGGGCATCTTTGAAATACCTATACAAACTTGTTCCTACATAGTAACTTGCAACTTTGAATGAGAATGTGCTTGCTTAGAGCAACGTGCTATATGTTCTGAATGCCCGAATTGGGAATCTGTGTCAAAATTTGGTAGGAATTATGTGATCTTTACTAGCTGGAAATAAGGGAGATGGGGCATGAAGTTATTTCTAGGAGTTGGACACATACCAAGTTTAGCTCAGTTCTGGGCATCTTTGAAATACCTATACAAACTTGTTCCTACATAGTAACTTGCAACTTTGAATGAGAATGTGCTTGCTTACAGCAACGTGCTATATGTTATGAATGCCCGAATTGCGAATCTGTGTCAAAACTTTGTTAGGAATTATGTGATCCTTACTAGCAGGAAGTAAGGGAGATGGGGCATGAAGTTATTTCTAGGAGTTGGACACATACCAAGTTTAGCTCAGTTCTGGGCATCTTTGAAATACCTATACAAACTTGTTCCTACATAGTAACTTGCAACTTTGAATGAGAATGTGCTTGCTTACAACAACGTGCTATATGTTCTGAATGCCCGAATTGGGAATCTGTGTCAAAACCTTGTTAGGAATTATGTGATCCTTACTAGATGGAAGTAAGGGAGATGGGGCATGAAGTTATTTCTAGGAGTTGGACACATACCAAGTTTAGCTCAGTTCTGGGCATCTTTGAAATACCTATACAAACTTGTTCCTACATAGTAACTTGCAACTTTGAATGAGAATGAGCTTGCTTACAGCAACGTGCTATATGTTCTGAATGCCCGAATTGGGAATCTGTGTCAAAACTGTGTTAGGAATTATGTGATCCTTACTAGCTGGAAGTAAGGGAGTTGGGGCATGAAGTTATTTCTAGGAGTTGGACACATACCAAGTTTAGCTCAGTTCTGGGCATCTTTGAAATACCTATACAAACTTGTTCCTACATAGTAACTTGCAACTTTGAATGAGAATGTGCTTGCTTACAGCAACGTGCTATATGTTGTGAATGCCCGAATTGGGAATCTGTGTCAAAACTTTGTTAGGAATTATGTGATCCTTACTAGCTGGAAGTAAGGGAGTTGGGGCATGAAGTTATTTCTAGGAGTTGGACACATACCCAGTTTAGCTCAGTTCTGGGCATCTTTGAAATACCTATACAAACTTGTTCCTACATAGTAACTTGCAACTTTGAATGAGAATGTGCTTGCTTACAGCAACGTGCTATATGTTCTGAATGCCCGAATTGGGAATCTGTGTCAAAACTTTGTTAGGAATTATGTGATCCTTACTAGCTGGAAGTAAGGGAGATGGGGCATGAAGTTATTTCTAGGAGTTGGACACATGCCAAGTTTAGCTCAGTCTGGGCATCTTTGAAATACCTATACAAACTTGTTCCTACATAGTAACTTGCAACTTTGAATGAGAATGTGCTTGCTTACAGCAACGTGCTATATGTTCTGAATGCCCGAATTGGGAATCTGTGTCAAAATTTTGTTAGGAATTATGTGATCCTTACTAGCTGGAAGTAAGGGAGGTGGGGCATGAAGTTATTTCTAGGAGTTGGAGACATACCAAGTTTAGCTCAGTTCTGGGCATCTTTGAAATACCTATACAAACTTGTTCCTACATAGTAACTTGCAACTTTGAATGAGAATGAGCTTGCTTACAGCAACGTGCTATATGTTCTGAATGCCCGAATTGGGAATCTGTGTCAAAACTTTGTTAGGAATTATGTGATCCTTACTAGCTGGAAGTAAGGGAGATGGGGCATGAAGTTATTTCTAGAGGTTGGACACATACAACGTTTAGCTCAGTTCTGGGCATCTTTGAAATACCTATACAAACTTGTTCCTACATAGTAACTTGCAACTTTGAATGAGAATGTGCTTGCTTACAGCAACGTGCTATATGTTCTGAATGCCCGAATAGGGAATCTGTGTCAAAACTTTGTTAGGAATTATGTGATCCTTACTAGCTGGAAGTAAGCGAGATGGGGCAGGAAGGTATTTCTAGGAGTTGGACACATACCAAGTTTAGCACAGTTCTGGGCATCTTTGAAATACCTATACAAACTTGTTCCTACATAGTTACTTGCAACTTTGAATGACGATGTGCTTGCTTACAGCAACGTGCTATATGTTCTGAATGCCCGAATTGGGAATCTGTGTCAAAACTTTGTTAGGAATTATGTGATCCTTACTAGCTGGAAGTAAGGGAGTTGGGGCATGAAGTTATTTCTAGGAGTTGGACACATACCAAGTTTAGCTCAGTTCTGGGCATCTTTGAAATACCTATACTAACTTGTTCCTACATAGTAACTTGCAACTGTGAATGAGAATGTGCTTGCTTACAGCAACGTGCTATATGTTCTGAATGCCCGAATTGGGAATCTGTGTCAAAACTTTGTTAGGAATTATGTGATCCTTACTAGCTGGAAGTAAGGGAGTTGGGGCATGAAGTTATATCTAGGAGTGGGACACATACCAAGTTTAGCTCAGTACTGGGCATCTTTGAAATTCCAATTCAAACTTGTTCCTACATAGTAACTTACAACTTTGAATGAGAATGTGCTTTCTTACAGCAACGTGCTATATGTTCTGAATGCTCGAATTGGGAATCTGTGTCAAAACTTTGTTAGGAATTATGTGATCCTTACTAGCTGGAAGTAAGGGAGTTGGGGCATGAAGTTATTTCTAGGAGTTGGAGACATACCAAGTTTAGCTCAGTTCTGGGCATCTTTGAAATACCTATACAAACTTGTTCCTACATAGTAACTTGCAACTTTGAATGAGAATGTGCTTGCTTATAGCAACGTGCTATATGTTCTGAATGCCCGAATTGGGAATCTGTGTCAAAATTTCTTAGGAATTATGTGATCCTTACTAGCTGGAAGTAAGGGAGTTGGGGCATGAAGTTATTTCTAGGAGTTGGACACATACCATGTTTAGCTCAGTTCTGGGCATCTTTGAAATACCTATACAAACTTGTTCCTACATAGTAACTTGCAACTTTGAATGAGAACGTGCTTGCTCTCAGCAACGTGCTAGATGTTCTGAATGCCCGAATGGGAATCTGTGTCAAAACTTTGTTAGGTATTATGTGATCCTTACTATCTGGAAGTAAGGGAGATGGGGCATGGAGTTATTTCTAGGAGTTGGAGACATACCATGTTTAGCTAGTTCTGGGCATCTTTGAAATACCTATACAAACTTGTTCCTACATAGTAACTTGCAACTTTGAATGAGAATGTGCTTGCTTGCAGCGACGTGCTATATGTTCTGAATGCCCGAATTGGGAATCTGTGTCAAAACTTTGTTAGGAATTATGTGATCCTTACTAGCTGGAAGTAAGGGAGATGGGGCCTGAAGTTATTTCTAGGAGTTGGAGACCTACAACATTTAGCTCTGTTCTGGGCATCTTTGAAATACCTATACAAACTTGTTCCTACATAATAACTTGCAACTTTGAATGAGAATGTGCTTGCTTACAGCAATGTGCTATATGTTCTGAATGCCCGAATTGGGAATCTGTGTCAAAACTTTGTTAGGAATTATGTGATCCTTACTAGCTGGAAGTAAGTGAGTTGGGGCATGAAGGTATTTCTAGGAGTTGGACTCATACCAAGTTTAGCACAGTTCTGGGCATCTTTGAAATCCCTATACAAACTTGTTCCTACATAGTAACTTGCAACTTTGAATGAGAATGTGCTTGCTTACAGCAACGTGCTATATGTTCTGAATGCCCGAATTGGGAATCTGTGTCAAAACTTTGTTAGGAATTATGTGATCCTTACTAGCTGGAAGTAAGGGAGATGGGGCATGAAGTTATTTCTAGGAGTTGGACACATACCAAGTTTAGCTCAGTTCTGAGCATCTTTGAAATACCTATACAAACTTGTTCCTACATAGTAACTTGCAACTTTGAATGAGAATGTGCTTGCTTACAGCAACGTGCTATATGTTCTGAATGCCCGAATTGGGAATCTGTGTCAAAACTTTGTTAGGAATTATGTGATCCTTACTAGCTGGAAGTAAGGGAGATGGGGCATGAAGTTATTTCTAGGAGTTGGAGACATACCAAGTTTAGCTCAGTTCTGGGCATCTTTGAAATACCTATACAAACTTGTTCCTACATAGTAACTTGCAACTTTGAATGAGAATGAGCTTGCTTACAGCAACGTGCTACATGTTCTGAATGCCCGAATTGGGAATCTGTGTCAAAACTTTGTTAGGAATTATGTGATCCTTACTAGCTGGAAGTAAGGGAGATGGGGCATGAAGTTATTTCTAGGAGTTGGAGACATACAACGTTTAGCTCAGTTCTGGGCATCTTTGAAATACCTATACAAACTTGTTCCTACATAGTAACTTGCAACATTGAATGAGAATGTGCTTGCTTACAGCAACGTGCTATATGTTCTGAATGCCCAAATTGGGAATCTGTGTCTAAACTTTGTTAGAAATTATGTGATCCTTACTAGCTGGAAGTAAGGGAGATGGGGCATGAAGTTATTTCTAGGAGTTGGACACATACCAAGTTTAGCTCAGTTCTGGGCATCTTTGAAATACCTATACAAACTTGTTCCTACATATTAACTTGCAACTTTGAATGAGAATGTGCTTGCTTACAGCAACGTGCTATATGTTCTGAATGCCCGAATTGGGTATCTGTGTCAAAACTTTGTTAGAAATTATGTGATCCTTACTAGCTGGAAGTAAGGGAGATGGGGCATGAAGTTATTTCTAGGAGTTGGACTCATATCAAGTTTAGCTCAGTTCTGGGCATCTTTGAAATACCTATACAAACTTGTTCCTACATAGTAACTTGCAACTTTGAATGAGAATGTGCTTGCTTACAGCAACGTGCTATATGTTCTGAATGCCCGATTTGGGAATCTGTGTCAAAACTTTGTTAGGAATTATGTGATCCTTACTAGCTGGATGTAAGGGAGTTGGAGCATGAAGTTATTTCTAGGAGTTGGACACATACCAAGTTTAGCTCAGTTCTGGGCATCTTTGAAAGTCCTATTCTAACTTGTTCCTACATAGTAACTTGCAACTTTGAATGAGAATGTGCTTGCTTACAGCAACGTGCTATATGTTCTGAATGGCCGAATTGGGAATCTGTGTCAAATCTTTGTTAGGAATTATGTGATCCTTACTAGCTGGAAGTAAGGGAGTTGGGGCATGAAGTCATTTCTAGGAGTTGGACAACTATCATGTTTAACTCAGTTCTGGGCATCTTTGAAATACCTATACAAACTTGTTCCTACATAGTAACTTGCAACTTTGAATGAGAATGTGCTTGCTTACAGCAATGTGCTATATGTTCTGAATGCCCGAATTGGGAATCTGTGTCAAAACTTTGTTAGGAATTATGTGATCCTTACTAGCTGGAAGTAAGGGAGATGGGGCATGAAGTTATTTCTAGGATTTGGACACATACCAAGTTTAGCTCAGTTCTGGGCATCTTTGAAATACCTATACAAAGTTGTTCCTACATAGTAACTTGCAAATTTGAATGAGAATGTGCTTGCTTAGAGCAACGTGCTATATGTTTTGAATGCCCGAAGTGGGAATCTGTGTCAAAATTTGTTAGGAATTACGTGATCCTTACTAGCTGGAAATTAGGGAGTTGGGGCATGAAGGTATTTCTAGGAGTTGGACACATACCAAGTTTAGCACAGTTCTGGGCATCTTTGAAATACCTATACAAACTTGTTCCTACATAGGAACTTGCCACTTTGAATGAGAATGTGCTTGCTTACAGCAACGTGCTATATGTTCTGAATGCCCGAATTGGGAATCTGTGTCAAAACTTTGTTAGGAATTATGTGATCCTTACTAGATGGAAGTAAGGGAGATGGGGCATGAAGTTATTTCTAGGAGTTGGACACATACCAAGTTTAGCTCAGTTCTGGGCATCTTTGAAATACCTATACAAACTTGTTCCTTCATGGTAACTTGCAACTTTGAATGAGAATGTGCTTGCTTACAGCAACGTGCTATATGTTCTGAATGCCCGAATTGGGAATCTGTGTCAAATCTTTGTTAGGAATTATGTGATCCTTACTAGCTGGAAGTAAAGGAGTTGGGGCATGAAGTTATTTCTAGGAGTTGGACACATACCATGTTTAGCTCAGTTCTGGGCATCTTTGAAATACCTATACAAACTTGTTCCTATATAGTAACTAGCAACTTTGAATGAAAATGTGCTTGCTTACAGCAACGTGCTATATGTTCTGAATGCCCGAATTGGGAATCTGTGTCAAAACTTTGTTAGGAATTATGTGATCCTTACTAGCTGGAAGTAAGGGAGGTGGGGCATGAAGTTATTTCTAGGAGTTGGAGACATACCAAGTTTAGCTCAGTTCTGGGCATCTTTGAAATACCTATACAAACTTGTTACTACATAGTAACTTGCAACATTGAATGAGAATGTGCTTGCTTACAGCAACGTGCTATATGTTCTGAATGCCCAATTTGGGAATCTGTGTCTAAACTTTGTTAGAAATTATGTGATCCCTACTAGCTGGAAGTAAGGGAGATGGGGCATGAAGTTATTTCTAGGAGTTGGACACATACCAAGTTTAGCTCAGTTCTGGGCATCTTTGAAATACCTATACAAACTTGTTCCTACATATTAACTTGCAACTTTGAATGAGAATGTGCTTGCTTACAGCAACGTGCTATATGTTCTGAATGCCCGAATTGGGAATCTGTGTCAAAACTTTGTTAGAAATTATGTGATCCTTACTATCTGGAAGTAAGGGAGATGGGGCATGAAGTTATTTCTAGGAGTTGGACACATATCAAGTTTAGCTCAGTTCTGGGCATCTTTGAAATACCTATACAAACTTGTTCCTACATAGTAACTTGCAACTTTGAATGAGAATGTGCTTGCTTACAGCAACGTGCTATATGTTCTGAATGCCCGATTTGGGAATCTGTGTCAAAACTTTGTTAGGAATTATGTGATCCTTACTAGCTGGATGTAAGGGAGTTGGGGCATGAAGTTATTTCTAGGAGTTGGACACATACCAAGTTTAGCTCAGTTCTGGGCATCTTTGAAAGTCCTATTCTAACTTGTTCCTACATAGTAACTTGCAACTTTGAATGAGAATGTGCTTGCTTACAGCAACGTGCTATATGTTCTGAATGGCCGAATTGGGAATCTGTGTCAAATCTTTGTTAGGAATTATGTGATCCTTACTAGCTGGAAGTAAGGGAGTTGGGGCATGAAGTTATTTCTAGGAGTTGGACAACTACCATGTTTAGCTCAGTTCTGGGCATCTTTGAAATACCTATACAAACTTGTTCCTACATAGTAACTTGCAACATTGAATGAGAATGTGCTTGCTTACAGCAACGTGCTATATGTTCTGAATGCCCGAATTGGGAATCTGTGTCAAAACTTTGTTAGGAATTATGTGATCCTTACTAGCTGGAAGTAAGGGAGATGGGGCATGAAGTTATTTCTAGGAGTTGGACACATACCAAGTTTAGCTCAGTTCTGGGCATCTTTGAAATACCTATACAAAGTTGTTCCTACATAGTAACTTGCAACTTTGAATGAGAATGTGCTTGCTTAGAGCAACGTGCTATATGTTTTGAATGCCCGAAGTGGGAATCTGTGCCAAATTTGTTAGGAATTACGTGATCCTTACTAGCTGGAAATAAGGGAGTTGGGGCATGAAGGTATTTCTAGGAGTTGGACACATACCAAGTTTAGCACAGTTCTGGGCATCTTTGAAATACCTATACAAACTTGTTCCTACATAGTAACTTGCCACTTTGAATAAGAATGTGCTTGCTTACAGCAACTTGTTATATGTTCTGAATGCCCGAATTGGGAATCTGTGTCAAAACTTTGTTAGGAATTATGTGATCCTTACTAGATGGAAGTAAGGGAGATGGGGCATGAAGTTATTTCTAGGAGTTGGAGACATACCAAGTTTAGCTCAGTTCTGGGCATCTTTGAAATACCTATACAAACTTGTTCCTACATAGTAACTTGCATCTTTGAATGAGAATGTGCTTGCTTACAGCAACGTGCTATATGTTCTGAATGCCCGAATTGGGAATCTGTGTCAAAACTTTGTTAGGAATTATGTGATCCTTACTAGCTGGAAGTAAGGGAGTTGGGGCATGAAGTTATTTCTAGGAGTTGGAGACATACCAAGTTTAGCTCAGTTCTGGGCATCTTTGAAATACCTATACAAACTTGTTCCTACATAGTAACTTGCAACTTTGAATGAGAATGTGCTTGCTTACAGCAACGTGCTATATGTTCTGAATGCCCGAATTGGGAATCTGTGTCAAAATTTGTTAGGAATTATGTGATCCTTACTAGCTGGAAGTAAGGGAGTTGGGGCATGAAGGTATTTCTAGGAGTTGGACACATACCAAGTTTAGCACAGTTCTGGGCATCTTTGAAATACCTATACAAACTTGTTCCTACATAGTAACTTGCAACTTTGAATGAGAATGTGCTTGCTTACAGTAACGTGCTATATGTTGTGAATGCCCGAATTGGGAATCTGTGTCAAAACTTTGTTAGGATGTATGTGATCCTTACTAGCTGGAAGTAAGCGAGATGGGGCATGAAGTTATTTCTAGGAGTTGGAAACAAACAACGTTTAGCTAAGTTCTTGGCATCTTTGAAATACCTATACAAACTTGTTCCTACATAGTAACTTGCAACTTTGAATGAGAATGTGCTTGCTTAGAGCAACGTGCTATATGTTCTGAATGTCCGAATTGGGAATCTGTGTCAAAATTTGGTAGGAATTATGTGATCCTTACTAGCTGGAAATAAGGGAGATGGGGCATGAAGTTATTTCTAGGAGTTGGACACATACCAAGTTTAGCTCAGTTCTGGGCATCTTTGAAATACCTATACAAACTTGTTCCTACATAGTAACTTGCAACTTTGAATGAGAATGTGCTTGCTTACAGCAACGTGCTATATGTTATGAATGCCCGAATTGCGAATCTGTGTCAAAACTTTGTTAGGAATTATGTGATCCTTACTAGCAGGAAGTAAGGGAGATGGGGCATGAAGTTATTTCTAGGAGTTGGACACATACCAAGTTTAGCTCAGTTCTGGGCATCTTTGAAATACCTATACAAACTTGTTCCTACATAGTAACTTGCAACTTTGAATGAGAATGTGCTTGCTTACAACAACGTGCTATATGTTCTGAATGCCCGAATTGGGAATCTGTGTCAAAACCTTGTTAGGAATTATGTGATCCTTACTAGATGGAAGTAAGGGAGATGGGGCATGAAGTTATTTCTAGGAGTTGGACACATACCAAGTTTAGCTCAGTTCTGGGCATCTTTGAAATACCTATACAAACTTGTTCCTACATAGTAACTTGCAACTTTGAATGAGAATGAGCTTGCTTACAGCAACGTGCTATATGTTCTGAATGCCCGAATTGGGAATCTGTGTCAAAACTTTGTTAGGAATTATGTGATCCTTACTAGCTGGAAGTAAGGGAGTTGGGGCATGAAGTTATTTCTAGGAGTTGGACACATTCCAAGTTTAGCTCAGTTCTGGGCATCTTTGAAATACCTATACAAACTTGTTCCTACATAGTAACTTGCAACTTTGAATGAGAATGTGCTTGCTTACAGCAACGTGCTATATGTTGTGAATTCCCGAATTGGGAATCTGTGTCAAAACTTTGTTAGGAATTATGTGATCCTTACTAGCTGGAAGTAAGGGAGTTGGGGCATGAAGTTATTTCTAGGAGTTGGACACATACCCAGTTTAGCTCAGTTCTGGGCATCTTTGAAATACCTATACAAACTTGTTCCTACATAGTAACTTGCAACTTTGAATGAGAATGTGCTTGCTTGCAGCGACGTGCTATATGTTCTGAATGCCCGAATTGGGAATCTGTGTCAAAACTTTGTTAGGAATTATGTGATCCTTACTAGCTGGAAGTAAGGGAGATGGGGCCTGAAGTTATTTCTAGGAGTTGGAGACCTACAACATTTAGCTCTGTTCTGGGCATCTTTGAAATACCTATACAAACTTGTTCCTACATAATAACTTGCAACTTTGAATGAGAATGTGCTTGCTTACAGCAATGTGCTATATGTTCTGAATGCCCGAATTGGGAATCTGTGTCAAAACTTTGTTAGGAATTATGTGATCCTTACTAGCTGGAAGTAAGTGAGTTGGGGCATGAAGGTATTTCTAGGAGTTGGACTCATACCAAGTTTAGCTCAGTTCTGGGCATCTTTGAAATACCTATACAAACTTGTTCCTACATAGTAACTTGCAACTTTGAATGAGAATGAGCTTGCTTACAGCAACGTGCTATATGTTCTGAATGCCCGAATTGGGAATCTGTGTCAAAACTTTGTTAGGAATTATGTGATCCTTACTAGCTGGAAGTAAGGGAGATGGGGCATGAAGTTATTTCTAGGAGTTGGAGACATACAACGTTTAGCTCAGTTCTGGGCATCTTTGAAATACCTATACAAACTTGTTCCTACATAGTAACTTGCAACATTGAATGAGAATGTGCTTGCTTACAGCAACGTGCTATATGTTCTGAATGCCCAAATTGGGAATCTGTGTCTAAACTTTGTTAGAAATTATGTGATCCTTACTAGCTGGAAGTAAGGGAGATGGGGCATGAAGTTATTTCTAGGAGTTGGACACATACCAAGTTTAGCTCAGTTCTGGGCATCTTTGAAATACCTATACAAACTTGTTCCTACATATTAACTTGCAACTTTGAATGAGAATGTGCTTGCTTACAGCAACGTGCTATATGTTCTGAATGCCCGAATTGGGTATCTGTGTCAAAACTTTGTTAGAAATTATGTGATCCTTACTAGCTGGAAGTAAGGGAGATGGGGCATGAAGTTATTTCTAGGAGTTGGACACATATCAAGTTTAGCTCAGTTCTGGGCATCTTTGAAATACCTATACAAACTTGTTCCTACATAGTAACTTGCAACTTTGAATGAGAATGTGCTTGCTTACAGCAACGTGCTATATGTTCTGAATGCCCGATTTGGGAATCTGTGTCAAAACTTTGTTAGGAATTATGTGATCCTTACTAGCTGGATGTAAGGGAGTTGGGGCATGAAGTTATTTCTAGGAGTTGGACACATACCAAGTTTAGCTCAGTTCTGGGCATCTTTGAAAGTCCTATTCAAACTTGTTCCTACATAGTAACTTGCAACTTTGAATGAGAATGTGCTTGCTTACAGCAACGTGCTATATGTTCTGAATGGCCGAATTGGGAATCTGTGTCAAATCTTTGTTAGGAATTATGTGATCCTTACTAGCTGGAAGTAAGGGAGTTGGGGCATGAAGTCATTTCTAGGAGTTGGACAACTATCATGTTTAGCTCAGTTCTGGGCATCTTTGAAATACCTATACAAACTTGTTCCTACATAGTAACTTGCAACTTTGAATGAGAATGTGCTTGCTTACAGCAATGTGCTATATGTTCTGAATGCCCGAATTGGGAATCTGTGTCAAAACTTTGTTAGGAATTATGTGATCCTTACTAGCTGGAAGTAAGGGAGATGGGGCATGAAGTTATTTCTAGGAGTTGGACACATACCAAGTTTAGCTCAGTTCTGGGCATCTTTGAAATACCTATACAAAGTTGTTCCTACATAGTAACTTGCAACTTTGAATGAGAATGTGCTTGCTTAGAGCAACGTGCTATATGTTTTGAATGCCCGAAGTGGGAATCTGTGTCAAAATTTGTTAGGAATTACGTGATCCTTACTAGCTGGAAATAAGGGAGTTGGTGCATGAAGGTATTTCTAGGAGTTGGACACATACCAAGTTTAGCACAGTTCTGGGCATCTTTGAAATACCTATACAAACTTGTTCCTACATAGTAACTTGCCACTTTGAATGAGAATGTGCTTGCTTACAGCAACGTGCTATATGTTCTGAATGCCCGAATTGGGAATCTGTGTCAAAACTTTGTTAGGAATTATGTGATCCTTACTAGATGGAAGTAAGGGAGATGGGGCATGAAGTTATTTCTAGGAGTTGGACACATACCAAGTTTAGCTCAGTTCTGGGCATCTTTGAAATACCTATACAAACTTGTTCCTTCATGGTAACTTGCAACTTTGAATGAGAATGTGCTTGCTTACAGCAACGTGCTATATGTTCTGAATGCCCGAATTGGGAATCTGTGTCAAAACTTTGTTAGGAATTATGTGATCCTTACTAGCTGGAAGTAAAGGAGTTGGGGCATGAAGTTATTTCTAGGAGTTGGACACATACCATGTTTAGCTCAGTTCTGGGCATCTTTGAAATACCTATACAAACTTGTTCCTATATAGTAACTAGCAACTTTGAATGAAAATGTGCTTGCTTACAGCAACGTGCTATATGTTCTGAATGCCCGAATTGGGAATCTGTGTCAAAACTTTGTTAGGAATTATGTGATCCTTACTAGCTGGAAGTAAGGGAGATGGGGCATGAAGTTATTTCTAGGAGTTGGAGACATACCAAGTTTAGCTCAGTTCTGGGCATCTTTGAAATACCTATACAAACTTGTTCCTACATAGTAACTTGCAACATTGAATGAGAATGTGCTTGCTTACAGCAACGTGCTATATGTTCTGAATGCCCAATTTGGGAATCTGTGTCTAAACTTTGTTAGAAATTATGTGATCCTTACTAGCTGGAAGTAAGGGAGATGGGGCATGAAGTTATTTCTAGGAGTTGGACACATACCAAGTTTAGCTCAGTTCTGGGCATCTTTGAAATACCTATACAAACTTGTTCCTACATATTAACTTGCAACTTTGAATGAGAATGTGCTTGCTTACAGCAACGTGCTATATGTTCTGAATGCCCGAATTGGGAATCTGTGTCAAAACTTTGTTAGAAATTATGTGATCCTTACTAGCTGGAAGTAAGGGAGATGGGGCATGAAGTTATTTCTAGGAGTTGGACACATATCAAGTTTAGCTCAGTTCTGGGCATCTTTGAAATACCTATACAAACTTGTTCCTACATAGTAACTTGCAACTTTGAATGAGAATGTGCTTGCTTACAGCAACGTGCTATATGTTCTGAATGCCCGATTTGGGAATCTGTGTCAAAACTTTGTTAGGAATTATGTGATCCTTACTAGCTGGATGTAAGGGAGTTGGGGCATGAAGTTATTTCTAGGAGTTGGACACATACAAAGTTTAGCTCAGTTCTGGGCATCTTTGAAAGTCCTATTCTAACTTGTTCCTACATAGTAACTTGCAACTTTGAATGAGAATGTGCTTGCTTACAGCAACGTGCTATATGTTCTGAATGGCCGAATTGGGAATCTGTGTCAAATCTTTGTTAGGAATTATGTGATCCTTACTAGCTGGAAGTAAGGGAGTTGGGGCATGAAGTTATTTCTAGGAGTTGGACAACTACCATGTTTAGCTCAGTTCTGGGCATCTTTGAAATACCTATACAAACTTGTTCCTACATAGTAACTTGCAACTTTGAATGAGAATGTGCTTGCTTACAGCAACGTGCTATATGTTCTGAATGCCCGAATTGGGAATCTGTGTCAAATCTTTGTTAGGAATTATGTGATCCTTACTAGCTGGAAGTAAGGGAGGTGGGGCATGAAGTTATTTCTAGGAGTTGGAGACATACCAAGTTTAGCTCAGTTCTGGGCATCTTTGAAATACCTATACAAACTTGTTCCTACATAGTAACTTGCAAATTTGAATGAGAATGAGCTTGCTTACAGCAACGTGCTATATGTTCTGAATGCCCGAATTGGGAATCTGTGTCAAAACTTTGTTAGGAATTATGTGATCCTTACTAGCTGGAAGTAAGGGAGATGGGGCATGAAGTTATTTCTAGAGGTTGGACACATACAACGTTTAGCTCAGTTCTGGGCATCTTTGAAATACCTATACAAACTTGTTCCTACATAGTAACTTGCAACTTTGAATGAGAATGTGCTTGCTTACAGCAACGTGCTATATGTTCTGAATGCCCGAATAGGGAATCTGTGTCAAAACTTTGTTAGGAATTATGTGA
The DNA here is from genome assembly GCF_020826845.1 of Diceros bicornis minor. Classification (NCBI taxonomy): domain Eukaryota; kingdom Metazoa; phylum Chordata; class Mammalia; order Perissodactyla; family Rhinocerotidae; genus Diceros; species Diceros bicornis. The sequence goes on from NC_080758.1 coordinate 61,310,230, forward strand.
TCCTTACTAGCTGGAAGTAAGCGAGATGGGGCAGGAAGGTATTTCTAGGAGTTGGACACATACCAAGTTTAGCACAGTTCTGGGCATCTTTGAAATACCTATACAAACTTGTTCCTACATAGTAACTTGCAACTTTGAATGACGATGTGCTTGCTTACAGCAACGTGCTATATGTTCTGAATGCCCGAATTGGGAATCTGTGTCAAAACTTTGTTAGGAATTATGTGATCCTTACTAGCTGGAAGTAAGGGAGTTGGGGCATGAAGTTATTTCTAGGAGTTGGAGACATACCAAGTTTAGCTCAGTTCTGGGCATCTTTGAAATACCTATTCAAACTTGTTCCTAGATAGTAACTTGCAACTTTGAATGAGAATGTGCTTGCTTACAGCAACGTGCTATATGTTGGGAATGCCCGAATTGGGAATCTGTGTCAAAACTTTGTTAGGAATTATGTGATCCTTACTAGCTGGAAGTAAGGGAGTTGGGGCATGAAGTTATTTCTAGGAGTTGGACACATACCATGTTTAGCTCAGTTCTGGGCATCTTTGAAATACCTATACAAACTTGTTCCTACATAGTAACTTGCAACTTTGAATGAGAACGTGCTTGCTTACAGCAACGTGCTATATGTTCTCAATGCCCGAATGGGAATCTGTGTCAAAACTTTGTTAGGAATTATGTGATCCTTACTATCTGGAAGTAAGGGAGATGGGGCATGGAGTTATTTCTAGGAGTTGGAGACATACCATGTTTAGCTCAGTTCTGGGCATCTTTGAAATACCTATACAAACTTGTTCCTACATAGTAACTTGCAACTTTGAATGAGAATGTGCTTGCTTGCAGCGACGTGCTATATGTTCTGAATGCCCGAATTGGGAATCTGTGTCAAAACTTTGTTAGGAATTATGTGATCCTTACTAGCTGGAAGTAAGGGAGATGGGGCCTGAAGTTATTTCTAGGAGTTGGAGACCTACAACATTTAGCTCTGTTCTGGGCATCTTTGAAATACCTATACAAACTTGTTCCTACATAATAACTTGCAACTTTGAATGAGAATGTGCTTGCTTACAGCAATGTGCTATATGTTCTGAATGCCCGAATTGGGAATCTGTGTCAAAACTTTGTTAGGAATTATGTGATCCTTACTAGCTGGAAGTAAGTGAGTTGGGGCATGAAGGTATTTCTAGGAGTTGGACTCATACCAAGTTTAGCACAGTTCTGGGCATCTTTGAAATCCCTATACAAACTTGTTCCTACATAGTAACTTGCAACTTTGAATGAGAATGTGCTTGCTTACAGCAACGTGCTATATGTTCTGAATGCCCGAATTGGGAATCTGTGTCAAAACTTTGTTAGGAATTATGTGATCCTTACTAGCTGGAAGTAAGGGAGATGGGGCATGAAGTTATTTCTAGGAGTTGGACACATACCAAGTTTAGCTCAGTTCTGAGCATCTTTGAAATACCTATACAAACTTGTTCCTACATAGTAACTTGCAACATTGAATGAGAATGTGCTTGCTTACAGCAACGTGCTATATGTTCTGAATGCCCGAATTGGGAATCTGTGTCAAAACTTTGTTAGGAATTATGTGATCCTTACTAGCTGGAAGTAAGGGAGATGGGGCATGAAGTTATTTCTAGGAGTTGGAGACATACCAAGTTTAGCTCAGTTCTGGGCATCTTTGAAATACCTATACAAACTTGTTCCTACATAGTAACTTGCAACATTGAATGAGAATGTGCTTGCTTACAGCAACGTGCTATATGTTCTGAATGCCCGAATTGGGAATCTGTGTCAAAACTTTGTTAGGAATTATGTGATCCTTACTAGCTGGAAGTAAGGGAGATGGGGCATGAAGTTATTTCTAGGAGTTGGAGACATACCCAGTTTAGCTCAGTTCTGGGCATCTTTGAAATACCTATACAAACTTGTTCCTACATAGTAACTTGCAACTTTGAATGAGAATGTGCTTGCTTAGAGCAACGTGATATATGTTCTGAATGCCCGAATTGGGAATCTGTGTCAAAACTTTGTTAGGAATTATGTGATCCTTACTAGCTGGAAGTAAGGGAGATGGGGCCTGAAGTTATTTCTAGGAGTTGGAGACCTACAACATTTAGCTCTGTTCTGGGCATCTTTGAAATACCTATACAAACTTGTTCCTACATAATAACTTGCAACTTTGAATGAGAATGTGCTTGCTTACAGCAATGTGCTATATGTTCTGAATGCCCGAATTGGGAATCTGTGTCAAAACTTTGTTAGGAATTATGTGATCCTTACTAGCTGGAAGTAAGTGAGTTGGGGCATGAAGGTATTTCTAGGAGTTGGACTCATACCAAGTTTAGCTCAGTTCTGGGCATCTTTGAAATACCTATACAAACTTGTTCCTACATAGTAACTTGCAACTTTGAATGAGAATGAGCTTGCTTACAGCAACGTGCTATATGTTCTGAATGCCCGAATTGGGAATCTGTGTCAAAACTTTGTTAGGAATTATGTGATCCTTACTAGCTGGAAGTAAGGGAGATGGGGCATGAAGTTATTTCTAGGAGTTGGAGACATACAACGTTTAGCTCAGTTCTGGGCATCTTTGAAATACCTATACAAACTTGTTCCTACATAGTAACTTGCAACATTGAATGAGAATGTGCTTGCTTACAGCAACGTGCTATATGTTCTGAATGCCCAAATTGGGAATCTGTGTCTAAACTTTGTTAGAAATTATGTGATCCTTACTAGCTGGAAGTAAGGGAGATGGGGCATGAAGTTATTTCTAGGAGTTGGACACATACCAAGTTTAGCTCAGTTCTGGGCATCTTTGAAATACCTATACAAACTTGTTCCTACATATTAACTTGCAACATTGAATGAGAATGTGCTTGCTTACAGCAACGTGCTATATGTTCTGAATGCCCGAATTGGGTATCTGTGTCAAAACTTTGTTAGAAATTATGTGATCCTTACTAGCTGGAAGTAAGGGAGATGGGGCATGAAGTTATTTCTAGGAGTTGGACACATATCAAGTTTAGCTCAGTTCTGGGCATCTTTGAAATACCTATACAAACTTGTTCCTACATAGTAACTTGCAACTTTGAATGAGAATGTGCTTGCTTACAGCAACGTGCTATATGTTCTGAATGCCCGATTTGGGAATCTGTGTCAAAACTTTGTTAGGAATTATGTGATCCTTACTAGCTGGATGTAAGGGAGTTGGGGCATGAAGTTATTTCTAGGAGTTGGACAACTACCATGTTTAGCTCAGTTCTGGGCATCTTTGAAAGTCCTATTCTAACTTGTTCCTACATAGTAACTTGCAACTTTGAATGAGAATGTGCTTGCTTACAGCAACGTGCTATATGTTCTGAATGCCCGAATTGGGAATCTGTGTCAAAACTTTGTTAGGAATTATGTGATCCTTACTAGCTGGAAGTAAGGGAGGTGGGGCATGAAGTTATTTCTAGGAGTTGGAGACATACCAAGTTTAGCTCAGTTCTGGGCATCTTTGAAATACCTATACAAACTTGTTCCTACATAGTAACTTGCAACTTTGAATGAGAATGAGCTTGCTTACAGCAACGTGCTATATGTTCGGAATGCCCGAATTGGGAATCTGTGTCAAAACTTTGTTAGGAATTATGTGATCCTTACTAGCTGGAAGTAAGGGAGATGGGGCACTAAGTTATTTCTAGAGGTTGGACACATACAACTTTTAGCTCAGTTCTGGGCATCTTTGAAATACCTATACAAACTTGTTCCTACATAGTAACTTGCAACTTTGAATGAGAATGTGCTTGCTTACAGCAACGTGCTATATGTTCTGAATGCCCGAATAGGGAATCTGTGTCAAAACTTTGTTAGGAATTATGTGATCCTTACTAGCTGGAAGTAAGCGAGATGGGGCAGGAAGGTATTTCTAGGAGTTGGACACATACCAAGTTTAGCACAGTTCTGGGCATCTTTGAAATACCTATACAAACTTGTTCCTACATAGTAACTTGCAACTTTGAATGACGATGTGCTTGCTTACAGCAACGTGCTATATGTTCTGAATGCCCGAATTGGGAATCTGTGTCAAAACTTTGTTAGGAATTATGTGATCCTTACTAGCTGGAAGTAAGGGAGTTGGGGCATGAAGTTATTTCTAGGAGTTGGACACATAACAAGTTTAGCTCAGTTCTGGGCATCTTTGAAATACCTATACAAACTTGTTCCTACATAGTAAATTGCAACTTTGAATGAGAATGTGCTTGCTTACAGCAACGTGCTATATGTTCTGAATGCCCGAATTGGGAATCTGTGTCAAAACTTTGTTAGGAATTATGTGATCCTTACTAGCTGGAAGTAAGGGAGTTGGGGCATGAAGTTATATCTAGGAGTGGGACACATACCAAGTTTAGCTCAGTACTGGGCATCTTTGAAATTCCAATTCAAACTTGTTCCTACATAGTAACTTACAACTTTGAATGAGAATGTGCTTTCTTACAGCAACGTGCTATATGTTCTGAATGCTCGAATTGGGAATCTGTGTCAAAACTTTGTTAGGAATTATGTGATCCTTACTAGCTGGAAGTAAGGGAGTTGGGGCATGAAGTTATTTCTAGGAGTTGGAGACATACCAAGTTTAGCTCAGTTCTGGGCATCTTTGAAATACCTATACAAACTTGTTCCTACATAGTAACTTGCAACTTTGAATGAGAATGTGCTTGCTTATAGCAACGTGCTATATGTTCTGAATGCCCGAATTGGGAATCTGTGTCAAAATTTGTTAGGAATTATGTGATCCTTACTAGCTGGAAGTAAGGGAGTTGGGGCATGAAGGTATTTCTAGGAGTTGGACACATACCAAGTTTAGCACAGTTCTGGGCATCTTTGAAATACCTATTCAAACTTGTTCCTAGATAGTAACTTGCAACTTTGAATGAGAATGTGCTTGCTTACAGCAACGTGCTATATGTTGGGAATGCCCGAATTGGGAATCTGTGTCAAAACTTTGTTAGGAATTATGTGATCCTTACTAGCTGGAAGTAAGGGAGTTGGGGCATGAAGTTATTTCTAGGAGTTGGACACATACCATGTTTAGCTCAGTTCTGGGCATCTTTGAAATACCTATACAAACTTGTTCCTACATAGTAACTTGCAACTTTGAATGAGAACGTGCTTGCTTACAGCAACGTGCTATATGTTCTGAATGCCCGAATGGGAATCTGTGTCAAAACTTTGTTAGGAATTATGTGATCCTTACTATCTGGAAGTAAGGGAGATGGGGCATGGAGTTATTTCTAGGAGTTGGAGACATACCATGTTTAGCTCAGTTCTGGGCATCTTTGAAATACCTATACAAACTTGTTCCTACATAGTAACTTGCAACTTTGAATGAGAATGTGCTTGCTTGCAGCGACGTGCTATATGTTCTGAATGCCCGAATTGGGAATCTGTGTCAAAACTTTGTTAGGAATTATGTGATCCTTACTAGCTGGAAGTAAGGGAGATGGGGCCTGAAGTTATTTCTAGGAGTTGGAGACCTACAACATTTAGCTCTGTTCTGGGCATCTTTGAAATACCTATACAAACTTGTTCCTACATAATAACTTGCAACTTTGAATGAGAATGTGCTTGCTTACAGCAATGTGCTATATGTTCTGAATGCCCGAATTGGGAATCTGTGTCAAAACTTTGTTAGGAATTATGTGATCCTTACTAGCTGGAAGTAAGTGAGTTGGGGCATGAAGGTATTTCTAGGAGTTGGACTCATACCAAGTTTAGCACAGTTCTGGGCATCTTTGAAATCCCTATACAAACTTGTTCCTACATAGTAACTTGCAACTTTGAATGAGAATGTGCTTGCTTACAGCAACGTGCTATATGTTCTGAATGCCCGAATTGGGAATCTGTGTCAAAACTTTGTTAGGAATTATGTGATCCTTACTAGCTGGAAGTAAGGGAGATGGGGCATGAAGTTATTTCTAGGAGTTGGACACATACCAAGTTTAGCTCAGTTCTGAGCATCTTTGAAATACCTATACAAACTTGTTCCTACATAGTAACTTGCAACATTGAATGAGAATGTGCTTGCTTACAGCAACGTGCTATATGTTCTGAATGCCCGAATTGGGAATCTGTGTCAAAACTTTGTTAGGAATTATGTGATCCTTACTAGCTGGAAGTAAGGGAGATGGGGCATGAAGTTATTTCTAGGAGTTGGAGACATACCAAGTTTAGCTCAGTTCTGGGCATCTTTGAAATACCTATACAAACTTGTTCCTACATAGTAACTTGCAACTTTGAATGAGAATGAGCTTGCTTACAGCAACGTGCTATATGTTCTGAATGCCCGAATTGGGAATCTGTGTCAAAACTTTTTTAGGAATTATGTGATCCTTACTAGCTGGAAGTAAGGGAGATGGGGCATGAAGTTATTTCTAGAGGTTGGACACATACAACGTTTAGCTCAGTTCTGGGCATCTTTGAAATACCTATACAAACTTGTTCCTACATAGTAACTTGCAACTTTGAATGAGAATGTGCTTGCTTACAGCAACGTGCTATATGTTGTGAATGCCCGAATTGGGAATCTGTGTCAAAATTTGTTAGGAATTATGTGATCCTTACTAGCTGGAAGTAAGGGACTTGGGGCATGAAGGTATTTCTAGGACTTGGACACATACCAAGTTTAGCACAGTTCTGGGCATCTTTGAAATACCTATACAAACTTGTTCCTACATAGTAGCTTGCAACTTTGAATGAGAATGTGCTTGCTTACAGCAACGTGCTATATGTTCTGAATGCCCGAATTTGGAATCTGTGTCAAAACTTTGTTAGGAATTATGTGATCCTTACTAGCTGGAAGTAAGGGAGTTGGGGCATGAAGTTATTTCTAGGAGTTGGACAACTACCATGTTTAGCTCAGTTCTGGGCATCTTTGAAATACCTATACAAACTTGTTCCTACATAGTAACTTGCAACTTTGAATGAGAATGTGCTTGCTTACAGCAACGTGCTATATGTTCTGAATGCCCGAATTGGGAATCTGTGTCAAAACTTTGTTAGGAATTATGTGATCCTTACTAGCTGGAAGTAAGGGAGGTGGGGCATGAAGTTATTTCTAGGAGTTGGAGACATACCAAGTTTAGCTCAGTTCTGGGCATCTTTGAAATACCTATACAAACTTGTTCCTACATAGTAACTTGCAACTTTGAATGAGAATGAGCTTGCTTACAGCAACGTGCTATATGTTCTGAATGCCCGAATTGGGAATCTGTGTCAAAACTTTGTTAGGAATTATGTGATCCTTACTAGCTGGAAGTAAGGGAGATGGGGCATGAAGTTATTTCTAGAGGTTGGACACATACAACGTTTAGCTCAGTTCTGGGCATCTTTGAAATACCTATACAAACTTGTTCCTACATAGTAACTTGCAACTTTGAATGAGAATGTGCTTGCTTACAGCAACGTGCTATATGTTCTGAATGCCCGAATAGGGAATCTGTGTCAAAACTTTGTTAGGAATTATGTGATCCTTACTAGCTGGAAGTAAGCGAGATGGGGCAGGAAGGTATTTCTAGGAGTTGGACACATACCAAGTTTAGCACAGTTCTGGGCATCTTTGAAATACCTATACAAACTTGTTCCTACATAGTAACTTGCAACTTTGAATGACGATGTGCTTGCTTACAGCAACGTGCTATATGTTCTGAATGCCCGAATTGGGAATCTGTGTCAAAACTTTGTTAGGAATTATGTGATCCTTACTAGCTGGAAGTAAGGGAGTTGGGGCATGAAGTTATTTCTAGGAGTTGGACACATACCAAGTTTAGCTCAGTTCTGGGCATCTTTGAAATACCTATACAAACTTGTTCCTACATAGTAAATTGCAACTTTGAATGAGAATGTGCTTGCTTACAGCAACGTGCTATATGTTCTGAATGCCCGAATTGGGAATCTGTGTCAAAACTTTGTTAGGAATTATGTGATCCTTACTAGCTGGAAGTAAGGGAGTTGGGGCATGAAGTTATATCTAGGAGTGGGACACATACCAAGTTTAGCTCAGTACTGGGCATCTTTGAAATTCCAATTCAAACTTGTTCCTACATAGTAACTTACAACTTTGAATGAGAATGTGCTTTCTTACAGCAACGTGCTATATGTTCTGAATGCTCGAATTGGGAATCTGTGTCAAAACTTTGTTAGGAATTATGTGATCCTTACTAGCTGGAAGTAAGGGAGTTGGGGCATGAAGTTATTTCTAGGAGTTGGAGACATACCAAGTTTAGCTCAGTTCTGGGCATCTTTGAAATACCTATACAAACTTGTTCCTACATAGTAACTTGCAACTTTGAATGAGAATGTGCTTGCTTATAGCAACGTGCTATATGTTCTGAATGCCCGAATTGGGAATCTGTGTCAAAATTTGTTAGGAATTATGTGATCCTTACTAGCTGGAAGTAAGGGAGTTGGGGCATGAAGGTATTTCTAGGAGTTGGACACATACCAAGTTTAGCACAGTTCTGGGCATCTTTGAAATACCTATACAAACTTGTTCCTACATAGTAACTTGCAACTTTGAATGAGAATGTGCTTGCTTACAGCAACGTGCTATATGTTGGGAATGCCCGAATTGGGAATCTGTGTCAAAACTTTGTTAGGAATTATGTGATCCTTACTAGCTGGAAGTAAGGGAGTTGGGGCATGAAGTTATTTCTAGGAGTTGGACACATACCATGTTTAGCTCAGTTCTGGGCATCTTTGAAATACCTATACAAACTTGTTCCTACATAGTAACTTGCAACTTTGAATGAGAACGTGCTTGCTTACAGCAACGTGCTATATGTTCTGAATGCCCGAATGGGAATCTGTGTCAAAACTTTGTTAGGAATTATGTGATCCTTACTATCTGGAAGTAAGGGAGATGGGGCATGGAGTTATTTCTAGGAGTTGGAGACATACCATGTTTAGCTCAGTTCTGGGCATCTTTGAAATACCTATACAAACTTGTTCCTACATAGTAACTTGCAACTTTGAATGAGAATGTGCTTGCTTGCAGCGACGTGCTATATGTTCTGAATGCCCGAATTGGGAATCTGTGTCAAAACTTTGTTAGGAATTATGTGATCCTTACTAGCTGGAAGTAAGGGAGATGGGGCCTGAAGTTATTTCTAGGAGTTGGAGACCTACAACATTTAGCTCTGTTCTGGGCATCTTTGAAATACCTATACAAACTTGTTCCTACATAATAACTTGCAACTTTGAATGAGAATGTGCTTGCTTACAGCAATGTGCTATATGTTCTGAATGCCCGAATTGGGAATCTGTGTCAAAACTTTGTTAGGAATTATGTGATCCTTACTAGCTGGAAGTAAGTGAGTTGGGGCATGAAGGTATTTCTAGGAGTTGGACTCATACCAAGTTTAGCACAGTTCTGGGCATCTTTGAAATCCCTATACAAACTTGTTCCTACATAGTAACTTGCAACTTTGAATGAGAATGTGCTTGCTTACAGCAACGTGCTATATGTTCTGAATGCCCGAATTGGGAATCTGTGTCAAAACTTTGTTAGGAATTATGTGATCCTTACTAGCTGGAAGTAAGGGAGATGGGGCATGAAGTTATTTCTAGGAGTTGGACACATACCAAGTTTAGCTCAGTTCTGGGCATCTTTGAAATACCTATACAAACTTGTTCCTACATAGTAACTTGCATCTTTGAATGAGAATGTGCTTGCTTACAGCAACGTGCTATATGTTCTGAATGCCCGAATTGGGAATCTGTGTCAAAACTTTGTTAGGAATTATGTGATCCTTACTAGCTGGAAGTAAGGGAGATGGGGCATGAAGTTATTTCTAGGAGTTGGACACATACCAAGTTTAGCTCAGTTCTGGGCATCTTTGAAATACCTATACAAACTTGTTCCTACATAGTAACTTGCATCTTTGAATGAGAATGTGCTTGCTTACAGCAACGTGCTATATGTTCTGAATGCCCGAATTGGGAATCTGTGTCAAAACTTTGTTAGGAATTATGTGATCCTTACTAGCTGGAAGTAAGGGAGATGGGGCATGAAGTTATTTCTAGGAGTTGGACACATACCAAGTTTAGCTCAGTTCTGGGCATCTTTGAAATACCTATACAAACTTGTTCCTACATAGTAACTTGCAACTTTGAATGAGAATGTGCTTGCTTGCAGCAACGTGCTATATGTTCTGAATGCCCGATTTGGGAATCTGTGTCAAAACTTTGTTAGGAATTATGTGATCCTTACTAGCTGGAAGTAAGGGAGATGGAGCATGAAGTTATTTCTAGGAGTTGGACACATACCAAGTTTAGCTCAGTTCTGGGCATCTTTGAAATACCTATACAAACTTGTTCCTACATAGTAACTTGCAACTTTGAATGAGAATGTGCTTGCTTGCAGCAACGTGCTATATGTTCTAAATGCCCGAATTGGGAATCTGTGTCAAAACTTTGTTAGGAATTATGTGATCATTACTAGCTGGAAGTAAGGGAGATGGGGCATGAAGTTATTTCTAGGAGTTGGACACATACCAAGTTTAGCTCAGTTCTGGGCATCTTTGAAATACCTATACAAACTTGTTCCTACATAGTAACTTGCAACTTTGAAGGAGAATGTGCTTGCTTACAGCAACGTGCTATATGTTCTGAATGCCTGAATATGGAATCTGTGTCAAAACTTTGTTAGGAATTATGTGATCCTTACTACCTGGAAGTAAGGGAGATGGGGCATGAAGTTATTTCTAGGAGTTGGAGATATACCAAGTTTAGCTCAGTTCTGGGCATCTTTGAAATACCTATACAAACTTGTTCCTACATAGTAACTTGCAACTTTGAATGAGAATGTGCTTGCTTGCAACAACGTGCTATATGTTCTGAATGCCCGATTTGGGAATCTGTGTCAAAACTTTGTTAGGAATTATGTGATCCTTACTAGCTGGAAGTAAGGGAGATGGAGCATGAAGTTATTTCTAGGAGTTGGAGACATACCAAGTTTAGCTCAGTTCTGGGCATCTTTGAAATACCTATACAAACTTGTTCCTACATAGTAACTTGCATCTTTGAATGAGAATGTGCTTGCTTACAGCAACGTGCTATATGTTCTGAATGCCCGAATTGGGAATCTGTGTCAAAACTTTGTTAGGAATTATGTGATCCTTACTAGCTGGAAGTAAGGGAGATGGGGCATGAAGTTATTTCTAGGAGTTGGACACATACCAAGTTTAGCTCAGTTCTGGGCATCTTTGAAATACCTATACAAACTTGTTCCTACATAGTAACTTGCAACTTTGAATGAGAATGTGCTTGCTTACAGCAACGTGCTATATGTTCTGAATGCCTGAATTTGGAATCTGTGTCAAAACTTTGTTAGGAATTATGTGATCCTTACTAGCTGGAAGTAAGGGAGATGGGGCATGAAGTTATTTCTAGGAGTTGGAGATATACCAAGTTTAGCTCAGTTCTGGGCATCTTTGAAATACCTATACAAACTTGTTCCTACATAGTAACTTGCAACTTTGAATGAGAATGTGCTTGCTTGCAGCAACGTGCTATATGTTCTGAATGCCAGATTTGGGAATCTGTGTCAAAACTTTGTTAGGAATTATGTGATCCTTACTAGCTGGAAGTAAGGGAGATGGAGCATGAAGTTATTTCTAGGAGTTGGAGACATACCAAGTTTAGCTCAGTTCTGGGCATCTTTGAAATACCTATAGAAACTTGTTCCTACATAGTAACTTGCATCTTTGAATGAGAATGTGCTTGCTTACAGCAACGTGCTATATGTTCTGAATGCCCGAATTGGGAATCTGTGTCAAAACTTTGTTAGGAATTATGTGATCCTTACTAGCTGGAAGTAAGGGAGATGGGGCATGAAGTTATTTCTAGGAGTTGGACACATACCAAGTTTAGCTCAGTTCTGGGCATCTTTGAAATACCTATACAAACTTGTTCCTACATAGTAACTTGCATCTTTGAATGAGAATGTGCTTGCTTACAGCAACGTGCTATATGTTCTGAATGCCCGAATTGGGAATCTGTGTCAAAACTTTGTTAGGAATTATGTGATCCTTACTAGCTGGAAGTAAGGGAGATGGGGCATGAAGTTATTTCTAGGAGTTGGACACATACCAAGTTTAGCTCAGTTCTGGGCATCTTTGAAATACCTATAGAAACTTGTTCCTACATAGTAACTTGCATCTTTGAATGAGAATGTGCTTGCTTACAGCAACGTGCTATATGTTCTGAATGCCCGAATGGGAATCTGTGTCAAAACTTTGTTAGGAATTATGTGATCCTTACTATCTGGAAGTAAGGGAGATGGGGCATGGAGTTATTTCTAGGAGTTGGAGACATACCATGTTTAGCTCAGTTCTGGGCATCTTTGAAATACCTATACAAACTTGTTCCTACATAGTAACTTGCAACTTTGAATGAGAATGTGCTTGCTTGCAGCGACGTGCTATATCTTCTGAATGCCCGAATTGGGAATCTGTGTCAAAACTTTGTTAGGAATTATGTGATCCTTACTAGCTGGAAGTAAGGGAGATGGGGCCTGAAGTTATTTCTAGGAGTTGGAGACCTACAACATTTAGCTCTGTTCTGGGCATCTTTGAAATACCTATACAAACTTGTTCCTACATAATAACTTGCAACTTTGAATGAGAATGTGCTTGCTTACAGCAATGTGCTATATGTTCTGAATGCCCGAATTGGGAATCTGTGTCAAAACTTTGTTAGGAATTATGTGATCCTTACTAGCTGGAAGTAAGTGAGTTGGGGCATGAAGGTATTTCTAGGAGTTGGACTCATACCAAGTTTAGCACAGTTCTGGGCATCTTTGAAATCCCTATACAAACTTGTTCCTACATAGTAACTTGCAACTTTGAATGAGAATGTGCTTGCTTACAGCAACGTGCTATATGTTCTGAATGCCCGAATTGGGAATCTGTGTCAAAACTTTGTTAGGAATTATGTGATCCTTACTAGCTGGAAGTAAGGGAGATGGGGCATGAAGTTATTTCTAGGAGTTGGACACATACCAAGTTTAGCTCAGTTCTGAGCATCTTTGAAATACCTATACAAACTTGTTCCTACATAGTAACTTGCAACATTGAATGAGAATGTGCTTGCTTACAGCAACGTGCTATATGTTCTGAATGCCCGAATTGGGAATCTGTGTCAAAACTTTGTTAGGAATTATGTGATCCTTACTAGCTGGAAGTAAGGGAGATGGGGCATGAAGTTATTTCTAGGAGTTGGAGACATACCAAGTTTAGCTCAGTTCTGGGCATCTTTGAAATTCCTATACAAACATGTTCCTACATAGTAACTTGCAACTTTGAATGAGAATGAGCTTGCTTACAGCAACGTGCTATATGTTCTGAATGCCCGAATTGGGAATCTGTGTCAAAACTTTTTTAGGAATTATGTGATCCTTACTAGCTGGAAGTAAGGGAGATGGGGCATGAAGTTATTTCTAGAGGTTGGACACATACAACGTTTAGCTCAGTTCTGGGCATCTTTGAAATACCTATACAAACTTGTTCCTACATAGTAACTTGCAACTTTGAATGAGAATGTGCTTGCTTACAGCAACGTGCTATATGTTGTGAATGCCCGAATTGGGAATCTGTGTCAAAATTTGTTAGGAATTATGTGATCCTTACTAGCTGGAAGTAAGGGAGTTGGGGCATGAAGGTATTTCTAGGACTTGGACACATACCAAGTTTAGCACAGTTCTGGGCATCTTTGAAATACCTATACAAACTTGTTCCTACATAGTAGCTTGCAACTTTGAATGAGAATGTGCTTGCTTACAGCAACGTGCTATATGTTCTGAATGCCCGAATTTGGAATCTGTGTCAAAACTTTGTTAGGAATTATGTGATCCTTACTAGCTGGAAGTAAGGGAGTTGGGGCATGAAGTTATTTCTAGGAGTTGGAGACATACCAAGTTTAGCTCAGTTCTGGGCATCTTTGAAATACCTATACAAACTTGTTCCTACATAGTAACTTGCAACTTTGAATGAGAATGTGCTTGCTTATAGCAACGTGCTATATGTTCTGAATGCCCGAATTGGGAATCTGTGTCAAAATTTGTTAGGAATTATGTGATCCTTACTAGCTGGAAGTAAGGGAGTTGGGGCATGAAGGTATTTCTAGGAGTTGGACACATACCAAGTTTAGCACAGTTCTGGGCATCTTTGAAATACCTATTCAAACTTGTTCCTACATAGTAACTTGCAACTTTGAATGAGAATGTGCTTGCTTACAGCAACGTGCTATATGTTGTGAATGCCCGAATTGGGAATCTGTGTCAAAACTTTGTTAGGAATTATGTGATCCTTACTAGCTGGAAGTAAGGGAGTTGGGGCATGAAGTTATTTCTAGGAGTTGGACACATACCATGTTTAGCTCAGTTCTGGGCATCTTTGAAATACCTATACAAACTTGTTCCTACATAGTAACTTGCAACTTTGAATGAGAACGTGCTTGCTTACAGCAACGTGCTATATGTTCTGAATGCCCGAATGGGAATCTGTGTCAAATCTTTGTTAGGAATTATGTGATCCTTACTATCTGGAAGTAAGGGAGATGGGGCATGGAGTTATTTCTAGGAGTTGGAGACATACCATGTTTAGCTCAGTTCTGGGCATCTTTGAAATACCTATACAAACTTGTTCCTACATAGTAACTTGCAACTTTGAATGAGAATGTGCTTGCTTGCAGCGACGTGCTATATGTTCTGAATGCCCGAATTGGGAATCTGTGTCAAAACTTTGTTAGGAATTATGTGATCCTTACTAGCTGGAAGTAAGGGAGATGGGGCCTGAAGTTATTTCTAGGAGTTGGAGACCTACAACATTTAGCTCTGTTCTGGGCATCTTTGAAATACCTATACAAACTTGTTCCTACATAATAACTTGCAACTTTGAATGAGAATGTGCTTGCTTACAGCAATGTGCTATATGTTCTGAATGCCCGAATTGGGAATCTGTGTCAAAACTTTGTTAGAAATTATGTGATCCTTACTAGCTGGAAGTAAGTGAGTTGGGGCATGAAGGTATTTCTAGGAGTTGGACTCATACCAAGTTTAGCACAGTTCTGGGCATCTTTGAAATCCCTATACAAACTTGTTCCTACATAGTAACTTGCAACTTTGAATGAGAATGTGCTTGCTTACAGCAACGTGCTATATGTTCTGAATGCCCGAATTGGGAATCTGTGTCAAAACTTTGTTAGGAATTATGTGATCCTTACTAGCTGGAAGTAAGGGAGATGGGGCATGAAGTTATTTCTAGGAGTTGGACACATACCAAGTTTAGCTCAGTTCTGGGCATCTTTGAAATACCTATACAAACTTGTTCCTACATAGTAACTTGCATCTTTGAATGAGAATGTGCTTGCTTACAGCAACGTGCTATATGTTCTGAATGCCCGAATTGGGAATCTGTGTCAAAACTTTGTTAGGAATTATGTGATCCTTACTAGCTGGAAGTAAGGGAGATGGGGCATGAAGTTATTTCTAGGAGTTGGACACATACCAAGTTTAGCTCAGTTCTGGGCATCTTTGAAATACCTATACAAACTTGTTCCTACATAGTAACTTGCATCTTTGAATGAGAATGTGCTTGCTTACAGCAACGTGCTATATGTTCTGAATGCCCGAATTGGGAATCTGTGTCAAAACTTTGTTAGGAATTATGTGATCCTTACTAGCTGGAAGTAAGGGAGATGGGGCATGAAGTTATTTCTAGGAGTTGGACACATACCAAGTTTAGCTCAGTTCTGGGCATCTTTGAAATACCTATACAAACTTGTTCCTACATAGTAACTTGCAACTTTGAATGAGAATGTGCTTGCTTGCAGCAACGTGCTATATGTTCTGAATGCCCGATTTGGGAATCTGTGTCAAAACTTTGTTAGGAATTATGTGATCCTTACTAGCTGGAAGTAAGGGAGATGGAGCATGAAGTTATTTCTAGGAGTTGGACACATACCAAGTTTAGCTCAGTTCTGGGCATCTTTGAAATACCTATACAAACTTGTTCCTACATAGTAACTTGCAACTTTGAATGAGAATGTGCTTGCTTGCAGCAACGTGCTATATGTTCTAAATGCCCGAATTGGGAATCTGTGTCAAAACTTTGTTAGGAATTATGTGATCATTACTAGCTGGAAGTAAGGGAGATGGGGCATGAAGTTATTTCTAGGAGTTGGACACATACCAAGTTTAGCTCAGTTCTGGGCATCTTTGAAATACCTATACAAACTTGTTCCTACATAGTAACTTGCAACTTTGAAGGAGAATGTGCTTGCTTACAGCAACGTGCTATATGTTCTGAATGCCTGAATATGGAATCTGTGTCAAAACTTTGTTAGGAATTATGTGATCCTTACTACCTGGAAGTAAGGGAGATGGGGCATGAAGTTATTTCTAGGAGTTGGAGATATACCAAGTTTAGCTCAGTTCTGGGCATCTTTGAAATACCTATACAAACTTGTTCCTACATAGTAACTTGCAACTTTGAATGAGAATGTGCTTGCTTGCAGCAACGTGCTATATGTTCTGAATGCCCGATTTGGGAATCTGTGTCAAAACTTTGTTAGGAATTATGTGATCCTTACTAGCTGGAAGTAAGGGAGATGGAGCATGAAGTTATTTCTAGGAGTTGGAGACATACCAAGTTTAGCTCAGTTCTGGGCATCTTTGAAATACCTATACAAACTTGTTCCTACATAGTAACTTGCATCTTTGAATGAGAATGTGCTTTCTTACAGCAACGTGCTATATGTTCTGAATGCCCGAATTGGGAATCTGTGTCAAAACTTTGTTAGGAATTATGTGATCCTTACTAGCTGGAAGTAAGGGAGATGGGGCATGAAGTTATTTCTAGGAGTTGGACACATACCAAGTTTAGCTCAGTTCTGGGCATCTTTGAAATACCTATACAAACTTGTTCCTACATAGTAACTTGCAACTTTGAATGAGAATGTGCTTGCTTACAGCAACGTGCTATATGTTCTGAATGCCTGAATTTGGAATCTGTGTCAAAACTTTGTTAGGAATTATGTGATCCTTACTAGCTGGAAGTAAGGGAGATGGGGCATGAAGTTATTTCTAGGAGTTGGAGATATACCAAGTTTAGCTCAGTTCTGGGCATCTTTGAAATACCTATACAAACTTGTTCCTACATAGTAACTTGCAACTTTGAATGAGAATGTGCTTGCTTGCAGCAACGTGCTATATGTTCTGAATGCCCGATTTGGGAATCTGTGTCAAAACTTTGTTAGGAATTATGTGATCCTTACTAGCTGGAAGTAAGGGAGATGGAGCATGAAGTTATTTCTAGGAGTTGGAGACATACCAAGTTTAGCTCAGTTCTGGGCATCTTTGAAATACCTATAGAAACTTGTTCCTACATAGTAACTTGCATCTTTGAATGAGAATGTGCTTGCTTACAGCAACGTGCTATATGTTCTGAATGCCCGAATTGGGAATCTGTGTCAAAACTTTGTTAGGAATTATGTGATCCTTACTAGCTGGAAGTAAGGGAGATGGGGCATGAAGTTATTTCTAGGAGTTGGACACATACCAAGTTTAGCTCAGTTCTGGGCATCTTTGAAATACCTATACAAACTTCTTCCTACATAGTAACTTGCATCTTTGAATGAGAATGTGCTTGCTTACAGCAACGTGCTATATGTTCTGAATGCCCGAATTGGGAATCTGTGTCAAAACTTTGTTAGGAATTATGTGATCCTTACTAGCTGGAAGTAAGGGAGATGGGGCATGAAGTTATTTCTAGGAGTTGGACACATACCAAGTTTAGCTCAGTTCTGGGCATCTTTGAAATACCTATACAAACTTGTTCCTACATAGTAACTTGCATCTTTGAATGAGAATGTGCTTGCTTACAGCAACGTGCTATATGTTCTGAATGCCCGAATTGGGAATCTGTGTCAAAACTTTGTTAGGAATTATGTGATCCTTACTAGCTGGAAGTAAGGGAGATGGGGCATGAAGTTATTTCTAGGAGTTGGACACATACCAAGTTTAGCTCAGTTCTGGGCATCTTTGAAATACCTATACAAACTTGTTCCTACATAGTAACTTGCAACTTTGAATGAGAATGTGCTTGCTTGCAGCAACGTGCTATATGTTCTGAATGCCCGATTTGGGAATCTGTGTCAAAACTTTGTTAGGAATTATGTGATCCTTACTAGCTGGAAGTAAGGGAGATGGAGCATGAAGTTATTTCTAGGAGTTGGACACATACCAAGTTTAGCTCAGTTCTGGGCATCTTTGAAATACCTATACAAACTTGTTCCTACATAGTAACTTGCAACTTTGAATGAGAATGTGCTTGCTTGCAGCAACGTGCTATATGTTCTAAATGCCCGAATTGGGAATCTGTGTCAAAACTTTGTTAGGAATTATGTGATCATTACTAGCTGGAAGTAAGGGAGATGGGGCATGAAGTTATTTCTAGGAGTTGGACACATACCAAGTTTAGCTCAGTTCTGGGCATCTTTGAAATACCTATACAAACTTGTTCCTACATAGTAACTTGCAACTTTGAAGGAGAATGTGCTTGCTTACAGCAACGTGCTATATGTTCTGAATGCCTGAATATGGAATCTGTGTCAAAACTTTGTTAGGAATTATGTGATCCTTACTACCTGGAAGTAAGGGAGATGGGGCATGAAGTTATTTCTAGGAGTTGGAGATATACCAAGTTTAGCTCAGTTCTGGGCATCTTTGAAATACCTATACAAACTTGTTCCTACATAGTAACTTGCAACTTTGAATGAGAATGTGCTTGCTTGCAGCAACGTGCTATATGTTCTGAATGCCCGATTTGGGAATCTGTGTCAAAACTTTGTTAGGAATTATGTGATCCTTACTAGCTGGAAGTAAGGGAGATGGAGCATGAAGTTATTTCTAGGAGTTGGAGACATACCAAGTTTAGCTCAGTTCTGGGCATCTTTGAAATACCTATACAAACTTGTTCCTACATAGTAACTTGCATCTTTGAATGAGAATGTGCTTGCTTACAGCAACGTGCTATATGTTCTGAATGCCCGAATTGGGAATCTGTGTCAAAACTTTGTTAGGAATTATGTGATCCTTACTAGCTGGAAGTAAGGGAGATGGGGCATGAAGTTATTTCTAGGAGTTGGACACATACCAAGTTTAGCTCAGTTCTGGGCATCTTTGAAATACCTATACAAACTTGTTCCTACATAGTAACTTGCAACTTTGAATGAGAATGTGCTTGCTTACAGCAACGTGCTATATGTTCTGAATGCCTGAATTTGGAATCTGTGTCAAAACTTTGTTAGGAATTATGTGATCCTTACTAGCTGGAAGTAAGGGAGATGGGGCATGAAGTTATTTCTAGGAGTTGGAGATATACCAAGTTTAGCTCAGTTCTGGGCATCTTTGAAATACCTATACAAACTTGTTCCTACATAGTAACTTGCAACTTTGAATGAGAATGTGCTTGCTTGCAGCAACGTGCTATATGTTCTGAATGCCCGATTTGGGAATCTGTGTCAAAACTTTGTTAGGAATTATGTGATCCTTACTAGCTGGAAGTAAGGGAGATGGAGCATGAAGTTATTTCTAGGAGTTGGAGACATACCAAGTTTAGCTCAGTTCTGGGCATCTTTGAAATACCTATAGAAACTTGTTCCTACATAGTAACTTGCATCTTTGAATGAGAATGTGCTTGCTTACAGCAACGTGCTATATGTTCTGAATGCCCGAATTGGGAATCTGTGTCAAAACTTTGTTAGGAATTATGTGATCCTTACTAGCTGGAAGTAAGGGAGATGGGGCATGAAGTTATTTCTAGGAGTTGGACACATACCAAGTTTAGCTCAGTTCTGGGCATCTTTGAAATACCTATACAAACTTCTTCCTACATAGTAACTTGCATCTTTGAATGAGAATGTGCTTGCTTACAGCAACGTGCTATATGTTCTGAATGCCCGAATTGGGAATCTGTGTCAAAACTTTGTTAGGAATTATGTGATCCTTACTAGCTGGAAGTAAGGGAGATGGGGCATGAAGTTATTTCTAGGAGTTGGACACATACCAAGTTTAGCTCAGTTCTGGGCATCTTTGAAATACCTATACAAACTTGTTCCTACATAGTAACTTGCATCTTTGAATGAGAATGTGCTTGCTTACAGCAACGTGCTATATGTTCTGAATGCCCGAATTGGGAATCTGTGTCAAAACTTTGTTAGGAATTATGTGATCCTTACTAGCTGGAAGTAAGGGAGATGGGGCATGAAGTTATTTCTAGGAGTTGGACACATACCAAGTTTAGCTCAGTTCTGGGCATCTTTGAAATACCTATACAAACTTGTTCCTACATAGTAACTTGCAACTTTGAATGAGAATGTGCTTGCTTGCAGCAACGTGCTATATGTTCTGAATGCCCGATTTGGGAATCTGTGTCAAAACTTTGTTAGGAATTATGTGATCCTTACTAGCTGGAAGTAAGGGAGATGGAGCATGAAGTTATTTCTAGGAGTTGGACACATACCAAGTTTAGCTCAGTTCTGGGCATCTTTGAAATACCTATACAAACTTGTTCCTACATAGTAACTTGCAACTTTGAATGAGAATGTGCTTGCTTGCAGCAACGTGCTATATGTTCTAAATGCCCGAATTGGGAATCTGTGTCAAAACTTTGTTAGGAATTATGTGATCCTTACTAGCTGGAAGTAAGGGAGATGGGGCATGAAGTTATTTCTAGGAGTTGGACACATACCAAGTTTAGCTCAGTTCTGGGCATCTTTGAAATACCTATACAAACTTGTTCCTACATAGTAACTTGCAACTTTGAAGGAGAATGTGCTTGCTTACAGCAACGTGCTATATGTTCTGAATGCCTGAATATGGAATCTGTGTCAAAACTTTGTTAGGAATTATGTGATCCTTACTACCTGGAAGTAAGGGAGATGGGGCATGAAGTTATTTCTAGGAGTTGGAGATATACCAAGTTTAGCTCAGTTCTGGGCATCTTTGAAATACCTATACAAACTTGTTCCTACATAGTAACTTGCAACTTTGAATGAGAATGTGCTTGCTTGCAGCAACGTGCTATATGTTCTGAATGCCCGATTTGGGAATCTGTGTCAAAACTTTGTTAGGAATTATGTGATCCTTACTAGCTGGAAGTAAGGGAGATGGAGCATGAAGTTATTTCTAGGAGTTGGAGACATACCAAGTTTAGCTCAGTTCTGGGCATCTTTGAAATACCTATACAAACTTGTTCCTACATAGTAACTTGCATCTTTGAATGAGAATGTGCTTGCTTACAGCAACGTGCTATATGTTCTGAATGCCCGAATTGGGAATCTGTGTCAAAACTTTGTTAGGAATTATGTGATCCTTACTAGCTGGAAGTAAGGGAGATGGGGCATGAAGTTATTTCTAGGAGTTGGACACATACCAAGTTTAGCTCAGTTCTGGGCATCTTTGAAATACCTATACAAACTTGTTCCTACATAGTAACTTGCAACTTTGAATGAGAATGTGCTTGCTTACAGCAACGTGCTATATGTTCTGAATGCCTGAATTTGGAATCTGTGTCAAAACTTTGTTAGGAATTATGTGATCCTTACTAGCTGGAAGTAAGGGAGATGGGGCATGAAGTTATTTCTAGGAGTTGGAGATATACCAAGTTTAGCTCAGTTCTGGGCATCTTTGAAATACCTATACAAACTTGTTCCTACATAGTAACTTGCAACTTTGAATGAGAATGTGCTTGCTTGCAGCAACGTGCTATATGTTCTGAATGCCCGATTTGGGAATCTGTGTCAAAACTTTGTTAGGAATTATGTGATCCTTACTAGCTGGAAGTAAGGGAGATGGAGCATGAAGTTATTTCTAGGAGTTGGAGACATACCAAGTTTAGCTCAGTTCTGGGCATCTTTGAAATACCTATAGAAACTTGTTCCTACATAGTAACTTGCATCTTTGAATGAGAATGTGCTTGCTTACAGCAACGTGCTATATGTTCTGAATGCCCGAATTGGGAATCTGTGTCAAAACTTTGTTAGGAATTATGTGATCCTTACTAGCTGGAAGTAAGGGAGATGGGGCATGAAGTTATTTCTAGGAGTTGGACACATACCAAGTTTAGCTCAGTTCTGGGCATCTTTGAAATACCTATACAAACTTGTTCCTACATAGTAACTTGCATCTTTGAATGAGAATGTGCTTGCTTACAGCAACGTGCTATATGTTCTGAATGCCCGAATTGGGAATCTGTGTCAAAACTTTGTTAGGAATTATGTGATCCTTACTAGCTGGAAGTAAGGGAGATGGGGCATGAAGTTATTTCTAGGAGTTGGTCACATACCAAGTTTAGCTCAGTTCTGGGCATCTTTGAAATACCTATACAAACTTGTTCCTACATAGTAACTTGCATCTTTGAATGAGAATGTGCTTGCTTACAGCAACGT
The DNA here is from genome assembly GCF_020826845.1 of Diceros bicornis minor. Lineage (NCBI taxonomy): Eukaryota > Metazoa > Chordata > Mammalia > Perissodactyla > Rhinocerotidae > Diceros > Diceros bicornis. The sequence continues at coordinate 61,332,730 of NC_080758.1, forward strand.
GCTATATGTTCTGAATGCCCGAATTGGGAATCTGTGTCAAAACTTTGTTAGGAATTATGTGATCCTTACTAGCTGGAAGTAAGGGAGATGGGGCATGAAGTTATTTCTAGGAGTTGGACACATACCAAGTTTAGCTCAGTTCTGGGCATCTTTGAAATACCTATACAAACTTGTTCCTACATAGTAACTTGCAACTTTGAATGAGAATGTGCTTGCTTGCAGCAACGTGCTATATGTTCTGAATGCCCGATTTGGGAATCTGTGTCAAAACTTTGTTAGGAATTATGTGATCCTTACTAGCTGGAAGTAAGGGAGATGGAGCATGAAGTTATTTCTAGGAGTTGGACACATACCAAGTTTAGCTCAGTTCTGGGCATCTTTGAAATACCTATACAAACTTGTTCCTACATAGTAACTTGCAACTTTGAATGAGAATGTGCTTGCTTGCAGCAACGTGCTATATGTTCTAAATGCCCGAATTGGGAATCTGTGTCAAAACTTTGTTAGGAATTATGTGATCATTACTAGCTGGAAGTAAGGGAGATGGGGCATGAAGTTATTTCTAGGAGTTGGACACATACCAAGTTTAGCTCAGTTCTGGGCATCTTTGAAATACCTATACAAACTTGTTCCTACATAGTAACTTGCAACTTTGAAGGAGAATGTGCTTGCTTACAGCAACGTGCTATATGTTCTGAATGCCTGAATATGGAATCTGTGTCAAAACTTTGTTAGGAATTATGTGATCCTTACTACCTGGAAGTAAGGGAGATGGGGCATGAAGTTATTTCTAGGAGTTGGAGATATACCAAGTTTAGCTCAGTTCTGGGCATCTTTGAAATACCTATACAAACTTGTTCCTACATAGTAACTTGCAACTTTGAATGAGAATGTGCTTGCTTGCAGCAACGTGCTATATGTTCTGAATGCCCGATTTGGGAATCTGTGTCAAAACTTTGTTAGGAATTATGTGATCCTTACTAGCTGGAAGTAAGGGAGATGGAGCATGAAGTTATTTCTAGGAGTTGGAGACATACCAAGTTTAGCTCAGTTCTGGGCATCTTTGAAATACCTATACAAACTTGTTCCTACATAGTAACTTGCATCTTTGAATGAGAATGTGCTTGCTTACAGCAACGTGCTATATGTTCTGAATGCCCGAATTGGGAATCTGTGTCAAAACTTTGTTAGGAATTATGTGATCCTTACTAGCTGGAAGTAAGGGAGATGGGGCATGAAGTTATTTCTAGGAGTTGGACACATACCAAGTTTAGCTCAGTTCTGGGCATCTTTGAAATACCTATACAAACTTGTTCCTACATAGTAACTTGCAACTTTGAATGAGAATGTGCTTGCTTACAGCAACGTGCTATATGTTGTGAATGCCCGAATTGGGAATCTGTGTCAAAATTTGTTAGGAATTATGTGATCCTTACTAGCTGGAAGTAAGGGAGTTGGGGCATGAAGGTATTTCTAGGACTTGGACACATACCAAGTTTAGCACAGTTCTGGGCATCTTTGAAATACCTATACAAACTTGTTCCTACATAGTAGCTTGCAACTTTGAATGAGAATGTGCTTGCTTACAGCAACGTGCTATATGTTCTGAATGCCCGAATTTGGAATCTGTGTCAAAACATTGTTAGGAATTATGTGATCCTTACTAGCTGGAAGTAAGGGAGATGGGGCATGTAGTTATTTCTAGGAGTTGGACACATACCAATTTTAGCTCAGTTCTGGGCATCTTTGAAATACCTATACAAACTTGTTCCTACATAGTAACTTGCAACTTTGAATGAGAATGTGCTTGCTTACAGCAACGTGCTATATGTTCTGAATGCCCGAATTGGGAATCTGTGTCAAAAGTTTGTTAGGAATTATGTGATCCTTACTAGCTGGAAGTAAGTGAGTTGGGGCATGAAGGTATTTCTAGGAGTTGGACTCATACCAAGTTTAGCACAGTTCTGGTCATCTTTGAAATACCTATACAAACTTGTTCCTACATAGTAACATGCAACTTTGAATGAGAATGTGCTTGCTTACAGCAACGTGCTATATGTTCTGAATGCCCTAATTGGGAATCTGTGTCAAAACTTTGTTAGGAATTATGTGATCCTTACTAGCTGGAAGTAAGGGAGATGGGGCATGAAGTTATTTCTAGGAGTTGGAGACATACCAAGTTTAGCTCAGTTCTGGGCATCTTTGAAATACCTATACAAACTTGTTCCTACATAGTAACTTGCAACTTTGAATGAGAATGAGCTTGCTTACAGCAACGTGCTATATGTTCTGAATGCCCGAATTGGGAATCTGTGTCAAAACTTTGTTAGGAATTATGTGATCCTTACTAGCTGGAAGTAAGGGAGATGGGGCATGAAGTTATTTCTAGAGGTTGGACACATACAACCTTTAGCTCAGTCTGGGCATCTTTGAAATACCTATACAAACTTGTTCCTACATAGTAACTTGCAACTTTGAATGAGAATGTGCTTGCTTACAGCAACGTGCTATATGTTGTGAATGCCCGAATTGGGAATCTGTGTCAAATCTTTGTTAGGAATTATGTGATCCTTACTAGCTGGAAGTAAGGGAGTTGGGACATGAAGTTATTTCTAGGAGTTGGACACATACCAAGATTAGCTCAGTTCTGGGCATCTTTGAAATACCTATACAAACTTGTTCCTACATATTAACTTGCAACTTTGAATGAGAATGTGCTTGCTTACAGCAACGTGCTATATGTTCTGAATGCCCGAATTGGGAATCTGTCTCAAAACTTTGTTAGGAATTATGTGATCCTTACTAGCTGGAAGTAAGGGAGATGGGGCATGAAGTTATTTCTAGGAGTTGGACACATACCAAGTTTAGCTCAGTTCTGGGCATCATTGAAATACCTATACAAACCTGTTCCTACATAGTAACTTGCAACTTTGAATGAGAATGTGCTTGCTTACAGCAACGTGCTATATGTTCTGAATGCCCGAATTGGGAATCAGTGTCAAAACTTTGTTAGGAATTATGTGATCCTTACTAGCTGGAAGTAAGGGAGATGGGGCATGAAGTTATTTCTAGGAGTTGGAGACATACAACTTTTAGCTCTGTTCTGGGCATCTTTGAAATACCTATACAAACTTGTTCCTACATAGTAACTTGCAACTTTGAATGAGAATGTGCTTGCTTACAGCAACGTGCTATATGTTCTGAATGCCCGAATTGGGAATCTGTGTCAAAACTTTGTTAGGAATTATGTGATCCTTACTAGCTGGAAGTAAGAGAGATGGGGCATGAAGTTATTTCTAGGAGCTGGAGACATACCAAGTTTAGCTCAGTCTGGGCATCTTTTAAGTACCTATACAAACTTGTTCCTACATAGTAACTTGCAACTTTGAATGAGAATGTGCTTGCTTACAGCAACGTGCTATATGTTCTGAATGCCCGAATTGGGAATCTGTGTCAAATCATTGTTAGGAATTATGTGATCCTTACTAGCTGGAAGTAAGGGAGATGGGGCATGAAGTTATTTCTAGAGGTTGGACATATACAACGTTTAGCTCAGTTCTGGGCATCTTTGAAATACCTATACAAACTTGTTCCTACATAGTAACTTGCAACTTTGAATGAGAATGTGCTTGCTTACAGCAACGTGCTATATGTTCTGAATGCCCGAATAGGGAATCTGTGTCAAAACTTTGTTAGGAATTATGTGATCCTTACTAGCTGGAAGTAAGTGAGTTGGGGCATGAAGGTATTTCTAGGAGTTGGACACATACCAAGTTTAGCACAGTTCTGGGCATCTTTGAAATACCTATACAAACTTGTTCCTACATAGTAACTTGCATCTTTGAATGAGAATGTGCTTGCTTACAGCAACGTGCTATATGTTCTGAATGCCCGAATTGGGAATCTGTGTCAAAACTTTGTTAGGAATTATGTGATCCTTACTAGCTGGAAGTAAGGGAGTTGGGGCAGGAAGTTATTTCTAGGAGTTGGACACATACCAAGTTTAGCTCAGTTCTGGGCATCTTTGAAATACCTATACAAACTTGTTCCTACATAGTAACTTGCAACTTTTAATGAGAATGTGCTTGCTTACAGCAACGTGCTATATGTTCTGAATGCCCGAATTGGGAATCTGTGTCAAAACTTTGCTAGGAATTATGTGATCCTTACTAGCTGGAAGTAAGGGAGATGGGGCATGAAGTTATTTCTAGGAGTTGGACACATACCAAGTTTAGCTCAGTACTGGGCATCTTTGAAATTCCTATTCAAACTTGTTCCTACATAGTAACTTACAACTTTGAATGAGAATGTGCTTACTTACAGCAACGTGCTATATGTTCTGAATGCTCGAATTGGGAATCTGTGTCAAAACTTTGTTAGGAATTATGTGATCCTTACTAGCTGGAAGTAAGGGAGTTGGGGCATGAAGTTATTTCTAGGAGTTGGAGACATACCAAGTTTAGCTCAGTTCTGGGCATCTTTGAAATACCTATACAAACTTGTTCCTACATAGTAACTTGCAACTTTGAATGAGAATGTGCTTGCTTACAGCAACGTGCTATATGTTCTGAATGCCCGAATTGGGAATCTGTGTCAAAACTTTGTTAGGAATTATGTGATCCTTACTAGCTGGAAGTAAGGGAGTTGGGGCATGAAGTTATTTCTAGGAGTTGGACACATACCAAGTTTAGCTCAGTTCTGGGCATCTTTGAAATACCTATACAAACTTGTTCCTACATAGTAACTTGCAACTTTTAATGAGAATGTGCTTGCTTACAGCAACGTGCTATATGTTCTGAATGCCCGAATTGGGAATCTGTGTCAAAACTTTGCTAGGAATTATGTGATCCTTACTAGCTGGAAGTAAGGGAGATGGGGCATGAAGTTATTTCTAGGAGTTGGAGACATACCAAGCTTAGCTCAGTTCTGGGCATCTTTGAAATACCTATACAAACTTGTTCCTACATAGTAACTTGCAACTTTGAATGAGAATGAGCTTGCTTACAGCAACGTGCTATATGTTCTGAATGCCCGAATTGGGAATCTGTGTCAAAACTTTGTTAGGAATTATGTGATCCTTACTAGCTGGAAGTAAGGGAGATGGGGCATGAAGTTATTTCTAGAGGTTGGACACATACAACCTTTAGCTCAGTCTGGGCATCTTTGAAATACCTATACAAACTTGTTCCTACATAGTAACTTGCAACTTTGAATGAGAATGTGCTTGCTTACAGCAACGTGCTATATGTTGTGAATGCCCGAATTGGGAATCTGTGTCAAATCTTTGTTAGGAATTATGTGATCCTTACTAGCTGGAAGTAAGGGAGTTGGGACATGAAGTTATTTCTAGGAGTTGGACACATACCAAGATTAGCTCAGTTCTGGGCATCTTTGAAATACCTATACAAACTTGTTCCTACATATTAACTTGCAACTTTGAATGAGAATGTGCTTGCTTACAGCAACGTGCTATATGTTCTGAATGCCCGAATTGGGAATCTGTCTCAAAACTTTGTTAGGAATTATGTGATCCTTACTAGCTGGAAGTAAGGGAGATGGGGCATGAAGTTATTTCTAGGAGTTGGACACATACCAAGTTTAGCTCAGTTCTGGGCATCATTGAAATACCTATACAAACCTGTTCCTACATAGTAACTTGCAACTTTGAATGAGAATGTGCTTGCTTACAGCAACGTGCTATATGTTCTGAATGCCCGAATTGGGAATCAGTGTCAAAACTTTGTTAGGAATTATGTGATCCTTACTAGCTGGAAGTAAGGGAGATGGGGCATGAAGTTATTTCTAGGAGTTGGAGACATACAACTTTTAGCTCTGTTCTGGGCATCTTTGAAATACCTATACAAACTTGTTCCTACATAGTAACTTGCAACTTTGAATGAGAATGTGCTTGCTTACAGCAACGTGCTATATGTTCTGAATCCCCGAATTGGGAATCTGTGTCAAAACTTTGTTAGGAATTATGTGATCCTTACTAGCTGGAAGTAAGAGAGATGGGGCATGAAGTTATTTCTAGGAGCTGGAGACATACCAAGTTTAGCTCAGTCTGGGCATCTTTTAAGTACCTATACAAACTTGTTCCTACATAGTAACTTGCAACTTTGAATGAGAATGTGCTTGCTTACAGCAACGTGCTATATGTTCTGAATGCCCGAATTGGGAATCTGTGTCAAATCATTGTTAGGAATTATGTGATCCTTACTAGCTGGAAGTAAGGGAGATGGGGCATGAAGTTATTTCTAGAGGTTGGACATATACAACGTTTAGCTCAGTTCTGGGCATCTTTGAAATACCTATACAAACTTGTTCCTACATAGTAACTTGCAACTTTGAATGAGAATGTGCTTGCTTACAGCAACGTGCTATATGTTCTGAATGCCCGAATAGGGAATCTGTGTCAAAACTTTGTTAGGAATTATGTGATCCTTACTAGCTGGAAGTAAGTGAGTTGGGGCATGAAGGTATTTCTAGGAGTTGGACAAATACCAAGTTTAGCACAGTTCTGGGCATCTTTGAAATACCTATACAAACTTGTTCCTACATAGTAACTTGCATCTTTGAATGAGAATGTGCTTGCTTACAGCAACGTGCTATATGTTCTGAATGCCCGAATTGGGAATCTGTGTCAAAACTTTGTTAGGAATTATGTGATCCTTACTAGCTGGAAGTAAGGGAGTTGGGGCAGGAAGTTATTTCTAGGAGTTGGACACATACCAAGTTTAGCTCAGTTCTGGGCATCTTTGAAATACCTATACAAACTTGTTCCTACATAGTAACTTGCAACTTTTAATGAGAATGTGCTTGCTTACAGCAACGTGCTATATGTTCTGAATGCCCCAATTGGGAATCTGTGTCAAAACTTTGCTAGGAATTATGTGATCCTTACTAGCTGGAAGTAAGGGAGATGGGGCATGAAGTTATTTCTAGGAGTTGGACACATACCAAGTTTAGCTCAGTACTGGGCATCTTTGAAATTCCTATTCAAACTTGTTCCTACATAGTAACTTACAACTTTGAATGAGAATGTGCTTACTTACAGCAACGTGCTATATGTTCTGAATGCTCGAATTGGGAATCTGTGTCAAAACTTTGTTAGGAATTATGTGATCCTTACTAGCTGGAAGTAAGGGAGTTGGGGCATGAAGTTATTTCTAGGAGTTGGAGACATACCAAGTTTAGCTCAGTTCTGGGCATCTTTGAAATACCTATACAAACTTGTTCCTACATAGTAACTTGCAACTTTGAATGAGAATGTGCTTGCTTACAGCAACGTGCTATATGTTCTGAATGCCAGAATTGGGAATCTGTGTCAAAACTTTGTTAGGAATTATGTGATCCTTACTAGCTGGAAGTAAGGGAGTTGGGGCATGAAGTTATTTCTAGGAGTTGGACACATACCAAGTTTAGCTCAGTTCTGGGCATCTTTGAAATACCTATACAAACTTGTTCCTACATAGTAACTTGCAACTTTTAATGAGAATGTGCTTGCTTACAGCAACGTGCTATATGTTCTGAATGCCCGAATTGGGAATCTGTGTCAAAACTTTGCTAGGAATTATGTGATCCTTACTAGCTGGAAGTAAGGGAGATGGGGCATGAAGTTATTTCTAGGAGTTGGACACATACCAAGTTTAGCTCAGTACTGGGCATCTTTGAAATTCCTATTCAAACTTGTTCCTACATTGTAACTTACAACTTTGAATGAGAATGTGCTTACTTACAGCAACGTGCTATATGTTCTGAATGCTCGAATTGGGAATCTGTGTCAAAACTTTGTTAGGAATTATGTGATCCTTACTAGCTGGAAGTAAGGGAGTTGGGGCATGAAGTTATTTCTAGGAGTTGGAGACATACCAAGTTTAGCTCAGTTCTGGGCATCTTTGAAATACCTATACAAACTTGTTCCTACATAGTAACTTGCAACTTTGAATGAGAATGTGCTTGCTTACAGCAACGTGCTATATGTTCTGAATGCCCGAATTGGGAATCTGTGTCAAAATTTGTTAGGAATTATGTGATCCTTACTAGCTGGAAGTAAGGGAGTTGGGGCATGATGGTATTTCTAGGAGTTGGACACATACCAAGTTTAACACAGTTCTGGGCATCTTTGAAATACCTATACAAACTTGTTCCTACATAGTAACTTGCAACTTTGAATGAGAATGTGCTTGCTTACAGCAACGTGCTATATGTTCTGAATGCCCGTATTGGGAATCTGTGTCAAAACTTTGTTAGGAATTATGTGATCCTTACTAGCTGGAAGTAAGGGAGATGGGGCATGAAGTTATTTCTAGGAGTTGGACACATACCAATTTTAGCTCAGTTCTGGGCATCTTTGAAATACCTATACAAACTTGTTCCTACATAGTAACTTGCAACTTTGAATGAGAATGTGCTTGCTTACAGCAACGTGCTATATGTTGTGAATGCCCGAATTGGGAATCTGTGTCAAAACTTTGTTAGGAATTATGTGATCCTTACTAGCTGGAAGTAAGGGAGATGGGGCATGAAGTTATTTCTAGGAGTTGGACACATACCAAGTTTAGCTCAGTTCTGGGCATCTTTGAAATACCTATACAAACTTGTTCCTACATAGTAACTTGCAACTTTGAATGAGAATGTGCTTGCTTACAGCAACGTGCTATATGTTCTGAATGCCCGAATTGGGAATCTGTGTCAAAACTTTGTTAGGAATTATGTGATCCTTACTAGCTGGAAGTAAGGGAGATGGGGCATGAAGTTATTTCTAGGAGTTGGAGACATACCAAGTTTAGCTCAGTTCTGGGCATCTTTGAAATACCTATACAAACTTGTTCCTACATAGTAACTTGCAACTTTGAATGAGAATGAGCTTGCTTACAGCAACGTGCTATATGTTCTGAATGCCCGAATTGGGAATCTGTGTCAAATCATTGTTAGGAATTATGTGATCCTTACTAGCTGGAAGTAAGGGAGATGGGGCATGAAGTTATTTCTAGAGGTTGGACATATACAACGTTTAGCTCAGTTCTGGGCATCTTTGAAATACCTATACAAACTTGTTCCTACATAGTAACTTGCAACTTTGAATGAGAATGTGCTTGCTTACAGCAACGTGCTATATGTTCTGAATGCCCGAATAGGGAATCTGTGTCAAAACTTTGTTAGGAATTATGTGATCCTTACTAGCTGGAAGTAAGTGAGTTGGGGCATGAAGGTATTTCTAGGAGTTGGACACATACCAAGTTTAGCACAGTTCTGGGCATCTTTGAAATACCTATACAAACTTGTTCCTACATAGTAACTTGCATCTTTGAATGAGAATGTGCTTGCTTACAGCAACGTGCTATATGTTCTGAATGCCCGAATTGGGAATCTGTGTCAAAACTTTGTTAGGAATTATGTGATCCTTACTAGCTGGAAGTAAGGGAGTTGGGGCAGGAAGTTATTTCTAGGAGTTGGACACATACCAAGTTTAGCTCAGTTCTGGGCATCTTTGAAATACCTATACAAACTTGTTCCTACATAGTAACTTGCAACTTTTAATGAGAATGTGCTTGCTTACAGCAACGTGCTATATGTTCTGAATGCCCGAATTGGGAATCTGTGTCAAAACTTTGCTAGGAATTATGTGATCCTTACTAGCTGGAAGTAAGGGAGATGGGGCATGAAGTTATTTCTAGGAGTTGGACACATACCAAGTTTAGCTCAGTACTGGGCATCTTTGAAATTCCTATTCAAACTTGTTCCTACATAGTAACTTACAACTTTGAATGAGAATGTGCTTACTTACAGCAACGTGCTATATGTTCTGAATGCTCGAATTGGGAATCTGTGTCAAAACTTTGTTAGGAATTATGTGATCCTTACTAGCTGGAAGTAAGGGAGTTGGGGCATGAAGTTATTTCTAGGAGTTGGAGACATACCAAGTTTAGCTCAGTTCTGGGCATCTTTGAAATACCTATACAAACTTGTTCCTACATAGTAACTTGCAACTTTGAATGAGAATGTGCTTGCTTACAGCAACGTGCTATATGTTCTGAATGCCCGAATTGGGAATCTGTGTCAAAACTTTGTTAGGAATTATGTGATCCTTACTAGCTGGAAGTAAGGGAGTTGGGGCATGAAGTTATTTCTAGGAGTTGGACACATACCAAGTTTAGCTCAGTTCTGGGCATCTTTGAAATACCTATACAAACTTGTTCCTACATAGTAACTTGCAACTTTTAATGAGAATGTGCTTGCTTACAGCAACGTGCTATATGTTCTGAATGCCCGAATTGGGAATCTGTGTCAAAACTTTGCTAGGAATTATGTGATCCTTACTAGCTGGAAGTAAGGGAGATGGGGCATGAAGTTATTTCTAGGAGTTGGACACATACCAAGTTTAGCTCAGTACTGGGCATCTTTGAAATTCCTATTCAAACTTGTTCCTACATTGTAACTTACAACTTTGAATGAGAATGTGCTTACTTACAGCAACGTGCTATATGTTCTGAATGCTCGAATTGGGAATCTGTGTCAAAACTTTGTTAGGAATTATGTGATCCTTACTAGCTGGAAGTAAGGGAGTTGGGGCATGAAGTTATTTCTAGGAGTTGGAGACATACCAAGTTTAGCTCAGTTCTGGGCATCTTTGAAATACCTATACAAACTTGTTCCTACATAGTAACTTGCAACTTTGAATGAGAATGTGCTTGCTTACAGCAACGTGCTATATGTTCTGAATGCCCGAATTGGGAATCTGTGTCAAAATTTGTTAGGAATTATGTGATCCTTACTAGCTGGAAGTAAGGGAGTTGGGGCATGATGGTATTTCTAGGAGTTGGACACATACCAAGTTTAACACAGTTCTGGGCATCTTTGAAATACCTATACAAACTTGTTCCTACATAGTAACTTGCAACTTTGAATGAGAATGTGCTTGCTTACAGCAACGTGCTATATGTTCTGAATGCCCGTATTGGGAATCTGTGTCAAAACTTTGTTAGGAATTATGTGATCCTTACTAGCTGGAAGTAAGGGAGATGGGGCATGAAGTTATTTCTAGGAGTTGGACACATACCAATTTTAGCTCAGTTCTGGGCATCTTTGAAATACCTATACAAACTTGTTCCTACATAGTAACTTGCAACTTTGAATGAGAATGTGCTTGCTTACAGCAACGTGCTATATGTTGTGAATGCCCGAATTGGGAATCTGTGTCAAAACTTTGTTAGGAATTATGTGATCCTTACTAGCTGGAAGTAAGGGAGATGGGGCATGAAGTTATTTCTAGGAGTTGGACACATACCAAGTTTAGCTCAGTTCTGGGCATCTTTGAAATACCTATACAAACTTGTTCCTACATAGTAACTTGCAACTTTGAATGAGAATGTGCTTGCTTACAGCAACGTGCTATATGTTCTGAATGCCCGAATTGGGAATCTGTGTCAAAACTTTGTTAGGAATTATGTGATCCTTACTAGCTGGAAGTAAGGGAGATGGGGCATGAAGTTATTTCTAGGAGTTGGAGACATACCAAGTTTAGCTCAGTTCTGGGCATCTTTGAAATACCTATACAAACTTGTTCCTACATAGTAACTTGCAACTTTGAATGAGAATGAGCTTGCTTACAGCAACGTGCTATATGTTCTGAATGCCCGAATTGGGAATCTGTGTCAAAACTTTGTTAGGAATTATGTGATCCTTACTAGCTGGAAGTAAGGGAGATGGGGCATGAAGTTATTTCTAGAGGTTGGACACATACAACGTTTAGCTCAGTTCTGGGCATCTTTGAAATACCTATACAAACTTGTTCCTACATAGTAACTTGCAACTTTGAATGAGAATGTGCTTGCTTACAGCAACGTGCTATATGTTCTGAATGCCCGAATTGGGAATCTGTGTCAAAACTTTGTTAGGAATTATGTGATCCTTACTAGCTGGAAGTAAGCGAGATGGGGCATGAAGGTATTTCTAGGAGTTGGACACATACCAAGTTTAGCACAGTTCTGAGCATCTTTTAAATACCTATACAAACTTGTTCCTACATAGTAACTTGCAACTTTGAATGACGATGTGCTTGCTTACAGCAACGTGCTATATGTTCTGAATGCCCGAATTGGGAATCTGTGTCAAAACTTTGTTAGGAATTATGTGATCCTTACTAGCTGGAAGTAAGGGAGTTGGGGCATGAAGTTATTTCTAGGAGTTGGACACATACCAAGTTTATTTGAGTTCTGGGCATCTTTGAAATACCTATACAAACTTGTTCCTACATAGTAACTTGCAACTTTGAATGAGAATGTGCTTGCTTAGAGCAACGTGCTATATGTTGTGAATGCCCGAATTGGGAATCTGTGTCAAAACTTTGTTAGGAATTATGTGATCCTTACTAGCTGGAAGTAAGGGATTTGGGGCATGAAGTTATTTCTAGGAGTTGGACACATACCATGTTTAGTTCAGTTCTGGGCATCTTTGAAATACCTATACAAACTTGTTCCTACATAGTAACTTGCAACTTTGAATGAGAACGTGCTTGCTTACAGCAACGTGCTATATGTTCTGAATGCCCGAATGGGAATCTGTGTCAAAACTTTGTTAGGAATTATGTGATCCTTACTAGCTGCAAGTAAGGGAGATGGGACCTGAAGTTACTTCTAGGAGTTGGAGACCTACAACTTTTAGCTCTGTTCTGGGCATCTTTGAAATACCTATACAAATTTGTTCCTACATAATAACTTGCAACTTTGAATGAGAATGTGCTTGCTTACAGCAATGTGCTATATGTTCTGAATGCCCGAATAGGGAATCTGTGTCAAAACTTTGTTAGGAATTATGTGATCCTTACTAGCTGGAAGTAAGTGAGTTGGGGCATGAAGGTGTTTCTAGGAGTTGGACACATACCAAGTTTAGCACAGTTCTGGGCATCTTTGAAATACCTATACAAACTTGTTCCTACATAGTAACTTGCAACTTTGAATGAGAATGTGCTTGCTTACAGCAACGTGCTATATGTTCTGAATGCCCGAATTGGGAATCTGTGTCAAAACTTTGTTAGGAATTATGTGATCCTTACTAGCTGGAAGTAAGGGAGATGGGGCATGAAGTTATTTCTAGGAGTTGGAGACATACCAAGTTTAGCTCAGTTCTGGGCATCTTTGAAATACCTATACAAACTTGTTCCTACATAGTAACTTGCAACTTTGAATGAGAATGAGCTTGCTTACAGCAACGTGCTATATGTTCTGAATGCCCGAATTGGGAATCTGTGTCAAAATTGTGTTAGGAATTATGTGATCCTTACTAGCTGGAAGTAAGGGAGTTGGGGCATGAAGTTATTTCTAGGAGTTGGACACATACCAAGTTTAGCTCAGTTCTGGGCATCTTTGAAATACCTATACAAACTTGTTCCTACATAGTAACTTGCAACTTTGAATGAGAATGTGCTTGCTTACAGCAACGTGCTATATGTTGTGAATGCCCGAATTGGGAATCTGTGTCAAAACTTTGTTAGGAATTATGTGATCCTTACTAGCTGGAAGTAAGGGAGTTGGGGCATGAAGTTATTTCTAGGAGTTGGACACATACCAAGATTAGCTCAGTTCTGGGCATCTTTGAAATACCTATACAAACTTGTTCCTACATAGTAACTTGCAACTTTGAATGAGAATGTGCTTGCTTACAGCAACGTGCTATATGTTGTGAATGCCCGAATTGGGAATCTGTGTCAAATCTTTGTTAGGAATTATGTGATCCTTACTAGCTGGAAGTAAGGGAGATGGGGCATGAAGTTATTTCTAGGAGTTGGACACATACCAAGTTTAGCTCAGTTCTGGGCATCTTTGAAATACCTATACAAACTTGTTCCTACATAGTAACTTGCAACTTTGAATGAGAATGTTCTTGCTTACAGCAACGTGCTGTATGTTCTGAATGCCCGAATTGGGAATCTGTGTCAAAACTTTGTTAGGAATTATGTGATCCTTACTAGCTGGAAGTAAGGGAGATGGGGCATGAAGTTATTTCTAGGAGTTGGAGACATACAACTTTTAGCTCTGTTCTGGGCATCTTTGAAATACCTATACAAACTTGTTCCTACATAGTAACTTGCAACTTTGAATGAGAATGTGCTTGCTTACAGCAACGTGCTATATGTTCTGAATGCCCGAATTGGGAATCTGTGTCAAAACTTTGTTAGGAATTATGTGATCCTTACTAGCTGGAAGTAAGAGAGATGGGGCATGAAGTTATTTCTAGGAGTTGGACACATACCAAGTTTAGCTCAGTCTGGGCATCTTTGAAATACCTATACAAACTTGTTCCTACATAGTAACTTGCAACTTTGAATGAGAATGTGCTTGCTTACAGCAACGTGCTATATGTTCTGAATTCCCGAATTGGGAATCTGTGTCAAAACTTTGTTAGGAATTATGTCATCCTTACTAGCTGGAAGTAAGGGAGATGGGGCATGAAGTTATTTCTAGGAGTTGGAGACATACCAAGTTTAGCTCAGTTCTGGGCATCTTTGAAATACCTATACAAACTTGTTCCTACATAGTAACTTGCAACTTTGAATGAGAATGAGCTTGCTTACAGCAACGTGCTATATGTTCTGAATGCCCGAATTGGGAATCTGTGTCAAAACTTTGTTAGGAATTATGTGATCCTTACTAGCTCAAGTAAGGGAGATGGGGCATGAAGTTATTTCTAGAGGTTGGACACATACAAGGTTTAGCTCAGTTCTGGGTATCTTTGAAATACCTATACAAACTTGTACCTACATAGTAACTTGCAACTTTGAATGAGAATGTGCTTGCTTACAGCAACGTGCTATATGTTCTGAATGCCCGAATAGGGAATCTGTGTCAAAACTTTGTTAGGAATTATGTGATCCTTACAAGCTGGAAGTAAGTGAGTTGGGGCATGAAGGTATTTCTAGGAGTTGGACACATACCAAGTTTAGCACAGTTCTGGGCATCTTTGAATTACCTATACAAACTTGTTCCTACATAGTAACTTGCCACTTTGAATGAGAATGTGCTTGCTTACAGCAACGTGCTATATGTTCTGAATGCCCGAATTGGGAATCTGTGTCAAAACTTTGTTAGGAATTATGTGATCCTTACTAGCTGGAAGTAAGGGAGATGGGGCATGATGTTATTTCTAGGAGTTGGACACATACCAAGTTTAGCTCAGTTCTGAGCATCTTTGAAATACCTATACAAACTTGTTCCTACATAGTAACTTGCAACTTTGAATGAGAATGTGCTTGCTTACAGCATCGTGCTATATGTTCTGAATGCCCGAATTGGGAATCTGTGTCAAAACTTTGTTAGGAATTATGTGATCCTTACTAGCTGGAAGTAAGGGAGATGGGGCATGAAGTTATTTCTAGGAGTTGGAGACATACCAAGTTTAGCTCAGTTCTGGGCATCTTTGAAATACCTATACAAAATTGTTCCTACATAGTAACTTGCAACTTTGAATGAGAATGAGCTTGCTTACAGCAACGTGCTATATGTTTTGAATGCCCGAATTGGGAATCTGTGTCAAAACTTTGTTAGGAATTATGTGATCCTTACTAGCTGGAAGTAAGGGAGATGGGGCATGAAGTTATTTCTAGAGGTTGGACACATACAACGTTTAGCTCAGTTCTGGGCATCTTTGAAATACCTATACAAACTTGTTCCTACATAGTAACTTGCAACTTTGAATGAGAATGTGCTTACTTACAGCAACGTGCTATATGTTCTGAATGCCCGAATTGGGAATCTGTGTCAAAACTTTGTTAGGAATTATGTGATCCTTACTAGATGGAAGTAAGGGAGATGGGGCATGAAGTTATTTCTAGGAGTTGGACACATACCAAGTTTAGCTCAGTTCTGGGCATCTTTGAAATACCTATACAAACATGTTCCTACATATTAACTTGCAACTTTGAATGAGAATGTGCTTGCTTAGAGCAACGTGCTATATGTTCTGAATGCCCGAATTGGGAATCTGTGTCAAAATTTGGTAGGAATTATGTGATCCTTACTAGCTGGAAGTAAGGGAGATGGGGCAAGAAGTTATTTCTAGGAGTTGGAGACATACCAAGTTTAGCTCAGTTCTGGGCATCTTTGAAATACCTATACAAACTTGTTCCTACATAGTAACTTGCATCTTTGAATGAGAATGAGCTTGCTTACAGCAACGTGCTATATGTTCTGAATGCCCGAATTGGGAATCTGTGTCAAAACTTTGTTAGGAATTATGTGATCCTTACTAGCTGGAAGTAAGGGAGATGGGGCATGAAGTTATTTCTAGGAGTTGGACACATACCAAGTTTAGCTCAGTTCTGGGCATCTTTGAAATACCTATACAAACTTGTTCCTACATAGTAACTTGCAACTTTGAATGAGAATGTGCTTGCTTACAGCAACGTGCTATATGTTGTGAAGGCCCGAATTGGGAATCTGTGTCAAACTTTGTTAGGAATTATGTGATCCTTACTAGCTGGAAGTAAGGGAGATGGGGCATGATGTTATTTCTAGGAGTTGGACACATACTAAGTTTAGCTCAGTTCTGGGCATCTTTGAAATACCTATACAAACTTGTTCCTACATAGTAACTTGCAACTTTGAATGAGAATGTGCTTGCTTACAGCAACGTGCTATATGTTCTGAATGCCCAAATTGGGAATCTGTGTCAAAACTTTGTTAGGAATTATGTGATTCTTACTAGCTGGAAGTAAGGGAGATGGGGCAGGAAGTTATTTTTAGGAGTTGGAGACATACCAAGTTTAGCTCAGTTCTGGGCATCTTTGAAATACCTATACAAACTTGTTCCTACATAGTAACTTGCAACTTTGAATGAGAATGTGCTTGCTTACAGCAACGTGCTATATGTTCTGAATGCCCGAATTGTGAATCTGTGTCAAAACTTTGTTAGGAATTATGTGATCCTTACTAGCTGGAAGTAAGGGAGATGGGGCATGAAGTTATTTCTAGGAGTTGGAGACATACAACTTTTAGCTCTGTTCTGGGCATCTTTGAAAAACCTATACAAACTTTTTCCTACATGGTAACTTGCAACTTTGAATGAGAATGTGCTTGCTTACAGCAACGTGCTATATGTTGTGAATGCCCGAATTGGGAATATGTGTCAAAACTTTGTTAGGAAGTATGTGATCCTTACTAGCTGGAAGTAAGCGAGATGGGGCATGAAGTTATTTCTAGGAGTTGGAAACATACAACGTTTCGCTCAGTTGTGGGCATCTTTGAAATACCTATACAAACTTGTTCCTACATAGTAACTTGCAACTTTGAATGAGAATGTGCTTGCTTACAGCAACGTGCTATATGTTCTGAATGCCCGAATTGGGAATCTGTGTCAAAACTTTGTTAGGAATTATGTGATCCTTACTAGCTGGAAGTAAGAGAGATGGGGCATGAAGTTATTTCTAGGAGTTGGACACATACCAAGTTTAGCTCAGTCTGGGCATCTTTGAAATACCTATACAAACTTGTTCCTACATAGTAACTTGCAACTTTGAATGAGAATGTGCTTGCTTACAGCAACGTGCTATATGTTCTGAATTCCCGAATTGGGAATCTGTGTCAAAACTTTGTTAGGAATTATGTGATCCTTACTAGCTGGAAGTAAGGGAGATGGGGCATGAAGTTATTTCTAGGAGTTGGAGACATACCAAGTTTAGCTCAGTTCTGGGCATCTTTGAAATACCTATACAAACTTGTTCCTACATAGTAACTTGCAACTTTGAATGAGAATGAGCTTGCTTACAGCAACGTGCTATATGTTCTGAATGCCCGAATTGGGAATCTGTGTCAAAACTTTGTTAGGAATTATGTGATCCTTACTAGCTCAAGTAAGGGAGATGGGGCATGAAGTTATTTCTAGAGGTTGGACACATACAAGGTTTAGCTCAGTTCTGGGCATCTTTGAAATACCTATACAAACTTGTTCCTACATAGTAACTTGCAACTTTGAATGAGAATGTGCTTGCTTACAGCAACGTGCTATATGTTCTGAATGCCCGAATAGGGAATCTGTGACAAAACTTTGTTAGGAATTATGTGATCCTTACAAGCTGGAAGTAAGTGAGTTGGGGCATGAAGGTATTTCTAGGAGTTGGACACATACCAAGTTTAGCACAGTTCTGGGCATCTTTGAAATACCTATACAAACTTGTTCCTACATAGTAACTTGCCACTTTGAATGAGAATGTGCTTGCTTACAGCAACGTGCTATATGTTCTGAATGCCCGAATTGGGAATCTGTGTCAAAACTTTGTTAGGAATTATGTGATCCTTACTAGCTGGAAGTAAGGGAGATGGGGCATGAAGTTATTTCTAGGAGTTGGACACATACCAAGTTTAGCTCAGTTCTGAGCATCTTTGAAATACCTATACAAACTTGTTCCTACATACTAACTTGCAACTTTGAATGAGAATGTGCTTGCTTACAGCATCGTGCTATATGTTCTGAATGCCCGAATTGGGAATCTGTGTCAAAACTTTGTTAGGAATTATGTGATCCTTACTAGCTGGAAGTAAGGGAGATGGGGCATGAAGTTATTTCTAGGAGTTGGAGACATACCAAGTTTAGCTCAGTTCTGGGCATCTTTGAAATACCTATACAAACTTGTTCCTACATAGTAACTTGCAACTTTGAATGAGAATGAGCTTGCTTACAGCAACGTGCTATATGTTTTGAATGCCCGAATTGGGAATCTGTGTCAAAACTTTGTTAGGAATTATGTGATCCTTACTAGCTGGAAGTAAGGGAGATGGGGCATGAAGTTATTTCTAGAGGTTGGACACATACAACGTTTAGCTCAGTTCTGGGCATCTTTGAAATACCTATACAAACTTGTTCCTACATAGTAACTTGCAACTTTGAATGAGAATGTGCTTACTTACAGCAACGTGCTATATGTTCTGAATGCCCGAATTGGGAATCTGTGTCAAAACTTTGTTAGGAATTATGTGATCCTTACTAGATGGAAGTAAGGGAGATTGGGCATGAAGGTATTTCTAGGAGTTGGACACATACCAAGTTTAGCTCAGTTCTGGGCATCTTTGAAATACCTATACAAACTTGTTCCTACATATTAACTTGCAACTTTGAATGAGAATGTGCTTGCTTAGAGCAACGTGCTATATGTTCTGAATGCCCGAATTGGGAATCTGTGTCAAAATTTGGTAGGAATTATGTGATCCTTACTAGCTGGATGTAAGGGAGATGGGGCAAGAAGTTATTTCTAGGAGTTGGAGACATACCAAGTTTAGCTCAGTTCTGGGCATCTTTGAAATACCTATACAAACTTGTTCCTACATAGTAACTTGCATCTTTGAATGAGAATGAGCTTGCTTACAGCAACGTGCTATATGTTCTGAATGCCCGAATTGGGAATCTGTGTCAAACTTTGTTAGGAATTATGTGATCCTTACTAGCTGGAAGTAAGGGAGATGGGGCATGAAGTTATTTCTAGGAGTTGGAGACATACAACTTTTAGCTCTGTTCTGGGCATCTTTGAAAAACCTATACAAACTTGTTCCTACATGGTAACTTGCAACTTTGAATGAGAATGTGCTTGCTTACAGCAACGTGCTATATGTTGTGAATGACCGAATTGGGAATCTGTGTCAAAACTTTGTTAGGAAGTATGTGATCCTTACTAGCTGGAAGTAAGCGAGCTGGGGCATGAAGTTATTTCTAGGAGTTGGAAACATACAACGTTTCGCTCAGTTGTGGGCATCTTTGAAATACCTATACAAACTTGTTCCTACATAGTAACTTGCAACTTTGAATGAGAATGTGCTTACTTACAGCAACGTGCTATATGTTCTGAATGCCCGAATTGGGAATCTGTGTCAAAACTTTGTTAGGAATTATGTGATCCTTACTAGATGGAAGTAAGGGAGATGGGGCATGAAGTTATTTCTAGGAGTTGGACACATACCAAGTTTAGCTCAGTTCTGGGCATCTTTGAAATACCTATACAAACTTGTTCCTACATAGTAACTTGCAACTTTGAATGAGAATGTGCTTGCTTATAGCAACGTGCTATATGTTCTGAATGCCCTAATTGGGAATCTGTGTCAAAATTTGTTAGGAATTATGTGATCCTTACTAGCTGGAAGTAAGGGAGTTGGGGCATGAAGGTATTTCTAGGAGTTGGACACATACCAAGTTTAGCACAGTTCTGGGCATCTTTGAAATACCTATTCAAACTTGTTCCTAGATAGTAACTTGCAACTTTGAATGAGAATGTGCTTGCTTACAGCAACGTGCTATATGTTGTGAATGCCCGAATTGGGAATCTGTGTCAAAACTTTGTTAGGAATTATGTGATCCTTACTAGCTGGAAGTAAGGGAGTTGGGGCATGAAGTTATTTCTAGGAGTTGGACACATACCATGTTTAGCTCAGTTCTGGGCATCTTTGAAATACCTATACAAACTGGTTCCTACATAGTAACTTGCAACTTTGAATGAGAACGTGCTTGCTTACAGCAACGTGCTATATGTTCTGAATGCCCGAATGGGAATCTGTGTCAAAACTTTGTTAGGAATTATGTGATCCTTACTATCTGCAATTAAGGGAGATGGGGCATGGAGTTATTTCTAGGAGTTGGAGACATACCATGTTTAGCTCAGTTCTGGGCATCTTTGAAATACCTATACAAACTTGTTCCTACATAGTAACTTGCAACTTTGAATGAGAATGTGCTTGCTTGCAGCGACGTGCTATATGTTCTGAATGCCCGAATTGGGAATCTGTGTCAAAACTTTGTTAGGAATTATGTGATCCTTACTAGCTGGAAGTAAGGGAGATGGGGCCTGAAGTTATTTCTAGGAGTTGGAGACCTACAACATTTAGCTCTGTTCTGGGCATCTTTGAAATACCTATACAAACTTGTTCCTACATAGTAACTTGCAACTTTGAATGAGAATGTGCTTGCTTAAAGCAATGTGCTATATGTTCTGAATGCCCGAATTGGGAATCTGTGTCAAAACTTTGTTAGGAATTATGTGATCCTTACTAGCTGGAAGTAAGTGAGTTGGGGCATGAAGGTATTTCTAGGAGTTGGACTCATACCAAGTTTAGCACAGTTCTGGGCATCTTTGAAATCCCTATACAAACTTGTTCCTACATAGTAACTTGCAACTTTGAATGAGAATGTGCTTGCTTACAGCAACGTGCTATATGTTCTGAATGCCCGAATTGGGAATCTGTGTCAAAACTTTGTTAGGAATTATGTGATCCTTACTAGCTGAAAGTAAGGGAGATGGGGCATGAAGTTATTTCTAGGAGTTGGACACATACCAAGTTTAACTCAGTTCTGAGCATCTTTGAAATACCTATACAAACTTGTTCCTACATAGTATCTTGCAACTTTGAATGAGAATGTGCTTGCTTACAGCAACGTGCTATATGTTCTGAATGCCCGAATTGGGAATCTGTGTCAAAACTTTTTTAGGAATTATGTGATCCTTACTAGCTGGAAGTAAGGGAGATGGGGCATGAAGTTATTTCTAGGAGTTGGAGACATACCAAGTTTAGCTCAGTTCTGGGCATCTTTGAAATACCTATACAAACTTGTTCCTACATAGTAACTTGCAACTTTGAATGAGAATGAGCTTGCTTACAGCAACGTGCTATATGTTCTGAATGCCCGAATTGGGAATCTGTGTCAAAACTTTGTTAGGAATTATGTGATCCTTACTAGCTGGAAGTAAGGGAGATGGGGCATGAAGTTATTTCTAGAGGTTGGACACATACAACGTTTAGCTCAGTTCTGGGCATCTTTGAAATACCTATACAAACTTGTTCCTACATAGTAACTTGCAACTTTGAATGAGAATGTGCTTGCTTACAGCAACGTGCTATATGTTCTGAATGCCCGAATTGGGAATCTGTGTCAAAACTTTGTTAGAAATTATGTGATCCTTACTAGCTGGAAGTAAGGGAGATGGGGCATGAAGTTATTTCTAGGAGTTGGAGACATACCAAGTTTAGCTCAGTTCTGGGCATCTTTGAAATACCTATACAAACTTGTTCCTACATAGTAACTTGCAACTTTGAATGAGAATGAGCTTGCTTACAGCAACGTGCTATATGTTCTGAATGCCCGAATTGGGAATCTGTGTCAAAACTTTGTTAGGAATTATGTGATCCTTACTAGCTGGAAGTAAGGGAGATGGGGCATGAAGTTATTTCTAGAGGTTGGACACATACAACGTTTAGCTCAGTTCTGGGCATCTTTGAAATACCTATACAAACTTGTTCCTACATAGTAACTTGCAACTTTGAATGAGAATGTGCTTGCTTACAGCAACGTGCTATATGTTGTGAATGCCCTAATTGGGAATCTGTGTCAAAACTTTGTTAGGAATTATGTGATCCTTACTAGCTGGAAGTAAGCGAGATGGGGCATGAAGTTATTTCTAGGATTTGGAAACATACAACGTTTAGCTCAGTTCTGTGCATCTTTGAAATTCCTATACAAACTTGTTCCTACATATTAACTTGCAACTTTGAATGAGAATGTGCTTGCTTAGAGCAACGTGCTATATGTTCTGAATGCCCGAATTGGGAATCTGTGTCAAAATTTGGTAGGAATTATGTGATCCTTACTAGCTGGAAGTAAGCGAGATGGGGCATGATGTTATTTCTAGGAGTTGGAGACATACCAAGTTTAGCTCAGTTCTGGGCATCTTTGAAATACCTATACAAACTTGTTCCTACATAGTAACTTGCAACTTTGAATGAGAATGAGCTTGCTTACAGCAACGTGCTATATGTTCTGAATGCCCGAATTGGGAATCTGTGTCAAAACTTTGTTAGGAATTATGTGATCCTTACTAGCTGGAAGTAAGGGAGATGGGGCATGAAGTTATTTCTAGGAGTTGGACACATACCAAGTTTAGCTCAGTTTTGGGCATCTTTGAAATACCTATACAAACTTGTTCCTACATAGTAACTTGCAACTTTGAATGAGAATGTGCTTGCTTACAACAACGTGCTATATGTTCTGAATGCCCGAATTGGGAATCTGTGTCAAAACCTTGTTAGGAATTATGTGATCCTTAATAGATGGAAGTAAGGGAGTTGGGGCATGAAGGTATTTCTAGGAGTTGGACACATACCAAGTTTAGCTCAGTTCTGGGCATCTTTGAAATACCTATACAAACTTGTTCCTACATAGTAACTTGCAACTTTGAATGAGAATGAGCTTGCTTACAGCAACGTGCTATATGTTCTGAATGCCCGAATTGGGAATCTGTGTCAAAACTCTGTTAGGAATTATGTGATCCTTACTAGCTGGAAGTAAGGGAGTTGGGGCATGAAGTTATTTCTAGCAGTTGGACACATACCAAGTTTAGCTCAGTTCTGGGCATCTTTGAAATACCTATACAAACTTGTTCCTACATAGTAACTTGCAACTTTGAATGAGAATGTGCTTGCTTACAGCAACGTGCTATATGTTCTGAATGCCCGAATTGGGAATCTGTGTCAAAACTTTGTTAGGAATTATGTGATCCTTATTAGCTGGAAGTAAGGGAGTTGGGGCATGAAGTTATTTCTAGGAGTTGGACACATACCAAGATTAGCTCAGTTCTGGGCATCTTTGAAATACCTATACAAACTTGTTCCTACATAGTAACTTGCAACTTTGAATGAGAATGTGCTTGCTTACAGCAACGTGCTATATGTTCTGAATGCCCGAATTGGGAATCTGTGTCAAAACTTTGTTAGGAATTATGTGATCCTTACTAGCTGGAAGTAAGAGAGATGGGGCATGAAGTTATTTCTAGGAGCTGGAGACATACCAAGTTTAGCTCAGTCTGGGCATCTTTGAAATACCTATACAAACTTGTTCCTACATAGTAACTTGCAACTTTGAATGAGAATGGGCTTGCTTACAGCAACGTGCTATATGTTCTGAATGCCCGAATTGGGAATCTGTGTCAAAATTTTGTTAGGAATTATGTGATCCTTACTAGCTGGAAGTAAGGGAGATGGGGCATGAAGTTATTTCTAGGAGTTGGAGACATACCAAGTTTAGCTCAGTTCTGGGCATCTTTGAAATACCTATACTAACTTGTTCCTACATAGTAACTTGCAACTTTGAATGAGAATGAGCTTGCTTACAGCAACGTGCTATATGTACTGAATGCCCGAATTGGGAATCTGTGTCAAAACTTTGTTAGGAATTATGTGATCCTTACTAGCTGGAAGTAAGGGAGATGGGGCATGAAGTTATTTCTAGAGGTTGGACATATACAACGTTTAGCTCAGTTCTGGGCATCTTTGAAATACCGATACAAACTTGTTCCTACATAGTAACTTGCAACTTTGAATGAGAATGTGCTTGCTTACAGCAACGTGCTATATGTTCTGAATGCCCGAATTGGGAATCTGTGTCAAAACTTTGTTAGGAATTATGTGATCCTTACTAGGTGGAAGTAAGTGAGTTGGGGCATGAAGGTATTTCTAGGAGTTGGACACATACCAAGTTTAGCACAGTTCTGGGCATCTTTGAAATACCTATACAAACTTGTTCCTACATAGTAACTTGCATCTTTGAATGAGAATGTGCTTGCTTACAGCAACGTGCTATATGTTCTGAATGCCCGAATTGGGAATCTGTGTCAAAATTTTGTTAGGAATTATGTGATCCTTACTAGCTGGAAGTAAGGGAGTTGGGGCATGAAGTTATTTCTAGGAGTTGGACACATACCAAGTTTAGCTCAGTTCTGGGCATCTTTGAAATACCTATACAAACTTGTTCCTACATAGTAACTTGCAACTTTGAATGAGAATGTGCTTGCTTACAGCAACGTGCTATATGTTCTGAATGCCCGAATTGGGAATCTGTGTCAAAACTTTGTTAGGAATTATGTGATCCTTACTAGCTGGAAGTAAGGGAGATGGGGCATGAAGTTATTTCTAGGAGTTGGACACATACCAAGTTTAGCTCAGTACTGGGCATCTTTGAAATTCCTATTTAAACTTGTTCCTACATAGTACCTTACAACTTTGAATGAGAATGTGCTTACTTACAGCAACGTGCTATATGTTCTGAATGCTCGAATTGGGAATCTGTGTCAAAACTTTGTTAGGAATTATGTGATCCTTACTAGCTGGAAGTAAGGGAGTTGGGGCATGAAGTTATTTCTAGGAGTTGGAGACATACCAAGTTTAGCTCAGTTCTGGGCATCTTTGAAATACCTATACAAACTTGTTCCTACATAGTAACTTGCAACTTTGAATGAGAATGTGCTTGCTTACAGCAACGTGCTATATGTTCTGAATGCCCGAATTGGGAATCTGTGTCAAAACTTTGTTAGGAATTATGTGATCCTTACTAGCTGGAAGTAAGGGAGATGGGGCATGAAGTTATTTCTAGGAGTTGGACACATACCAATTTTAGCTCAGTTCTGGGCATCTTTGAAATACCTATACAAACTTGTTCCTACATAGTAACTTGCAACTTTGAATGAGAATGTGCTTGCTTACAGCAACGTGCTATATGTTCTGAATGCCCGAATTGGGAATCTGTGTCAAAACTTTGTTAGGAATTATGTGATCCTTACTAGCTGGAAGTAAGGGAGATGGGGCATGAAGTTATTTCTAGGAGTTGGACACATACCAAGTTTAGCTCAGTTCTGGGCATCTTTGAAATACCTATAGAAACTTGTTCCTACATAGTAAC
Source organism: Diceros bicornis minor (assembly GCF_020826845.1). NCBI lineage: Eukaryota > Metazoa > Chordata > Mammalia > Perissodactyla > Rhinocerotidae > Diceros > Diceros bicornis. Next base: position 61,358,434 of record NC_080758.1, read on the forward strand.
TTGCAACTTTGAATGAGAATGTGCTTGCTTACAGCAACGTGCTATATGTTCTGAATGCCCGAATGAGAATCTGTGTCAAAACTTTGTTAGGAATTATGTGATCCTTATTAGCTGGAAGTAAGGGAGATGGGGCATGAAGTTATTTCTAGGAGTTGGAGACATACAACTTTTAGCTCTGTTCTGGGCATCATTGAAATACCTATACAAACTTGTTCCTACATAGTAACTTGCAACTTTGAATGAGAATGTGCTTGCTTACAGCAACGTGCTATATGTTCTGAATGCCCGAATTGGGAATCTGTGTCAAAATTTGGTAGGAATTATGTGATCCTTACTAGCTGGAAGTAAGGGAGATGGGGCATGAAGTTATATCTAGGAGTTGGACACATACCAAGTTTAGCTCAGTCTGGGCATCTTTGAAATACCTATACAAACTTGTTCCTACATAGTAACTTGCAACTTTGAATGAGAATGTGCTTGCTTACAGCAACGTGCTATATGTTCTGAATGCCCGAATTGGGAATCTGTGTCAAAATTTTGTTAGGAATTATGTGATCCTTACTAGCTGGAAGTAAGGGAGATGGGGCATGAAGTTATTTCTAGGAGTTGGAGACATACCAAGTTTAGCTCAGTTCTGGGCATCTTTGAAATACCTATACAAACTTGTTCCTACATAGTAACTTGCAACATTGAATGAGAATGAGCTTGCTTACAGCAACGTGCTATATGTTCTGAATGCCCGAATTGGGAATCTGTGTCAAAACTTTGTTAGGAATTATGTGATCCTTACTAGCTGGAAGTAAGGGAGATGGGGCATGAAGTTATTTCTAGAGGTTGGACACATACAACGTTTAGCTCAGTTCTGGGCATCTTTGAAATACCTATACAAACTTGTTCCTACATAGTAACTTGCAACTTTGAATGAGAATGTGCTTGCTTACAGCAACGTGCTATATGTTCTGAATGCCCGAATTGGGAATCTGTGTCAAAACTTTGTTAGGAATTATGTGATCCTTACTAGCTGGGAGTAAGCGAGATGGGGCATGAAGGTATTTCTAGGAGTTGGACACATACCAAGTTTAGCACAGTTCTGGGCATCTTTTAAATACCTATACAAACTTGTTCCTACATAGTAACTTGCAACTTTGAATGACGATGTGCTTGCTTACAGCAACGTGCTATATGTTCTGAATGCCCGAATTGGGAATCTGTGTCAAAACTTTGTTAGGAATTATGTGATCCTTACTAGCTGGAAGTAAGGGAGTTGGGGCATGAAGATATTTCTAGGAGTTGGACACATACCAAGTTTAGCTCAGTTCTGGGCATCTTTGAAATACCTATACAAACTTCTTCCTACATAGTAACTTGCAACTTTGAATGAGAATGTGCTTGCTTACAGCAACGTGCTATATGTTGTGAATGCCCGAATTGGGAATCTGTGTCAAAACTTTGTTAGGAATTATGTGATCCTTACTAACTGGAAGTAAGGGAGTTGGGGCATGAAGTTATTTCTAGGAGTTGGACACATACCAAGTTTAGCTCAGTACTGGGCATCTTTGAAATTCCTATTCAAACTTGTTCCTACATAGTAACTTACAACTTTGAATGAGAATGTGCTTTCTTACAGCAACTTGCTATATGTTCTGAATGCTCGAATTGGGAATCTGTGTCAAAACTTTGTTAGGAATTATGTGATCCTTACTAGCTGGAAGTAAGGGATTGGGGCATGAAGTTTTTTCTAGGAGTTGGAGAATACCAAATATAGCTCAGTTCTGGGCATCTTTGATATACCTATACAAAGTTGTTCCTACATAGTAACTTGCAACTTTGAATGAGAATGTGCTTGCTTAGAGCAACGTGCTATATGTTCTGAATGCCCGAATTGGGAATCTGTGTCAAAATTTGTTAGGAATTATGTGATCCTTACTAGCTGGAAGTAAGGGAGTTGGGGCATGAAGGTATTTCTAGGAGTTGGACACATACCAAGTTTAGCACAGTTCTGGGCATCTTTGAAATACCTATACAAACTTGTTCCTACATAGTAACTTGCAACTTTGAATGAGAATGTGCTTGCTTACAGCAACGTGCTATATGTTCTGAATGCCCGAATTTGGAATCTGTGTCAAAACTTTGTTAGGAATTATGTGATCCTTACTAGCTGGAAGTAAGGGAGATGGGGCATGAAGTTATTTCTAGGAGTTGGACACATACCAATTTTAGCTCAGTTCTGGGCATCTTTGAAATACCTATACAAACTTGTTCCCACATAGTAACTTGCAACTTTGAATGAGAATGTGCTTGCTTACAGCAACGTGCTATATGTTCTGAATGCCCGAATTGGGAATCTGTGTCAAAACATTGTTAGGAATTATGTGATCCTTACTAGCTGGAAGTAAGGGAGTTGGGGCATGAAGTTATTTCTAGGAGTTGGACACATACCAAGTTTATTTGAGTTCTGGGCATCTTTGAAATACCTATACAAACTTGTTCCTACATAGTAACTTGCAACTTTGAATGAGAACGTGCTTGCTTACAGCAACGTGCTATATGTTCTGAATGCCCGAATGGGAATCTGTGTCAAAACTTTGTTAGGAATTATGTGATCCTTACTAGCTAGAAGTAAGGGAGATGGGACCTGAAGTTACTTCTAGGAGTTGGAGACCTACAACTTTTAGCTCTGTTCTGGGCATCTTTGAAATACCTATACAAACTTGTTCCTACATAATAACTTGCAACTTTGAATGAGAATGTGCTTGCTTACAGCAATGTGCTATATGTTCTGAATGCCCGAATAGGGAATCTGTGTCAAAACTTTGTTAGGAATTATGTGATCCTTACTAGCTGGAAGTAAGTGAGTTGGGGCATGAAGGTATTTCTAGGAGTTGGACACATACCAAGTTTAGCACAGTTCTGGGCATCTTTGAAATACCTATACAAACTTGTTCCTACATAGTAACTTGCAACTTTGAATGACAATGTGCTTGCTTACAGCAACGTGCTATATGTTCTGAATGCCCGAAATGGGAATCTGTGTCAAAACTTTGTTAGGAATTATGTGATCATTACTAGCTGGAAGTAAGGGAGATGGGGCATGAAGTTATTTCTAGGAGTTGGAGACATACCAAGTTTAGCTCAGTTCTGGGCATCTTTGAAATACCTATACAAACTTGTTCCTACATAGTAACTTGCAACTTTGAATGAGAATGAGCTTGCTTACAGCAACGTGCTATATGTTCTGAATGCCCGAATTGGGAATCTGTGTCAAAACTGTGTTAGGAATTATGTGATCCTTACTCGCTGGAAGTAAGGGAGTTGGGGCATGAAGTTATTTCTAGGAGTTGGACACATACCAAGTTTAGCTCAGTTCTGGGCATCTTTGAAATACCTATACAAACTTGTTCCTACATAGTAACTTGCAACTTTGAATGAGAATGTGCTTGCTTACAGCAACGTGCTATATGTTGTGAATGCCCGAATTGGGAATCTGTGTCAAAACTTTGTTAGGAATTATGTGATCCTTACTAGCTGGAAGTAAGGGAGTTGGGGCATGAAGTTATTTCTAGGAGTTGGACACATACCAAGATTAGCTCAGTTCTGGGCATCTTTGAAATACCTATACAAACTTGTTCCTACATAGTAACTTGCAACTTTGAATGAGAATGTGCTTGCTTACAGCAACGTGCTATATGTTCTGAATGCCCGAATTGGGAATCTGTGTCAAAACTTTGTTAGGAATTATGTGATCCTTACTAGCTGGAAGTAAGGGAGATGGGGCATGAAGTTATTTCTAGGAGTTGGACACATACCAAGTTTAGCTCAGTTCTGGGCATCTTTGAAATACCTATACAAACTTGTTCCTACATAGTAACTTGCAACTTTGAATGAGAATGTGCTTGCTTACAGCAACGTGCTATATGTTCTGAATGCCCGAATTGGGAATCTGTGTCAAAACTTTGTTAGGAATTATGTGATCCTTACTAGCTGGAAGTAAGGGAGATGGGGCATGAAGTTATTTCTAGGAGTTGGAGACATACAACTTTTAGCTCTGTTCTGGGCATCTTTGAAATACCTATACAAACTTGTTCCTACATAGTAACTTGCAACTTTGAATGAGAATGTGCTTGCTTACAGCAACGTGCTATATGTTCTGAATGCCCGAATTGGGAATCTGTGTCAAAACTTTGTTAGGAATTATGTGATCCTTACTAGCTGGTAGTAAGAGAGATGGGGCATGAAGTTATTTCTAGGAGTTGGACACATACCAAGTTTAGCTCAGTCTGGGCATCTTTGAAATACCTATACAAACTTGTTCCTACATAGTAACTTGCAACTTTGAATGAGAATGTGCTTGCTTACAGCAACGTGCTATATGTTCTGAATTCCCGAATTGGGAATCTGTGTCAAAACTTTGTTAGGAATTATGTGATCCTTACTAGCTGGAAGTAAGGGAGATGGGGCATGAAGTGATTTCTAGGAGTTGGAGACATACCAAGTTTAGCTCAGTTCTGGGCATCTTTGAAATACCTATACAAACTTGTTCCTACATAGTAACTTGCAACTTTGAATGAGAATGAGCTTGCTTACAGCAACGTGCTATATGTTCTGAATGCCCGAATTGGGAATCTGTGTCAAAACTTTGTTAGGAATTATGTGATCCTTACTAGTTCAAGTAAGGGAGATGGGGCAGGAAGTTATTTCTAGAGGTTGGACACATACAACGTTTAGCTCAGTTCTGGGCATCTTTGAAATACCTATACAAACTTGTTCCTACATAGTAACTTGCAACTTTGAATGAGAATGTGCTTGCTTACAGCAACGTGCTATATGTTCTGAATGCCCGAATAGGGAATCTGTGTCAAAACTTTGTTAGGAATTATGTGATCCTTACAAGCTGGAAGTAAGTGAGTTGGGGCATGAAGGTATTTCTAGGAGTTGGACACATACCAAGTTTAGCACAGTTCTGGGCATCTTTGAAATACCTATACAAACTTGTTCCTACATAGTAACTTGCCACTTTGAATGAGAATGTGCTTGCTTACAACAACGTGCTATATGTTCTGAATGCCCGAATTGGGAATCTGTGTCAAAACTTTGTTAGGAATTATGTGATCCTTACTAGCTGGAAGTAAGGGAGATGGGGCATGAAGTTATTTCTAGGAGTTGGACACATACCAAGTTTAGCTCAGTTCTGAGCATCTTTGAAATACCTATACAAACTTGTTCCTACATAGTAACTTGCAACTTTGAATGAGAATGTGCTTGCTTACAGCATCGTGCTATATGTTCTGAATGCCCGAATTGGGAATCTGTGTCAAAACTTTGTTAGGAATTATGTGATCCTTACTAGCTGGAAGTAAGGGAGATGGGGCATGAAGTTATTTCTAGGAGTTGGAGACATACCAAGTTTAGCTCAGTTCTGGGCATCTTTGAAATACCTATACAAACTTGTTCCTACATAGTAACTTGCAACTTTGAATGAGAATGAGCTTGCTTACAGCAACGTGCTATATGTTTTGAATGCCCGAATTGGGAATCTGTGTCAAAACTTTGTTAGGAAGTATGTGATCCTTACTAGCTGGAAGTAAGGGAGATGGGGCATGAAGTTATTTCTAGAGGTTGGACACATACAACGTTTAGCTCAGTTCTGGGCATCTTTGAAATACCTATACAAACTTGTTCCTACATAGTAACTTGCAACTTTGAATGAGAATGTGCTTACTTACAGCAACGTGCTATATGTTCTGAATACCCGAATTGGGAATCTGTGTCAAAACTTTGTTAGGAATTAGGTGATCCTTACTAGATGGAAGTAAGGGAGATGGGGCATGAAGTTATTTCTAGGAGTTGGACACATACCAAGTTTAGCTCAGTTCTGGGCATCTTTGAAATACCTATACAAACTTGTTCCTACATATTAACTTGCAACTTTGAATGAGAATGTGCTTTCTTAGAGCAACGTGCTATATGTTCTGAATGCCCGAATTGGGAATCTGTGTCAAAATTTGGTAGGAATTATGTGATCCTTACTAGCTGGAAGTAAGGGAGATGGGGCAAGAAGTTATTTCTAGGAGTTGGACACATACCAAGTTTAGCTCAGTTCTGGGCATCTTTGAAATACCTATACAAACTTGTTCCTACATAGTAACTTGCATCATTGAATGAGAATGAGCTTGCTTACAGCAACGTGCTATATGTTCTGAATGCCCGAATTGGGAATCTGTGTCAAAACTTTGTTAGGAATTATGTGATCCTTACTAGCTGGAAGTAAGGGAGATGGGGCATGAAGTTATTTCTAGGAGTTGGACACATACCAAGTTTAGCTCAGTTCTGGGCATCTTTGAAATACCTATACAAACTTGTTCCTACATAGTAACTTGCAACTTTGAATGAGAATGTGCTTGCTTACAGCAACGTGCTATATGTTGTGAATGCCCGAATTGGGAATCTGTGTCAAACTTTGTTAGGTATTATGTGATCCTTACTAGCTGGAAATAAGGGAGATGGGGCATGATGTTATTTCTAGGAGTTGGACACATACTAAGTTTAGCTCAGTTCTGGGCATCTTTGAAATACCTATACAAACTTGTTCCTACATAGTAACTTGCAACTTTGAATGAGAATGTGCTTGCTTACAGCAACGTGCTATATGTTCTGAATGCCCAAATTGGGAATCTGTGTCAAAACTTTGTTAGGAATTATGTGATTCTTACTAGCTGGAAGTAAGGGAGATGGGGCAGGAAGTTATTTTTAGGAGTTGGAGACATACCAAGATTAGCTCAGTTCTGGGCATCTTTGAAATACCTATACAAACTTGTTCCTACATAGTAACTTGCAACTTTGAATGAGAATGTGCTTGCTTACAGCAACGTGCTATATGTTCTGAATGCCCGAATTGTGAATCTGTGTCAAAACTTTGTTAGGAATTATGTGATCCTTACTAGCTGGAAGTAAGGGAGATGGGGCATGAAGTTATTTCTAGGAGTTGGAGACATACAACTTTTAGCTCTGTTCTGGGCATCTTTGAAAAACCTATACACACTTGTTCCTACATGGTAACTTGCAACTTTGAATGAGAATGTGCTTGCTTACAGCAACGTGCTATATGTTGTGAATGCCCGAATTGGGAATCTGTGTCAAAACTTTGTTAGGAAGTATGTGATCCTTACTAGCTGGAAGTAAGCGAGATGGGGCATGAAGTTATTTCTAGGAGTTGGAAACATACAACGTTTCGCTCAGTTGTGGGCATCTTTGAAATACCTATACAAACTTGTTCCTACATAGTAACTTGCAACTTTGAATGAGAATGTGCTTACTTACAGCAACCTGCTATATGTTCTGAATGCCCGAATTGGGAATCTGTGTCAAAACTTTGTTAGGAATTATGTGATCCTTACTAGATGAAAGTAAGGGAGATGGGGCATGAAGTTATTTCTAGGAGTTGGACACATACCAAGTTTAGCTCAGTTCTGGGCATCTTTGAAATACCTATACAAACTTGTTCCTACATATTAACTTGCAACTTTGAATGAGAATGTGCTTGCTTAAAGCAACGTGCTATATGTTCTGAATGCCCGAATTGGGAATCTGTGTCAAAATTTGGTAGGAATTATGTGATCCTTACTAGCTGGAAGTAAGGGAGATGGGGCATGAAGTTATTTCTAGGAGTTGGAGACATACCAAGTTTAGCTCAGTTCTGGGCATCTTTGAAATACCTATACAAACTTGTTCCTACATAGTAACTTGCAACTTTGAATGAGAATGTGCTTTCTTACAGCAACGTGCTATATGTTCTGAATGCTCGAATTGGGAATCTGTGTCAAAACTTTGTTAGGAATTATGTGATCCTTACTAGCTGGAAGTAAGGGAGTTGGGGCATGAAGTTTTTTCTAGGAGTTGGAGACATACCAAATTTAGCTCAGTTCTGGGCATCTTTGATATACCTATACAAACTTGTTCCTACATAGTAACTTGCAACTTTGAATGAGAATGTGCTTGCTTAGAGCAACGTGCTATATGTTCTGAATGCCTGAATTGGGAATCTGTGTCAAAATTTGTTAGGAATTATGTGATCCTTACTAGCTGGAAGTAAGGGAGTTGGGGCATGAAGGTATTTCTAGGAGTTGGACATATACCAAGTTTAGCACATTTCTGGGCATCTTTGAAATACCTATACAAACTTGTTCCTACATAGTAACTTGCAACTTTGAATGAGAATGTGCTTGCTTACAGCAACGTGCTATATGTTCTGAATGCCCGAATTTGGAATCTGTGTCAAAACTTTGTTAGGAATTATGTGATCCTTACTAGCTGGAAGTAAGGGAGATGGGGCATGAAGTTATTTCTAGGAGTTGGACACATACCAATTTTAGCTCAGTTCTGGGCATCTTTGAAATACCTATACAAACTTGTTCCTACATAGTAACTTGCAACTTTGAATGAGAATGTGCTTGCTTACAGCAACGTTCTATATGTTCTGAATGCCCGAATTGGGAATCTGTGTCAAAACTTTGTTAGGAATTATGTGATCCTTACTAGCTGGAAGTAAGGGAGATGGGGCATGAAGTTATTTCTAGGAGTTGGACACATACCAATTTTAGCTCAGTTCTGGGCATCTTTGAAATACCTATACAAACTTGTTCCTACATAGTAACTTGCAACTTTGAATGAGAATGTGCTTGCTTACAGCAACGTGCTATATGTTCTGAATGCCCGAATTGGGAATCTGTGTCAAAACTTTGTTAGGAATTATGTGATCCTTACTAGCTGGAAGTAAGGGAGTTGGGGCATGATGTTATTTCTATGAGTTGGACACATACCATGTTTAGCTCAGTTCTGGGCATCTTTGAAATACCTATACAAACTTGTTCCTACATAGTAACTTGCAACTTTGATTGAGAACGTGCTTGCTTACAGCAACGTGCTATATGTTCTGAATGCCCGAATGGGAATCTGTGTCAAAACTTTGTTAGGAATTATGTGATCCTTACTAGCTAGAAGTAAGGGAGATGGGACCTGAAGTTACTTCTAGGAGTTGGAGACCTACAACTTTTAGCTCTGTTCTGGGCATCTTTGAAATACCTATACAAACTTGTTCCTACATAATAACTTGCAACTTTGAATGAGAATGTGCTTGCTTACAGCAATGTGCTATATGTTCTGAATGCCCGAATAGGGAATCTGTGTCAAAACTTTGTTAGGAATTATGTGATCCTTACTAGCTGGAAGTAAGTGAGTTGGGGCATGAAGGTATTTCTAGGAGTTGGACACATACCAAGTTTAGCACAGTTCTGGGCATCTTTGAAATACCTATACAAACTTGTTCCTACATAGTAACTTGCAACTTTGAATGACAATGTGCTTGCTTACAGCAACGTGCTATATGTTCTGAATGCCCGAATTGGGAATCTGTGTCAAAACTTTGTTAGGAATTATGTGATCCTTACTAGCTGGAAGTAAGGGAGATGGGGCATGAAGTTATTTCTAGGAGTTGGAGACATACCAAGTTTAGCTCAGTTCTGGGCATCTTTGAAATACCTATACAAACTTGTTCCTACATAGTAACTTGCAGCTTTGAATGAGAATGAGCTTGCTTACAGCAACGTGCTATATGTTCTGAATGCCCGAATTGGGAATCTGTGTCAAAACTGTGTTAGGAATTATGTGATCCTTACTAGCTGGAAGTAAGGGAGTTGGGGCATGAAGTTATTTCTAGCAGTTGGACACATACCAAGTTTAGCTCAGTTCTGGGCATCTTTGAAATACCTATACAAACTTGTTCCTACATAGTAACTTGCAACTTTGAATGAGAATGTGCTTGCTTACAGCAACGTGCTATATGTTGTGAATGCCCGAATTGGGAATCTGTGTCAAAACTTTGTTAGGAATTATGTGATCCTTACTAGCTGGAAGTAAGGGAGTTGGGGCATGAAGTTATTTCTAGGAGTTGGACACATACCAAGATTAGCTCAGTTCTGGGCATCTTTGAAATACCTATACAAACTTGTTCCTACATAGTAACTTGCAACTTTGAATGAGAATGTGCTTGCTTACAGCAACGTGCTATATGTTCTGAATGCCCGAATTTGGAATCTGTGTCAAAACTTTGTTAGGAATTATGTGATCCTTACTAGCTGGAAGTAAGGGAGATGGGGCATGAAGTTATTTCTAGGAGTTGGAGACATACCAAGTTTAGCTCAGTTCTGGGCATCTTTGAAATACCTATACAAACTTGTTCCTACATAGTAACTTGCAACTTTGAATGAGAATGTGCTTGCTTACAGCAACGTGCTATATGTTCTGAATGCCCGAATTGGGAATCTGTGTCAAAACTTTGTTAGGAATTATGTGATCCTTACTAGCTGGAAGTAAGGGAGATGGGGCATGAAGTTATTTCTAGGAGTTGGAGACATACAACTTTTAGCTCTGTTCTGGGCATCTTTGAAATACCTATACAAACTTGTTCCTACATAGTAACTTGCAACTTTGAATGAGAATGTGCTTGCTTACAGCAACGTGCTATATGTTCTGAATGCCCGAATTGGGAATCTGTGTCAAAACTTTGTTAGGAATTATGTGATCCTTACTAGCTGGAAGTAAGAGAGATGGGGCATGAAGTTATTTCTAGGAGTTGGACACATACCAAGTTTAGCTCAGTCTGGGCATCTTTGAAATACCTATACAAACTTGTTCCTACATAGTAACTTGCAACTTTGAATGAGAATGTGCTTGCTTACAGCAACGTGCTATATGTTCTGAATTCCCGAATTGGGAATCTGTGTCAAAACTTTGTTAGGAATTATGTGATCCTTACTAGTTCAAGTAAGGGAGATGGGGCAGGAAGTTATTTCTAGAGGTTGGACACATACAACGTTTAGCTCAGTTCTGGGCATCTTTGAAATACCTATACAAACTTGTTCCTACATAGTAACTTGCATCTTTGAATGAGAATGTGCTTGCTTACAGCAACGTGCTATATGTTCTGAATGCCCGAATAGGGAATCTGTGTCAAAACTTTGTTAGGAATTATGTGATCCTTACAAGCTGGAAGTAAGTGAATTGGGGCATGAAGGTATTTCTAGGAGTTGGACACATACCAAGTTTAGCACAGTTCTGGGCATCTTTGAAATACCTATACAAACTTGTTCCTACATAGTAACTTGCCACTTTGAATGAGAATGTGCTTGCTTACAACAACGTGCTATATGTTCTGAATGCCCGAATTTGGAATCTGTGTCAAAACCTTGTTAGGAATTATGTGATCCTTACTAGCTGGAAGTAAGGGAGATGGGGCATGAAGTTATTTCTAGGAGTTGGACACATACCAAGTTTAGCTCAGTTCTGAGCATCTTTGAAATACCTATACAAACTTGTTCCTACATAGTAACTTGCAACTTTGAATGAGAATGTGCTTGCTTACAGCATCGTGCTATATGTTCTGAATGCATGAATTGGGAATCTGTGTCAAAACTTTGTTAGGAATTATGTGATCCTTACTAGCTGGAAGTAAGGGAGATGGGGCATGAAGTTATTTCTAGGAGTTGGAGACATAACAAGTTTAGCTCAGTTCTGGGCATCTTTGAAATACCTATACAAACTTGTTCCTACATAGTAACTTGCAACTTTGAATGAGAATGAGCTTGCTTACAGCAACGTGCTATATGTTTTGAATGCCCGAATTGGGAATCTGTGTCAAAACTTTGTTAGGAATTATGTGATCCTTACTAGCTGGAAGTAAGGGAGATGGGGCATGAAGTTATTTCTAGAGGTTGGACACATACAACGTTTAGCTCAGTTCTGGGCATCTTTGAAATACCTATACAAACTTGTTCCTACATAGTAACTTGCAACTTTGAATGAGAATGTGCTTACTTACAGCAACGTGCTATATGTTCTGAATGCCCGAATTGGGAATCTGTGTCAAAACTTTGTTAGGAATTAGGTGATCCTTACTAGATGGAAGTAAGGGAGATGGGGCATGAATTTATTTCTAGGAGTTGGACACATTCCAAGTTTAGCTCAGTTCTGGGCATCTTTGAAATACCTATACAAACTTGTTCCTACATATTAACTTGCAACTTTGAATGAGAATGTGCTTGCTTAGAGCAACGTGCTATGTGTTCTGAATGCCCGAATTGGGAATCTGTGTCAAAATTTGGTAGGAATTATGTGATCCTTACTAGCTGGAAGTAAGGGAGATGGGGCAAGAAGTTATTTCTAGGAGTTGGACACATACCATGTTTAGCTCAGTTCTGGGCATCTTTGAAATACCTATACAAACTTGTTCCTACATAGTAACTTGCATCATTGAATGAGAATGAGCTTGCTTACAGCAACGTGCTATATGTTCTGAATGCCCGAATTGGGAATCTGTGTCAAAACTTTGTTAGGAATTATGTGATCCTTACTAGCTGGAAGTAAGGGAGATGGGGCATGAAGTTATTTCTAGGAGTTTGACACATACCAAGTTTAGCTCAGTTCTGGGTATCTTTGAAATACCTATACAAACTTGTTCCTACATAGTAACTTGCAACTTTGAATGAGAATGTGCTTGCTTACAGCAACGTGCTATATGTTCTGAATGCCCGAATTGTGAATCTGTGTCAAAACTTTGTTAGGAATTATGTGATCCTTACAAGCTAGAAGTAAGGGAGATGGGGCATGAAGTTATTTCTAGGAGTTGGAGACATACAATTTTTAGCTCTGTTCTGGGCATCTTTGAAAAACCTATACAAACTTGTTCCTACATGGTAACTTGCAACTTTGAATGAGAATGTGCTTGCTTACAGCAACGTGCTATATGTTGTGAATGCCCGAATTGGGAATCTGTGTCAAAACTTTGTTAGGAAGTATGTGATCCTTACTAGCTGGAAGTAAGCGAGATGGGGCATGAAGTTATTTCTAGGAGTTGGAAACATACAACGTTTCGCTCAGTTGTGGGCATCTTTGAAATACCTATACAAACTTGTTCCTACATAGTAACTTGCAACTTTGAATGAGAATGTGCTTACTTACAGCAACGTGCTATATGTTCTGAATGCCCGAATTGGGAATCTGTGTCAAAACTTTGTTAGGAATTATGTGATCCTTACTAGATGGAAGTAAGGGAGATGGGGCATGAAGTTATTTCTGGGAGTTGGACACATACCAAGTTTAGCTCAGTTCTGGGCATCTTTGAAATACCTATACAAACTTGTTCCTACATAGTAACTTGCAACTTTGAATGAGAATGTGCTTGCTTAAAGCAACGTGCTATATGTTCTGAATGCCCGAATTGGGAATCTGTGTCAAAATTTGGTAGGAATTATGTGATCCTTACTAGCTGGAAGTAAGGGAGATGGGGCATGAAGTTATTTCTAGGAGTTGGAGACATACCAAGTTTAGCTCAGTTCTGGGCATCTTTGAAATACCTATACAAACTTGTTCCTACATAGCAACTTGCAACTTTCAATGAGAATGTGCTTGCATACAACAACGTGCTATATGTTCTGAATGCCCGAATTGGGAATCTGTGTCAAAAGCTTGTTAGGAATTATGTGATCCTTACTAGATGGAAGTAAGGGAGATGGGGCATGAAGTTATTTCTAGGAGTTGGACACATACCAAGTTTAGCTCAGTTCTGGGCATCTTTGAAATACCTATACAAACTTGTTCCTACATAGTAACTTGCAACTTTGAATGAGAATGTGCTTGCTTACAGCAACGTGCTATATGTTGTGAATGCCCGAATTGGGAATCTGTGTCAAAACTTTGTTAGGAATTATGTGATCCTTACTAGCTGAAAGTAAGGGAGTTGGGGCATGAAGTTATTTCTAGGAGTTGGACACATACCAAGTTTAGCTCAGTTCTGGGCATCTTTGAAATACCTATACAAACGTGTTCCTACATAGTAACTTGCAACTTTGAATGAGAATGTGCTTGCTTACAGCAACGTGCTATATGTTCTGAATGCCCGAATTGGGAATCTGTGTCAAAACTTTGTTAGGAATTATGTGATCCTTACTAGCTGGAAGTAAGGGAGATGGGGCATGAAGTTATTTCTAGGAGTTGGAGACATACCAAGTTTAGCTCAGTTGTGGGCATCTTTGAAATACCTATACAAACTTGTTCCTACATAGTAACTTGCATCTTTGAATGAGAATGTGCTTGCTTACAGCAACGTGCTATATGTTCTGAATGCCCGAATTGGGAATCTGTGTCAAAACTTTGTTAGGAATTATGTGATCCTTACTAGCTGGAAGTAAGGGAGATGGGGCATGAAGTTATTTCTAGGAGTTGGAGACATACAACTTTTAGCTCTGTTCTGGGCATCTTTGAAATACCTATACAAACTTGTTCCTACATAGTAACTTGCAACTTTGAATGAGAATGTGCTTGCTTACAGCAACGTGCTATATGTTCTGAATCCCCGAATTGGTAATCTGTGTCAAAACTTTGTTAGGAATTATGTGATCCTTAGTAGCTGGAAGTAAGGGAGTTGGGGCATGATGTTATTTCTAGGAGTTGGACACATACCAAGTTTAGCTCAGTTCTGGGCATCATTGAAAGTCCTATTCAAACTCGTTCCTACATAGTAACTTGCAACTTTGAATGAGAATGTGCTTGCTTACAGCAACGTGCTATATGTTCTGAATGCCCGAATTGGGAATCTGTGTCAAAACTTTGTTAGGAATTATGTGATCCTTACTAGCTGGAAGTAAGGGAGATGGGGCATGAAGTTATTTCTAGGAGTTGGACACATACCAAGGTTAGCTCAGTTCTGAGCATCTTTGAAACACCTATACAAACTTGTTCCTACATAGTAACTTGCAACTTTGAATGAGAATGTGCTTGCTTACAGCAACGTGCTATATGTTCTGAATGCCCGAATTGGGAATCTGTGTCAAAACTTTGTTAGGAATTATGTGATCCTTACTAGCTGGAAGTAAGGGAGTTGGGGCATGAAGGTATTTCAAGAGTTGGACACATACCAAGTTTAGCACAGTTCTGGGCATCTTTGAAGTACCTATACAAACTTGTTCCTACATAGTAACTTGCAACTTTGAATGAGAATGTGCTTGCTTACAGCAACGTGCTATATGTTCTGAATGCCCGAATTGGGAATCTGTGTCAAAATTTGGTAGGAATTATGTGATCCTTACTAGCTGGAAGTAAGGGAGATGGGGCAAGAAGTTATTTCTAGGAGTTGGACACATACCAAGTTTAGCTCAGTTCTGGGCATCTTTGAAATACCTATACAAACTTGTTCCTACATAGTAACTTGCATCATTGAATGAGAATGAGCTTGCTTACAGCAACGTGCTATATGTTCTGAATGCCCGAATTGGGAATCTGTGTCAAAACTTTGTTAGGAATTATGTGATCCTTACTAGCTGGAAGTAAGGGAGATGGGGCATGAAGTTATTTTTAGGAGTTGGACACATACCAAGTTTAGCTCAGTTCTGGGCATCTTTGAAATACCTATACAAACTTGTTCCTACATAGTAACTTGCAACTTTGAATGAGAATGTGCTTGCTTACAGCAACGTGCTATATGTTGTGAATGCCCGAATTGGGAATCTGTGTCAAACTTTGTTAGGTATTATGTGATCCTTACTAGCTGGAAATAAGGGAGATGGGGCATGATGTTATTTCTAGGAGTTGGACACATACTAAGTTTGGCTCAGTTCTGGGCATCTTTGAAATACCTATACAAACTTGTTCCTACATAGTAACTTGCAACTTTGAATGAGAATGTGCTTGCTTACAGCAACGTGCTATATGTTCTGAATGCCCAAATTGGGAATCTGTGTCAAAACTTTGTTAGGAATTATGTGATTCTTACTAGCTGGAAGTAAGGGAGATGGGGCAGGAAGTTATTTTTAGGAGTTGGAGACATACCAAGTTTAGCTCAGTTCTGGGCATCTTTGAAATACCTATACAAACTTGTTCCTACATAGTAACTTGCAACTTTGAATGAGAATGTGCTTGCTTACAGCAACGTGCTATATGTTCTGAATGCCCAAATTGTGAATCTGTGTCAAAACTTTGTTAGGAATTATGTGATCCTTACTAGCTGGAAGTAAGGGAGATGGGGCATGAAGTTATTTCTAGGAGTTGGAGACATACAACTTTTAGCTCTGTTCTGGGCATCTTTGAAAAACCTATACAAACTTGTTCCTACAAGGTAACTTGCAACTTTGAATGAGAATGTGCTTTCTTACAACAACGTGCTATACGTTGTGAATGCCCGAATTGGGAATCTGTGTCAAAACTTTGTTAGGAAGTATGTGATCCTTACTAGCTGGAAGTAAGCGAGATGGGGCATGAAGATATTTCTAGGAGTTGGAAACATACAACGTTTCGCTCAGTTGTGGGCATCTTTGAAATACCTATACAAACTTGTTCCTACATAGTAACTTGCAACTTTGAATGAGAATGTGCTTACTTACAGCAACGTGCTATATGTTCTGAATGCCCGAATTGGGAATCTGTGTCAAATCTTTGTTAGGAATTATGTGATCCTTACTAGATGGAAGTAAGGGAGATGGGGCATGAAGTTATTTCTAGGAGTTGGACACATACCAAGTTTAGCTCAGTTCTGGGCATCTTTGAAATACCTATACAAACTTGTTCCTACATATTAACTTGCAACTTTGAATGAGAATGTGCTTGCTTAAAGCAACGTGCTATATGTTCTGAATGCCCGAATTGGGAATCTGTGTCAAAATTTGGTAGGAATTATGTGATCCTTACTAGCTGGAAGTAAGGGAGATGGGGCATGAAGTTATTTCTAGGAGTTGGAGACATACCAAGTTTAGCTCAGTTCTGGGCATCTTTGAAATACCTATACAAACTTGTTCCTACATAGTAACTTGCAACTTTGAATGAGAATGTGCTTGCATACAACAACGTGCTATATGTTCTGAATGCCCGAATTGGGATTCTGTGTCAAAAGCTTGTTAGGAATTATGTGATCCTTACTAGATGGAAGTAAGGGAGATGGGGCATGAAGTTATTTCTAGGAGTTGGACACATACCAAGTTTAGCTCAGTTCTGGGCATCTTTGAAATACCTATACAAACTTGTTCCTACATAGTAACTTGCAACTTTGAATGAGAATGTGCTTGCTTACAGCAACGTGCTATATGTTGTGAATGCCCGAATTGGGAATCTGTGTCAAAACTTTGTTAGGAATTATGTGATCCTTACTAGCTGAAAGTAAGGGAGTTGGGGCATGAAGTTATTTCTAGGAGTTGGACACATACCAAGTTTAGCTCAGTTCTGGGCATCTTTGAAATACCTATACAAACGTGTTCCTACATAGTAACTTGCAACTTTGAATGAGAATGTGCTTGCTTACAGCAACGTGCTATATGTTCTGAAAGCCCGAATTGGGAATCTGTGTCAAAACTTTGTTAGGAATTATGTGATCCTTACTAGCTGGAAGTAAGGGAGATGGGGCATGAAGTTATTTCTAGGAGTTGGAGACATACCAAGTTTAGCTCAGTTGTGGGCATCTTTGAAATACCTATACAAACTTGTTCCTACATAGTAACTTGCAACTTTGAATGAGAATGTGCTTGCTTACAGCAACGTGCTATATGTTCTGAATGCCCGAATTGGGAATCTGTGTCAAAACTTTGTTAGGAATTATGTGATCCTTACTAGCTGGAAGTAAGGGAGATGGGGCATGAAGTTATTTCTAGGAGTTGGAGACATGCAACTTTTAGCTCTGTTCTGGGCATCTTTGAAATACCTATACAAACTTGTTCCTACATAGTAACTTGCAACTTTGAATGAGAATGTGCTTGCTTACAGCAACGTGCTATATGTTCTGAATCCCCGAATTGGTAATCTGTGTCAAAACTTTGTTAGGAATTATGTGATCCTTAGTAGCTGGAAGTAAGGGAGTTGGGGCATGAAGTTATTTCTAGGAGTTGGACACATACCAAGTTTAGCTCAGTTCTGGGCATCATTGAAAGTCCTATTCAAACTCGTTCCTACATGGTAACTTGCAACTTTGAATGAGAATGTGCTTGCTTACAGCAACGTGCTATATGTTCTGAATGCCCGAATTGGGAATCTGTGTCAAAACTTTGTTAGGAATTATGTGATCCTTACTAGCTGGAAGTAAGGGAGATGGGGCATGAAGTTATTTCTAGGAGTTGGACACATACCAAGGTTAGCTCAGTTCTGAGCATCTTTGAAACACCTATACAAACTTGTTCCTACATAGTAACTTGCAACTTTGAATGAGAATGTGCTTGCTTACAGCAACGTGCTATATGTTCTGAATGCCCGAATTGGGAATCTGTGTCAAAACTTTGTTAGGAATTATGTGATCCTTACTAGCTGGAAGAAAGGGAGTTGGGGCATGAAGGTATTTCAAGAGTTGGACACATACCAAGTTTAGCACAGTTCTGGGCATCTTTGAAATACCTATACAAACTTGTTCCTACATAGTAACTTGCAACTTTGAATGAGAATGTGCTTACTTACAGCAACGTGCTATATGTTCTGAATGCCCGAATTGGGAATCTGTGTCAAAACTTTGTTAGGAATTATGTGATCCTTATTAGATGGAAGTAAGGGAGATGGGGCATGAAGTTATTTCTAGGAGTTGGACACATACAAAGTTTAGCTCAGTTCTGGGCATCTTTGAAATACCTATACAAACTTGTTCCTACATATTAACTTGCAACTTTGAAGGAGAATGTGCTTGCTTAAAGCAACGTGCTATATGTTCTGAATGCCCGAATTGGGAATCTGTGTCAAAATTTGGTAGGAATTATGTGATCCTTACTAGCTGGAAGTAAGGGAGATGGGGCATGAAGTTATTTCTAGGAGTTGGAACATACCAAGTTTAGCTCAGTTCTGGGCATCTTTGAAATACCTATACAAACTTGTTCCTACATAGTAACTTGCAACTTTGAATGAGAATGTGCTTGCATACAACAACGTGCTATATTTTCTGAATGCCCGAATTGGGATTCTGTGTCAAAAGCTTGTTAGGAATTATGTGATCCTTACTAGATGGAAGTAAGGGAGATGGGGCATGAAGTTATTTCTAGGAGTTGGACACATACCAAGTTTAGCTCAGTTCTGGGCATCTTTGAAATACCTATACAAACTTGTTCCTACATAGTAACTTGCAACTTTGAATGAGAATGTGCTTGCTTACAGCAACGTGCTATATGTTGTGAATGCCCGAATTGGGAATCTGTGTCAAAACTTTGTTAGGAATTATGTGATCCTTACTAGCTGAAAGTAAGGGAGTTGGGGCATGAAGTTATTTCTAGGAGTTGGACACATACCAAGTTTAGCTCAGTTCTGGGCATCTTTGAAATACCTATACAAACGTGTTCCTACATAGTAACTTGCAACTTTGAATGAGAATGTGCTTGCTTACAGCAACGTGCTATATGTTCTGAATGCCCGAATTGGGAATCTGTGTCAAAACTTTGTTAGGAATTATGTGATCCTTACTAGCTGGAAGTAAGGGAGATGGGGCATGAAGTTATTTCTAGGAGTTGGAGACATGCAACTTTTAGCTCTGTTCTGGGCATCTTTGAAATACCTATACAAACTTGTTCCTACATAGTAACTTGCAACTTTGAATGAGAATGTGCTTGCTTACAGCAACGTGCTATATGTTCTGAATCCCCGAATTGGTAATCTGTGTCAAAACTTTGTTAGGAATTATGTGATCCTTAGTAGCTGGAAGTAAGGGAGTTGGGGCATGAAGTTATTTCTAGGAGTTGGACACATACCAAGTTTAGCTCAGTTCTGGGCATCATTGAAAGTCCTATTCAAACTCGTTCCTACATAGTAACTTGCAACTTTGAATGAGAATGTGCTTGCTTACAGCAACGTGCTATATGTTCTGAATGCCCGAATTGGGAATCTGTGTCAAAACTTTGTTAGGAATTATGTGATCCTTACTAGCTGGAAGTAAGGGAGATGGGGCATGAAGTTATTTCTAGGAGTTGGACACATACCAAGGTTAGCTCAGTTCTGAGCATCTTTGAAACACCTATACAAACTTGTTCCTACATAGTAACTTGCAACTTTGAATGAGAATGTGCTTGCTTACAGCAACGTGCTATATGTTCTGAATGCCCGAATTGGGAATCTGTGTCAAAACTTTGTTAGGAATTATGTGATCCTTACTAGCTGGAAGAAAGGGAGTTGGGGCATGAAGGTATTTCAAGAGTTGGACACATACCAAGTTTAGCACAGTTCTGGGCATCTTTGAAATACCTATACAAACTTGTTCCTACATAGTAACTTGCAACTTTGAATGAGAATGTGCTTACTTACAGCAACGTGCTATATGTTCTGAATGCCCGAATTGGGAATCTGTGTCAAAACTTTGTTAGGAATTATGTGATCCTTATTAGATGGAAGTAAGGGAGATGGGGCATGAAGTTATTTCTAGGAGTTGGACACATACAAAGTTTAGCTCAGTTCTGGGCATCTTTGAAATACCTATACAAACTTGTTCCTACATATTAACTTGCAACTTTGAAGGAGAATGTGCTTGCTTAAAGCAACGTGCTATATGTTCTGAATGCCCGAATTGGGAATCTGTGTCAAAATTTGGTAGGAATTATGTGATCCTTACTAGCTGGAAGTAAGGGAGATGGGGCATGAAGTTATTTCTAGGAGTTGGAACATACCAAGTTTAGCTCAGTTCTGGGCATCTTTGAAATACCTATACAAACTTGTTCCTACATAGTAACTTGCAACTTTGAATGAGAATGTGCTTGCATACAACAACGTGCTATATGTTCTGAATGCCCGAATTGGGATTCTGTGTCAAAAGCTTGTTAGGAATTATGTGATCCTTACTAGATGGAAGTAAGGGAGATGGGGCATGAAGTTATTTCTAGGAGTTGGACACATACCAAGTTTAGCTCAGTTCTGGGCATCTTTGAAATACCTATACAAACTTGTTCCTACATAGTAACTTGCAACTTTGAATGAGAATGTGCTTGCTTACAGCAACGTGCTATATGTTGTGAATGCCCGAATTGGGAATCTGTGTCAAAACTTTGTTAGGAATTATGTGATCCTTACTAGCTGAAAGTAAGGGAGTTGGGGCATGAAGTTATTTCTAGGAGTTGGACACATACCAAGTTTAGCTCAGTTCTGGGCATCTTTGAAATACCTATACAAACGTGTTCCTACATAGTAACTTGCAACTTTGAATGAGAATGTGCTTGCTTACAGCAACGTGCTATATGTTCTGAATGCCCGAATTGGGAATCTGTGTCAAAACTTTGTTAGGAATTATGTGATCCTTACTAGCTGGAAGTAAGGGAGATGGGGCATGAAGTTATTTCTAGGAGTTGGAGACATACCAAGTTTAGCTCAGTTGTGGGCATCTTTGAAATACCTATACAAACTTGTTCCTACATAGTAACTTGCAACTTTGAATGAGAATGTGCTTGCTTACAGCAACGTGCTATATGTTCTGAATGCCCGAATTGGGAATCTGTGTCAAAACTTTGTTAGGAATTATGTGATCCTTACTAGCTGGAAGTAAGGGAGATGGGGCATGAAGTTATTTCTAGGAGTTGGAGACATACAACTTTTAGCTCTGTTCTGGGCATCTTTGAAATACCTATACAAACTTGTTCCTACATAGTAACTTGCAACTTTGAATGAGAATGTGCTTGCTTACAGCAACGTGCTATATGTTCTGAATCCCCGAATTGGTAATCTGTGTCAAAACTTTGTTAGGAATTATGTGATCCTTAGTAGCTGGAAGTAAGGGAGTTGGGGCATGAAGTTATTTCTAGGAGTTGGACACATACCAAGTTTAGCTCAGTTCTGGGCATCATTGAAAGTCCTATTCAAACTCGTTCCTACATAGTAACTTGCAACTTTGAATGAGAATGTGCTTGCTTACAGCAACGTGCTATATGTTCTGAATGCCCGAATTGGGAATCTGTGTCAAAACTTTGTTAGGAATTATGTGATCCTTACTAGCTGGAAGTAAGGGAGATGGGGCATGAAGTTATTTCTAGGAGTTGGACACATACCAAGGTTAGCTCAGTTCTGAGCATCTTTGAAACACCTATACAAACTTGTTCCTACATAGTAACTTGCAACTTTGAATGAGAATGTGCTTGCTTACAGCAACGTGCTATATGTTCTGAATGCCCGAATTGGGAATCTGTGTCAAAACTTTGTTAGGAATTATGTGATCCTTACTAGCTGGAAGAAAGGGAGTTGGGGCATGAAGGTATTTCAAGAGTTGGACACATACCAAGTTTAGCACAGTTCTGGGCATCTTTGAAATACCTATACAAACTTGTTCCTACATAGTAACTTGCAACTTTGAATGAGAATGTGCTTGCTTACAGCAACGTGCTATATGTTCTTAATACCGAATTGGGAATCTGTGTCAAAACTTTGTTAGGAATTATGTGATCCTTACTAGCTGGAAGTAAGGGAGTTGGGGCATGAAGGTATTTCTAGGAGTTGGACACATACCAAGTTTAGCTCAGTTCTGGGTATCTTTGAAATACCTATACAAACTTGTTCCTACATAGTAACTTGCAACTTTGAATGAGAATGTGTTTGCTTACAGCAACGTGCTATATGTTCTGAATGCCCGAATGGGAATCTGTGTCAAAAACTTTGTTAGGAATTATGTGATCCTTACTAGCTGGAAGTAAGGGAGATTGGGCATGAAGTTATTTCTAGGAGTTGGACACATACCAAGTTTAGCTCAGTTCTGGGCATCTTTGAAATACCTATACAAACTTGTTCCTACATAGTAACTTGCAACTTTGAATGAGAATGTGCTTGCTTACAGCAACGTGCTATATGTTCTGAATGCCCGAATTGGGAATCTGTGTCAAAACTTTGTTAGGAATTATGTGATCCTTACTAGCTGGAAGTAAGGGAGTTGGGGCATGAAGGTATTTCTAGGAGTTGGACACATACCTAGTTTAGCACAGTTCCTGGCATCTTTGAAATACCTATACACACTTGTTCCTACATAGTAACTTGCAACTTTGAATGAGAATGTGCTTGCTTACAGCAACGTGCTATATGTTCTGAATTCCCGAATTGGGAATCTGTGTCAAATCTTTGTTAGGAATTATGTGATCCTTACTAGCTGAAAGTAAGGGAGTTGGAGCATGAAGTTATTTCTAGGAGTTGGACATACCAAGTTTAGCTCAGTTCTGGGCATCTTTGAAATACCTATACAAACTTGTTCCTACATAGTAACTTGCAACTTTGAATGAGAATGTGCTTGCTTACAGAAACGTGCTATATGTTCTGAATGCCCGAATTGGGAATCACTGTCAAAACTTTGTTAGGAATTATGTGATCCTTACTAGCTGGAAGTAAGGGAGTTGGGGCATGAAGTTATTTCTAGGAGTTGGACACATACCAAGTTTAGCTCAGTTCTGAGCATCTTTGAAACACCTATACAAACTTGTTCCTACATAGTAACTTGCAACATTGAATGAGAATGTGCTTGCTTACAGCAACGTGCCCTATGTTCTGAATGCCCGAATAGGGATTCTGTGTCAAAACTTTGTTAGGAATTATGTGATCCTTACTAGCTGGAAGTAAGGGAGTTGGGGCATGAAGGTATTTCTAGGAGTTGGACACATACCAAGTTTAGCACAGTTCTGGGCATCTTTGAAATACCTATACAAACATGTTCCTACATAGTAACTTGCAACTTTGAATGAGAATGTGCTTGCTTACAGCAACGTGCTATATGTTCTGAATTCCCGAATTGGGAATCTGTGTCAAAATTTGTTAGGAATTATGTGATCCTTACTAGCTGGAAGTAAGGGAGTTGGGGCATGAAGGTATTTCTAGGAGTTGGACACATACCAAGTTTAGCTCAGTTTTGGGCATCTTTGAAATACCTATACAAACTTGTTCCTACATAGTAACTTGCAACTTTGAATGAGAATGTGCTTGCTTAAAGCAACGTGCTATATGTTCTGAATGCCCGAATTGGGAATCTGTGTCAAAACTTTGTTAGGAATTATGTGATCCTTACTAGCTGGAAGTAAGGGCGATGGGGCATGAAGTTATTTCTAGGAGTTGGACACATACCAAGTTTAGCTCAGTTCTGAGCATCTTTGAAACACCTATACAAACTTGTTCCTACATAGTAACTTGCAACTTTGAATGAGAATGTGCTTGCTTACAGCAACGTGCTATATGTTCTGAATGCCCGAATTGGGAATCTGTGTCAATTCTTTGTTAGGAATTATGTGATCCTTACTAGCTGGAAGTAAGGAAGTTGGGGCATGAAGGTATTTCTAGGAGTTGGACACATACCAAGTTTAGCACAGTTCTGGGCATCTTTGAAATACCTATACAAACTTGTTCCTACATAGTAACTTGCAACTTTGAATGAGAATGTGCTTGCTTACAGCAACGTGCTATATGTTCTGAATGCCCGAATAGGGAATCTGTGTCAAAACTTTGTTAGGAATTATGTGATCCTTACTAGCTGGAAGTAAGGGAGTTGGGGCATGAAGTTATTTCTAGGAGTTGGACACATACCATGTTTATTTGAGTTCTGGGCATCTTTGAAATACCTATACAAACTTGTTCCTACATAGTAACTTGCAACTTTGAATGAGAATGTGCTTGCTTACAGCAACGTGCTATATGTTCTGAATGCCCGAATTGGGAATCTGTGTCAAAACTTTGTTAGGAATTATGTGATACTTACTAGCTGGAAGTAAGGGAGTTGGGGCATGAAGTTATTTCTAGGAGTTGGACACATACCATGTTTAGCTCAGTTCTGGGCATCTTTGAAATACCTATACAAACTTGTTCCTACATAGTAACTTGCAACTTTGAATGAGAACGTGCTTGCTTACAGCAACGTGCTATATGTTCTGAATGCCCGAATGGGAATCTGTGTCAAAACTTTGTTAGGAACTATGTGATCCTTACTAGCTGGAAGTAAGGGAGATGGGGCATGAAGTTATTTCTAGGAGTTGGACACATACCAAGTTTAGCTAGGTTCTGGGCATCTTTGAAATACCTATACAAACTTGTTCCTACATAGTAACTTGCAACTTTGAATGAGAATGTGCTTGCTTACAGCAACGTGCTATATGTTCTGAATGCCCGAATTGGGAATCTGTGTCAAAACTTTGTTAGGAATTATGTGATCCTTACTAGCTGGAAGTAAGGGAGATGGGGCATGAAGGTATTTCTAGGAGTTGGACACATACCAAGTTTAGCTCAGTTCTGGGCATCTTTGAAATACCTATACAAACTTGTTCCTACATAGTAACTTGCAACTTTGAATGAGAACGTGCTTGCTTACAGCAACGTGCTATATGTTCTGAATGCCCGAATGGGAATCTGTGTCAAAACTTTGTTAGGAACTATGTGATCCTTACTAGCTGGAAGTAAGGGAGATGGGGCATGAAGTTATTTCTAGGAGTTGGACACATACCAAGTTTAGCTAGGTTCTGGGCATCTTTGAAATACCTATACAAACTTGTTCCTACATAGTAACTTGCAACTTTGAATGAGAACGTGCTTGCTTACAGCAACGTGCTATATGTTCTGAATGCCCGAATGGGAATCTGTGTCAAAACTTTGTTAGGAACTATGTGATCCTTACTAGCTGGAAGTAAGGGAGATGGGGCATGAAGTTATTTCTAGGAGTTGGACACATACCAAGTTTAGCTAGGTTCTGGGCATCTTTGAAATACCTATACAAACTTGTTCCTACATAGTAACTTGCAACTTTGAATGAGAATGTGCTTGCTTACAGCAACGTGCTATATGTTCTGAATGCCCGAATTGGGAATCTGTGTCAAAACTTTGTTAGGAATTATGTGATCCTTACTAGCTGGAAGTAAGGGAGTTGGGGCATGAAGGTATTTCTAGGAGTTGGACACATACCAAGTTTAGCACAGTTCTGGGCATCTTTGAAATACCTATACAAACTTGTTCCTACATAGTAACTTGCAACTTTGAATGAGAATGTGCTTGCTTACAGCAACGTGCTATATGTTCTGAATTCCCGAATTGGGAATCTGTGTCAAATCTTTGTTAGGAATTATGTGATCCTTACTAGCTGGAAGTAACGGAGTTGGGGCATGAAGTTATTTCTAGGAGTTGGACACATACCAAGTTTAGCTCAGTTCTGGGCATCTTTGAAATACCTATACAAACTTGTTCCTACCTAGTATCTTGCAACTTTGAATGAGAATGTGCTTGCTTACAGAAACGTGCTATATGTTCTGAATGCCCGAATTGGGAATCTGTGTCAAAACTTTGTTAGGAATTATGTGATCCTTTGTAGCTGGAAGTAAGGGAGTTGGGGCATGAAGTTATTTCTAGGAGTTGGACACATACCAACTTTAGCTCAGTTCTGGGCATCATTGAAAGTCCTATTCAAACTTGTTCCTACATAGTAACTTGCAACTTTGAATGAGAATGTGCTTGCTTACAGCAACGTGCTATATGTTCTGAATGCCCGAATTGGGAATCTGTTTCAAAACTTTGTTAGGAATTATGTGATCCTTACTAGCTGGAAGTAAGGGAGATGGGGCATGAAGTTATTTCTAGGAGTTGGACACATACCAAGTTTAGCTCAGTTCTGAGCATCTGTGAAACACCTATACAAACTTGTTCCTACATAGTAACTTGCAATTTTGAATGAGAATGTGCTTGCTTACAGCAACGTGCTATATGTTCTGAATGCCCGAATTGGGAATCTGTGTCAAAACTTTGTTAGGAATTATGTGATCCTTACTAGCTGGAAGTAAGGGAGTTGGGGCATGAAGGTATTTCTTGGAGTTTGACACATACCAAGTTTAGCACAGTTCTGGGCATCTTTGAAATACCTATACAAACTTGTTCCTACATAGTAACTTGCAACTTTGAATGAGAATGTGCTTGCTTACAGCAACGTGCTATATGTTCTTAATTCCCGAATTGGGAATCTGTGTCAAAACTTTGTTAGGAATTATGTGATCCTTACTAGCTGGAAGTAAGGGAGTTGGGGCATGAAGGTATTTCTAGGACTTGGACACATACCAAGTTTAGCTCAGTTCTGGTCATCTTTGAAATACCTATACAAACTTGTTCCTACATAGTAACTTGCAACTTTCAATGAGAATGTGTTTGCTTACAGCAACGTGCTATATGTTCTGAATGCCCGAATGGGAATCTGTGTCAAAAACTTTGTTAGGAATTATGTGATCCTTACTAGCTGGAAGTAAGGGAGATGGGGCATGAAGTTATTTCTAGGAGTTGGACACATACCAAGTTTAGCTCAGTTCTGGGCATCTTTGAAATACCTATACAAACTTGTTCCTACATAGTAACTTGCAACTTTGAATGAGAATGTGCTTGCTTACAGCAACGTGCTATATGTTCTGAATGCCCGAATTGGGAATCTGTGTCAAAACTTTGTTAGGAATTATGTGATCCTTACTAGCTGGAAGTAAGGGAGATGGGGCATGAAGTTATTTCTAGGAGTTGGAGACATACAACTTTTAGCTCTGTTCTGGGCATCTTTGAAATACCTATACAAACTTGTTCCTACATAGTAACTTGCAACTTTGAATGAGAATGTGCTTGCTTACAGCAACGTGCTATATGTTCTGAATCCCCGAATTGGTAATCTGTGTCAAAACTTTGTTAGGAATTATGTGATCCTTAGTAGCTGGAAGTAAGGGAGTTGGGGCATGAAGTTATTTCTAGGAGTTGGACACATACCAAGTTTAGCTCAGTTCTGGGCATCATTGAAAGTCCTATTCAAACTCGTTCCTACATAGTAACTTGCAACTTTGAATGAGAATGTGCTTGCTTACAGCAACGTGCTATATGTTCTGAATGCCCGAATTGGGAATCTGTGTCAAAACTTTGTTAGGAATTATGTGATCCTTACTAGCTGGAAGTAAGGGAGATGGGGCATGAAGTTATTTCTAGGAGTTGGACACATACCAAGGTTAGCTCAGTTCTGAGCATCTTTGAAACACCTATACAAACTTGTTCCTACATAGTAACTTGCAACTTTGAATGAGAATGTGCTTGCTTACAGCAACGTGCTATATGTTCTGAATGCCCGAATTGGGAATCTGTGTCAAAACTTTGTTAGGAATTATGTGATCCTTACTAGCTGGAAGAAAGGGAGTTGGGGCATGAAGGTATTTCAAGAGTTGGACACATACCAAGTTTAGCACAGTTCTGGGCATCTTTGAAATACCTATACAAACTTGTTCCTACATAGTAACTTGCAACTTTGAATGAGAATGTGCTTGCTTACAGCAACGTGCTATATGTTCTTAATACCGAATTGGGAATCTGTGTCAAAACTTTGTTAGGAATTATGTGATCCTTACTAGCTGGAAGTAAGGGAGTTGGGGCATGAAGGTATTTCTAGGAGTTGGACACATACCAAGTTTAGCTCAGTTCTGGGTATCTTTGAAATACCTATACAAACTTGTTCCTACATAGTAACTTGCAACTTTGAATGAGAATGTGTTTGCTTACAGCAACGTGCTATATGTTCTGAATGCCCGAATGGGAATCTGTGTCAAAAACTTTGTTAGGAATTATGTGATCCTTACTAGCTGGAAGTAAGGGAGATTGGGCATGAAGTTATTTCTAGGAGTTGGACACATACCAAGTTTAGCTCAGTTCTGGGCATCTTTGAAATACCTATACAAACTTGTTCCTACATAGTAACTTGCAACTTTGAATGAGAATGTGCTTGCTTACAGCAACGTGCTATATGTTCTGAATGCCCGAATTGGGAATCTGTGTCAAAACTTTGTTAGGAATTATGTGATCCTTACTAGCTGGAAGTAAGGGAGTTGGGGCATGAAGGTATTTCTAGGAGTTGGACACATACCAAGTTTAGCACAGTTCCTGGCATCTTTGAAATACCTATACACACTTGTTCCTACATAGTAACTTGCAACTTTGAATGAGAATGTGCTTGCTTACAGCAACGTGCTATATGTTCTGAATTCCCGAATTGGGAATCTGTGTCAAATCTTTGTTAGGAATTATGTGATCCTTACTAGCTGAAAGTAAGGGAGTTGGAGCATGAAGTTATTTCTAGGAGTTGGACATACCAAGTTTAGCTCAGTTCTGGGCATCTTTGAAATACCTATACAAACTTGTTCCTACATAGTAACTTGCAACTTTGAATGAGAATGTGCTTGCTTACAGAAACGTGCTATATGTTCTGAATGCCCGAATTGGGAATCACTGTCAAAACTTTGTTAGGAATTATGTGATCCTTACTAGCTGGAAGTAAGGGAGTTGGGGCATGAAGTTATTTCTAGGAGTTGGACACATACCAAGTTTAGCTCAGTTCTGAGCATCTTTGAAACACCTATACAAACTTGTTCCTACATAGTAACTTGCAACATTGAATGAGAATGTGCTTGCTTACAGCAACGTGCCCTATGTTCTGAATGCCCGAATAGGGATTCTGTGTCAAAACTTTGTTAGGAATTATGTGATCCTTACTAGCTGGAAGTAAGGGAGTTGGGGCATGAAGGTATTTCTAGGAGTTGGACACATACCAAGTTTAGCACAGTTCTGGGCATCTTTGAAATACCTATACAAACATGTTCCTACATAGTAACTTGCAACTTTGAATGAGAATGTGCTTGCTTACAGCAACGTGCTATATGTTCTGAATTCCCGAATTGGGAATCTGTGTCAAAATTTGTTAGGAATTATGTGATCCTTACTAGCTGGAAGTAAGGGAGTTGGGCCATGAAGGTATTTCTAGGAGTTGGACACATACCAAGTTTAGCTCAGTTTTGGGCATCTTTGAAATACCTATACAAACTTGTTCCTACATAGTAACTTGCAACTTTGAATGAGAATGTGCTTGCTTAAAGCAACGTGCTATATGTTCTGAATGCCCGAATTGGGAATCTGTGTCAAAACTTTGTTAGGAATTATGTGATCCTTACTAGCTGGAAGTAAGGGCGATGGGGCATGAAGTTATTTCTAGGAGTTGGACACATACCAAGTTTAGCTCAGTTCTGAGCATCTTTGAAACACCTATACAAACTTGTTCCTACATAGTAACTTGCAACTTTGAATGAGAATGTGCTTGCTTACAGCAACGTGCTATATGTTCTGAATCCCCGAATTGGGAATCTGTGTCAATTCTTTGTTAGGAATTATGTGATCCTTACTAGCTGGAAGTAAGGAAGTTGGGGCATGAAGGTATTTCTAGGAGTTGGACACATACCAAGTTTAGCACAGTTCTGGGCATCTTTGAAATACCTATACAAACTTGTTCCTACATAGTAACTTGCAACTTTGAATGAGAATGTGCTTGCTTACAGCAACGTGCTATATGTTCTGAATGCCCGAATAGGGAATCTGTGTCAAAACTTTGTTAGGAATTATGTGATCCTTACTAGCTGGAAGTAAGGGAGTTGGGGCATGAAGTTATTTCTAGGAGTTGGACACATACCATGTTTATTTGAGTTCTGGGCATCTTTGAAATACCTATACAAACTTGTTCCTACATAGTAACTTGCAACTTTGAATGAGAATGTGCTTGCTTACAGCAACGTGCTATATGTTCTGAATGCCCGAATTGGGAATCTGTGTCAAAACTTTGTTAGGAATTATGTGATCCTTACTAGCTGGAAGTAAGGGAGTAGGGGCATGAAGTTATTTCTAGGAGTTGGACACATACCATGTTTAGGTCAGTTCTGGGCATCTTTGAAATACCTATACAAACTTGTTCCTACATAGTAACTTGCAACTTTGAATGAGAACGTGCTTGCTTACAGCAACGTGCTATATGTTCTGAATGCCCGAATAGGAATCTGTGTCAAAACTTTGTTAGGAACTATGTGATCCTTACTAGCTGGAAGTAAGGGAGATGGGGCATGAAGTTATTTCTAGGAGTTGGACACATACCAAGTTTAGCTAGGTTCTGGGCATCTTTGAAATACCTATACAAACTTGTTCCTACATAGTAACTTGCAACTTTGAATGAGAATGTGCTTGCTTACAGCAACGTGCTATATGTTCTGAATGCCCGAATTGGGAATCTGTGTCAAAACTTTGTTAGGAATTATGTGATCCTTACTAGCTGGAAGTAAGGGAGATGGGGCATGAAGGTATTTCTAGGAGTTGGACACATACCAAGTTTAGCTCAGTTCTGGGCATCTTTGAAATACCTATACAAACTTGTTCCTACATAGTAACTTGCAACTTTGAATGAGAACGTGCTTGCTTACAGCAACGTGCTATATGTTCTGAATGCCCGAATGGGAATCTGTGTCAAAACTTTGTTAGGAACTATGTGATCCTTACTAGCTGGAAGTAAGGGAGATGGGGCATGAAGTTATTTCTAGGAGTTGGACACATACCAAGTTTAGCTAGGTTCTGGGCATCTTTGAAATACCTATACAAACTTGTTCCTACATAGTAACTTGCAACTTTGAATGAGAACGTGCTTGCTTACAGCAACGTGCTATATGTTCTGAATGCCCGAATGGGAATCTGTGTCAAAACTTTGTTAGGAACTATGTGATCCTTACTAGCTGGAAGTAAGGGAGATGGGGCATGAAGTTATTTCTAGGAGTTGGACACATACCAAGTTTAGCTAGGTTCTGGGCATCTTTGAAATACCTATACAAACTTGTTCCTACATAGTAACTTGCAACTTTGAATGAGAATGTGCTTGCTTACAGCAACGTGCTATATGTTCTGAATGCCCGAATTGGGAATCTGTGTCAAAACTTTGTTAGGAATTATGTGATCCTTACTAGCTGGAAGTAAGGGAGTTGGGGCATGAAGGTATTTCTAGGAGTTGGACACATACCAAGTTTAGCACAGTTCTGGGCATCTTTGAAATACCTATACAAACTTGTTCCTACATAGTAACTTGCAACTTTGAATGAGAATGTGCTTGCTTACAGCAACGTGCTATATGTTCTGAATTCCCGAATTGGGAATCTGTGTCAAATCTTTGTTAGGAATTATGTGATCCTTACTAGCTGGAAGTAACGGAGTTGGGGCATGAAGTTATTTCTAGGAGTTGGACACATACCAAGTTTAGCTCAGTTCTGGGCATCTTTGAAATACCTATACAAACTTGTTCCTACCTAGTATCTTGCAACTTTGAATGAGAATGTGCTTGCTTACAGAAACGTGCTATATGTTCTGAATGCCCGAATTGGGAATCTGTGTCAAAACTTTGTTAGGAATTATGTGATCCTTTGTAGCTGGAAGTAAGGGAGTTGGGGCATGAAGTTATTTCTAGGAGTTGGACACATACCAAGTTTAGCTCAGTTCTGGGCATCATTGAAAGTCCTATTCAAACTTGTTCCTACATAGTAACTTGCAACTTTGAATGAGAATGTGCTTGCTTACAGCAACGTGCTATATGTTCTGAATGCCCGAATTGGGAATCTGTTTCAAAACTTTGTTAGGAATTATGTGATCCTTACTAGCTGGAAGTAAGGGAGATGGGGCATGAAGTTATTTCTAGGAGTTGGACACATACCAAGTTTAGCTCAGTTCTGAGCATCTGTGAAACACCTATACAAACTTGTTCCTACATAGTAACTTGCAACTTTGAATGAGAATGTGCTTGCTTACAGCAACGTGCTATATGTTCTGAATGCCCGAATTGGGAATCTGTGTCAAAACTTTGTTAGGAATTATGTGATCCTTACTAGCTGGAAGTAAGGGAGTTGGGGCATGAAGGTATTTCTTGGAGTTTGACACATACCAAGTTTAGCACAGTTCTGGGCATCTTTGAAATACCTATACAAACTTGTTCCTACATAGTAACTTGCAACTTTGAATGAGAATGTGCTTGCTTACAGCAACGTGCTATATGTTCTTAATTCCCGAATTGGGAATCTGTGTCAAAACTTTGTTAGGAATTATGTGATCCTTACTAGCTGGAAGTAAGGGAGTTGGGGCATGAAGGTATTTCTAGGACTTGGACACATACCAAGTTTAGCTCAGTTCTGGTCATCTTTGAAATACCTATACAAACTTGTTCCTACATAGTAACTTGCAACTTTCAATGAGAATGTGTTTGCTTACAGCAACGTGCTATATGTTCTGAATGCCCGAATGGGAATCTGTGTCAAAAACTTTGTTAGGAATTATGTGATCCTTACTAGCTGGAAGTAAGGGAGATGGGGCATGAAGTTATTTCTAGGAGTTGGACACATACCAAGTTTAGCTCAGTTCTGGGCATCTTTGAAATACCTATACAAACTTGTTCCTACATAGTAACTTGCAACTTTGAATGAGAATGTGCTTGCTTACAGCAACGTGCTATATGTTCTGAATGCCCGAATTGGGAATCTGTGTCAAAACTTTGTTAGGAATTATGTGATCCTTACTAGCTGGAAGTAAGGGAGTTGGGGCATGAAGGTATTTCTAGGAGTTGGACACATACCAAGTTTAGCACAGTTCCTGGCATCTTTGAAATACCTATACAAACTTGTTCCTACATAGTAACTTGCAACTTTGAATGAGAATGTGCTTGCTTACAGCAACGTGCTATATGTTCTGAATTCCCGAATTGGGAATCTGTGTCAAATCTTTGTTAGGAATTATGTGATCCTTAATAGCTGAAAGTAAGGGAGTTGGGGCATGAAGTTATTTCTAGGAGTTGGACATACCAAGTTTAGCTCAGTTCTGGGCATCTTTGAAATACCTATACAAACTTGTTCCTACATACTAACTTGCAACTTTGAATGAGAATGTGCTTGCTTACAGAAACGTGCTATATGTTCTGAATGCCCGAATTGGGAATCTGTGTCAAAACTTTGTTAGGAATTATGTGATCCTTACTAGCTGGAAGTAAGGGAGTTGGGGCATGAAGGTATTTCTAGGAGTTGGACACATACCAAGTTTAGCTCAGTTCTGGGCATCTTTGAATGTCCTATTTAAACTTGTTCCTACATAGTAACTTGCAACATTGAATGAGAATGTTCTTGCTTACAGCAACGTGCTATATGTTCTGAATGCCCGAATTGGGAATCTGTGTCAAAACTTTGTTAGGAATTATGTGATCCTTACTAGCTGGAAGTAAGGGAGATGGGGCATGAAGTTATTTCTAGGAGTTGGACACATACCAAGTTTAGCTCAGTTCTGAGCATCTTTGAAACACCTATACAAACTTGTTCCTACATAGTAACTTGCAACTTTGTATGAGAATGTGCTTGCTTACAGCAACGTGCCCTATGTTCTGAATGCCCGAATAGGGAATCTGTGTCAAAACTTTGTTAGGAATTATGTGATCCTTACTAGCTGGAAGTAAGGGAGTTGGGGCATGAAGGTATTTCTAGGAGTTGGACACATACCAAGTTTAGCACAGTTCTGGGCATCTTTGAAATACCTATACAAACATGTTCCTACATGGTAACTTGCAACATTGAATGAGAATGTGCTTGCTTACAGCAACGTGCTATATGTTCTGAATTCCCGAATTGGGAATCTGTGTCAAAACTTTGTTAGGAATTATGAGATCCTTACTAGCTGGAAGTAAGGGAGTTGGGGCATGAAGGTATTTCTAGGAGTTGGACACATACCAAGTTTAGCTCAGTTTTGGGCATCTTTGAAATACCTATACAAACTTGTTCCTACATACTAACTTGCAACTTTGAATGAGAATGTGCTTGCTTAAAGCAACGTGCTATATGTTCTGAATGCCCGAATTGGGAATCTGTGTCAAAACTTTGTTAGGAATTATGTGATCCTTACTAGCTGGAAGTAAGGGAGTTGGGGCATGAAGTTATTTCTAGGAGTTGGACACATACCAAGTTTAGCTCAGTTCTGGGCATCTTTGAAAGTCCTATTCAAACTTGTTCCTACATAGTAACTTGCAACTTTGAATGAGAATGTGCTTGCTTACAGCAACGTGCTATATGTTCTGAATGCCCGAATTGGGAATCTGTGTCAAAACTTTGTTAGGAATTATGTGATCCTTACTAGCTGGAAGTAAGGGAGATGGGGCATGAAGTTATTTCTAGGAGTTGGACACATACCAAGTTTAGCTCAGTTCTGAGCATCTTTGAAACACCTATACAAACTTGTTCCTACATAGTAACTTGCAACTTTGAATGAGAATGTGCTTGCTTACAGCAACGTGCTATATGTTCTGAATGCCCGAATTGGGAATCTGTGTCAAAACTTTGTTAGGAATTATGTGATCCTTACTAGCTGGAAGTAAGGAAGTTGGGGCATGAAGGTATTTCTAGGAGTTGGACACATACCAAGTTTAGCACAGTTCTGGGCATCTTTGAAATACCTATACAAACTTGTTCCTACATAGTAACTTGCAACTTTGAATGAGAATGTGCTTTCTTACAGCAACGTGCTATATGTTCTGAATGCCCGAATTGGGAATCTGTGTCAAAACTTTGTTAGGAATTATGTGATCCTTACTAGCTGGAAGTAAGGGAGTTGGGGCATGAAGGTATTTCTAGGAGTTGGACACATACCAAGTTTAGCACAGTTCTGGGCATCTTTGAAATACCTATACAAACTTGTTCCTACATAGTAACTTGCAACTTTGAATGAGAATGTGCTTGCTTACAGCAACGTGCTATATGTTCTGAATGCCCGAATTGGGAATCTGTGTCAAAACTTTGTTAGGAATTATGTGATCCTTACTAGCTGGAAGTAAGGGAGATGGGGCCTGAAGTTATTTCTAGGAGTTGGACACATACCAAGTTTAGCTCAGTTCTGGGCATCTTTGAAATACCTATACAAACTTGTTCCTACATAGTAACTTGCAACTTTGAATGAGAATGTGCTTGCTTACAGCAACGTGCTATATGTTCTGAATGCCCGAATTGGGAATCTGTGTCAAAATTTGTTAGGAATTATGTGATCCTTACTAGCTGGAATTAAGGGAGATGGGGCATGAAGGTATTTCTAGGAGTTGGATACATACCAAGTTTAGCACAGTTCTGGGCATCTTTGAAATACCTATACAAACATGTTCCTACATGGTAACTTGCAACTTTGAATGAGAATGTGCTTGCTTACAGCAACGTGCTATATGTTCTGAATGCCCAAATTGGGAATCTGTGTCATGACTTTGTTAGGAATTATGTGATCCTTACTAGCTGGAGGTAAGGGAGATGGGGCATGAAGTTATTTCTAGGAGTTGGACACATACCAAGTTTAGCTCAGTTCTGGGCATCTTTGAAATACCTATACAAACTTGTTCCTACATAGTAACTTGCAACTTTGAATGAGAATGTGCTTGCTTACAGCAACGTGCTATATGTTCTGAATGCCCGAATTGGGAATCTGTGTCAAAATTTTGTTAGGAATTATGTGATCCTTACTAGCTGGAAGTAAGGGAGATGGGGCATGAAGTTATTTCTAGGAGTTGGAGACATACCAAGTTTAGCTCAGTTCTGGGCATCTTTGAAATACCTATACAAACTTGTTCCTACATAGTAACTTGCAACTTTGAATGAGAATGAGCTTGCTTACAGAAACGTGCTATATGTTCTGAATGCCCGAATTGGGAATCTGTGTCAAAACTTTGTTAGGAATTATGTGATCCTTACTAGCTGGAAGTAAGGGAGATGGGGCATGAAGTTATTTCTAGAGGTTGGACACATACAACGTTTAGCTCAGTTCTGGGCATCTTTGAAATACATATACAAACTTGTTCCTACATAGTAACTTGCATCTTTGAATGAGAATGTGCTTGCTTACAGCAACGTGCTATATGTTCTGAATGCCCGAATAGGGATTCTGTGTCAAAACTTTGTTAGGAATTATGTGATCCTTACTAGCTGGAAGTAAGTGAGTTGGGGCATGAAGGTATTTCTAGGAGTTGGACACATACCAAGTTTAGCACAGTTCTGGGCATCTTTGAAATACCTATACAAACTTGTTCCTACATAGTAACTTGCAACTTTGAATGAGAATGTGCTTGCTTACAGCAACGTGCTATATGTTCTGAATGCCCGAATAGGGAATCTGTGTCAAAACTTTGTTAGGAATTATGTGATCTTTACCAGCTGGAAGTAAGGGAGTTGGGGCATGAAGGTATTTCTAGGAGTTGGACACATACCAAGTTTAGCACAGTTCTGGGCATCTTTGAAATACCTATACAAACTTGTTCCTACATAGTATCTTGCAACTTTGAATGAGAATGTGCTTGCTTACAGCAACGTGCTTTATGTTCTGAATGCCCGAATTGGGAATCTGTGTCAAAACTTTGTTAGGAATTATGTGATCCTTACTAGCTGGAAGTAAGGGAGTTGGGGCATGAAGTTATTTCTAGGAGTTGGACACATACCAAGTTTAGCTCAGTTCTGGGCATCTTCGAAAGTCCTATTCAAACTTGTTCCTACATAGTAACTTGCAACTTTGAATGAGAATGTGCTTGCTTACAGCAACGTGCTATATGTTCTGAATGCCCGAATTGGGAATCTGTGTCAAAACTTTGTTAGGAATTATGTGATCCTTACTAGCTGGAAGTAAGGGAGATGGGGCATGAAGTTATTTCTAGGAGTTGGACACATACCAAGTTTAGCTCAGTTCTGAGCATCTTTGAAACACCTATACAAACTTGTTCCTACATAGTAACTTGCAACTTTGAATGAGAATGTGCTTGCTTACAGCAACGTGCTATATGTTCTGAATGCCCGAATTGGGAATCTGTGTCAAAACTTTGTTAGGAATTATGTGATCCTTACTAGCTGGAAGTAAGGAAGTTGGGGCATGAAGGTATTTCTAGGAGTTGGACACATACCAAGTTTAGCACAGTTCTGGGCATCTTTGAAATACCTATACAAACTTGTTCCTACATAGTAACTTGCAACTTTGAATGAGAATGTGCTTGCTTACAGCAACGTGCTATATGTTCTGAATGCCCGAATAGGGAATCTGTGTCAAAACTTTGTTAGGAATTATGTGATCCTTACTAGCTGGAAGTAAGGGAGTTGGGGCATGAAGGTATTTCTAGGAGTTGGACACATACCAAGTTTAGCACAGTTCTGGGCATCTTTGAAATACCTATACAAACTTGTTCCTACATAGTAACTTGCAACTTTGAATGAGAATGTGCTTGCTTACAGCAACGTGCTATATGTTCTGAATGCCCGAAGTGGGAATCTGTGTCAAAACTTTGTTAGGAATTATGTGATCCTTACTAGCTGGAAGTAAGGGAGATGGGGCCTGAAGTTATTTCTAGGAGTTGGACACATACCAAGTTTAGCTCAGATCTGGGCATCTTTGAAATACATATACAAACTTGTTCCTACATAGTAACTTGCAACTTTGAATGAGAATGTGCTTGCTTACAGCAACGTGCTATATGTTCTGAATGCCCGAATTGGGAATCTGTGTCAAAATTTGTTAGGAATTATGTGATCCTTACTAGCTGGAATTAATGGAGATGGGGCATGTAGGTATTTCTAGGAGTTGGATACATACCAAGTTTAGCACAGTTCTGGGCATCTTTGAAATACCTATACAAACATGTTCCTACATGGTAACTTGCAACTTTGAATGAGAATGTGCTTGCTTACAGCAACGTGCTATATGTTCTGAATGCGCAAATTAGGAATCTGTGTCATAACTTTGTTAGGAATTATGTGATCCTTACTAGCTGGAGGTAAGGGAGATGGGGCATGAAGTTATTTCTAGGAGTTGGACACATACCAAGTTTAGCTCAGTTCTGGGCATCTTTGAAATACCTATACAAACTTGTTCCTACATAGTAACTTGCAACTTTGAATGAGAATGTGCTTGCTTACAGCAACGTGCTATATGTTCTGAATGCCCGAATTGGGAATCTGTGTCAAAATTTTGTTAGGAATTATGTGATCCTTACTAGCTGGAAGTAAGGGAGATGGGGCATGAAGTTATTTCTAGGAGTTGGAGACATACCAAGTTTAGCTCAGTTCTGGGCATCTTTGAAATACCTATACAAACTTGTTCCTACATAGTAACTTGCAACTTTGAATGAGAATGAGCTTGCTTACAGAAACGTGCTATATGTTCTGAATGCCCGAATTGGGAATCTGTGTCAAAACTTTGTTAGGAATTATGTGATCCTTACTAGCTGGAAGTAAGGGAGATGGGGCATGAAGTTATTTCTAGAGGTTGGACACATACAACGTTTAGCTCAGTTCTGGGCATCTTTGAAATACCTATACAAACTTGTTCCTACATAGTAACTTGCAACTTTGAATGAGAATGTGCTTGCTTACAGCAACGTGCTATATGTTCTGAATGCCCGAATAGGGATTCTGTGTCAAAACTTTGTTAGGAATTATGTGATCCTTACTAGTTGGAAGTAAGTGAGTTGGGGCATGAAGGTATTTCTAGGAGTTGGACACATACCAAGTTTAGCACAGTTCTGGGCATCTTTGAAATACCTATACAAACTTGTTCCTACATAGTAACTTGCAACTTTGAATGAGAATGTGCTTGCTTACAGCAACGTGCTATATGTTCTGAATGCCCGAATAGGGAATCTGTGTCAAAACTTTGTTAGGAATTATGTGATCCTTACCAGCTGGAAGTAAGGGAGTTGGGGCATGAAGGTATTTCTAGGAGTTGGACACATACCAAGTTTAGCACAGTTCTGGGCATCTTTGAAATACCTATACAAACTTGTTCCTACATAGTATCTTGCAACATTGAATGAGAATGTGCTTGCTTACAGCAACGTGCTTTATGTTCTGAATGCCCGAATTGGGAATCTGTGTCAAAACCTTGTTAGGAATTATGTGATCCTTACTAGATGGAAGTAAGGGAGATGGGGCATGAAGTTATTTCTAGGAGTTGGACACATACCAAGTTTCGTTCAGTTCTGGGCATCTTTGAAATACCTATACAAACTTGTTCCTACATAGTAACTTGCAACTTTGAATGAGAATGTGCTTGCTTACAGCAACGTGCTATATGTTCTGAATGCCCGAGTAGGGATTCTGTGTCAAAACTTTGTTAGGAATTATGTGATCCTTACTAGCTGGAAGTAAGTGAGTTGGGGCATGAAGGTATTTCTAGGAGTTGGACACATACCAAGTTTAGCACAGTTCTGGGCATCTTTGAAATACCTATACAAACTTGTTCCTACATAGTAACTTGCAACTTCGAATGAGATTGAGCTTGCTTACAGCAACGTGCTGTATGTTCTGAATTCCCGAATTGGGAATCTGTGTCAAAACTTTGTTAGGAATTATGTGATCCTTACTAGCTGGAAGTAAGGGAGATGGGGCATGAAGTTATTTCTAGGAGTTGGACACATACCAAGTTTAGATCAGTTCTGGGCATCTTTGAAAAACCTATACAAACTTGTTCCTACATAGTAACTTGCAACTTTGAATGAGAATGTGCTTGCTTACAACAACGTGCTATATGTTCTGAATGCCCGAATTGGGAATTTGTGTCAAAACGTTGTTAGGAATTATGTGATCCTTACTAGCTGGAAGTAAGGGAGATGGGGCATGAAGTTATTTCTAGGAGTTGGACACATTCCAAGATTAGCTCAGTTCTGGGCATCTTTGAAATACCTATAGAAACTTGTTCCTACATAGTAACTTGCAACTTTGAATGAGAATGTGCTTGCTTACAGCAACGTGCTATATGTTCTGAATGCCCGAATAGGGATTCTGTGTCAAAACTTTGTTAGGAATTATGTGATCCTTACTAGCTGGAAGTAAGTGAGTAGGGGCATGAAGGTATTTCTAGGAGTTGGACACATACAAAGTTTAGCACAGTTCTGGGCATCTTTGAAATACCTATACAAACTTGTTCCTACATAGTAACTTGCAACTTTGAATGAGAATGTGCTTGCTTACAGCAACGTGCTATATGTTCTGAATGTCCGAATAGGGAATCTGTGTCAAAATTTTGTTAGGAATTATGTGATCTTTACTAGCTGGAAGTAAGGGAGTTGGGGCATGAAGGTATTTCTAGGAGTTGGACACATACCAAGTTTAGCACAGTTCTGGGCATCTTTGAAATACCTATACAAACTTGTTCCTACATAGTAACTTGCAACTTTGAATGAGAATGTGCTTGCTTACAGCAACGTGCTTTATGTTCAGAATGCCCGAATTGGGAATCTGTGTCAAAACCTTGTTAGGAATTATGTGATCCTTACTAGCTGGAAGTAAGGGAGATGGGGCATGAAGTTATTTCTAGGAGTTGGACACATACCAAGTTTAGCTCAGTTCTGAGCATCTTTGAAACACCTATACAAACTTGTTCCTACATAGTAACTTGCAACTTTGAATGAGAATGTGCTTGCTTACAGCAACGTGCTATATGTTCTGAATGCCCGAATTGGGAATCTGTGTCAAAACTTTGTTAGGAATTATGTGATCCTTACTAGCTGGAAGTAAGGAAGTTGGGGCATGAAGGTATTTCTAGGAGTTGGACACATACCAAGTTTAGCACAGTTCTGGGCATCTTTGAAATACCTATACAAACTTGTTCCTACATAGTAACTTGCAACTTTGAATGAGAATGTGCTTGCTTACAGCAACGTGCTATATGTTCTGAATGCCCGAATAGGGAATCTGTGTCAAAACTTTGTTAGGAATTATGTGATCCTTACTAGCTGGAAGTAAGGGAGTTGGGGCATGAAGGTATTTCTAGGAGTTGGACACATACCAAGTTTAGCACAGTTCTGGGCATCTTTGAAATACCTATACAAACTTGTTCCTACATAGTAACTTGCAACTTTGAATGAGAATGTGCTTGCTTACAGCAACGTGCTATATGTTCTGAATGCCCGAATTGGGAATCTGTGTCAAAACTTTGTTAGGAATTATGTGATCCTTACTAGCTGGAAGTAAGGGAGATGGGGCCTGAAGTTATTTCTAGGAGTTGGACACATACCAAGTTTAGCTCAGTTCTGGGCATCTTTGAAATACCTATACAAACTTGTTCCTACATAGTAACTTGCAACTTTGAATGAGAATGTGCTTGCTTACAGCAACGTGCTATATGTTCTGAATGCCCGAATTGGGAATCTGTGTCAAAATTTGTTAGGAATTATGTGATCCTTACTAGCTAGAATTAAGGGAGATGGGGCATCAAGGTATTTCTAGGAGTTGGATACATACCAAGTTTAGCACAGTTCTGGGCATCTTTGAAATACCTATACAAACATGTTCCTACATGGTAACTTGCAACTTTGAATGAGAATGTGCTTGCTTACAGCAACGTGCTATATGTTCTGAATGCCCAAATTGGGAATCTGTGTCATAACTTTGTTAGGAATTATGTGATCCTTACTAGCTGGAGGTAAGGGAGACGGGGCATGAAGTTATTTCTAGGAGTTGGACACATACCAAGTTTAGCTCAGTTCTGGGCATCTTTGAAATACCTATACAAACTTGTTCCTACATAGTAACTTGCAACTTTGAATGAGAATGTGCTTGCTTACAGCAACGTGATATATGTTCTGAATGCCCGAATTGGGAATCTGTGTCAAAATTTTGTTAGGAATTATGTGATCCTTACTAGCTGGAAGTAAGGGAGATGGGGCATGAAGTTATTTCTAGGAGTTGGAGACATACCAAGTTTA
This sequence comes from Diceros bicornis minor, assembly GCF_020826845.1. Taxonomy (NCBI): domain Eukaryota; kingdom Metazoa; phylum Chordata; class Mammalia; order Perissodactyla; family Rhinocerotidae; genus Diceros; species Diceros bicornis. The sequence continues at coordinate 61,400,966 of NC_080758.1, forward strand.
GCTCAGTTCTGGGCATCTTTGAAATACCTATACAAACTTGTTCCTACATAGTAACTTGCAACTTTGAATGAGAATGAGCTTGCTTACAGAAACGTGCTATATGTTCTGAATGCCCGAATTGGGAATCTGTGTCAAAACTTTGTTAGGAATTATGTGATCCTTACTAGCTGGAAGTAAGGGAGATGGGGCATGAAGTTATATCTAGAGGTTGGACACATACAACGTTTAGCTCAGTTCTGGGCATCTTTGAAATACCTATACAAACTTGTTCCTACATAGTAACTTGCAACTTTGAATGAGAATGTGCTTGCTTACAGCAACGTGCTATATGTTCTGAATGCCCGAATAGGGATTCTGTGTCAAAACTTTGTTAGGAATTATGTGATCCTTACTAGCTGGAAGTAAGTGAGTTGGGGCATGAAGGTATTTCTAGGAGTTGGACACATACCAAGTTTAGCACAGTTCTGGGCATCTTTGAAATACCTATACAAACTTGTTCCTACATAGTAACTTGCAACTTTGAATGAGAATGTGCTTGCTTACAGCAACGTGCTATATGTTCTGAATGCCCGAATAGGGAATCTGTGTCAAAACTTTGTTAGGAATTATGTGATCTTTACCAGCTGGAAGTAAGGGAGTTGGGGCATGAAGGTATTTCTAGGAGTTGGACACATACCAAGTTTAGCACAGTTCTGGGCATCTTTGAAATACCTATACAAACTTGTTCCTACATAGTATCTTGCAACTTTGAATGAGAATGTGCTTGCTTACAGCAACGTGCTTTATGTTCTGAATGCCCGAATTGGGTTTCTGTGTCAAAACCTTGTTAGGAATTATGTGATCCTTACTAGATGGAAGTAAGGGAGATGGGGCATGAAGTTATTTCTAGGAGTTGGACACATACCAAGTTTCGTTCAGTTCTGGGCATCTTTGAAATACCTATACAAACTTGTTCCTACATAGTAACTTGCAACTTTGAATGAGAATGTGCTTGCTTACAGCAACGTGTTATATGTTCTGAATGCCCGAGTAGGGATTCTGTGTCAAAACTTTGTTAGGAATTATGTGATCCTTACTAGCTGGAAGTAAGTGAGTTGGGGCATGAAGGTATTTCTAGGAGTTGGACACATACCAAGTTTAGCACAGTTCTGGGCATCTTTGAAATACCTATACAAACTTGTTCCTACATAGTAACTTGCAACTTCGAATGAGATTGAGCTTGCTTACAGCAACGTGCTGTATGTTCTGAATGCCCGAATTGGGAATCTGTGTCAAAACTTTGTTAGGAATTATGTGATCCTTACTAGCTGGAAGTAAGGGAGATGGGGCATGAAGTTATTTCTAGGAGTTGGACACATACAAAGTTTAGATCAGTTCTGGGCATCTTTGAAATACCTATACAAACTTGTTCCTACATAGTAACTTGCAAATTTGAATGAGAATGTGCTTGCTTACAACAACGTGCTATATGTTCTGAATGCCCGAATTGGGAATCTGTGTCAAAACCTTGTTAGGAATTATGTGATCCTTACTAGCTGGAAGTAAGGGAGATGGGGCATGAAGTTATTTCTAGGAGTTGGACACATTCCAAGTTTAGCTCAGTTCTGGGCATCTTTGAAATACCTATACAAACTTGTTCCTACATAGTAACTTGCAACTTTGAATGAGAATGTGCTTGCTTACAGCAACGTGCTATATGTTCTGAATGCCCGAATAGGGATTCTGTGTCAAAACTTTGTTAGGAATTATGTGATCTTTACTAGCTGGAAGTAAGGGAGTTGGGGCATGAAGGTATTTCTAGGAGTTGGACACATACCAAGTTTAGCACAGTTCTGGGCATCTTTGAAATACCTATACAAACTTGTTCCTACATAGTAACTTGCAACTTTGAATGAGAATGTGCTTGCTTACAGCAACGTGCTTTATGTTCTGAATGCCCGAATTGGGAATCTGTGTCAAAACCTTGTTAGGAATTATGTGATCCTTACTAGATGGAAGTAAGGGAGATGGGGCATGAAGTTATTTCTAGGAGTTGGACACATACCAAGTTTAGCTCAGTTCTGGGCATCTTTGAAATACCTATACAAACTTCTACCTACATAGTAACTTGCAACTTTGAATGAGAATGAGCTTGCTTACAGCAACGTGCTATATGTTCTGAATGCCCGTATTGGGAATATGTGTCAAAACTTTGTTAGGAATTATGTGATCCTTACTAGCTGGAAGTAAGGGAGTTGGGGCATGAAGGTATTTCTAGGAGTTGGACATATAAAGTTTAGTTCAGTTCTGGGCATCTTTGAAATACCTATACAAACTTGTTCCTACATAGTAACTTGCAACTTTGAATGAGAATGTGCTTGCTTACAGCAACGTGCTATATGTTCTGAATGCCCGAGTAGGGATTCTGTGTCTAAAATTTGTTAGGAATTATGTGATCCTTACTAGCTGGAAGTAAGTGAGTTGGGGCATGAAGTTATTTCTAGGAGTTGGACACATACCAAGTTTAGCTCAGTTCTGGGCATCTTTGAAATACCTATACAAACTTGTTCCTACATAGTAACTTGCAACTTTGAAAGAGAATGTGCTTGCTTACAGCAACGTGCTATATGTTCTGAATGCCCGAATTGTGAATCTTTGTCAAAACTTTGTTAGGAATTATGTGATCCTTACTAGCTGGAAGTAAGAAAGATGGGGCCTGAAGTTATTTCTAGGAGTTGGACACATACCAAGTTTAGCTCAGTTCTGGGCATCTTTGAAATACCTATACAAACTTGTTCCTACATAGTAACTTGCAACTTTGAATGAGAATGTGCTTGCTTACAGCAACGTGCTATATGTTCTGAATGCCCGAATTGGGAATCTGTGTCAAAACTTTGTTAGGAATTATGTGATCCTTACTAGCTGGAATTAAGGGAGTTGGGGCATGAAGTTATTTCTAGGAGTTGGACACATACTAAGTTTAGCTCAGTTCTGGGCATCTTTGAAATACCTATACAAACTTGTTCCTACATAGTAACTTGCAACTTTGAATGAGAATGTGCTTGCTTACTGCAACGTGCTATATGTTCTGAATGCCCGAATTGGGAATCTGTGTCAAAACTTTGTTAGGAATTATGTGATCCTTACTAGCTGGAAGTAAGGGAGTTGGGGCATGAAGATATTTCTAGGAGTTGGACACATACCAAGATTAGCTCAGTACTGGGCATCTTTGAAAGTCCTATTCAAACTTGTTCCTACATAGTAACTTGCATCTTTGAATGAGAATGTGCTTTCTTACAGCAACGTGCTATATGTTCTGAATGCCCGAATTGGGAATCTGTGTCAAAATTTTGTTAGGAATTATGTGATCCTTACTTGCTGGAAGTAAGGGAGTTGGGGCATGAAGTTATTTCTAGGAGTTGGACACATACCATGTTTAGCTCAGTTCTGGGCATCTTTGAAATACCTATACAAACTTGTTCCTATATAGTAACATGCAACTTTGAATGAGAATGTGCTTGCTTACAGCAACGTGCTATATGTTCTGAATGCCCGAATTGGGAATCTGTGTCAAAACTTTGTTAGGAATTATGTGATCCTTACTAGCTGGAAGTAAGGGAGATGGGGCATGAAGTTATTTCTAGGAGTTGGACACATACAACGTTTAGCTCAGTTCTGGGCATCTTTGAAATACCTATACAAACTTGTTCCTACATAGTGACTTGCAACTTTGAATGAGAATGTGCTTGCTTACAGCAACGTGCTATATGTTCTGAATGCCCGAATTGGGAATCTGTGTCTAAACTGTGTTAGAAATTATGTGATCCTTACTAGCTGGAAGTAAGGGAGATGGGGCATGAAGTTATTTCTAGGAGTTGGAGACATACCAAGTTTAGCTCAGTTCTGGGCATCTTTGAAATACCTATACAAACTTGTTCCTACATAGTAACTTGCAACTTTGAATGAGAATGTGCTTGCTTACAGCAATGTGCTATATGTTCTGAATGCCCGAATTGGGAATCTGTGTCAAAACTTTGTTAGGAATTATGTGATCCTTACTAGCTGGAAGTAAGGGAGATGGGGCATGAAGTTATTTCTACGAGTTGGACACATTCCAAGTTTAGCTCAGTTCTGGGCATCTTTGATATAGCTATACAAACTTGTTCCTACATAGTAACTTGCATCTTTGAATGAGAATGTGCTTGCTTACAGCAACGTGCTATATGTTCTGAATGCCCGAATTGGGAATCAGTGTCAAAACTTTGTTAGGAATTATGTGATCCTTACAAGCTGGAAGTAAGGGAGATGGGGCATGATGTTATTTCTAGGATTTGGACACGTACCAAGTTTAGCTCAGTTCTGGGCATCTTTGAAATACCTATACAAACTTGTTCCTACATAGTAACTTGCAACTTTGAATGAGAATGTGCTTGCTTACAGCAACGTGCTATATGTTCTGAATGCCCGAATTGGGAATCTGTGTCAAAATTTGTTAGGAATTATGTCATCCTTACTAGCTGGAAGTAAGGGAGTTGGGGCATGAAGGTATTTCTAGGAGTTGGACACATACCAAGTTTAGCACAGTCCTGGGCATCTTTGAAATACCTATACAAACTTGTTCCTACATAGTAAATTGCAACTTTGAATGAGAATGTGCTTGCTTACAGCAACGTGCTTTATGTTCTGAATGCCCGAATTGGCAATCTGTGTCAAAACTTTGTTAGGAATTATGTGATCCTTAATAGCTGGAAGTAAGGGAGTTGGGGCATGAAGTTATTTCTAGGAGTTGGACACATACCAAGTTTAGCTCAGTTCTGGGCATCTTTGAAATACCTATACAAACTTCTTCCTACATAGTAACTTGCATCTTTGAATGAGAATGTGCCTGCTTACAGCAATGTGCTATATGTTCTGAATGCCCGAATTGGGAATCTGTGTCAAAACATTGTTAGGAATTATGTGATCCTCACTAGCTGGAAGTAAGGGAGTTGGGGCATGAAGTTATTTCTAGGAGTTGGACACATACCAAGTTTAGCTCAGTTCTGGGAATCTTTGAAAGTCTTATTGAAACTTGTTCCTACATAGTAACTTGCAACTTTGAATGAGAATGTGCTTTCTTACAGCAACGTGCTATATGTTCTGAATGACCGAATTGGGAATCTGTGTCAAAACGTTGTTAGGAATTATGTGTTCCTTACTAGCTGGAAATGAGGGAGTTGGGGCATGAAGTTATTTCTAGGAGTTGGACACATACCATGTTTAGCTCAGTTCTGGGCATCTTTGAAATACCTATACAAACTTGTTCCTACATAGTAACTTGCAACTTTGAATGAGAATGTGCTTGCTTACAGCAACGTGCTATATGTTCTGAATGCCCGAATTGGGAATCTGTGTCAAAACTTTGTTAGGAATTATGTGATCCTTACTAGATGGAAGTAAGGGAGATGGGGCATGAAGTTATTTCTAGGAGTTGGAGACATACAACGTTTAGCTCAGTTCTGGGCAACTTTGAAATACCTATACAAACTTGTTCCTACATATTAACTTGCAGCTTTGAATGAGAATGTGCTTGCTTAGAGCAACGTGCTATATGTTGTGAATGCTCGAATTGGGAATCTGTGTCAAAATTTGTTAGGAATTATGTGATCCTTACTAGCTGGAAGTAAGGGAGATGGGGCATGAAGTTATTTCTAGGAGTTGGACACATACCAAGTTTAGCTCAGTTCTGGGCATCTTTGAAATACCTATACAAACTTGTTCCTACATAGTAACTTGCAACTTTGAATGAGAATGTGCTTGCTTACAGCAACGTGCTATATGTTCTGAATGCCCGAATTGGGAATCTGTGTCAAAATTTGTTAGGAATTATGTCATCCTTACTAGCTGGAAGTAAGGGAGTTGGGGCATGAAGGTATTTCTAGGAGTTGGACACATACCAAGTTTAGCACAGTCCTGGGCATCTTTGAAATACCTATACAAACTTGTTCCTACATAGTAACTTGCAACTTTGAATGAGAATGTGCTTGCTTACAGCAACGTGCTTTATGTTCTGAATGCCCGAATTGGCAATCTGTGTCAAAACTTTGTTAGGAATTATGTGATCCTTACTAGCTGGAAGTAAGGGAGTTGGGGCATGAAGTTATTTCTAGGAGTTGGACACATACCAAGTTTAGCTCAGTTCTGGGCATCTTTGAAATACCTATACAAACTTGTTCCTACATAGTAACTTGCATCTTTGAATGAGAATGTGCTTGCTTACAGCAATGTGCTATATGTTCTGAATGCCCGAATTGGGAATCTGTGTCAAAACATTGTTAGGAATTATGTGATACTCACTAGCTGGAAGTAAGGGAGTTGGGGCATGAAGTTATTTCTAGGAGTTGGACACATACCAAGTTTAGCTCAGTTCTGGGAATCTTTGAAAGTATTATTCAAACTTGTTCCTACATAGTAACTTGCAACTTTGAATGAGAATGTGCTTGCTTACAGCAACGTGCTATATGTTCTGAATGCCCGAATTGGGAATCTGTGTCAAAACGTTGTTAGGAATTATGTGTTCCTTACTAGCTGGAAATGAGGGAGTTGGGACATGAAGTTATTTCTAGGAGTTGGACACATACCATGTTTAGCTCAGTTCTGGGCATCTTTGAAATACCTATACAAACTTGTTACTACATAGTAACTTGCAACTTAGAATGAGAATGTGCTTGCTTACAGCAACGTGCTATATGTTCTGAATGCCCGAATTGGGAATCTGTGTCAAAACTTTGTTGGGAAATATGTGATCCTTACGAGCTGGAAGTAAGGGAGATGGGGCATGAAGTTATTTCTAGGAGTTGGAGACATACAACGTTTAGCTCAGTTCTGGGCAACTTTGAAATACCTATACAAACTTGTTCCTACATATTAACTTGCAGCTTTGAATGAGAATGTGCTTGCTTAGAGCAACGTGCTATATGTTGTGAATGCTCGAATTGGGAATCTGTGTCAAAATTTGTTAGGAATTATGTGATCCTTACTAGCTGGAAGTAAGGGAGATGGGGCATGAAGTTATTTCTACGAGTTGGACACATTCCAAGTTTAGCTCAGTTCTGGGCATCTTTGATATACCTATACAAACTTGTTCCTACATAGTAACTTGCATCTTTGAATGAGAATGTGCTTGCTTACAGCAACGTGCTATATGTTCTGAATGCCCGAATTGGGAATCAGTGTCAAAACTTTGTTAGGAATTATGTGATCCTTACAAGCTGGAAGTAAGGGAGATGGGGCATGATGTTATTTCTAGGATTTGGACACATACCAAGTTTAGCTCAGTTCTGGGCATCTTTGAAATACCTATACAAACTTGTTCCTACATAGTAACTTGCAACTTTGAATGAGAATGTGCTTGCTTACAGCAACGTGCTATATGTTCTGAATGCCCGAATTGGGAATCTGTGTCAAAATTTGTTAGGAATTATGTCATCCTTACTAGCTGGAAGTAAGGGAGTTGGGGCATGAAGGTATTTCTAGGAGTTGGTCACATACCAAGTTTAGCACAGTCCTGGGCATCTTTGAAATACCTATACAAACTTGTTCCTACATAGTAACTTGCAACTTTGAATGAGAATGTGCTTGCTTAAAGCAACGTGCTATATGTTCTGAATGCCCGAATTGGGAATCTGTGTCAAAACTTTGTTAGGAATTATGTGATCCTTACTAGATGGAAGTAAGGGAGATGGGTCATGAAGGTATTTCTAGGAGTTGGAGACATACCAACATTAGCTCAGTTCTGGGCATCTTTGAAATACCTATACAAACTTGTTCCTACATAGTAACTTGCATCTTTGAATGAGAATGTGCTTGCTTACAGCAACGTGCTATATGTTCTGAATGCCCGAATTGGGAATCTGTGTCAAAACTTTGTTAGGAAATATGTGATCATTACTAGCTGGAAGTAAGGGAGTTGGGGCATGAAGTTATTTCTAGGAGTTGGACACATACCAAGTTTAGCTCAGTTCTGGGCATCTTTGAAAGTCCTATTCAAACTTGTTCCTACATAGTAACTTGCAACTTTGAATGAGAATGTGCTTGCTTACAGCAACGTGCTATATGTTCTGAATGCCCGAATTGGGAATCTGTGTCAAAACTTTGTTAGGAATTATGTGATCCTTAGTAGCTGGAAGTAAGGGAGTTGGGGCATGAAGTTATTTCTAGGAGTTGGACACATACCAAATTTAGCTCAGTACTGGGCATCTTTGAAAGTCCTATTCAAACTTTTTCCTACATAGTAACTTACAACTTTGAATGAGAATGTGCTTTCTTACAGCAACGTGCTATATGTTCTGAATGCTCGAATTGGGAATCTGTGTCAAAACTTTGTTAGGAATTATGTGATCCTTACTAGCTGGAAGTAAGGGAGATGGGGCATGAAGTTATTTCTAGGAGTTGGAGACATACCAAGTTTAGCTCAGTTCTGGGCATCTTTGAAATACCTATACAAACTTGTTCCTACATAGTAACTTGCAACTTTGAATGAGAATGTGCTTGCTTACAGCAATGTGCTATATGTTCTGAATGCCCGAATTGGGAATCTGTGTCAAAACTTTGTTAGGAATTATGTGATCCTTACTAGCTGGAAGTAAGGGAGATGGGGCATGAAGTTATTTCTACGAGTTGGACACATTCCAAGTTTAGCTCAGTTCTGGGCATCTTTGATATACCTATACAAACTTGTTCCTACATAGTAACTTGCATCTTTGAATGAGAATGTGCTTGCTTACAGCAACGTGCTATATGTTCTGAATGCCCGAATTGGGAATCAGTGTCAAAACTTTGTTAGGAATTAAGTGATCCTTACAAGCTGGAAGTAAGGGAGATGGGGCATGATGTTATTTCTAGGATTTGGACACATACCAAGTTTAGCTCAGTTCTGGGCATCTTTGAAATACCTATACAAACTTGTTCCTACATAGTAACTTGCAACTTTCAATGAGAATGTGCTTGCTTACAGCAACGTGCTATATGTTCTGAATGCCCGAATTGGGAATCTGTGTCAAAATTTGTTAGGAATTATGTCATCCTTACTAGCTGGAAGTAAGGGAGTTGGGGCATGAAGGTATTTCTAGGAGTTGGACACATACCAAGTTTAGCACAGTCCTGGGCATCTTTGAAATACCTATACAAACTTGTTCCTACATAGTAACTTGCAACTTTGAATGAGAATGTGCTTGCTTACAGCAACGTGCTATATGTTCTGAATGCCCGAATTGGGAATCTGTGTCAAAACATTGTTAGGAATTATGTGATCCTCACTAGCTGGAAGTAAGGGAGTTGGGGCATGAAGTTATTTCTAGGAGTTGGACACATACCAAGTTTAGCTCAGTTCTGGGAATCTTTGAAAGTCTTATTCAAACTTGTTCCTACATAGTAACTTGCAACTTTGAATGAGAATGTGCTTGCTTACAGCAACGTGCTATATGTTCTGAATGCCCGAATTGGGAATCTGTGTCAAAACTTTGTTAGGAAATATGTGATCATTACTAGCTGGAAGTAAGGGAGTTGGGGCATGAAGTTATTTCTAGGAGTTGGACACATACCAAGTTTAGCTCAGTTCTGGGCATCTTTGAAAGTCCTATTCAAACTTGTTCCTACATAGTAACTTGCAACTTTGAATGAGAATGTGCTTGCTTACAGCAACGTGCTATATGTTCTGAATGCCCGAATTGGGAATCTGTGTCAAAACTTTGTTAGGAATTATGTGATCCTTAGTAGCTGGAAGTAAGGGAGTTGGGGCATGAAGTTATTTCTAGGAGTTGGACACATACCAAATTTAGCTCAGTACTGGGCATCTTTGAAAGTCCGATTCAAACTTTTTCCTACATAGTAACTTACAACTTTGAATGAGAATGTGCTTTCTTACAGCAACGTGCTATATGTTCTGAATGCTCGAATTGGGAATCTGTGTCAAAACTTTGTTAGGAATTATGTGATCCTTACTAGCTGGAAGTAAGGGAGTTGGGGCATGAAGTTATTTCTAGGAGTTGGACACATACCAAGTTTAGCTCAGTTCTGGGCATCTTTGAAATACCTATACAAACTTGTTCCTACATAGTAACTTGCAACTTTGAATGAGAATGTGCTTGCTTAGAGCAACGTGCTATATGTTCTGAATGCCCGAATTGGGAATCTGTGTCAAAATTTGTTAGGAATTATGTGATCCTTACTAGCTGGAAGTAAGGGAGTAGGGGCATGAAGGTATTTCTAGGAGTTGGACACATACCAAGTTTAGCACAGTTCTGGGCATCTTTGAAATACCTATACAAACTTGTTCCTACATAGTAACTTGCAACTTTGAATGAGAATGTGCTTGCTTACAGCAACGTGCTTTATGTTCTGAATGCCCGAATTGGGAATCTGTGTCAAAACTTTGTTAGGAATTATGTGATCCTTACTAGCTGGAAGTAAGGGAGATGGGGCATGAAGTTATTTCTAGGAGTTGGACACATACCAAGTTTAGCTCAGTTCTGGGCATCTTTGAAATACCTATACAAACTTGTTCCTACATAGTAACTTGCAACTTTGAATGAGAATGTGCTTGCTTACAGCAACGTGCTATATGTTCTGAATGCCCGAATTGGGAATCTGTGTCAAAACTTTGTTAGTAATTATGTGATCCTTACTAGATGGAAGTAAGGGAGATGGGGCATGAAGTTATTTCTAGGAGTTGGACACATACCAAGTTTAGCTCAGTTCTGGGCATCTTTGAAATACCTATACAAACTTGTTCCTACATAGTAACTTGCATCTTTGAATGAGAATGTGCTTGCTTACAGCAACGTGCTATATGTTCTGAATGCCCGAATTGGGAATCTGTGTCAAAACTTTGTTAGGAAATATGTGATCCTTACTAGCTGGAGGTAAGGGAGTTGAGGCATGAAGTTATTTCTAGGAGTTGGACACATACCAAGTTTAGCTCAGTTCTGGGCATCTTTGAAAGTCCTATTCAAACTTGTTCCTACATAGTAACTTGCAACTTTGAATGAGAATGTGCTTGCTTACAGCAACGTGCTATATGTTCTGAATTCCCGAATTGGCAATCTGTGTCAAAACTTTGTTAGGAATTATGTGATCCTTAGTAGCTGGAAGTAAGGGAGTTGGGGCATGAAGTTATTTCCAGGAGTTGGACACATACCAAGTTTAGCTCACTACTGGGCATCTTTGAAAGTCCTATTCAAACTTTTTCCTACATAGTAACTTACAACTTTGAATGAGAATGTGCTTTCTTACAGCAACGTGCTATATGTTCTGAATGCTCGAATTGGGAATATGTGTCAAAACTTTGTTAGGAATTATGTGATCCTTACTAGCTGGAAGTAAGGGAGTTGGGGCATGCTGTTATTTCTAGGAGTTGGAGACATACAACGTTTAGCTCAGTTCTGGGCATCTTTGAAATACCTATACAAACTTGTTCCTACATAGTAACTTGCAACTTTGAATGAGAATGTGCTTGCTTAGAGCAACGTGCTATATGTTCTGAATGCCCGAATTGGGAATCTGTGTCAAAATTTGTTAGGAATTATGTGATCCTTGCTAGCTGGAAGTAAGGGAGTTGGGGCATGAAGGTATTTCTAGGAGTTGGACACATACCAAGTTTAGCAAAGTTCTGGGCATCTTTGAAATACCTATACAAACTTGTTCCTACATAGTAACTTGCAACTTTGAATGAGAATGTGCTTGCTTACAGCAACGTGCTTTATGTTCTGAATGCCCGAATTGGGAATCTGTGTCAAAACTTTGTTAGGAATTATGTGATCCTTACTAGCTGGAAGTAAGGGAGATGGGGCATGAAGTTATTTCTAGGAGTTGGACACATACCAAGTTTAGCTCAGTTCTGGGCATCTTTGAAATACCTATGCAAACTTGTTCCTACATAGTAACTTGCAACTTTGAATGAGAATGTGCTTGCTTACAGCAACGTGCTATATGTTCTGAATGCCCGAATTAGGAATCTGTGTCAAAACCTTGTTAGGTATTATGTGATCCTTACTAGCTGGAAGTAAGGGAGATGGGGCATGAAGTTATTTCTAGGAGTTGGACACATACCAAGTTTAGCTCAGTTCTGGGCATCTTTGAAATACTTATACAAACTTGTTCCTACATAGTAACTTGCAACTTTGAATGAGAATGTGGTTGCTTACAGCAACGTGCTATATGTTCTGAATGCCCGAATTGGGAATCTGTGTCAAAACCTTGTTCGGAATTATGTGATCCTTACTAGATGGAAGTAACGGAGATGGGGCATGAGGTTATTTCTAGGAATTGGACACATACCAAGTTTAGCTCAGTTCTGGGCATCTTTGAAATACCTATACAAACTTGTTCCTACTTAGTAACTTGCATCTTTGAATGAGAATGTGCTTGCTTACAGCAACGTGCTATATGTTGTGAATGCCCGAATTGGGAATCTGTGTCAAAACTTTGTTAGGAATTATGTGATCCTTACTAGCAGGAAGTAAGGGAGTTGGGGCATGAAGTTATTTCTAGGAGTTGGACACATACCAAGTTAAGCTCAGTTCTGGGCATCTTTGAAATACCTATACAAACTTGTTCCTACTTAGTAACTTGCATCTTTGAATGAGAATGTGCTTGCTTACAGCAACGTGCTATATGATCTGAATGCCCGAATTGGGAATCTGTGTCAAAACTTTGTTAGGAATTATGTGATCCTTACTTGCAGGAAGTAAGGGAATTGGGGCATTAAGTTATTTCTAGGAGTTGGACACATACCAAGTTAAGCTCAGTTCTGGGCATCTTTGAAATACCTATTCAAACTTGTTCCTAGATAGTAACTTGCAACTTTGAATGAGAATGTGCTTGCTTACAGCAACGTGCTATATGTTCTGAATGCCCGAATTGGGAATCTGTGTCAAAACTTTGTTAGGAATTATGTGATCCTTACTAGCTGGAAGTAAGGGAGTTGGGGCATGAAGTTATTTCTAGGAGTTGGACACATACCATGTTTAGCTCAGTTCTGGGCATCTTTGAAATACCTATACAAACTTGTTCCTACATAGTAACTTGCAACTTTGAATGAGAACGTGCTTGCTTACAGCAACGTGCTATATGTTCTGAATGCCCGAATGGGAATCTGTGTCAAAACTTTGTTAGGAATTATGTGATCCTTACTAGCTGGAAGTAAGGGAGATGGGGCATGAAGTTATTTCTAGGAGTTGGACACATACCAAGTTTAGCTCAGTTCTGGGCATCTTTGAAATACCTATACAAACTTGTTCCTACATAGTAACTTGCAACTTTGAATGAGAATGTGCTTGCTTACAGCAACGTGCTATATGTTCTGAATGCCCGAATTGGGAATCTGTGTCAAAACTTTGTTAGGAATTATGTGATCCTTACTAGCTGGAAGTAAGGGAGTTGGGGGATGAAGGTATTTCTAGGAGGTGGACACATACCAAGTTTAGCACAGTTCTGGGCATCTTTGAAATACCTATACAAACTTGTTCCTACATAGTAACTTGGAACTTTGAATGAGAATGTGCTTGCTTACAGCAACGTGCTATATGTTCTGAATTCCCGAATTGGGAATCTGTGTCAAATCTTTATTAGGAATTATGTGATCCTTACTAGCTGGAAGTAAGGGAGTTGGGGCATGAAGTTATTTCTAGGAGTTGGACACATACCAAGTTTAGCTCAGTTCTGGGCATCTTTGAAATACCTATACAAACCTGTTCCTACATAGTAACTTGCAACTTTGAATGAGAATGTGCTTGCTTACAGAAACGTGCTATATGTTCTGAATGCCCGAATTGGGAATCTGTGTCTAAACTTTGTTAGGAATTATGTGATCCTTACTAGCTGGAAGTAAGTGAGTTGGGGCATGAAGTTATTTCTAGGAGTTGGACACATACCAAGTTTAGCTCAGTTCTGGGCATCTTTGAAAGTCCTATTCAAACTTGTTCCTACATAGTAACTTGCAACTTTGAATGAGAATGTGCTTGCTTACAGCAACGTGCTATATGTTCTGAATGCCCGAATTGGGAATCTGTGTCAAAACTTTGTTAGGAATTATGTGATCCTTACTAGCCGGAAGTAAGGGAGATGGGGCATGAAGTTATTCCTAGGAGTTGGACACATACCAAGTTTAGCTCAGTTCTGAGCATCTTTGAAACACCTATACAAACTTGTTCCTACATAGTAACTTGCAACTTTGAATGAGAATGTGCTTCCTTACATTAACGTGCTATATGTTCTGAATGACCGAATAGGGAATCTGTGTCAAAACTTTGTTAGGAATTATGTGATCCTTACTAGCTGGAAGTAAGGGAGTTGGAGCATGAAGGTATTTCTAGGAGTTGGACACATACCAAGTTTAGCACAGTTCTGGGCATCTTTGAAATACCTATACAAACTTGTTCCTACATAGTAACTTGCAACTTTGAATGAGAATGTGCTTGCTTACAGCAACGTGCTATATGTTCTGAATGCCCGAATAGGGAATCTGTGTCAAAACTTTGTTAGGAATTATGTGATCCTTACTAACTGGAAGTAAGGGAGTTGGGGCATGAAGGTATTTCTAGGAGTTGGACACATACCAAGTTTAGCTCACTTCTGAGCATCTTTGAAACACCTATACAAACTTGTTCCTACATAGTAACTTGCAACTTTGAATGAGAATGTGCTTGCTTACAGCAACGTGCTATATGTTCTGAATGCCCGAATTGGGAATCTGTGTCAAAACTTTGTTAGGAATTATGTGATCCTTACTAGCTGGAAGTAAGGGAGTTGGGGCATGAAGGTATTTCTAGGAGTTGGACACATACCAAGTTTAGCACAGTTCTGGGCATCTTTGAAATACCTATACAAACTTGTTCCTACATAGTAACTTGCAACTTTGAATGAGAATGTGCTTGCTTACAGCAACGTGCTATATGTTCTGAATGCCCGAATAGGGAATCTGTGTCAAATCTTTGTTAGGAATTATGTGATCCTTACTAACTGGAAGTAAGGGAGTTGGGGCATGAAGGTATTTCTAGGAGTTGGACACATACCAAGTTTAGCACAGTTCTGGGCATCTTTGAAACACCTATACAAACTTGTTCCTACATAGTAACTTGCAACTTTGAATGAGAATGTGCTTGCTTACAGCAACGTGCTATATGTTCTGAATTCCCGAATTGGGAATCTGTGTCAAAACTTTGTTAGGAATTATGTGATCCTTACTAGCTGGAAGTAAGGGAGTTGGGGCATGAAGTTATTTCTAGGAGTTGGACACATACCATGTTTAACTCAGTTCTGGGCATCTTTGAAATACCTATACAAACTTGTTCCTACATAGTAACTTGCAACTTTGAATGAGAACGTGCTTGCTTACAGCAACGTGCTATATGTTCTGAATGCCCGAATGGGAATCTGTGTCAAAACTTTGTTAGGAATTATGTGATCCTTACTAGCTGGAAGTAAGGGAGATGGGACATGAAGTTATTTCTAGGAGTTGGACACATACCAAGTTTAGCTCAGTTCTGGGCATCTTTGAAATACCTATACAAACTTGTTCCTACATAGTAACTTGCAACTTTGAATGAGAATGTGCTTGCTTACAGCAACGTGCTATATGTTCTGAATGCCCGAATTGGGAATCTGTGTCAAAACTTTGTTAGGAATTATGTGATCCTTACTAGCTGGAAGTAAGGGAGTTGGGGCATGAAGGTATTTCTAGGAGTTGGACACATACCAAGTTTAGCACAGTTCTGGGCATCTTTGAAATACCTATACAAACTTGTTCCTACATAGTAACTTGGAACTTTGAATGAGAATGTGCTTGCTTACAGCAACGTGCTATATGTTCTGAATTCCCGAATTGGGAATCTGTGTCAAATCTTTATTAGGAATTATGTGATCCTTACTAGCTGGAAGTAAGGGAGTTGGGGCATGAAGTTATTTCTAGGAGTTGGACACATACCAAGTTTAGCTCAGTTCTGGGCATCTTTGAAATACCTATACAAACCTGTTCCTACATAGTAACTTGCAACTTTGAATGAGAATGTGCTTGCTTACAGAAACGTGCTATATGTTCTGAATGCCCGAATTGGGAATCTGTGTCTAAACTTTGTTAGGAATTATGTGATCCTTACTAGCTGGAAGTAAGTGAGTTGGGGCATGAAGTTATTTCTAGGAGTTGGACACATACCAAGTTTAGCTCAGTTCTGGGCATCTTTGAAAGTCCTATTCAAACTTGTTCCTACATAGTAACTTGCAACTTTGAATGAGAATGTGCTTGCTTACAGCAACGTGCTATATGTTCTGAATGCCCGAATTGGGAATCTGTGTCAAAACTTTGTTAGGAATTATGTGATCCTTACTAGCTGGAAGTAAGGGAGATGGGGCATGAAGTTATTCCTAGGAGTTGGACACATACCAAGTTTAGCTCAGTTCTGAGCATCTTTGAAACACCTATACAAACTTGTTCCTACATAGTAACTTGCAACTTTGAATGAGAATGTGCTTGCTTACATTAACGTGCTATATGTTCTGAATGCCCGAATAGGGAATCTGTGTCAAAACTTTGTTAGGAATTATGTGATCCTTACTAACTGGAAGTAAGGGAGTTGGGGCATGAAGGTATTTCTAGGAGTTGGACACATACCAAGTTTAGCACAGTTCTGGGCATCTTTGAAACACCTATACAAACTTGTTCCTACATAGTAACTTGCAACTTTGAATGAGAACGTGCTTGCTTACAGCAACGTGCTATATGTTCTGAATTCCCGAATTGGGAATCTGTGTCAAAATTTTGTTAGGAATTATGTGATCCTTACTAGCTGGAAGTAAGGGAGTTGGGGCATGAAGTTATTTCTAGGAGTTGGACACATACCATGTTTAGCTCAGTTCTGGGCATCTTTGAAATACCTATACAAACTTGTTCCTACATAGTAACTTGCAATTTTGAATGAGAATGTGCTTGCTTACAGCAACGTGCTATATGTTCTGAATGCCCGAATGGGAATCTGTGTCAAAACTTTGTTAGGAATTATGTGATCCTTACTAGCTGGAAGTAAGGGAGTTGGGGCATGAAGATATTTCTAGGATTTGGACACATACCAAGTTTAGCACAGTTCTGGGCATCTTTGAAATACCTATACAAACTTGTTCCTACATAGTAACTTGGAACTTTGAATGAGAATGTGCTTGCTTACAGCAACGTGCTATATGTTCTGAATTCCCGAATTGGGAATCTGTGTCAAATCTTTATTAGGAATTATGTGATCCTTACTAGCTGGAAGTAAGGGAGTTGGGGCATGAAGTTATTTCTAGGAGTTGGACTCATACCAAGTTTAGCTCAGTTCTGGGCATCTTTGAAATACCTATACAAACCTGTTCCTACATAGTAACTTGCAACTTTGAATGAGAATGTGCTTGCTTACAGAAACGTGCTATATGTTCTGAATGCCCGAATTGGGAATCTGTGTCTAAACTTTGTTAGGAATTATGTGATCCTTACTAGCTGGAAGTAAGGGAGTTGGGGCATGAAGTTATTTCTAGGAGTTGGACACATACCAAGTTTAGCTCAGTTCTGGGCATCTTTGAAAGTCCTATTCAAACTTGTTCCTACATAGTAACTTGCAACTTTGAATGAGAATGTGCTTGCTTACAGCAACGTGCTATATGTTCTGAATGCCCGAATGGGAATCTGTGTCAAAACTTTGTTAGGAATTATGTGATCCTTACTAGCTGGAAGTAAGGGAGTTGGGGCATGAAGTTATTTCTAGGAGTTGGACACATACCAAGTTTAGCACAGTTCTGGGCATCTTTGAAATACCTATACAAACTTGTTCCTACATAGTAACTTGGAACTTTGAATGAGAATGTGCTTGCTTACAGCAACGTGCTATATGTTCTGAATTCCCGAATTGGGAATCTGTGTCAAATCTTTATTAGGAATTATGTGATCCTTACTAGCTGGAAGTAAGGGAGTTGGGGCATGAAGTTATTTCTAGGAGTTGGACTCATACCAAGTTTAGCTCAGTTCTGGGCATCTTTGAAATACCTATACAAACCTGTTCCTACATAGTAACTTGCAACTTTGAATGAGAATGTGCTTGCTTACAGAAACGTGCTATATGTTCTGAATGCCCGAATTGGGAATCTGTGTCTAAACTTTGTTAGGAATTATGTGATCCTTACTAGCTGGAAGTAAGTGAGTTGGGGCATGAAGTTATTTCTAGGAGTTGGACACATACCAAGTTTAGCTCAGTTCTGGGCATCTTTGAAAGTCCTATTCAAACTTGTTCCTACATAGTAACTTGCAACTTTGAATGAGAATGTGCTTGCTTACAGCAACGTGCTATATGTTCTGAATGCCCGAATTGGGAATCTGTGTCAAAACTTTGTTAGAAATTATGTGATCCTTACTAGCTGGAAGTAAGGGAGATGGGGCATGAAGTTATTCCTATGAGTTGGACACATACCAAGTTTAGCTCAGTTCTGAGCATCTTTGAAACACCTATACAAACTTGTTCCTACATAGTAACTTGCAACTTTGAATGAGAATGTGCTTGCTTACAGCAACGTGCTATATGTTCTGAATGCCCGAATTGGGAATCTGTGTCAAAACTTTGTGAGGAATTATGTGATCCTTTCTAGATGGAAGTAAGGGAGTTGGGGCATGAAGTTATTTCTAGGAGTTGGACACATACCATGTTTAACTCAGTTCTGGGCATCTTTGAAATACCTATACAAACTTGTTCCTACATAGTAACTTGCAACTTTGAATGAGAACGTGCTTGCTTACAGCAACGTGCTATATGTTCTGAATGCCCGAATGGGAATCTGTGTCAAAACTTTGTTAGGAATTATGTGATCCTTACTAGCTGGAAGTAAGGGAGATGGGACATGAAGTTATTTCTAGGAGTTGGACACATACCAAGTTTAGCTCAGTTCTGGGCATCTTTGAAATACCTATACAAACTTGTTCCTACATAGTAACTTGCAACTTTGAATGAGAATGTGCTTGCTTACAGCAACGTGCTATATGTTCTGAATGCCCGAATTGGGAATCTGTGTCAAAACTTTGTTAGGAATTATGTGATCCTTACTAGCTGGAAGTAAGGGAGTTGGGGCATGAAGGTATTTCTAGGAGTTGGACACATACCAAGTTTAGCACAGTTCTGGGCATCTTTGAAATACCTATACAAACTTGTTCCTACATAGTAACTTGGAACTTTGAATGAGAATGTGCTTGCTTACAGCAACGTGCTATATGTTCTGAATTCCCGAATTGGGAATCTGTGTCAAATCTTTATTAGGAATTATGTGATCCTTACTAGCTGGAAGTAAGGGAGTTGGGGCATGAAGTTATTTCTAGGAGTTGGACACATACCAAGTTTAGCTCAGTTCTGGGCATCTTTGAAATACCTATACAAACCTGTTCCTACATAGTAACTTGCAACTTTGAATGAGAATGTGCTTGCTTACAGAAACGTGCTATATGTTCTGAATGCCCGAATTGGGAATCTGTGTCTAAACTTTGTTAGGAATTATGTGATCCTTACTAGCTGGAAGTAAGTGAGTTGGGGCATGAAGTTATTTCTAGGAGTTGGACACATACCAAGTTTAGCTCAGTTCTGGGCATCTTTGAAAGTCCTATTCAAACTTGTTCCTACATAGTAACTTGCAACTTTGAATGAGAATGTGCTTGCTTACAGCAACGTGCTATATGTTCTGAATGCCCGAATTGGGAATCTGTGTCAAAACTTTGTTAGGAATTATGTGATCCTTACTAGCTGGAAGTAAGGGAGATGGGGCATGAAGTTATTCCTAGGAGTTGGACACATACCAAGTTTAGCTCAGTTCTGAGCATCTTTGAAACACCTATACAAACTTGTTCCTACATAGTAACTTGCAACTTTGAATGAGAATGTGCTTGCTTACATTAACGTGCTATATGTTCTGAATGCCCGAATAGGGAATCTGTGTCAAAACTTTGTTAGGAATTATGTGATCCTTACTAACTGGAAGTAAGGGAGTTGGGGCATGAAGGTATTTCTAGGAGTTGGACACATACCAAGTTTAGCACAGTTCTGGGCATCTTTGAAACACCTATACAAACTTGTTCCTACATAGTAACTTGCAACTTTGAATGAGAACGTGCTTGCTTACAGCAACGTGCTATATGTTCTGAATTCCCGAATTGGGAATCTGTGTCAAAATTTTGTTAGGAATTATGTGATCCTTACTAGCTGGAAGTAAGGGAGTTGGGGCATGAAGTTATTTCTAGGAGTTGGACACATACCATGTTTAGCTCAGTTCTGGGCATCTTTGAAATACCTATACAAACTTGTTCCTACATAGTAACTTGCAATTTTGAATGAGAATGTGCTTGCTTACAGCAACGTGCTATATGTTCTGAATGCCCGAATGGGAATCTGTGTCAAAACTTTGTTAGGAATTATGTGATCCTTACTAGCTGGAAGTAAGGGAGTTGGGGCATGAAGATATTTCTAGGAGTTGGACACATACCAAGTTTAGCACAGTTCTGGGCATCTTTGAAATACCTATACAAACTTGTTCCTACATAGTAACTTGGAACTTTGAATGAGAATGTGCTTGCTTACAGCAACGTGCTATATGTTCTGAATTCCCGAATTGGGAATCTGTGTCAAATCTTTATTAGGAATTATGTGATCCTTACTAGCTGGAAGTAAGGGAGTTGGGGCATGAAGTTATTTCTAGGAGTTGGACTCATACCAAGTTTAGCTCAGTTCTGGGCATCTTTGAAATACCTATACAAACCTGTTCCTACATAGTAACTTGCAACTTTGAATGAGAATGTGCTTGCTTACAGAAACGTGCTATATGTTCTGAATGCCCGAATTGGGAATCTGTGTCTAAACTTTGTTAGGAATTATGTGATCCTTACTAGCTGGAAGTAAGGGAGTTGGGGCATGAAGTTATTTCTAGGAGTTGGACACATACCAAGTTTAGCTCAGTTCTGGGCATCTTTGAAAGTCCTATTCAAACTTGTTCCTACATAGTAACTTGCAACTTTGAATGAGAATGTGCTTGCTTACAGCAACGTGCTATATGTTCTGAATGCCCGAATTGGGAATCTGTGTCAAAACTTTGTGAGGAATTATGTGATCCTTTCTAGATGGAAGTAAGGGAGATGGGGCATGAAGTTATTTCTAGGAGTTGGACACATACCAAGTTTAGCACAGTTCTGGGCATCTTTGAAATACCTATACAAACTTGTTCCTACTTAGTAACTTTCATCTTTGAATGAGAATGTGCTTGCTTACAGCAACGTGCTATATGTTCTGAATGCCCGAATTGGGAATCTGTGTCAAAACTTTGTTAGGAATTATGTGATCCTTACTTGCAGGAAGTAAGGGAGTTGGGGCATGAAGTTATTTCTAGGAGTTGGACACATACGAAGTTAAGCTCAGTTCTGGGCATCTTTGAAATACCTATTCAAACTTGTTCCTAGATAGTAACTTGCAACTTTGAATGAGAATGTGCTTGCTTAGAGCAACGTGCTATATGTTCTGAATGCCCGAATTGGGAATCTGTGTCAAAACTTTGTTAGGAATTATGTGATCCTTACTAGCTGGAAGTAAGGGAGTTGGGGCATGAAGTTATTTCTAGGAGTTGGACACATACAACGTTTAGCTCAGTTCTGGGCATCTTTGAAATACCTATACAAACTTGTTCCTACATAGTAACTTGCAACTTTGAATGAGAATGTGCTTGCTTACAGCAACGTGCTATATGTTCTGAATGCCCGAATGGGAATCTGTGTCAAAACTTTGTTAGGAATTATGTGATCCTTACTAGCTGGAAGTAAGGGAGTTGGGGCATGAAGTTATTTCTAGGAGTTGGACACATACCAAGTTTAGCACAGTTCTGGGCATCTTTGAAATACCTATACAAACTTGTTCCTACATAGTAACTTGGAACTTTGAATGAGAATGTGCTTGCTTACAGCAACGTGCTATATGTTCTGAATTCCCGAATTGGGAATCTGTGTCAAATCTTTATTAGGAATTATGTGATCCTTACTAGCTGGAAGTAAGGGAGTTGGGGCATGAAGTTATTTCTAGGAGTTGGACTCATACCAAGTTTAGCTCAGTTCTGGGCATCTTTGAAATACCTATACAAACCTGTTCCTACATAGTAACTTGTAACTTTGAATGAGAATGTGCTTGCTTACAGAAACGTGCTATATGTTCTGAATGCCCGAATTGGGAATCTGTGTCTAAACTTTGTTAGGAATTATGTGATCCTTACTAGCTGGAAGTAAGTGAGTTGGGGCATGAAGTTATTTCTAGGAGTTGGACACATACCAAGTTTAGCTCAGTTCTGGGCATCTTTGAAAGTCCTATTCAAACTTGTTCCTACATAGTAACTTGCAACTTTGAATGAGAATGTGCTTGCTTACAGCAACGTGCTATATGTTCTGAATGCCCGAATTGGGAATCTGTGTCAAAACTTTGTTAGAAATTATGTGATCCTTACTAGCTGGAAGTAAGGGAGATGGGGCATGAAGTTATTCCTATGAGTTGGACACATACCAAGTTTAGCTCAGTTCTGAGCATCTTTGAAACACCTATACAAACTTGTTCCTACATAGTAACTTGCAACTTTGAATGAGAATGTGCTTGCTTACAGCAACGTGCTATATGTTCTGAATGCCCGAATTGGGAATCTGTGTCAAAACTTTGTGAGGAATTATGTGATCCTTTCTAGATGGAAGTAAGGGAGATGGGGCATGAAGTTATTTCTAGGAGTTGGACACATACCAAGTTTATCTCAGTTCTGGGCATCTTTGAAATACCTATACAAACTTGTTCCTACTTAGTAACTTTCATCTTTGAATGAGAATGTGCTTGCTTACAGCAACGTGCTATATGTTCTGAATGCCCGAATTGGGAATCTGTGTCAAAACTTTGTTAGGAATTATGTGATCCTTACTTGCAGGAAGTAAGGGAGTTGGGGCATGAAGTTATTTCTAGGAGTTGGACACATACGAAGTTAAGCTCAGTTCTGGGCATCTTTGAAATACCTATTCAAACTTGTTCCTAGATAGTAACTTGCAACTTTGAATGAGAATGTGCTTGCTTAGAGCAACGTGCTATATGTTCTGAATGCCCGAATTGGGAATCTGTGTCAAAACTTTGTTAGGAATTATGTGATCCTTACTAGCTGGAAGTAAGGGAGTTGGGGCATGAAGTTATTTCTAGGAGTTGGACACATACCATGTTTAGCTCAGTTCTGGGCATCTTTGAAATACCTATACAAACTTGTTCCTACATAGTAACTTGCAACTTTGAATGAGAACGTGCTTGCTTACAGCAACGTGCTATATGTTCTGAATGCCCGAATGGGAATCTGTGTCAAAACTTTGTTAGGAATTATGTGATCCTTACTAGCTGGAAGTAAGGGAGATGGGGCATGAAGTTACTTCTAGGAGTTGGACACATACCAAGTTTAGCTCAGTTCTGGGCATCTTTGAAATACCTATACAAACTTGTTCCTACATAGTAACTTGCAACTTTGAATGAGAATGTGCTTGCTTACAGCAACGTGCTATATGTTCTGAATGCCCGAATTGGGAATCTGTGTCAAAACTTTGTTAGGAATTATGTGATCCTTACTAGCTGGAAGTAAGGGAGTTGGGGCATGAAGGT
Organism: Diceros bicornis minor; assembly: GCF_020826845.1. Lineage (NCBI taxonomy): Eukaryota > Metazoa > Chordata > Mammalia > Perissodactyla > Rhinocerotidae > Diceros > Diceros bicornis. The sequence continues at coordinate 61,424,629 of NC_080758.1, forward strand.
ATTTCTAGGAGTTGGACACATACCAAGTTTAGCTCAGTTCTGGGCATCTTTGAAATACCTATACAAACCTGATCCTACATAGTAACTTGCAACTTTGAATGAGAATGTGCTTGCTTACAGAAACGTGCTATATGTTCTGAATGCCCGAATTGGGAATCTGTGTCTAAACTTTGTTAGGAATTATGTGATCCTTACTAGCTGGAATTAAGTGAGATGGGGCATGAAGTTATTTCTAGGAGTTGGACACATACCAAGTTTAGCTCAGTTCTGGGCATCTTTGAAAGTCCTATTCAAACTTGTTCCTACATAGTGACTTGCAACTTTGAATGAGAATGTGCTTGCTTACAGCAACGTGCTATATGTTCTGAATGCCCGAATTGGGAATCTGTGTCAAAACTTTGTTAGGAATTATGTGATCCTTACTTGCAGGAAGTAAGGGAGTTGGGGCATGAAGTTATTTCTAGGAGTTGGACACATACCAAGTTAAGCTCAGTTCTGGGCATCTTTGAAATACCTATTCAAACTTGTTCCTAGATAGTAACTTGCAACTTTGAATGAGAATGTGCTTGCTTAGAGCAACGTGCTATATGTTCTGAATGCCCGAATTGGGAATCTGTGTCAAAACTTTGTTAGGAATTATGTGATCCTTACTAGCTGGAAGTAAGGGAGTTGGGGCATGAAGTTATTTCTAGGAGTTGGACACATACCATGTTTAGCTCAGTTCTGGGCATCTTTGAAATACCTATACAAACTTGTTCCTACATAGTAACTTGCATCTTTGAATGAGAACGTGCTTGCTTACAGCAACGTGCTATATGTTCTGAATGACCGAATGGGAATCTGTGTCAAAACTTTGTTAGGAATTATGTGATCCTTACTAGCTGGAAGTAAGGGAGATGGGGCATGAAGTTACTTCTAGGAGTTGGACACATACCAAGTTTAGCTCAGTTCTGGGCATCTTTGAAATACCTATACAAACTTGTTCCTACTTAGTAACTTTCATCTTTGAATGAGAATGTGCTTGCTTACAGCAACGTGCTATATGTTCTGAATGCCCGAATTGGGAATCTGTGTCAAAACTTTGTTAGGAATTATGTGATCCTTACTTGCAGGAAGTAAGGGAGTTGGGGCATGAAGTTATTTCTAGGAGTTGGACACATACCAAGTTAAGCTCAGTTCTGGGCATCTTTGAAATACCTATTCAAACTTGTTCCTAGATAGTAACTTGCAACTTTGAATGAGAATGTGCTTGCTTAGAGCAACGTGCTATATGTTCTGAATGCCCGAATTGGGAATCTGTGTCAAAACTTTGTTAGGAATTATGTGATCCTTACTAGCTGGAAGTAAGGGAGTTGGGGCATGAAGTTATTTCTAGGAGTTGGACACATACCATGTTTAGCTCAGTTCTGGGCATCTTTGAAATACCTATACAAACTTGTTCCTACATAGTAACTTGCAACTTTGAATGAGAACGTGCTTGCTTACAGCAACGTGCTATATGTTCTGAATGCCCGAATGGGAATCTGTGTCAAAACTTTGTTAGGAATTATGTGATCCTTACTAGCTGGAAGTAAGGGAGTTGGGGCATGAAGTTATTTCTAGGAGTTGGACACATACCAAGTTTAGCTCAGTTCTGGGCATCTTTGAAATACCTATACAAACCTGTTCCTACATAGTAACTTGCAACTTTGAATGAGAATGTGCTTGCTTACAGAAACGTGCTATATGTTCTGAATGCCCGAATTGGGAATCTGTGTCTAAACTTTGTTAGGAATTATGTGATCCTTACTAGCTGGAAGTAAGTCAGTTGGGGCATGAAGTTATTTCTAGGAGTTGGACACATACCAAGTTTAGCTCAGTTCTGGGCATCTTTGAAAGTCCTATTCAAACTTGTTCCTACATAGTAACTTGCAACTTTGAATGAGAATGTGCTTGCTTACAGCAACGTGCTATATGTTCTGAATGCCCGAATTGGGAATCTGTGTCAAAACTTTGTTAGGAATTATGTGATCCTTACTAGCTGGAAGTAAGGGAGATGGGGCATGAAGTTATTCCTAGGAGTTGGACTCATACCAAGTTTAGCTCAGTTCTGAGCATCTTTGAAACACCTATACAAACTTGTTCCTACATAGTAACTTGCAACTTTGAATGAGAATGTGCTTCCTTACATTAACGTGCTATATGTTCTGAATGACCGAATAGGGAATCTGTGTCAAAACTTTGTTAGGAATTATGTGATCCTTACTAGCTGGAAGTAAGGGAGTTGGGGCATGAAGGTATTTCTAGGAGTTGGACACATACCAAGTTTAGCACAGTTCTGGGCATCTTTGAAATACCTATACAAACTTGTTCCTACATAGTAACTTGCAACTTTGAATGAGAATGTGCTTGCTTACAGCAACGTGCTATATGTTCTGAATGCTCGAATAGGGAATCTGTGTCAAAACTTTGTTAGGAATTATGTGATCCTTACTAACTGGAAGTAAGGGAGTTGGGGCATGAAGGTATTTCTAGGAGTTGGACACATACCAAGTTTAGCTCACTTCTGAGCATCTTTGAAACACCTATACAAACTTGTTCCTACATAGTAACTTGCAACTTTGAATGAGAATGTGCTTGCTTACAGCAACGTGCTATATGTTCTGAATGCCCGAATTGGGAATCTGTGTCAAAACTTTGTTAGGAATTATGTGATCCTTACTAGCTGGAAGTAAGGGAGTTGGGGCATGAAGGTATTTCTAGGAGTTGGACACATACCAAGTTTAGCACAGTTCTGGGCATCTTTGAAATACCTATACAAACTTGTTCCTACATAGTAACTTGCAACTTTGAATGAGAATGTGCTTGCTTACAGCAACGTGCTATATGTTCTGAATGCCCGAATAGGGAATCTGTGTCAAAACTTTGTTAGGAATTATGTGATCCTTACTAACTGGAAGTAAGGGAGTTGGGGCATGAAGGTATTTCTAGGAGTTGGACACATACCAAGTTTAGCACAGTTCTGGGCATCTTTGAAACACCTATACAAACTTGTTCCTACATAGTAACTTGCAACTTTGAATGAGAATGTGCTTGCTTACAGCAACGTGCTATATGTTCTGAATTCCCGAATTGGGAATCTGTGTCAAAACTTTGTTAGGAATTATGTGATCCTTACTAGCTGGAAGTAAGGGAGTTGGGGCATGAAGTTATTTCTAGGAGTTGGACACATACCATGTTTAGCTCAGTTCTGGGCATCTTTGAAATACCTATACAAACTTGTTCCTACATAGTAACTTGCAACTTTGAATGAGAACGTGCTTGCTTACAGCAACGTGCTATATGTTCTGAATGCCCGAATGGGAATCTGTGTCAAAACTTTGTTAGGAATTATGTGATCCTTACTAGCTGGAAGTAAGGGAGATGGGACATGAAGTTATTTCTAGGAGTTGGACACATACCAAGTTTAGCTCAGTTCTGGGCATCTTTGAAATACCTATACAAACTTGTTCCTACATAGTAACTTGCAACTTTGAATGAGAATGTGCTTGCTTACAGCAACGTGCTATATGTTCTGAATGCCCGAATTGGGAATCTGTGTCAAAACTTTGTTAGGAATTATGTGATCCTTACTAGCTGGAAGTAAGGGAGTTGGGGCATGAAGGTATTTCTAGGAGTTGGACACATACCAAGTTTAGCACAGTTCTGGGCATCTTTGAAATACCTATACAAACTTGTTCCTACATAGTAACTTGGAACTTTGAATGAGAATGTGCTTGCTTACAGCAACGTGCTATATGTTCTGAATTCCCGAATTGGGAATCTGTGTCAAATCTTTATTAGGAATTATGTGATCCTTACTAGCTGGAAGTAAGGGAGTTGGGGCATGAAGTTATTTCTAGGAGTTGGACACATACCAAGTTTAGCTCAGTTCTGGGCATCTTTGAAATACCTATACAAACCTGTTCCTACATAGTAACTTGCAACTTTGAATGAGAATGTGCTTGCTTACAGAAACGTGCTATATGTTCTGAATGCCCGAATTGGGAATCTGTGTCTAAACTTTGTTAGGAATTATGTGATCCTTACTAGCTGGAAGTAAGTGAGTTGGGGCATGAAGTTATTTCTAGGAGTTGGACACATACCAAGTTTAGCTCAGTTCTGGGCATCTTTGAAAGTCCTATTCAAACTTGTTCCTACATAGTAACTTGCAACTTTGAATGAGAATGTGCTTGCTTACAGCAGCGTGCTATATGTTCTGAATGCCCGAATTGGGAATCTGTGTCAAAACTTTGTTAGGAATTATGTGATCCTTACTAGCTGGAAGTAAGGGAGATGGGGCATGAAGTTATTCCTAGGAGTTGGACACATACCAAGTTTAGCTCAGTTCTGAGCATCTTTGAAACACCTATACAAACTTGTTCCTACATAGTAACTTGCAACTTTGAATGAGAATGTGCTTGCTTACATTAACGTGCTATATGTTCTGAATGCCCGAATAGGGAATCTGTGTCAAAACTTTGTTAGGAATTATGTGATCCTTACTAACTGGAAGTAAGGGAGTTGGGGCATGAAGGTATTTCTAGGAGTTGGACACATACCAAGTTTAGCACAGTTCTGGGCATCTTTGAAACACCTATACAAACTTGTTCCTACATAGTAACTTGCAACTTTCAATGAGAACGTGCTTGCTTACAGCAACGTGCTATATGTTCTGAATTCCCGAATTGGGAATCTGTGTCAAAATTTTGTTAGGAATTATGTGATCCTTACTAGCTGGAAGTAAGGGAGTTGGGGCATGAAGTTATTTCTAGGAGTTGGACACATACCATGTTTAGCTCAGTTCTGGGCATCTTTGAAATACCTATACAAACTTGTTCCTACATAGTAACTTGCAACTTTGAATGAGAATGTGCTTGCTTACAGCAACGTGCTATATGTTCTGAATGCCCGAATGGGAATCTGTGTCAAAACTTTGTTAGGAATTATGTGATCCTTACTAGCTGGAAGTAAGGGAGTTGGGGCATGAAGTTATTTCTAGGAGTTGGACACATACCAAGTTTAGCACAGTTCTGGGCATCTTTGAAATACCTATACAAACTTGTTCCTACGTAGTAACTTGGAACTTTGAATGAGAATGTGCTTGCTTACAGCAACGTGCTATATGTTCTGAATTCCCGAATTGGGAATCTGTGTCAAATCTTTATTAGGAATTATGTGATCCTTACTAGCTGGAAGTAAGGGAGTTGGGGCATGAAGTTATTTCTAGGAGTTGGACTCATACCAAGTTTAGCTCAGTTCTGGGCATCTTTGAAATACCTATACAAACCTGTTCCTACATAGTAACTTGCAACTTTGAATGAGAATGTGCTTGCTTACAGAAACGTGCTATATGTTCTGAATGCCCGAATTGGGAATCTGTGTCTAAACTTTGTTAGGAATTATGTGATCCTTACTAGCTGGAAGTAAGTGAGTTGGGGCATGAAGTTATTTCTAGGAGTTGGACACATACCAAGTTTAGCTCAGTTCTGGGCATCTTTGAAAGTCCTATTCAAACTTGTTCCTACATAGTAACTTGCAACTTTGAATGAGAATGTGCTTGCTTACAGCAACGTGCTATATGTTCTGAATGCCCGAATTGGGAATCTGTGTCAAAACTTTGTTAGAAATTATGTGATCCTTACTAGCTGGAAGTAAGGGAGATGGGGCATGAAGTTATTCCTATGAGTTGGACACATACCAAGTTTAGCTCAGTTCTGAGCATCTTTGAAACACCTATACAAACTTGTTCCTACATAGTAACTTGCAACTTTGAATGAGAATGTGCTTGCTTACAGCAACGTGCTATATGTTCTGAATGCCCGAATTGGGAATCTGTGTCAAAACTTTGTGAGGAATTATGTGATCCTTTCTAGATGGAAGTAAGGGAGATGGGGCATGAAGTTATTTCTAGGAGTTGGACACATACCAAGTTTATCTCAGTTCTGGGCATCTTTGAAATACCTATACAAACTTGTTCCTACTTAGTAACTTTCATCTTTGAATGAGAATGTGCTTGCTTACAGCAACGTGCTATATGTTCTGAATGCCCGAATTGGGAATCTGTGTCAAAACTTTGTTAGGAATTATGTGATCCTTACTTGCAGGAAGTAAGGGAGTTGGGGCATGAAGTTATTTCTAGGAGTTGGACACATACCAAGTTAAGCTCAGTTCTGGGCATCTTTGAAATACCTATTCAAACTTGTTCCTAGATAGTAACTTGCAACTTTGAATGAGAATGTGCTTGCTTAGAGCAACGTGCTATATGTTCTGAATGCCCGAATTGGGAATCTGTGTCAAAACTTTGTTAGGAATTATGTGATCCTTACTAGCTGGAAGTAAGGGAGTTGGGGCATGAAGTTATTTCTAGGAGTTGGACACATACCATGTTTAGCTCAGTTCTGGGCATCTTTGAAATACCTATACAAACTTGTTCCTACATAGTAACTTGCAACTTTGAATGAGAACGTGCTTGCTTACAGCAACGTGCTATATGTTCTGAATGCCCGAATGGGAATCTGTGTCAAAACTTTGTTAGGAATTATGTGATCCTTACTAGCTGGAAGTAAGGGAGATGGGGCATGAAGTTACTTCTAGGAGTTGGACACATACCAAGTTTAGCTCAGTTCTGGGCATCTTTGAAATACCTATACAAACTTGTTCCTACATAGTAACTTGCAACTTTGAATGAGAATGTGCTTGCTTACAGCAACGTGCTATATGTTCTGAATGCCCGAATTGGGAATCTGTGTCAAAACTTTGTTAGGAATTATGTGATCCTTACTAGCTGGAAGTAAGGGAGTTGGGGCATGAATGTATTTCTAGGAGTTGGACACATACCAAGTTTAGCTCAGTTCTGGGCATCTTTGAAATACCTATACAAACCTGATCCTACATAGTAACTTGCAACTTTGAATGAGAATGTGCTTGCTTACAGAAACGTGCTATATGTTCTGAATGCCCGAATTGGGAATCTGTGTCTAAACTTTGTTAGGAATTATGTGATCCTTACTAGCTGGAAGTAAGTGAGTTGGGGCATGAAGTTATTTCTAGGAGTTGGACACATACCAAGTTTAGCTCAGTTCTGGGCATCTTTGAAAGTCCTATTCAAACTTGTTCCTACATAGTAACTTGCAACTTTGAATGAGAATGTGCTTGCTTACAGCAACGTGCTATATGTTCTGAATGCCCGAATTGGGAATCTGTGTCTAAACTTTGTTAGGAATTATGTGATCCTTACTAGCTGGAAGTAAGTGAGTTGGGGCATGAAGTTATTTCTAGGAGTTGGACACATACCAAGTTTAGCTCAGTTCTGGGCATCTTTGAAAGTCCTATTCAAACTTGTTCCTACATAGTAACTTGCAACTTTGAATGAGAATGTGCTTGCTTACAGCAGCGTGCTATATGTTCTGAATGCCCGAATTGGGAATCTGTGTCAAAACTTTGTTAGGAATTATGTGATCCTTACTAGCTGGAAGTAAGGGAGATGGGGCATGAAGTTATTCCTAGGAGTTGGACACATACCAAGTTTAGCTCAGTTCTGAGCATCTTTGAAACACCTATACAAACTTGTTCCTACATAGTAACTTGCAACTTTGAATGAGAATGTGCTTGCTTACATTAACGTGCTATATGTTCTGAATGCCCGAATAGGGAATCTGTGTCAAAACTTTGTTAGGAATTATGTGATCCTTACTAACTGGAAGTAAGGGAGTTGGGGCATGAAGGTATTTCTAGGAGTTGGACACATACCAAGTTTAGCACAGTTCTGGGCATCTTTGAAACACCTATACAAACTTGTTCCTACATAGTAACTTGCAACTTTCAATGAGAACGTGCTTGCTTACAGCAACGTGCTATATGTTCTGAATTCCCGAATTGGGAATCTGTGTCAAAATTTTGTTAGGAATTATGTGATCCTTACTAGCTGGAAGTAAGGGAGTTGGGGCATGAAGTTATTTCTAGGAGTTGGACACATACCATGTTTAGCTCAGTTCTGGGCATCTTTGAAATACCTATACAAACTTGTTCCTACATAGTAACTTGCAACTTTGAATGAGAATGTGCTTGCTTACAGCAACGTGCTATATGTTCTGAATGCCCGAATGGGAATCTGTGTCAAAACTTTGTTAGGAATTATGTGATCCTTACTAGCTGGAAGTAAGGGAGTTGGGGCATGAAGTTATTTCTAGGAGTTGGACACATACCAAGTTTAGCACAGTTCTGGGCATCTTTGAAATACCTATACAAACTTGTTCCTACGTAGTAACTTGGAACTTTGAATGAGAATGTGCTTGCTTACAGCAACGTGCTATATGTTCTGAATTCCCGAATTGGGAATCTGTGTCAAATCTTTATTAGGAATTATGTGATCCTTACTAGCTGGAAGTAAGGGAGTTGGGGCATGAAGTTATTTCTAGGAGTTGGACTCATACCAAGTTTAGCTCAGTTCTGGGCATCTTTGAAATACCTATACAAACCTGTTCCTACATAGTAACTTGCAACTTTGAATGAGAATGTGCTTGCTTACAGAAACGTGCTATATGTTCTGAATGCCCGAATTGGGAATCTGTGTCTAAACTTTGTTAGGAATTATGTGATCCTTACTAGCTGGAAGTAAGTGAGTTGGGGCATGAAGTTATTTCTAGGAGTTGGACACATACCAAGTTTAGCTCAGTTCTGGGCATCTTTGAAAGTCCTATTCAAACTTGTTCCTACATAGTAACTTGCAACTTTGAATGAGAATGTGCTTGCTTACAGCAACGTGCTATATGTTCTGAATGCCCGAATTGGGAATCTGTGTCAAAACTTTGTTAGAAATTATGTGATCCTTACTAGCTGGAAGTAAGGGAGATGGGGCATGAAGTTATTCCTATGAGTTGGACACATACCAAGTTTAGCTCAGTTCTGAGCATCTTTGAAACACCTATACAAACTTGTTCCTACATAGTAACTTGCAACTTTGAATGAGAATGTGCTTGCTTACAGCAACGTGCTATATGTTCTGAATGCCCGAATTGGGAATCTGTGTCAAAACTTTGTGAGGAATTATGTGATCCTTTCTAGATGGAAGTAAGGGAGATGGGGCATGAAGTTATTTCTAGGAGTTGGACACATACCAAGTTTATCTCAGTTCTGGGCATCTTTGAAATACCTATACAAACTTGTTCCTACTTAGTAACTTTCATCTTTGAATGAGAATGTGCTTGCTTACAGCAACGTGCTATATGTTCTGAATGCCCGAATTGGGAATCTGTGTCAAAACTTTGTTAGGAATTATGTGATCCTTACTTGCAGGAAGTAAGGGAGTTGGGGCATGAAGTTATTTCTAGGAGTTGGACACATACCAAGTTAAGCTCAGTTCTGGGCATCTTTGAAATACCTATTCAAACTTGTTCCTAGATAGTAACTTGCAACTTTGAATGAGAATGTGCTTGCTTAGAGCAACGTGCTATATGTTCTGAATGCCCGAATTGGGAATCTGTGTCAAAACTTTGTTAGGAATTATGTGATCCTTACTAGCTGGAAGTAAGGGAGTTGGGGCATGAAGTTATTTCTAGGAGTTGGACACATACCATGTTTAGCTCAGTTCTGGGCATCTTTGAAATACCTATACAAACTTGTTCCTACATAGTAACTTGCAACTTTGAATGAGAACGTGCTTGCTTACAGCAACGTGCTATATGTTCTGAATGCCCGAATGGGAATCTGTGTCAAAACTTTGTTAGGAATTATGTGATCCTTACTAGCTGGAAGTAAGGGAGATGGGGCATGAAGTTACTTCTAGGAGTTGGACACATACCAAGTTTAGCTCAGTTCTGGGCATCTTTGAAATACCTATACAAACTTGTTCCTACATAGTAACTTGCAACTTTGAATGAGAATGTGCTTGCTTACAGCAACGTGCTATATGTTCTGAATGCCCGAATTGGGAATCTGTGTCAAAACTTTGTTAGGAATTATGTGATCCTTACTAGCTGGAAGTAAGGGAGTTGGGGCATGAAGGTATTTCTAGGAGTTGGACACATACCAAGTTTAGCTCAGTTCTGGGCATCTTTGAAATACCTATACAAACCTGATCCTACATAGTAACTTGCAACTTTGAATGAGAATGTGCTTGCTTACAGAAACGTGCTATATGTTCTGAATGCCCGAATTGGGAATCTGTGTCTAAACTTTGTTAGGAATTATGTGATCCTTACTAGCTGGAAGTAAGTGAGTTGGGGCATGAAGTTATTTCTAGGAGTTGGACACATACCAAGTTTAGCTCAGTTCTGGGCATCTTTGAAAGTCCTATTCAAACTTGTTCCTACATAGTAACTTGCAACTTTGAATGAGAATGTGCTTGCTTACAGCAACGTGCTATATGTTCTGAATGCCCGAATTGGGAATCTGTGTCAAAACTTTGTTAGGAATTATGTGATCCTTACTTGCAGGAAGTAAGGGAGTTGGGGCATGAAGTTATTTCTAGGAGTTGGACACATACCAAGTTAAGCTCAGTTCTGGGCATCTTTGAAATACCTATTCAAACTTGTTCCTAGATAGTAACTTGCAACTTTGAATGAGAATGTGCTTGCTTAGAGCAACGTGCTATATGTTCTGAATGCCCGAATTGGGAATCTGTGTCAAAACTTTGTTAGGAATTATGTGATCCTTACTAGCTGGAAGTAAGGGAGTTGGGGCATGAAGTTATTTCTAGGAGTTGGACACATACCATGTTTAGCTCAGTTCTGGGCATCTTTGAAATACCTATACAAACTTGTTCCTACATAGTAACTTGCAACTTTGAATGAGAACGTGCTTGCTTACAGCAACGTGCTATATGTTCTGAATGCCCGAATGGGAATCTGTGTCAAAACTTTGTTAGGAATTATGTGATCCTTACTAGCTGGAAGTAAGGGAGATGGGGCATGAAGTTACTTCTAGGAGTTGGACACATACCAAGTTTAGCTCAGTTCTGGGCATCTTTGAAATACCTATACAAACTTGTTCCTACTTAGTAACTTTCATCTTTGAATGAGAATGTGCTTGCTTACAGCAACGTGCTATATGTTCTGAATGCCCGAATTGGGAATCTGTGTCAAAACTTTGTTAGGAATTATGTGATCCTTACTTGCAGGAAGTAAGGGAGTTGGGGCATGAAGTTATTTCTAGGAGTTGGACACATACCAAGTTAAGCTCAGTTCTGGGCATCTTTGAAATACCTATTCAAACTTGTTCCTAGATAGTAACTTGCAACATTGAATGAGAATGTGCTTGCTTAGAGCAACGTGCTATATGTTCTGAATGCCCGAATTGGGAATCTGTGTCAAAACTTTGTTAGGAATTATGTGATCCTTACTAGCTGGAAGTAAGGGAGTTGGGGCATGAAGTTATTTCTAGGAGTTGGACACATACCATGTTTAGCTCAGTTCTGGGCATCTTTGAAATACCTATACAAACTTGTTCCTACATAGTAACTTGCAACTTTGAATGAGAACGTGCTTGCTTACAGCAACGTGCTATATGTTCTGAATGCCCGAATGGGAATCTGTGTCAAAACTTTGTTAGGAATTATGTGATCCTTACTAGCTGGAAGTAAGGGAGATGGGGCATGAAGTTACTTCTAGGAGTTGGACACATACCAAGTTTAGCTCAGTTCTGGGCATCTTTGAAATACCTATACAAACTTGTTCCTACATAGTAACTTGCAACTTTGAATGAGAATGTGCTTGCTTACAGCAACGTGCTATATGTTCTGAATGCCCGAATTGGGAATCTGTGTCAAAACTTTGTTAGGAATTATGTGATCCTTACTAGCTGGAAGTAAGGGAGTTGGGGCATGAAGGTATTTCTAGGAGTTGGACACATACCAAGTTTAGCTCAGTTCTGGGCATCTTTGAAATACCTATACAAACCTGATCCTACATAGTAACTTGCAACTTTGAATGAGAATGTGCTTGCTTACAGAAACGTGCTATATGTTCTGAATGCCCGAATTGGGAATCTGTGTCTAAACTTTGTTAGGAATTATGTGATCCTTACTAGCTGGAAGTAAGTGAGTTGGGGCATGAAGTTATTTCTAGGAGTTGGACACATACCAAGTTCAGCTCAGTTCTGGGCATCTTTGAAAGTCCTATTCAAACTTGTTCCTACATAGTAACTTGCAACTTTGAATGAGAATGTGCTTGCTTACAGCAACGTGCTATATGTTCTGAATGCCCGAATTGGGAATCTGTGTCAAAACTTTTCTAGGAATTATGTGATCCTTACTAGCTGGAAGTAAGGGAGATGGGGCATGAGGTTATTCCTAGGAGTTGGACACATACCAAGTTTAGCTCAGTTCTGAGCATCTTTGAAACACCTATACAAACTTGTTCCTACATAGTAACTTGCAACTTTGAATGAGAATGTGCTTGCTTACAGCAACGTGCTATATGTTCTGAATGCCCGAATAGGGAATCTGTGTCAAAACTTTGTTAGGAATTATGTGATCCTTACTAGCTGGAAGTAAGGGAGTTGGGGCATGAAGGTATTTCTAGGAGTTGGACACATACCAAGTTTAGCACAGTTCTGGGCATCTTTGAAATACCTATACAAACTTGTTCCTACATAGTAACTTGCAACTTTGAATGAGAACGTGCTTGCTTACAGCAACGTGCTATATGTTCTGAATGCCCGAATTGGGAATCTGTGTCAAAACTTTGTTAGGAATTATGTGATCCTTACTAGCTGGAAGTAAGGGAGATGGGGCATGAAGTTATTTCTAGGAGTTGGACACATACCAAGTTTAGCTAACTTCTGAGCATCTTTGAAACACCTATACAAACTTGTTCCTACATAGTAACTTGCAACTTTGAATGAGAATGTGCTTGCTTACAGCAACGTGCTATATGTTCTGAATGCCCGAATTGGGAATCTGTGTCAAAATTTTGTTAGGAATTATGTGATCCTTACTAGCTGGAAGTAAGGGAGTTGGGGCATGAAGGTATTTCTAGGAGTTGGACACATACCAAGTTTAGCACAGTTCTGGGCATCTTTGAAATACCTATACAAACTTGTTCCTACATAGTAACTTGCAACTTTGAATGAGAATGTGCTTGCTTACAGCAACGTGCTATATGTTCTGAATGCCCGAATAGGGAATCTGTGTCAAAACTTTGTTAGGAATTATGTGATCCTTACTAACTGGAAGTAAGGGAGTTGGGGCATGAAGGTATTTCTAGGAGTTGGACACAACCAAGTTTAGCACAGTTCTGGGCATCTTTGAAACACCTATACAAACTTGTTCCTACATAGTAACTTGCAACTTTGAATGAGAATGTGCTTGCTTACAGCAACGTGCTATATGTTCTGAATTCCCGAATTGGGAATCTGTGTCAAAACTTTGTTAGGAATTATGTGATCCTTACTAGCTGGAAGTAAGGGAGTTGGGGCATGAAGTGATTTCTAGGAGTTGGACACATATCATGTTTAGCTCAGTTCTGGGCATCTTTGAAATACCTATACAAACTTGTTCCTACATAGTAACTTGCAACTTTGAATGAGAATGTGCTTGCTTACAGCAACGTGCTATATGTTCTGAATACCCGAATTGGGAATCTGTGTCAAAACTTTGTTAGGAATTATGTGATCCTTACTAGCTGGAAGTAAGTGAGTTGGGACATGAAGTTATTTCTGGAGTTGGACACATACCAAGTTCAGCTCAGTTCTGGGCATCTTTAAAAGTCCTATTCAAACTTGTTCCTACATAGTCACTTGCAACTTTGAATGAGAATGTGCTTGCTTACAGCAACGTGCTATATGTTCTGAATGCCCGAATTGGGAATCTGTGTCAAAACTTTGTTAGGAATTATGTGATCCTTACTAGCTGGAAGTAAGGGAGATGGGGCATGAAGTTATTTCTAGGAGTTGGACACATACCAAGTTTATCTCAGTTCTGAGCATCTTTGAAACACCTATACAAACTTGTTCCTACATAGTAACTTGCAACTTTGAATGAGAATGTGCTTGCTTACAGCAACGTGCTATATGTTCTGAATGCCCGAATAGGGAATCTGTGTCATAACTTTGTTAGGAATTATGTGATCCTTACTAGCTGGAAGTAAGGGAGATGGGGCATGAAGTTATTTCTAGAGGTAGGACACATACCAAGTTTAGCTCAGTTCTGGGCATCTTTGAAATACCTATACAAACTTGTTCCTACATAGTAACTTGCAACTTTGAATGAGAATGTGCTTGCTTACAGCAACGTGCTATATGTTCTGAATGCCCGAATTGGGAATCTGTGTCAAAACTTTGTTAGGAATTATGTGATCCTTACTAGCTGGAAGTAAGGGAGATGGGGCATGAAGTTATTTCTAGGAGTTGGACACATACCAAGTTTAGCTCACTTCTGAGCATCTTTGAAACACCTATACAAACTTGTTCCTACATAGTAACTTGCAACTTTGAATGAGAATGTGCTTGCTTACAGCAACGTGCTATATGTTCTGAATGCCCGAATTGGGAATCTGTGTCAAAATTTTGTTAGGAATTATGTGATCCTTACTAGCTGGAAGTAAGGGAGTTGGGGCATGAAGGTATTTCTAGGAGTTGGACACATACCAAGATTAGCTCAGTTCTGGGTATCTTTGAAATACCTATACAAACTTGTTCCTAAATAGTAACCTGCAACTTTGAATGAGAATGTGCTTGCTTACAGCAACGTGCTATATGTTCTGAATGCCCGAATTGGGAATCTGTGTCAAAACTTTGTTAGGAATTATGTGATCCTTACTAGCTGGAAGTAAGGGAGTTGGGGCATGAAGGTATTTCTAGGAGTTGACACATACCAAGTTTAGCACAGTTCTGGGCATCTTTGAAATACCTATACAAACTTGTTCCTACATAGTAACTTGCAACTTTGAATGAGAATGTGCTTGCTTATAGCAACGTGCTATATGTTCTGAATGCCCGAATTGGGAATCTGTGTCAAAACTTTCTTAGGAATTATGTGATCCTTACTAGCTGGAAGTAAGGGAGATGGGGCATGAAGTTATTTCTAGGAGTTGGAGACATACCAAGTTTAGCTCAGCTCTGGGCATCTTTGAAATACCTATACAAACTTGTTCCTACATAGTAACTTGCAACTTTGAATGAGAATGTGCTTGCTTACAGCAACGTGCTATATGTTCTGAATGCCCGAATTGGGAATCTGTGTCAAAACTTTGTTAGGAATTATGTGATCCTTTCTAGCTGGAAGTAAGGGAGATGGGGCATGAAGTTATTTCTAGGAGTTGGAGACATACCAAGTTTAGCTCTGTTCTGGGCATCTTTGAAATACCTATACAAACTTGTTCCTACATAGTAACTTGCAACTTTGAATGAGAATGTGCTTGCTTAGAGCAACGTGCTATATGTTGTGAATGCCCGAATTGGGAATCTGTGTCAAAATTTGTTAGGAATTATGTGATCCTTACTAGCTGGAAGTAAGGTAGTTGGGGCATGTAGGTATTTCTAGGAGTTGGACACATACCAAATTTAGCAGAGTTCTGGGTATCTTTGAAATACCTATACAAACTTGTTCCTACATAGTAACTTGCAACTTTGAATGAGAATGTGCTTGCTTACAGCAGCGTGCTATATGTTCTGAATGCCCGAATTGGGAATCTGTGTCAAAACTTTGTTAGGAATTATGTGATCCTTACTAGCTGGAAGTAAGGGTGATGGGGTATGAAGTTATTTCTAGAGATTGGACACATACAACGTTTAGCTCAGTTCTGGGCATCTTTGAAATACCTATACAAACTTGTTCCTACATAGTAACTTGCAACTTTGAATGAGAATGTGCTTGCTTACAGCAACGTGCTATATGTTCTGAATGCCCGAATTGGGAATCTGTGTCAAAACTTTGTTAGGAATTATGTGATCCTTACTAGCTGGAAGTAAGCGAGATGGGGCATGAAGTTATTTCTAGGAGTTGGAGACATACAAAGTTTAGCTCAGTTGTGGGCATCTTTGAAATACCTATACAAACTTGTTCCTACATAGTAACTTGCAACTTTGAATGAGAATGTGCTTACTTACAGCAACGTGCTATATGTTCCGAATGCCCGAATTGGGAAGCTGTGTCAAAACTTTGTTAGGAATTATGTGATCCTTACTAGCTGGAAGTAAGGGAGTTGGGGCATGAAGTTATTTCTAGGATTTGGACACATACTAAGTTTAGCACAGTTTTGGGCATCTTTGAATTACCTATACTAACTTGTTCCTACATAGTCACTTGCAAATTTGAATGAGAATGTGCTTGCTTACAGCAACGTGCTATATGTTCTGAATGCCCGAATTGGGAATCTGTGTCAAAACTTTTTTAGGAATTATGTGATCCTTACTAGCTGGAAGTAACTGAGTTGGGGCATGAAGTTATTTCTAGGAGTTGGACACATACCAAGTTTAGCTCAGTTCTGGGCATCTTTGAAATACCTATACAAACTTGTTCCTACATAGTAACTTGCAACTTTGAATGAGAATGTGCTTGCTTAGAGCAACGTGCTATATGTTCTGAATGCCCGAATTGGGAAACTGTGTCAAAATTTGTTAGGAATTACGTGATCCTTACTAGCTGGAAGTAAGGAAGTTGGGGCATGAAGTTATTTCTAGAGGTAGGACACATACCAAGTTTAGCTCAGTTCTGAGCATCTTTGAAATACCTACACAAACTTGTTCCTACAACGTAACTTGCAACTTTGAATGAGAATGTGCTTGCTTACAGCAACGTGCTATATGTTCTGAATGCCCGAATTGGGAATCTGTGTCAAAACTTTGTTAGGAATTATGTGATCCTTACTAGCTGTAAGTAAGGGAGTTGGGGCATGAAGTTATTTCTAGAGGTAGGACACATACCAAGTTTAGCTCAGTTCTGGGCATCTTTGAAATACCTATACAAACTTGTTCCTACATAGTAACTTGCAACTTTGAATGAGAATGTGCTTGCTTACAGCAACGTGCTATATGTTCTGAATGCCCGAATTGGGAATCTGTGTCAAAACTTTGTTAGGAATTATGTGATCCTTACTAGCTGGAAGTAAGGGAGATGGGGCATGATGTTATTTCTAGGAGTTGGAGACATACAACATTTAGCTCTGTTGTGGGCATCTTTGAAATCTCTATACAAACTTGTTCCTACATAGCAACTTTCAACTTTGAATGAGAATGTGCTTGCTTACAGCAACGTGCTATATGTTCTGAATGCCCGAATAGGGAATCTGTGTCAAAACTTTGTTAGGAATTATGTGATACTTACTAGCTGGAAGTAAGGGAGATGGGGCATGAAGTTATTTCTAGGAGTTGGAGACATACCAAGTTTAGCTCAGTTCTGGGCATCTTTGAAATACCTATACAAACTTGTTCCTACATAGTAACTTGCAACTTTGAATGAGAATGTGCTTGCTTACAGCAACGTGCTATATGTTCTGAATGCCCGAATTGGGAATCTGTGTCAAAATTTTGTTAGGAATTATGTGATCCTTACTAGCTGGAAGTAAGGGAGATGGGCCATGAAGTTATTTCTAGGAGTTGGAGACATACGAAGTTTAACTCAGTTCTGGGCATCTTTGAAATACCTATACAAACTTGTTCCTACATAGTAACTTGCAACTTTGAATGAGAATGAGCTTGCTTACAGCAACGTGCTATATGTTCTGAATGCCCGAATTGGGAATCTGTGTCAAAACTTTGTTAGGAATTATGTGATCCTTACTAGCTGGAAGTAAGGGAGATGGGGCATGAAGTTATTTCTAGAGGTTGGACACATACAACGTTTAGCTCAGTTCTGGGCATCTTTGAAATACCTATACAAACTTGTTCCTACATAGTAACTTGCAACTTTGAATGAGAATGTGCTTGCTTACAGCAACGTGCTATATGTTCTGAATGCCCGAATTGGGAATCTGTGTCAAAACTTTGTTAGGAATTATGTGATCCTTACTAGATGGAAGTAAGGGAGATGGGGCATGAAGTTATTTCTAGGAGTTGGAGACATACAACATTTAGCTCAGTTCTGGGCATCTTTGAAATACCTATACAAACTTGTTCCTACATAGTAACTTGCAACTTTGAATGAGAATGTGCTTGCTTACAGCAACGTGCTATATGTTCTGAATGCCCGAATAAGGAATCTGTGTCAAAACTTTGTTAGGAATTATGTGATCCTTACTAGCTGGATGTAAGGGAGTTAGGGCATGAAGTTATTTCTAGGAGTTGGACACATACCAAGTTTAGCACAGTTCTGGGCATCTTTGAAATACCTATACAAACTTGTTCCTATATAGTAACTTGCAACTTTGAATGAGAATGTGCTTGCTTACAGCAACGTGCTATATGTTCTGAATTCCCGAATTGGGAATCTGTGTCAAAACTTTGTTAGGAATTATGTGATCCTTTCTAGCTGGAAGTAAGGGAGATGGGGCATGAAGATATTTCTAGGATTTGGAGACATACCAAATTTAGCTCAGTTCTGGACATCTTTGAAATACCTATACACACTTGTTCCTACATAGTAACCTGCATCATTGAATGAAATGTGCTTGCTTACAGCAACGTGCTTTATGTTTTGAATGCCCGAATTGGGAATCTGTGTCAAAACTTTGTTAGGAATTATGTGATCCTTACTAGCTGGAAGTAAGGGAGATGGGGCATGAAGTTATTTCTAGGAGTTGGACACATACCAAGTTTAGCTCAGTTCTGGGCATCTTTGAAATACCTATACAAACTTGTTCCTACATATTAACTTGCAACTTTGAATGAGAATGTGCTTGCTTAGAGCAACGTGCTATATGTTCTCAATGCCCGAATTGGGAATCTGTGTCAAAACTTTGTTAGGAATTATGTGATCCTTACTAGCTGGAAGTAAGGGAGTTGGGGCATGATGTTATTTCTAGGAGTTGGACACATACCAAGTTTAGCTCAGTTCTGGGCATCTTTGAAATACCTATACACACTTGTTCCTACATAGTAACCTGCATCTTTGAATGAGAATGTGCTTGCTTACAGCAACGTGCTTTATGTTCTGAATGCCCGAATTGGGAATCTGTGTCAAAATTTTGTTAGGAATTATGTGATCCTTACTAGCTGGAAGTAAGGGAGATGTGGCATGAAGTTATTTCTAGAAGTTGGACACATACCAAGTTTAGCTCAGTTCTGGGCAACTTTGAAATACCTATACAAACTTGTTCCTACATAGTAACTTGCAACTTTGAATGAGAATGAGCTTGCTTACAGCAACGTGCTATATGTTCTGAATGCCCGAATTGGGAATCTGTGTCAAAATTTTGTTAGGTATTATGTAATCCTTACTAGCTGGAAGTAAGGGTGTTTTGGCATGAAGTTATTTCTAGGAGTTGGACACATACCATGTTTAGCTCAGTTCTGGGCATCTTTGAAATACCTATACAAACTTGTTCCTACATAGTAACTTGCAACTTTGAATGAGAATGTGCTTGCTTACAACAACGTGCTATATGTTCTGAATGCCCGAATTGGGAATCTGTGTCAAAACCTTGTTAGGAATTATGTGATCCTTACTAGATGGAAGTAAGGGAGATGGGGCATGAAGTTATTTCTAGGAGTTGGACACATACCAAGTTTAGCTCAGTTCTGGGCATCTTTGAAATACCTATACAAACTTGTTCCTACATAGTAACTTGCAACTTTGAATGAGAATGAGCTTGCTTACAGCAACGTGCTATATGTTCTGAATGCCCGAATTGGGAATCTGTGTCAAAACTTTGTTAGGAATTATGTGATCCTTACTAGCTGGAAGTAATGGAGTTGGGGCATGAAGTTATTTCTAGGAGTTGGAGACATACCAAGTTTAGCTCAGTTCTGGGCATCTTTGAAATACCTATGCAAACTTGTTCCTACATAGTAACTGCCAACTTTGAATGAGAATGTGCTTGCTTACAGCAATGTGCTATATGTTCTGAATGCCCGAATTGGGAATCTGTGTCAAAACTTTGTTAGGAATTATGTGATCCTAACTAGCTGGAAGTAAGGGAGATGGGGCATGAAGATATTTCTAGGAGTTGGACACATACCAAGTTTAGCTCAGTTCTGGGCATCTTTGAAATACCTATACAAACTTGTTCCTACATAGTAACTTGCAACTTTGAATGAGAATGTGCTTGCTTACAGCAACGTGCTATATGTTCTGAATGCCCGAATAGGGAATCTGTGTCAAAACTTTGTTAGGAATTATGTGATCCTTACTAGCTGGATGTAAGGGAGTTAGGGCATGAAGGTATTTCTAGGAGTTGGACACATACCAAGTTTAGCACAGTTCTGGGCATCTTTGAAATACCTATACAAACTTGTTCCTATATAGTAACTTGCAACTTTGAATGAGAATGTGCTTGCTTACAGCAACGTGCTATATGTTCTGAATTCCCGAATTGGGAATCTGTGTCAAAACTTTGTTAGGAATTATGTGATCATTACTAGCTGGAAGCAAGGGAGTTGGGGCATGAAGTTATTTCTAGGAGTTGGACAAATACCAAGTTTAGCTCAGTTCTGGGCATCTTTGAAATACCTATACAAACTTGTTCCTACATAGTAACTTTCAACTTTGAATGAGAATGTGCTTGCTTACAGCAACGTGCTATATGTTCTGAATGCCCGAATTGGGAATCTGTGTCTAAACTTTGTTAGGAATTATGTGATCCTTACTAGATTGAAGTAAGGGAGATGGGGCATGAAGTTATTTCTAGGAGTTGGACACATACCAAGTTTAGCTCAGTTCTGGGCATCTTTGAAAGTCCTATTCAAACTTGTTCCCACATAGTAACTTGCAACTTTGAATGAGAATGTGCTTGCTTACAGCAACGTGCTATATGTTCTGAATGCCCGAATTGGGAATCTGTGTCAAAACTTTGTTAGGAATTATGTGATCCTTACTAGCTGGAAGTAAGTGAGTTGGGGCATGAAGGTATTTCTAGGAGTTGGACACATACCAAGTTTAGCTCAGTTCTGGGCATCTTAGAAATACCTATACAAACTTGTTCCTACATAGTAACTTGCAACTTTGAATGAGAATGTGCTTGCTTACAGCAACGTGCTATATGTTCTGAATGCCCGAATTGGGAATCTGTGTCAAAACTTTTTTAGGAATTATGTGATCCTTACTAGCTGGAAGTAAGGAAGTTGGGGCATGAAGGTATTTCTAGGAGTTGGACACATACCAAGATTAGCTCAGTTCTGGGTATCTTTGAAATACCTATACAAACTTGTTCCTAAATAGTAACTTGCAACTTTGAATGAGAATGTGCTTGCTTACAGCAACGTGCTATATGTTCTGAAAGCCCGAATTGGGAATCTGTGTCAAAACATTGTTAGGAATTATGTGATCCTTACTAGCTGGAAGTAAGGGAGTTGGGGCATGAAGGTATTTCTAGGAGTTGACACATACCAAGTTTAGCACAGTTCTGGGCATCTTTGAAATACCTATACAAACTTGTTCCTACATAGTAACTTGCAACTTTGAATGAGAATGTGCTTGCTTACAACAACGTGCTATATGTTCTGAATGCCCGAATTGGGAATCTGTGTCAAAACCTTGTTAGGAATTATGTGATCCTTACTAGATGGAAGTAAGGGAGATGAGGCATGAAGTTATTTCTAGGAGTTGGACACATACCAAGTTTAGCTCAGTTCTGGGCATCTTTGAAATACCTATACAAACTTGTTCCTACATAGTAACTTGCAACTTTGAATGAGAATGAGCTTGCTTACAGCAACGTGCTATATGTTCTGACTGCCCGAATTGGGAATCTGTGTCAAAACTTTGTTAGGAATTATGTGATCCTTACTAGCTGGAAGTAATGGAGTTGGGGCATGAAGTTATTTCTAGGAGTTGGAGACATACCAAGTTTAGCTCAGTTCTGGGCATCTTTGAAATACCTATACAAACTTGTTCCTACATAGTAACTGCCAACTTTGAATGAGAATGTGCTTGCTTACAGCAATGTGCTATATGTTCTGAATGCCCGAATTGGGAATCTGTGTCAAAACTTTGTTAGGAATTATGTGATCCTAACTAGCTGGAAGTAAGGGAGATGGGGCATGAAGATATTTCTAGGAGTTGGACACATACCAAGTTTAGCTCAGTTCTGGGCATCTTTGAAATACCTATACAAACTTGTTCCTACATAGTAACTTGCAACTTTGAATGAGAATGTGCTTGCTTACAGCAACGTGCTATATGTTCTGAATGCCCGAATTGGGAATCTGTCTCAAAACTTTGTTAGGAATTATGTGATCCTTACTAGCTGGAAGTAAGGGAGATGGGGCATGAAGTTATTTCTAGGAGTTGGAGACCTACAACATTTGGCTCTGTTCTGGGCATCTTTGAAATACCTATACAAACTTGTTCCTACATAGTAACTTGCAACTTTGAATGAGAATGAGCTTGCTTACAGCAACGTGCTATATGTTCTGAATGCCCGAATTGGGAATCTGTGTCAAAACATTGTTAGGAATTATGTGATCATTACTAGCTGGAAGTAAGGGAGATGGGGCATGAAGTTATTTCTAGGAGTTGGACACATACCAAGTTTAGCTCAGTTGTGGGCATCTTTGAAATACCTATACAAACTTGTTCCTACATAGTAACTTACAACTTTGAATGAGAATGAGCTTGCTTACAGCAACGTGCTATATGTTCTGAATGCCCGAATTGGGAATCTGTGTCAAAACTTTGTTAGAAATTATGTGATCCTTACTAGCTGGAAGTAAGGGAGTTGGGGCATGAAGGTATTTCTAGGAGTTGGACACATACCAAGTTTAGCTCAGTTCTGGGCATCTTTGAAATACCTATACAAACTTGTTCCTACATAGTAACTTGCAACTTTGAATGAGAATGTGCTTGCTTACAGCAACGTGCTATATGTTCTGAATGCCCGAATTCGGAATCTGTGTCAAAACTTTGTTAGGAATTATGTGATCCTTACTAGCTGGAAGTAAGGGAGTTGGGGCATGAAGTTATTTCTAGGAGTTGGACACATACCAAGTTTAGCTCAGTTCTGGGCATCTTTGAAATACCTATACAAACTTGTTCCTACATAGTAACTTGCAACTTTGAATGAGAATGTGCTTGCTTACAGCAACGTGCTATATTTTGTGAATGCCCGAATTGGGAATCTGTGTCAAAACTTTGTTAGGAATTATGTGATCCTTACTAGCTGGAAGTAAGGGAGACGGGGCATGAAGTTATTTCTAGGAGTTGGACACATACCAAGTTTAGCTCAGTTCTGGGCATCTTTGAAATACCTATACAAACTTGTTCCTACATAGTAACTTGCAACTTTGAATGAGAATGTGCTTGCTTACAGCAACGTGCTATATGTTCTGAATGTCCGAATTGGGAATCTGTGTCAAAACTTTGTTAGGAATTTTGTGATCCTTACTAGCTGGAAGTAAGAGAGATGGGGCATGAAGTTATTTCTAGGAGTTGGAGACATACAACTTTTAGCTCTGTTCTGGGCATCTTTGAAATACCTATACAAACTTGTTCCTACATAGTAACTTGCAACTTTGAATGAGAATGTGCTTGCTTACAGCAACGTGCTATATGTTCTGAATGCCCGAATAGGGAATCTGTTTCAAAACTTTGTTAGGAATTATGTGATCCTTACTAGCTGGAAGTAAGTGAGTTGGGGCATGAAGGTATTTCTAGGAGTCGGACACATACCAAGTTTAGCACAGTTCTGGGCATCTTTGAAATACCTATACAAACTTGTTCCTACATAGTAACTTGCAACTTTGAATGAGAATGTGCTTGCTTACAGCAACGTGCTATATGTTCTGAATGCCCGAATTGGGAATCTGTGTCAAAACTTTGTTAGGAATTATGTGATCCTTACTAGATGGAAGTAAGGGAGATGGGGCATGAAGTTATTTCTAGGAGTTGGAGACATACCAAGTTTAGCTCAGTTCTGGGCATCTTTGAAATACCTATACAAACTCGTTCCTTCATGGTACCTTGCAACTTTGAATGAGAATGTGCTTGCCTACAGCAACGTGCTATATGTTCTGAAGGCCCGAATTGGGAATCTGTGTCAAAACTTTGTTAGGAATTATGTGATCCTTACTAGCTGGAAGTAAGGGAGTTGGGGCATGAAGTTATTTCTAGGAGTTGGACACATACCAAGTTTAGCTCAGTTCTGGGCATCTTTGAAATACCTATACAAACTTGTTCCTACAACGTAACTTGCAACTTTGAATGAGAATGTGCTTGCTTACACCAATGTGCTATATGTTCTGAATTCCCGAATTGGGAATCTGTGTCAAAACTTTGTTAGGAATTATGTGATCCTTACTAGCTGGAAGTAAGGGAGATGGGGCATGAAGGTATTTCTAGGAGTTGGACACATACCAAGTTTAGCTCAGTTCTGGGCATCTTTGAAATACCTATACAAACTTGTTCCTACATAGTAACTTGCAACTTTGAATGAGAATGTGCTTGCTTAGAGCAATGTGCTATATGTTGTGAATGCCCGAATTGGGAATCTGTGTCAAAACTTTGTTAGGAAGTATGTGATCCTTACTAGCTGGAAGTAAGCGTGATGGGGCATGAAGTTATTTCTAGGAGTTGGAGACATACAACATTTAGCTCAGTTGTGGGCATCTTTGAAATTCCTATACAAACTTGGTCCTACATAGTAACTTGCAACTTTGAATGAGAATGTGCTTACTTACAGCAACGTGCTATATGTTCTGAATGCACGAATTGGGAATCTGTGTCAAAACCTTGTTAGGAATTATGTGATCCTTACTAGATGGAAGTAAGGGAGATGGGGCATGAAGTTATTTCTAGGAGTTGGACACATACCAAGTTTAGCTCAGTTCTGGGCATCTTTGAAATACCTATACAAACTTGTTCCTACATATTAACTTGCAACTTTGAATGAGAATGTGCTTGCTTAGAGCAACGTGCTATATGTTCTGAATGCCCGAATTGGGAATCTGTGTCAAAATTTGGTAGGAATTATGTGATCCTTACTAGCTGGAAGTAAGGGAGATGGGGCATGAAGTTATTTCTAGGAGTTGGACACATACCAAGTTTAGCTCAGTTCTGGGCATCTTTGAAATACCTATACAAACTTGTTCCTACATAGTAACTTGCAACTTTGAATGAGAATGAGCTTGCTTACAGCAACGTGCTATATGTTCTGAATGCCCGAATTGGGAATCTGTGTCAAAACTTTGTTAGGAATTATGTGATCCCTACTAGATGGAAGTAAGTGAGATGGGGCATGAAGTTATTTCTAGGAGTTGGACACATACCAAGTTTAGCTCAGTTCTGGGCATCTTTGAAATACCTATACAAACTTGTTCCTACATAGTAATTTGCAACTTTGAATGAGAATGATCTTGCTTACAGCAACGTGCTATATGTTCTGAATGCCCGAATTGGGAATCTGTGTCAAAACTTTGTTAGGAATTATGTGATCCTTACTAGCTGGAAGTAAGGGAGTTGGGGCATGAAGTTATTTCTAGGAGTTGGACACATACCAAGTTTAGCTCAGTTCTGGGCATCTTTGAAATACCTATACAAACTTGTTCCTACATAGTAACTGCCAACTTTGAATGAGAATGTGCTTGCTTACAGCAACGTGCTATATTTTGTGAATGCCCGAATTGGGAATCTGTGTCAAAACTTTGTTAGGAATTATGTGATCCTTACTAGCTGGAAGTAAGGGAGTTGGGGCATGAAGATATTTCTAGGAGTTGGAGACATACCAAGTTTAGCTCAGTTCTGGGCATCTTTGAAATACCTATAAAAACTTGTTCCTACATAGTAACTTGCAACTTTGAATGAGAATGTGCTTGCTTACAGCAATGTGCTATATGTTCTGAATGCCCGAATTGGGAATCTGTGTCAAAACTTTGTTAGGAATTATGTGATCCTTACTAGCTGGAAGTAAGGGAGATGGGGCATGAAGTTATTTCTAGGAGTTGGACACATACCAAGTTTAGCTCAGTTCTGGGCATCTTTGAAATACCTATACAAACTTGTTCCTACATAGTAACTTGCAACTTTGAATGAGAATGTGCTTGCTTACAGCAACGTGCTATATGTTCTGAATGCCCGAATTGGGAATCTGTGTCAAAACTTTGTTAGGAATTATGTGATCCTTACTAGCTGGAAGTAAGGGAGATGGGGCATGAAGTTATTTCTAGGAGTTGGAGACCTACAACTTTTAGCTCTGTTCTGGGCATCTTTGAAATACCTATACAAACTTGTTCCTACATAGTATCTTGCAACTTTGAATGAGAATGTGCTTGCTTACAGCAACGTGCTATATGTTGTGAATGCCCCAATTGGGAATCTGTGTCAAAACTTTGGCAGGAATTATGTGATCCTTACTAGCTGGAAGTAAGGGAGATGGGGCATGAAGTTATTTCTAGGAGTTGGAGACATACCAAGTTTAGCTCAGTTCTGGGCATCTTTGAAATACCTATACAAACTTGTTACTACATAGTAACTTGCAACTTTGAATGAGAATGAGCTTGCTTACAGCAACGTGCTATATGTTCTGAATGCCCGAATTTGGAATCTGTGTCAAAACTTTGTTAGGAATTATGTGATCCTTACTAGCTGGAAGTATGGGAGTTGGGGCATGAAGTTATTTGTAGGAGTTGGAGACATACCAAGTTTAGCTCAGTTCTGGGCATCTTTGAAATACCTATACAAACTTGTTCCTACATAGTAACTTGCAACTTTGAATGAGAATGTGCTTGCTTACAGCAACGTGCTATATGTTGTGAATGCCCGAATGGGGAATCTGTGTCAAAACTTTGTTAGGAATTATGTGATCCTTACTAGCTGCAAGTAAGGGAGATGGGGCATGAAGTTATTTCTAGGAGTTGGACACATACCAAGTTTAGCTCAGTTCTGGGCATCTTTGAAATACCTATACAAACTTGTTCCTACATAGTAACTTGCAACTTTGAATGAGAATGAGCTTGCTTACAGCAACGTGCTATATGTTCTGAATGCCCGAATTGGGAATCTGTGTCAAAACTTTGTTAGGAATTATGTGATCCTTACTAGCTGGAAGTAAGGGAGTTGGGGCATGAAGATATTTCTAGGAGTTGGAGACATACCAAGTTTAGCTCAGTTCTGGGCATCTTTGAAATACCTATAAAAACTTGTTCCTACATAGTAACTTGCAACTTTGAATGAGAATGTGCTTGCTTACAGCAATGTGCTATATGTTCTGAATGCCCGAATTGGGAATCTGTGTCAAAACTTTGTTAGGAATTATGTGATCCTTACTAGCTGGAAGTAAGGGAGATGGGGCATGAAGTTATTTCTAGGAGTTGGACACATACCAAGTTTAGCTCAGTTCTGGGCATCTTTGAAATACCTATACAAACTTGTTCCTACATAGTAACTTGCAACTTTGAATGAGAATGTGCTTGCTTACAGCAACGTGCTATATGTTCTGAATGCCCGAATTGGGAATCTGTGTCAAAACTTTGTTAGGAATTATGTGATCCTTACTAGCTGGAAGTAAGGGAGATGGGGCATGAAGTTATTTCTAGGAGTTGGAGACCTACAACTTTTAGCTCTGTTCTGGGCATCTTTGAAATACCTATACAAACTTGTTCCTACATAGTATCTTGCAACTTTGAATGAGAATGTGCTTGCTTACAGCAACGTGCTATATGTTGTGAATGCCCCAATTGGGAATCTGTGTCAAAACTTTGGCAGGAATTATGTGATCCTTACTAGCTGGAAGTAAGGGAGATGGGGCATGAAGTTATTTCTAGGAGTTGGAGACATACCAAGTTTAGCTCAGTTCTGGGCATCTTTGAAATACCTATACAAACTTGTTACTACATAGTAACTTGCAACTTTGAATGAGAATGAGCTTGCTTACAGCAACGTGCTATATGTTCTGAATGCCCGAATTTGGAATCTGTGTCAAAACTTTGTTAGGAATTATGTGATCCTTACTAGCTGGAAGTATGGGAGTTGGGGCATGAAGTTATTTGTAGGAGTTGGAGACATACCAAGTTTAGCTCAGTTCTGGGCATCTTTGAAATACCTATACAAACTTGTTCCTACATAGTAACTTGCAACTTTGAATGAGAATGTGCTTGCTTACAGCAACGTGCTATATGTTGTGAATGCCCGAATGGGGAATCTGTGTCAAAACTTTGTTAGGAATTATGTGATCCTTACTAGCTGCAAGTAAGGGAGATGGGGCATGAAGTTATTTCTAGGAGTTGGACACATACCAAGTTTAGCTCAGTTCTGGGCATCTTTGAAATACCTATACAAACTTGTTCCTACATAGTAACTTGCAACTTTGAATGAGAATGAGCTTGCTTACAGCAACGTGCTATATGTTCTGAATGCCCGAATTGGGAATCTGTGTCAAAACTTTGTTAGGAATTATGTGATCCTTACTAGCTGGAAGTAAGGGAGATGGGGCATGAATTTATTTCTAGGAGTTGGACACATACCAAGTTTAGCTCAGTTCTGGGCATCTTTGAAATACCTATACAAACTTGTTCCTACATAGTAACTTGCAACTTTGAATGAGAATGTGCTTGCTTGAAACAACGTGCTATATGTTCTGAATGCCCGAATTGGGAATCTGTGTCAAAACCTTGTTAGGAATTATGTGATCCTTACTAGATGGAAGTAAGGGAGATGGGGCATGAAGTTATTTCTAGGAGTTGGACACATACCAAGTTTAGCTCAGTTCTGGGCATCTTTGAAATACCTATACAAACTTGTTCATACATAGTAACTTGCAACTTTGAATGTGAATGAGCTTGCTTACAGCAACGTGCTATATGTTCTTAATGCCCGAATTGGGAATCTGTGTCAAAACTTTGTTAGGAATTATGTGATCGTTACTAGCTGGAAGTAAGGGAGTTGGGGCATGAAGTTATTTCTAGGAGTTGGACACATACCAAGTTTAGCTCAGTTCTGGGCATCTTTGAAATACCTATACAAACTTGTTCCTACATAGTAACTGCCAACTTTGAATGAGAATGTGCTTGCTTACAGCAACGTGCTATATGTTGTGAATGCCCGAATTGGGAATCTGTGTCAAAACTTTGTTAGGAATTATGTGATCCTTACTAGCTGGAAGTAAGGGAGTGGGGGCATGAAGTTATTTCTAGGAGTTGGAGACATACCAAGTTTAGCTCAGTTCTGGGCATCTTTGAAGTACCTATACAAACTTGTTCCTACATAGTAACTGCCAACTTTGAATGAGAATGTGCTTGCTTACAGCAATGTGCTATATGTTCTGAATGCCCGAATTGTGAATCTGTGTCAAATTTTGTTAGGAATTATGTGATCCTTACTAGCTGGAAGTAAGCGAGATGGGGCATGATGTTATTTCTAGGAGTTGGAGACATACCAAGTTTAGCTCAGTTCTGGGCATCTTTGAAATACCTATACAAACTTGTTCCTATAGTAACTTGCAACTTTGAATGAGAATGAGCTTGCTTACAGCAACGTGCTATATGTTCTGAATGCCCGAATTGGGAATCTGTGTCAAAACTTTGTTAGGAATTATGTGATCCTTACTAGCTGGAAGTAAGGGAGATGGGGCATGAAGTTATTTCTAGAGGTTGGACACATACAACGTTTAGCTCAGTTCTGGGCATCTTTGAAATACCTATACAAACTTGTTCCTACATAGTAACTTGCAACTTTGAATGAGAATGTGCTTGCTTACAGCAACGTGCTATATTTTGTGAATGCCCGAATTGGGAATCTGTGTCAAAACTTTGTTAGGAAGTATGTGATCCTTACTAGCTGGAAGTAAGCGAGATGGGGCATGAAGTTATTTCTAGGAGTTGGAGACATACAACGTTTAGCTCAGTTGTGGGCATCTTTGAAATACCTATACAAACTTGTTCCTACATAGTAACTTGCAACTTTGAATGAGAATGTGCTTTCTTACAGCAACGTGCTATATGTTCTGAATGCCCGAATTGGGAATCTGTGTCAAAATTTGTTAGGAATTATGTGATCATTACTAGCTGGAAGTAAGGGAGATGGGGCATGAAGTTATTTCTAGGAGTTGGAGACATACCAAGTTTAGCTCAGTTCTGGGCATCTTTGAAATACCTATACAAACTTGTTCCTACATAGTAACTTGCAACTTTGAATGAGAATGTTCTTGCTTATAGCAACGTGCTATATGTTTTGAATGCCCGAATTGGGAATCTGTGTCAAAACTTTGTTAGGAATTATGTGATCCTTACTAGCTGGAAGTAAGGGAGATGGGGCATGAAGTTATTTCTAGGAGTTGGAGACATACCAAGTTTAGCTCAGTTCTGGGCATCTTTTAAATACCTATACAAACTTGTTCCTACATAGTAACTTGCAACTTTGAATGAGAATGTGCTTGCTTACAGCAACGTGCTATATGTTCTGAATGCCCGAATTGGGAAGCTGTGTCAAAATTTGTTAGGAATTATGTGATCCTTACTAGCTGGAAGTAAGGGAGTTGGGGCATGTAGATATTTCTAGGAGTTGGACACATACCAAGTTTAGCACAGTTCTGGGCATCTTTGAAATACCTATACAAACTTGTTCCTACATAGTAACTTGCAACTTTGAATGAGAATGTGCTTGCTTACAGCAACGTGCTATATGTTGTGAATGCCCGAATTGGGAATCTGTGTCAAAACTTTTTTAGGAAGTATGTGATCCTTACTAGCTGGAAGTAAGCGAGATGGGGCATGAAGTTATTTCTAGGAGTTGGAGACATACCAAGTTTAGCTCAGTTTTGGGCATCTTTGAAATACCTATACAAACCTGTTACTACATAGTAACTTGCAACTTTGAATGAGAATGAGCTTGCTTACAGCAACGTGCTATATGTTCTGAATGCCCGAATTGGGAATCTGTGTCAAAACTTTGTTAGGAATTATGTGATCCTTACTAGCTGGAAGTAAGGGAGATGGGGCATGAAGTTATTTCTAGGAGTTGGACACATACCAAGTTTAGCTCAGTTCTGGGCATCTTTGAAATACCTATACAAACTTGTTCCTATAGTAACTTGCAACTTTGTATGAGAATGAGCTTGCTTACAGCAACGTGCTATATGTTCTGAATGCCCGAATTGGGAATCTGTGTCAAAACTTTGTTAGGAATTATGTGATCCTTACTAGCTGGAAGTAAGGGAGATGGGGCATGAAGTATTTTCTAGAGGTTGGACACATACAACATTTAGCTCAGTTCTGGGCATCTTTGAAATACCTATACAAACTTGTTCCTACATAGTAACTTGCAACTTTGAATGAGAATGTGCTTGCTTACAGCAACGTGCTATATTTTGTGAATGCCCGAATTGGGAATCTGTGTCAAAACTTTGTTAGGAAGTATGTGATCCTTACTAGCTGGAAGTAAGCGAGATGGGGCATGAAGTTATTTCTAGGAGTTGGAGACATACAACGTTTAGCTCAGTTGTGGGCATCTTTGAAATACTTATACAAACTTGTTCCTACATAGTAACTTGCAACTTTGAATGAGAATGTGCTTGCTTACAGCAACGTGCTATATGTTCTGAATGCCCGAATTGGGAATCTGTGTCAAAATTTGGTAGGAATTATGTGATCCTTACTAGCTGGAAGTAAGGGAGATGGGGCATGAAGTTATTTCTAGGAGTTGGAGACATACCAAGTTTAGCTCAGTTCTGGGCATCTTTGAAATACCTATACAAACTTGTTCCTACATAGTAACTTGCAACTTTGAATGAGAATGTTCTTGCTTATAACAACGTGCTATATGTTTTGAATGCCCGAATTGGGAATCTGTGTCAAAACTTTCTTAGGAATTATGTGATCCTTACTAGCTGGAAATAAGGGAGATGGGGCATGAAGTTATTTCTAGGAGTTGGAGACATACCAAGTTTAGCTCAGTTCTGGGCATCTTTGAAATACCTATACAAACTTGTTCCTACATAGTAACTTGCAACTTTGAATGAGAATGAGCTTACTTACAGCAACGTGCTATATGTTCTGAATGCCCGAATTGGGAATCTGTGTCAAAACTTTGTTAGGAATTATGTGATCCTTACTAGCTGGAAGTAAGGGAGATGGGGCATGAAGTTATTTCTAGGAGTTGGACACATACCAAGTTTAGCTCAGTTCTGGGCATCTTTGAAATACCTATACAAACTTGTTCCTACATAGTAACTTGCAACTTTGAATGAGAATGTGCTTGCTTACAGCAACGTGCTATATGTTCTGAATGCCCGAATTGGGAAGCTGTGTCAAAATTTGTTAGGAATTATGTGATCCTTACTAGCTGGAAGTAAGGGAGTTGGGGCATGTAGGTATTTCTAGGAGTTGGACACATACCAAGTTTAGCACAGTTCTGGGCATCTTTGAAATACCTATACAAACTTGTTCCTACATAGTAACTTGCAACTTTGAATGAGAATGTGCTTGCTTACAGCAACGTGCTATATGTTGTGAATGCCCGAATTGGGAATCTGTGTCAAAACTTTGTTAGGAAGTATGTGATCCTTACTAGTGGGAAGTAAGCGAGATGGGGCATGAAGTTATTTCTAGGAGTTGGAGACATACCAAGTTTAGCTCAGTTGTGGGCATCTTTGAAATACATATACAAACTTGTTCCTACATAGTAACTTGCAACTTTGAATGAGAATGTGCTTACTTACAGCAACGTGCTATATGTTCTGAATGCCCGAATTGGGAATCTGTGTCAAAACTTTGTTAGGAATTATGTGATCCTTACTAGCTGGAAGTAAGGGAGATGGGGCATGAATATATTTCTAGGATTTGGAGACATACCAAGTTTAGCTCAGTTCTGGGCATCTTTGAAATACCTATACACACTTGTTCCTACATAGTAACTTGCATCTTTGAATGAGAATGAGATTGCTTACAGCAACGTGCTATATGTTCTGAATGCCCGAATTGGGAATCTGTGTCAAAACTTTGTTAGGAATTATGTGATCCTTACTAGCTGGAAGTAAGGGAGATGGGGCCTGAAGTTATTTCTAGGAGTTGGACACATACCAAGTTTAGCTCAGTTCTGGGCATCTTTGAAATACCTATACAAACTTGTTCCTACATATTAACTTGCAACTTTGAATGAGAATGTGCTTGCTTAGAGCAACGTGCTATATGTTCTGAATGCCCGAATTGGGAATCTGTGTCAAAATTTGTTAGGAATTATGTGATCCTTACTAGATGGAAGTAAGGGAGATGGGGCATGAAGTTATTTCTAGGAGTTGGACACATACCAAGTTTAGCTCAGTTCTGGGCATCTTTGAAATACCTATACAAACTTGTTCCTACATAGTAACTTGCAACATTGAATGAGAATGAGCTTGCTTACAGCAACGTGCTATATGTTCTGAATGCCCGAATTGGGAATCTGTATCAAAACTTTGTTAGGAATTATGTGATCCTTACTAGCTGGAAGTAAGGGAGATGGGGCATGAAGTTATTTCTTGGAGTTGGACACATACCAAGTTTAGCTCAGTTCTGGGCATCTTTGAAATACCTATACAAACTTGTTCCTATAGTAACTTGCAACTTTGTATGAGAATGAGCTTGCTTACAGCAACGTGCTATATGTTCTGAATGCCCGAATTGGGAATCTGTGTCAAAACTTTGTTAGGAATTATGTGATCCTTACTAGCTGGAAGTAAGGGAGATGGGGCATGAAGTTATTTCTAGAGGTTGGACACATACAACGTTTGGCTCAGTTCTGGGCATCTTTGAAATACCTATACAAACTTGTTCCTACATAGTAACTTGCAACTTTGAATGAGAATGTGCTTGCTTACAGCAACGTGCTATATTTTGTGAATGCCCGAATTGGGAATCTGTGTCAAAACTTTGTTAGGAAGTATGTGATCCTTACTAGCTGGAAGTAAGCGAGATGGGGCATGAAGTTATTTCTAGGAGTTGGAGACATACAACTTTTAGCTCAGTTGTGGGCATCTTTGAAATACCTATACAAACTTGTTCCTACATAGTAACTTGCAACTTTGAATGAGAATGTTCTTGCTTATAACAACGTGCTATATGTTTTGAATGCCCGAATTGGGAATCTGTGTCAAAACTTTGTTAGGAATTATGTGATCCTTACTAGCTGGAAGTAAGGGAGATGGGGCATGAAGTTATTTCTAGGAGTTGGAGACATACCAAGTTTAGCTCAGTTCTGGGCATCTTTGAAATACCTATACAAACTTGTTCCTACATAGTAACTTGCAACTTTGAATGAGAATGTGCCTGCTTACAGCAACGTGCTATATGTTGTGAATGCCCGAATTGGGAATCTGTGTCAAAACTTTGTTAGGAAGTATGTGATCCCTACTAGTGGGTAGTAAGCGAGATGGGGCATGAAGTTATTTCTAGGAGTTGGAGACATACCAAGTATAGCTCAGTTGTGGGCATCTTTGAAATACCTATACAAACTTGTTCCTACATAGTAACTTGCAACTTTGAATGAGAATGTGCTTGCTTACAGCAACGTGCTATATGTTCTGAATGCCCGAATTGGGAATCTGTGTCAAAACTTTGTTAGGAATTATGTGATCCTTACTAGCGGGAAGTAAGGGAGATGGGGCATGAATATATTTCTAGGATTTGGAGACATACCAAGTTTAGCTCAGTTCTGGGCATCTTTGAAATACCTATACACACTTGTTCCTACATAGTAACTTGCATCTTTGAATGAGAATGTGCTTGCTTACAGCAACGCGCTATATGTTCTGAATGCCCGAATTGGGAATCTGTGTCAAAACTTTGTTAGGAATTATGTGATCCTTACTAGCTGGAAGTAAGGGAGATGGGGCATGAAGTTATTTCTAGGAGTTGGACACATACCAAGTTTAGCTCAGTTCTGGGCATCTTTGAAATACCTATACAAACTTGTTCCTACATATTAACTTGCAACTTTGAATGAGAATGTGCTTGCTTAGAGCAACGTGCTATATGTTCTGAATGCCCGAATTGGGAATCTGTGTCAAAATTTGTTAGGAATTATGTGATCCTTACTAGCTGGAAGTAAGGGAGATGGGGCATGAAGTTATTTCTAGGAGTTGGAGACATACCAAGTTTAGCTCAGTTCTGGGCATCTTTGAAATACCTATACAAACTTGTTCCTACATAGTAACTTGCAACTTTGAATGAGAATGAGCTTGCTTACAGCAACGTGCTATATGTTCTGAATGCCCGAATTGGGAATCTGTGTCAAAACTATGTTAGGAATTATGTGATCCTTACTAGCTGGAAGTAAGGGAGATGGGGCATGAAGTTATTTCTAGGAGTTGGACACATACCAAGTTTAGCTCAGTTCTGGGCATCTTTGAAATACCTATACAAACTTGTTCCTACATAGTAACTTGCAACTTTGAATGAATGTGCTTGCTTACAGCAACGTGCTATATGTTCTGAATGCCCGAATTGGGAATCTGTGTCGAAACTTTGTTAGGAATTATGTGATCCTTACTAGCTGGAGGTAAGGGAGTTGGGGCATGAAGTTATTTCTAGGAGTTGGACACATACCAAGTTTCGCTCAGTTCTGGGCATCTTTGAAATACCTATACAAACTTGTTCCTACATAGTAACTGCCAACTTTGAATGAGAATGTGCTTGCTTCAGCAACGTGCTATATGTTGTGAATGCCCGAATTGGGAATCTGTGTCAAAACTTTGTTAGGAATTATGTGATCCTTACTAGCTGGAAGTAAGGGAGTTGGGGCATGAAGTTATTTCTAGGAGTTGGAGACATACCAAGTTTAGCTCAGTTCTGGGCATCCTTGAAATACCTATACAAACTTGTTCCTACATAGTAACTTGCAACTTTGAATGAGAATGTGGTTGCTTACAGCAATGTGCTATATGTTCTGAATGCCCGAATTGGGAATCTGTGTCAAAACTTTGTTAGGAATTATGTGATCCTTACTAGCTGGAAGTAAGGGAGATGGGGCATGAAGATATTTCTAGGAGTTGGACACATACCAAGTTTAGCTCAGTTCTGAGCATCTTTGAAATACCTATACAATCTTGTTCCTACATAGTAACTTGCAACTTTGAATGAGAATGTGCTTGCTTACAGCAACGTGCTATATGTTCTGAATGCCCGAATTGGGAATTTGTGTCAAAACTTTGTTAGGAATTATGTGATCCTTACTAGCTGGAAGTAAGGGAGATGGGGCATGAAGTTATTTCTAGGAGTTGGAGACCTACAACTTTTAGCTCTGTTCTGGGCATCTTTGAAATACCTATACAAACTTGTTCCTACATAGTAACTTGCAACTTTGAATGAGAATGTGCTTGCTTACCGCAATGTACTATATGTTGTGAATGCCCGAATTGGGAATCTGTGTCAAAACTTTGTTAGGAATTATGCGATCCTTACTAGCTGGAAGTAAGTGAGTTGGGGCATGAAGGTATTTCTAGGAGTTGACACATACCAAGTTTAGCACAGTTCTGGGCATCTTTGAAATACCTATACAAACTTGTTCCTACATAGTAACTTGCAACTTTGAATGAGAATGTGCTTGCTTAGAGCAACGTGCTATATGTTCTGAATGCCCGAATTGGGAATCTGTGTCAAAAATTTGTTAGGAATTATGTGATCCTTTCTAGCTGGAAGTAAGGGAGATGGGGCATGAAGTTATTTCTAGGGGTTGGAGACATACCAAGTTTAGCTCATTTCTGGGCATCTTTGAAATACCTATACAAACTTGTTCCTACATAGTAACTTGAAACTTTGAATGATAATATGCTTGCTTACAGCAACGTGCTATATGTTCTGAATGCCCGAATTGGGAATCTGAGTCAAAACTTTGTTAAGAATTATGTGATCCTTACTACCTGGATGTAAGGGAGATGGGGCATGAAGTTATATCTAGGAGTTGGAGACATACCAAGTTTAGCTCAGTTCTGGGCATCTTTGAAATACCTATACAAACTTGTTCCTACATAGTAACTTGCAACTTTGAATGAGAATGTGCTTACTTACAGCAACGTGCTGTATGTTCTGAATGCCCGAATTGGGAATCTGTGTCAAAACTTTTTTAGGAATTATGTGATCCTTACTAGCTGGAAGTAAGGGAGATGGGGCATGAAGATATTTCTAGGATTTGGAGACATACCAAGTTTAGCTCAGTTCTGGGCATCTTTGAAATACCTATACACACTTGTTCCTACATAGTAACTTGCATCTTTGAATGAGAATGTGCTTGCTTACAGCAACGTGCTTTATGTTCTGAATGCCCGAATTGGGAATCTGTGTCAAAACTTTGTTAGGAATTATGTGATCCTTACTAGCTGGAAGTAAGGGAGATGGGGCCTGAAGTTATTTCTAGGAGTTGGACACATACCAAGTTTAGCTCAGTTCTGGGCATCTTTGAAATACCTATACAAACTTGTTCCTACATATTAACTTGCAACTTTGAATGAGAATGTGCTTGCTTAGAGCAACGTGCTATATGTTCTGAATGCCCGAATTGGGAATCTGTGTCAAAATTTGTTAGGAATTATGTGATCCTTACTAGCTGGAAGTAAGGGAGATGGGGCATGAAGTTATTTCTAGGAGTTGGAGACATACCAAGTTTAGCTCAGTTCTGGGCATCTTTGAAATACCTATACAAACTTGTTCCTACATAGTAACTTGCAACTTTGAATGAGAATGTGCTTGCTTACAGCAACGTGCTATATGTTCTGAATGCCCGAATTGGGAATCTGTGTCAAAACTTTGTTAGGAATTATGTGATCCTTACTAGATGGAAGTAAGGGAGATGGGCATGAAGTTATTTCTAGGAGTTGGACACATACCAAGTTTAGCTCAGTTCTGGGCATCTTTGAAATACCTATACAAACTTGTTCCTATAGTAACTTGCAACTTTGAAAGAGAATGAGCTTGCTTACAGCAACGTGCTATATGTTCTGAATGCCCGAATTGGGAATCTGTGTCAAAACTTTGTTAGGAATTATGTGATCCTTACTAGCTGGAAGTAAGGGAGATGGGGCATGAAGTTATTTCTAGAGGTTGGACACATACAACGTTTAGCTCAGTTCTGGGCATCTTTGAAATACCTATACAAACTTGTTCCTACATAGTAACTTGCAACTTTGAATGAGAATGTGCTTGCTTACAGCAACGTGCTATATTTTGTGAATGCCCGAATTGGGAATCTGTGTCAAAACTTTGTTAGGAAGTATGTGATCCTTACTAGCTGGAAGTAAGCGAGATGGGGCATGAAGTTATTTCTAGGAGTTGGAGACATACAACGTTTAGCTCAGTTGTGGGCATCTTTGAAATACCTATACAAACTTGTTCCTACATAGTAACTTGCAACTTTGAATGAGAATGTGCTTGCTTACAGCAACGTGCTATATGTTCTGAATGCCCGAATTGGGAATCTGTGTCAAAACTTTGTTAGGAATTATGTGATCCTTACTAGATGGAAGTAAGGGAGATGGGGCATGAAGTTATTTCTAGGAGTTGGACACATACCAAGTTTAGCTCAGTTCTGGGCATCTTTGTAATACCTATACAAACTTGTTCCTACATATTAACTTGCAACTTTGAATGAGAATGTGCTTGCTTAGAGCAACGTGCTATATGTTCTGAATGCCCGAATTGGGAATCTGTGTCAAAATTTGGTAGGAATTTTGTAATCCTTACTAGCTGGAAGTAAGGGAGATGGGGCATGAAGTTATTTCTAGGAGTTGGAGACATACCAAGTTTAGCTCAGTTCTGGGCATCTTTGAAATACCTATACAAACTTGTTCCTACATAGTAACTTGCAACTTTGAATGAGAATGTTTTTGCTTATAGCAACGTGCTATATGTTTTGAATGCCCGAATTGGGAATCTGTGTCAAAACTTTGTTAGGAATTATGTGATCCTTACTAGCTGGAAGTAAGGGAGATGGGGCATGAAGATATTTCTAGGATTTGGAGACATACCAAGTTTAGCTCAGTTCTGGGCATCTTTGAAATACCAATACACACTTGTTCCTACATAGTAACTTGCATCTTTGAATGAGAATGTGCTTGCTTACAGCAACGTGCTTTATGTTCTGAATGCCCGAATTGGGAATCTGTGTCAAAACTTTGTTAGGAATTATGTGATCCTTACTTGCTGGAAGTAAGGGAGATGGGGCATGAAGTTATTTCTAGGAGTTGGACACATACCAAGTTTAGCTCAGTTCTGGGCATCTTTGAAAGACCTATACAAACTTGTTCCAACATAGTAACTTGCAACTTTGAATGAGAATGTGCTTGCTTAGAGCAACGTGCTATATGTTCTGAATGCCCGAATTGGGAATCTGTGTCAAAATTTGTTAGGAATTATGTGATCCTTACTAGCTGGAAGTAAGGGAGATGGGGCATGAAGATATTTCTAGGAGTTGGAGACATACCAAGTTTAGCTCAGTTCTGGGCATCTTTGAAATACCTATACAAACTTGTTCGTACATAGTAACTTGCAACTTTGAATGAGAATGAGCTTGCTTACAGCAACGTGCTATATGTTCTGAATGCCCGATTTGGGAATCTGTGTCAAAACTTTGTTAGGAATTATGTGATCCTTACTAGCTGGAAGTAAGGGAGATGGGGCATGAAGTTATTTCTAGGAGTTAGACACATACCAAGTTTAGCTCAGTTCTGGGCATCTTTGAAATACCTATACAAACTTGTTCCTACATAGTAACTTGCAACTTTGAATGAGAATGTGCTTGCTTACAACAACGTGCTATATGTTCTGAATGCCCGAATTGGGAATCTGTGTCAAAACCTTGTTAGGAATTATGTGATCCTTACTAGCTGGAAGTAAGGGAGATGGGGCATGAAGTTATTTCTAGGAGTTGGACACATACCAAGTTTAGCTCAGTTCTGGGCATCTTTGAAATACCTATACAAACTTGTTCCTACATAGTAACTTGCAACTTTGAATGAATGTGCTTGCTTACAGCAACGTGCTATATGTTCTGAATGCCCGAATTGGGAATCTGTGTCAAAACTTTGTTAGGAATTATGTGATCCTTACTAGCTGGAGGTAAGGGAGTTGGGGCATGAAGTTATTTCTAGGAGTTGGACACATACCAAGTTTAGCTCAGTTCTGGGCATCTTTGAAATACCTATACAAACTTGTTCCTACATAGTAACTGCCAACTTTGAATGAGAATGTGCTTGCTTCAGCAACGTGCTATATGTTGTGAATGCCCGAATTGGGAATCTGTGTCAAAACTTTGTTAGGAATTATGTGATCCTTACTAGCTGGAAGTAAGGGAGTTGGGGCATGAAGTTATTTCTAGGAGTTGGAGACATACCAAGTTTAGCTCAGTTCTGGGCATCTTTGAAATACCTATACAAACTTGTTCCTACATAGTAACTTGCAACTTTGAATGAGAATGTGCTTGCTTACAGCAATGTGCTATATGTTCTGAATGCCCGAATTGGGAATCTGTGTCAAAACTTTGTTAGGAATTATGTGATCCTTACTAGCTGGAAGTAAGGGAGATGGGGCATGAAGATATTTCTAGGAGTTGGACACATACCAAGTTTAGCTCAGTTCTGGGCATCTTTGAAATACCTATACAATCTTGTTCCTACATAGTAACTTGCAACTTTGAATGAGAATGTGCTTGCTTACAGCAACGTGCTATATGTTCTGAATGCCCGAATTGGGAATCTGTGTCAAAACTTTGTTAGGAATTATGTGATCCTTACTAGCTGGAAGTAAGGGAGATGGGGCATGAAGTTATTTCTAGGAGTTGGAGACCTACAACTTTTAGCTCTGTTCTGGGCATCTTTGAAATACCTATACAAACTTGTTCCTACATAGTAACTTGCAACTTTGAATGAGAATGTGCTTGCTTACAGCAACGTGCTATATGCTCTGAATGCCCGAATTGGGAAGCTGTGTCAAAATTTGTTAGGAATTATGTGATCCTTACTAGCTGGAAGTAAGGGAGTTGGGGCATGTAGGTATTTCTAGGAGTTGGACACATACCAAGTTTAGCACAGTTCTGGGCATCTTTGAAATACCTATACAAACTTGTTCCTACATAGTAACTTCCAACTTTGAATGAGAATGTGCTTGCTTACAGCAACGTGCTATATGTTGTGAATGCCCGAATTGGGAATCCGTGTCAAAACTTTGTTAGGAAGTATGTGATCCTTACTAGTGGGAAGTAAGCGAGATGGGGCATGAAGTTATTTCTAGGAGTTGGAGACATACCAAGTTTAGCTCAGTTGTGGGCATCTTTGAAATACCTATACAAACTTGTTCCTACATAGTAACTTGCAACTTTGAATGAGAATGTGCTTACTTACAGCAACGTGCTATATGTTCTGAATGCCCGAATTGGGAATCTGTGTCAAAACTTTGTTAGGAATTATGTGATCCTTACTAGCTGGAAGTAAGGGAGATGGGGCATGAAGATATTTCTAGGATTTGGAGACATACCAAGTTTAGCTCAGTTCTGGGCATCTTTGAAATACCTATACACACTTGTTCCTACATAGTAACTTGCATCTTTGAATGAGAATGTGCTTGCTTACAGCAACGTGCTTTATGTTCTGAATGCCCGAATTGGGAATCTGTGTCAAAACTTTGTTAGGAATTATGTGATCCTTACTAGCTGGAAGTAAGGGAGATGGGGCATGAAGTTATTTCTAGTAGTTGGACACATACCAAGTTTAGCTCAGTTCTGGGCATCTTTGAAATACCTATACAAACTTGTTCCTACATATTAACTTGCAACTTTGAATGAGAATGTGCTTGCTTAGAGCAACGTGCTATATGTTCTGAATGCCCGAATTGGGAATCTGTGTCAAAATTTATTAGGAATTATGTGATCCTTACTAGCTGGAAGTAAGGGAGATGGGGCATGAAGTTATTTCTAGGAGTTGGACACATACCAAGTTTAGCTCAGTTCTGGGCATCTTTGAAATACCTATACAAACTTGTTCCTACATAGTAACTTGCAACTTTGAATGAGAATGTGCTTGCTTACAACAACGTGCTATATGTTCTGAATGCCCGAATTGGGAATCTGTGTCAAAACCTTGTTAGGAATTATGTGATCCTTACTAGCTGGAAGTAAGGGAGATGGGGCATGAAGT
The DNA here is from genome assembly GCF_020826845.1 of Diceros bicornis minor. NCBI lineage: Eukaryota > Metazoa > Chordata > Mammalia > Perissodactyla > Rhinocerotidae > Diceros > Diceros bicornis. Next base: position 61,466,763 of record NC_080758.1, read on the forward strand.
TATTTCTAGGAGTTGGACACATACCAAGTTTAGCTCAGTTCTGGGCATCTTTGAAATACCTATACAAACTTGTTCCTACATAGTAACTTGCAACTTTGAATGAATGTGCTTGCTTACAGCAACGTGCTATATGTTCTGAATGCCCGAATTGGGAATCTGTGTCAAAACTTTGTTAGGAATTATGTGATCCTTACTAGCTGGAGGTAAGGGAGTTGGGGCATGAAGTTATTTCTAGGAGTTGGACACATACCAAGTTTAGCTCAGTTCTGGGCATCTTTGAAATACCTATATAAACTTGTTCCTACATAGTAACTGCCAACTTTGAATGAGAATGTGCTTGCTTCAGCAACGTGCTATATGTTGTGAATGCCCGAATTGGGAATCTGTGTCAAAACTTTGTTAGGAATTATGTGATCCTTACTAGCTGGAAGTAAGGGAGTTGGGGCATGAAGTTATTTCTAGCAGTTGGAGACATACCAAGTTTAGCTCAGTTCTGGGCATCTTTGAAATACCTATACAAACTTGTTCCTACATAGTAACTTGCAACTTTGAATGAGAATGTGCTTGCTTACAGCAATGTGCTATATGTTCTGAATGCCCGAATTGGGAATCTGTGTCAAAACTTTGTTAGGAATTATGTGATCCTTACTAGCTGGAAGTAAGGGAGATGGGGCATGAAGATATTTCTAGGAGTTAGACACATACCAAGTTTAGCTCAGTTCTGGGGATCTTTGAAATACCTATACAATCTTGTTCCTACATAGTAACTTGCAACTTTGAATGAGAATGTGCTTGCTTACAGCAACGTGCTATATGTTCTGAATGCCCGAATTGGGAATCTTTGTCAAAACTTTGTTAGGAATTATGTGATCCTTACTAGATGGAAGTAAGGGAGATGGGGCATGAAGTTATTTCTAGAAGTTGGAGACCTACAACTTTTAGCTCTGTTCTGGGCATCTTTGAAATACCTATACAAACTTGTTCCTACATAGTAACTTGCAACTTTGAATGAGAATGTGCTTGCTTACAGCAATGTACTATATGTTCTGAATGCCCGAATTGGGAATCTGTGTCAAAACTTTGTTAGGAATTATGTGATCCTTACTAGCTGGAAGTAAGTGAGTTGGGGCATGAAGGTATTTCTAGGAGTTGACACATACCAAGTTTAGCACAGTTCTGGGCATCTTTGAAATACCTATACAAACTTGTTCCTACATAGTAACTTGCAACTTTGAATGAGAATGTGCTTGCTTATAGCAACGTGCTATATGTTCTGAATGCCCGAATTGGGAATCTGTGTCAAAAATTTGTTAGGAATTATGTGATCCTTACTAGCTGGAAGTAAGGGAGATGGGGCATGAAGTTATTTCTAGGAGTTGGAGACATACCAAGTTTAGCTCAGTTCTGGGCATCTTTGAAATACCTATACAAACTTGTTCCTACATAGTAACTTGCAACTTTGAATGAGAATATGCTTGCTTACAGCAACGTGCTATATGTTCTGAATGCCCGAATTGGGAATCTGTGTCAAAACGTTGTTAGGAATTATGTGATCCTTACTAGCTGGAAGTAAGGGAGATGGGGCATGAAGTTATATCTAGGAGTTGGAGACATACCAAGTTTAGCTCAGTTCTGGGCATCCTTGAAATACCTATACAAACTTGTTCCTACAGAGTAACTTGCAACTTTGAATGAGAATGTGCTTACTTACAGCAACGTGCTGTATGTTCTGAATGCCCGAATTGGGAATCTGTGTCAAAACTTTGTTAGGAATTATGTGATCCTTACTAGCTGGAAGTAAGGGAGATGGGGCATGAAGATATTTCTAGGATTTGGAGACATACCAAGTTTAGCTCAGTTCTGGGCATCTTTGAAATACCTATACACACTTGTTCCTACATAGTAACTTGCATCTTTGAATGAGAATGTGCTTGCTTACAGCAACGTGCTTTATGTTCTGAATGCCAGAATTGGGAATCTGTGTCAAAACTTTGTTAGGAATTATGTGATCCTAACTAGCTGGAAGTAAGGGAGATGGGGCCTGAAGTTATTTCTAGGAGTTGGACACATACCAAGTTTAGCTCAGTTCTGGGCATCTTTGAAATACCTATACAAACTTGTTCCTACATATTAACTTGCAACTTTGAATGAGAATGTGCTTGCTTAGAGCAACGTGCTATATGTTCTGAATGCCCGAATTGGGAATCTGTGTCAAAATTTGTTAGGAATTTTGTGATCCTTACTACCTGGAAGTAAGGGAGATGGGGCATGAAGTTATTTCTAGGAGTTGGAGACATACCAAGTTTAGCTCAGTTCTGGGCATCTTTGAAATACCTATACAAACTTGTTCCTACATAGTAACTTGCAACTTTGAATGAGAATGAGATTGCTTACAGCAACGTGCTATATGTTCTGAATGCCCGAATTGGGAATCTGTGTCAAAACTTTGTTAGGAATTATGTGATCCTTACTAGCTGGAAGTAAGGGAGATGGGGCATGAAGTTATTTCTAGGAGTTGGACACATACCAAGTTTAGCTCAGTTCTGGGCATCTTTGAAATACCTATACAAACTTGTTCCTACATAGTAACTTGCAACTTTGAATGAGAATGTGCTTGCTTACAACAACGTGCTATATGTTCTGAATGCCCGAATTGGGAATCTGTGTCAAAACCTTGTTAGGAATTATGTGATCCTTACTAGCTGGAAGTAAGGGAGATGGGTCATGAAGTTATTTCTAGGAGTTGGACACATACCAAGTTTAGCTCAGTTCTGGGCATCTTTGAAATACCTATACAAACTTGTTCCTACATAGTAACTTGCAAATTTGAATGAATGTGCTTGCTTACAGCAACGTGCTATGTGTTCTGAATGCCCGAATTGGGAATCTGTGTCAAAACTTTGTTAGGAATTATGTGATCCTTACTAGCTGGTGGTAAGCGAGTTGGGGCATGAAGTTATTTCTAGGAGTTGGACACATACCAAGTTTAGCTCAGTTCTGGGCATCTTTGAAATACCTATACAAACTTGTTCCTACATAGTAACTGCCAACTTTGAATGAGAATGTGCTTGCTTACAGCAATGTGCTATATGTTCTGAATGCCCGAATTGGGAATCTGTGTCAAAACTTTGTTAGGAATTATGTGATCCTTACTAGCTGGAAGTAAGGGAGATGGGGCATGAAGATATTTCTAGGAGTTGGACACATACCAAGTTTAGCTCAGTTCTGGGCATCTTTGAAATACCTATACAATCTTGTTCCTACATAGTAACTTGCAACTTTGAATGAGAATGTGCTTGCTTACAGCAACGTGCTATATGTTCTGAATGCCCGAATTGGGAATCTGTGTCAAAACTTTGTTAGGAATTATGTGATCCTTAATAGCTGAAAGTAAGGGAGATGGGGCATGAAGTTATTTCTAGGAGTTGGAGACCTACAACTTTTAGCTCTGTTCTGGGCATCTTTGAAATACCTATACAAACTTGTTCCTACATAGTAACTTGCAACTTTGAATGAGAATGTGCTTGCTTACAGCAATGTACTATATGTTCTGAATGCCCGAATTGGGAATCTGTGTCAAAACTTTGTTAGGAATTATGTGATCCTTACTAGCTGGAAGTAAGTGAGTAGGGGCATGAAGGTATTTCTAGGAATTGACACATACCAAGTTTAGCACAGTTCTGGGCATCTTTGAAATACCTATACAAACTTGTTCCTACATAGTAACTTGCAACTTTGAATGAGAATGTGCTTGCTTATAGCAACGTGCTATATGTTCTGAATGCCCGAATTGGGAATCTGTGTCAAAACTTTGTTAGGAATTATGTGATCCTTACTAGCTGGAAGTAAGGGAGATGGGGCATGAAGTTATATCTAGGAGTTGGAGACATACCAAGTTTAGCTCAGTTCTGGGCATCTTTGAAATACCTATACAAACTTGTTCCTACATAGTAACTTGCAACTTTGAATGAGAATGAGCTTGCTTACAGCAACGTGCTATATGTTCTGAATGCCCGAATTGGGAATCTGTGTCAAAACTTTGTTAGGAATTATGTGATCCTTACTAGCTGGAAGTAAGGGAGATGGGGCATGAAGTTATTTCTAGAGGTTGGACACATACAACGTTTAGCTCAGTTCTGGGCATCTTTGAAATACCTATACAAACTTGTTCCTACATAGTAACTTGCAACTTTGAATGAGAATGTGCTAGCTTACAGCAACGTGCTGTATGTTGTGAATGCCCGAATTGGGAATCTGTGTCAAAACTTTGTTAGGAAGTATGTGATCCTTACTAGCTGGAAGTAAGCGAGATGGGGCATGAAGTTATTTCTAGGAGTTGGAGACATACAACGTTTAGCTCAGTTGTGGGCATCTTTGAAATACCTATACAAACTTGTTCCTACATAGTAACTTGCAACTTTGAATGAGAATGTGCTTACCTACACCAACGTGCTATATGTTCTGAATGCCCGAATTGGGAATCTGTGTCAAAACTTTGTTAGGAATTATGTGATGCTTACTAGATGGAAGTAAGGGAGATAGGGCATGAAGTTATTTCTAGGAGTTGGACACATACCAAGTTTAGCTCAGTTCTGGGCATCTTTGAAATACCTATACAAACTTGTTCCTACATATTAACTTGCAACTTTGAATGAGAATGTGCTTGCTTAGAGCAACGTGCTATATGTTCTGAATGCCCGAATTGGGAATCTGTGTCAAAATTTGTTAGGAATTATGTGATCCTTACTAGCTGGAAGTAAGGGAGATGGGGCATGAAGTTATTTCTAGGAGTTGGAGACATACCAAGTTTAGCTCAGTTCTGGGCATCTTTGAAATACCTATACAAACTTGTTCCTACATAGTAACTTGCAACTTTGAATGAGAATATGCTTGCTTACAGCAACGTGCTATATGTTCTGAATGCCCGAATTGGGAATCTGTGTCAAAACTTTGTTAGGAATTATGTGATCCTTACTAGCTGGAAGTAAGGGAGATGGGGCATGAAGTTATATCTAGGAGTTGGAGACATACCAAGTTTAGCTCAGTTCTGGGCATCTTTGAAATACCTAAACAAACTTGTTCCTACATAGTAACTTGCAACTTTGAATGAGAATGAGCTTGCTTACAGCAACGTGCTATATGTTCTGAATGCCCGAATTGGGAATCTGTGTCAAAACTTTGTTAGGAATTATGTGATCCTTACTAGCTGGAAGTAAGGGAGATGGGGCATGAAGTTATATCTAGGATTTGGAGACATACCAAGCTTAGCTCAGTTCTGGGCATCTTTGAAATACCTATACACACTTGTTCCTACATAGTAACTTGCATCTTTGAATAGAATGTGCTTGCTTACAGCAACGTGCTTTATGTTCTGAATGCCAGAATTGGGAATCTGTGTCAAAACTTTGTTAGGAATTATGTGATCCTAACTAGCTGGAAGTAAGTGAGATGGGGCCTGAAGTTATTTCTAGGAGTTGGACACATACCAAGTTTAGCTCAGTTCTGGGCATCTTTGAAATACCTATACAAACTTGTTCCTACATAGTAACTTGCAACTTTGAATGAGAATGAGCTTGCTTACAGCAACGTGCTATATGTTCTGAATGCCCGATTTGGGAATCTGTGTCAAAACTTTGTTAGGAATTATGTGATCCTTACTAGCTGGAAGTAAGGGAGATGGGGCATGAAGTTATTTCTAGGAGTTGGACACATACCAAGTTTAGCTCAGTTCTGGGCATCTTTGAAATACCTATACAAACTTGTTCCTACATAGTAACTTGCAACTTTGAATGAGAATGTGCTTGCTTACAACAATGTGCTATATGTTCTGAATGCCCGAATTGGGAATCTGTGTCAAAACCTTGTTAGGAATTATGTGATCCTTACTAGCTGGAAGTAAGGGAGATGGGGCATGAAGTTATTTCTAGGAGTTGGACACATACCAAGTTTAGCTCAGTTCTGGGCATCTTTGAAATACCTATACAAACTTGTTCCTACATAGTAACTTGCAACTTTGAATGAATGTGCTTGCTTACAGCAACGTGCTATATGTTCTGAATGCCCGAATTGGGAATCTGTGTCAAATCTTTGTTAGGAATTATGTGATCCTTACTAGCTGGAGGTAAGGGAGTTGGGGCATGAAGTTATTTCTAGGAGTTGGACACATACCAAGTTTAGCTCAGTTCTGGGCATCTTTGAAATACCTATACAAACTTGTTCCTACATAGTAACTGCCAACTTTGAATGAGAATGTGCTTGCTTACAGCAACGTGCTATATGTTGTGAATGCCCGAATTGGGAATCTGTGTCAAAACTTTGTTAAGAATTATGTGATCCTTACTAGCTGGAAGTAAGGGAGTTGGGGCATGAAGTTATTTCTAGGAGTTGGAGACATACCAAGTTTAGCTCAGTTCTGGGCATCTTTGAAATACCTATACAAACTTGTTCCTACATAGTAACTTGCAACTTTGAATGAGAATGTGCTTGCTTACAGCAATGTGCTATATGTTCTGAATGCCGAATTGGGAATCTGTGTCAAAACTTTGTTAGGAATTATGTGATCCTTACTAGCTGGAAGTAAGGGAGATGGGGCATGAAGATATTTCTAGGAGTTGGACACATACCAAGTTTAGCTCAGTTCTGGGCATCTTTGAAATACCTATACAATCTTGTTCCTACATAGTAACTTGCAACTTTGAATGAGAATGTGCTTGCTTACAGCAACGTGCTATATGTTCTGAATGCCCGAATTGGGAATCTGTGTCAAAACCTTGTTGGAATTATGTGATCCTTACTAGCTGGAAGTAAGGGAGATGGGGCATGAAGTTATTTCTAGGAGTTGGACACATACCAAGTTTAGCTCAGTTCTGGGCATCTTTGAAATACCTATACAAACTTGTTCCTACATTGTAACTTGCAACTTTGAATGAATGTGCTTGCTTACAGCAACGTGCTATATGTTCTGAATGCCCGAATTGGGAATCTGTGTCAAAACTTTGTTAGGAATTATTTGATCCTTACTAGCTGGAGGTAAGGGAGTTGGGGAATGAAGTTATTTCTAGGAGTTGGAGACATACCAAGTTTAGCTCAGTTCTGGGCATCTTTGAAATACCTATACAAACTTGTTCCTACATAGTAACTGCCAACTTTGAATGAGAATGTGCTTGCTTCAGCAACGTGCTATATGTTGTGAATGCCCGAATTGGGAATCTGTGTCAAAACTTTGTTAGGAATTATGTGATCCTTACTAGCTGGAAGTAAGGGAGTTGGGGCATGAAGTTATTTCTAGGAGTTGGAGACATACCAAGTTTAGCTCAGTTCTGGGCATCTTTGAAATACCTATACAAACTTGTTCCTACATAGTAACTTGCAACTTTGAATGAGAATGTGCTTGCTTACAGCAATGTGCTATATGTTCTGAATGCCCGAATTGGGAATCTGTGTCAAAACTTTGTTAGGAATTATGTGATCCTTACTAGCTGGAAGTAAGGGAGATGGGGCATGAAGATATTTCTAGGAGTTGGACACATACCAAGTTTAGCTCAGTTCTGGGCATCTTTGAAATACCTATACAATCTTGTTCCTACATAGTAACTTGCAACTTTGAATGAGAATGTGCTTTCTTACAGCAACGTGCTATATGTTCTGAATGCCCGAATTGGGAATCTGTGTCAAAACTTTGTTAGGAATTACGTGATCCTTACTAGCTGGAAGTAAGGGAGATGGGGCATGAGGTTATTTCTAGGAGTTGGAGACCTACAACTTTTAGCTCTGTTCTGGGCATCTTTGAAATACCTATACAAACTTGTTCCTACATAGTAACTTGCAACTTTGAATGAGAATGTGCTTGCTTACAGCAATGTACTATATGTTCTGAATGCCCGAATTGGGAATCTGTGTCAAAACTTTGTTAGGAATTATGTGATCCTTACTAGCTGGAAGTAAGTGAGTTGGGGCATGAAGGTATTTCTAGGAGTTGACACATACCAAGTTTAGCACAGTTCTGGGCATCTTTGAAATACCTATACAAACTTGTTCCTACATAGTAACTTGCAACTTTGAATGAGAATGTGCTTGCTTATAGCAACGTGCTATATGTTCTGAATGCCCGAATTGGGAATCTGTGTCAAAAATTTGTTAGGAATTATGTGATCCTTACTAGCTGGAAGTAAGGGAGATGGGGCATGAAGTTATTTCTAGGAGTTGGAGACATACCAAGTTTAGCTCAGTTCTGGGCATCTTTGAAATACCTATACAAACTTGTTCCTACATAGTAACTTGCAACTTTGAATGAGAATATGCTTGCTTACAGCAACGTGCTATATGTTCTGAATGCCCGAATTGGGAATCTGTGTCAAAACGTTGTTAGGAATTATGTGATCCTTACTAGCTGGAAGTAAGGGAGATGGGGCATGAAGTTATATCTAGGAGTTGGAGACATACCAAGTTTAACTCAGTTCTGGGCATCTTTGAAATACCTATACAAACTTGTTCCTACATAGTAACTTGCAACTTTGAATGAGAATGTGCTTACTTACAGCAACGTGCTGTATGTTCTGAATGCCCGAATTGGGAATCTGTGTCAAAACTTTGTTAGGAATTATGTGATCCTTACTAGCTGGAAGTAAGGGAGATGGGGCATGAAGATATTTCTAGGATTTGGAGACATACCAAGTTTAGCTCAGTTCTGGGCATCTTTGAAATACCTATACACACTTGTTCCTACATAGTAACTTGCATCTTTGAATGAGAATGTGCTTGCTTACAGCAACGTGCTTTATGTTCTGAATGCCAGAATTGGGAATCTGTGTCAAAACTTTGTTAGGAATTATGTGATCCTAACTAGCTGGAAGTAAGGGAGATGGGGCCTGAAGTTATTTCTAGGAGTTGGACACATACCAAGTTTAGCTCAGTTCTGGGCATCTTTGAAATACCTATACAAACTTGTTCCTACATATTAACTTGCAACTTTGAATGAGAATGTGCTTGCTTAGAGCAACGTGCTATATGTTCTGAATGCCCGAATTGGGAATCTGTGTCAAAATTTGTTAGGAATTTTGTGATCCTTACTAGCTGGAAGTAAGGGAGATGGGGCATGAAGTTATTTCTAGGAGTTGGAGACATACCAAGTTTAGCTCAGTTCTGGGCATCTTTGAAATACCTATACAAACTTGTTCCTACATAGTAACTTGCAACTTTGAATGAGAATGAGATTGCTTACAGCAACGTGCTATATGTTCTGAATGCCCGAATTGGGAATCTGTGTCAAAACTTTGTTAGGAATTATGTGATCCTTACTAGCTGGAAGTAAGGGAGATGGGGCATGAAGTTATTTCTAGGAGTTGGACACATACCAAGCTTAGCTCAGTTCTGGGCATCTTTGAAATACCTATACAAACTTGTTCCTACATAGTAACTTGCAACTTTGAATGAGAATGTGCTTGCTTACAACAACGTGCTATATGTTCTGAATGCCCGAATTGGGAATCTGTGTCAAAACCTTGTTAGGAATTATGTGATCCTTACTAGCTGGAAGTAAGGGAGATGGGGCATGAAGTTATTTCTAGGAGTTGGAGACATACCAAGTTTAGCTCAGTTCTGGGCATCTTTGAAATACCTATACAAACTTGTTCCTACATAGTAACTTGCAACTTTGAATGAATGTGCTTGCTTACAGCAACGTGCTATATGTTCTGAATGCCCGAATTGGGAATCTGTGTCAAAACTTTGTTAGGAATTATGTGATCCTTACAAGCTGGAGGTAAGCGAGTTGGGGCATGAAGTTATTTCTAGGAGTTGGACACATACCAAGTTTAGCTCAGTTCTGGGCATCTTTGAAATACATATACAAACTTGTTCCTACATAGTAACTGCCAACTTTGAATGAGAATGTGCTTGCTTCAGCAACGTGCTATATATTGTGAATGCCCGAATTGGGAATCTGCGTCAAAACTTTGTCAGGAATTATCTGATCCTTACTAGCTGGAAGTAAGGGAGTTGGGGCATGAAGTTATTTCTAGGAGTTGGAGACATACCAAGTTTAGCTCAGTTCTGGGCATCTTTGAAATACCTATACAAACTTGTTCCTACATAGTAACTTGCAACTTTGAATGAGAATGTGCTTGCTTACAGCAATGTGCTATATGTTCTGAATGCCCGAATTGGGAATCTGTGTCAAAACTTTGTTAGGAATTATGTGATCCTTACTAGCTGGAAGTAAGGGAGATGGGGCATGAAGTTATATCTAGGAGTTGGAGACATACCAAGTTTAGCTCAGTTCTGGGCATCTTTGAAATACCTATACAAACTTGTTCCTACATAGTAACTTGCAACTTTGAATGAGAATGAGCTTGCTTACAGCAACGTGCTATATGTTCTGAATGCCCGAATTGGGAATCTGTGTCAAAACTTTGTTAGGAATTATGTGATCCTTACTAGCTGGAAGTAAGGGAGATGGGGCATGAAGTTATTTCTAGAGGTTGGACACATACAACGTTTAGCTCAGTTCTGGGCATCTTTGAAATACCTATACAAACTTGTTCCTACATAGTAACTTGCAACTTTGAATGAGAATGTGCTTGCTTACAGCAACGTGCTATATGTTGTGAATGCCCGAATTGGGAATCTGTGTCAAAACTTTGTTAGGAAGTATGTGATCCTTACTAGCTGGAAGTAAGCGAGATGGGGCATGAAGTTATTTCTAGGAGTTGGAGACATACAACGTTTAGCTCAGTTGTGGGCATCTTTGAAATACCTATACAAACTTGTTCCTACATAGTAACTTGCAACTTTGAATGAGAATGTGCTTACCTACACCAACGTGCTATATGTTCTGAATGCCCGAATTGGGAATCTGTGTCAAAACTTTGTTAGGAATTATGTGATCCTTACTAGATGGAAGTAAGGGAGATAGGGCATGAAGTTATTTCTAGGAGTTGGACACATACCAAGTTTAGCTCAGTTCTGGGCATCTTTGAAATACCTATACAAACTTGTTCCTACATATTAACTTGCAACTTTGAATGAGAATGTGCTTGCTTAGAGCAACGTGCTATATGTTCTGAATGCCCGAATTGGGAATCTGTGTCAAAATTTGGTAGGAATTATGTGATCCTTACAAGCTGGAAGTAAGGGAGATGGGGCATGAAGTTATTTCTAGGAGTTGGACACATACCAAGTTTAGCTCAGTTCTGGGCATCTTTGAAATACCTATACAAACTTGTTCCTACATAGTAACTTGCAACTTTGAATGAGAATATGCTTGCTTACAGCAACGTGCTATATGTTCTGAATGCCCGAATTGGGAATCTGTGTCAAAACTTTGTTAGGAATTATGTGATCCTTACTAGCTGGAAGTAAGGGAGATGGGGCATGAAGTTATATCTAGGAGTTGGAGACATACCAAGTTTAGCTCAGTTCTGGGCATCTTTGAAATACCTAAACAAACTTGTTCCTACATAGTAACTTGCAACTTTGAATGAGAATGAGCTTGTTTACAGCAACGTGCTATATGTTCTGAATGCCCGAATTGGGAATCTGTGTCAAAACTTTGTTAGGAATTATGTGATCCTTACTAGCTGGAAGTAAGGGAGATGGGGCATGAAGTTATATCTAGGATTTGGAGACATACCAAGCTTAGCTCAGTTCTGGGCATCTTTGAAATACCTATACACACTTGTTCCTACATAGTAACTTGCATCTTTGAATGAGAATGTGCTTGCTTACAGCAACGTGCTTTATGTTCTGAATGCCAGAATTGGGAATCTGTGTCAAAACTTTGTTAGGAATTCTGTGATCCTAACTAGCTGGAAGTAAGGGAGATGGGGCCTGAAGTTATTTCTAGGAGTTGGACACATACCAAGTTTAGCTCAGTTCTGGGCATCTTTGAAATACATATACAAACTTGTTCCTACATATTAACTTGCAACTTTGAATGAGAATGAGCTTGCTTACAGCAACGTGCTATATGTTCTGAATGCCCGAATTGGGAATCTGTGTCAAAATTTGTTAGGAATTTTGTGATCCTTACTAGCTGGAAGTAAGGGAGATGGGGCATGAATTTATTTCTAGGAGTTGCAGACATACCAAGTTTAGCTCAGTTCTGGGCATCTTTGAAATACCTATACAAACTTGTTCCTACATAGTAACTTGCAACTTTGAATGAGAATGAGCTTGCTTACAGCAACGTGCTATATGTTCTGAATGCCCGAATTGGGAATCTGTGTCAAAACTTTGTTAGGAATTATGTGATCCTTACTAGCTGGAAGTAAGGGAGATGGGGCATGAAGTTATTTCTAGGAGTTGGAGACATACCAAGTTTAGCTCAGTTCTGGGCATCTTTGAAATACCTATACAAACTTGTTCCTACATAGTAACTTGTAACTTTGAATGAGAATGTGCTTGCTTACAACAACGTGCTATATGTTCTGAATGCCCGAATTGGGAATCTGTGTCAAAACCTTGTTAGGAATTATGTGATCCTTACTAGCTTTAAGTAAGGGAGATGGGGCATGAAGTTATTTCTAGCAGTTGGACACATACCAAGTTTAGCTCAGTTCTGGGCATCTTTGAAATACCTATACAAACTTGTTCCTACATAGTAACTTGCAACTTTGAATGAGAACGTGCTTGCTTACAGCAACGTGCTATATGTTCTGAATGCCCGAATTGGGAATCTGTGTCAAAACTTTGTTAGGAATTATGTGATCCTTACTAGCTGGAGGTAAGCGAGTTGGGGCATGAAGTTATTTCTAGGAGTTGGACACATACCAAGTTTAGCTCAGTTCTGGGCATCTTTGAAATACCTATACAAACTTGTTCCTACATAGTAACTGCCAACTTTGAATGAGAATGTGCTTGCTTCAGCAACGTGCTATATATTGTGATTGCCCGAATTGGGAATCTGTGTCAAAACTTTGTTAGGAATTATGTGATCCTTACTAGCTGGAAGTAAGGGAGATGGGGCATGAAGATATTTCTAGGAGTTGGACACATACCAAGTTTAGCTCAGTTCTGGGCATCTTTGAAATACCTATACCATCTTGTTCCTACATAGTAACTTGCAACTTTGAATGAGAATGTGCTTGCTTACAGCAACGTGCTATATGTTCTGAATGCCCGAATTGGGAATCTGTCTCAAAACTTTTTTAGGAATTATGTGATCCTTACTAGCTGGAAGTAAGGGAGATGGGGCATGAAGTTATTTCTAGGAGTTGGAGACCTACAACTTTTAGCTCTGTTCTGGGCATCTTTGAAATACCTATACAAACTTGTTCCTACATAGTAACTTGCAACTTTGAATGAGAATGTGCTTGCTTACAGCAATGTACTATATGTTCTGAATGCCCGAATTGGGAATCTGTGTCAAAACTTTGTTAGGAATTATGTGATCCTTACTAGCTGGAAGTAAGTGAGTTGGGGCATGAAGGTATTTCTAGGAATTGACACATACAAGTTTAGCACAGTTCTGGGCATCTTTGAAATACCTATACAAACTTGTTCCTACATAGTAACTTGCAACTTTGAATGAGAATGTGCTTGCTTATAGCAACGTGCTATATGTTCTGAATGCCCGAATTGGGAATCTGTGTCAAAACTTTGTTAGGAATTATGTGATCCTTACTAGCTGGAAGTAAGGGAGATGGGGCATGAAGTTATATCTAGGAGTTGGAGACATACCAAGTTTAGCTCAGTTCTGGGCATCTTTGAAATACCTATACAAACTTGTTCCTACATAGTAACTTGCTACTTTGAATGAGAATGAGCTTGCTTACAGCAACGTGCTATATGTTCTGAATGCCCGAATTGGGAATCTGTGTCAAAACTTTGTTAGGAATTATGTGATCCTTACTAGCTGGAAGTAAGGGAGATGGGGCATGAAGTTATTTCTAGAGGTTGGACACATACAACGTTTAGCTCAGTTCTGGGCATCTTTGAAATACCTATACAAACTTGTTCCTACATAGTAACTTGCAACTTTGAATGAGAATGTGCTTGCTTACAGCAACGTGCTATATGTTGTGAATGCCCGAATTGGGAATCTGTGTCAAAACTTTGTTAGGAAGTATGTGATCCTTTCTAGCTGGAAGTAAGCGAGATGGGGCATGAAGTTATTTCTAGGAGTTGGAGACATACAACGTTTAGCTCAGTTGTGGGCATCTTTGAAATACCTATACAAACTTGTTCCTACATAGTAACTTGCAACTTTGAATGAGAATGTGCTTACCTACACCAACGTGCTATATGTTCTGAATGCCCGAATTGGGAATCTGTGTCAAAACTTTGTTAGGAATTATGTGATCCTTACTAGATGGAAGTAAGGGAGATAGGGCATGAAGTTATTTCTAGGAGTTGGACACATACCAAGTTTAGCTCAGTTCTGGGCATCTTTGAAATACCTATACAAACTTGTTCCTACATATTAACTTGCAACTTTGAATGAGAATGTGCTTGCTTAGAGCAACGTGCTATATGTTCTGAATGCCCGAATTGGGAATCTGTGTCAAAATTTGGTAGGAATTATGTGATCCTTACTAGCTGGAAGTAAGGGAGATGGGGCATGAAGTTATATCTAGGATTTGGAGACATACCAAGCTTAGCTCAGTTCTGGGCATCTTTGAAATACCTATACACACTTGTTCCTACATAGTAACTTGCATCTTTGAATGAGAATGTGCTTGCTTACAGCAACGTGCTTTATGTTCTGAATGCCAGAATTGGGAATCTGTGTCAAAACTTTGTTAGGAATTCTGTGATCCTAACTAGCTGGAAGTAAGGGAGATGGGGCCTGAAGTTATTTCTAGGAGTTGGACACATACCAAGTTTAGCTCAGTTCTGGGCATCTTTGAAATACATATACAAACTTGTTCCTACATATTAACTTGCAACTTTGAATGAGAATGAGCTTGCTTACAGCAACGTGCTATATGTTCTGAATGCCCGAATTGGGAATCTGTGTCAAAATTTGTTAGGAATTTTGTGATCCTTACTAGCTGGAAGTAAGGGAGATGGGGCATGAATTTATTTCTAGGAGTTGGAGACATACCAAGTTTAGCTCAGTTCTGGGCATCTTTGAAATACCTATACAAACTTGTTCCTACATAGTAACTTGCAACTTTGAATGAGAATGAGCTTGCTTACAGCAACGTGCTATATGTTCTGAATGCCCGAATTGGGAATCTGTGTCAAAACTTTGTTAGGAATTATGTGATCCTTACTAGCTGGAAGTAAGGGAGATGGGGCATGAAGTTATTTCTAGGAGTTGGAGACATACCAAGTTTAGCTCAGTTCTGGGCATCTTTGAAATACCTATACAAACTTGTTCCTACATAGTAACTTGTAACTTTGAATGAGAATGTGCTTGCTTACAACAACGTGCTATATGTTCTGAATGCCCGAATTGGGAATCTGTGTCAAAACCTTGTTAGGAATTATGTGATCCTTACTAGCTTTAAGTAAGGGAGATGGGGCATGAAGTTATTTCTAGCAGTTGGACACATACCAAGTTTAGCTCAGTTCTGGGCATCTTTGAAATACCTATACAAACTTGTTCCTACATAGTAACTTGCAACTTTGAATGAGAACGTGCTTGCTTACAGCAACGTGCTATATGTTCTGAATGCCCGAATTGGGAATCTGTGTCAAAACTTTGTTAGGAATTATGTGATCCTTACTAGCTGGAGGTAAGCGAGTTGGGGCATGAAGTTATTTCTAGGAGTTGGACACATACCAAGTTTAGCTCAGTTCTGGGCATCTTTGAAATACCTATACAAACTTGTTCCTACATAGTAACTGCCAACTTTGAATGAGAATGTGCTTGCTTCAGCAACGTGCTATATATTGTGATTGCCCGAATTGGGAATCTGTGTCAAAACTTTGTTAGGAATTATGTGATCCTTACTAGCTGGAAGTAAGGGAGATGGGGCATGAAGATATTTCTAGGAGTTGGACACATACCAAGTTTAGCTCAGTTCTGGGCATCTTTGAAATACCTATACCATCTTGTTCCTACATAGTAACTTGCAACTTTGAATGAGAATGTGCTTGCTTACAGCAACGTGCTATATGTTCTGAATGCCCGAATTGGGAATCTGTCTCAAAACTTTTTTAGGAATTATGTGATCCTTACTAGCTGGAAGTAAGGGAGATGGGGCATGAAGTTATTTCTAGGAGTTGGAGACCTACAACTTTTAGCTCTGTTCTGGGCATCTTTGAAATACCTATACAAACTTGTTCCTACATAGTAACTTGCAACTTTGAATGAGAATGTGCTTGCTTACAGCAATGTACTATATGTTCTGAATGCCCGAATTGGGAATCTGTGTCAAAACTTTGTTAGGAATTATGTGATCCTTACTAGCTGGAAGTAAGTGAGTTGGGGCATGAAGGTATTTCTAGGAATTGACACATACAAGTTTAGCACAGTTCTGGGCATCTTTGAAATACCTATACAAACTTGTTCCTACATAGTAACTTGCAACTTTGAATGAGAATGTGCTTGCTTATAGCAACGTGCTATATGTTCTGAATGCCCGAATTGGGAATCTGTGTCAAAACTTTGTTAGGAATTATGTGATCCTTACTAGCTGGAAGTAAGGGAGATGGGGCATGAAGTTATATCTAGGAGTTGGAGACATACCAAGTTTAGCTCAGTTCTGGGCATCTTTGAAATACCTATACAAACTTGTTCCTACATAGTAACTTGCTACTTTGAATGAGAATGAGCTTGCTTACAGCAACGTGCTATATGTTCTGAATGCCCGAATTGGGAATCTGTGTCAAAACTTTGTTAGGAATTATGTGATCCTTACTAGCTGGAAGTAAGGGAGATGGGGCATGAAGTTATTTCTAGAGGTTGGACACATACAACGTTTAGCTCAGTTCTGGGCATCTTTGAAATACCTATACAAACTTGTTCCTACATAGTAACTTGCAACTTTGAATGAGAATGTGCTTGCTTACAGCAACGTGCTATATGTTGTGAATGCCCGAATTGGGAATCTGTGTCAAAACTTTGTTAGGAAGTATGTGATCCTTTCTAGCTGGAAGTAAGCGAGATGGGGCATGAAGTTATTTCTAGGAGTTGGAGACATACAACGTTTAGCTCAGTTGTGGGCATCTTTGAAATACCTATACAAACTTGTTCCTACATAGTAACTTGCAACTTTGAATGAGAATGTGCTTACCTACACCAACGTGCTATATGTTCTGAATGCCCGAATTGGGAATCTGTGTCAAAACTTTGTTAGGAATTATGTGATCCTTACTAGATGGAAGTAAGGGAGATAGGGCATGAAGTTATTTCTAGGAGTTGGACACATACCAAGTTTAGCTCAGTTCTGGGCATCTTTGAAATACCTATACAAACTTGTTCCTACATATTAACTTGCAACTTTGAATGAGAATGTGCTTGCTTAGAGCAACGTGCTATATGTTCTGAATGCCCGAATTGGGAATCTGTGTCAAAATTTGGTAGGAATTATGTGATCCTTACTAGCTGGAAGTAAGGGAGATGGGGCATGAAGTTATTTCTAGGAGTTAGAGACATACCAAGTTTAGCTCAGTTCTGGGCATCTTTGAAATACCTATACAAACTTGTTCCTACATAGTAACTTGCAACTTTGAATGAGAATATGCTTGCTTACAGCAACGTGCTATATGTTCTGAATGCCCGAATTGGGAATCTGTGTCAAAACTTGTTTGGAATAATGTGATCCTTACTAGCTGGAAGTAAGGGAGATGGGCCATGAAGTTATTTCTAGGATTTGGTGACATACCAAGCTTAGCTCAGTTCTGGGCATCTTTGAAATACCTATACAAACTTGTTCCTACATAGTAACTTGCATCTTTGAATGAGAATGTGCTTGCTTACAGCAACGTGCTTTATGTTCTGAATGCCAGAATTGGGAATCTGTGTCAAAACTTTGTTAGGAATTATGTGATCCTAACTAGCTGGAAGTAAGGGAGATGGGGCCTGAAGTTATTTCTAGGAGTTGGACACATACCAAGTTTAGCTCAGTTCTGGGCATCTTTGAAATACCTATACAAACTTGTTCCTACATATTAACTTGCAACTTTGAATGAGAATGTGCTTGCTTAGAGCAACGTGCTATATGTTCTGAATGCCCGAATTGGGAATCTGTGTCAAAATTTTTTAGGAATTTTGTGATCCTTACTAGCTGGAAGTAAGTGAGATGGGGCATGAAGTTATTTCTAGGAGTTGGAGACATACCAAGTTTAGCACAGTTCTGGGCATCTTTGAAATACCTATACAAACTTGTTCCTACATAGTAACTTGCAACTTTGAATGAGAATGTGCTTGCTTACAGCAACGTGCTATATGTTCTGAATGCCAGAATTGGGAATCTGTGTCAAAACTTTGTTAGGAATTATGTGATCCTTACTAGCTGGAAGTAAGGGAGATGGGGCATGAAGTTATTTCTAGGAGTTGGAGACATACCAAGTTTAGCTCAGTTCTGGGCATCTTTGAAATACCTATACAAACTTGTTCCTACATAGTAACTTGCAACTTTGAATGAGAATATGCTTGCTTACAGCAACGTGCTATATGTTCTGAATGCCCAAATTGGGAATCTGTGTCAAAACTTTGTTAGGAATTATGTGATCCTTACTAGCTGGAAGTAAGGGAGATGGGGCATGAAGTTATTTCTAGGAGTTGGAGACACACCAAGTTTATCTCAGTTCTGGGCATCTTTGAAATACCTATACAAACTTGTTCCTACATAGTAACTTGCAACTTTGAATGAGAATGAGCTTGCTGAGAGCAACGTGCTATATGTTCTGAATGCCCGAATTGGGAATCTGTGTCAAAACTTTGTTAGGAATTATGTGATCCTTACTAGCTGGAAGTAAGGGAGATGGGGCATGAAGTTATTTCTAGAGGTTGGACACATACAACGTTTAGCTCAGTTCTGGGCATCTTTGAAATACCTATACAAACTTGTTCCTACATAGTAACTTGCAACTTTGAATGAGAATGTGCTTGCTTACAGCAACGTGCTATATGTTGTGAATGCCCGAATTGGGAATCTGTGTCAAAAGTTTGTTAGGAATTATGTGATCCTTACTAGCTGGATGTAAGGGAGATGGGGCATGAAGATATTTCTAGGAGTTGGACACATACCAAGTTTAGCTCAGTTCTGGGCATCTTTGAAATACCTATACAAACTTATTCCTACATAGTAACTTGCAACTTTGAATGAGAATGTGCTTGCTTACAGCAACGTGCTATATGTTCTGAATGCCCGAATTGAGAATCTGTGTCAAAACTTTGTTAGGAATTATGTGATCCTTACTAGCTGGAAGTAAGCGAGAAGGGGCATGAAGTTATTTCTAGGAGTTGGAGACATACAACGTTTAGCTCAGTTGTGGGCATCTTTGAAATACCTATACAAACTTGTTCCTACACAGTAACTTGCAACTTTGAATGAGAATGTGCTTACTTACAGCAACGTGCTATATGTTCTGAATGCCCGAATTGGGAATCTGTGTCAAAACTTTGTTAGGAATTATGTGATCCTTACTAGCTGGAAGTAAGGGAGATGGGGCATGAAGTTATTTCTAGGAGTTGGACACATACCAAGTTTAGCTCAGTTCTGGGCATCTTTGATATACCTATACAAACTTGTTCCTACATATTAACTTGCAACTTTGAATGAGAATGTGCTTGCTTAGAGCAACGTGCTATATGTTCTGAATGCCCGAATTGGGGATCTGTGTCCAAATTTGGTAGGAATTATGTGATCCTTACTAGCTGGAAGTAAGGGAGATGGGGCATGAAGTTATTTCTAGGAGTTGGACACATACCAAGGTTAGCTCAGTTCTGGGCATCTTTGAAAGACCTATACAAACTTGTTCCTACATAGTAACTTGCAACTTTGAATGAGAATGAGCTTGCTTACAGCAACGTGCTATATGCTCTGAAATCCCGAATTCGGAATCTGTGTCAAAACTTTGTTAGGAATTATGTGATCCTTACTAGCTGGAAGTAAGGGAGTTGGGGCATGAAGTTATTTCTAGGAGTTGGACACATACCAAGTTTAGCTCAGTTCTGTTCATCTTTGAAATACCTATACAAACTTGTTCCTACATAGTAACTTGCAACTTTGAATGAGAATGTGCTTGCTTACAGCAACGTGCTATATGTTCTGAATGCCCGAATTGGGAATCTGTGTCAAAACTTTGTTAGGAATTATGTGATCCTTACTAGCTGGAAGTAAGGGAGATGGGGCATGAAGTTATTTCTAGGAGTTGGACACATACCAAGTTTAGCTCAGTTCTGGGCATCTTTGAAATACCTATACAAACTTGTTCCTACATAGTAACTTGCAACTTTGAATGAGAAAGTGCTTGCTTACAGCAACGTGCTATATGTTCTGAATGCCCGAATTGGGAATCTGTGTCAAAACTTTGTTAGGAATTATGTGATCCTTACTAGCTGGAAGTAAGGGAGATGGGGCATGAAGTTATTTCTAGGAGTTGGAGACCTACAACTTTTAGCTCTGTTCTGGGCATCTTTGAAATACCTATACAAACTTGTTCCTACATAGTAACTTGCAACTTTGAATGAGAATGTGCTTGCTTACAGCAACGTGCTATATGTTCTGAATGCCCGAATAGGGAATCTGTGTCAACACTTTGTTAGGAATTATGTGATCCTTACTAGCTGGAAGTAAGTGAGTTGGGGCATGAAGTTATTTCTAGGAGTTGGAGACATACCAAGTTTAGCTCAGTTCTGCTCATCTTTGAAATACCTATACAAACTTGTTCCTACATGGTAACTTGCAACTTTGAATGAGAATGTGCTTGCTTACAGCAACGTGCTATATGTTGTGAATCTCCGAATTGGGAATCTGTGTCAAAACTTTGTTAGGAATTATGTGATCCTTACTAGCTGGAAGTAAGGGAGATGGGGCATGAAGTTATTTCTAGGAGTTGGAGACATACCAAGTTTAGCTCAGTTCTGGGCATCTTTGAAATACCTATACAAACTTGTTCCTACATAGTAACTTGCAACTTTGAATGAGAATGTGCTTGCTTACAGCAACGTGCTATATGTTCTGAATGCCCGAATTGGGAATCTGTGTCAAAACTTTGTTAGGAATTATGTGATCCTTACTAGCTGGAAGTAAGGGAGATGGGGCATGAAGTTATTCCTAGGAGTTGGAGACATACCAAGTTTAGCTCAGTTCTGGGCATCTTTGAAATACCTATACAAACTTGTTCCTACATAGTAACTTGCAACTTTGAATGAGAATGAGCTTGCTTACACCAATGTGCTATATGTTCTGAATGCCCGAATTGGGAATCTGTGTCAAAACTTTGTTGGGAATTATGTGATCCTTACGAGCTGGAAGTAAGGGAGATGGGGCATGAAGTTATTTCTAGAGGTTGGACACATACAACGTTTAGCTCAGTTCTGTGCATCTTTGAAATAGCTATACAAACTTGTTCCTACATAGTAACTTGCAACTTTGAATGAGAATGTGCTTGCTTACAGCAACGTGCTATATGTTCTGAATGCCCGAATAGGGATTCTGTGTCAAAACTTTGTTAGGAATTATGTGATCCTTACTAGCTGGAAGTAAGTGAGTTGGGTCATGAAGGTATTTCTAGGAGTTGGACACATACCAAGTTTATCAAAGTTCTGGGCATCTTTGAAATACCTATACAAACTTGTTCCTACATAGTAACTTGCAACTTTGAATGAGAATGTGCTTGCTTACAGCAACGTGCTTTATGTTCTGAATGCCCGAATTGGGAATCTGTGTCAAAACCTTGTTAGGAATTATGTGATCCTTACTAGATGGAAGTAAGGGAGATGGGGCATGAAGATATTTCTAGGAGTTGGACACATACCAAGTTTAGCTCAGTTCTGGGCATCTTTGAAATACCTATACAAACTTGTTCCTACATAGTAACTTGCAACTTTGAATGAGAATGTGCTTGCTTACAGCAACGTGCTATATGTTCTGAATGCCCGAATTGGGAATCTGTGTCAAAACTTTGTTGGGAATTATGTGATCCTTACGAGCTGGAAGTAAGGGAGATGGGGCATGAAGTTATTTCTAGAGGTTGGACACATACAACGTTTAGCTCAGTTCTGGGCATCTTTGAAATACCTATACAAACTTGTTCCTACATAGTAACTTGCAACTTTGAATGAGAATGTGCTTGCTTACAGCAACGTGCTATATGTTCTGAATGCCCGAATAGGGATTCTGTGTCAAAACTTTGTTAGGAATTATGTGATCCTTACTAGCTGGAAGTAAGTGAGTTGGGTCATGAAGGTATTTCTAGGAGTTGGACACATACCAAGTTTATCAAAGTTCTGGGCATCTTTGAAATACCTATACAAACTTGTTCCTACATAGTAACTTGCAACTTTGAATGAGAATGTGCTTGCTTACAGCAACGTGCTTTATGTTCTGAATGCCCGAATTGGGAATCTGTGTCAAAACCTTGTTAGGAATTATGTGATCCTTACTAGATGGAAGTAAGGGAGATGGGGCATGAAGATATTTCTAGGAGTTGGACACATACCAAGTTTAGCTCAGTTCTGGGCATCTTTGAAATACCTATACAAACTTGTTCCTACATAGTAACTTGCAACTTTGAATGAGAATGTGCTTGCTTACAGCAACGTGCTATATGTTCTGAATGCCCGAATTGGGAATCTGTGTCAAAACATTGTTAGGAATTATGTGATCATTACTAGCTGGAAGTAAGGGAGATGGGGTATGAAGTTATTTCTAGGAGTTGGAGACCTACAACTTTTAGCTCTATTCTGGGCATCTTTGAAATACCTTTACAAACTTGTTCCTACATAGTAACTTGCAACTTTGAATGAGAATGTGCTTGCTTACAGCAATGTACTATATGTTCTGAATGCCCGAATTGGGAATCTGTGTCAAAACATTGTTAGGAATTATGTGATCCTTACTAGCTGAAAGTAAGTGAGTTGGGGCATGAAGGTATTTCTAGGAGTTGACACATACCAAGTTTAGCATAGTTCTGGGCATCTTTGAAATACCTATACAAACTTGTTCCTACATAGTAACTTGCAACTTTGAATGAGAATGTGCTTGCTTATAGCAACGTGCTATATGTTCTGAATGCCCGAATTGGGAATCTGTGTCAAAACTTTGTTAGGAATTATGTGATCCTTACTAGCTGGAAGTATGGGAAATGGGGCATGAAGTTATTTCTAGGAGTTGGAGACATACCAAGTTTAGCTCAGTTCTGGGCATCTTTGAAATACCTATACAAACTTGTTCCTACATAGTAACTTGCAACTTTGAATGAGAATGAGCTTGCTTACAGCAACGTGCTATATGTTCTGAATGCCCGAATTGGGAATCTGTGTCAAAACTTTGTTAGTAATTATGTGATCCTTACTAGCTAGAAGTAAGGGAGATGGGGCATGAAGTTATTTCTAGGAGATGGAGACATACCAAGTTTAGCTCAGTTCTGGGCATCTTTGAAATACCTATACAAACTTGTTCCTACATAGTAACTTGCAACTTTGAATGAGAATGAGCTTGCTTACAGCAACGTGCTATATGTTCTGAATGCCCGAATTGGGAATCTGTGTCAAAACTTTGTTAGGAATTATGTGATCCTTACTAGCTGGAAGTAAGGGAGATGGGGCATGAAGTTATTTCTAGGAGTTGGACACATACCAAGTTTAGCTCAGTTCTGGGCATCTTTGAAATACCTATACAAACTTGTTCCTACATAGTAACTTGCAACTTTGAATGAGAATGTCCTTGCTTAGAGCAACGTGCTATATGTTCTGAATGCCCGAATTGGGAATCTGTGTCAAAACTTTGTTAGGAATTATGTGATCCTTACTAGCTGGAAGTAAGGGAGTTGGGGCATGTAGGTATTTCTAGGAGTTGGACACATACCAAGTTTAGCACAGTTCTGGGCATCTTTGAAATACCTATACAAACTTGTTCCTACATAGTAACTTGCAACTTTGAATGAGAATGTGCTTGCTTACAGCAACGTGCTATATGTTCTGAATGCCCGAATTGGGAATCTGTGTCAAAACTTTGTTAGGAATTATGTGATCCTTACTAGCTGGAAGTAAGGGAGATGGGGCATGAAGTTATTTCCAGAGGTTGGACACATACAACGTTTAGCTCAGTTCTGGGCATCTTTGAAATACCTATACAAACTTGTTCCTACATAGTAACTTGCAACTTTGAATGAGAATGTGCTTGCTTACAGCAACGTGGTATATGTTGTGAATGCCCGAATTGGGAATGTGTGTCAAAACTTTGTTAGGAAGTATGTGATCCTTACTAGCTGGAAGTAAGCGAGATGGGGCATGAAGTTATTTCTAGGAGTTGGAGACATACAACGTTTAGCTCAGTTGTGGGCATCTTTGAAATACCTATACAAACTTGTTCCTACATAGTAACTTGCAACTTTGAATGAGAATGTGCTTACTTACAGCAACGTGCTATATGTTCTGAATGCCCGAATTGGGAATCTGTGTCAAAACTTTGTTAGGAATTATGTGATCCTTACTAGCTGGAAGTAAGGGAGATGGGGCATGAAGATATTTCTAGGATTTGGAGACATACCAAGTTTAGCTCAGTTCTGGGCATCTTTGAAATACCTATACACACTTGTTCCTACATAGTAACTTGCATCTTTGAATGAGAATGTGCTTGCTTACAGCAACGTGCTTTATGTTCTGAATGCCCGAATTGGGAATCTGTGTCAAAACCTTGTTAGGAATTATGTGATCCTTACTAGATGGAAGTAAGGGAGATGGGGCATGAAGTTATTTCTAGGAGTTGGACACATACCAAGTTTAGCTCAGTTCTGGGCATCTTTGAAATACCTATACAAACTTGTTCCTACATAGTAACTTGCAACTTTGAATGAGAATGTGCTTGCTTACAGCAACGTGCTTTATGTTCTGAATGCCCGAATTGGGAATCTGTGTCAAAACCTTGTTAGGAATTATGTGATCCTTACTAGATGGAAGTAAGGGAGATGGGGCATGAAGATATTTCTAGGAGTTGGACACATACCAAGTTTAGCTCAGTTCTGGGCATCTTTGAAATACCTATACAAACTTGTTCCTACATAGTAACTTGCAACTTTGAATGAGAATGTGCTTGCTTACAGCAACGTGCTATATGTTCTGAATGCCCGAATTGGGAATCTGTGTCAAAACTTTGTTGGGAATTATGTGATCCTTACGAGCTGGAAGTAAGGGAGATGGGGCATGAAGTTATTTCTAGAGGTTGGACACATACAACGTTTAGCTCAGTTCTGGGCATCTTTGAAATACCTATACAAACTTGTTCCTACATAGTAACTTGCAACTTTGAATGAGAATGTGCTTGCTTACAGCAACGTGCTATATGTTCTGAATGCCCGAATTGGGAATCTGTGTCAAAACTTTGTTAGGAATTATGTGATCCTTACTAGCTGGAAGTAAGGGAGATGGGGCATGAAGTTATTTCTAGGAGTTGGAGACCTACAACTTTTAGCTCTGTTCTGGGCATCTTTGAAATACCTATACAAACTTGTTCCTACATCGTAACTTGCAACTTTGAATGAGAATGTGCTTGCTTACAGCAACGTGCTATATGTTCTGAATGCCCGAATAGGGAATCTGTGTGAACACTTTGTTAGGAATTATGTGATCCTTACTAGCTGGAAGTAAGTGAGTTGGGGCATGAAGTTATTTCTAGGAGTTGGAGACATACCAAGTTTAGCTCAGTTCTGCTCATCTTTGAAATACCTATACAAACTTGTTCCTACATGGTAACTTGCAACTTTGAATGAGAATGTGCTTGCTTACAGCAACGTGCTATATGTTGTGAATCTCCGAATTGGGAATCTGTGTCAAAACTTTGTTAGGAATTATGTGATCCTTACTAGCTGGAAGTAAGGGAGATGGGGCATGAAGTTATTTCTAGGAGTTGGAGACATACCAAGTTTAGCTCAGTTCTGGGCATCTTTGAAATACCTATACAAACTTGTTCCTACATAGTAACTTGCAACTTTGAATGAGAATGTGCTTGCTTACAGCAACGTGCTATATGTTCTGAATGCCCGAATTGGGAATCTGTGTCAAAACTTTGTTAGGAATTATGTGATCCTTACTAGCTGGAAGTAAGGGAGATGGGGCATGAAGTTATTCCTAGGAGTTGGAGACATACCAAGTTTAGCTCAGTTCTGGGCATCTTTGAAATACCTATACAAACTTGTTCCTACATAGTAACTTGCAACTTTGAATGAGAATGAGCTTGCTTACACCAATGTGCTATATGTTCTGAATGCCCGAATTGGGAATCTGTGTCAAAACTTTGTTGGGAATTATGTGATCCTTACGAGCTGGAAGTAAGGGAGATGGGGCATGAAGTTATTTCTAGAGGTTGGACACATACAACGTTTAGCTCAGTTCTGTGCATCTTTGAAATACCTATACAAACTTGTTCCTACATAGTAACTTGCAACTTTGAATGAGAATGTGCTTGCTTACAGCAACGTGCTATATGTTCTGAATGCCCGAATAGGGATTCTGTGTCAAAACTTTGTTAGGAATTATGTGATCCTTACTAGCTGGAAGTAAGTGAGTTGGGTCATGAAGGTATTTCTAGGAGTTGGACACATACCAAGTTTATCAAAGTTCTGGGCATCTTTGAAATACCTATACAAACTTGTTCCTACATAGTAACTTGCAACTTTGAATGAGAATGTGCTTGCTTACAGCAACGTGCTTTATGTTCTGAATGCCCGAATTGGGAATCTGTGTCAAAACCTTGTTAGGAATTATGTGATCCTTACTAGATGGAAGTAAGGGAGATGGGGCATGAAGATATTTCTAGGAGTTGGACACATACCAAGTTTAGCTCAGTTCTGGGCATCTTTGAAATACCTATACAAACTTGTTCCTACATAGTAACTTGCAACTTTGAATGAGAATGTGCTTGCTTACAGCAACGTGCTATATGTTCTGAATGCCCGAATTGGGAATCTGTGTCAAAACTTTGTTGGGAATTATGTGATCCTTACGAGCTGGAAGTAAGGGAGATGGGGCATGAAGTTATTTCTAGAGGTTGGACACATACAACGTTTAGCTCAGTTCTGGGCATCTTTGAAATACCTATACAAACTTGTTCCTACATAGTAACTTGCAACTTTGAATGAGAATGTGCTTGCTTACAGCAACGTGCTATATGTTCTGAATGCCCGAATAGGGATTCTGTGTCAAAACTTTGTTAGGAATTATGTGATCCTTACTAGCTGGAAGTAAGTGAGTTGGGTCATGAAGGTATTTCTAGGAGTTGGACACATACCAAGTTTATCAAAGTTCTGGGCATCTTTGAAATACCTATACAAACTTGTTCCTACATAGTAACTTGCAACTTTGAATGAGAATGTGCTTGCTTACAGCAACGTGCTTTATGTTCTGAATGCCCGAATTGGGAATCTGTGTCAAAACCTTGTTAGGAATTATGTGATCCTTACTAGATGGAAGTAAGGGAGATGGGGCATGAAGATATTTCTAGGAGTTGGACACATACCAAGTTTAGCTCAGTTCTGGGCATCTTTGAAATACCTATACAAACTTGTTCCTACATAGTAACTTGCAACTTTGAATGAGAATGTGCTTGCTTACAACAACGTGCTATATGTTCTGAATGCCCGAATTGGGAATCTGTGTCAAAACCTTGTTAGGAATTATGTGATGCTTACTAGATGGAAGTAAGGGAGATGGGGCATGAAGTTATTTCTAGGAGTTGGACACATACCAAGTTTAGCTCAGTTCTGGGCATCTTTGAAATACCTATACAAAATTGTTCCTACATAGTTACTTGCTACTTGGAATGAGAAAGTACTTGCTTACAAGTGCAGGCGTGGGGTGAGGCCATGCCGTCTCTTTCCAGGAAAAAGTGAGCCCCTGGCCGAAGAAGCAGGCCCAGGCAGAGCCTTGAGCTTGAAGCCCAGTAGGTCTGTGGCCCTCAGGGCCAGAGCAATGCTTTCAAGGCAGGGAAGCGGCCTGCAAGCTGAGTGGGAGTGTGGGAGGGGAGGGAGACAGCTGAAGCCTAGTCCAGAAGGGCGGCGATGGAAGAGCTGCAGCTGCGTCAGAGCCTGGAGGGAGGGCGGGGCCTTCACTGAGGACCCCCCCCCAGGCCAGCCCTAGGCACCGGCGGTCGCGCATGCGCCCTAGGCCTGTGCGGTGTGTGGGGGCTTGAACCCAAGCCCGCAGGGCTCCCGGAGCGGCCAGAGAAAGAAGGGCCCATGGAGAGGTAGGCGAGGTGGGTAGGGGGAGCCACCTTACTCTCCTCAGCTCCCTGAGGGAGAGAGAGAGAGACAGAGAGAGAGAGAGAGATCCATGACCTCTGAGTCTCGGCCTCTACCGCTGGATGGTGCCAACTCACTCGCCATCCCACTTCCAGCCATCACCCCCACGCCTGCCCCGGAGCCAGCCCCACCACAGAGAGGCCGCTTCCTGCTCCCCTCTGTGCCTTCCCTTCCCGACCTGACTCCAGTGCAGGGGATAAGCTTCAGACAAGTCTTTCCATGTCCCTCTGCATGACAATAGACTTCCTCCCCTCTCCCATTCCACAGGCCCACCCGGGACATCCACCTTGGTCATTAGCTCAGGAGAGGATGCAAGATGAGAATCTCTGCTATTGTGTGGGGAGACTCAGTTTCCCGGGTTTCCCCCATGGACACATGTTCTTCAGCTGGGTCTGATTTTCTCCAGACAAGCTGTCTTGGGAAGGATTTGGCCAGCCCTAAGAACCTGAAGGGAAAGGGCGGAGGGGGGTTCTCTCTCTGCCCCCGACAGCCCCGAGCTGGGTCGCTCCCTCAGACCTGGCCAGGGGCAGCCCATCCCCCGGCGCCCTTCCCCGGGGCATCCAAGGGCAGGCTCGGCGCCAGCCCCACCACGCTCGCCACTGCCCGACCATCGTCCTCCCTCGGGGGGGCCTGGGCAGGACAGGGACCCGGCTGTGGGAGGCCTCCAGATCTCAGGCCTGGCACACCGTTTACCAGGCTGCTTCCTCCTCTGACGGGGGCCCAGCACACGCCCCAGGAGACTTGGCAGCCGCCCCCAGGGCTCTATCCTCTGGAACTCGTCCCCTTGGAAGGGGCTGGCCCAGGTGCCAGGTTCGGCTGGTCGGCCAGCCTCCTTTGGAGAAAGCAGGCAAGCCGAGCCAGGCTTGCAGTGGCCCTGGCGTGACACCTGCCACCTCAGGCAGAGGGCCTCCCGCGTGCCCTCCATGGCGGATTTCTCCCCGGAGCCGTGGCATGGGCACTAGGAAGGCCGGGCCTCCCCGACTTCCGGGAGGAGGGGCTAGCCCAGTTACGCCCTGGCCCCCAAACCCTCTGGTGCCATCTGCCTGTCTCGGCACTTCTGACTCCACAGAGCCTTTCCTACACCTGGGCTGCCTGCCGTGGCAAAGTGCAGGCGTGGGGTGCGGCCATGGCTTTGTCTTTCCAGGAAGAAATGAGCCACTGGCCGAAGCAGCAGGCCCAGGCAGAGCCTTGAGCTTGAAGCCCAGTAGGTCTGTGGCCCTCAGGGCCAGAGCAATGCTTTCAAGGCAGGGAAGCGGCCTGCAAGCTGAGTGGGAGTGGGGGAGGGGAGGGAGACAGCTGAAGCCCAGTCCAGAAGGGCGGCAAAGGAACAGCTGCAACTGGGTCAGAGCCTGGAGGGAGGGCGGGGCATTCACTGAGGACCCCCGAGGTCAGCCCTAGGCCCTGGCGGTCGCGCAGGCGCCCTTGGCCTGTGCGGTGGGTGGAGGGTTGAAGCCAAGCCCGCAGGGCTCCCGGAGCGGCCAGAGAAAGAAGGGCCCTTGGAGAGGTAGGCGAGGTGGGTAGGGGGAGCCACCTTACTCTCCTCAGCTCCCTGAGGGAGAGAGAGAGAGACAGAGACAGAGAGAGAGATCCATGACCTCTGAGTCTCTGCCTCTACCGCTGGCTGGTGCCAACTCACGCGCCATCCCACTTCCAGCCATCACCCCCACGCCTGCCCCGGAGCCAGCCCCACCACAGAGAGGCCGCTTCCTGCTCCCCTCTGTGCCTTCCCTTCCCGACCTGACTCCAGTGCAGGGGATAAGCTTCAGACAAGTCTTTCCATGTCCCTCTGCATGACAATAGACTTCCTCCCCTCTCCCATTCCACAGGCCCACCCGGGACATCCACCTTGGTCATTAGCTCAGGAGAGGATGCAAGATGAGAATCTCTGCTATTGTGTGGGGAGACTCAGTTTCCCGGGTTTCCCCCATGGACACATGTTCTTCAGCTGGGTCTGATTTTCTCCAGACAAGCTGTCTTGGGAAGGATTTGGCCAGCCCTAAGAACCTGAAGGGAAAGGGCGGAGGGGGGTTCTCTCTCTGCCCCCGACAGCCCCGAGCTGGGTCGCTCCCTCAGACCTGGCCAGGGGCAGCCCATCCCCCGGCGCCCTTCCCCGGGGCATCCAAGGGCAGGCTCGGTGCCAGACCCACCACGCTCGCCACTGCCCGACCATCGTCCTCCCTCGGGGGGCCTGGGCAGGACAGGGACCCGGCTGTGGGAGGCCTCCAGATCTCAGGCCTGGCACACCGTTTACCAGGCTGCTTCCTCCTCTGACGGGGGCCCAGCACACGCCCCAGGAGACTTGGCAGCCGCCCCCAGGGCTCTATCCTCTGGAACTCGTCCCCTTGGAAGGGGCTGGCCCAGGTGCCAGGTTCGGCTGGTCGGCCAGCCTCCTTTGGAGAAAGCAGGCAAGCCGAGCCAGGCTTGCAGTGGCCCTGGCGTGACACCTGCCACCTCAGGCAGAGGGCCTCCCGCGTGCCCTCCATGGCGGATTTCTCCCCGGAGCCGTGGCCTGGGCACTAGGAAGGCCGGGCCTCCCCGACTTCCGGGAGGAGGGGCTAGCCCAGTTACGCCCTGGCCCCCAAACCCTCTGGTGCCATCTGCCTGTCTCGGCACTTCTGACTCCACAGAGCCTTTCCTACACCTGGGCTGCCTGCCGTGGCAAAGTGCAGGCGTGGGGTGAGGCCATGGCTTTGTCTTTCCAGGAAGAAATGAGCCCCTGGCCGAAGCAGCAGGCCCAGGCATAGCCTTGAGCTTGAAGCCCAGTAGGTCTGTGGCCCTCAGGGCCAGAGCAATGCTTTCAAGGCAGGGAAGCGGCCTGCAAGCTGAGTGGGAGTGGGGGAGGGGAGGGAGACAGCTGAAGCCGAGTCCAGAAGGGCGGCAAAGGAACAGCTGCAGCTGTGTCAGAGCCTGGAGGGAGGGCGGGGCATTCACTGAGGACCCCCGAGGTCAGCCCTAGGCCCTGGAGGTCGCGCAGGCGCCCTTGGCCTGTGCGGTGGGTGGGGGGTTGAAGCCAAGCCCGCAGGGCTCCCGGAGCGGCCAGAGAAAGAAGGGCCCTTGGAGAGGTAGGCGAGGTGGGTAGGGGGAGCCACCTTACTCTCCTCAGCTCCCTGAGGGAGAGAGAGAGAGACAGAGACAGAGAGAGAGATCCATGACCTCTGAGTCTCTGCCTCTACCGCTGGCTGGTGCCAACTCACGCGCCATCCCACTTCCAGCCATCACCCCCACGCCTGCCCCGGAGCCAGCCCCACCACAGAGAGGCCGCTTCCTGCTCCCCTCTGTGCCTTCCCTTCCCGACCTGACTCCAGTGCAGGGGATAAGCTTCAGACAAGTCTTTCCATGTCCCTCTGCATGACAATAGACTTCCTCCCCTCTCCCATTCCACAGGCCCACCCGGGACATCCACCTTGGTCATTAGCTCAGGAGAGGATGCAAGATGAGAATCTCTGCTATTGTGTGGGGAGACTCAGTTTCCCGGGTTTCCCCCATGGACACATGTTCTTCAGCTGGGTCTGATTTTCTCCAGACAAGCTGTCTTGGGAAGGATTTGGCCAGCCCTAAGAACCTGAAGGGAAAGGGCGGAGGGGGGTTCTCTCTCTGCCCCCGACAGCCCCGAGCTGGGTCGCTCCCTCAGACCTGGCCAGGGGCAGCCCATCCCCCGGCGCCCTTCCCCGGGGCATCCAAGGGCAGGCTCGGCGCCAGCCCCACCACGCTCGCCACTGCCCGACCATCGTCCTCCCTCGGGGGGCCTGGGCAGGACAGGGACCCGGCTGTGGGAGGCCTCCAGATCTCAGGCCTGGCACACCGTTTACCAGGCTGCTTCCTCCTCTGACGGGGGCCCAGCACACGCCCCAGGAGACTTGGCAGCCGCCCCCAGGGCTCTATCCTCTGGAACTCGTCCCCTTGGAAGGGGCTGGCCCAGGTGCCAGGTTCGGCTGGTCGGCCAGCCTCCTTTGGAGAAAGCAGGCAAGCCGAGCCAGGCTTGCAGTGGCCCTGGCGTGACACCTGCCACCTCAGGCAGAGGGCCTCCCGCGTGCCCTCCATGGCGGATTTCTCCCCGGAGCCGTGGCCTGGGCACTAGGAAGGCCGGGCCTCCCCGACTTCCGGGAGGAGGGGCTAGCCCAGTTACGCCCTGGCCCCCAAACCCTCTGGTGCCATCTGCCTGTCTCGGCACTTCTGACTCCACAGAGCCTTTCCTACACCTGGGCTGCCTGCCGTGGCAAAGTGCAGGCGTGGGGTGAGGCCATGGCTTTGTCTTTCCAGGAAGAAATGAGCCCCTGGCCGAAGCAGCAGGCCCAGGCAGAGCCTTGAGCTTGAAGCCCAGTAGGTCTGTGGCCCTCAGGGCCAGAGCAAAGCTTTCAAGGCAGGGAAGCGGCCTGCAAGCTGAGTGGGAGTGGGGGAGGGGAGGGAGACAGCTGAAGCCGAGTCCAGAAGGGCGGCAAAGGAACAGCTGCAGCTGTGTCAGAGCCTGGAGGGAGGGCGGGGCATTCACTGAGGACCCCCGAGGTCAGCCCTAGGCCCTGGAGGTCGCGCAGGCGCCCTTGGCCTGTGCGGTGGGTGGGGGGTTGAAGCCAAGCCCGCAGGGCTCCCGGAGCGGCCAGAGAAAGAAGGGCCCTTGGAGAGGTAGGCGAGGTGGGTAGGGGGAGCCACCTTACTCTCCTCAGCTCCCTGAGGGAGAGAGAGAGAGACAGAGACAGAGAGAGAGATCCATGACCTCTGAGTCTCTGCCTCTACCGCTGGCTGGTGCCAACTCACGCGCCATCCCACTTCCAGCCATCACCCCCACGCCTGCCCCGGAGCCAGCCCCACCACAGAGAGGCCGCTTCCTGCTCCCCTCTGTGCCTTCCCTTCCCGACCTGACTCCAGTGCAGGGGATAAGCTTCAGACAAGTCTTTCCATGTCCCTCTGCATGACAATAGACTTCCTCCCCTCTCCCATTCCACAGGCCCACCCAGGACATCCACCTTGGTCATTAGCTCAGGAGAGGATGCAAGATGAGAATCTCTGCTATTGTGTGGGGAGACTCAGTTTCCCGGGTTTCCCCCATGGACACATGTTCTTCAGCTGGGTCTGATTTTCTCCAGACAAGCTGTCTTGGGAAGGATTTGGCCAGCCCTAAGAACCTGAAGGGAAAGGGCGGAGGGGGGTTCTCTCTCTGCCCCCGACAGCCCGGAGCTGGGTCGCTCCATCAGACCTGGCCAGGGGCAGCCCATCCCCCGGCGCCCTTCCCCGGGGCATCCAAGGGCAGGCTCGGCGCCAGCCCCACCACGCTCGCCACTGCCCGACCATCGTCCTCCCTCGGGGGGCCTGGGCAGGACAGGGACCCGGCTGTGGGAGGCCTCCAGATCTCAGGCCTGGCACACCGTTTACCAGGCTGCTTCCTCCTCTGACGGGGGCCCAGCACACGCCCCAGGAGACTTGGCAGCCGCCCCCAGGGCTCTATCCTCTGGAACTCGTCCCCTTGGAAGGGGCTGGCCCAGGTGCCAGGTTCGGCTGGTCGGCCAGCCTCCTTTGGAGAAAGCAGGCAAGCCGAGCCAGGCTTGCAGTGGCCCTGGCGTGACACCTGCCACCTCAGGCAGAGGGCCTCCCGCGTGCCCTCCATGGCGGATTTCTCCCCGGAGCCGTGGCCTGGGCACTAGGAAGGCCGGGCCTCCCCGACTTCCGGGAGGAGGGGCTAGCCCAGTTACGCCCTGGCCCCCAAACCCTCTGGTGCCATCTGCCTGTCTCGGCACTTCTGACTCCACAGAGCCTTTCCTACACCTGGGCTGCCTGCCGTGGCAAAGTGCAGGCGTGGGGTGAGGCCATGGCTTTGTCTTTCCAGGAAGAAATGAGCCCCTGGCCGAAGCAGCAGGCCCAGGCATAGCCTTGAGCTTGAAGCCCAGTAGGTCTGTGGCCCTCAGGGCCAGAGCAATGCTTTCAAGGCAGGGAAGCGGCCTGCAAGCTGAGTGGGAGTGGGGGAGGGGAGGGAGACAGCTGAAGCCGAGTCCAGAAGGGCGGCAAAGGAACAGCTGCAGCTGTGTCAGAGCCTGGAGGGAGGGCGGGGCATTCACTGAGGACCCCCGAGGTCAGCCCTAGGCCCTGGAGGTCGCGCAGGCGCCCTTGGCCTGTGCGGTGGGTGGGGGGTTGAAGCCAAGCCCGCAGGGCTCCCGGAGCGGCCAGAGAAAGAAGGGCCCTTGGAGAGGTAGGCGAGGTGGGTAGGGGGAGCCACCTTACTCTCCTCAGCTCCCTGAGGGAGAGAGAGAGAGACAGAGACAGAGAGAGAGATCCATGACCTCTGAGTCTCTGCCTCTACCGCTGGCTGGTGCCAACTCACGCGCCATCCCACTTCCAGCCATCACCCCCACGCCTGCCCCGGAGCCAGCCCCACCACAGAGAGGCCGCTTCCTGCTCCCCTCTGTGCCTTCCCTTCCCGACCTGACTCCAGTGCAGGGGATAAGCTTCAGACAAGTCTTTCCATGTCCCTCTGCATGACAATAGACTTCCTCCCCTCTCCCATTCCACAGGCCCACCCGGGACATCCACCTTGGTCATTAGCTCAGGAGAGGATGCAAGATGAGAATCTCTGCTATTGTGTGGGGAGACTCAGTTTCCCGGGTTTCCCCCATGGACACATGTTCTTCAGCTGGGTCTGATTTTCTCCAGACAAGCTGTCTTGGGAAGGATTTGGCCAGCCCTAAGAACCTGAAGGGAAAGGGCGGAGGGGGGTTCTCTCTCTGCCCCCGACAGCCCCGAGCTGGGTCGCTCCCTCAGACCTGGCCAGGGGCAGCCCATCCCCCGGCGCCCTTCCCCGGGGCATCCAAGGGCAGGCTCGGCGCCAGCCCCACCACGCTCGCCACTGCCCGACCATCGTCCTCCCTCGGGGGGCCTGGGCAGGACAGGGACCCGGCTGTGGGAGGCCTCCAGATCTCAGGCCTGGCACACCGTTTACCAGGCTGCTTCCTCCTCTGACGGGGGCCCAGCACACGCCCCAGGAGACTTGGCAGCCGCCCCCAGGGCTCTATCCTCTGGAACTCGTCCCCTTGGAAGGGGCTGGCCCAGGTGCCAGGTTCGGCTGGTCGGCCAGCCTCCTTTGGAGAAAGCAGGCAAGCCGAGCCAGGCTTGCAGTGGCCCTGGCGTGACACCTGCCACCTCAGGCAGAGGGCCTCCCGCGTGCCCTCCATGGCGGATTTCTCCCCGGAGCCGTGGCCTGGGCACTAGGAAGGCCGGGCCTCCCCGACTTCCGGGAGGAGGGGCTAGCCCAGTTACGCCCTGGCCCCCAAACCCTCTGGTGCCATCTGCCTGTCTCGGCACTTCTGACTCCACAGAGCCTTTCCTACACCTGGGCTGCCTGCCGTGGCAAAGTGCAGGCGTGGGGTGAGGCCATGGCTTTGTCTTTCCAGGAAGAAATGAGCCCCTGGCCGAAGCAGCAGGCCCAGGCAGAGCCTTGAGCTTGAAGCCCAGTAGGTCTGTGGCCCTCAGGGCCAGAGCAAAGCTTTCAAGGCAGGGAAGCGGCCTGCAAGCTGAGTGGGAGTGGGGGAGGGGAGGGAGACAGCTGAAGCCGAGTCCAGAAGGGCGGCAAAGGAACAGCTGCAGCTGTGTCAGAGCCTGGAGGGAGGGCGGGGCATTCACTGAGGACCCCCGAGGTCAGCCCTAGGCCCTGGAGGTCGCGCAGGCGCCCTTGGCCTGTGCGGTGGGTGGGGGGTTGAAGCCAAGCCCGCAGGGCTCCCGGAGCGGCCAGAGAAAGAAGGGCCCTTGGAGAGGTAGGCGAGGTGGGTAGGGGGAGCCACCTTACTCTCCTCAGCTCCCTGAGGGAGAGAGAGAGAGACAGAGACAGAGAGAGAGATCCATGACCTCTGAGTCTCTGCCTCTACCGCTGGCTGGTGCCAACTCACGCGCCATCCCACTTCCAGCCATCACCCCCACGCCTGCCCCGGAGCCAGCCCCACCACAGAGAGGCCGCTTCCTGCTCCCCTCTGTGCCTTCCCTTCCCGACCTGACTCCAGTGCAGGGGATAAGCTTCAGACAAGTCTTTCCATGTCCCTCTGCATGACAATAGACTTCCTCCCCTCTCCCATTCCACAGGCCCACCCAGGACATCCACCTTGGTCATTAGCTCAGGAGAGGATGCAAGATGAGAATCTCTGCTATTGTGTGGGGAGACTCAGTTTCCCGGGTTTCCCCCATGGACACATGTTCTTCAGCTGGGTCTGATTTTCTCCAGACAAGCTGTCTTGGGAAGGATTTGGCCAGCCCTAAGAACCTGAAGGGAAAGGGCGGAGGGGGGTTCTCTCTCTGCCCCCGACAGCCCGGAGCTGGGTCGCTCCATCAGACCTGGCCAGGGGCAGCCCATCCCCCGGCGCCCTTCCCCGGGGCATCCAAGGGCAGGCTCGGCGCCAGCCCCACCACGCTCGCCACTGCCCGACCAT
The DNA here is from genome assembly GCF_020826845.1 of Diceros bicornis minor. Lineage (NCBI taxonomy): Eukaryota > Metazoa > Chordata > Mammalia > Perissodactyla > Rhinocerotidae > Diceros > Diceros bicornis. The sequence goes on from NC_080758.1 coordinate 61,503,521, forward strand.
CGTCCTCCCTCGGGGGGCCTGGGCAGGACAGGGACCCGGCTGTGGGAGGCCTCCAGATCTCAGGCCTGGCACACCGTTTACCAGGCTGCTTCCTCCTCTGACGGGGGCCCAGCACACGCCCCAGGAGACTTGGCAGCCGCCCCCAGGGCTCTATCCTCTGGAACTCGTCCCCTTGGAAGGGGCTGGCCCAGGTGCCAGGTTCGGCTGATCGGCCAGCCTCCTTTGGAGAAAGCAGGCAAGCCGAGCCAGGCTTGCAGTGGCCCTGGCGTGACACCTGCCACCTCAGGCAGAGGGCCTCCCGCGTGCCCTCCATGGCGGATTTCTCCCCGGAGCCGTGGCCTGGGCACTAGGAAGGCCGGGCCTCCCCGACTTCCGGGAGGAGTGGCTAGCCCAGTTACGCCCTGGCCCCCAAACCCTCTGGTGCCATCTGCCTGTCTCGGCACTTCTGACTCCACAGAGCCTTTCCTACACCTGGGCTGCCTGCCGTGGCAAAGTGCAGGCGTGGGGTGAGGCCATGGCTTTGTCTTTCCAGGAAGAAATGAGCCCCTGGCCGAAGCAGCAGGCCCAGGCAGAGCCTTGAGCTTGAAGCCCAGTAGGTCTGTGGCCCTCAGGGCCAGAGCAATGCTTTCAAGGCAGGGAAGCGGCCTGCAAGCTGAGTGGGAGTGGGGGAGGGGAGGGAGACAGCTGAAGCCCAGTCCAGAAGGGCGGCAAAGGAACAGCTGCAGCTGGGTCAGAGCCTGGAGGGAGGGCGGGGCATTCACTGAGGACCCCGGAGGTCAGCCCTAGGCCCTGGCGGTCGCGCAGGCGCCCTTGGCCTGTGCGGTGGGTGGGGGGTTGAAGCCAAGCCCGCAGGGCTCCCGGAGCGGCCAGAGAAAGAAGGGCCCTTGGAGAGGTAGGCGAGGTGGGTAGGGGGAGCCACCTTACTCTCCTCAGCTCCCTGAGGGAGAGAGAGAGAGACAGAGACAGAGAGAGAGATCCATGACCTCTGAGTCTCTGCCTCTACCGCTGGCTGGTGCCAACTCACGCGCCATCCCACTTCCAGCCATCACCCCCACGCCTGCCCCGGAGCCAACCCCACCACAGAGAGGCCGCTTCCTGCTCCCCTCTGTGCCTTCCCTTCCCGACCTGACTCCAGTGCAGGGGATAAGCTTCAGACAAGTCTTTCCATGTCCCTCTGCATGACAATAGACTTCCTCCCCTCTCCCATTCCACAGGCCCACCCGGGACATCCACCTTGGTCATTAGCTCAGGAGAGGATGCAAGATGAGAATCTCTGCTATTGTGTGGGGAGACTCAGTTTCCCGGGTTTCCCCCATGGACACATGTTCTTCAGCTGGGTCTGATTTTCTCCAGACAAGCTGTCTTGGGAAGGATTTGGCCAGCCCTAAGAACCTGAAGGGAAAGGGCGGAGGGGGGGTTCTCTCTCTGCCCCCGACAGCCCCGAGCTGGGTCGCTCCCTCAGACCTGGCCAGGGGCAGCCCATCCCCCGGCGCCCTTCCCCGGGGCATCCAAGGGCAGGCTCGGCGCCAGCCCCACCACGCTCGCCACTGCCCGACCATCGTCCTCCCTCGGGGGGCCTGGGCAGGACAGGGACCCGGCTGTGGGAGGCCTCCAGATCTCAGGCCTGGCACACCGTTTACCAGGCTGCTTCCTCCTCTGACGGGGGCCCAGCACACGCCCCAGGAGACTTGGCAGCCGCCCCCAGGGCTCTATCCTCTGGAACTCGTCCCCTTGGAAGGGGCTGGCCCAGGTGCCAGGTTCGGCTGGTCGGCCAGCCTCCTTTGGAGAAAGCAGGCAAGCCGAGCCAGGCTTGCAGTGGCCCTGGCGTGACACCTGCCACCTCAGGCAGAGGGCCTCCCGCGTGCCCTCCATGGCGGATTTCTCCCCGGAGCCGTGGCCTGGGCACTAGGAAGGCCGGGCCTCCCCGACTTCCGGGAGGAGGGGCTAGCCCAGTTACGCCCTGGCCCCCAAACCCTCTGGTGCCATCTGCCTGTCTCGGCACTTCTGACTCCACAGAGCCTTTCCTACACCTGGGCTGCCTGCCGTGGCAAAGTGCAGGCGTGGGGTGAGGCCATGGCTTTGTCTTTCCAGGAAGAAATGAGCCCCTGGCCGAAGCAGCAGGCCCAGGCAGAGCCTTGAGCTTGAAGCCCAGTAGGTCTGTGGCCCTCAGGGCCAGAGCAATGCTTTCAAGGCACGGAAGCGGCCTGCAAGCTGAGTGGGAGTGGGGGAGGGGAGGGAGACAGCTGAAGCCGAGTCCAGAAGGGCGGCAAAGGAACAGCTGCAGCTGGGTCAGAGCCTGGAGGGAGGGCGGGACCTTCACTGAGGACCCCAGAGGTCAGCCCTAGGCCCCGGCGGTCGCGCCGGCGCCCTTGGCCTGTGCGGTGGGTGGGGGGTTAAAGCCAAGCCCGCAGGGCTCCCGGAGCGGCCAGAGAAAGAAGGGCCCTTGGAGAGGTAGGCGAGGTGGGTAGGGGGAGCCACCTTACTCTCCTCAGCTCCCTGAGGGAGAGAGAGAGAGACAGAGACAGAGAGAGAGATCCATGACCTCTGAGTCTCTGCCTCTACCGCTGGCTGGTGCCAACTCACGCGCCATCCCACTTCCAGCCATCACCCCCACGCCTGCCCCGGAGCCAGCCCCACCACAGAGAGGCCGCTTCCTGCTCCCCTCTGTGCCTTCCCTTCCCGACCTGACTCCAGTGCAGGGGATAAGCTTCAGACAAGTCTTTCCATGTCCCTCTGCATGACAATAGACTTCCTCCCCTCTCCCATTCCACAGGCCCACCCGGGACATCCACCTTGGTCATTAGCTCAGGAGAGGATGCAAGATGAGAATCTCTGCTATTGTGTGGGGAGACTCAGTTTCCCGGGTTTCCCCCATGGACACATGTTCTTCAGCTGGGTCTGATTTTCTCCAGACAAGCTGTCTTGGGAAGGATTTGGCCAGCCCTAAGAACCTGAAGGGAAAGGGCGGAGGGGGGTTCTCTCTCTGCCCCCGACAGCCCCGAGCTGGGTCGCTCCCTCAGACCTGGCCAGGGGCAGCCCATCCCCCGGCGCCCTTCCCCGGGGCATCCAAGGGCAGGCTCGGCGCCAGCCCCACCACGCTCGCCACTGCCCGACCATCGTCCTCCCTCGGGGGGCCTGGGCAGGACAGGGACCCAGCTGTGGGAGGCCTCCAGATCTCAGGCCTGGCACACCGTTTACCAGGCTGCTTCCTCCTCTGACGGGGGCCCAGCACACGCCCCAGGAGACTTGGCAGCCGCCCCCAGGGCTCTATCCTCTGGAACTCGTCCCCTTGGAAGGGGCTGGCCCAGGTGCCAGGTTCGGCTGGTCGGCCAGCCTCCTTTGGAGAAAGCAGGCAAGCCGAGCCAGGCTTGCAGTGGCCCTGGCGTGACACCTGCCACCTCAGGCAGAGGGCCTCCCGCGTGCCCTCCATGGCGGATTTCTCCCCGGAGCCGTGGCCTGGGCACTAGGAAGGCCGGGCCTCCCCGACTTCCGGGAGGAGGGGCTAGCCCAGTTACGCCCTGGCCCCCAAACCCTCTGGTGCCATCTGCCTGTCTCGGCACTTCTGACTCCACAGAGCCTTTCCTACACCTGGGCTGCCTGCCGTGGCAAAGTGCAGGCGTGGGGTGAGGCCATGGCTTTGTCTTTCCAGGAAGAAATGAGCCCCTGGCCGAAGCAGCAGGCCCAGGCAGAGCCTTGAGCTTGAAGCCCAGTAGGTCTGTGGCCCTCAGGGCCAGAGCAATGCTTTCAAGGCAGGGAAGCGGCCTGCAAGCTGAGTGGGAGTGGGGGAGGGGAGGGAGACAGCTGAAGCCGAGTCCAGAAGGGCGGCAAAGGAACAGCTGCAGCTGGGTCAGAGCCTGGAGGGAGGGCGGGACCTTCACTGAGGACCCCAGAGGTCAGCCCTAGGCCCCGGCGGTCGCGCCGGCGCCCTTGGCCTGTGCGGTGGGTGGGGGGTTAAAGCCAAGCCCGCAGGGCTCCCGGAGCGGCCAGAGAAAGAAGGGCCCTTGGAGAGGTAGGCGAGGTGGGTAGGGGGAGCCACCTTACTCTCCTCAGCTCCCTGAGGGAGAGAGAGAGAGACAGAGACAGAGAGAGAGATCCATGACCTCTGAGTCTCTGCCTCTACCGCTGGCTGGTGCCAACTCACGCGCCATCCCACTTCCAGCCATCACCCCCACGCCTGCCCCGGAGCCAGCCCCACCACAGAGAGGCCGCTTCCTGCTCCCCTCTGTGCCTTCCCTTCCCGACCTGACTCCAGGGCAGGGGATAAGCTTCAGACAAGTCTTTCCATGTCCCTCTGCATGACAATAGACTTCCTCCCCTCTCCCATTCCACAGGCCCACCCGGGACATCCACCTTGGTCATTAGCTCAGGAGAGGATGCAAGATGAGAATCTCTGCTATTGTGTGGGGAGACTCAGTTTCCCGGGTTTCCCCCATGGACTCATGTTCTTCAGCTGGGTCTGATTTTCTCCAGACAAGCTGTCTTGGGAAGGATTTGGCCAGCCCTAAGAACCTGAAGGGAAAGGGCGGAGGGGGGTTCTCTCTCTGCCCCCGACAGCCCCGAGCTGGGTCGCTCCCTCAGACCTGGCCAGGGGCAGCCCATCCCCCGGCGCCCTTCCCCGGGGCATCCAAGGGCAGGCTCGGCGCCAGCCCCACCACGCTCGCCACTGCCCGACCATCGTCCTCCCTCGGGGGGCCTGGGCAGGACAGGGACCCGGCTGTGGGAGGCCTCCAGATCTCAGGCCTGGCACACCGTTTACCAGGCTGCTTCCTCCTCTGACGGGGGCCCAGCACACGCCCCAGGAGACTTGGCAGCCGCCCCCAGGGCTCTATCCTCTGGAACTCGTCCCCTTGGAAGGGGCTGGCCCAGGTGCCAGGTTCGGCTGGTCGGCCAGCCTCCTTTGGAGAAAGCAGGCAAGCCGAGCCAGGCTTGCAGTGGCCCTGGCGTGACACCTGCCACCTCAGGCAGAGGGCCTCCCGCGTGCCCTCCATGGCGGATTTCTCCCCGGAGCCGTGGCCTGGGCACTAGGAAGGCCGGGCCTCCCCGACTTCCGGGAGGAGGGGCTAGCCCAGTTACGCCCTGGCCCCCAAACCCTCTGGTGCCATCTGCCTGTCTCGGCACTTCTGACTCCACAGAGCCTTTCCTACACCTGGGCTGCCTGCCGTGGCAAAGTGCAGGCGTGGGGTGAGGCCATGGCTTTGTCTTTCCAGGAAGAAATGAGCCCCTGGCCGAAGCAGCAGGCCCAGGCAGAGCCTTGAGCTTGAAGCCCAGTAGGTCTGTGGCCCTCAGGGCCAGAGCAATGCTTTCAAGGCAGGGAAGCGGCCTGCAAGCTGAGTGGGAGTGGGGGAGGGGAGGGAGACAGCTGAAGCCGAGTCCAGAAGGGCGGCAAAGGAACAGCTGCAGCTGGGTCAGAGCCTGGAGGGAGGGCGGGACCTTCACTGAGGACCCCAGAGGTCAGCCCTAGGCCCCGGCGGTCGCGCCGGCGCCCTTGGCCTGTGCGGTGGGTGGGGGGTTAAAGCCAAGCCCGCAGGGCTCCCGGAGCGGCCAGAGAAAGAAGGGCCCTTGGAGAGGTAGGCGAGGTGGGTAGGGGGAGCCACCTTACTCTCCTCAGCTCCCTGAGGGAGAGAGAGAGAGACAGAGACAGAGAGAGAGATCCATGACCTCTGAGTCTCTGCCTCTACCGCTGGCTGGTGCCAACTCACGCGCCATCCCACTTCCAGCCATCACCCCCACGCCTGCCCCGGAGCCAGCCCCACCACAGAGAGGCCGCTTCCTGCTCCCCTCTGTGCCTTCCCTTCCCGACCTGACTCCAGGGCAGGGGATAAGCTTCAGACAAGTCTTTCCATGTCCCTCTGCATGACAATAGACTTCCTCCCCTCTCCCATTCCACAGGCCCACCCGGGACATCCACCTTGGTCATTAGCTCAGGAGAGGATGCAAGATGAGAATCTCTGCTATTGTGTGGGGAGACTCAGTTTCCCGGGTTTCCCCCATGGACACATGTTCTTCAGCTGGGTCTGATTTTCTCCAGACAAGCTGTCTTGGGAAGGATTTGGCCAGCCCTAAGAACCTGAAGGGAAAGGGCGGAGGGGGGTTCTCTCTCTGCCCCCGACAGCCCCGAGCTGGGTCGCTCCCTCAGACCTGGCCAGGGGCAGCCCATCCCCCGGCGCCCTTCCCCGGGGCATCCAAGGGCAGGCTCGGCGCCAGCCCCACCACGCTCGCCACTGCCCGACCATCGTCCTCCCTCGGGGGGCCTGGGCAGGACAGGGACCCAGCTGTGGGAGGCCTCCAGATCTCAGGCCTGGCACACCGTTTACCAGGCTGCTTCCTCCTCTGACGGGGGCCCAGCACACGCCCCAGGAGACTTGGCAGCCGCCCCCAGGGCTCTATCCTCTGGAACTCGTCCCCTTGGAAGGGGCTGGCCCAGGTGCCAGGTTCGGCTGGTCGGCCAGCCTCCTTTGGAGAAAGCAGGCAAGCCGAGCCAGGCTTGCAGTGGCCCTGGCGTGACACCTGCCACCTCAGGCAGAGGGCCTCCCGCGTGCCCTCCATGGCGGATTTCTCCCCGGAGCCGTGGCCTGGGCACTAGGAAGGCCGGGCCTCCCCGACTTCCGGGAGGAGGGGCTAGCCCAGTTACGCCCTGGCCCCCAAACCCTCTGGTGCCATCTGCCTGTCTCGGCACTTCTGACTCCACAGAGCCTTTCCTACACCTGGGCTGCCTGCCGTGGCAAAGTGCAGGCGTGGGGTGAGGCCATGGCTTTGTCTTTCCAGGAAGAAATGAGCCCCTGGCCGAAGCAGCAGGCCCAGGCAGAGCCTTGAGCTTGAAGCCCAGTAGGTCTGTGGCCCTCAGGGCCAGAGCAATGCTTTCAAGGCAGGGAAGCGGCCTGCAAGCTGAGTGGGAGTGGGGGAGGGGAGGGAGACAGCTGAAGCCCAGTCCAGAAGGGCGGCAAAGGAACAGCTGCAGCTGTGTCAGAGCCTGGAGTGAGGGCGGGGCATTCACTGAGGACCCCCGAGGTCAGCCCTATGCCCTGGCGGTCGCGCAGGCGCCCTTGGCCTGTGCTGTGGGTGGAGGGTTGAAGCCAAGCCCGCAGGGCTCCCGGAGCGGCCAGAGAAAGAAGGGCCCTTGGAGAGGTAGGCGAGGTGGGTAGGGGGAGCCACCTTACTCTCCTCAGCTCCCTGAGGGAGAGAGAGAGAGACAGAGACAGAGAGAGAGATCCATGACCTCTGAGTCTCTGCCTCTACCGCTGGCTGGTGCCAACTCACGCGCCATCCCACTTCCAGCCATCACCCCCACGCCTGCCCCGGAGCCAGCCCCACCACAGAGAGGCCGCTTCCTGCTCCCCTCTGTGCCTTCCCTTCCCGACCTGACTCCAGTGCAGGGGATAAGCTTCAGACAAGTCTTTCCATGTCCCTCTGCATGACAATAGACTTCCTCCCCTCTCCCATTCCACAGGCCCACCCGGGACATCCACCTTGGTCATTAGCTCAGGAGAGGATGCAAGATGAGAATCTCTGCTATTGTGTGGGGAGACTCAGTTTCCCGGGTTTCCCCCATGGACACATGTTCTTCAGCTGGGTCTGATTTTCTCCAGACAAGCTGTCTTGGGAAGGATTTGGCCAGCCCTAAGAACCTGAAGGGAAAGGGCGGAGGGGGGTTCTCTCTCTGCCCCCGACAGCCCCGAGCTGGGTCGCTCCCTCAGACCTGGCCAGGGGCAGCCCATCCCCCGGCGCCCTTCCCCGGGGCATCCAAGGGCAGGCTCGGCGCCAGCCCCACCACGCTCGCCACTGCCCGACCATCGTCCTCCCTCGGGGGGCCTGGGCAGGACAGGGACCCGGCTGTGGGAGGCCTCCAGATCTCAGGCCTGGCACACCGTTTACCAGGCTGCTTCCTCCTCTGACGGGGGCCCAGCACACGCCCCAGGAGACTTGGCAGCCGCCCCCAGGGCTCTATCCTCTGGAACTCGTCCCCTTGGAAGGGGCTGGCCCAGGTGCCAGGTTCGGCTGGTCGGCCAGCCTCCTTTGGAGAAAGCAGGCAAGCCGAGCCAGGCTTGCAGTGGCCCTGGCGTGACACCTGCCACCTCAGGCAGAGGGCCTCCCGCGTGCCCTCCATGGCGGATTTCTCCCCGGAGCCGTGGCCTGGGCACTAGGAAGGCCGGGCCTCCCCGACTTCCGGGAGGAGGGGCTAGCCCAGTTACGCCCTGGCCCCCAAACCCTCTGGTGCCATCTGCCTGTCTCGGCACTTCTGACTCCACAGAGCCTTTCCTACACCTGGGCTGCCTGCCGTGGCAAAGTGCAGGCGTGGGGTGAGGCCATGGCTTTGTCTTTCCAGGAAGAAATGAGCCCCTGGCCGAAGCAGCAGGCCCAGGCAGAGCCTTGAGCTTGAAGCCCAGTAGGTCTGTGGCCCTCAGGGCCAGAGCAATGCTTTCAAGGCAGGGAAGCGGCCTGCAAGCTGAGTGGGAGTGGGGGAGGGGAGGGAGACAGCTGAAGCCGAGTCCAGAAGGGCGGCAAAGGAACAGCTGCAGCTGGGTCAGAGCCTGGAGGGAGGGCGGGACCTTCACTGAGGACCCCAGAGGTCAGCCCTAGGCCCCGGCGGTCGCGCCGGCGCCCTTGGCCTGTGCGGTGGGTGGGGAGTTAAAGCCAAGCCCGCAGGGCTCCCGGAGCGGCCAGAGAAAGAAGGGCCCTTGGAGAGGTAGGCGAGGTGGGTAGGGGGAGCCACCTTACTCTCCTCAGCTCCCTGAGGGAGAGAGAGAGAGACAGAGACAGAGAGAGAGATCCATGACCTCTGAGTCTCTGCCTCTACCGCTGGCTGGTGCCAACTCACGCGCCATCCCACTTCCAGCCATCACCCCCACGCCTGCCCCGGAGCCAGCCCCACCACAGAGAGGCCGCTTCCTGCTCCCCTCTGTGCCTTCCCTTCCCGACCTGACTCCAGGGCAGGGGATAAGCTTCAGACAAGTCTTTCCATGTCCCTCTGCATGACAATAGACTTCCTCCCCTCTCCCATTCCACAGGCCCACCCGGGACATCCACCTTGGTCATTAGCTCAGGAGAGGATGCAAGATGAGAATCTCTGCTATTGTGTGGGGAGACTCAGTTTCCCGGGTTTCCCCCATGGACACATGTTCTTCAGCTGGGTCTGATTTTCTCCAGACAAGCTGTCTTGGGAAGGATTTGGCCAGCCCTAAGAACCTGAAGGGAAAGGGCGGAGGGGGGTTCTCTCTCTGCCCCCGACAGCCCCGAGCTGGGTCGCTCCCTCAGACCTGGCCAGGGGCAGCCCATCCCCCGGCGCCCTTCCCCGGGGCATCCAAGGGCAGGCTCGGCGCCAGCCCCACCACGCTCGCCACTGCCCGACCATCGTCCTCCCTCGGGGGGCCTGGGCAGGACAGGGACCCAGCTGTGGGAGGCCTCCAGATCTCAGGCCTGGCACACCGTTTACCAGGCTGCTTCCTCCTCTGACGGGGGCCCAGCACACGCCCCAGGAGACTTGGCAGCCGCCCCCAGGGCTCTATCCTCTGGAACTCGTCCCCTTGGAAGGGGCTGGCCCAGGTGCCAGGTTCGGCTGGTCGGCCAGCCTCCTTTGGAGAAAGCAGGCAAGCCGAGCCAGGCTTGCAGTGGCCCTGGCGTGACACCTGCCACCTCAGGCAGAGGGCCTCCCGCGTGCCCTCCATGGCGGATTTCTCCCCGGAGCCGTGGCCTGGGCACTAGGAAGGCCGGGCCTCCCCGACTTCCGGGAGGAGGGGCTAGCCCAGTTACGCCCTGGCCCCCAAACCCTCTGGTGCCATCTGCCTGTCTCGGCACTTCTGACTCCACAGAGCCTTTCCTACACCTGGGCTGCCTGCCGTGGCAAAGTGCAGGCGTGGGGTGAGGCCATGGCTTTGTCTTTCCAGGAAGAAATGAGCCCCTGGCCGAAGCAGCAGGCCCAGGCAGAGCCTTGAGCTTGAAGCCCAGTAGGTCTGTGGCCCTCAGGGCCAGAGCAATGCTTTCAAGGCAGGGAAGCGGCCTGCAAGCTGAGTGGGAGTGGGGGAGGGGAGGGAGACAGCTGAAGCCCAGTCCAGAAGGGCGGCAAAGGAACAGCTGCAGCTGTGTCAGAGCCTGGAGTGAGGGCGGGGCATTCACTGAGGACCCCCGAGGTCAGCCCTATGCCCTGGCGGTCGCGCAGGCGCCCTTGGCCTGTGCTGTGGGTGGAGGGTTGAAGCCAAGCCCGCAGGGCTCCCGGAGCGGCCAGAGAAAGAAGGGCCCTTGGAGAGGTAGGCGAGGTGGGTAGGGGGAGCCACCTTACTCTCCTCAGCTCCCTGAGGGAGAGAGAGAGAGACAGAGACAGAGAGAGAGATCCATGACCTCTGAGTCTCTGCCTCTACCGCTGGCTGGTGCCAACTCACGCGCCATCCCACTTCCAGCCATCACCCCCACGCCTGCCCCGGAGCCAGCCCCACCACAGAGAGGCCGCTTCCTGCTCCCCTCTGTGCCTTCCCTTCCCGACCTGACTCCAGTGCAGGGGATAAGCTTCAGACAAGTCTTTCCATGTCCCTCTGCATGACAATAGACTTCCTCCCCTCTCCCATTCCACAGGCCCACCCGGGACATCCACCTTGGTCATTAGCTCAGGAGAGGATGCAAGATGAGAATCTCTGCTATTGTGTGGGGAGACTCAGTTTCCCGGGTTTCCCCCATGGACACATGTTCTTCAGCTGGGTCTGATTTTCTCCAGACAAGCTGTCTTGGGAAGGATTTGGCCAGCCCTAAGAACCTGAAGGGAAAGGGCGGAGGGGGGTTCTCTCTCTGCCCCCGACAGCCCCGAGCTGGGTCGCTCCCTCAGACCTGGCCAGGGGCAGCCCATCCCCCGGCGCCCTTCCCCGGGGCATCCAAGGGCAGGCTCGGCGCCAGCCCCACCACGCTCGCCACTGCCCGACCATCGTCCTCCCTCGGGGGGCCTGGGCAGGACAGGGACCCGGCTGTGGGAGGCCTCCAGATCTCAGGCCTGGCACACCGTTTACCAGGCTGCTTCCTCCTCTGACGGGGGCCCAGCACACGCCCCAGGAGACTTGGCAGCCGCCCCCAGGGCTCTATCCTCTGGAACTCGTCCCCTTGGAAGGGGCTGGCCCAGGTGCCAGGTTCGGCTGGTCGGCCAGCCTCCTTTGGAGAAAGCAGGCAAGCCGAGCCAGGCTTGCAGTGGCCCTGGCGTGACACCTGCCACCTCAGGCAGAGGGCCTCCCGCGTGCCCTCCATGGCGGATTTCTCCCCGGAGCCGTGGCCTGGGCACTAGGAAGGCCGGGCCTCCCCGACTTCCGGGAGGAGGGGCTAGCCCAGTTACGCCCTGGCCCCCAAACCCTCTGGTGCCATCTGCCTGTCTCGGCACTTCTGACTCCACAGAGCCTTTCCTACACCTGGGCTGCCTGCCGTGGCAAAGTGCAGGCGTGGGGTGAGGCCATGGCTTTGTCTTTCCAGGAAGAAATGAGCCCCTGGCCGAAGCAGCAGGCCCAGGCAGAGCCTTGAGCTTGAAGCCCAGTAGGTCTGTGGCCCTCAGGGCCAGAGCAATGCTTTCAAGGCAGGGAAGCGGCCTGCAAGCTGAGTGGGAGTGGGGGAGGGGAGGGAGACAGCTGAAGCCGAGTCCAGAAGGGCGGCAAAGGAACAGCTGCAGCTGGGTCAGAGCCTGGAGGGAGGGCGGGACCTTCACTGAGGACCCCAGAGGTCAGCCCTAGGCCCCGGCGGTCGCGCCGGCGCCCTTGGCCTGTGCGGTGGGTGGGGAGTTAAAGCCAAGCCCGCAGGGCTCCCGGAGCGGCCAGAGAAAGAAGGGCCCTTGGAGAGGTAGGCGAGGTGGGTAGGGGGAGCCACCTTACTCTCCTCAGCTCCCTGAGGGAGAGAGAGAGAGACAGAGACAGAGAGAGAGATCCATGACCTCTGAGTCTCTGCCTCTACCGCTGGCTGGTGCCAACTCACGCGCCATCCCACTTCCAGCCATCACCCCCACGCCTGCCCCGGAGCCAGCCCCACCACAGAGAGGCCGCTTCCTGCTCCCCTCTGTGCCTTCCCTTCCCGACCTGACTCCAGGGCAGGGGATAAGCTTCAGACAAGTCTTTCCATGTCCCTCTGCATGACAATAGACTTCCTCCCCTCTCCCATTCCACAGGCCCACCCGGGACATCCACCTTGGTCATTAGCTCAGGAGAGGATGCAAGATGAGAATCTCTGCTATTGTGTGGGGAGACTCAGTTTCCCGGGTTTCCCCCATGGACACATGTTCTTCAGCTGGGTCTGATTTTCTCCAGACAAGCTGTCTTGGGAAGGATTTGGCCAGCCCTAAGAACCTGAAGGGAAAGGGCGGAGGGGGGTTCTCTCTCTGCCCCCGACAGCCCCGAGCTGGGTCGCTCCCTCAGACCTGGCCAGGGGCAGCCCATCCCCCGGCGCCCTTCCCCGGGGCATCCAAGGGCAGGCTCGGCGCCAGCCCCACCACGCTCACCACTGCCCGACCATCGTCCTCCCTCGGGGGGCCTGGGCAGGACAGGGACCCGGCTGTGGGAGGCCTCCAGATCTCAGGCCTGGCACACCGTTTACCAGGCTGCTTCCTCCTCTGATGGGGGCCAAGCACACGCCCCAGGAGACTTGGCAGCCCCCAGGGCTCTATCCTCTGGAACTCGTCCCCTTGGAAGGGGCTGGCCCAGGTGCCAGGTTCGGCTGGTCGGCCAGCCTCCTTTGGAGAAAGCAGGCAAGCCGAGCCAGGCTTGCAGTGGCCCTGGCGTGACACCTGCCACCTCAGGCAGAGGGCCTCCCGCGTGCCCTCCATGGCGGATTTCTCCCCGGAGCCGTGGCCTGGGCACTAGGAAGGCCGGGCCTCCCCGACTTCCGGGAGGAGGGGCTAGCCCAGTTACGCCCTGGCCCCCAAACCCTCTGGTGCCATCTGCCTGTCTCAGCACTTCTGACTCCACAGAGCCTTTCCTACACCTGGGCTGCCTGCCGTGGCAAAGTGCAGGCGTGGGGTGAGGCCATGGCTTTGTCTTTCCAGGAAGAAATGAGCCCCTGGCCGAAGCAGCAGGCCCAGGCAGAGCCTTGAGCTTGAAGCCCAGTAGGTCTGTGGCCCTCAGGGCCAGAGCAATGCTTTCAAGGCAGGGAAGCGGCCTGCAAGCTGAGTGGGAGTGGGGGAGGGGAGGGAGACAGCTGAAGCCGAGTCCAGAAGGGCGGCAAAGGAACAGCTGCAGCTGGGTCAGAGCCTGGAGGGAGGGCGGGACCTTCACTGAGGACCCCAGAGGTCAGCCCTAGGCCCCGGCGGTCGCGCCGGCGCCCTTGGCCTGTGCGGTGGGTGGGGGGTTAAAGCCAAGCCCGCAGGGCTCCCGGAGCGGCCAGAGAAAGAAGGGCCCTTGGAGAGGTAGGCGAGGTGGGTAGGGGGAGCCACCTTACTCTCCTCAGCTCCCTGAGGGAGAGAGAGAGAGACAGAGACAGAGAGAGAGATCCATGACCTCTGAGTCTCTGCCTCTACCGCTGGCTGGTGCCAACTCACGCGCCATCCCACTTCCAGCCATCACCCCCACGCCTGCCCCGGAGCCAGCCCCACCACAGAGAGGCCGCTTCCTGCTCCCCTCTGTGCCTTCCCTTCCCGACCTGACTCCAGGGCAGGGGATAAGCTTCAGACAAGTCTTTCCATGTCCCTCTGCATGACAATAGACTTCCTCCCCTCTCCCATTCCACAGGCCCACCCGGGACATCCACCTTGGTCATTAGCTCAGGAGAGGATGCAAGATGAGAATCTCTGCTATTGTGTGGGGAGACTCAGTTTCCCGGGTTTCCCCCATGGACACATGTTCTTCAGCTGGGTCTGATTTTCTCCAGACAAGCTGTCTTGGGAAGGATTTGGCCAGCCCTAAGAACCTGAAGGGAAAGGGCGGAGGGGGGTTCTCTCTCTGCCCCCGACAGCCCCGAGCTGGGTCGCTCCCTCAGACCTGGCCAGGGGCAGCCCATCCCCCGGCGCCCTTCCCCGGGGCATCCAAGGGCAGGCTCGGCGCCAGCCCCACCACGCTCGCCACTGCCCGACCATCGTCCTCCCTCGGGGGGCCTGGGCAGGACAGGGACCCAGCTGTGGGAGGCCTCCAGATCTCAGGCCTGGCACACCGTTTACCAGGCTGCTTCCTCCTCTGACGGGGGCCCAGCACACGCCCCAGGAGACTTGGCAGCCGCCCCCAGGGCTCTAGCCTCTGGAACTCGTCCCCTTGGAAGGGGCTGGCCCAGGTGCCAGGTTCGGCTGGTCGGCCAGCCTCCTTTGGAGAAAGCAGGCAAGCCGAGCCAGGCTTGCAGTGGCCCTGGCGTGACACCTGCCACCTCAGGCAGAGGGCCTCCCGCGTGCCCTCCATGGCGGATTTCTCCCCGGAGCCGTGGCCTGGGCACTAGGAAGGCCGGGCCTCCCCGACTTCCGGGAGGAGGGGCTAGCCCAGTTACGCCCTGGCCCCCAAACCCTCTGCTGCCATCTGCCTGTCTCGGCACTTCTGACTCCACAGAGCCTTTCCTACACCTGGGCTGCCTGCCGTGGCAAAGTGCAGGCGTGGGGTGAGGCCATGGCTTTGTCTTTCCAGGAAGAAATGAGCCCCTGGCCGAAGCAGCAGGCCCAGGCAGAGCCTTGAGCTTGAAGCCCAGTAGGTCTGTGGCCCTCAGGGCCAGAGCAATGCTTTCAAGGCAAGGAAGCGGCCTGCAAGCTGAGTGGGAGTGGGGGAGGGGAGGGAGACAGCTGAAGCCGAGTCCAGAAGGGCGGCAAAGGAACAGCTGCAGCTGGGTCAGAGCCTGGAGGGAGGGCGGGACCTTCACTGAGGACCCCAGAGGTCAGCCCTAGGCCCCGGCGGTCGCGCCGGCGCCCTTGGCCTGTGCGGTGGGTGGGGGGTTAAAGCCAAGCCCGCAGGGCTCCCGGAGCGGCCAGAGAAAGAAGGGCCCTTGGAGAGGTAGGCGAGGTGGGTAGGGGGAGCCACCTTACTCTCCTCAGCTCCCTGAGGGAGAGAGAGAGAGACAGAGACAGAGAGAGAGATCCATGACCTCTGAGTCTCTGCCTCTACCGCTGGCTGGTGCCAACTCACGCGCCATCCCACTTCCAGCCATCACCCCCACGCCTGCCCCGGAGCCAGCCCCACCACAGAGAGGCCGCTTCCTGCTCCCCTCTGTGCCTTCCCTTCCCGACCTGACTCCAGGGCAGGGGATAAGCTTCAGACAAGTCTTTCCATGTCCCTCTGCATGACAATAGACTTCCTCCCCTCTCCCATTCCACAGGCCCACCCGGGACATCCACCTTGGTCATTAGCTCAGGAGAGGATGCAAGATGAGAATCTCTGCTATTGTGTGGGGAGACTCAGTTTCCCGGGTTTCCCCCATGGACACATGTTCTTCAGCTGGGTCTGATTTTCTCCAGACAAGCTGTCTTGGGAAGGATTTGGCCAGCCCTAAGAACCTGAAGGGAAAGGGCGGAGGGGGGTTCTCTCTCTGCCCCCGACAGCCCCGAGCTGGGTCGCTCCCTCAGACCTGGCCAGGGGCAGCCCATCCCCCGGCGCCCTTCCCCGGGGCATCCAAGGGCAGGCTCGGCGCCAGCCCCACCACGCTCGCCACTGCCCGACCATCGTCCTCCCTCGGGGGGCCTGGGCAGGACAGGGACCCGGCTGTGGGAGGCCTCCAGATCTCAGGCCTGGCACACCGTTTACCAGGCTGCTTCCTCCTCTGACGGGGGCCCAGCACACGCCCCAGGAGACTTGGCAGCCGCCCCCAGGGCTCTATCCTCTGGAACTCGTCCCCTTGGAAGGGGCTGGCCCAGGTGCCAGGTTCGGCTGGTCGGCCAGCCTCCTTTGGAGAAAGCAGGCAAGCCGAGCCAGGCTTGCAGTGGCCCTGGCGTGACACCTGCCACCTCAGGCAGAGGGCCTCCCGCGTGCCCTCCATGGCGGATTTCTCCCCGGAGCCGTGGCCTGGGCACTAGGAAGGCCGGGCCTCCCCGACTTCCGGGAGGAGGGGCTAGCCCAGTTACGCCCTGGCCCCCAAACCCTCTGGTGCCATCTGCCTGTCTCGGCACTTCTGACTCCACAGAGCCTTTCCTACACCTGGGCTGCCTGCCGTGGCAAAGTGCAGGCGTGGGGTGAGGCCATGGCTTTGTCTTTCCAGGAAGAAATGAGCCCCTGGCCGAAGCAGCAGGCCCAGGCAGAGCCTTGAGCTTGAAGCCCAGTAGGTCTGTGGCCCTCAGGGCCAGAGCAATGCTTTCAAGGCAGGGAAGCGGCCTGCAAGCTGAGTGGGAGTGGGGGAGGGGAGGGAGACAGCTGAAGCCCAGTCCAGAAGGGCGGCAAAGGAACAGCTGCAGCTGTGTCAGAGCCTGGAGTGAGGGCGGGGCATTCACTGAGGACCCCCGAGGTCAGCCCTATGCCCTGGCGGTCGCGCAGGCGCCCTTGGCCTGTGCTGTGGGTGGAGGGTTGAAGCCAAGCCCGCAGGGCTCCCGGAGCGGCCAGAGAAAGAAGGGCCCTTGGAGAGGTAGGCGAGGTGGGTAGGGGGAGCCACCTTACTCTCCTCAGCTCCCTGAGGGAGAGAGAGAGAGACAGAGACAGAGAGAGAGATCCATGACCTCTGAGTCTCTGCCTCTACCGCTGGCTGGTGCCAACTCACGCGCCATCCCACTTCCAGCCATCACCCCCACGCCTGCCCCGGAGCCAGCCCCACCACAGAGAGGCCGCTTCCTGCTCCCCTCTGTGCCTTCCCTTCCCGACCTGACTCCAGTGCAGGGGATAAGCTTCAGACAAGTCTTTCCATGTCCCTCTGCATGACAATAGACTTCCTCCCCTCTCCCATTCCACAGGCCCACCCGGGACATCCACCTTGGTCATTAGCTCAGGAGAGGATGCAAGATGAGAATCTCTGCTATTGTGTGGGGAGACTCAGTTTCCCGGGTTTCCCCCATGGACACATGTTCTTCAGCTGGGTCTGATTTTCTCCAGACAAGCTGTCTTGGGAAGGATTTGGCCAGCCCTAAGAACCTGAAGGGAAAGGGCGGAGGGGGGTTCTCTCTCTGCCCCCGACAGCCCCGAGCTGGGTCGCTCCCTCAGACCTGGCCAGGGGCAGCCCATCCCCCGGCGCCCTTCCCCGGGGCATCCAAGGGCAGGCTCGGCGCCAGCCCCACCACGCTCGCCACTGCCCGACCATCGTCCTCCCTCGGGGGGCCTGGGCAGGACAGGGACCCGGCTGTGGGAGGCCTCCAGATCTCAGGCCTGGCACACCGTTTACCAGGCTGCTTCCTCCTCTGACGGGGGCCCAGCACACGCCCCAGGAGACTTGGCAGCCGCCCCCAGGGCTCTATCCTCTGGAACTCGTCCCCTTGGAAGGGGCTGGCCCAGGTGCCAGGTTCGGCTGGTCGGCCAGCCTCCTTTGGAGAAAGCAGGCAAGCCGAGCCAGGCTTGCAGTGGCCCTGGCGTGACACCTGCCACCTCAGGCAGAGGGCCTCCCGCGTGCCCTCCATGGCGGATTTCTCCCCGGAGCCGTGGCCTGGGCACTAGGAAGGCCGGGCCTCCCCGACTTCCGGGAGGAGGGGCTAGCCCAGTTACGCCCTGGCCCCCAAACCCTCTGGTGCCATCTGCCTGTCTCGGCACTTCTGACTCCACAGAGCCTTTCCTACACCTGGGCTGCCTGCCGTGGCAAAGTGCAGGCGTGGGGTGAGGCCATGGCTTTGTCTTTCCAGGAAGAAATGAGCCCCTGGCCGAAGCAGCAGGCCCAGGCAGAGCCTTGAGCTTGAAGCCCAGTAGGTCTGTGGCCCTCAGGGCCAGAGCAATGCTTTCAAGGCAGGGAAGCGGCCTGCAAGCTGAGTGGGAGTGGGGGAGGGGAGGGAGACAGCTGAAGCCCAGTCCAGAAGGGCGGCAAAGGAACAGCTGCAGCTGTGTCAGAGCCTGGAGTGAGGGCGGGGCATTCACTGAGGACCCCCGAGGTCAGCCCTATGCCCTGGCGGTCGCGCAGGCGCCCTTGGCCTGTGCTGTGGGTGGAGGGTTGAAGCCAAGCCCGCAGGGCTCCCGGAGCGGCCAGAGAAAGAAGGGCCCATGGAGAGGTAGGCGAGGTGGGTAGGGGGAGCCACCTTACTCTCCTCAGCTCCCTGAGGGAGAGAGAGAGAGACAGAGACAGAGAGAGAGATCCATGACCTCTGAGTCTCTGCCTCTACCGCTGGCTGGTGCCAACTCACGCGCCATCCCACTTCCAGCCATCACCCCCACGCCTGCCCCGGAGCCAGCCCCACCACAGAGAGGCCGCTTCCTGCTCCCCTCTGTGCCTTCCCTTCCCGACCTGACTCCAGTGCAGGGGATAAGCTTCAGACAAGTCTTTCCATGTCCCTCTGCATGACAATAGACTTCCTCCCCTCTCCCATTCCACAGGCCCACCCGGGACATCCACCTTGGTCATTAGCTCAGGAGAGGATGCAAGATGAGAATCTCTGCTATTGTGTGGGGAGACTCAGTTTCCCGGGTTTCCCCCATGGACACATGTTCTTCAGCTGGGTCTGATTTTCTCCAGACAAGCTGTCTTGGGAAGGATTTGGCCAGCCCTAAGAACCTGAAGGGAAAGGGCGGAGGGGGGTTCTCTCTCTGCCCCCGACAGCCCCGAGCTGGGTCGCTCCCTCAGACCTGGCCAGGGGCAGCCCATCCCCCGGCGCCCTTCCCCGGGGCATCCAAGGGCAGGCTCGGCGCCAGCCCCACCCCGCTCGCCACTGCCCGACCATCGTCCTCCCTCGGGGGGCCTGGGCAGGACAGGGACCCGGCTGTGGGAGGCCTCCAGATCTCAGGCCTGGCACACCGTTTACCAGGCTGCTTCCTCCTCTGACGGGGGCCCAGCACACGCCCCAGGAGACTTGGCAGCCGCCCCCAGGGCTCTATCCTCTGGAACTCGTCCCCTTGGAAGGGGCTGGCCCAGGTGCCAGGTTCGGCTGGTCGGCCAGCCTCCTTTGGAGAAAGCAGGCAAGCCGAGCCAGGCTTGCAGTGGCCCTGGCGTGACACCTGCCACCTCAGGCAGAGGGCCTCCCGCGTGCCCTCCATGGCGGATTTCTCCCCGGAGCCGTGGCCTGGGCACTAGGAAGGCCGGGCCTCCCCGACTTCCGGGAGGAGGGGCTAGCCCAGTTACGCCCTGGCCCCCAAACCCTCTGGTGCCATCTGCCTGTCTCGGCACTTCTGACTCCACAGAGCCTTTCCTACACCTGGGCTGCCTGCCGTGGCAAAGTGCAGGCGTGGGGTGAGGCCATGGCTTTGTCTTTCCAGGAAGAAATGAGCCCCTGGCCGAAGCAGCAGGCCCAGGCAGAGCCTTGAGCTTGAAGCCCAGTAGGTCTGTGGCCCTCAGGGCCAGAGCAATGCTTTCAAGGCAGGGAAGCGGCCTGCAAGCTGAGTGGGAGTGGGGGAGGGGAGGGAGACAGCTGAAGCCGAGTCCAGAAGGGCGGCAAAGGAACAGCTGCAGCTGGGTCAGAGCCTGGAGGGAGGGCGGGGCATTCACTGAGGACCCCAGAGGTCAGCCCTAGGCCCCGGCGGTCGCGCAGGCGCCCTTGGCCTGTGCGGTGGGTGGGGGGTTGAAGCCAAGCCCGCAGGGCTCCCGGAGCGGCCAGAGAAAGAAGGGCCCTTGGAGAGGTAGGCGAGGTGGGTAGGGGGAGCCACCTTACTCTCCTCAGCTCCCTGAGGGAGAGAGAGAGAGACAGAGACAGAGAGAGAGATCCATGACCTCTGAGTCTCTGCCTCTACCGCTGGCTGGTGCCAACTCACGCGCCATCCCACTTCCAGCCATCACCCCCACGCCTGCCCCGGAGCCAGCCCCACCACAGAGAGGCCGCTTCCTGCTCCCCTCTGTGCCTTCCCTTCCCGACCTGACTCCAGTGCAGGGGATAAGCTTCAGACAAGTCTTTCCATGTCCCTCTGCATGACAATAGACTTCCTCCCCTCTCCCATTCCACAGGCCCACCCGGGACATCCACCTTGGTCATTAGCTCAGGAGAGGATGCAAGATGAGAATCTCTGCTATTGTGTGGGGAGACTCAGTTTCCCGGGTTTCCCCCATGGACACATGTTCTTCAGCTGGGTCTGATTTTCTCCAGACAAGCTGTCTTGGGAAGGATTTGGCCAGCCCTAAGAACCTGAAGGGAAAGGGCGGAGGGAGGTTCTCTCTCTGCCCCCGACAGCCCCGAGCTGGGTCGCTCCCTCAGACCTGGCCAGGGGCAGCCCATCCCCCGGCGCCCTTCCCCGGGGCATCCAAGGGCAGGCTCGGCGCCAGCCCCACCACGCTCGCCACTGCCCGACCATCGTCCTCCCTCGGGGGGCCTGGGCAGGACAGGGACCCGGCTGTGGGAGGCCTCCAGATCTCAGGCCTGGCACACCGTTTACCAGGCTGCTTCCTCCTCTGACGGGGGCCCAGCACACGCCCCAGGAGACTTGGCAGCCGCCCCCAGGGCTCTATCCTCTGGAACTCGTCCCCTTGGAAGGGGCTGGCCCAGGTGCCAGGTTCGGCTGGTCGGCCAGCCTCCTTTGGAGAAAGCAGGCAAGCCGAGCCAGGCTTGCAGTGGCCCTGGCGTGACACCTGCCACCTCAGGCAGAGGGCCTCCCGCGTGCCCTCCATGGCGGATTTCTCCCCGGAGCCGTGGCCTGGGCACTAGGAAGGCCGGGCCTCCCCGACTTCCGGGAGGAGGGGCTAGCCCAGTTACGCCCTGGCCCCCAAACCCTCTGGTGCCATCTGCCTGTCTCGGCACTTCTGACTCCACAGAGCCTTTCCTACACCTGGGCTGCCTGCCGTGGCAAAGTGCAGGCATGGGGTGAGGCCATGGCTTTGTCTTTCCAGGAAGAAATGAGCCCCTGGCCGAAGCAGCAGGCCCAGGCAGAGCCTTGAGCTTGAAGCCCAGTAGGTCTGTGGCCCTCAGGGCCAGAGCAATGCTTTCAAGGCAGGGAAGCGGCCTGCAAGCTGAGTGGGAGTGGGGGAGGGGAGGGAGACAGCTGAAGCCGAGTCCAGAAGGGCGGCAAAGGAACAGCTGCAGCTGGGTCAGAGCCTGGAGGGAGGGCGGGGCATTCACTGAGGACCCCCGAGGTCAGCCCTAGGCCCCGGCGGTCGCGCAGGCGCCCTTGGCCTGTGCTGTGGGAGGGGGTTGAAGCCAAGCCCGCAGGGCTCCCGGAGCGGCCAGAGAAAGAAGGGCCCTTGGAGAGGTAGGCGAGGTGGGTAGGGGGAGCCACCTTACTCTCCTCAGCTCCCTGAGGGAGAGAGAGAGAGACAGAGACAGAGAGAGAGATCCATGACCTCTGAGTCTCTGCCTCTACCGCTGGCTGGTGCCAACTCACGCGCCATCCCACTTCCAGCCATCACCCCCACGCCTGCCCCGGAGCCAGCCCCACCACAGAGAGGCCGCTTCCTGCTCCCCTCTGTGCCTTCCCTTCCCGACCTGACTCCAGTGCAGGGGATAAGCTTCAGACAAGTCTTTCCATGTCCCTCTGCATGACAATAGACTTCCTCCCCTCTCCCATTCCACAGGCCCACCCGGGACATCCACCTTGGTCATTAGCTCAGGAGAGGATGCAAGATGAGAATCTCTGCTATTGTGTGGGGAGACTCAGTTTCCCGGGTTTCCCCCATGGACACATGTTCTTCAGCTGGGTCTGATTTTCTCCAGACAAGCTGTCTTGGGAAGGATTTGGCCAGCCCTAAGAACCTGAAGGGAAAGGGCGGAGGGGGGTTCTCTCTCTGCCCCCGACAGCCCCGAGCTGGGTCGCTCCCTCAGACCTGGCCAGGGGCAGCCCATCCCCCGGCGCCCTTCCCCGGGGCATCCAAGGGCAGGCTCGGCGCCAGCCCCACCACGCTCGCCACTGCCCGACCATCGTCCTCCCTCGGGGGGCCTGGGCAGGACAGGGACCCGGCTGTGGGAGGCCTCCAGATCTCAGGCCTGGCACACCGTTTACCAGGCTGCTTCCTCCTCTGACGGGGGCCCAGCACACGCCCCAGGAGACTTGGCAGCCGCCCCCAGGGCTCTAGCCTCTGGAACTCGTCCCCTTGGAAGGGGCTGGCCCAGGTGCCAGGTTCGGCTGGTCGGCCAGCCTCCTTTGGAGAAAGCAGGCAAGCCGAGCCAGGCTTGCAGTGGCCCTGGCGTGACACCTGCCACCTCAGGCAGAGGGCCTCCCGCGTGCCCTCCATGGCGGATTTCTCCCCGGAGCCGTGGCCTGGGCACTAGGAAGGCCGGGCCTCCCCGACTTCCGGGAGGAGGGGCTAGCCCAGTTACGCCCTGGCCCCCAAACCCTCTGGTGCCATCTGCCTGTCTCGGCACTTCTGACTCCACAGAGCCTTTCCTACACCTGGGCTGCCTGCCGTGGCAAAGTGCAGGCGTGGGGTGAGGCCATGGCTTTGTCTTTCCAGGAAGAAATGAGCCCCTGGCCGAAGCAGCAGGCCCAGGCAGAGCCTTGAGCTTGAAGCCCAGTAGGTCTGTGGCCCTCAGGGCCAGAGCAATGCTTTCAAGGCAGGGAAGCGGCCTGCAAGCTGAGTGGGAGTGGGGGAGGGGAGGGAGACAGCTGAAGCCAAGTCCAGAAGGGCGGCAAAGGAACAGCTGCAGCTGGGTCAGAGCCTGGAGGGAGGGCGGGGCATTCACTGAGGACCCCCGAGGTCAGCCCTAGGCCCCGGCGGTCGCGCAGGCGCCCTTGGCCTGTGCTGTGGGTGGAGGGTTGAAGCCAAGCCCGCAGGGCTCCCGGAGCGGCCAGAGAAAGAAGGGCCCTTGGAGAGGTAGGCGAGGTGGGTAGGGGGAGCCACCTTACTCTCCTCAGCTCCCTGAGGGAGAGAGAGAGAGACAGAGACAGAGAGAGAGATCCATGACCTCTGAGTCTCGGCCTCTACCGCTGGCTGGTGCCAACTCACGCGCCATCCCACTTCCAGCCATCACCCCCACGCCTGCCCCGGAGCCAGCCCCACCACAGAGAGGCCGCTTCCTGCTCCCCTCTGTGCCTTCCCTTCCCGACCTGACTCCAGTGCAGGGGATAAGCTTCAGACAAGTCTTTCCATGTCCCTCTGCATGACAATAGACTTCCTCCCCTCTCCCATTCCACAGGCCCACCCGGGACATCCACCTTGGTCATTAGCTCAGGAGAGGATGCAAGATGAGAATCTCTGCTATTGTGTGGGGAGACTCAGTTTCCCGGGTTTCCCCCATGGACACATGTTCTTCAGCTGGGTCTGATTTTCTCCAGACAAGCTGTCTTGGGAAGGATTTGGCCAGCCCTAAGAACCTGAAGGGAAAGGGCGGAGGGGGGTTCTCTCTCTGCCCCCGACAGCCCCGAGCTGGGTCGCTCCCTCAGACCTGGCCAGGGGCAGCCCATCCCCCGGCGCCCTTCCCCGGGGCATCCAAGGGCAGGCTCGGCGCCAGCCCCACCACGCTCACCACTGCCCGACCATCGTCCTCCCTCGGGGGGCCTGGGCAGGACAGGGACCCGGCTGTGGGAGGCCTCCAGATCTCAGGCCTGGCACACCGTTTACCAGGCTGCTTCCTCCTCTGACGGGGGCCCAGCACACGCCCCAGGAGACTTGGCAGCCGCCCCCAGGGCTCTATCCTCTGGAACTCGTCCCCTTGGAAGGGGCTGGCCCAGGTGCCAGGTTCGGCTGGTCGGCCAGCCTCCTTTGGAGAAAGCAGGCAAGCCGAGCCAGGCTTGCAGTGGCCCTGGCGTGACACCTGCCACCTCAGGCAGAGGGCCTCCCGCGTGCCCTCCATGGCGGATTTCTCCCCGGAGCCGTGGCCTGGGCACTAGGAAGGCCGGGCCTCCCCGACTTCCGGGAGGAGGGGCTAGCCCAGTTACGCCCTGGCCCCCAAACCCTCTGGTGCCATCTGCCTGTCTCGGCACTTCTGACTCCACAGAGCCTTTCCTACACCTGGGCTGCCTGCCGTGGCAAAGTGCAGGCGTGGGGTGAGGCCATGGCTTTGTCTTTCCAGGAAGAAATGAGCTCCTGGCCGAAGCAGCAGGCCCAGGCAGAGCCTTGAGCTTGAAGCCCAGTAGGTCTGTGGCCCTCAGGGCCAGAGCAATGCTTTCAAGGCAGGGAAGCGGCCTGCAAGCTGAGTGGGAGTGGGGGAGGGGAGGGAGACAGCTGAAGCCGAGTCCAGAAGGGCGGCAAAGGAACAGCTGCAGCTGGGTCAGAGCCTGGAGGGAGGGCGGGGCATTCACTGAGGACCCCCGAGGTCAGCCCTAGGCCCTGGCGGTCGCGCAGGCGCCCTTGGCCTGTGCGGTGGGTGGGGGGTTGAAGCCAAGCCCGCAGGGCTCCCGGAGCGGCCAGAGAAAGAAGGGCCCTTGGAGAGGTAGGCGAGGTGGGTAGGGGGAGCCACCTTACTCTCCTCAGCTCCCTGAGGGAGAGAGAGAGAGACAGAGACAGAGAGAGAGATCCATGACCTCTGAGTCTAGGCCTCTACCGCTGGCTGGTGCCAACTCACGCGCCATCCCACTTCCAGCCATCACCCCCACGCCTGCCCCGGAGCCAGCCCCACCACAGAGAGGCCGCTTCCTGCTCCCCTCTGTGCCTTCCCTTCCCGACCTGACTCCAGTGCAGGGGATAAGCTTCAGACAAGTCTTTCCATGTCCCTCTGCATGACAATAGACTTCCTCCCCTCTCCCATTCCACAGGCCCACCCGGGACATCCACCTTGGTCATTAGCTCAGGAGAGGATGCAAGATGAGAATCTCTGCTATTGTGTGGGGAGACTCAGTTTCCCGGGTTTCCCCCATGGACACATGTTCTTCAGCTGGGTCTGATTTTCTCCAGACAAGCTGTCTTGGGAAGGATTTGGCCAGCCCTAAGAACCTGAAGGGAAAGGGCGGAGGGGGGTTCTCTCTCTGCCCCCGACAGCCCCGAGCTGGGTCGCTCCCTCAGACCTGGCCAGGGGCAGCCCATCCCCCGGCGCCCTTCCCCGGGGCATCCAAGGGCAGGCTCGGCGCCAGCCCCACCACGCTCACCACTGCCCGACCATCGTCCTCCCTCGGGGGGCCTGGGCAGGACAGGGACCCGGCTGTGGGAGGCCTCCAGATCTCAGGCCTGGCACACCGTTTACCAGGCTGCTTCCTCCTCTGATGGGGGCCAAGCACACGCCCCAGGAGACTTGGCAGCCGCCCCCAGGGCTCTATCCTCTGGAACTCGTCCCCTTGGAAGGGGCTGGCCCAGGTGCCAGGTTCGGCTGTTCGGCCAGCCTCCTTTGGAGAAAGAAGGCAAGCCGAGCCAGGCTTGCAGTGGCCCTGGCGTGACACCTGCCACCTCAGGCAGAGGGCCTCCCGCGTGCCCTCCATGGCGGATTTCTCCCCGGAGCCGTGGCCTGGGCACTAGGAAGGCCGGGCCTCCCCGACTTCCGGGAGGAGGGGCTAGCCCAGTTACGCCCTGGCCCCCAAACCCTCTGGTGCCATCTGCCTGTCTCGGCACTTCTGACTCCACAGAGCCTTTCCTACACCTGGGCTGCCTGCCGTGGCAAAGTGCAGGCGTGGGGTGAAGCCATGGCTTTGTCTTTCCAGGAAGAAATGAGCCCCTGGCCGAAGCAGCAGGCCCAGGCAGAGCCTTGAGCTTGAAGCCCAGTAGGTCTGTGGCCCTCAGGGCCACAGCAATGCTTTCAAGTCAGGGAAGCGGCCTGCAAGCTGAGTGGGAGTGGGGGAGGGGAGGGAGACAGCTGAAGCCCAGTCCAGAAGGGCGGCAAAGGAACAGCTGCAGCTGTGTCAGAGCCTGGAGGGAGGGCGGGGCATTCACTGAGGACCCCCGAGGTCAGCCCTAGGCCCCGGCGGTCGCGCAGGCGCCCTTGGCCTGTGCTGTGGGTGGAGGGTTGAAGCCAAGCCCGCAGGGCTCCCGGAGCGGCCAGAGAAAGAAGGGCCCATGGAGAGGTAGGCGAGGTGGGTAGGGGGAGCCACCTTACTCTCCTCAGCTCCCTGAGGGAGAGAGAGAGAGACAGAGACAGAGAGAGAGATCCATGACCTCTGAGTCTAGGCCTCTACCGCTGGCTGGTGCCAACTCACGCGCCATCCCACTTCCAGCCATCACCCCCACGCCTGCCCCGGAGCCAGCCCCACCACAGAGAGGCCGCTTCCTGCTCCCCTCTGTGCCTTCCCTTCCCGACCTGACTCCAGTGCAGGGGATAAGCTTCAGACAAGTCTTTCCATGTCCCTCTGCATGACAATAGACTTCCTCCCCTCTCCCATTCCACAGGCCCACCCGGGACATCCACCTTGGTCATTAGCTCAGGAGAGGATGCAAGATGAGAATCTCTGCTATTGTGTGGGGAGACTCAGTTTCCCGGGTTTCCCCCATGGACACATGTTCTTCAGCTGGGTCTGATTTTCTCCAGACAAGCTGTCTTGGGAAGGATTTGGCCAGCCCTAAGAACCTGAAGGGAAAGGGCGGAGGGGGGTTCTCTCTCTGCCCCCGACAGCCCCGAGCTGGGTCGCTCCCTCAGACCTGGCCAGGGGCAGCCCATCCCCCGGCGCCCTTCCCCGGGGCATCCAAGGGCAGGCTCGGCGCCAGCCCCACCACGTTCGCCACTGCCCGACCATCGTCCTCCCTCGGGGGGCCTGGGCAGGACAGGGACCCGGCTGTGGGAGGCCTCCAGATCTCAGGCCTGGCACACCGTTTACCAGGCTGCTTCCTCCTCTGACGGGGGCCCAGCACACGCCCCAGGAGACTTGGCAGCCGCCCCCAGGGCTCTATCCTCTGGAACTCGTCCCCTTGGAAGGGGCTGGCCCAGGTGCCAGGTTCGGCTGGTCGGCCAGCCTCCTTTGGAGAAAGCAGGCAAGCCGAGCCAGGCTTGCAGTGGCCCTGGCGTGACACCTCCCACCTCAGGCAGAGGGCCTCCCGCGTGCCCTCCATGGCGGATTTCTCCCCGGAGCCATGGCCTGGGCACTAGGAAGGCCGGGCCTCCCCGACTTCCGGGAGGAGGGGCTAGCCCAGTTACGCCCTGGCCCCCAAACCCTCTGGTGCCATCTGCCTGTCTCGGCACTTCTGACTCCACAGAGCCTTTCCTACACCTGGGCTGCCTGCCGTGGCAAAGTGCAGGCGTGGGGTGAGGCCATGGCTTTGTCTTTCCAGGAAGAAATGAGCCCCTGGCCGAAGCAGCAGGCCCAGGCAGAGCCTTGAGCTTGAAGCTCAGTAGGTCTGTGGCCCTCAGGGCCAGAGCAATGCTTTCAAGGCAGGGAAGCGGCCTGCAAGCTGAGTGGTAGTGGGGGAGGGGAGGGAGACAGCTGAAGCCGAGTCCAGAAGGGCGGCAAAGGAACAGCTGCAGCTGGGTCAGAGCCTGGAGGGAGGGCGGGGCATTCACTGAGGACCCCCGAGGTCAGCCCTAGGCCCTGGCGGTCGCGCAGGCGCCCTTGGCCTGTGCGGTGGGTGGGGGGTTGAAGCCGAGCCCGCAGGGCTCCCGGAGCGGCCAGAGAAAGAAGGGCCCTTGGAGAGGTAGGCGAGGTGGGTAGGGGGAGCCACCTTACTCTCCTCAGCTCCCTGAGGGAGAGAGAGAGAGACAGAGACAGAGAGAGAGATCCATGACCTCTGAGTCTCTGCCTCTACCGCTGGCTGGTGCCAACTCACGCGCCATCCCACTTCCAGCCATCACCCCCACGCCTGCCCCGGAGCCAGCCCCACCACAGAGAGGCCGCTTCCTGCTCCCCTCTGTGCCTTCCCTTCCCGACCTGACTCCAGGGCAGGGGATAAGCTTCAGACAAGTCTTTCCATGTCCCTCTGCATGACAATAGACTTCCTCCCCTCTCCCATTCCACAGGCCCACCCAGGACATCCACCTTGGTCATTAGCTCAGGAGAGGATGCAAGATGAGAATCTCTGCTATTGTGTGGGGAGACTCAGTTTCCCGGGTTTCCCCCATGGACACATGTTCTTCAGCTGGGTCTGATTTTCTCCAGACAAGCTGTCTTGGGAAGGATTTGGCCAGCCCTAAGAACCTGAAGGGAAAGGGCGGAGGGGGGTTCTCTCTCTGCCCCCGACAGCCCCGAGCTGGGTCGCTCCCTCAGACCTGGCCAGGGGCAGCCCATCCCCCGGCGCCCTTCCCCGGGGCATCCAAGGGCAGGCTCGGCGCCAGCCCCACCACGCTCGCCACTGCCCGACCATCGTCCTCCCTCGGGGGGCCTGGGCAGGACAGGGACCCGGCTGTGGGAGGCCTCCAGATCTCAGGCCTGGCACACCGTTTACCAGGCTGCTTCCTCCTCTGACGGGGGCCCAGCACACGCCCCAGGAGACTTGGCAGCCGCCCCCAGGGCTCTATCCTCTGGAACTCGTCCCCTTGGAAGGGGCTGGCCCAGGTGCCAGGTTCGGCTGGTCGGCCAGCCTCCTTTGGAGAAAGCAGGCAAGCCGAGCCAGGCTTGCAGTGGCCCTGGCGTGACACCTGCCACCTCAGGCAGAGGGCCTCCCGCGTGCCCTCCATGGCGGATTTCTCCCCGGAGCCGTGGCCTGGGCACTAGGAAGGCCGGGCCTCCCCGACTTCCGGGAGGAGGGGCTAGCCCAGTTACGCCCTGGCCCCCAAACCCTCTGGTGCCATCTGCCTGTCTCGGCACTTCTGACTCCACAGAGCCTTTCCTACACCTGGGCTGCCTGCCGTGGCAAAGTGCAGGCGTGGGGTGAGGCCATGGCTTTGTCTTTCCAGGAAGAAATGAGCCCCTGGCCGAAGCAGCAGGCCCAGGCAGAGCCTTGAGCTTGAAGCCCAGTAGGTCTGTGGCCCTCAGGGCCAGAGCAATGCTTTCAAGGCAGGGAAGCGGCCTGCAAGCTGAGTGGGAGTGGGGGAGGGGAGGGAGACAGCTGAAGCCGAGTCCAGAAGGGCGGCAAAGGAACAGCTGCAGCTGGGTCAGAGCCTGGAGGGAGGGCGGGGCATTCACTGAGGACCCCCGAGGTCAACCCTAGGCCCTGGCGGTCGCGCAGGCGCCCTTGGCCTGTGCGGTGGGTGGGGGGTTGAAGCCGAGCCCGCAGGGCTCCCGGAGCGGCCAGAGAAAGAAGGGCCCTTGGAGAGGTAGGCGAGGTGGGTAGGGGGAGCCACCTTACTCTCCTCAGCTCCCTGAGGGAGAGAGAGAGAGACAGAGACAGAGAGAGAGATCCATGACCTCTGAGTCTCTGCCTCTACCGCTGGCTGGTGCCAACTCACGCGCCATCCCACTTCCAGCCATCACCCCCACGCCTGCCCCGGAGCCAGCCCCACCACAGAGAGGCCGCTTCCTGCTCCCCTCTGTGCCTTCCCTTCCCGACCTGACTCCAGTGCAGGGGATAAGCTTCAGACAAGTCTTTCCATGTCCCTCTGCATGACAATAGACTTCCTCCCCTCTCCCATTCCACAGGCCCACCCGGGACATCCACCTTGGTCATTAGCTCAGGAGAGGATGCAAGATGAGAATCTCTGCTATTGTGTGGGGAGACTCAGTTTCCCGGGTTTCCCCCATGGACACATGTTCTTCAGCTGGGTCTGATTTTCTCCAGACAAGCTGTCTTGGGAAGGATTTGGCCAGCCCTAAGAACCTGAAGGGAAAGGGCGGAGGGGGGTTCTCTCTCTGCCCCCGACAGCCCCGAGCTGGGTCGCTCCCTCAGACCTGGCCAGGGGCAGCCCATCCCCCGGCGCCCTTCCCCGGGGCATCCAAGGGCAGGCTCGGCGCCAGCCCCACCACGCTCGCCACTGCCCGACCATCGTCCTCCCTCGGGGGGCCTGGGCAGGACAGGGACCCGGCTGTGGGAGGCCTCCAGATCTCAGGCCTGGCACACCGTTTACCAGGCTGCTTCCTCCTCTGACGGGGGCCCAGCACACGCCCCAGGAGACTTGGCAGCCGCCCCCAGGGCTCTATCCTCTGGAACTCGTCCCCTTGGAAGGGGCTGGCCCAGGTGCCAGGTTCGGCTGGTCGGCCAGCCTCCTTTGGAGAAAGCAGGCAAGCCGAGCCAGGCTTGCAGTGGCCCTGGCGTGACACCTGCCACCTCAGGCAGAGGGCCTCCCGCGTGCCCTCCATGGCGGATTTCTCCCCGGAGCCGTGGCCTGGGCACTAGGAAGGCCGGGCCTCCCCGACTTCCGGGAGGAGGGGCTAGCCCAGTTACGCCCTGGCCCCCAAACCCTCTGGTGCCATCTGCCTGTCTCGGCACTTCTGACTCCACAGAGCCTTTCCTACACCTGGGCTGCCTGCCGTGGCAAAGTGCAGGCGTGGGGTGAGGCCATGGCTTTGTCTTTCCAGGAAGAAATGAGCCCCTGGCCGAAGCAGCAGGCCCAGGCAGAGCCTTGAGCTTGAAGCCCAGTAGGTCTGTGGCCCTCAGGGCCAGAGCAATGCTTTCAAGGCAGGGAAGCGGCCTGCAAGCTGAGTGGGAGTGGGGGAGGGGAGGGAGACAGCTGAAGCCCAGTCCAAAAGGGCGGCAAAGGAACAGCTGCAACTGGGTCAGAGCCTGGAGGGAGGGCGGGGCATTCACTGAGGACCCCCGAGGTCAGCCCTAGGCCCTGGCGGTCGCGCAGGCGCCCTTGGCCTGTGCGGTGGGTGGAGGGTTGAAGCCAAGCCTGCAGGGCTCCCGGAGCGGCCAGAGAAAGAAGGGCCCTTGGAGAGGTAGGCGAGGTGGGTAGGGGGAGCCACCTTACTCTCCTCAGCTCCCTGAGGGAGAGAGAGAGAGACAGAGACAGAGAGAGAGATCCATGACCTCTGAGTCTCTGCCTCTACCGCTGGCTGGTGCCAACTCACGCGCCATCCCACTTCCAGCCATCACCCCCACGCCTGCCCCGGAGCCAGCCCCACCACAGAGAGGCCGCTTCCTGCTCCCCTCTGTGCCTTCCCTTCCCGACCTGACTCCAGTGCAGGGGATAAGCTTCAGACAAGTCTTTCCATGTCCCTCTGCATGACAATAGACTTCCTCCCCTCTCCCATTCCACAGGCCCACCCGGGACATCCACCTTGGTCATTAGCTCAGGAGAGGATGCAAGATGAGAATCTCTGCTATTGTGTGGGGAGACTCAGTTTCCCGGGTTTCCCCCATGGACACATGTTCTTCAGCTGGGTCTGATTTTCTCCAGACAAGCTGTCTTGGGAAGGATTTGGCCAGCCCTAAGAACCTGAAGGGAAAGGGCGGAGGGGGGTTCTCTCTCTGCCCCCGACAGCCCCGAGCTGGGTCGCTCCCTCAGACCTGGCCAGGGGCAGCCCATCCCCCGGCGCCCTTCCCCGGGGCATCCAAGGGCAGGCTCGGCGCCAGCCCCACCACGCTCGCCACTGCCCGACCATCGTCCTCCCTCGGGGGGCCTGGGCAGGACAGGGACCCGGCTGTGGGAGGCCTCCAGATCTCAGGCCTGGCACACCGTTTACCAGGCTGCTTCCTCCTCTGACGGGGGCCCAGCACACGCCCCAGGAGACTTGGCAGCCGCCCCCAGGGCTCTATCCTCTGGAACTCGTCCCCTTGGAAGGGGCTGGCCCAGGTGCCAGGTTCGGCTGGTCGGCCAGCCTCCTTTGGAGAAAGCAGGCAAGCCGAGCCAGGCTTGCAGTGGCCCTGGCTTGACACCTGCCACCTCAGGCAGAGGGCCTCCCGCGTGCCCTCCATGGCGGATTTCTCCCCGGAGCCGTGGCCTGGGCACTAGGAAGGCCGGGCCTCCCCGACTTCCGGGAGGAGGGGCTAGCCCAGTTACGCCCTGGCCCCCAAACCCTCTGGTGCCATCTGCCTGTCTCGGCACTTCTGACTCCACAGAGCCTTTCCTACACCTGGGCTGCCTGCCGTGGCAAAGTGCAGGCGTGGGGTGAGGCCATGGCTTTGTCTTTCCAGGAAGAAATGAGCCCCTGGCCGAAGCAGCAGGCCCAGGCAGAGCCTTGAGCTTGAAGCCCAGTAGGTCTGTGGCCCTCAAGGCCAGAGCAATGCTTTCAAGGCAGGGAAGCGGCCTGCAAGCTGAGTGGGAGTGGGGGAGGGGAGGGAGACAGCTGAAGCCGAGTCCAGAAGGGCGGCAAAGGAACAGCTGCAGCTGGGTCAGAGCCTGGAGGGAGGGCGGGGCATTCACTGAGGACCCCGGAGGTCAGCCCTAGGCCCTGGCGGTCGCGCAGGCGCCCTTGGCCTGTGCGGTGGGTGGGGGGTTGAAGCCAAGCCCGCAGGGCTCCCGGAGCGGCCAGAGAAAGAAGGGCCCTTGGAGAGGTAGGCGAGATGGGTAGGGGGAGCCACCTTACTCTCCTCAGCTCCCTGAGGGAGAGAGAGAGAGACAGAGACAGAGAGAGAGATCCATGACCTCTGAGTCTCTGCCTCTACCGCTGGCTGGTGCCAACTCACGCGCCATCCCACTTCCAGCCATCACCCCCACGCCTGCCCCGGAGCCAGCTCCACCACAGAGAGGCCGCTTCCTGCTCCCCTCTGTGCCTTCCCTTCCCGACCTGACTCCAGTGCAGGGGATAAGCTTCAGACAAGACTTTCCATGTCCCTCTGCATGACAATAGACTTCCTCCCCTCTCCCATTCCACAGGCCCACCCGGGACATCCACCTTGGTCATTAGCTCAGGAGAGGATGCAAGATGAGAATCTCTGCTATTGTGTGGGGAGACTCAGTTTCCCGGGTTTCCCCCATGGACACATGTTCTTCAGCTGGGTCTGATTTTCTCCAGACAAGCTGTCTTGGGAAGGATTTGGCCAGCCCTAAGAACCTGAAGGGAAAGGGCGGAGGGGGGTTCTCTCTCTGCCCCCGACAGCCCCGAGCTGGGTCGCTCCCTCAGACCTGGCCAGGGGCAGCCCATCCCCCGGCGCCCTTCCCCGGGGCATCCAAGGGCAGGCTCGGCGCCAGCCCCACCACGCTCGCCACTGCCCGACCATCGTCCTCCCTCGGGGGGCCTGGGCAGGACAGGGACCCGGCTGTGGGAGGCCTCCAGATCTCAGGCCTGGCACACCGTTTACCAGGCTGCTTCCTCCTCTGACGGGGGCCCAGCACACGCCCCAGGAGACTTGGCAGCCGCCCCCAGGGCTCTATCCTCTGGAACTCGTCCCCTTGGAAGGGGCTGGCCCAGGTGCCAGGTTCGGCTGGTCGGCCAGCCTCCTTTGGAGAAAGCAGGCTAGCCGAGCCAGGCTTGCAGTGGCCCTGGCGTGACACCTGCCACCTCAGGCGGAGGGCCTCCCGCGTGCCCTCCATGGCGGATTTCTCCCCAGAGCCGTGGCCTGGGCACTAGGAAGGCCGGGCCTCCCCGACTTCCGGGAGGAGGGGCTAGCCCAGTTACGCCCTGGCCCCCAAACCCTCTGGTGCCATCTGCCTGTCTCGGCACTTCTGACTCCACAGAGCCTTTCCTACACCTGGGCTGCCTGCCGTGGCAAAGTGCAGGCGTGGGGTGAGGCCATGGCTTTGTCTTTCCAGGAAGAAATGAGCCCCTGGCCGAAGCAGCAGGCCCAGGCAGAGCCTTGAGCTTGAAGCCCAGTAGGTCTGTGGCCCTCAGGGCCAGAGCAATGCTTTCAAGGCAGGGAAGCGGCCTGCAAGCTGAGTGGGAGTGGGGGAGGGGAGGGAGACAGCTGAAGCCCAGTCCAGAAGGGCGGCAAAGGAACAGCTGCAGCTGGGTCAGAGCCTGGATGGAGGCGGGGCATTCACTGAGGACCCCCGAGGTCAGCCCTAGGCCCTGGCGGTCGCGCAGGCGCCCTTGGACTGTGCGGTGGGTGGGGGGTTGAAGCCAAGCCCGCAGGGCTCCCGGAGTGGCCAGAGAAAGAAGGGCCCTTGGAGAGGTAGGCAAGGTGGGTAGGGGGAGCCACCTTACTCTCCTCAGCTCCCTGAGGGAGAGAGAGAGAGACAGAGACAGAGAGAGAGATCCATGACCTCTGAGTCTCTGCCTCTACCGCTGGCTGGTGCCAACTCACGCGCCATCCCACTTCCAGCCATCACCCCCACGCCTGCCCCGGAGCCAGCCCCACCACAGAGAGGCCACTTCCTGCTCCCCTCTGTGCCTTCCCTTCCCGACCTGACTCCAGTGCAGGGGATAAGCTTCAGACAAGACTTTCCATGTCCCTCTGCATGACAATAGACTTCCTCCCCTCTCCCATTCCACAGGCCCACCCGGGACATCCACCTTGGTCATTAGCTCAGGAGAGGATGCAAGATGAGAATCTCTGCTATTGTGTGGGGAGACTCAGTTTCCCGGGTTTCCCCCATGGACACATGTTCTTCAGCTGGGTCTGATTTTCTCCAGACAAGCTGTCTTGGGAAGGATTTGGCCAGCCCTAAGAACCTGAAGGGAAAGGGCGGAGGGGGGTTCTCTCTCTGCCCCCGAGAGCCCCGAGCTGGGTCGCTCCCTCAGACCTGGCCAGGGGCAGCCCATCCCCCGGCGCCCTTCCCCGGGGCATCCAAGGGCAGGCTCGGCGCCAGCCCCACCACGCTCGCCACTGCCCGACCATCGTCCTCCCTCGGGGGGCCTGGGCAGGACAGGGACCCGGCTGTGGGAGGCCTCCAGATCTCAGGCCTGGCACACCGTTTACCAGGCTGCTTCCTCCTCTGACGGGGGCCCAGCACACGCCCCAGGAGACTTGGCAGCCGCCCCCAGGGCTCTATCCTCTGGAACTCGTCCCCTTGGAAGGGGCTGGCCCAGGTGCCAGGTTCGGCTGGTCGGCCAGCCTCCTTTGGAGAAAGCAGGCAAGCCGAGCCAGGCTTGCAGTGGCCCTGGCGTGACACCTGCCACCTCAGGCAGAGGGCCTCCCGCGTGCCCTCCATGGCGGATTTCTCCCCGGAGCCGTGGCCTGGGCACTAGGAAGGCCGGGCCTCCCCGACTTCCGGGAGGAGGGGCTAGCCCAGTTACGCCCTGGCCCCCAAACCCTCTGGTGCCATCTGCCTGTCTCGGCACTTCTGACTCCACAGAGCCTTTCCTACACCTGGGCTGCCTGCCGTGGCAAAGTGCAGGCGTGGGGTGAGGCCATGGCTTTGTCTTTCCAGGAAGAAATGAGCCCCTGGCCGAAGCAGCAGGCCCAGGCAGAGCCTTGAGCTTGAAGCCCAGTAGGTCTGTGGCCCTCAGGGCCAGAGCAATGCTTTCAAGGCAGGGAAGCGGCCTGCAAGCTGAGTGGGAGTGGGGGAGGGGAGGGAGACAGCTGAAGCCCAGTCCAGAAGGGCGGCAAAGGAACAGCTGCAGCTGGGTCAGAGCCTGGAGGGAGGGCGGGGCATTCACTGAGGACCCCGGAGGTCAGCCCTAGGCCCTGGCGGTCGCGCAGGCGCCCTTGGCCTGTGCGGTGGGTGGGGGGTTGAAGCCAAGCCCTCAGGGCTCCCGGAGCGGCCAGAGAAAGAAGGGCCCTTGGAGAGGTAGGCGAGATGGGTAGGGGGAGCCACCTTACTCTCCTCAGCTCCCTGAGGGAGAGAGAGAGAGACAGAGACAGAGAGAGAGATCCATGACCTCTGAGTCTCTGCCTCTACCGCTGGCTGGTGCCAACTCACGCGCCATCCCACTTCCAGCCATCACCCCCACG
Source organism: Diceros bicornis minor (assembly GCF_020826845.1). Lineage (NCBI taxonomy): Eukaryota > Metazoa > Chordata > Mammalia > Perissodactyla > Rhinocerotidae > Diceros > Diceros bicornis. The sequence continues at coordinate 61,538,849 of NC_080758.1, forward strand.
CCTGCCCTGGAGCCAGCCCCACCACAGAGAGGCCGCTTCCTGCTCCCCTCTGTGCCTTCCCTTCCCGACCTGACTCCAGTGCAGGGGATAAGCTTCAGGACAAGACTTTCCATGTCCCTCTGCATGACAATAGACTTCCTCCCCTCTCCCCATTCCACAGGCCCACCCGGGACATCCACCTTGGTCATTAGCTCAGGAGAGGATGCAAGATGAGAATCTCTGCTATTGTGTGGGGAGACTCAGTTTCCCGGGTTTCCCCCATGGACACATGTTCTTCAGCTGGGTCTGATTTTCTCCAGACAAGCTGTCTTGGGAAGGATTTGGCCAGCCTAAGAACCTGAAGGGAAAGGGCGGAGGGGGGTTCTCTCTCTGCCCCCGACAGCCCCGAGCTGGGTCGCTCCCTCAGACCTGGCCAGGGGCAGCCCCATCCCCCGGCGCCCTTCCCCGGGGCATCCAAGGGCAGGCTCGGCGCCAGCCCCACCACGCTCGCCACTGCCCGACCATCGTCCTCCCTCGGGGGGCCTGGGCAGGACAGGGACCCGGCTGTGGGAGGCCTCCAGATCTCAGGCCTGGCACACCGTTTAGCAGGCTGCTTCCTCCTCTGACGGGGGCCCAGCACACGCCCCAGGAGACTTGGCAGCCGCCCCCAGGGCTCTATCCTCTGGAACTCGTCCCCTTGGAAGGGGCTGGCCCAGGTGCCAGGTTCGGCTGGTCGGCCAGCCTCCTTTGGAGAAAGCAGGCAAGCCGAGCCAGGCTTGCAGTGGCCCTGGCGTGACACCTGCCACCTCAGGCAGAGGGCCTCCCGCGTGCCCTCCATGGCGGATTTCTCCCCGGAGCCGTGGCCTGGGCACTAGGAAGGCCGGGCCTCCCCGACTTCCGGGAGGAGGGGCTAGCCCAGTTACGCCCTGGCCCCCAAACCCTCTGGTGCCATCTGCCTGTCTCGGCACTTCTGACTCCACAGAGCCTTTCCTACACCTGGGCTGCCTGCCGTGGCAAAGTGCAGGCGTGGGGTGAGGCCATGGCTTTGTCTTTCCAGGAAGAAATGAGCCCCTGGCCGAAGCAGCAGGCCCAGGCAGAGCCTTGAGCTTGAAGCCCAGTAGGTCTGTGGCCCTCAGGGCCAGAGCAATGCTTTCAAGGCAGGGAAGCGGCCTGCAAGCTGAGTGGGAGTGGGGGAGGGGAGGGAGACAGCTGAAGCCCAGTCCAGAAGGGCGGCAAAGGAACAGCTGCAGCTGGGTCAGAGCCTGGATGGAGGCGGGGCATTCACTGAGGACCCCCGAGGTCAGCCCTAGGCCCTGGCGGTCGCGCAGGCGCCCTTGGACTGTGCGGTGGGTGGGGGGTTGAAGCCAAGCCCGCAGGCTCCCGGAGTGGCCAGAGAAAGAAGGGCCCTTGGAGAGGTAGGCGAGGTGGGTAGGGGGAGCCACCTTACTCTCCTCAGCTCCCTGAGGGAGAGAGAGAGAGAGACAGAGACAGAGAGAGAGATCCATGACCTCTGAGTCTCTGCCTCTACCCGCTGGCTGGTGCCAACTCACGCGCCATCCCACTTCCAGCCATCACCCCCACGCCTGCCCTGGAGCCAGCCCCACCACAGAGAGGCCGCTTCCTGCTCCCCTCTGTGCCTTCCCTTCCCGACCTGACTCCAGTGCAGGGGATAAGCTTCAGACAAGACTTTCCATGTCCCTCTGCATGACAATAGACTTCCTCCCCTCTCCCATTCCACAGGCCCACCCGGGACATCCACCTTGGTCATTAGCTCAGGAGAGGATGCAAGATGAGAATCTCTGCTATTGTGTGGGGAGACTCAGTTTCCCGGGTTTCCCCCATGGGACACATGTTCTTCAGCTGGGTCTGATTTTCTCCAGACAAGCTGTCTTGGGAAGGATTTGGCCAGCCCTAAGAACCTGAAGGGAAAGGGCGGAGGGGGGTTCTCTCTCTGCCCCCGACAGCCCCGAGCTGGGTCGCTCCCTCAGACCTGGCCAGGGGCAGCCCATCCCCCGGCGCCCTTCCCCGGGGCATCCAAGGGCAGGCTCGGCGCCAGCCCCACCACGCTCGCCACTGCCCGACCATCGTCCTCCCTCGGGGGGCCTGGGCAGGACAGGGACCCGGCTGTGGGAGGCCTCCAGATCTCAGGCCTGGCACACCGTTTACCAGGCTGCTTCCTCCTCTGACGGGGGGCCCAGCACACGCCCCAGGAGACTTGGCAGCCGCCCCCAGGGCTCTATCCTCTGGAACTCGTCCCCTTGAAGGGGCTGGCCCAGGTGCCAGGTTCGGCTGGTCGGCCAGCCTCCTTTGGAGAAAGCAGGCAAGCCGAGCCAGGCTTGCAGTGGCCCTGGCGTGACACCTGCCACCTCAGGCAGAGGGCCTCCCGCGTGCCCTCCATGGCGGATTTCTCCCCGGAGCCGTGGCCTGGGCACTAGGAAGGCCGGGCCTCCCCGACTTCCGGGAGGAGGGGGCTAGCCCAGTTACGCCTGGCCCCCAAACCCTCTGGTGCCATCTGCCTGTCTCGGCACTTCTGACTCCACAGAGCCTTTCCTACACCTGGGCTGCCTGCCGTGGCAAAGTGCAGGCGTGGGGTGAGGCCATGGCTTTGTCTTTCCAGGAAGAAATGAGCCCCTGGCCGAAGCAGCAGGCCCAGGCAGAGCCTTGAGCTTGAAGCCCAGTAGGTCTGTGGCCCTCAGGGCCAGAGCAATGCTTTCAAGGCAGGGAAGCGGCCTGCAAGCTGAGTGGGAGTGGGGGAGGGGAGGGAGACAGCTGAAGCCCAGTCCAGAAGGGCGGCAAAGGAACAGCTGCAGCTGGGTCAGAGCCTGGATGGAGGCGGGGCATTCACTGAGGACCCCCGAGGTCAGCCCTAGGCCCTGGCGGTCGCGCAGGCGCCCTTGGACTGTGCGGTGGGTGGGGGGTTGAAGCCAAGCCCGCAGGGCTCCCGGAGTGGCCAGAGAAAGAAGGGCCCTTGGAGAGGTAGGCGAGGTGGGTAGGGGGAGCCACCTTGCTCTCCTCAGCTCCCTGAGGGAGAGAGAGAGAGACAGAGACAGAGAGAGAGATCCATGACCTCTGAGTCTCTGCCTCTACCGCTGGCTGGTGCCAACTCACGCGCCATCCCACTTCCAGCCATCACCCCCCACGCCTGCCCTGGAGCCAGCCCCACCACAGAGAGGCCGCTTCCTGCTCCCCTCTGTGCCTTCCCTTCCCGACCTGACTCCAGTGCAGGGGATAAGCTTCAGACAAGACTTTCCATGTCCCTCTGCATGACAATAGACTTCCTCCCCTCTCCCATTCCACAGGCCCACCCGGGACATCCACCTTGGTCATTAGCTCAGGAGAGGATGCAAGATGAGAATCTCTGCTATTGTGTGGGGAGACTCAGTTTCCCGGGTTTCCCCCATGGACACATGTTCTTCAGCTGGGTCTGATTTTCTCCAGACAAGCTGTCTTGGGAAGGATTTGGCCAGCCCTAAGAACCTGAAGGGAAAGGGCGGAGGGGGGTTCTCTCTCTGCCCCCGACAGCCCCGAGCTGGGTCGCTCCCTCAGACCTGGCCAGGGGCAGCCCATCCCCCGGCGCCCTTCCCCGGGGCATCCAAGGGCAGGCTCGGCGCCAGCCCCACCACGCTCGCCACTGCCCGACCATCGTCCTCCCTCGGGGGGCCTGGGCAGGACAGGGACCCGGCTGTGGGAGGCCTCCAGATCTCAGGCCTGGCACACCGTTTAGCAGGCTGCTTCCTCCTCTGACGGGGGCCCAGCACACGCCCCAGGAGACTTGGCAGCCGCCCCCAGGGCTCTATCCTCTGGAACTCGTCCCCTTGGAAGGGGCTGGCCCAGGTGCCAGGTTCGGCTGGTCGGCCAGCCTCCTTTGGAGAAAGCAGGCAAGCCGAGCCAGGCTTGCAGTGGCCCTGGCGTGACACCTGCCACCTCAGGCAGAGGGCCTCCCGCGTGCCCTCCATGGCGGATTTCTCCCCGGAGCCGTGGCCTGGGCACTAGGAAGGCCGGGCCTCCCCGACTTCCGGGAGGAGGGGCTAGCCCAGTTACGCCCTGGCCCCCAAACCCTCTGGTGCCATCTGCCTGTCTCGGCACTTCTGACTCCACAGAGCCTTTCCTACACCTGGGCTGCCTGCCGTGGCAAAGTGCAGGCGTGGGGTGAGGCCATGGCTTTGTCTTTCCAGGAAGAAATGAGCCCCTGGCCGAAGCAGCAGGCCCAGGCAGAGCCTTGAGCTTGAAGCCCAGTAGGTCTGTGGCCCTCAGGGCCAGAGCAATGCTTTCAAGGCAGGGAAGCGGCCTGCAAGCTGAGTGGGAGTGGGGGAGGGGAGGGAGACAGCTGAAGCCCAGTCCAGAAGGGCGGCAAAGGAACAGCTGCAGCTGGGTCAGAGCCTGGAGGGAGGGCGGGGCATTCACTGAGGACCCCGGAGGTCAGCCCTAGGCCCTGGCGGTCGCGCAGGCGCCCTTGGCCTGTGCGGTGGGTGGGGGGTTGAAGCCAAGCCCTCAGGGCTCCCGGAGCGGCCAGAGAAAGAAGGGCCCTTGGAGAGGTAGGCGAGATGGGTAGGGGGAGCCACCTTACTCTCCTCAGCTCCCTGAGGGAGAGAGAGAGAGACAGAGACAGAGAGAGAGATCCATGACCTCTGAGTCTCTGCCTCTACCGCTGGCTGGTGCCAACTCACGCGCCATCCCACTTCCAGCCATCACCCCCACGCCTGCCCTGGAGCCAGCCCCACCACAGAGAGGCCGCTTCCTGCTCCCCTCTGTGCCTTCCCTTCCCGACCTGACTCCAGTGCAGGGGATAAGCTTCAGACAAGACTTTCCATGTCCCTCTGCATGACAATAGACTTCCTCCCCTCTCCCATTCCACAGGCCCACCCGGGACATCCACCTTGGTCATTAGCTCAGGAGAGGATGCAAGATGAGAATCTCTGCTATTGTGTGGGGAGACTCAGTTTCCCGGGTTTCCCCCATGGACACATGTTCTTCAGCTGGGTCTGATTTTCTCCAGACAAGCTGTCTTGGGAAGGATTTGGCCAGCCCTAAGAACCTGAAGGGAAAGGGCGGAGGGGGGTTCTCTCTCTGCCCCCGACAGCCCCGAGCTGGGTCGCTCCCTCAGACCTGGCCAGGGGCAGCCCATCCCCCGGCGCCCCTTCCCCGGGGCATCCAAGGGCAGGCTCGGCGCCAGCCCCACCACGCTCGCCACTGCCCGACCATCGTCCTCCCTCGGGGGGCCTGGGCAGGTCAGGGACCCGGCTGTGGGAGGCCTCCAGATCTCAGGCCTGGCACACCGTTTACCAGGCTGCTTCCTCCTCTGACGGGGGCCCAGCACACGCCCCAGGAGACTTGGCAGCCGCCCCCAGGGCTCTATCCTCTGGAACTCGTCCCCTTGGAAGGGGCTGGCCCAGGTGCCAGGTTCGGCTGGTCGGCCAGCCTCCTTTGGAGAAAGCAGGCAAGCCGAGCCAGGCTTGCAGTGGCCCTGGCGTGACACCTGCCACCTCAGGCAGAGGGCCTCCCGCGTGCCCTCCATGGCGGATTTCTCCCCGGAGCCGTGGCCTGGGCACTAGGAAGGCTGGGCCTCCCCGACTTCCGGGAGGAGGGGCTAGCCCAGTTACGCCCTGGCCCCCAAACCCTCTGGTGCCATCTGCCTGTCTCGGCACTTCTGACTCCACAGAGCCTTTCCTACACCTGGGCTGCCTGCCGTGGCAAAGTGCAGGCGTGGGGTGAGGCCATGGCTTTGTCTTTCCAGGAAGAAATGAGCCCCTGGCCGAAGCAGCAGGCCCAGGCAGAGCCTTGAGCTTGAAGCCCAGTAGGTCTGTGGCCCTCAGGGCCAGAGCAATGCTTTCAAGGCAGGGAAGCGGCCTGCAAGCTGAGTGGGAGTGGGGGAGGGGAGGGAGACAGCTGAAGCCCAGTCCAGAAGGGCGGCAGAGGAACAGCTGCAGCTGGGTCAGAGCCTGGAGGGAGGGCGGGGCATTCACTGAGGACCCCCGAGGTCAGCCCTAGGCCCTGGCGGTCGCGCAGGCGCCCTTGGCCTGTGCGGTGGGTGGGGGGTTGAAGCCAAGCCCGCAGGGCTCCCGGAGCGGCCAGAGAAAGAAGGGCCCTTGGAGAGGTAGGCGAGGTGGGTAGGGGGAGCCACCTTACTCTCCTCAGCTCCCTGATGGAGAGAGAGAGAGACAGAGACAGAGACAGAGATCCATGACCTCTGAGTCTCTGCCTCTACCGCTGGCTGGTGCCAACTCACGCGCCATCCCACTTCCAGCCATCACCCCCACGCCTGCCCCGGAGCCAGCCCCACCACAGAGAGGCCGCTTCCTGCTCCCCTCTGTGCCTTCCCTTCCCGACCTGACTCCAGTGCAGGGGATAAGCTTCAGACAAGTCTTTCCATGTCCCTCTGCATGACAATAGACTTCCTCCCCTCTCCCATTCCACAGGCCCACCCGGGACATCCACCTTGGTCATTAGCTCAGGAGAGGATGCAAGATGAGAATCTCTGCTATTGTGTGGGGAGACTCAGTTTCCCGGGTTTCCCCCATGGACACATGTTCTTCAGCTGGGTCTGATTTTCTCCAGACAAGCTGTCTTGGGAAGGATTTGGCCAGCCCTAAGAACCTGAAGGGAAAGGGAGGAGGGGGGTTCTCTCTCTGCCCCCGACAGCCCCGAGCTGGGTCGCTCCCTCAGACCTGGCCAGGGGCAGCCCATCCCCCGGCGCCCTTCCCCGGGGCATCCAAGGGCAGGCTCGGCGCCAGCCCCACCCCGCTCGCCACTGCCCGACCATCGTCCTCCCTCGGGGGGCCTGGGCAGGACAGGGACCCGGCTGTGGGAGGCCTCCAGATCTCAGGCCTGGCACACCGTTTACCAGGCTGCTTCCTCCTCTGACGGGGGCCCAGCACACGCCCCAGGAGACTTGGCAGCCGCCCCCAGGGCTCTATCCTCTGGAACTCGTCCCCTTGGAAGGGGCTGGCACAGGTGCCAGGTTCGGCTGGTTGGCCAGCCTCCTTTGGAGAAAGCAGGCAAGCCGAGCCAGGCTTGCAGTGGCCCTGGCGTGACACCTGCCACCTCAGGCAGAGGGCCTCCCGCGTGCCCTCCATGGCGGATTTCTCCCCGGAGCCGTGGCCTGGGCACTAGGAAGGCCGGGCCTCCCCGACTTCCGGGAGGAGGGGCTAGCCCAGTTACGCCCTGGCCCCCAAACCCTCTGGTGCCATCTGCCTGTCTCGGCACTTCTGACTCCACAGAGCCTTTCCTACACCTGGGCTGCCTGCCGTGGCAAAGTGCAGGCGTGGGGTGAGGCCATGGCTTTGTCTTTCCAGGAAGAAATGAGCCCCTGGCCGAAGCAGCAGGCCCAGGCAGAGCCTTGAGCTTGAAGCCCAGTAGGTCTGTGGCCCTCAGGGCCAGAGCAATGCTTTCAAGGCAGGGAAGCGGCCTGCAAGCTGAGTGGGAGTGGGGGAGGGGAGGGAGACAGCTGAAGCCCAGTCCAGAAGGGCGGCAAAGGAACAGCTGCAGCTGGGTCAGAGCCTGGAGGGAGGGCGGGGCATTCACTGAGGACCCCCGAGGTCAGCCCTAGGCCCTGGCGGTCGCGCAGGCGCCCTTGGCCTGTGCGGTGGGTGGGGGGTTGAAGCCAAGCCCTCAGGGCTCCCGGAGCGGCCAGAGAAAGAAGGGCCCTTGGAGAGGTAGGCGAGATGGGTAGGGGGAGCCACCTTACTCTCCTCAACTCCCTGAGGGAGAGAGAGAGAGACAGAGACAGTGAGAGAGATCCATGACCTCTGAGTCTCTGCCTCTACCGCTGGCTGGTGCCAACTCACGCGCCATCCCACTTCCAGCCATCACCCCCACGCCTGCCCCGGAGCCAGCCCCACCACAGAGAGGCCGCTTCCTGCTCCCCTCTGTGCCTTCCCTTCCCGACCTGACTCCAGTGCAGGGGATAAGCTTCAGACAAGACTTTCCATGTCCCTCTGCATGACAATAGACTTCCTCCCCTCTCCCATTCCACAGGCCCACCCGGGACATCCACCTTGGTCATTAGCTCAGGAGAGGATGCAAGATGAGAATCTCTGCTATTGTGTGGGGAGACTCAGTTTCCCGGGTTTCCCCCATGGACACATGTTCTTCAGCTGGGTCTGATTTTCTCCAGACAAGCTGTCTTGGGAAGGATTTGGCCAGCCCTAAGAACCTGAAGGGAAAGGGCGGAGGGGGGTTCTCTCTCTGCCCCCGACAGCCCCGAGCTGGGTCGCTCCCTCAGACCTGGCCAGGGGCAGCCCATCCCCCGGCGCCCTTCCCCGGGGCATCCAAGGGCAGGCTCGGCGCCAGCCCCACCACGCTCGCCACTGCCCGACCATCGTCCTCCCTCGGGGGGCCTGGGCAGGACAGGGACCCGGCTGTGGGAGGCCTCCAGATCTCAGGCCTGGCACACCGTTTACCAGGCTGCTTCCTCCTCTGACGGGGGCCCAGCACACGCCCCAGGAGACTTGGCAGCCGCCCCCAGGGCTCTATCCTCTGGAACTCGTCCCCTTGGAAGGGGCTGGCCCAGGTGCCAGGTTCGGCTGGTCGGCCAGCCTCCTTTGGAGAAAGCAGGCAAGCCGAGCCAGGCTTGCAGTGGCCCTGGCGTGACACCTGCCACCTCAGGCGGAGGGCCTCCCGCGTGCCCTCCATGGCGGATTTCTCCCCGGAGCCGTGGCCTGGGCACTAGGAAGGCCGGGCCTCCCCGACTTCCGGGAGGAGGGGCTAGCCCAGTTACGCCCTGGCCCCCAAACCCTCTGGTGCCATCTGCCTGTCTCGGCACTTCTGACTCCACAGAGCCTTTCCTACACCTGGGCTGCCTGCCGTGGCAAAGTGCAGGCGTGGGGTGAGGCCATGGCTTTGTCTTTCCAGGAAGAAATGAGCCCCTGGCCGAAGCAGCAGGCCCAGGCAGAGCCTTGAGCTTGAAGCCCAGTAGGTCTGTGGCCCTCAGGGCCAGAGCAATGCTTTCAAGGCAGGGAAGCGGCCTGCAAGCTGAGTGGGAGTGGGGGAGGGGAGGGAGACAGCTGAAGCCCAGTCCAGAAGGGCGGCAAAGGAACAGCTGCAGCTGGGTCAGAGCCTGGATGGAGGCGGGGCATTCACTGAGGACCCCCGAGGTCAGCCCTAGGCCCTGGCGGTCGCGCAGGCGCCCTTGGACTGTGCGGTGGGTGGGGGGTTGAAGCCAAGCCCGCAGGGCTCCCGGAGTGGCCAGAGAAAGAAGGGCCCTTGGAGAGGTAGGCGAGGTGGGTAGGGGGAGCCACCTTACTCTCCTCAGCTCCCTGAGGGAGAGAGAGAGAGACAGAGACAGAGAGAGAGATCCATGACCTCTGAGTCTCTGCCTCTACCGCTGGCTGGTGCCAACTCACGCGCCATCCCACTTCCAGCCATCACCCCCACGCCTGCCCTGGAGCCAGCCCCACCACAGAGAGGCCGCTTCCTGCTCCCCTCTGTGCCTTCCCTTCCCGACCTGACTCCAGTGCAGGGGATAAGCTTCAGACAAGACTTTCCATGTCCCTCTGCATGACAATAGACTTCCTCCCCTCTCCCATTCCACAGGCCCACCCGGGACATCCACCTTGGTCATTAGCTCAGGAGAGGATGCAAGATGAGAATCTCTGCTATTGTGTGGGGAGACTCAGTTTCCCGGGTTCCCCCATGGACACATGTTCTTCAGCTGGGTCTGATTTTCTCCAGACAAGCTGTCTTGGGAAGGATTTGGCCAGCCCTAAGAACCTGAAGGGAAAGGGCGGAGGGGGGTTCTCTCTCTGCCCCCGACAGCCCCGAGCTGGGTCGCTCCCTCAGACCTGGCCAGGGGCAGCCCATCCCCCGGCGCCCTTCCCCGGGGCATCCAAGGGCAGGCTCGGCGCCAGCCCCACCACGCTCGCCACTGCCCGACCATCGTCCTCCCTCGGGGGCCTGGGCAGGACAGGGACCCGGCTGTGGGAGGCCTCCAGATCTCAGGCCTGGCACACCGTTTACCAGGCTGCTTCCTCCTCTGACGGGGGCCCAGCACACGCCCCAGGAGACTTGGCAGCCGCCCCCAGGGCTCTATCCTCTGGAACTCGTCCCCTTGGAAGGGGCTGGCCCAGGTGCCAGGTTCGGCTGGTCGGCCAGCCTCCTTTGGAGAAAGCAGGCAAGCCGAGCCAGGCTTGCAGTGGCCCTGGCGTGACACCTGCCACCTCAGGCAGAGGGCCTCCCGCGTGCCCTCCATGGCGGATTTCTCCCCGGAGCCGTGGCCTGGGCACTAGGAAGGCCGGGCCTCCCCGACTTCCGGGAGGAGGGGCTAGCCCAGTTACGCCCTGGCCCCCAAACCCTCTGGTGCCATCTGCCTGTCTCGGCACTTCTGACTCCACAGAGCCTTTCCTACACCTGGGCTGCCTGCCGTGGCAAAGTGCAGGCGTGGGGTGAGGCCATGGCTTTGTCTTTCCAGGAAGAAATGAGCCCCTGGCCGAAGCAGCAGGCCCAGGCAGAGCCTTGAGCTTGAAGCCCAGTAGGTCTGTGGCCCTCAGGGCCAGAGCAATGCTTTCAAGGCAGGGAAGCGGCCTGCAAGCTGAGTGGGAGTGGGGGAGGGGAGGGAGACAGCTGAAGCCCAGTCCAGAAGGGCGGCAAAGGAACAGCTGCAGCTGGGTCAGAGCCTGGATGGAGGCGGGGCATTCACTGAGGACCCCCGAGGTCAGCCCTAGGCCCTGGCGGTCGCGCAGGCGCCCTTGGACTGTGCGGTGGGTGGGGGGTTGAAGCCAAGCCCGCAGGGCTCCCGGAGCGGCCAGAGAAAGAAGGGCCCTTGGAGAGGTAGGCGAGGTGGGTAGGGGGAGCCACCTTGCTCTCCTCAGCTCCCTGAGGGAGAGAGAGAGAGACAGAGACAGAGAGAGAGATCCATGACCTCTGAGTCTCTGCCTCTACCGCTGGCTGGTGCCAACTCACGCGCCATCCCACTTCCAGCCATCACCCCCACGCCTGCCCCGGAGCCAGCCCCACCACAGAGAGGCCGCTTCCTGCTCCCCTCTGTGCCTTCCCTTCCCGACCTGACTCCAGTGCAGGGGATAAGCTTCAGACAAGACTTTCCATGTCCCTCTGCATGACAATAGACTTCCTCCCCTCTCCCATTCCACAGGCCCACCCGGGACATCCACCTTGGTCATTAGCTCAGGAGAGGATGCAAGATGAGAATCTCTGCTATTGTGTGGGGAGACTCAGTTTCCCGGGTTTCCCCCATGGACACATGTTCTTCAGCTGGGTCTGATTTTCTCCAGACAAGCTGTCTTGGGAAGGATTTGGCCAGCCCTAAGAACCTGAAGGGAAAGGGCGGAGGGGGGTTCTCTCTCTGCCCCCGACAGCCCCGAGCTGGGTCGCTCCCTCAGACCTGGCCAGGGGCAGCCCATCCCCCGGCGCCCTTCCCCGGGGCATCCAAGGGCAGGCTCGGCGCCAGCCCCACCACGCTCGCCACTGCCCGACCATCGTCCTCCCTCGGGGGGCCTGGGCAGGACAGGGACCCGGCTGTGGGAGGCCTCCAGATCTCAGGCCTGGCACACCGTTTACCAGGCTGCTTCCTCCTCTGACGGGGGCCCAGCACACGCCCCAGGAGACTTGGCAGCCGCCCCCAGGGCTCTATCCTCTGGAACTCGTCCCCTTGGAAGGGGCTGGCCCAGGTGCCAGGTTCGGCTGGTCGGCCAGCCTCCTTTGGAGAAAGCAGGCAAGCCGAGCCAGGCTTGCAGTGGCCCTGGCGTGACACCTGCCACCTCAGGCAGAGGGCCTCCCGCGTGCCCTCCATGGCGGATTTCTCCCCGGAGCCGTGGCCTGGGCACTAGGAAGGCCGGGCCTCCCCGACTTCCGGGAGGAGGGGCTAGCCCAGTTACGCCCTGGCCCCCAAACCCTCTGGTGCCATCTGCCTGTCTCGGCACTTCTGACTCCACAGAGCCTTTCCTACACCTGGGCTGCCTGCCGTGGCAAAGTGCAGGCGTGGGGTGAGGCCATGGCTTTGTCTTTCCAGGAAGAAATGAGCCCCTGGCCGAAGCAGCAGGCCCAGGCAGAGCCTTGAGCTTGAAGCCCAGTAGGTCTGTGGCCCTCAGGGCCAGAGCAATGCTTTCAAGGCAGGGAAGCGGCCTGCAAGCTGAGTGGGAGTGGGGGAGGGGAGGGAGACAGCTGAAGCCCAGTCCAGAAGGGCGGCAAAGGAACAGCTGCAGCTGGGTCAGAGCCTGGAGGGAGGGCGGGGCATTCACTGAGGACCCCGGAGGTCAGCCCTAGGCCCTGGCGGTCGCGCAGGCGCCCTTGGCCTGTGCGGTGGGTGGGGGGTTGAAGCCAAGCCCTCAGGGCTCCCGGAGCGGCCAGAGAAAGAAGGGCCCTTGGAGAGGTAGGCGAGATGGGTAGGGGGAGCCACCTTACTCTCCTCAGCTCCCTGAGGGAGAGAGAGAGAGACAGAGACAGAGAGAGAGATCCATGACCTCTGAGTCTCTGCCTCTACCGCTGGCTGGTGCCAACTCACGCGCCATCCCACTTCCAGCCATCACCCCCACGCCTGCCCTGGAGCCAGCCCCACCACAGAGAGGCCGCTTCCTGCTCCCCTCTGTGCCTTCCCTTCCCGACCTGACTCCAGTGCAGGGGATAAGCTTCAGACAAGACTTTCCATGTCCCTCTGCATGACAATAGACTTCCTCCCCTCTCCCATTCCACAGGCCCACCCGGGACATCCACCTTGGTCATTAGCTCAGGAGAGGATGCAAGATGAGAATCTCTGCTATTGTGTGGGGAGACTCAGTTTCCCGGGTTTCCCCCATGGACACATGTTCTTCAGCTGGGTCTGATTTTCTCCAGACAAGCTGTCTTGGGAAGGATTTGGCCAGCCCTAAGAACCTGAAGGGAAAGGGCGGAGGGGGGTTCTCTCTCTGCCCCCGACAGCCCCGAGCTGGGTCGCTCCCTCAGACCTGGCCAGGGGCAGCCCATCCCCCGGCGCCCTTCCCCGGGGCATCCAAGGGCAGGCTCGGCGCCAGCCCCACCACGCTCGCCACTGCCCGACCATCGTCCTCCCTCGGGGGGCCTGGGCAGGACAGGGACCCGGCTGTGGGAGGCCTCCAGATCTCAGGCCTGGCACACCGTTTACCAGGCTGCTTCCTCCTCTGACGGGGGCCCAGCACACGCCCCAGGAGACTTGGCAGCCGCCCCCAGGGCTCTATCCTCTGGAACTCGTCCCCTTGGAAGGGGCTGGCCCAGGTGCCAGGTTCGGCTGGTCGGCCAGCCTCCTTTGGAGAAAGCAGGCAAGCCGAGCCAGGCTTGCAGTGGCCCTGGCGTGACACCTGCCACCTCAGGCAGAGGGCCTCCCGCGTGCCCTCCATGGCGGATTTCTCCCCGGAGCCGTGGCCTGGGCACTAGGAAGGCCGGGCCTCCCCGACTTCCGGGAGGAGGGGCTAGCCCAGTTACGCCCTGGCCCCCAAACCCTCTGGTGCCATCTGCCTGTCTCGGCACTTCTGACTCCACAGAGCCTTTCCTACACCTGGGCTGCCTGCCGTGGCAAAGTGCAGGCGTGGGGTGAGGCCATGGCTTTGTCTTTCCAGGAAGAAATGAGCCCCTGGCCGAAGCAGCAGGCCCAGGCAGAGCCTTGAGCTTGAAGCCCAGTAGGTCTGTGGCCCTCAGGGCCAGAGCAATGCTTTCAAGGCAGGGAAGCGGCCTGCAAGCTGAGTGGGAGTGGGGGAGGGGAGGGAGACAGCTGAAGCCCAGTCCAGAAGGGCGGCAAAGGAACAGCTGCAGCTGGGTCAGAGCCTGGAGGGAGGGCGGGGCATTCACTGAGGACCCCCGAGGTCAGCCCTAGGCCCTGGCGGTCGCGCAGGCGCCCTTGGCCTGTGCGGTGGGTGGGGGGTTGAAGCCAAGCCCTCAGGGCTCCCGGAGCGGCCAGAGAAAGAAGGGCCCTTGGAGAGGTAGGCGAGATGGGTAGGGGGAGCCACCTTACTCTCCTCAGCTCCCTGAGGGAGAGAGAGGGAGACAGAGACAGAGAGAGAGATCCATGACCTCTGAGTCTCTGCCTCTACCGCTGGCTGGTGCCAACTCACGCGCCATCCCACTTCCAGCCATCACCCCCACGCCTGCCCCGGAGCCAGCCCCACCACAGAGAGGCCGCTTCCTGCTCCCCTCTGTGCCTTCCCTTCCCGACCTGACTCCAGTGCAGGGGATAAGCTTCAGACAAGTCTTTCCATGTCCCTCTGCATGACAATAGACTTCCTCCCCTCTCCCATTCCACAGGCCCACCCGGGACATCCACCTTGGTCATTAGCTCAGGAGAGGATGCAAGATGAGAATCTCTGCTATTGTGTGGGGAGACTCAGTTTCCCGGGTTTCCCCCATGGACACATGTTCTTCAGCTGGGTCTGATTTTCTCCAGACAAGCTGTCTTGGGAAGGATTTGGCCAGCCCTAAGAACCTGAAGGGAAAGGGCGGAGGGGGGTTCTCTCTCTGCCCCCGACAGCCCCGAGCTGGGTCGCTCCCTCAGACCTGGCCAGGGGCAGCCCATCCCCCGGCGCCCTTCCCCGGGGCATCCAAGGGCAGGCTCAGCGCCAGCCCCACCACGCTCGCCACTGCCCGACCATCGTCCTCCCTCGGGGGGCCTGGGCAGGACAGGGACCCGGCTGTGGGAGGCCTCCAGATCTCAGGCCTGGCACACCGTTTACCAGGCTGCTTCCTCCTCTGACGGGGGCCCAGCACACGCCCCAGGAGACTTGGCAGCCGCCCCCAGGGCTCTATCCTCTGGAACTCGTCCCCTTGGAAGGGGCTGGCCCAGGTGCCAGGTTCGGCTGGTCGGCCAGCCTCCTTTGGAGAAAGCAGGCAAGCCGAGCCAGGCTTGCAGTGGCCCTGGCGTGACACCTGCCACCTCAGGCAGAGGGCCTCCCGCGTGCCCTCCATGGCGGATTTCTCCCCGGAGCCGTGGCCTGGGCACTAGGAAGGCCGGGCCTCCCCGACTTCCGGGAGGAGGGGCTAGCCCAGTTACGCCCTGGCCCCCAAACCCTCTGGTGCCATCTGCCTGTCTCGGCACTTCTGACTCCACAGAGCCTTTCCTACACCTGGGCTGCCTGCCGTGGCAAAGTGCAGGCGTGGGGTGAGGCCATGGCTTTGTCTTTCCAGGAAGAAATGAGCCCCTGGCCGAAGCAGCAGGCCCAGGCAGAGCCTTGAGCTTGAAGCCCAGTAGGTCTGTGGCCCTCAGGGCCAGAGCAATGCTTTCAAGGCAGGGAAGCGGCCTGCAAGCTGAGTGGGAGTGGGGGAGGGGAGGGAGACAGCTGAAGCCGAGTCCAGAAGGGCGGCAAAGGAACAGCTGCAGCTGGGTCAGAGCCTGGAGGGAGGGCGGGGCATTCACTGAGGACCCCCGAGGTCAGCCCTAGGCCCTGGCGGTCGCGCAGGCGCCCTTGGCCTGTGCGGTGGGTGGGGGGTTGAAGCCAAGCCCTCAGGGCTCCCGGAGCGGCCAGAGAAAGAAGGGCCCTTGGAGAGGTAGGCGAGGTGGGTAGGGGGAGCCACCTTACTCTCCTCAGCTCCCTGAGGGAGAGAGAGAGAGACAGAGACAGAGAGAGAGATCCATGACCTCTGAGTCTCTGCCTCTACCGCTGGCTGGTGCCAACTCACGCGCCATCCCACTTCCAGCCATCACCCCCACGCCTGCCCCAGAGCCAGCCCCACCACAGAGAGGCCGCTTCCTGCTCCCCTCTGTGCCTTCCCTTCCCGACCTGACTCCAGTGCAGGGGATAAGCTTCAGACAAGACTTTCCATGTCCCTCTGCATGACAATAGACTTCCTCCCCTCTCCCATTCCACAGGCCCACCCGGGACATCCACCTTGGTCATTAGCTCAGGAGAGGATGCAAGATGAGAATCTCTGCTATTGTGTGGGGAGACTCAGTTTCCCGGGTTTCCCCCATGGACACATGTTCTTCAGCTGGGTCTGATTTTCTCCAGACAAGCTGTCTTGGGAAGGATTTGGCCAGCCCTAAGAACCTGAAGGGAAAGGGCGGAGGGGGGTTCTCTCTCTGCCCCCGACAGCCCCGAGCTGGGTCGCTCCCTCAGACCTGGCCAGGGGCAGCCCATCCCCCGGCGCCCTTCCCCGGGGCATCCAAGGGCAGGCTCGGCGCCAGCCCCACCACGCTCGCCACTGCCCGACCATCGTCCTCCCTCGGGGGGCCTGGGCAGGACAGGGACCCGGCTGTGGGAGGCCTCCAGATCTCAGGCCTGGCACACCGTTTACCAGGCTGCTTCCTCCTCTGACGGGGGCCCAGCACACGCCCCAGGAGACTTGGCAGCCGCCCCCAGGGCTCTATCCTCTGGAACTCGTCCCCTTGGAAGGGGCTGGCCCAGGTGCCAGGTTCGGCTGGTCGGCCAGCCTCCTTTGGAGAAAGCAGGCAAGCCGAGCCAGGCTTGCAGTGGCCCTGGCGTGACACCTGCCACCTCAGGCAGAGGGCCTCCCGCGTGCCCTCCATGGCGGATTTCTCCCCGGAGCCGTGGCCTGGGCACTAGGAAGGCCGGGCCTCCCCGACTTCCGGGAGGAGGGGCTAGCCCAGTTACGCCCTGGCCCCCAAACCCTCTGGTGCCATCTGCCTGTCTCGGCACTTCTGACTCCACAGAGCCTTTCCTACACCTGGGCTGCCTGCCGTGGCAAAGTGCAGGCGTGGGGTGAGGCCATGGCTTTGTCTTTCCAGGAAGAAATGAGCCCCTGGCCGAAGCAGCAGGCCCAGGCAGAGCCTTGAGCTTGAAGCCCAGTAGGTCTGTGGCCCTCAGGGCCAGAGCAATGCTTTCAAGGCAGGGAAGCGGCCTGCAAGCTGAGTGGGAGTGGGGGAGGGGAGGGAGACAGCTGAAGCCCAGTCCAGAAGGGCGGCAAAGGAACAGCTGCAGCTGGGTCAGAGCCTGGAGGGAGGGCGGGGCATTCACTGAGGACCCCCGAGGTCAGCCCTAGGCCCTGGCGGTCGCGCAGGCGCCCTTGGACTGTGCGGTGGGTGGGGGGTTGAAGCCAAGCCCGCAGGGCTCCCGGAGTGGCCAGAGAAAGAAGGGCCCTTGGAGAGGTAGGCGAGGTGGGTAGGGGGAGCCACCTTACTCTCCTCAGCTCCCTGAGGGAGAGAGAGAGAGACAGAGACAGAGAGAGAGATCCATGACCTCTGAGTCTCTGCCTCTACCGCTGGCTGGTGCCAACTCACGCGCCATCCCACTTCCAGCCATCACCCCCCACGCCTGCCCCGGAGCCAGCCCCACCACAGAGAGGCCGCTTCCTGCTCCCCTCTGTGCCTTCCCTTCCCGACCTGACTCCAGTGCAGGGGATAAGCTTCAGACAAGTCTTTCCATGTCCCTCTGCATGACAATAGACTTCCTCCCCTCTCCCATTCCACAGGCCCACCCGGGACATCCACCTTGGTCATTAGCTCAGGAGAGGATGCAAGATGAGAATCTCTGCTATTGTGTGGGGAGACTCAGTTTCCCGGGTTTCCCCCATGGACACATGTTCTTCAGCTGGGTCTGATTTTCTCCAGACAAGCTGTCTTGGGAAGGATTTGGCCAGCCCTAAGAACCTGAAGGGAAAGGGCGGAGGGGGGTTCTCTCTCTGCCCCCGACAGCCCCGAGCTGGGTCGCTCCCTCAGACCTGGCCAGGGGCAGCCCATCCCCCGGCGCCCTTCCCCGGGGCATCCAAGGGCAGGCTCGGCGCCAGCCCCACCACGCTCGCCACTGCCCGACCATCGTCCTCCCTCGGGGGGCCTGGGCAGGACAGGGACCCGGCTGTGGGAGGCCTCCAGATCTCAGGCCTGGCACACCGTTTACCAGGCTGCTTCCTCCTCTGACGGGGGCCCAGCACACGCCCCAGGAGACTTGGCAGCCGCCCCCAGGGCTCTATCCTCTGGAACTCGTCCCCTTGGAAGGGGCTGGCCCAGGTGCCAGGTTCGGCTGGTCGGCCAGCCTCCTTTGGAGAAAGCAGGCAAGCCGAGCCAGGCTTGCAGTGGCCCTGGCGTGACACCTGCCACCTCAGGCAGAGGGCCTCCCGCGTGCCCTCCATGGCGGATTTCTCCCCGGAGCCGTGGCCTGGGCACTAGGAAGGCCGGGCCTCCCCGACTTCCGGGAGGAGGGGCTAGCCCAGTTACGCCCTGGCCCCCAAACCCTCTGGTGCCATCTGCCTGTCTCGGCACTTCTGACTCCACAGAGCCTTTCCTACACCTGGGCTGCCTGCCGTGGCAAAGTGCAGGCGTGGGGTGAGGCCATGGCTTTGTCTTTCCAGGAAGAAATGAGCCCCTGGCCGAAGCAGCAGGCCCAGGCAGAGCCTTGAGCTTGAAGCCCAGTAGGTCTGTGGCCCTCAGGGCCAGAGCAATGCTTTCAAGGCAGGGAAGCGGCCTGCAAGCTGAGTGGGAGTGGGGGAGGGGAGGGAGACAGCTGAAGCCGAGTCCAGAAGGGCGGCAAAGGAACAGCTGCAGCTGTGTCAGAGCCTGGAGGGAGGGCGGGGCATTCACTGAGGACCCCCGAGGTCAGCCCTAGGCCCTGGCGGTCGCGCAGGCGCCCTTGGCCTGTGCGGTGGGTGGGGGGTTGAAGCCAAGCCCGCAGGGCTCCCGGAGTGGCCAGAGAAAGAAGGGCCCTTGGAGAGGTAGGCGAGGTGGGTAGGGGGAGCCACCTTACTCTCCTCAGCTCCCTGAGGGAGAGAGAGAGAGACAGAGACAGAGAGAGAGATCCATGACCTCTGAGTCTCTGCCTCTACCGCTGGCTGGTGCCAACTCACGCGCCATCCCACTTCCAGCCATCACCCCCACGCCTGCCCCGGAGCCAGCCCCACCACAGAGAGGCCGCTTCCTGCTCCCCTCTGTGCCTTCCCTTCCCGACCTGACTCCAGTGCAGGGGATAAGCTTCAGACAAGTCTTTCCATGTCCCTCTGCATGACAATAGACTTCCTCCCCTCTCCCATTCCACAGGCCCACCCGGGACATCCACCTTGGTCATTAGCTCAGGAGAGGATGCAAGATGAGAATCTCTGCTATTGTGTGGGGAGACTCAGTTTCCCGGGTTTCCCCCATGGACACATGTTCTTCAGCTGGGTCTGATTTTCTCCAGACAAGCTGTCTTGGGAAGGATTTGGCCAGCCCTAAGAACCTGAAGGGAAAGGGCGGAGGGGGGTTCTCTCTCTGCCCCCGACAGCCCCGAGCTGGGTCGCTCCCTCAGACCTGGCCAGGGGCAGCCCATCCCCCGGCGCCCTTCCCCGGGGCATCCAAGGGCAGGCTCGGCGTCAGCCCCACCACGCTCGCCACTGCCCGACCATCGTCCTCCCTCGGGGGGCCTGGGCAGGACAGGGACCCGGCTGTGGGAGGCCTCCAGATCTCAGGCCTGGCACACCGTTTACCAGGCTGCTTCCTCCTCTGACGGGGGCCCAGCACACGCCCCAGGAGACTTGGCAGCCGCCCCCAGGGCTCTATCCTCTGGAACTCGTCCCCTTGGAAGGGGCTGGCCCAGGTGCCAGGTTCGGCTGGTCGGCCAGCCTCCTTTGGAGAAAGCAGGCAAGCCGAGCCAGGCTTGCAGTGGCCCTGGCGTGACACCTGCCACCTCAGGCAGAGGGCCTCCCGCGTGCCCTCCATGGCGGATTTCTCCCCGGAGCCGTGGCCTGGGCACTAGGAAGGCCGGGCCTCCCCGACTTCCGGGAGGAGGGGCTAGCCCAGTTACGCCCTGGCCCCCAAACCCTCTGGTGCCATCTGCCTGTCTCGGCACTTCTGACTCCACAGAGCCTTTCCTACACCTGGGCTGCCTGCCGTGGCAAAGTGCAGGCGTGGGGTGAGGCCATGGCTTTGTCTTTCCAGGAAGAAATGAGCCCCTGGCCGAAGCAGCAGGCCCAGGCAGAGCCTTGAGCTTGAAGCCCAGTAGGTCTGTGGCCCTCAGGGCCAGAGCAATGCTTTCAAGGCAGGGAAGCGGCCTGCAAGCTGAGTGGGAGTGGGGGAGGGGAGGGAGACAGCTGAAGCCCAGTCCAGAAGGGCGGCAAAGGAACAGCTGCAGCTGGGTCAGAGCCTGGAGGGAGGGCGGGGCATTCACTGAGGACCCCCGAGGTCAGCCCTAGGCCCTGGCGGTCGCGCAGGCGCCCTTGGCCTGTGCGGTGGGTGGGGGGTTGAAGCCAAGCCCGCAGGGCTCCCGGAGCGGCCAGAGAAAGAAGGGCCCTTGGAGAGGTAGGCGAGGTGGGTAGGGGGAGCCACCTTACTCTCCTCAGCTCCCTGAGGGAGAGAGAGAGAGACAGAGACAGAGAGAGAGATCCATGACCTCTGAGTCTCGGCCTCTACCGCTGGCTGGTGCCAACTCACGCGCCATCCCACTTCCAGCCATCACCCCCACGCCTGCCCCGGAGCCAGCCCCACCACAGAGAGGCCGCTTCCTGCTCCCCTCTGTGCCTTCCCTTCCCGACCTGACTCCAGTGCAGGGGATAAGCTTCAGACAAGTCTTTCCATGTCCCTCTGCATGACAATAGACTTCCTCCCCTCTCCCATTCCACAGGCCCACCCGGGACATCCACCTTGGTCATTAGCTCAGGAGAGGATGCAAGATGAGAATCTCTGCTATTGTGTGGGGAGACTCAGTTTCCCGGGTTTCCCCCATGGACACATGTTCTTCAGCTGGGTCTGATTTTCTCCAGACAAGCTGTCTTGGGAAGGATTTGGCCAGCCCTAAGAACCTGAAGGGAAAGGGCGGAGGGGTGTGCTCTCCCTGCCCCCGACAGCCCGGAGCTGGGTCGCTCCCTCAGACCTGGCCAGGGGCAGCCCATCCCCCGGCGCCCTTCCCCGGGGCATCCAAGGGCAGGCTCGGCGCCAGCCCCACCACGCTCGCCACTGCCCGACCATCGTCCTCCCTCGGGGGGCCTGGGCAGGACAGGGACCCGGCTGTGGGAGGCCTCCAGATCTCAGGCCTGGCACACCGTTTACCAGGCTGCTTCCTCCTCTGACGGGGGCCCAGCACACGCCCCAGGAGACTTGGCAGCCGCCCCCAGGGCTCTATCCTCTGGAACTCGTCCCCTTGGAAGGGGCTGGCCCAGGTGCCAGGTTCGGCTGGTCGGCCAGCCTCCTTTGGAGAAAGCAGGCAAGCCGAGCCAGGCTTGCAGTGGCCCTGGCGTGACACCTGCCACCTCAGGCAGAGGGCCTCCCGCGTGCCCTCCATGGCGGATTTCTCCCCGGAGCCGTGGCCTGGGCACTAGGAAGGCCGGGCCTCCCCGACTTCCGGGAGGAGGGGCTAGCCCAGTTACGCCCTGGCCCCCAAACCCTCTGGTGCCATCTGCCTGTCTCGGCACTTCTGACTCCACAGAGCCTTTCCTACACCTGGGCTGCCTGCCGTGGCAAAGTGCAGGCGTGGGGTGAGGCCATGGCTTTGTCTTTCCAGGAAGAAATGAGCCCCTGGCCGAAGCAGCAGGCCCAGGCAGAGCCTTGAGCTTGAAGCCCAGTAGGTCTGTGGCCCTCAGGGCCAGAGCAATGCTTTCAAGGCAGGGAAGCGGCCTGCAAGCTGAGTGGGAGTGGGGGAGGGGAGGGAGACAGCTGAAGCCCAGTCCAGAAGGGCGGCAAAGGAACAGCTGCAGCTGGGTCAGAGCCTGGAGGGAGGGCGGGGCATTCACTGAGGACCCCCGAGGTCAGCCCTAGGCCCTGGCGGTCGCGCAGGCGCCCTTGGACTGTGCGGTGGGTGGGGGGTTGAAGCCAAGCCCGCAGGGCTCCCGGAGCGGCCAGAGAAAGAAGGGCCCTTGGAGAGGTAGGCGAGGTGGGTAGGGGGAGCCACCTTACTCTCCTCAGCTCCCTGAGGGAGAGAGAGAGAGACAGAGACAGAGAGAGAGATCCATGACCTCTGAGTCTCTGCCTCTACCGCTGGCTGGTGCCAACTCACGCGCCATCCCACTTCCAGCCATCACCCCCACGCCTGCCCCGGAGCCAGCCCCACCACAGAGAGGCCGCTTCCTGCTCCCCTCTGTGCCTTCCCTTCCCGACCTGACTCCAGTGCAGGGGATAAGCTTCAGACAAGTCTTTCCATGTCCCTCTGCATGACAATAGACTTCCTCCCCTCTCCCATTCCACAGGCCCACCCGGGACATCCACCTTGGTCATTAGCTCAGGAGAGGATGCAAGATGAGAATCTCTGCTATTGTGTGGGGAGACTCAGTTTCCCGGGTTTCCCCCATGGACACATGTTCTTCAGCTGGGTCTGATTTTCTCCAGACAAGCTGTCTTGGGAAGGATTTGGCCAGCCCTAAGAACCTGAAGGGAAAGGGCGGAGGGGGGTTCTCTCTCTGCCCCCGACAGCCCCGAGCTGGGTCGCTCCCTCAGACCTGGCCAGGGGCAGCCCATCCCCCGGCGCCCTTCCCCGGGGCATCCAAGGGCAGGCTCGGCGCCAGCCCCACCACGCTCGCCACTGCCCGACCATCGTCCTCCCTCGGGGGGCCTGGGCAGGACAGGGACCCGGCTGTGGGAGGCCTCCAGATCTCAGGCCTGGCACACCGTTTACCAGGCTGCTTCCTCCTCTGACGGGGGCCCAGCACACGCCCCAGGAGACTTGGCAGCCGCCCCCAGGGCTCTATCCTCTGGAACTCGTCCCCTTGGAAGGGGCTGGCCCAGGTGCCAGGTTCGGCTGGTCGGCCAGCCTCCTTTGGAGAAAGCAGGCAAGCCGAGCCAGGCTTGCAGTGGCCCTGGCGTGACACCTGCCACCTCAGGCAGAGGGCCTCCCGCGTGCCCTCCATGGCGGATTTCTCCCCGGAGCCGTGGCCTGGGCACTAGGAAGGCCGGGCCTCCCCGACTTCCGGGAGGAGGGGCTAGCCCAGTTACGCCCTGGCCCCCAAACCCTCTGGTGCCATCTGCCTGTCTCGGCACTTCTGACTCCACAGAGCCTTTCCTACACCTGGGCTGCCTGCCGTGGCAAAGTGCAGGCGTGGGGTGAGGCCATGGCTTTGTCTTTCCAGGAAGAAATGAGCCCCTGGCCGAAGCAGCAGGCCCAGGCAGAGCCTTGAGCTTGAAGCCCAGTAGGTCTGTGGCCCTCAGGGCCACAGCAATGCTTTCAAGGCAGGGAAGCGGCCTGCAAACTGAGTGGGAGTGGGGGAGGGGAAGGAGACAGCTGAAGCCGAGTCCAGAAGAGCTGCAAAGGAACAGCTGCAGCTGGGTCAGAGCCTGGAGGGAGGGCGGGGCATTCACTGAGGACCCCCGAGGTCAGCCCTATGCCCTTGCGGTCGCGCAGGCGCCCTTGGCCTGTGCGGTGGGTGGGGGGTTGAAGCCAAGCCCGCAGGGCTCCCGGAGCGGCCAGAGAAAGAAGGGCCCTTGGAGAGGTAGGCGAGGTGGGTAGGGGGAGCCACCTTACTCTCCTCAGCTCCCTGAGGGAGAGAGAGAGAGACAGAGACAGAGAGAGAGATCCATGACCTCTGAGTCTCTGCCTCTACCGCTGGCTGGTGCCAACTCACGCGCCATCCCACTTCCAGCCATCACCCCCACGCCTGCCCCGGAGCCAGCCCCACCACAGAGAGGCAGCTTCCTGCTCCCCTCTGTGCCTTCCCTTCCCGACCTGACTCCAGTGCAGGGGATAAGCTTCAGACAAGTCTTTCCATGTCCCTCTGCATGACAATAGACTTCCTCCCCTCTCCCATTCCACAGGCCCACCCGGGACATCCACCTTGGTCATTAGCTCAGGAGAGGATGCAAGATGAGAATCTCTGCTATTGTGTGGGGAGACTCAGTTTCCCGGGTTTCCCCCATGGACACATGTTCTTCAGCTGGGTCTGATTTTCTCCAGACAAGCTGTCTTGGGAAGGATTTGGCCAGCTCTAAGAACCTGAAGGGAAAGGGCGGAGGGGGGTTCTCTCTCTGCCCCCGACAGCCCCGAGCTGGGTCGCTCCCTCAGACCTGGCCAGGGGCAGCCCATCCCCCGGCGCCCTTCCCCGGGGCATCCAAGGGCAGGCTCAGCGCCAGCCCCACCACGCTCGCCACTGCCCGACCATCGTCCTCCCTCGGGGGGCCTGGGCAGGACAGGGACCCGGCTGTGGGAGGCCTCCAGATCTCAGGCCTGGCACACCGTTTACCAGGCTGCTTCCTCCTCTGACGGGGGCCCAGCACACGCCCCAGGAGACTTGGCAGCCGCCCCCAGGGCTCTATCCTCTGGAACTCATCCCCTTGGAAGGGGCTGGCCCAGGTGCCAGGTTCGGCTGGTCGGCCAGCCTCCTTTGGAGAAAGCAGGCAAGCCGAGCCAGGCTTGCAGTGGCCCTGGCGTGACACCTGCCACCTCAGGCAGAGGGCCTCCCGCGTGCCCTCCATGGCGGATTTCTCCCCGGAGCCGTGGCCTGGGCACTAGGAAGGCCGGGCCTCCCCGACTTCCGGGAGGAGGGGCTAGCCCAGTTACGCCCTGGCCCCCAAACCCTCTGGTGCCATCTGCCTGTCTCGGCACTTCTGACTCCACAGAGCCTTTCCTACACCTGGGCTGCCTGCCGTGGCAAAGTGCAGGCGTGGGGTGAGGCCATGGCTTTGTCTTTCCAGGAAGAAATGAGCCCCTGGCCGAAGCAGCAGGCCCAGGCAGAGCCTTGAGCTTGAAGCCCAGTAGGTCTGTGGCCCTCAGGGTCACAGCAATGCTTTCAAGGCAGGGAAGCGGCCTGCAAGCTGAGTGGGAGTGGGGGAGGGGAGGGAGACAGCTGAAGCCGAGTCCAGAAGGGCGGCAAAGGAACAGCTGCAGCTGGGTCAGAGCCTGGAGGGAGGGCGGGGCATTCACTGAGGACCCCCGAGGTCAGCCCTAGGCCCTGGCGGTCGCGCAGGCGCCCTTGGCCTGTGCGGTGGGTGGGGGGTTGAAGCCAAGCCCGCAGGGCTCCCGGAGCGGCCAGAGAAAGAAGGGCCCTTGGAGAGGTAGGCGAGGTGGGTAGGGGGAGCCACCTTACTCTCCTCAGCTCCCTGAGGGAGAGAGAGAGAGACAGAGACAGAGAGAGAGATCCATGACCTCTGAGTCTCTGCCTCTACCGCTGGCTGGTGCCAACTCACGCGCCATCCCACTTCCAGCCATCACCCCCACGCCTGCCCCGGAGCCAGCCCCACCACAGAGAGGCCGCTTCCTGCTCCCCTCTGTGCCTTCCCTTCCCGACCTGACTCCAGTGCAGGGGATAAGCTTCAGACAAGTCTTTCCATGTCCCTCTGCATGACAATAGACTTCCTCCCCTCTCCCATTCCACAGGCCCACCCGGGACATCCACCTTGGTCATTAGCTCAGGAGAGGATGCAAGATGAGAATCTCTGCTATTGTGTGGGGAGACTCAGTTTCCCGGGTTTCCCCCATGGACACATGTTCTTCAGCTGGGTCTGATTTTCTCCAGACAAGCTGTCTTGGGAAGGATTTGGCCAGCCCTAAGAACCTGAAGGGAAAGGGCGGAGGGGGGTTCTCTCTCTGCCCCCGACAGCCCCGAGCTGGGTCGCTCCCTCAGACCTGGCCAGGGGCAGCCCATCCCCCGGCGCCCTTCCCCGGGGCATCCAAGGGCAGGCTCGGCGCCAGCCCCACCACGCTCGCCACTGCCCGACCATCGTCCTCCCTCGGGGGGCCTGGGCAGGACAGGGACCCGGCTGTGGGAGGCCTCCAGATCTCAGGCCTGGCACACCGTTTACCAGGCTGCTTCCTCCTCTGACGGGGGCCCAGCACACGCCCCAGGAGGCTTGGCAGCCGCCCCCAGGGCTCTATCCTCTGGAACTCGTCCCATTGGAAGGGGCTGGCCCAGGTGCCAGGTTCGGCTGGTCGGCCAGCCTCCTTTGGAGAAAGCAGGCAAGCCGAGCCAGGCTTGCAGTGGCCCTGGCGTGACACCTGCCACCTCAGGCAGAGGGCCTCCCGCGTGCCCTCCATGGCGGATTTCTCCCCGGAGCCGTGGCCTGGGCACTAGGAAGGCCGGGCCTCCCCGACTTCCGGGAGGAGGGGCTAGCCCAGTTACGCCCTGGCCCCCAAACCCTCTGGTGCCATCTGCCTGTCTCGGCACTTCTGACTCCACAGAGCCTTTCCTACACCTGGGCTGCCTGCCGTGGCAAAGTGCAGGCGTGGGGTGAGGCCATGGCTTTGTCTTTCCAGGAAGAAATGAGCCCCTGGCCGAAGCAGCAGGCCCAGGCAGAGCCTTGAGCTTGAAGCCCAGTAGGTCTGTGGCCCTCAGGGCCAGAGCAATGCTTTCAAGGCAGGGAAGCGGCCTGCAAGCTGAGTGGGAGTGGGGGAGGGGAGGGAGACAGCTGAAGCCCAGTCCAGAAGGGCGGCAAAGGAACAGCTGCAGCTGGGTCAGAGCCTGGAGGGAGGGCGGGGCATTCACTGAGGACCCCCGAGGTCAGCCCTAGGCCCTGGCGGTCGCGCAGGCGCCCTTGGACTGTGCGGTGGGTGGGGGGTTGAAGCCAAGCCCGCAGGGCTCCCGGAGTGGCCAGAGAAAGAAGGGCCCTTGGAGAGGTAGGCGAGGTGGGTAGGGGGAGCCACCTTACTCTCCTCAGCTCCCTGAGGGAGAGAGAGAGAGACAGAGACAGAGAGAGAGATCCATGACCTCTGAGTCTCTGCCTCTACCGCTGGCTGGTGCCAACTCACGCGCCATCCCACTTCCAGCCATCACCCCCACGCCTGCCCCGGAGCCAGCCCCACCACAGAGAGGCCGCTTCCTGCTCCCCTCTGTGCCTTCCCTTCCCGACCTGACTCCAGTGCAGGGGATAAGCTTCAGACAAGTCTTTCCATGTCCCTCTGCATGACAATAGACTTCCTCCCCTCTCCCATTCCACAGGCCCACCCGGGACATCCACCTTGGTCATTAGCTCAGGAGAGGATGCAAGATGAGAATCTCTGCTATTGTGTGGGGAGACTCAGTTTCCCGGGTTTCCCCCATGGACACATGTTCTTCAGCTGGGTCTGATTTTCTCCAGACAAGCTGTCTTGGGAAGGATTTGGCCAGCCCTAAGAACCTGAAGGGAAAGGGCGGAGGGGGGTTCTCTCTCTGCCCCCGACAGCCCCGAGCTGGGTCGCTCCCTCAGACCTGGCCAGGGGCAGCCCATCCCCCGGCGCCCTTCCCCAGGGCACCCAAGGGCAGGCTCGGCGCCAGCCCCACCACGCTCGCCACTGCCCGACCATCGTCCTCCCTCGGGGGGCCTGGGCAGGACAGGGAGCCGGCTGTGGGAGGCCTCCAGTTCTCAGGCCTGGCACACCGTTTACCAGGCTGCTTCCTCCTCTGACGGGGGCCCAGCACACGCCCCAGGAGACTTGGCAGCCGCCCCCAGGGCTCTATCCTCTGGAACTCGTCCCCTTGGAAGGGGCTGGCCCAGGTGCCAGGTTCGGCTGGTCGGCCAGCCTCCTTTGGAGAAAGCAGGCAAGCCGAGCCAGGCATGCAGTGGCCCTGGCGTGACACCTGCCACCTCAGGCGGAGGGCCTCCCGCGTGCCCTCCATGGCGGATTTCTCCCCGGAGCCGTGGCCTGGGCACTAGGAAGGCCGGGCCTCCCCGACTTCCGGGAGGAGGGGCTAGCCCAGTTACGCCCTGGCCCCCAAACCCTCTGGTGCCATCTGCCTGTCTCGGCACTTCTGACTCCACAGAGCCTTTCCTACACCTGGGCTGCCTGCCGTGGCAAAGTGCAGGCGTGGGGTGAGGCCATGGCTTTGTCTTTCCAGGAAGAAATGAGCCCCTGGCCGAAGCAGCAGGCCCAGGCAGAGCCTTGAGCTTGAAGCCCAGTAGGTCTGTGGCCCTCAGGGCCAGAGCAATGCTTTCAAGGCAGGGAAGCGGCCTGCAAGCTGAGTGGGAGTGGGGGAGGGGAGGGAGACAGCTGAAGCCCAGTCCAGAAGGGCGGCAAAGGAACAGCTGCAGCTGGGTCAGAGCCTGGAGGGAGGGCGGGGCATTCACTGAGGACCCCCGAGGTCAGCCCTAGGCCCTGGCGGTCGCGCAGGCGCCCTTGGACTGTGCGGTGGGTGGGGGGTTGAAGCCAAGCCCGCAGGGCTCCCGGAGTGGCCAGAGAAAGAAGGGCCCTTGGAGAGGTAGGCGAGGTGGGTAGGGGGAGCCACCTTACTCTCCTCAGCTCCCTGAGGGAGAGAGAGAGAGACAGAGACAGAGAGAGAGATCCATGACCTCTGAGTCTCTGCCTCTACCGCTGGCTGGTGCCAACTCACGCGCCATCCCACTTCCAGCCATCACCCCCACGCCTGCCCCGGAGCCAGCCCCACCACAGAGAGGCCGCTTCCTGCTCCCCTCTGTGCCTTCCCTTCCCGACCTGACTCCAGTGCAGGGGATAAGCTTCAGACAAGTCTTTCCATGTCCCTCTGCATGACAATAGACTTCCTCCCCTCTCCCATTCCACAGGCCCACCCGGGACATCCACCTTGGTCATTAGCTCAGGAGAGGATGCAAGATGAGAATCTCTGCTATTGTGTGGGGAGACTCAGTTTCCCGGGTTTCCCCCATGGACACATGTTCTTCAGCTGGGTCTGATTTTCTCCAGACAAGCTGTCTTGGGAAGGATTTGGCCAGCCCTAAGAACCTGAAGGGAAAGGGCGGAGGGGGGTTCTCTCTCTGCCCCCGACAGCCCCGAGCTGGGTCGCTCCCTCAGACCTGGCCAGGGGCAGCCCATCCCCCGGCGCCCTTCCCCAGGGCACCCAAGGGCAGGCTCGGCGCCAGCCCCACCACGCTCGCCACTGCCCGACCATCGTCCTCCCTCGGGGGGCCTGGGCAGGACAGGGACCCGGCTGTGGGAGGCCTCCAGATCTCAGGCCTGGCACACCGTTTACCAGGCTGCTTCCTCCTCTGACGGGGGCCCAGCACACGCCCCAGGAGACTTGGCAGCCGCCCCCAGGGCTCTATCCTCTGGAACTCGTCCCCTTGGAAGGGGCTGGCCCAGGTGCCAGGTTCGGCTGGTCGGCCAGCCTCCTTTGGAGAAAGCAAGCAAGCCGAGCCAGGCTTGCAGTGGCCCTGGCGTGACACCTGCCACCTCAGGCGGAGGGCCTCCCGCGTGCCCTCCATGGCGGATTTCTCCCCGGAGCCGTGGCCTGGGCACTAGGAAGGCCGGGCCTCCCCGACTTCCGGGAGGAGGGGCTAGCCCAGTTACGCCCTGGCCCCCAAACCCTCTGGTGCCATCTGCCTGTCTCGGCACTTCTGACTCCACAGAGCCTTTCCTACACCTGGGCTGCCTGCCGTGGCAAAGTGCAGGCGTGGGGTGAGGCCATGGCTTTGTCTTTCCAGGAAGAAATGAGCCCCTGGCCGAAGCAGCAGGCCCAGGCAGAGCCTTGAGCTTGAAGCCCAGTAGGTCTGTGGCCCTCAGGGCCAGAGCAATGCTTTCAAGGCAGGGAAGCGGCCTGCAAGCTGAGTGGGAGTGGGGGAGGGGAGGGAGACAGCTGAAGCCCAGTCCAGAAGGGCGGCAAAGGAACAGCTGCAGCTGGGTCAGAGCCTGGAGGGAGGGCGGGGCATTCACTGAGGACCCCCGAGGTCAGCCCTAGGCCCTGGCGGTCGCGCAGGCGCCCTTGGCCTGTGCGGTGGGTGGGGGGTTGAAGCCAAGCCCGCAGGGCTCCCGGAGCGGCCAGAGAAAGAAGGGCCCTTGGAGAGGTAGGCGAGGTGGGTAGGGGGAGCCACCTTACTCTCCTCAGCTCCCTGAGGGAGAGAGAGAGAGACAGAGACAGAGAGAGAGATCCATGACCTCTGAGTCTCGGCCTCTACCGCTGGCTGGTGCCAACTCACGCGCCATCCCACTTCCAGCCATCACCCCCACGCCTGCCCCGGAGCCAGCCCCACCACAGAGAGGCCGCTTCCTGCTCCCCTCTGTGCCTTCCCTTCCCGACCTGACTCCAGTGCAGGGGATAAGCTTCAGACAAGACTTTCCATGTCCCTCTGCATGACAATAGACTTCCTCCCCTCTCCCATTCCACAGGCCCACCCGGGACATCCACCTTGGTCATTAGCTCAGGAGAGGATGCAAGATGAGAATCTCTGCTATTGTGTGGGGAGACTCAGTTTCCCGGGTTTCCCCCATGGACACATGTTCTTCAGCTGGGTCTGATTTTCTCCAGACAAGCTGTCTTGGGAAGGATTTGGCCAGCCCTAAGAACCTGAAGGGAAAGGGCGGAGGGGGGTTCTCTCTCTGCCCCCGACAGCCCCGAGCTGGGTCGCTCCCTCAGACCTGCCCAGGGGCAGCCCATCCCCCGGCGCCCTTCCCCGGGGCATCCAAGGACAGGCTCGGCGCCAGCCCCACCACGCTCGCCACTGCCCGACCATCGTCCTCCCTCGGGGGGCCTGGGCAGGACAGGGACCCGGCTGTGGGAGGCCTCCAGATCTCAGGCCTGGCACACCGTTTACCAGGCTGCTTCCTCCTCTGACGGGGGCCCAGCACACGCCCCAGGAGACTTGGCAGCCGCCCCCAGGGCTCTATCCTCTGGAACTCGTCCCCTTGGAAGGGGCTGGCCCAGGTGCCAGGTTCGGCTGGTCGGCCAGCCTCCTTTGGAGAAAGCAGGCAAGCCGAGCCAGGCTTGCAGTGGCCCTGGCGTGACACCTGCCACCTCAGGCAGAGGGCCTCCCGCGTGCCCTCCATGGCGGATTTCTCCCCGGAGCCGTGGCCTGGGCACTAGGAAGGCCGGGCCTCCCCGACTTCCGGGAGGAGGGGCTAGCCCATTTACGCCCTGGCCCCCAAACCCTCTGGTGCCATCTGCCTGTCTCGGCACTTCTGACTCCACAGAGCCTTTCCTACACCTGGGCTGCCTGCCGTGGCAAAGTGCAGGCGTGGGGTGAGGCCATGGCTTTGTCTTTCCAGGAAGAAATGAGCCCCTGGCCGAAGCAGCAGGCCCAGGCAGAGCCTTGAGCTTGAAGCCCAGTAGGTCTGTGGCCCTCAGGGCCAGAGCAATGCTTTCAAGGCAGGGAAGCGGCCTGCAAGCTGAGTGGGAGTGGGGGAGGGGAGGGAGACAGCTGAAGCCCAGTCCAGAAGGGCTGCAAAGGAACAGCTGCAGCTGGGTCAGAGCCTGGAGGGAGGGCGGGGCATTCACTGAGGACCCCCGAGGTCAGCCCTAGGCCCCGGCGGTCGCGCAGGCGCCCTTGGCCTGTGCTGTGGGTGGAGGGTAGAAGCCAAGCCCGCAGGGCTCCCGGAGCGGCCAGAGAAAGAAGGGCCCATGGACAGGTAGGCGAGGTGGGTAGGGGGAGCCACCTTACTCTCCTCAGCTCCCTGAGGGAGAGAGAGAGAGACAGAGACAGAGAGAGAGATCCATGACCTCTGAGTCTCGGCCTCTACCGCTGGCTGGTGCCAACTCACGCGCCATCCCACTTCCAGCCATCACCCCCACGCCTGCCCCGGAGCCAGCCCCACCACAGAGAGGCCGCTTCCTGCTCCCCTCTGTGCCTTCCCTTCCAGACCTGACTCCAGTGCAGGGGATAAGCTTCAGACAAGTCTTTCCATGTCCCTCTGCATGACAATAGACTTCCTCCCCTCTCCCATTCCACAGGCCCACCCGGGACATCCACCTTGGTCATTAGCTCAGGAGAGGATGCAAGATGAGAATCTCTGCTATTGTGTGGGGAGACTCAGTTTCCCGGGTTTCCCCCATGGACACATGTTCTTCAGCTGGGTCTGATTTTCTCCAGACAAGCTGTCTTGGGAAGGATTTGGCCAGCCCTAAGAACCTGAAGGGAAAGGGCGGAGGGGGGTTCTCTCTCTGCCCCCGACAGCCCCGAGCTGGGTCGCTCCCTCAGACCTGGCCAGGGGCAGCCCATCCCCCGGCGCCCTTCCCCGGGGCATCCAAGGGCAGGCTCGGCGCCAGCCCCACCACGCTCGCCACTGCCCGACCATCGTCCTCCCTCGGGGGGCCTGGGCAGGACAGGGACCCGGCTGTGGGAGGCCTCCAGATCTCAGGCCTGGCACACCGTTTACCAGGCTGCTTCCTCCTCTGACGGGGGCCCAGCACACGCCCCAGGAGACTTGGCAGCCGCCCCCAGGGCTCTATCCTCTGGAACTCGTCCCCTTGGAAGGGGCTGGCCCAGGTGCCAGGTTCGGCTGGTCGGCCAGCCTCCTTTGGAGAAAGCAGGCAAGCCGAGCCAGGCTTGCAGTGGCCCTGGCGTGACACCTGCCACCTCAGGCAGAGGGCCTCCCGCGTGCCCTCCATGGCGGATTTCTCCCCGGAGCCGTGGCCTGGGCACTAGGAAGGCCGGGCCTCCCCGACTTCCGGGAGGAGGGGCTAGCCCATTTACGCCCTGGCCCCCAAACCCTCTGGTGCCATCTGCCTGTCTCGGCACTTCTGACTCCACAGAGCCTTTCGTACACCTGGGCTGCCTGCCGTGGCAAAGTGCAGGCGTGGGGTGAGGCCATGGCTTTGTCTTTCCAGGAAGAAATGAGCCCCTGGCCGAAGCAGCAGGCCCAGACAGAGCCTTGAGCTTGAAGCCCAGTAGGTCTGTGGCCCTCAGGGCCAGAGCAATGCTTTCAAGGCAGGGAAGCGGCCTGCAAGCTGAGTGGGAGTGGGGGAGGGGAGGGAGACAGCTGACGCCGAGTCCAGAAGGGCGGCAAAGGAACAGCTGCAGCTGGGTCAGAGCCTGGAGGGAGGGCGGGGCATTCACTGAGGACCCCCGAGGTCAGCCCTATGCCCTGGCGGTCGCGCAGGCGCCCTTGGCCTGTGCGGTGGGTGGGGGGTTGAAGCCAAGCCCGCAGGGCTCCCGGAGCGGCCAGAGAAAGAAGGGCCCTTGGAGAGGTAGGCGAGGTGGGTAGGGGGAGCCACCTTACTCTCCTCAGCTCCCTGAGGGAGAGAGAGAGAGACAGAGACAGAGAGAGAGATCCATGACCTCTGAGTCTCTGCCTCTACCGCTGGCTGGTGCCAACTCACGCGCCATCCCACTTCCAGCCATCACCCCCACGCCTGCCCCGGAGCCAGCCCCACCACAGAGAGGCCGCTTCCTGCTCCCCTCTGTGCCTTCCCTTCCCGACCTGACTCCAGTGCAGGGGATAAGCTTCAGACAAGTCTTTCCATGTCCCTCTGCATGACAATAGACTTCCTCCCCTCTCCCATTCCACAGGCCCACCCGGGACATCCACCTTGGTCATTAGCTCAAGAGAGGATGCAAGATGAGAATCTCTGCTATTGTGTGGGGAGACTCAGTTTCCCGGGTTTCCCCCATGGACACATGTTCTTCAGCTGGGTCTGATTTTCTCCAGACAAGCTGTCTTGGGAAGGATTTGGCCAGCCCTAAGAACCTGAAGGGAAAGGGCGGAGTGGGGTTCTCTCTCTGCCCCCGACAGCCCCGAGCTGGGTCGCTCCCTCAGACCTGGCCAGGGGCAGCCCATCCCCCGGCGCCCTTCCCCGGGGCATCCGAGGGCAGGCTCGGCGCCAGCCCCACCACGCTCGCCACTGCCCGACCATCGTCCTCCCTCGGGGGGCCTGGGCAGGACAGGGACCCGGCTGTGGGAGGCCTCCAGATCTCAGGCCTGGCACACCGTTTACCAGGCTGCTTCCTCCTCTGACGGGGGTCCAGCACACGCCCCAGGAGACTTGGCAGCCGCCCCCAGGGCTCTATCCTCTGGAACTCGTCCCCTTGGAAGGGGCTGGCCCAGGTGCCAGGTTCGGCTGGTCGGCCAGCCTCCTTTGGAGAAAGCAGGCAAGCCGAGCCAGGCTTGCAGTGGCCCTGGCGTGACACCTGCCACCTCAGGCAGAGGGCCTCCCGCGTGCCCTCCATTGCGGATTTCTCCCCGGAGCCGTGGTCTGGGCACTAGGAAGGCCGGGCCTCCCCGACTTCCGGGAGGAGGGGCTAGCCCAGTTACGCCCTGGCCCCCAAACCCTCTGGTGCCATCTGCCTGTCTCGGCACTTCTGACTCCACAGAGCCTTTCCTACACCTGGGCTGCCTGCCGTGGCAAAGTGCAGGCGTGGGGTGAGGCCATGGCTTTGTCTTTCCAGGAAGAAATGAGCCCCTGGCCGAAGCAGCAGGCCCAGGCAGAGCCTTGAGCTTGAAGCCCAGTAGGTCTGTGGCCCTCAGGGCCAGAGCAATGCTTTCAAGGCAGGGAAGCGGCCTGCAAGCTGAGTGGGAGTGGGGGAGGTGAGGGAGACTGCTGAAGCCCAGTCCAGAAGGGCGGCAAAGGAACAGCTGCAGCAGTGTCAGAGCCTGGAGGGAGGGCGGGACCTTCACTGAGGACCCCCGAGGTCAGCCCTAGGCCCCGGCGGTCGCGCAGGCGCCCTTGGCCTGTGCTGTGGGTGGAGGGTTGAAGCCAAGCCCGCAGGGCTCCCGGAGCGGCCAGAGAAAGAAGGGCCCTTGGAGAGGTAGGCGAGGTGGGTAGGGGGAGCCACCTTACTCTCCTCAGCTCCCTGAGGGAGAGAGAGAGAGACAGAGACAGAGAGAGAGATCCATGACCTCTGAGTCTCTGCCTCTACCGCTGGCTGGTGCCAACTCACGCGCCATCCCACTTCCAGCCATCACCCCCACGCCTGCCCCGGAGCCAGCCCCACCACAGAGAGGCCGCTTCCTGCTCCCCTCTGTGCCTTCCCTTCCCGACCTGACTCCAGTGCAGGGGATAAGCTTCAGACAAGTCTTTCCATGTCCCTCTGCATGACAATAGACTTCCTCCCCTCTCCCATTCCACAGGCCCACCCGGGACATCCACCTTGGTCATTAGCTCAGGAGAGGATGCAAGATGAGAATCTCTGCTATTGTGTGGGGAGACTCAGTTTCCCGGGTTTCCCCCATGGACACATGTTCTTCAGCTGGGTCTGATTTTCTCCAGACAAGCTGTCTTGGGAAGGATTTGGCCAGCCCTAAGAACCTGAAGGGAAAGGGCGGAGGGGGGTTCTCTCTCTGCCCCCGACAGCCCCGAGCTGGGTCGCTCCCTCAGACCTGGCCAGGGGCAGCCCATCCCCCGGCGCCCTTCCCCGGGGCATCCGAGGGCAGGCTCGGCGCCAGCCCCACCACGCTCGCCACTGCCCGACCATCGTCCTCCCTCGGGGGGCCTGGGCAGGACAGGGACCCGGCTGTGGGAGGCCTCCAGATCTCAGGCCTGGCACACCGTTTACCAGGCTGCTTCCTCCTCTGACGGGGGCCCAGCACACGCCCCAGGAGACTTGGCAGCCGCCCCCAGGGCTCTATCCTCTGGAACTCGTCCCCTTGGAAGGGGCTGGCCCAGGTGCCAGGTTCGGCTGGTCGGCCAGCCTCCTTTGGAGAAAGCGGGCAAGCCGAGCCAGGCTTGCAGTGGCCCTGGCGTGACACCTGCCACCTCAGGCAGAGGGCCTCCCGCGTGCCCTCCATGGCGGATTTCTCCCCGGAGCCGTGGCCTGGGCACTAGGAAGGCCGGGCCTCCCCGACTTCCGGGAGGAGGGGCTAGCCCAGTTACGCCCTGGCCCCCAAACCCTCTGGTGCCATCTGCCTGTCTCGGCACTTCTGACTCCACAGAGCCTTTCCTACACCTGGGCTGCCTGCCGTGGCAAAGTGCAGGCGTGGGGTGAGGCCATGGCTTTGTCTTTCCAGGAAGAAATGAGCCCCTGGCCGAAGCAGCAGGCCCAGGCAGAGCCTTGAGCTTGAAGCCCAGTAGGTCTGTGGCCCTCAGGGCCAGAGCAATGCTTTCAAGGCAGGGAAGCGGCCTGCAAGCTGAGTGGGAGTGGGGGAGGGGAGGGAGACAGCTGAAGCCGAGTCCAGAAGGGCGGCAAAGGAACAGCTGCAGCTGGGTCAGAGCCTGGAGGGAGGGCGGGGCATTCACTGAGGACCCCCGAGGTCAGCCCTAGGCCCTGGCGGTCGCGCAGGCGCCCTTGGCCTGTGCGTTGGGTGGGGGGTTGAAGCCAAGCCCGCAGGGCTCCCGGAGCGGCCAGAGAAAGAAGGGCCCTTGGAGAGGTAGGCGAGGTGGGTAGGGGGAGCCACCTTACTCTCCTCAGCTCCCTGAGGGAGAGAGAGAGAGACAGAGACAGAGAGAGAGATCCATGACCTCTGAGTCTCTGCCTCTACCGCTGGCTGGTGCCAACTCACGCGCCATCCCACTTCCAGCCATCACCCCCACGCCTGCCCCGGAGCCAGCCCCACCACAGAGAGGCCGCTTCCTGCTCCCCTCTGTGCCTTCCCTTCCCGACCTGACTCCAGTGCAGGGGATAAGCTTCAGACAAGTCTTTCCATGTCCCTCTGCATGACAATAGACTTCCTCCCCTCTCCCATTCCACAGGCCCACCCGGGACATCCACCTTGGTCATTAGCTCAGGAGAGGATGCAAGATGAGAATCTCTGCTATTGTGTGGGGAGACTCAGTTTCCCGGGTTTCCCCCATGGACACATGTTCTTCAGCTGGGTCTGATTTTCTCCAGACAAGCTGTCTTGGGAAGGATTTGGCCAGCCCTAAGAACCTGAAGGGAAAGGGCGGAGGGGGGTTCTCTCTCTGCCCCCGACAGCCCCGAGCTGGGTCGCTCCCTCAGACCTGGCCAGGGGCAGCCCATCCCCCGGCGCCCTTCCCCGGGGCATCCAAGGGCAGGCTCGGCGCCAGCCCCACCCCGCTCGCCACTGCCCGACCATCGTCCTCCCTCGGGGGGCCTGGGCAGGACAGGGACCCGGCTGTGGGAGGCCTCCAGATCTCAGGCCTGGCACACCGTTTACCAGGCTGCTTCCTCCTCTGACGGGGGCCCAGCACACGCCCCAGGAGACTTGGCAGCCGCCCCCAGGGCTCTATCCTCTGGAACTCGTCCCCTTGGAAGGGGCTGGCCCAGGTGCCAGGTTCGGCTGGTCGGCCAGCCTCCTTTGGAGAAAGCAGGCAAGCCGAGCCAGGCTTGCAGTGGCCCTGGCGTGACACCTGCCACCTCAGGCAGAGGGCCTCCCGCGTGCCCTCCATGGCGGATTTCTCCCCGGAGCCGTGGCCTGGGCACTAGGAAGGCCGGGCCTCCCCGACTTCCGGGAGGAGGGGCTAGCCCAGTTACGCCCTGGCCCCCAAACCCTCTGGTGCCATCTGCCTGTCTCGGCACTTCTGACTCCACAGAGCCTTTCCTACACCTGGGCTGCCTGCCGTGGCAAAGTGCAGGCGTGGGGTGAGGCCATGGCTTTGTCTTTCAAGGAAGAAATGAGCCCCTGGCCGAAGCAGCAGGCCCAGGCAGAGCCTTGAGCTTGAAGCCCAGTAGGTCTGTGGCCCTCAGGGCCAGAGCAATGCTTTCAAGGCAGGGAAGCGGCCTGCAAGCTGAGTGGGAGTGGGGGAGGGGAGGGAGACAGCTGAAGCCGAGTCCAGAAGGGCGGCAAAGGAACAGCTGCAGCTGGGTCAGAGCCTGGAGGGAGGGCGGGGCATTCACTGAGGACCCCCGAGGTCAGCCCTAGGCCCTGGCGGTCGCGCAGGCGCCCTTGGCCTGTGCGGTGGGTGGGGGGTTGATGCCAAGCCCGCAGGGCTCCCGGAGTGGCCAGAGAAAGAAGGGCCCTTGGAGAGGTAGGCGAGGAGGGTAGGGGGAGCCACCTTACTCTCCTCAGCTCCCTGAGGGAGAGAGAGAGAGACAGAGACAGAGAGAGAGATCCATGACCTCTGAGTCTTGGCCTCTACCGCTGGCTGGTGCCAACTCACGCGCCATCCCACTTCCAGCCATCACCCCCACGCCTGCCCCGGAGCCAGCCCCACCACAGAGAGGCTGCTTCCTGCTCCCCTCTGTGCCTTCCCTTCCCGACCTGACTCCAGTGCAGGGGATAAGCTTCAGACAAGTCTTTCCATGTCCCTCTGCATGACAATAGACTTCCTCCCCTCTCCCATTCCACAGGCCCACCCGGGACATCCACCTTGGTCATTAGCTCAGGAGAGGATGCAAGATGAGAATCTCTGCTATTGTGTGGGGAGACTCAGTTTCCCGGGTTTCCCCCATGGACACATGTTCTTCAGCTGGGTCTGATTTTCTCCAGACAAGCTGTCTTGGGAAGGATTTGGCCAGCCCTAAGAACCTGAAGGGAAAGGGCGGAGGGGGGTTCTCTCTCTGCCCCCGACAGCCCCGAGCTGGGTCGCTCCCTCAGACCTGGCCAGGGGCAGCCCATCCCCCGGCGCCCTTCCCCGGGGCATCCAAGGGCAGGCTCGGCGCCAGCCCCACCACGCTCGCCACTGCCCGACCATCGTCCTCCCTCGGGGGGCCTGGGCAGGACAGGGACCCGGCTGTGGGAGGCCTCCAGATCTCAGGCCTGGCACACCGTTTACCAGGCTGCTTCCTCCTCTGACGGGGGCCCAGCACACGCCCCAGGAGACTTGGCAGCCGCCCCCAGGGCTCTATCCTCTGGAACTCGTCCCCTTGGAAGGGGCTGGCCCAGGTGCCAGGTTCGGCTGGTCGGCCAGCCTCCTTTGGAGAAAGCGGGCAAGCCGAGCCAGGCTTGCAGTGGCCCTGGCGTGACACCTGCCACCTCAGGCAGAGGGCCTCCCGCGTGCCCTCCATGGCGGATTTCTCCCCGGAGCCGTGGCCTGGGCACTAGGAAGGCCGGGCCTCCCCGACTTCCGGGAGGAGGGGCTAGCCCAGTTACGCCCTGGCCCCCAAACCCTCTGGTGCCATCTGCCTGTCTCGGCACTTCTGACTCCACAGAGCCTTTCCTACACCTGGGCTGCCTGCCGTGGCAAAGTGCAGGCGTGGGGTGAGGCCATGGCTTTGTCTTTCCAGGAAGAAATGAGCCCCTGGCCGAAGCAGCAGGCCCAGGCAGAGCCTTGAGCTTGAAGCCCAGTAGGTCTGTGGCCCTCAGGGCCAGAGCAATGCTTTCAAGGCAGGGAAGCGGCCTGCAAGCTGAGTGGGAGTGGGGGAGGGGAGGGAGACAGCTGAAGCCGAGTCCAGAAGGGCGGCAAAGGAACAGCTGCAGCTGGGTCAGAGCCTGGAGGGAGGGCGGGGCATTCACTGAGGACCCCCGAGGTCAGCCCTAGGCCCTGGCGGTCGCGCAGGCGCCCTTGGCCTGTGCGTTGGGTGGGGGGTTGAAGCCAAGCCCGCAGGGCTCCCGGAGCGGCCAGAGAAAGAAGGGCCCTTGGAGAGGTAGGCGAGGTGGGTAGGGGGAGCCACCTTACTCTCCTCAGCTCCCTGAGGGAGAGAGAGAGAGACAGAGACAGAGAGAGAGATCCATGACCTCTGAGTCTCTGCCTCTACCGCTGGCTGGTGCCAACTCACGCGCCATCCCACTTCCAGCCATCACCCCCACGCCTGCCCCGGAGCCAGCCCCACCACAGAGAGGCCGCTTCCTGCTCCCCTCTGTGCCTTCCCTTCCCGACCTGACTCCAGTGCAGGGGATAAGCTTCAGACAAGTCTTTCCATGTCCCTCTGCATGACAATAGACTTCCTCCCCTCTCCCATTCCACAGGCCCACCCGGGACATCCACCTTGGTCATTAGCTCAGGAGAGGATGCAAGATGAGAATCTCTGCTATTGTGTGGGGAGACTCAGTTTCCCGGGTTTCCCCCATGGACACATGTTCTTCAGCTGGGTCTGATTTTCTCCAGACAAGCTGTCTTGGGAAGGATTTGGCCAGCCCTAAGAACCTGAAGGGAAAGGGCGGAGGGGGGTTCTCTCTCTGCCCCCGACAGCCCCGAGCTGGGTCGCTCCCTCAGACCTGGCCAGGGGCAGCCCATCCCCCGGCGCCCTTCCCCGGGGCATCCAAGGGCAGGCTCGGCGCCAGCCCCACCCCGCTCGCCACTGCCCGACCATCGTCCTCCCTCGGGGGGCCTGGGCAGGACAGGGACCCGGCTGTGGGAGGCCTCCAGATCTCAGGCCTGGCACACCGTTTACCAGGCTGCTTCCTCCTCTGACGGGGGCCCAGCACACGCCCCAGGAGACTTGGCAGCCGCCCCCAGGGCTCTATCCTCTGGAACTCGTCCCCTTGGAAGGGGCTGGCCCAGGTGCCAGGTTCGGCTGGTCGGCCAGCCTCCTTTGGAGAAAGCAGGCAAGCCGAGCCAGGCTTGCAGTGGCCCTGGCGTGACACCTGCCACCTCAGGCAGAGGGCCTCCCGCGTGCCCTCCATGGCGGATTTCTCCCCGGAGCCGTGGCCTGGGCACTAGGAAGGCCGGGCCTCCCCGACTTCCGGGAGGAGGGGCTAGCCCAGTTACGCCCTGGCCCCCAAACCCTCTGGTGCCATCTGCCTGTCTCGGCACTTCTGACTCCACAGAGCCTTTCCTACACCTGGGCTGCCTGCCGTGGCAAAGTGCAGGCGTGGGGTGAGGCCATGGCTTTGTCTTTCAAGGAAGAAATGAGCCCCTGGCCGAAGCAGCAGGCCCAGGCAGAGCCTTGAGCTTGAAGCCCAGTAGGTCTGTGGCCCTCAGGGCCAGAGCAATGCTTTCAAGGCAGGGAAGCGGCCTGCAAGCTGAGTGGGAGTGGGGGAGGGGAGGGAGACAGCTGAAGCCGAGTCCAGAAGGGCGGCAAAGGAACAGCTGCAGCTGGGTCAGAGCCTGGAGGGAGGGCGGGGCATTCACTGAGGACCCCCGAGGTCAGCCCTAGGCCCTGGCGGTCGCGCAGGCGCCCTTGGCCTGTGCGGTGGGTGGGGGGTTGATGCCAAGCCCGCAGGGCTCCCGGAGTGGCCAGAGAAAGAAGGGCCCTTGGAGAGGTAGGCGAGGAGGGTAGGGGGAGCCACCTTACTCTCCTCAGCTCCCTGAGGGAGAGAGAGAGAGACAGAGACAGAGAGAGAGATCCATGACCTCTGAGTCTTGGCCTCTACCGCTGGCTGGTGCCAACTCACGCGCCATCCCACTTCCAGCCATCACCCCCACGCCTGCCCCGGAGCCAGCCCCACCACAGAGAGGCTGCTTCCTGCTCCCCTCTGTGCCTTCCCTTCCCGACCTGACTCCAGTGCAGGGGATAAGCTTCAGACAAGTCTTTCCATGTCCCTCTGCATGACAATAGACTTCCTCCCCTCTCCCATTCCACAGGCCCACCCGGGACATCCACCTTGGTCATTAGCTCAGGAGAGGATGCAAGATGAGAATCTCTGCTATTGTGTGGGGAGACTCAGTTTCCCGGGTTTCCCCCATGGACACATGTTCTTCAGCTGGGTCTGATTTTCTCCAGACAAGCTGTCTTGGGAAGGATTTGGCCAGCCCTAAGAACCTGAAGGGAAAGGGCGGAGGGGGGTTCTCTCTCTGCCCCCGACAGCCCCGAGCTGGGTCGCTCCCTCAGACCTGGCCAGGGGCAGCCCATCCCCCGGCGCCCTTCCCCGGGGCATCCAAGGGCAGGCTCAGCGCCAGCCCCACCACGCTCGCCACTGCCCGACCATCGTCCTCCCTCGGGGGGCCTGGGCAGGACAGGGACCCGGCTGTGGGAGGCCTCCAGATCTCAGGCCTGGCACACCGTTTACCAGGCTGCTTCCTCCTCTGACGGGGGCCCAGCACACGCCCCAGGAGACTTGGCAGCCGCCCCCAGGGCTCTATCCTCTGGAACTCGTCCCCTTGGAAGGGGCTGGCCCAGGTGCCAGGTTCGGCTGGTCGGCCAGCCTCCTTTGGAGAAAGCGGGCAAGCCGAGCCAGGCTTGCAGTGGCCCTGGCGTGACACCTGCCACCTCAGGCAGAGGGCCTCCCGCGTGCCCTCCATGGCGGATTTCTCCCCGGAGCCGTGGCCTGGGCACTAGGAAGGCCGGGCCTCCCCGACTTCCGGGAGGAGGGGCTAGCCCAGTTACGCCCTGGCCCCCAAACCCTCTGGTGCCATCTGCCTGTCTCGGCACTTCTGACTCCACAGAGCCTTTCCTACACCTGGGCTGCCTGCCGTGGCAAAGTGCAGGCGTGGGGTGAGGCCATGGCTTTGTCTTTCCAGGAAGAAATGAGCCCCTGGCCGAAGCAGCAGGCCCAGGCAGAGCCTTGAGCTTGAAGCCCAGTAGGTCTGTGGCCC
This sequence comes from Diceros bicornis minor, assembly GCF_020826845.1. Classification (NCBI taxonomy): domain Eukaryota; kingdom Metazoa; phylum Chordata; class Mammalia; order Perissodactyla; family Rhinocerotidae; genus Diceros; species Diceros bicornis. The sequence continues at coordinate 61,580,468 of NC_080758.1, forward strand.
TCAGGGCCAGAGCAATGCTTTCAAGGCAGGGAAGCGGCCTGCAAGCTGAGTGGGAGTGGGGGAGGTGAGGGAGACTGCTGAAGCCCAGTCCAGAAGGGCGGCAAAGGAACAGCTGCAGCAGTGTCAGAGCCTGGAGGGAGGGCGGGACCTTCACTGAGGACCCCCGAGGTCAGCCCTAGGCCCCGGCAGTCGCGCAGGCGCCCTTGGCCTGTGCTGTGGGTGGGGGGTTGAAGCCAAGCCCGCAGGGCTCCCGGAGCGGCCAGAGAAAGAAGGGCCCTTGGAGAGGTAGGCGAGGTGGGTAGGGGGAGCCACCTTACTCTCCTCAGCTCCCTGAGGGAGAGAGAGAGAGACAGAGACAGAGAGAGAGATCCATGACCTCTGAGTCTCTGCCTCTACCGCTGGCTGGTGCCAACTCACGCGCCATCCCACTTCCAGCCATCACCCCCACGCCTGCCCCGGAGCCAGCCCCACCACAGAGAGGCCGCTTCCTGCTCCCCTCTGTGCCTTCCCTTCCCGACCTGACTCCAGTGCAGGGGATAAGCTTCAGACAAGTCTTTCCATGTCCCTCTGCATGACAATAGACTTCCTCCCCTCTCCCATTCCACAGGCCCACCCGGGACATCCACCTTGGTCATTAGCTCAGGAGAGGATGCAAGATGAGAATCTCTGCTATTGTGTGGGGAGACTCAGTTTCCCGGGTTTCCCCCATGGACACATGTTCTTCAGCTGGGTCTGATTTTCTCCAGACAAGCTGTCTTGGGAAGGATTTGGCCAGCCCTAAGAACCTGAAGGGAAAGGGCGGAGGGGGGTTCTCTCTCTGCCCCCGACAGCCCCGAGCTGGGTCGCTCCCTCAGACCTGGCCAGGGGCAGCCCATCCCCCGGCGCCCTTCCCCGGGGCATCCAAGGGCAGGCTCGGCGCCAGCCCCACCACGCTCGCCACTGCCCGACCATCGTCCTCCCTCGGGGGGCCTGGGCAGGACAGGGACCCGGCTGTGGGAGGCCTCCAGATCTCAGGCCTGGCACACCGTTTACCAGGCTGCTTCCTCCTCTGACGGGGGCCCAGCACACGCCCCAGGAGACTTGGCAGCCGCCCCCAGGGCTCTATCCTCTGGAACTCGTCCCCTTGGAAGGGGCTGGCCCAGGTGCCAGGTTCGGCTGGTCGGCCAGCCTCCTTTGGAGAAAGCAGGCAAGCCGAGCCAGGCTTGCAGTGGCCCTGGCGTGACACCTGCCACCTCAGGCAGAGGGCCTCCCGCGTGCCCTCCATGGCGGATTTCTCCCCGGAGCCGTGGCCTGGGCACTAGGAAGGCCGGGCCTCCCCGACTTCCGGGAGGAGGGGCTAGCCCAGTTACGCCCTGGCCCCCAAACCCTCTGGTGCCATCTGCCTGTCTCGGCACTTCTGACTCCACAGAGCCTTTCCTACACCTGGGCTGCCTGCCGTGGCAAAGTGCAGGCGTGGGGTGAGGCCATGGCTTTGTCTTTCCAGGAAGAAATGAGCCCCTGGCCGAAGCAGCAGGCCCAGGCAGAGCCTTGAGCTTGAAGCCCAGTAGGTCTGTGGCCCTCAGGGCCACAGCAATGCTTTCAAGGCAGGGAAGCGGCCTGCAAGCTGAGTGGGAGTGGGGGAGGGGAGGGAGACAGCTGAAGCCGAGTCCAGAAGGGCGGCAAAGGAACAGCTGCAGCTGGGTCAGAGCCTGGAGGGAGGGCGGGGCATTCACTGAGGACCCCCGAGGTCAGCCCTAGGCCCTGGCGGTCGCGCAGGCGCCCTTGGCCTGTGCGGTGGGTGGGGGGTTGAAGCCAAGCCCGCAGGGCTCCCGGAGCGGCCAGAGAAAGAAGGGCCCTTGGAGAGGTAGGCGAGGTGGGTAGGGGGAGCCACCTTACTCTCCTCAGCTCCCTGAGGGAGAGAGAGAGAGACAGAGACAGAGAGAGAGATCCATGACCTCTGAGTCTCTGCCTCTACCGCTGGCTGGTGCCAACTCACGCGCCATCCCACTTCCAGCCATCACCCCCACGCCTGCCCTGGAGCCAGCCCCACAACAGAGAGGCCGCTTCCTGCTCCCCTCTGTGCCTTCCCTTCCCGACCTGACTCCAGTGCAGGGGATAAGCTTCAGACAAGTCTTTCCATGTCCCTCTGCATGACAATAGACTTCCTCCCCTCTCCCATTCCACAGGCCCACCCGGGACATCCACCTTGGTCATTAGCTCAGGAGAGGATGCAAGATGAGAATCTCTGCTATTGTGTGGGGAGACTCAGTTTCCCGGGTTTCCCCCATGGACACATGTTCTTCAGCTGGGTCTGATTTTCTCCAGACAAGCTGTCTTGGGAAGGATTTGGCCAGCCCTAAGAACCTGAAGGGAAAGGGCGGAGGGGGGTTCTCTCTCTGCCCCCGACAGCCCCGAGCTGGGTCGCTCCCTCAGACCTGGCCAGGGGCAGCCCATCCCCCGGCGCCCTTCCCCGGGGCATCCGAGGGCAGGCTCGGCGCCAGCCCCACCACGCTCGCCACTGCCCGACCATCGTCCTCCCTCGGGGGGCCTGGGCAGGACAGGGACCCGGCTGTGGGAGGCCTCCAGATCTCAGGCCTGGCACACCGTTTACCAGGCTGCTTCCTCCTCTGACGGGGGCCCAGCACACGCCCCAGGAGACTTGGCAGCCGCCCCCAGGGCTCTATCGTCTGGAACTCGTCCCCTTGGAAGGGGCTGGCCCAGGTGCCAGGTTCGGCTGGTCGGCCAGCCTCCTTTGGAGAAAGCAGGCAAGCCGAGCCAGGCTTGCAGTGGCCCTGGCGTGACACCTGCCACCTCAGGCAGAGGGCCTCCCGCGTGCCCTCCATGGCAGATTTCTCCCCGGAGCCGTGGCCTGGGCACTAGGAAGGCCGGGCCTCCCCGACTTCCGGGAGGAGGGGCTAGAGCAGTTTCGCCCTGGCCCCCAAACCCTCTGGTGCCATCTGCCTGTCTCGGCACTTCTGACTCCACAGAGCCTTTCGTACACCTGGGCTGCCTGCCGTGGCAAAGTGCAGGCGTGGGGTGAGGCCATGGCTTTGTCTTTCCAGGAAGAAATGAGCCCCTGGCCGAAGCAGCAGGCCCAGGCAGAGCCTTGAGCTTGAAGCCCAGTAGGTCTGTGGCCCTCAGGGCCAGAGCAATGTTTTCAAGGCAGGGAAGCGGCCTGCAAGCTGAGTGGGAGTGGGGGAGGGGAGGGAGACAGCTGAAGCCCAGTCCAGAAGGGCGGCAAAGGAACAGCTGCAGCTGTGTCAGAGCCTGGAGGGAGGGCGGGGCATTCACTGAGGACCCCCGCGGTCAGCCCTAGGCCCTGGCGGTCGCGCAGGCGCCCTTGGCCTGTGCGGTGGGTGGGGGGTTGAAGCCAAGCCCGCAGGGCTCCCGGAGCGGCCAGAGAAAGAAGGGCCCTTGGAGAGGTAGGCGAGGTGGGTAGGGGGAACCACCTTACTCTCCTCAGCTCCCTGAGGGAGAGAGAGAGAGACAGAGACAGAGAGAGAGATCCATGACCTCTGAGTCTCTGCCTCTACCACTGGCTGGTGCCAACTCACGCGCCATCCCACTTCCAGCCATCACCCCCACGCCTGCCCCGGAGCCAGCCCCACCACAGAGAGGCCGCTTCCTGCTCCCCTCTGTGCCTTCCCTTCCCGACCTGACTCCAGTGCAGGGGATAAGCTTCAGACAAGTCTTTCCATGTCCCTCTGCATGACAATAGACTTCCTCCCCTCTCCCATTCCACAGGCCCACCCGGGACATCCACCTTGGTCATTAGCTCAGGAGAGGATGCAAGATGAGAATCTCTGCTATTGTGTGGGGAGACTCAGTTTCCCGGGTTTCCCCCATGGACACATGTTCTTCAGCTGGGTCTGATTTTCTCCAGACAAGCTGTCTTGGGAAGGATTTGGCCAGCCCTAAGAACCTGAAGGGAAAGGGCGGAGGGGGGTTCTCTCTCTGCCCCCGACAGCCCCGAGCTGGGTCGCTCCCTCAGACCTGGCCAGGGGCAGCCCATCCCTCGGCGCCCTTCCCCGGGGCATCCAAGGGCAGGCTCGGCGCCAGCCCCACCCCGCTCACCACTGCCCGACCATCGTCCTCCCTCGGGGGGCCTGGGCAGGACAGGGACCCGGCTGTGGGAGGACTCCAGATCTCAGGCCTGGCACACCGTTTACCAGGCTGCTTCCTCCTCTGACGGGGGCCCAGCACACGCCCCAGGAGACTTGGCAGCCGCCCCCAGGGCTCTATCCTCTGGAACTCATCCCCTTGGAAGGGGCTGGCCCAGGTGCCAGGTTCGGCTGGTCGGCCAGCCTCCTTTGGAGAAAGCAGGCAAGCCGAGCCAGGCTTGCAGTGGCCCTGGCGTGACACCTGCCACCTCAGGCAGAGGGCCTCCCGCGTGCCCTCCATGGCGGATTTCTCCCCGGAGCCGTGGCCTGGGCACTAGGAAGGCCGGGCCTCCCCGACTTCCGGGAGGAGGGGCTAGCCCAGTTACGCCCTGGCCCCCAAACCCTCTGGTGCCATCTGCCTGTCTCGGCACTTCTGACTCCACAGAGCCTTTCGTACACCTGGGCTGCCTGCCGTGGCAAAGTGCAGGCGTGGGGTGAGGCCATGGCTTTGTCTTTCCAGGAAGAAATGAGCCCCTGGCCGAAGCAGCAGGCCCAGGCAGAGCCTTGAGCTTGAAGCCCAGTAGGTCTGTGGCCCTCAGGGCCAGAGCAATGTTTTCAAGGCAGGGAAGCGGCCTGCAAGCTGAGTGGGAGTGGGGGAGGGGAGGGAGACAGCTGAAGCCCAGTCCAGAAGGGCGGCAAAGGAACAGCTGCAGCTGTGTCAGAGCCTGGAGGGAGGGCGGGGCATTCACTGAGGACCCCCGAGGTCAGCCCTAGGCCCTGGCGGTCGCGCAGGCGCCCTTGGCCTGTGCGGTGGGTGGGGGGTTGAAGCCAAGCCCGCAGGGCTCCCGGAGCGGCCAGAGAAAGAAGGGCCCTTGGAGAGGTAGGCGAGGTGGGTAGGGGGAGCCACCTTACTCTCCTCAGCTCCCTGAGGGAGAGAGAGAGAGACAGAGACAGAGAGAGAGATCCATGACCTCTGAGTCTCTGCCTCTACCGCTGGCTGGTGCCAACTCACGCGCCATCCCACTTCCAGCCATCACCCCCACGCCTGCCCCGGAGCCAGCCCCACCACAGAGAGGCCGCTTCCTGCTCCCCTCTGTGCCTTCCCTTCCCGACCTGACTCCAGTGCAGGGGATAAGCTTCAGACAAGTCTTTCCATGTCCCTCTGCATGACAATAGACTTCCTCCCCTCTCCCATTCCACAGGCCCACCCGGGACATCCACCTTGGTCATTAGCTCAGGAGAGGATGCAAGATGAGAATCTCTGCTATTGTGTGGGGAGACTCAGTTTCCCGGGTTTCCCCCATGGACACATGTTCTTCAGCTGGGTCTGATTTTCTCCAGACAAGCTGTCTTGGGAAGGATTTGGCCAGCCCTAAGAACCTGAAGGGAAAGGGCGGAGGGGGGTTCTCTCTCTGCCCCCGACAGCCCCGAGCTGGGTCGCTCCCTCAGACCTGGCCAGGGGCAGCCCATCCCCCGGCGCCCTTCCCCGGGGCATCCGAGGGCAGGCTCGGCGCCAGCCCCACCACGCTCGCCACTGCCCGACCATCGTCCTCCCTCGGGGGGCCTGGGCAGGACAGGGACCCGGCTGTGGGAGGCCTCCAGATCTCAGGCCTGGCACACCGTTTACCAGGCTGCTTCCTCCTCTGACGGGGGCCCAGCACACGCCCCAGGAGACTTGGCAGCCGCCCCCAGGGCTCTATCGTCTGGAACTCGTCCCCTTGGAAGGGGCTGGCCCAGGTGCCAGGTTCGGCTGGTCGGCCAGCCTCCTTTGGAGAAAGCAGGCAAGCCGAGCCAGGCTTGCAGTGGCCCTGGCGTGACACCTGCCACCTCAGGCAGAGGGCCTCCCGCGTGCCCTCCATGGCAGATTTCTCCCCGGAGCCGTGGCCTGGGCACTAGGAAGGCCGGGCCTCCCCGACTTCCGGGAGGAGGGGCTAGAGCAGTTTCGCCCTGGCCCCCAAACCCTCTGGTGCCATCTGCCTGTCTCGGCACTTCTGACTCCACAGAGCCTTTCGTACACCTGGGCTGCCTGCCGTGGCAAAGTGCAGGCGTGGGGTGAGGCCATGGCTTTGTCTTTCCAGGAAGAAATGAGCCCCTGGCCGAAGCAGCAGGCCCAGGCAGAGCCTTGAGCTTGAAGCCCAGTAGGTCTGTGGCCCTCAGGGCCAGAGCAATGTTTTCAAGGCAGGGAAGCGGCCTGCAAGCTGAGTGGGAGTGGGGGAGGGGAGGGAGACAGCTGAAGCCCAGTCCAGAAGGGCGGCAAAGGAACAGCTGCAGCTGTGTCAGAGCCTGGAGGGAGGGCGGGGCATTCACTGAGGACCCCCGCGGTCAGCCCTAGGCCCTGGCGGTCGCGCAGGCGCCCTTGGCCTGTGCGGTGGGTGGGGGGTTGAAGCCAAGCCCGCAGGGCTCCCGGAGCGGCCAGAGAAAGAAGGGCCCTTGGAGAGGTAGGCGAGGTGGGTAGGGGGAACCACCTTACTCTCCTCAGCTCCCTGAGGGAGAGAGAGAGAGACAGAGACAGAGAGAGAGATCCATGACCTCTGAGTCTCTGCCTCTACCACTGGCTGGTGCCAACTCACGCGCCATCCCACTTCCAGCCATCACCCCCACGCCTGCCCCGGAGCCAGCCCCACCACAGAGAGGCCGCTTCCTGCTCCCCTCTGTGCCTTCCCTTCCCGACCTGACTCCAGTGCAGGGGATAAGCTTCAGACAAGTCTTTCCATGTCCCTCTGCATGACAATAGACTTCCTCCCCTCTCCCATTCCACAGGCCCACCCGGGACATCCACCTTGGTCATTAGCTCAGGAGAGGATGCAAGATGAGAATCTCTGCTATTGTGTGGGGAGACTCAGTTTCCCGGGTTTCCCCCATGGACACATGTTCTTCAGCTGGGTCTGATTTTCTCCAGACAAGCTGTCTTGGGAAGGATTTGGCCAGCCCTAAGAACCTGAAGGGAAAGGGCGGAGGGGGGTTCTCTCTCTGCCCCCGACAGCCCCGAGCTGGGTCGCTCCCTCAGACCTGGCCAGGGGCAGCCCATCCCTCGGCGCCCTTCCCCGGGGCATCCAAGGGCAGGCTCGGCGCCAGCCCCACCCCGCTCACCACTGCCCGACCATCGTCCTCCCTCGGGGGGCCTGGGCAGGACAGGGACCCGGCTGTGGGAGGACTCCAGATCTCAGGCCTGGCACACCGTTTACCAGGCTGCTTCCTCCTCTGACGGGGGCCCAGCACACGCCCCAGGAGACTTGGCAGCCGCCCCCAGGGCTCTATCCTCTGGAACTCATCCCCTTGGAAGGGGCTGGCCCAGGTGCCAGGTTCGGCTGGTCGGCCAGCCTCCTTTGGAGAAAGCAGGCAAGCCGAGCCAGGCTTGCAGTGGCCCTGGCGTGACACCTGCCACCTCAGGCAGAGGGCCTCCCGCGTGCCCTCCATGGCGGATTTCTCCCCGGAGCCGTGGCCTGGGCACTAGGAAGGCCGGGCCTCCCCGACTTCCGGGAGGAGGGGCTAGCCCAGTTACGCCCTGGCCCCCAAACCCTCTGGTGCCATCTGCCTGTCTCGGCACTTCTGACTCCACAGAGCCTTTCGTACACCTGGGCTGCCTGCCGTGGCAAAGTGCAGGCGTGGGGTGAGGCCATGGCTTTGTCTTTCCAGGAAGAAATGAGCCCCTGGCCGAAGCAGCAGGCCCAGGCAGAGCCTTGAGCTTGAAGCCCAGTAGGTCTGTGGCCCTCAGGGCCAGAGCAATGTTTTCAAGGCAGGGAAGCGGCCTGCAAGCTGAGTGGGAGTGGGGGAGGGGAGGGAGACAGCTGAAGCCCAGTCCAGAAGGGCGGCAAAGGAACAGCTGCAGCTGTGTCAGAGCCTGGAGGGAGGGCGGGGCATTCACTGAGGACCCCCGAGGTCAGCCCTAGGCCCTGGCGGTCGCGCAGGCGCCCTTGGCCTGTGCGGTGGGTGGGGGGTTGAAGCCAAGCCCGCAGGGCTCCCGGAGCGGCCAGAGAAAGAAGGGCCCTTGGAGAGGTAGGCGAGGTGGGTAGGGGGAGCCACCTTACTCTCCTCAGCTCCCTGAGGGAGAGAGAGAGAGACAGAGACAGAGAGAGAGATCCATGACCTCTGAGTCTCTGCCTCTACCGCTGGCTGGTGCCAACTCACGCGCCATCCCACTTCCAGCCATCACCCCCACGCCTGCCCCGGAGCCAGCCCCACCACAGAGAGGCCGCTTCCTGCTCCCCTCTGTGCCTTCCCTTCCCGACCTGACTCCAGTGCAGGGGATAAGCTTCAGACAAGTCTTTCCATGTCCCTCTGCATGACAATAGACTTCCTCCCCTCTCCCATTCCACAGGCCCACCCGGGACATCCACCTTGGTCATTAGCTCAGGAGAGGATGCAAGATGAGAATCTCTGCTATTGTGTGGGGAGACTCAGTTTCCCGGGTTTCCCCCATGGACACATGTTCTTCAGCTGGGTCTGATTTTCTCCAGACAAGCTGTCTTGGGAAGGATTTGGCCAGCCCTAAGAACCTGAAGGGAAAGGGCGGAGGGGGGTTCTCTCTCTGCCCCCGACAGCCCCGAGCTGGGTCGCTCCCTCAGACCTGGCCAGGGGCAGCCCATCCCCCGGCGCCCTTCCCCGGGGCATCCGAGGGCAGGCTCGGCGCCAGCCCCACCACGCTCGCCACTGCCCGACCATCGTCCTCCCTCGGGGGGCCTGGGCAGGACAGGGACCCGGCTGTGGGAGGCCTCCAGATCTCAGGCCTGGCACACCGTTTACCAGGCTGCTTCCTCCTCTGACGGGGGCCCAGCACACGCCCCAGGAGACTTGGCAGCCGCCCCCAGGGCTCTATCGTCTGGAACTCGTCCCCTTGGAAGGGGCTGGCCCAGGTGCCAGGTTCGGCTGGTCGGCCAGCCTCCTTTGGAGAAAGCAGGCAAGCCGAGCCAGGCTTGCAGTGGCCCTGGCGTGACACCTGCCACCTCAGGCAGAGGGCCTCCCGCGTGCCCTCCATGGCGGATTTCTCCCCGGAGCCGTGGCCTGGGCACTAGGAAGGCCGGGCCTCCCCGACTTCCGGGAGGAGGGGCTAGCCCAGTTACGCCCTGGCCCCCAAACCCTCTGGTGCCATCTGCCTGTCTCGGCACTTCTGACTCCACAGAGCCTTTCCTACACCTGGGCTGCCTGCCGTGGCAAAGTGCAGGCGTGGGGTGAGGCCATGGCTTTGTCTTTCCAGGAAGAAATGAGCCCCTGGCCGAAGCAGCAGGCCCAGGCAGAGCCTTGAGCTTGAAGCCCAGTAGGTCTGTGGCCCTCAGGGCCACAGCAATGCTTTCAAGGCAGGGAAGCGGCCTGCAAGCTGAGTGGGAGTGGGGGAGTGGAGGGAGACAGCTGAAGCCGAGTCCAGAAGGGCGGCAAAGGAACAGCTGCAGCTGGGTCAGAGCCTGGAGGGAGGGCGGGGCATTCACTGAGGACCCCCGAGGTCAGCCCTAGGCCCTGGCGGTCGCGCAGGCGCCCTTGGCCTGTGCGGTGGGTGGGGGGTTGAAGCCAAGCCCGCAGGGCTCCCGGAGCGGCCAGAGAAAGAAGGGCCCATGGCGAGGTAGGTGAGGTGTGCAGGGGGCGCCATCTTACTCTCCTTAGCTCCCCACCACAGAGAGGCCTGTTCCTGCTCACCTCTGTGCCAGTCCCTTCCCTCTCCCATTCCACAGGCCCACCCAGGACATCCACATTTGTCATTAGCTGGGTCGCTCCCTCAGACCTGGCCAGGGGCAGCCCATCCCTCGACGCCCTTCCCCGGGGCATCTAAGGGCAGGCTGGGCCCCAGCCCGCTCGCCACTGCCACGACCATCGTCCTCCCTCTGGGGGCCTGGGCAGGACAGGACCCGGGTGTGGGAGGCCCCTCCGCCTCTTCCCTGAAGCTTCTTATGGTTGGCCAAATACTTCACAAGACAGGTTCGCTGGAGAAAATAATACCCAGCTTAAGAACACGTGTACAGGGGAGAAACCCGCGAAACTGAGTCTCTCAACACAATGGCAGAGATTGTCCTCCTATCTCCAGCTGCAGACAAAGGAGGATGTTGGGGGTGCGGTTTGGTCATGTGAGACTGGAGAAGACAATTGTCATGGAGAGGGACATGTAGACGATTGGATTGTCTGAACCGGTTCCCCTGCAGTGGGGTCAGGCCCGGAAGGGACAGCACGGAGGTGACCATGAAGGGGCCTCTCTGTGGTGTGGCTGGCCCCGGGGGGCCGCGCCTGGGGATGGGGATGGAAGGGGGGAAGTGGGATGGCCTGTGAGTTGGCAGCAGTAGTGGATGCAGATACTCAGAGGTCAGGGATCTCTCACTCTTTCCCTGCCTGTCTGTCTGTCTGTCTCTCACTCTCTCTCTCTCTCTTTCTCTCTCGGGGACCTGAGGAGAAGAGGTGGGCGAGCCCTGCCCGCCTCGCCTACATGCCTTCCTCTCCCCTGGCCCCTTCTTTCTCCAGCTGCTTTGAGTGCCCTGTGGGCTTGGGTTCAACCCCTGAGGCCAAGGGCGCATGCGCCACCCGCCACCGCCAGGGCCTAGGGCGGGCCTCGGGGGTCCTCAGTGAAGGCCCCGCCCACCCGCCAGGCCAGGCCAGGCCAGTCCCAGCTGAAGAAGGAACGCCAACGCCCTGCTGGACTTGGCTTCAGCCGTTGTCTCCCTCCCATCCCCCACTTGCAATCAGCTGGCCGGCCGCTTCCCTTCTTTGGAAGCGGTGGTCTGCACCTGGTGGCCAAAGGCCGACTGGGGTGCCAAGTCAAGGCTCTGCCTCGGCCAGCTGCTTTTGCCCGGGCCTCATTTCTTCCTGGAAAGGCAAAACCACGGCCTCACCCCACGCCCGCACTTGTCGACTCCAGCCAGGTGGAGGAAAGGCTCTGTGGAATCCGAAGGGCCGAGACAGGCTTATGGCCAAGCAGTGAGTGAGGCCCCAGCAGGCCGCCGGCTTGGGGAGCCGCTGCCACACGGGCAGGCCCTTCCGGCGACGGGTCCCAGCATCATCTCTGGAGTCGGGAGGGCCTGGCCTTCCTAGTGCCCAGGCCACGGCTCTGAGGAGAAATCCGCGTTGGAGGGCACGCGTGAGGCCCTCGGCCTGAGGGCGCTGGTGCCACGCCGGGGGCGCTTGGAAGGCTGGCTGGGCTCGCCTGCTTTGTCCAAAGGAGGCTGGCCAACCAGCCCAACCGGCCACCTGGGCCAGGCCCCTTTCAAGTGGACAAGATCCGGGGGAAAGGGCCCTGGGGCCTGCCGCCAAGTCCCCTGGGGCGTGTGCTGGGCCCCCTCAGAGGAGGGAGCCTCCTGGCAACCTGTGTGCCAGACCTTAGATCTGGCGGCCTGCCACACCCGGCTCCCTGCCCTGCCCACGCCTGCCTCCATCCACTCCACGGAGGACGATGGTGTTGGCAGTGCGAGCGGAGATAGCCGTTAGAGACTTCACTTGGAGTTGTAGTCCAAGAGCATCACAGAAGAGCACTGAGCCTGGGCTCGGCCATTTATCCGCTTTGTAACCTGGCTGAGTTTTCTAGCCACTGTACCCAGTCTCTTCATCTAGCAAATGGTGCAAAGAACAACATTGACTACGTCGGGATGTTTTCAGGGTCATGTGAGTTAAGATATGTTCCAGCACAGCGTTTACATTCAGGGTGCAGTCCTTGGCTCAGTAGAAGTGTTCGCTGCTGTTCTTATAATTTTCATTATTTCACGTCCTTATCTTCCTCGTGAGTTCCCTGTCAAACCAACCACGATCCACGGTGTCAGCAGTTTGATTCCAGGTCCCTGCTTCAAGGGCTGCAGAGGGAACCTCGTGCTCATAACCTCCTGTTTTTCTCCCAGTCTCTGGAGGGATGCATTGACCTCTAGCTTGTCTGCATTGAGGCACGGAATGGGGTCCCACACCCAACCCCGCGTCTCCTCCTTTTCATATCTGATGCTTTGGGAAGACTGCTTACTGTTCACTCGGTGGACTATACTCCCTGACATGAGCAACGCACGGGAGAGAGGCGGTAGGAAACACTGATCCATGTAGGGCTCTGAGTTGACCATAACACAGAGTACAGTTGATCAAGGGCCGAGGTAGAGTTCCTTAAGGCAAAGATCTGCCGAGATGAGGGTGTTCTGATGTGACGCCGCCTGAAAATAAAGCAAACACATAAAAGCATATGTAGTGGTCAAAGGGAAAGCACGCCGCTAAAAGAATTGATCCCATGAAATACACTATTCTATTTGTTTATGTATCAAATGACTGATAGGAAAGAGCCAGGCGTAGAGATAGTAGACTTGATCAATGTCATAGAGAATTCTTTTCACAGTTGTTCATGCCTTGTGTTTTACATCATTGATTAGGGGAGTATTTTCGTCTTTTCCTTTCCTAGTGTCTCCATCTTTCTCAACTTTTCCAGGAGACATATTTACATTATCCTCTAAAATGTTAGGGAAATTTTAAAAAAATTATGACACATTGGAAGTTGTTGATTTTGTATATGGGAGGAGCACTAGATTGCAAGTGAATTAGTGATCATTAGAGTTTTAGTTTGGTAAAAGACGGTAGTTGGAGTTGATACCAGGATGTTTGTAACCCAGTTTTTACTTCATTATTTGATGTAGTTTTCCAAATGCCAGAGCCGGTCATTTTTAATGTAATAACTTGTCTCATTTTAGAATATGTGTTCTTGGAGAGGGTGATGCAGGTAAGTAGAAAATAATTTAATGTAGTGACTTGTTTTTCTCCAATGGATCTCTTATAAACCCAACAGCCATATAGCATTCTTTTGTCCAAATGACCTGATGGCACTTTCTTAACTTTTCTTGCTGTGACTCTAGCAATCTAGGGTCACACCACCTTCTCTCTCCTAGTCATGCTTTCAATTGTAAGAGTGATATTGTCAATAGTACAGTGAGCAATTGGCACACACTCTACTCTTTTCTTACATGTATATATATGTATATGTGTGTGTGTCTATATTTCTCAACTGCGAACTTTGGTAACATAATTGTTAAGGTGTGAACTATTTGCAGTGCACTTAACAACTGATGGCTACACATGATTGTGTAGTGACATCACGGTTAAAACCCTTCTTTGCAACATGTGGCCCCTTTCAGTTTTATTTTCAAGGAAAGGGTTCAATGACTTTTTTCTTTTGGAAGAAGAAAGACTTGCATTTCCATCTTAGAAAATCGAGAACTGGTTTCTTGCCTTTTTTCTTTTTTTGTCTTCAGCTCCTCGTCCTACTGGTTACTAATTCACATGTCCAGTCACTTCAGATTCATGGTGCTAACCCTTTGCCTTGTTCAAGGCTCTGACTTTAATTATTCCATAATCCCTTCTGTGAAGGAGGTTTCTCTCCACGCTCATCTAGCGAGGAAGGAACCGACCCTCCTTTATGTGAACTTGGAGACAGAGGCCAAGGTGAAGCCTCGGTGCCCCTCCACACCAGTGAGCTGCAGAAGGGCTGCAGAGTCCTGTGAATCTTTGGCTCCCCTCCTGGCTCCCTCCGGAGTTGGCATTGCCTGCACGGAGGAGCCCAGCTCCTTTCAATCGAATTGTTGAAGTCTCCTGAAGCCGGCTGAAGGATAAGACTGGCCGGAAAGGACATCAGCAAGCAGTGTGCTCCAAAAGTGGGTGGCAGAAACACTCAGAAGAAGAAAACCTTTCCGTTTCTCTTGTTTTCTCTTTATCTTCTCTCCCTTCCTTTTCCTTTCCTTAGATGGTACAGAGCCTGTCCACCCCCCATGGTGGCTGTTTTTCTCCTCAGAGCCCCAGGACAGAGCTGTATCTCTTAGTTGTAGGTCAACCCATGGGGGTTCTTTGCCTGGAGTCCCACGGCAGTTTATTCACATCTCTTTCATTCAAATGATTTCAGTAGTGTAATTTATCTGTTTAGGCATATCTGTCTTCCTTGCAGACCCCCAACATTTCAAGACCTTTGGGCACATAGTAGATACTTAAGTACTTGAGTGAATCCGTGAAGATCTTTTGTTGAATACGATCTAAATAAATACAATACCTACTCAGCACAAGAATGCAGGCACTTGAGAGAGAGTTTGGTGTCTGCTGAAGCAGGCTGTGGACCAGCTTAGGGGCTCAGTGCCAAAGTGACCCAATAGATTTAGACAAAATGAACGAGATAATTAACTTCAATTTTACAATTCATGGAGAACAGGAGCAGGATATCTAGGTGTGAATCGAGACTTGATCATTCTTGTTACATCTTTGGAAAACCCAGCCCTTTTTCTTTCTATGGATATTTGACTCATCCCAAGCAGCTGCCTTATTGGTATTTATGGGTAGATCAAATTGAAAAGAAAACCCAGAATAGTATTATGGCTAGCCTTAGGGAATATCTTTATAATATAAAAGAACAAAAGTCGGAGTTAGAGCAAAGATTGAAAGTCAAATTTACTGAAAATTCCCTGTCTCCTCCCTCCTACACTCCCTTATATCCCCAACTCCCTGTCCCTGACTCCCAAGAATATCTTTTGGATTTCTGGGTCCCTGGCCCAAATCCTCCCCTTCAAGACTTATCTCCTCAGTCACCTCCTCAGCCAGTTCCCTTAGGTCCCAGGACTCCAACTTCTCCGCAGTTCATCCAGCTGCCTGTTTTATCTTCTCTCACTGTTGAAGATTTACAGGGGGCGCTTAGGCCTGACCTCCAAGCAAGGGGCATACAGGTTACTTGTGTAAATGTTATAAACCAAGAAATAAATTTAGTAGAAACACCCAGGAAGGGCAAGAAGGTTCGTTTTGCTGTGTCTTACAACTCCTCCTACTTTCCAGGGCTCTGTAATCAGGGTCTGTCAGCTTCAGACATTCCTATGCAGTATCCACTGAAGATGTATCCTGGACCTCTGCTGCAGAGAATTCATGTCCCCTGGACAGCAGCTGATCTTTTAAATTATGAAACTCTCCTGCCTCCATTGCCAGAAGACCCTACTAAATTTAGAGAAGAATTAGAAAGATTAGTGGCTATTCATAGCCCCACCCACCGAGACCTTGACTGGCTGCTAAGGGGCGTTCTTCCATCCCATGACTACACTGTAGTTATCAGACAGGCCAGACGGCCCCCTAGCAAAAACCCCCCTCATAGAGGAAATACATGGCCAGACCCTCTCCCAGACCCTCCTGCAGATGACCAGGAAGTGGCACAGCTACAGGCTGATATTCAAGGTTTAATAGGAGCGATTCTAGAGGCGTTTCCTCCTAAAGTTAATCGGTCAAAAATTGAATTATGCACTCAGAACGAGGGGGAACAACATAAAGCTTTTGTTGAACGGTTTACTCAGACTTTCCAAAGGCACACTGCATTGAATCTGGAAGCTCCAGAGCATAAGAATCTCCTAATTTCTGCTTTAGTTGGAAATTTTCTTCCTGATATAAAGAAACAAATTCAAAACAGTGTGGTTGTTTGGGCAGGGCAACCATTAAGTGTAATAATGGAGGCTGCTACACAATTCTTTGAAAATTGTCAGAAAGAAAGCAAAAAAAATAAAAATAATTAAAGACAACTCTTCTTGCTTTGCAAATTTAATCTTTTGAAAAGCAAAAATTCAACCCTGAAAGTAAACTAAAGCCCACTCAGAGGTCTCCCTATTTGCCTTCAGACAATTATAGGTATTGCAAGAAACCAAGGCATTGGAAAAGGGCGTGTGCCGCTCTTAAGAGAAGGGAAAGTTTTGTGGGAGATCGGGATTTGGCCACCCTGAAATCTATCTCTTTACCTTGGTTGTTTTTTCTAGGGACATTTGACTTCCCCCACTAACTTCCTAAAGAATTTGACATGGTGGCTCCTTCCTGGAACAGATCTATCATGATGGCTGTAAAGATAACGTAAGGTAAATGTTACAATAGGAAAGGCACCAACAAGCCCCTCTTATCAGAAGTTCTGTCTCTCTGGCCACATTCTCTGGATGACCCTGTGAAGAGTTGCCAGACAATCATTTACATTTACAAGGGAAATCTCCATTTGTAAAGGTATCTCCCTCTCTGTTTGGAGAAGAGAGGGGGATGAGCTCATTTCAAGTGACTTATCAATGTAGAAGATGAGGCCTTGAGCTACATAATAAACCTTACTCTTGTTTACTGTGCTTTAGTGGTAATCTCCTGTAACTGACTCCCCCCACCCCCAAAATCCTCCTTTGTCATTGGCTGAAAATGATATTTAAGATGAGAATTTCTGCTATTGTGTTGAGAAACGCAGTGTCCCTGCTTTCTACCATGTATACATGTTATTAAACTTGGTATTATTTTCTCCTGCTAACCTGTCTTGTTGATTATTTGGCCAGCCAGAAGAACCTTAAGGGAAAGGGCAGAGGGAGATTCTCTCTCTTCCCCTGACAGTTTAAAAAATGTTCCCGCTTGACCCCAGCACCACCAAAAGGCTCATTTTTCTCTACCTGAGGGGCATTTCTTCCTCAAATGATGGGGTCAGCCGATCCTTAGTCGCACTCCTGAGCCTACAGTTAAACTTAAAATAGAGGTTCGAAAACTGGATTTCTTAATTGACACTGGTGCGACATTCTCTACTATCTGTTCAAAGGATTTATCTCTACCTGTTACCTCTGATTCTATCAAGCTGTTTGAGTCTCTAGACAGCCTATTTCACTGCCTATATCTAAGCCCACTCCAATATATTTAGGCCCCCTTAACACTCATCATGCTTTTTTAGTTTCTGACTGTTCACCAGCAAACCTCTTTGGCCGAGATTTGTTATGTAAATTCAATGCCACTATAAATTGTAATGAAAAAGGTGTTTTTATCGCCTTGCCTTCTGACCAAGCCCCAAGTCTCCTACTTTCCATGATGGAAACTTGTCCTGATTTAAATCCTTCTGAGGAAGATGAGTCTTTAAAGAATGTCCCAACCAGTCTTTGGGCTACACATGCAAATGAGGTACGATTGTTGCTTAGTGCTGAGCCCGTGCATGTTACTTGGAAAAAAAATAAACCGTTTCCATCAGTAGCCCAATACCCGCTCTCCAGAGATGCCGAGCGAGGAATTCAACCCATAATAGACTCCCTTTTGCAACAGGGTGTACTAGCTTTTACTTCCTTGCCCTGTAACACTCCAATCTTGCCAGTAAAAAAGGAAGGCAAATTTGACTCAGACGGGAACCAAATCTATAGATTTGTACAAGACCTCAGAGCCATAAACTCTTTTGTAATTCCTCGGCATC
Organism: Diceros bicornis minor; assembly: GCF_020826845.1. NCBI lineage: Eukaryota > Metazoa > Chordata > Mammalia > Perissodactyla > Rhinocerotidae > Diceros > Diceros bicornis. The sequence continues at coordinate 61,597,688 of NC_080758.1, forward strand.
CTGTGGTCCCTAATCCAGCTGTCTTCCTGACCTCAATACCTGCTGATGCAGCCTGCTTTACAGTAGTTGACCTCTGCTCAGCTTTCTTTTCAATCCCATTACACCCTGACTCACAATTTCTTTTCACATTTACATTTAAAGGGAGACAATTTACATGGACTCGAATACCTCAGGGATATTGTGAGTCCCCCTCAATATTTTCCCAGGTCCTTAAAGCTGACTTGGATTCTGTAGTCTTTACTCAAAGCTCCACTCTTGTTTAATATGTTGATGACCTTTTACTCTGTAATCCAACTAAGCAGGGGGCTCTTACAGATTCGCTCATTCTCCTGAAAGCCCTAGCTGAACGAGGCCATAAAGCCTCCAGGTTTAAACTTCAGTGGGTGCAAATGACTGTTACCTACTTAGGGCATGAGATATCTCAAGGCATTCAAAAGCTAACCCCTAAACGCCTTGAGTCAATTTTATCCATCCATCTCCCCAAAACAAAGAAACAGCTACGTCAATTTCTAGGAGCTGCTGGTTACTGCTGCCAATGGATTCCTAATTTTGCAGCCCTTGCTAAACCTCTGTATTCTCTTCTCCCAGATATCACCCCAGAGCCTATTTCCTGGCCCTCAGAGGCATTAAACTCCTTAGAGGCCTTAAAAATATCTTTGTCCATGCCTCCAGCTCTTGGCTTACCTAATTTTGACAAGCCTTTTCATCTATACTGTCATGAAAATAATGAAATTGCTACAGGCATTCTAGGGCAATCTTTTGCCTCTCAAATACGTCCTATAGCATATTTCTCATGCCAACTAGACCCTGTGGCATCAGGCATGCCCCCATGCTTACGTGCGGTGGCTGCAGCTGCCACCCTGATTGATAAGGCCAGTACTCTTACATTAGGCTCTCCCATTCACCTCTATGTCCCACATTCTGTGTCAGCTATTTTGCAAGTTCATAGGACACAACACGTCTCTACACGGCGACAGACCACCTATGAGCAGGCTCTTTTAACTAACCCTTCCATCATCTTACATCGTTGCAACACTTTAAATCCAGCTACTTTACTGCCCCTTCCTGATGATGGAGAGCCCCACTCCATTCCATATGATTGCCTTGCAACTATAGAAATGGTCTCAAAGCCATGAGAGGATCTCTCAGACATCCCTTTAGACAATCCAGACTTACTTCTGTTTTGTGACGGCTCCTGTAAACGGAATTCCTGGGGAACCATAATAACTGGTTATGCCACAGTTTCCCCACATGAAACTCTTGAAGCTTATTCTTGGCCCACCATAAGATCAGCCCAAGCTGCTGAAGTCATAGCTCTTACTAGGGCCTGCACATTAACAAAAGAAAAAACTGCCACTATTTACACAGACTCCAAATAGGCTTTTGGAGTCTGCCATGTTGTTGGCACAATTTGGAAATCCCGTAGATTCTTAACCTCTGCAAGAACTCCTATTGCTAATGGACACTTAATTACAGCCTTATTACAAGCTATTCACTTTCCTTCAAAAATTGCCATTGTTCCTTGTTCAGCCCATACTAAGGAGACTGATGTCATATCTTTAGGGAATGACAGGGCTTACAGAGCTGCTAAACATGCAGCTCACTATATACCCCCTTATCCGTTTTCCACCCAATTTTTAAACCTGCCTTTATCCCTGACTGATGTTATTAACTATCAGACAAATGCCCCACAATCTGAAAAAGACAATTGGATACAAAAGGGTGCCACACAATTATCAGATGGATTATACATTGGACCAAATGGACTTCCAGCAGCTCCTTTTCTTTTGACTTTTTGGCTTGCACTTATCTCCCACCAAATGGGACATATGTGCAAACGGGGGATAGCTAAAGAACTAAAAGACAATTGGTTTTACCCTGGCATCCATAAAATTTCTGACCAAATCACCTCCCAGTGCACAACTTGCAAATCTTACCAAGTTTCTGGGAGAAATCGGTGTGATCCAGGAAGTCCTCCCAGGCCCATGCTGCCTTTTGCGGCACTCCAAATGGATTTTATGGACTTGCCCTCAGCTTTAGGTTACTCTCACTGTTTGGTTATTGTCTGCATGTTTAGTAGATGGACTGAATGCTATCCGACCAGACATGCCGATGCCACAACAGTGGTAAAGAAATTAATAACTGAAGTTATTCCTCGCTTTGGCATTCCTTTATAGATTGAACCAGACCAAGGAACTTACAGCAGAGATAAACCACTTGCTTGCAAAAACTCTGGGATATTCATTAAAATTTCATACCCCATATCACCCTCAGTCATCAGGGCAAGTGGAACATAAAAATCTAGATATAAAAAGAACTCTAGGAAAAGTCTGTCAAGAAACTGGACTTAAATGGCCAGAATCTCTGCCCTTGGCCCTTATGAAGATTCAAAATACTCCAAACAAAAAGCATGAACTGACTCATTTGAAATAGTTTTTGGATGTCTGATGCCTACTGGCGTCTCTAAACCTTCAATTCCTGGATTAAATGACTATTATGGGAACTTAAGTGAACAATTTGATGCTATGACTAGTTATATACAAAAATTAACTAGTATACTTGAAGCATATCGTCAACAGGTAAAAGAGGCGTGGCCCCCACCTTCTGACAAGCCTTGCCATCCCTTTCGACCAGGAGACCGGGTGTACATCAAGGTCTTTAGAAGAAAACACGCACTGTCACCTCGCTGGGAAGGACCTTATGAAGCCTTACTGACGACCTGCACTGCCATCAAAATAAAAAAAAAATCTTCCTGGATCCATGCAAGCCACACCAAAATCACCCAGAACATCACTCTCAAGACAACTGAGAGATAATCCCCACAAGTGACCTTAAACTAAGGATTTCGAAGGTCAAAACCCAGGCCCCAGAAGCAGCCGACATCATGAAGTAGACAGCTCTTCCCAAGATCACGGATCAAGAAAACCTACTTTGACCCATTTCCTCTCCCTTGCTTTAAAACTCAGGATATATATACACACTCACACACACAAACTATTAGTGGATATATATATATATTTTTTTTTTTAATTGATATTTTAATGGTTTCTAACATTGTGAAATTTTGGGTTGTACATTTTTGTTTGTCCATCACCCCATATATGACTCCCTTCACCCCTTGTGCCCACCCCCCACCCCCACTTCCCGGGTAACCACAGTCCAGTTTTCTCTGTCCATGTGTTGGTTTATATTCCACATATGAGTGAGATCATACAGTGTTTGTCTTTCTCTTTCTGGCTTATTTCACTTAACATAATACGCTCCAGGCCCATCCATGTTGTTGCAAATGGGACGATTTTGTCTTTTTTTATGGCTGAGTAGTATTCCATTGTATATATATACCACATTTTCTTAATCCAATCGTCAGTCGAGGGACACTTAGGTTGCTTCCACTTCTTGGCTATGGTTAATAATGCTGCAATGAACATAGGGGTGCATAAGCCTCTTTGGATTGTTGATTTCAGGTGCGTTGGATAGATTCCCAGTAGTGGGATGGCTGGATCATAGGGCATCTCTATTTTTAATTCTTTGAGGAATCTCCATACCGTTTTCCATAGAGGCTGTACCAATTCGCATTCCCACCAGCTGTGTATGAGGGTTCCTGTTTCTCCACATCCTCTCCAACATTTGTTGTTTTTTGTCTTGGTGATTATAGCCATTCTAACGGGCGTGAGGTGGTATCTTAGTGTTGTTTTGATTTGCATTTCCCTGATGATTAGTGATGTTGAGCATCTTTTCATGTGCCTATTGGCCATCTGTATATCTTCCTTGGAGAAGTGTCTGTTCATTTCCTCTGCTCATTTTTTGATCGGGTTGTTTGTTTTTTTTGTTGTTCAATTGTGTGAGTTCTTTATATATTATGGAGATCAACCCCTTGTCAGATGTATGTTTTGCAAATATTCTCTCCCAGCTGGTTGGTTGTTTGTTCATCTTGATTCTGGTTTCATTTGTCTTATAAAAGCTCTTTAGTCTGATAAAGTCCCACTTGTTTATTTTTTCTTTAGTTTCCCTAGTCTGGGTAGGCAGGTCATCCGAAAAGATTCCTTTAAACCCAATGTCAAATAGCGTGTTGCCTATATTTTCTTCTATGAATTTTATAGTTTCAGGTCTCATCTTCAGGTCTTTGATCCATTTTGAGTTAATTTTTGTGAATGGCGATAGCACATAGTCCACTTTCATTCTTTTGCATGTGGATGTCCAGTTTTCCCAACACCATTTATTGAAGAAACTTTCCTTTCTCCATTGCATGTCCTTAGCACCTTTGTCGAAAATTAGCTGTCCGTATATGTGTGGTTTTATTTCTGGGCTTTCAATTCTGTTCCATTGATCTGTGTGTCTGTTTTTGTACCAGTACCATGCTGTTTTGATTACTATTGCTTTGTAGTATGTTTTGAAGTCAGGAATTGTGATGCCTCCTGCTTTGTTCGTTTTCTTTAGGATTTCTTTAGCTATTCGGGGTCTTTTGTTGCCCCATATAAATTTCAGTATTCTTTTTTCTATTTCTGTGAAGAATGTCATTGGGATTCTGATTGGGATTGCATTGAATCTGTAGATTGCTTTAGGTAATATAGACATTTTAACTATGTTTATTCTTCCAATCCACGTGCATGGGATATCTTTCCATTTCTTTATGTCATCGTAGATTTCCCTCAATAATGTCTTGTAGTTCTCATTGTATAGGTCCTTCACCTCCTTGGTAAGATTTATTCCTAGGTATTTTATTCTTTTTGATGCAATTGTAAATGGTATTATCTTTTTGAGCTCTCTTTCTGTTAGTTCATTATTAGCATATAGAAATGCAACTGATTTTTGTAGATTGATTTTGTACCCTGCAACTTTGCTGTAGTTGTTGATTGTTTCTAACAGTTTTCCAACAGATTCTGTAGGGTTTTCTATATATACAATCATGTCATCTGCAAATAGTGAGAGTTTCACTTCTTCGTTACCTATTTGGATTCCTTTTATTCCTTTTTCTTGCCTAATTGCTCTGGCCAAAACCTCCAGTACTATGTTGAACAGGAGTGGTGAGAGTGGGCAGCCCTGCCTCGTTCCTGTTCTCAGAGGAATGGCTTTCAGTCTTTCCCCGTTGAGTATGATGTTAGCTGTGGGTTTGTCATATATGGCCTTTATTATGTTGAGGTACTTTCCTTCTATTCCCATTTTATTGAGAGTTTTTATCATAAATGGATGTTGTATCTTGTCAAATGCCTTCTCTGCGTCTATTGAGATGATCATGTGGTTTTTATTCTTTGTTTTGTTGATGTGATGTATCACGTTGATTGATTTGCGGATGTTGAACCATCCCTGCGTCTCTGGTATAAATCCCACTTGATCATGGTGTATGATCTTTTTAATATATTGTTGTATTCGGTTTGCCAATATTTTGTTGAGGATTTTTGCATCAATGTTCATCAGCGATATTGGCCTGTAATTTTCTTTCTTTGTATTGTCTTTGTCTGGTTTTGGTATCAGGGTGATGTTGGCCTCATAGAATGATTCAGGAAGTGTTCCATCTTCCTCTATTTTTTGGAATAGTTTGAGGAGGATGGGTATTAAATCTTCTTTGAATGTTTGGTAAAATTCACTGGAGAAGCCATCTGGTCCTGGACTTTTATTTTTTGGGAGGTTTTTGATTACTATTTCAATCTCTTTACTTGTGATTGGTCTATTCAGATTCTCCATTTCTTCTTGGTTCAATTTTGGGAGGTTGTATAAGTCTAAGAATTTATCCATTTCTTCTAGATTGTCCAATTTGTTGGCATATAATTTCTCATAGTATTCTCTTATAATCCTCTGTATTTCCATGGTATCCGTTGTAATTTCTTCTCTTTCATTTCTAATTTTATTTACTTGAGCCTTTTCTCTTTTTTTCTTAGTTAGCCTGGCTAAGGGTTTGTCTATTTTGTTTATCTTCTCGAAGAACCAACTCTTTGTTTCATTAATCCTTTCTACTGTTTTTTTGGTCTCAATATCATTTATTTCTGCTCTGATTTTTATTATTTCTCTCCTTCTGCTGGCTTTGGGCTTTGTTTGTTCTTCTTTTTCTAGTTCTGTTAGGTGTAATTTAAGGTTGCCTATTAGGGCTTTTTCTTGTTTGTTAAGGTGGGCTTGTATCGCTATGAGTTTCCCTCTCAGGACCGCTTTTGCTGCGTCCCATATGGTTTGATATGGCATGTTATCATTTTCGTTTGTTTCCAGATAGTTTTTGATTTCTCCTTTAATTTCATCAATGATCCATTGGTTGTTCAGTAGCATGTTGTTTAATCTCCACATTTTTGTCACTTTCCCAGTTTTTTTTTCCTGGTTCATTTCCAGTTTCATAGCCTTATGGTCTGAAAAGATGCTTGTTATGATTTCAATCTTCTTAAATTTATTGAGGCTTGCTTTGTTTCCCAACATATGGTCTATCCTAGAGAATGTTCCATGCGCGCTTGAGAAGAATGTGTAGTCAGCTGTTTTTGGGTGGAGTGCTCTGTATATGTCTACTAGGTCCATCTCGTCCAGTTTTTCATTTAAGTCTAATATTTCTTTATTAACTTTTTGTCTGGATGATCTATCCATTGCTGTAAGTGGGGTGTTAAGATCCCCTACTATTATTGTGTTGTTGTTGATTTCTCCTTTTAGGTTTGTTAATAGTTGTTTTATGTACATTGGTGCTCCTATGTTGGGTGCATATATATTTATAAGTGATATGTCTTCTTGATGGAGTGTCCCTTTTATCATTATATATTTCCCTTCTTTGTCTTTCTTAACCTGTTTTATCTTGAAGTCTACTTTGTCTGATATGAGTATGGCAACACCTGCTTTCTTTTGTTTGCCATTAGCTTGGAGTATTGTCTTCCATCCTTTCACTCTGAGCCTGTGCTTGTCTTTAGTGCTAAGATGTGTTTCCTGAAGGCAGCATATTGTTGGGTCTTGCTTTTTAATCCATCCTGCCACTCTGTATCTTTTGATTGGAGAGTTCAATCCATTTACATTTAGGGTAATTATTGAAATATGAGGGTTGAATGTTGCTGTTTTGTCACTTATTTTCTGGTTCTTTTGCATTTCCTTTGTTTCTTGTCCCATTTGTTTTGGACTGCCAATTCAGTTTGGTTGTTCTGTCTTATGATTCTTCTACTTTTCTCTTTGTTTATCATATGTGGTTTTAATTTGATTATTTGTTTAGTGGTTACCTTGAGGTTTGGGCGAAAAATCTTCTGTATGAGATAGTCCATTATCTGATAGCCTCCTATTTCCTTATACTAAGTCAATTCAGTCACTTTCCTCTTCCCCTTCTAAGTTGCTCTTGTTATACCTTATTCTATCTTGTGTTGTGGCTGTGTGTTTACAGTGATGAGGTTAAATTTATTTTTGGTGAATTTCTTCCTTTGATCTTTGAGTTTAGTATTTAAGTGGTTGCTAACCTATTCCGGTAAAGATCTACTATTTCTCTGATTTTGTCTACCTACTTTTCTCCTTACTCCAAGCTTTGTGTTCCCTTTCTCTTCTTGTTTTCAGGCCTGAGGGCCTTCTTGAGTATTTCTTGTAGTGGCGGTCTCGTGGCCATGAACTCCCTTAGCTTTTGTTTATCTGGGAGAGTTACTATTTCTCCATCATATTTGAAGGATATTTTTGCTGGATAGAGTATTCTTGGCTGAAAGTTTTTGTCTTTTAGTATTTTGAATATATCATTCCAGTCTCTTCTAGCCTGAAAAGTTTCTGTTGAGAAATCCGCTGAGAGCCTGATGGGAGTTCCTTTGTACGTAATTTTTTGTTTTTGTCTAGCTGCCCTTAATATTGTTTCTTTGTCGTTGACCCTGGCTAGCCTTACCACTAGGTGTCGTGGTGAAGGCCTTTGTCTGTTAATATATATAGGAGTCCTGTTGGCTTCACTTACTGGTATTTCCTGCTCCTTCCCCAGATTTGGGAAATTTTCAGCTATTATTTCCTTGAATAGGCTCTCTGTTCCTCTTTCCCTCTCCTCTCCCTCAGGAATACCTATAATTCTTATGTTACATTTTCTAATAGAGTCCGATATTTCTCGGAGTCTTTCTTCATTTCTTTTTAGTCTTAGTTCTCTCTCTTCTTCCATCTGGAGTATATCTGTATTCCTATCCTCTAAAGTACTAATTCTTTCCTCCATATTGTCAGCTCTGTTCTTTAAAGATTCCAGATTCTCCTTTATCTCCTCCATTGTGTTCTTCATCTCCATCAGCCCTGATAGGTTTTTCTTTATGATTTCAATCTCTTTTGTGAAGAAACTCCTAATCTCATTGAATTGTTTGTCTGTGTTGTCTCGTATTTCGTTGAGTGTTTTTATGATAGCTATTTTGAAATCTCTGTCATTTAGTTTATGGATTTCTGTGTCTTCGGGGTTGATTTCTGGGTGCTTGTCATTTTGTTTCTGGTCTGGTGATTTCATATATTTTTGCATTGTGGTTCCTGTGTTGGTTTTGATTTTCCTCATCCTGGAAGTCTCTGGTTGCAATTTCCACCTGCCGCCACTGTCTGGTGGTAAAGGGCTGTGTAGTCTAAGCCCCCTGCACTCTGCCCCAGTTTTTCTGCTGCGATCCGCAGTTTTGTTTTGTTTTGTTTTGTTTCTTTTCCCCACTGCGATCCACGGGTCCAGTCCAGTTTATTCAGGTCTGCCTCGGACCGCTAGATCTGGTCGAGCTGCAGACTCCGGGTTGCGGGGAGGGGGGAGCTCTCTCTTTTGCCCTCTGGGTCCCTGACGTGGGAGGCTTCTCGTTTGCCCCTCTTTATCCGCTCTCTGGGTTGCTCAGATGTTGATGGTAGCCCTGTGGCTCCTCTGAGCCCTCTGTGCGGGAGTTTCCCACTGGCTGAGAGAGCCCGAAGAGCTACAGTTTCCCGCCGAGGGCCGCCACTCCCCCCTGTCTGGGAGCCGCGCGGACCGGATCGCTGATCTGATGGGGAGGGAGCAGAGTTCTCCTTACCTCTCCCCACTTCCTCCGGGGGCCCAGCACGTTCCGCTCTCAGATGTGCGGCAGTGTGGATCCCTCCGCTCCAGCTTTTCACTGTCTGGGATTCCGTTGTTGGTCTGTGGCTGTTACTTTTGTTGTATTTTGTGGGGGAAGAATTCACGGGAAAGCTCACTCCGCCATGATGCTGACGTCACTCCCTATATATATATTTTTAATCATTTATTAGAAAGCTGACTGGAGAGTGCTGGTCTCTATCTGTCACTCTTCCCCTCTCTAAGTCTCTGCTATGGGCTCTTTTCCAATATGTGTCTTGCTTTTACTAACCCTCTCTTTTTCAACAGGTCGGGCACAGACCAAACATCCCCTTATGCCAGTTTACCAAGCCCTAGTAACGCTAACTAATCAATCTGACTGTTGGTTATGTCAACAGCTAGATAGTGCAAAAGAACCTGAACTAGTCTTTGTTCCTGCTGATATGAACACCTGGTGGACTGAGTATGGAAAATGGATGAATAACAGAGTATGATATCCGCAACAAGGGAAACTTCACTCTGCTTCGTCTCCTGGTGAGTCACTTGGGCCCCAGAAAGACTACTTAAAAAGTCAAAGACTGTCCCTTGCCCAAGTACAAACAATAAGTGAAAGTTTTTCCCTCTGCATTGAAAGTAAACATGGCGCTGGACCTTTCCTGGGTGACATACCGAGACAATATTGCAGTCAAACTCTGTGGTTTGATTCCGCAGGTGGCATCTTCAGAACTCTCAAGGGAATTGTAAGTGACTCTATCACTACTCCCTCTGGCACAAACATTTGCCAAATCACCAAGTGCTCTGGATGGCTTACGAGCCACCCGTGTGCAACTTGGGGTATCGCAGCTATCCGCATGGTTAAGGTGCCCAATGCCACAGACTATATACGGGTGGATCAAAGATCTGGACTCACCTGGTCAGGTGACAAGACCAGGCTTTATAGCTGCCAAAATCAGACTGCAGGCCTCCTCTACCAGCTATTCTGCAATCTGTTCTGTTCTCGCAGACTGACAGGAGCTCATGGGAAATGGAGATGTTTAGGTAGTAACAGTGCAAGTGGCACAGATCATGAAATAGTCCAGATCCTGGGAACTACAGACTCAATTCTAACTTTGTCTTTAAACTACACTGGTCTTTTCATTTTATGCGGCAACAAAGTGTATAAAGGATTCCCATCTAATTGGTCAGGACGATGCGGACTTGGATACCTGGCTCCTTCTGTCACCAAACACTCCACCTGAAATGCCAGCCAAATTACAAACCTGGGTTCGTTTGTTAATAAGATTGTGCCACATAAACGTGCCAGTTGAGAAATCGTGGAAAATCCACTTGTATATCGCAACTCCAAGTTCTTTTCAGCCTTGAGAGTCCTATTCCCCAGCTTTGGAGACTGTGAGTTGGAAAAGGCAACCTTAAATCTCTCTATGGTAATGGAGCAAGAGTTCAACACCACCATGCAAACCTTGAACATACTCCAGTCAGGTATTAACAGCCTAGCATCTGTGGTGCCCCAAAATTGACGTGCTCTGGATGTACTCACTGCCCAGCAAGGAGGAGCATGTGCAATCATTGGAGAAAAATGTTGCTTTTATGTGAATCAAACAGGTCAAGTAATATCTAACTTAAATCTATTAAAAGAGAAGATTGACATTTTTCATCAGATAAACGAAGCTCACACATTTTATTGGACTGACTTATTTCCAGGATTGGGGGACTGGTTTAATGGGGTGTGGGGAAATGTGCTCCGATTTGTTCTTTTCTGCTTGTTCATCCTCATCCTAATCTGCGTTCTTTTCTCTCTTTGCAGACTTCTTATCACTCAGATACTAAAACGATTTCTCTCTCCACAGTTACCAGCTCAGCTTTTAATATGTGAAACTTCTAGGGAAGTTTCAGAGGAGGGAACTGATGGTGCTCAGGGCAAGCTACCCCAGGAAGCACCGCTCTGGTATACGGATTATTTCCAGCTGAAGACAATAAGGACTCAGAGAACTCAGGAAGAATATTTGAGTTTCCCCTCCCAAACTGCCTTAAGAATTTAAAACAAAAGATCTGTTTCAGGAAGGAGTTATTATCATGACTGCTATAAAGATAATGTAGGATAGAGGTTACAATAGAAAAGGCACCAACAAGCCCATCTTATCGGAAGTTCTGTCTCTCTGGCCACAGGCTCTGGATGGCCCTGTGAGGAGTTACCAGACAATCATTTACAAGGGAAGTCTCCATTTGTAAAAGTATCTTCCTCTCTGTATTGGGAAGAGGGGGGACGACCTCATTTCTAGAGACTTATCAATGTAGAAGGTGAGGCCTTATAACGGCATAATAAATCTTACTCTTGTTTACAGTGCTTTAGTGATAATCTCCTGTAACTAACACTCCCACCCCCAACATCCTCCTTGTCTTTGGTTGGACATGGTATTTAAGACGAGAATCTGCTATTGTGTTGAGAAACGCAGTGTCCCTGCTTTCTCCCATGTATACATGTTATTAAACTTGGTATTATTTTCTCCTGCTACCCTGTCTTGTTAATTATTTAGCCAGTCATAAGAACCTTAAGGAAAAGGGCAGAAGGAGATTCGCCCTCTTCCCCTGACAGTGGTGATGCAGGTGGGCTCTCAAGGTTATGCCTATATTGTGGAAGCAAGCAATCAAGTATTTAATGGAAGCATTTCTATGTAAACGAAAGAAAAAGAAGGTTAATGGTTGGAGCAATTTGTAAAGCAGTTTCTGAGTATAGGGGACAGCTAGTTAAGAAGATTTTTAGATGTCAGCATCAAAGCATCTTTTGCAGTTTAAAATGTCTCTGATGATTTCATCGGGTAACCTCTTAAGTTTATATCAAGTCCATCAGCTTCAGTTTGTAAGGCTTCAGGAAAAAGGGGAGGTTCAGTTTTCAGTGATTTCAAATGAAAATGATGGAAAAAATCAAAAACGTTAGTTTGGACATCTGTAGGCAGATATTTTAGACTAGAAGAAATCAGGATCCAGTCCAGTCAACAGATATAAAACAAAAACCTTAACAGACAATTAACAAAACTAGGATCTAATATCCGCAAATGTACACTATAGTTTTTACTGAAATATAATTTTTCTTTCTAAGATCACCCTCATTTTTATCAAAGATAGACAAATTAAAACTAACTAGTTTGCAAAATAAGTCTAGTTCCAATAGTGTTGGCCCAATTATTTACATAAGTACAGCAAGAATAGCAATTGATCACATAGGCTCTTTTAAATCTGCTTTGCTGGAACTTTTTATAAGGAATCTCAGATTGAACTTTAAAGGCCTCTCCAGGCCAGAAAAGTCAAGCCAAGGATTTTGTCATCAGACTTTGCCTGTAATACCTACAGATTTGGGTGAATTCCTCTGTTCCTAGGTTCCCCCAAAATATTTCGAGGTTCCTTGTGTTTGCCAGATAAGTGACATTCTTTACTTATCCTGGTAAGTGCTGCTTGGAACATAAGGTACCAGGCCAATATTTCCACGTGGCTTTATTCCATAAAGTCCAATCTTCATTCCTCAAAAGCTGTATGGTTATATCGCAAATATGATCTTCCAGTCACAGCCTTGGTAATATAACCAGTGTTTCCAATTATGTCCTGTTATAAGGAGAACAGATTCTTATTGAACTTATGCAAATAACTATATTGCCATGAAAACAACAATACTCACTTCCTAAGAGTTTCCAAATTCGAGAGATCAGATCTAAGAAATAGAGAAATATTTCAATTTTACTTATAAAAATATCATTTGCCAAATTGTTATAAGTCATAGCTAGCTCAGGAGAAAAGAGAAAAAGTTTTCCTTAACTCTGAAAAAACAAAACATTAAAAATTCAGCAATACTTCAAATGAAAAATCATAAAAATTATAATCATCCTTATCAGTTCATTCAGTCCTGTGTAATCCATTCTTGATCCCAATCTTTCTGTTAGCAGCTTCATGAAGTTATCAGTCTTTCCATCAGGTTTCTGTAATTTCTTACCAAGGTCAGTTTTATGATCAGAAAGTTTGTCAGAAACCTGTACTCCAGTGTAAATGCCAGAGTCCTTTCCATGAATTTTTCTGAAGTTGAAATATTTTGCAAAAGCATTAGAGCAAAGAAATAATTCTGTAAACAACAAGACCTCAAAATGGCAATTGACAGAGAAATTTGATTAATTTTGTGACATACAACACTTTAAAATAATAATAACCAGAAATATGACTGATAATCAGGACAGATCAGAATTTCAGTAATGTTATACAATTTTAAAACACCTATGTCGATAACATTTGCTCACATAATAGCACCTAAGCAGACTTATCATCACTTGTCTGACATTGCTTCCCATGTAATTTAACATACTGAATAAGCCTAATAAACTTAGTATCTTTCCCATTATAGGAAGAGAGCAAATTTCTTTAAGAAGTTCTAGGGCCCTTTGAAAATTCTCAAAGAAAAAAAGTAAAAAAAAAGACTTTATTTAAGATATGAATTTTGGGGAGCTTGTCAAAAATAGAAAACGTTAAAGCAAAGAGATCATTAACAGCCCAAAACCTTAATAGAGAAACCTCAGTCTTTTGAACACAGGAAATTATTTTAACAGTTTTTTTTTTTTTCTGTCTTTCAGGTAGACTTATCCAAAGGTAAAGAAAAATCTTTTATAACCTCTTTATCAAGTTCAAGAAAATTATCCTTTTAAGAGAAAGAAGACCAAATTATAATTTTGTACCAGCTTCCTTCTGATATTAAAATTCATTAACTTAATTAAATTCATTTCAATCTGAGCCAACTTCACCATACAAAAACTCCTTTTCCAGAATTCCTCTTCCACAAACCTATAACTTTCATTTTACATTCAGAATTTGTCCCATGTCTTTCTTTTCCCTCCTAGTACTTGAAGACAAATTTATCTTTCTTAATCAATCAAACAAAATATTTCCATTCTTTGTTCCTTCTTTATACATCTTACTTTCCTTGTACACAGACATATTTTTTCTTAATATTTAGTAGCTTCAATCACATACACTAATTAGAAATTTTAACTCTTAGAAACCCGAATTTGTAAGTAAAAACTAAGTAAACCATGATAAACTTTCTTTTACATTAGTATATTGTGGCTTGGAAAATTTATAAACACTTCATAACTTCTAGAAATATGTTACTTTATAGTACAATCTTTTAATAAAACACATGTTTACCAATAGACCCAAAACACCTTTAAGTTTTCCTGTAATGAAAAGCCAAATGTAGACAATCGTGACTTTCGCAATCAATGTCTAATATCTTATCTTATTTGGAAATGATGATACTCAGTGAATTTTTATCACAAAATTTAGCAAAACTCTAAAGTTTTAAGTCACCAAAAAGATTTTGGAAGCTGTAAACACCATAACACATAATTATTATTTAAAGTTCACCCAACATTCATCTTTTTCACAACTATTTAGTTACTTGTTGCCAATAATTATTTAGATTGTCTAAAAGACTTCATAAGACATTAGATAAAATTAGCCATCATTTAAATTACTATTTTTGTTAACCAGTACTGTAATAGAAATAACATCAGTTTTTTTTACAAAAGTTCATGTAAATTTCATCACCTCTTATACCTTTAAACATAGTTATCATTAAGATTTTTATCAATAGGTGTTGGTCTTCTAATTTTGGACAAGGGAAGCATTCCCAGTCAGACATTTTAAAACATACACAGGCAAAGTTGATGTAACCTCTTTATATAAAATTAGCTCAAACATTCCAACCTTTATAATCTTATCAACACTTACACTTTTACATGTTCTCAATTCAATTGTAACCTGAGTCAAGCTCTTAAGGCTATTTAAATTTTTCCCTTCCTTTTTATGGCCCTTTTTTAGGTACCAATTAAACAATTGTGTGAGAGCTCTCAAAACATATTTTTTTTCCTCAATTTAGAAGTTTTCCCAATTCAAAGGATCTGTTGTCTGGCCATTGACGAGTAGGATTTTCATTTGTATATTTATTCCAATAGTGACTCGATCCAATAAGCCTTTTTAAGGAAAGACCCGGTGGTAACTTTCCCATGCTTAGAGTAAATTTTTACCATGGACGCAAGAGGCGTCCCTGGTGAGGGCGCAGATGATGTAGCCCCCATGATCCACAGAATTCACTCCCAAAGATATTCAGAGAAAGTAAAGACCTTCGTTACACAGGCGGTAAGGATGGTGTAGTGAAAACGGTGTCTCCGGTCTCCTACAATAGTATGGGACGCCTCCAGTCACAGACCCGCTAATCTGTGACACCAGGCAGGCAATATTCGAGTGGGATTTTTCCAGCACTAACAAGCAACGAAGGTTAAGACGACAAAAGCCCTTATGGACTGGGTCCTTTATGACAAACTCCCCTGAGAGCTTGGCACAGCCGGACAAAGAGACAGTTCAGAATCCCAGTCTACTCGACTGGCCACCAAGGGGCACCCCGGTAAATGCACCTTCCGTATGGTGGAGACCAAGGAGAATATTCTCACTGGTCACAAAGCCAAGTTTTCTCAGGACACAGAACAAGACAGAAGGAAAAACCTCATCCGGTTCTTTTCTTATGTGCACAATGACAGCTTTAGCCACGCCTTAGGTCTCTTGGAGTCAGAATAATACCTGGTGGGGAGGTGCCACGGGGTTGGGGATTGTGTGCTTTACAGAGTACCTCGTCATTGCATGGACATTTTCTTGCAGTTGGCGGGGGACATGTGTCTTCTACCCCGTTCCGTGACACAACTTATCCTGTCACGGGAGTCTTCTGAAAGTGGCGAGCGCCCTAATGGCTCTTAACTTCTCGACCTGTGCCCACCAAATTTGCGACCTTTTTGGCTTCCAAGATGCCCTTGGCAATGGCCTTCACTTCATGTGCATATTAACCCACAGCAAAGTTTGTGTAAATAGACGCCAGTCTGGTGAGACCCGCAAACTCACCAGTCTGTGGGGCCGGCCCGGACAGTAGGCTTATAGGGTCTATGCCTGCGTCCTACCCTATGGTATTTCCTTCTTATGACACACGATACAAAAGACAGAGACAAAAGAGAAAAACAGAGACTATTTCTGGGAGGAAAACGATCAAGATCAAAACCAAGAGTACTCTACCAAATTTACCAGCGTCACTAAAATCACAAGAAACTAGTTTCCCAAATATTTTCTCCTGCCAATCTAAATTTCGAAAGAGAAAAAATTTCTCACCACCTCCTTCCACCGGACTCCACAGGTAGAGATTCCGGGAGGCTGACGTGGTAAGAAGTCTTACATTTTACCGGCTATCGTCAGGGGTTCCCGTATTTCATCCCCTGCAGTAATCTAGGGAGAAGGCATTTCTTCCAGCCAGAGAATGCAACTTGCCAGCCAGCGTAGCCCCACGTTGGGCGCAAAAACTGTTGAGGGAGTGAGAGAATCTTCCTTTTCCCTTTTCTTAAGGTTCTCATGGCTGGCCAAATAGTTAACAAGACAGGTTAGCAGGAGAAAATAATACCAAGTTTAATAACATGTATACATGGGAGAAACTCAGAAATGAGCAACTCGTCCCTCTGTCTAAGCTACCCACTTAAGTATTGTAGCTAAAGAGGAGGAAGGTGTTGGGGGTGGGTAGTGGTCTAAGACCACAGAGGGCAAGAAGACAACTCACATGGAGATAGAAATGCAAATGTTTGCCTGACAACTCTTCTCATGGTCATCTATAGATAATGTGGTCAGTGAGAGAGAGAGTTTTTGATAAAAGTGGCTTGGTGCCTTTCCTATTGTAACCTCTATCCTACGTTATCTTTACAACCATCATGATAATAACTCCTTCCTGAAACAGATTTTTTGTTTTAAATTCTTTAGGCAGTTTGGGAGGGGAAATTCAAATATTCTTCCTGAGTTCTCTGAGTCCTTATTGTCTTCAGCTCGAAACAATACACACACCAGGGTGGTGACTAATGGGGTAGCTTGCCCTGATCACCATTACCTCCATTTATAAGGATGCCCCCTTTATGTAGATTCTGTACAAAATTGCAAAGATCACTTTTTCCTTTTCAAAATTTATTTCTTTTAACTTTTAATAGTGAGAACCTTAGTGTTGGGTAAACTGCTGCAAAATTACTGGAAATGCTGAGAGTCTTTTTGAAAAGTGTAGAAGTCTAAAGATAATGAAAAGTACATTTCTCCAAGGTCAAGTCCCTTGATGATCTGATAGGCGTCTGTCTAGGTGTACCCGGAAGAGATGGAAGATTGAACACCAGCACAGCACACAAGGAAACAGGCTGCCAACTTGAGGGCTTCCCATGGACCACAGAGTGCCTAGCAGACTCTTGGAGACTAAATCTGGGCTTTGTCCATGGGTTGGCCCTGAGAGGAAGATTTTGCTTAAATGACCAGAGAATAGATAACGGATTTTGTTGATAATAATTCTTACCATGTAAATTTCTTTATAAATCTCTGAATAAAATAAAAAAATATAATCCCCATAGAAATCAACTCTTACTGACAAGCTCCACAGCCTTCTCTAGAGAGCTCAACAGAAAATGTCTCCACTGACTGTGAATTGCTCTTCTCTGAAAGCCAGCCAGCACTTCACTGATAGCCCTGGATAAGGAAGGCCAGATACAATTCTTTGAAGATATTTAGCTGAATTCAGAACCAAAAATCCTACCTCCAGTTGGCTCCTCTGTGAGAATGGATGGCCGGCCTTGTTTCACAGCCTGAGCTGTTGAGGTTTCATATGAGATAAATTGCTCTGTTCTCCAGGGATGGAAAAGCTGGACTGTGACATCGATTCAGGGCTGATATTTTGCAGGTAAAGATAGGGTCATAGAGGGGAATAAAGATTTCAGCAAATTGGTTTGTTGTTCTCTACAGTGGAAATAATTTAAGAAGCAGATAGTCTCTCACTCAAACTTCTCTTCCCTGTTCTCTATCTGTCATATCACTGTAAAAATTCTCTCTATGAAAATTTCAGTCTTTTTTCTTTGTAGTGTGTTTATTATCATCTTTATGAATTCTTTGACTTCACCACCTTCTTGGCACCACAACTCTAGCCATTGAGATATTATTATAGATTCACTTTTGCAACTTCATCCCCTTATCTCTATTTCCTCCGCCAATTCGTAGTTTTAGTTCTTATTGTATCTTATGCTTGAAAACATTTGAAGCTTACAGTGTGTATCAGTTCCTTATTTTCTCAAATTTTTATTATCTAAGTGCCCTCAACTATCACTTTTTTTTAGAAAAGAAGTGAAATACATAACGGAACAGTACACTGTAATAAATTGACCACTTATAAAATTAAGTTCAACCTGAAATCCCTCCCCACTTAACAGAGACCATATTTTATAATTCACAATGCTTTAGTCTGGGCAGGGTCAGTTTATCAAAGATTTTTGGATGTTTTAAACCACATGAGATATATACATTGTAAGATAAAATCGTTAATCTTGCAGAAGTTGTAGAATTTCCTGATGCTTAGGGAAGTTGGTGGTGGAGAACCTGAATCATATGAAAAGTAGTTGATTAATTAGCACCTGAGTTTGTTAAGTTGATAAGGATGATGATGAGACATACATGTTGAAAAGATAACTTTGCATATCAGAGTATTGTCAGAGGCCACTGGGAAAATTCATAATATTCTCAAATACTACAAAAAATGACCATTTTTTCATAAAAGATGTCATACATGATGGCATCATATACTTCTGTCAGAAAACTTGCAATGAAGAAAATGAACACTTCAGTCATTTTAATTCTAACAATTTGTTCATGCTTACTAGTAGGTTAAAAAACTTTTTAGAAATAAAGTGATAAGTGATGTACTAGCTTAATTTTTAAATTTTTTTAGTAAAAAACTTTTTCATATTTTTAAAAAATATTTATTTGTATTTATTTTATGCTGAATTTATTCCTGGGCCCAAAGACTTTTTTTTTAATTTACTAACACCAATTATTTTCAATCTCTTTCAAAAAGTTGAAGAGGAGAAAATACCTCTAAAGTCATCCTATGGGATTAGCACTACCCTGATATCAAAGCCAAAGACACTAAGAGAAAAGAAAACTATAGGTCAATATCTTTGATGAATATTGATATAAAAATCCTCCATAAAATAGTAATAAACTAAATTCATCAGCATATTAAAAGGATTATACAGCATTTTTAAGTGGGATTTATTCCTGGAATACAAGGATGTTCCAATATATGAAAATGAATTAATGTAATAAACCACATTAACAGAATGAAGGAAGAAAACACATGATCATCTCAATGGATGCAGAAAAAGCATTTAACAAAACTCAACATGCTTTCATGCTAAAATCACTAAAAAAACACTCAGGGTAAAAGGAAACTACTTCAACATAATAAAAGCCATATACAGAAATCCACAGAGAACATCATATTCAAGGGTGAAAGACTGAAAGCTTTTTCTCTAAGATCAGGAACAAGACAAGACGGCCCATTTTCACCACTTCTATTCAACATGGTATTAGAAGTTCTAGCCAAAGCAATTAGGCAAGAAAAAGAAAGAAATAGCATCCAAATTTGAAAAGAAGAAGTAATATTATATTTGTTTACAAAGAGTATCTTATATGTTGAAACCCCTAAAACTTCCACCAAAAATTTGTTAGAACTAGTAAATTCTGCAGAGTAGTGCGACACAAAATCAACACGCAAAAACTATTGTTCTTCTATACATTAATAATAAGTAATCTGAAAAAGAAATTTAAAAACTTTACATTTTTATTTACAATAGCAACAAAAGAATAAAATACTTAAGAATCAACTTACTCAAAGAGGTAAAAATTCCAATGATGGTTTTGCAAAATTAGAAAAATCTATCCTAAAATTCATATGGACTCTCAAGGGACATTGAATAGCCAAAACAATCTAGAAAAAGAAGAACAAAGTTAGAGAACTCACACTTCCTGATTTCAAAACTTACTATAAAGTAATCAAAACAGTGTGGTACTGGCATAAATACACACACTATACTAATGAAATAGCACAGAGAGCCCAGAAATAAAACTTTGCATATATGGTCCAATGATTTTTGACAAAGGTACAAAGATCATTCATTGGAGAAAAGAACAGTTTTTCAACAAATGTTGTTGGGAAAACTGAATACCCACATGCAAAAGAATGAGTTTGGACCCTTACTTTACACTATATACAAAAATTAACTCAAAATGGATCAAAGATATAAATATTAGAGTTGAAGCTATAAAATCCTTAGAAGAAAACACATGGTAAAAGCTGTATGTCATTGGGTCCAAATGCCATTGCAAAAATGATTTCTTTAATATGACATCAAAGACATAAGTAACAAAAAAATAAAAAATTGGACTTCATCAAAACGAAAAAGTTTTCTGTATCACAAGACACTATCAACAGAGTAAAAAGGCAAACCATGGAATGGTTGAAAATATTTGCAAATCACAAATCTGATAAGGGATTAATATATAGAATAAATAAAGAACATCTACAACTCAACAATAAAAAAAAAACCTCAATTTAAAAATGCACAAAATACTTGAATAGACATTTCTCCAAAGAAAATATAAAATGAACAAGAAACACAAGAAAAGATGCTCAACATCACTAAGTATCAGGAAAAAGTGAAATAAAAGCACAATGAGCTACCTTTTCACACCCGTTAGGATAGTTACTATCACAAAATCAGAACATAACAAGTGTTGACAAGGATGTTGAGAAATTGGAACCCTTGTGCTCTGAGTGTGAGAATATAAAACTGTGGAAAACAGTATGGCAGTTCCTTCAAAAATTAAAAATAGAATTACTATATGATCTAGAAATTTCTCTTATGGGTTCTGAAATAATAAAAAACATATTTATCGGCCTCTGCGTCCAGTTCTTGGCACAGAGCTCCTAAAACCTTTGTAATTTCCCCAGTGATAAGAACACTAAGAGAATCTTTTGTCCTATTGAGGCAATTCTGGGTGGGCTCCTGGATGGCTCCTGGATGGGGGTTGGTCACCAGAAAGACCAAGCCCTGATTAGAAGCTTCGAATTTTTAGCCCTACCCCTTATCCTTCAGAGAAAGGAGAGGGGCTGGAAACTGAGTTAATAATTGATCACGCCTATGTGAGAGAGCCTCCATAAAAATCCCAATAGAAGGCGGTTCAGAGAGCTTCCAGGTTGGCAATGACAAGGACTGCTTGGAGAGTGGTGCACCTGGAGATGGCATGAAATCTTTGTGTATTATCTCCATACCTTTCCCTATGCACCACTTCCAACAGGCTCTCCTTGAATTATATCCTTTTATAATAAACTGGTGATCTAGTAAATGTTTCTCTGAGTTTTGTGAGCCACTCTAGCAAATTAATTAAACCCAAGGAGGAGGTTGTGGGAACCTCTGGTTTATAGCCAGTAAGTCAGAAGTACAGGTAACAACCTGGGCTTGTAACTGGCATCTGAAGTAAAGGTGAGGTTGGGTGGGTGTGCAGAATTATAGGATGGAGCCATCAACCTGTACAATCTGATGTATCTCTGGGTTGTCAGCATCAAATTGAGTTGAATTATCTGGTAACCAGCTGGCATTACAAGAATTGCTTCTTGGAGGTGTGGGGAACCCTGTTATATGTGAAAAAGTGAATCTGAGAACACCATTTATGGGTATACACCCAAAAGAACTGAACGCAGAGGTATAAAGACATATATGTACACCCATGTTCTTAAAAGCATTATTCAAAATAGCCGGAAGCTGGAATCAAGCCAGGTGTCCATAAGTGGATGAACTGACAAAAAAATGTGGTGTATACACAGAGTGGAATACTATTCACCCTTAAAAAGGAAGGAATTCTGACACATGTTATAACATGGATGAACCTTGAGGAATTTATCCTAAGTGAAATAAAGCCAGTCACAAAAGGAAAAATGCTGTATGATTCCACTCATATAAGGTAATTAAAGTAGTCAAATTTATAGGAATAGAAAGGAGAATGGTGGTTCCCATGGGCAAGAGGGAGGGATAACAGGGAGTTGTTGCTTAATGGGCACAAAGTTTCAGTGCAATGTGAAAATAGTTCTGTGGATGGTTGGAGGTTATGGCTACACAATTATTTGAAGGTATTGAATGTCGCTGAACTGTACACTTAAAAATGGTTACAATTTTATGTTCTGCATATTTTATGACCATTAAAAAATTAATTATTTTCAACAAATGAACAAACACTAGCTACATGCGATAGCATGGATGAATATCACAAACATAATGCTGTATAAAAGAAATTATATTCAAAAGGCTATATATTTTATAATTCCATTTATATAAAATCCAATAAAGAAACAAAACCGAGGTCTGGCTTCTACTAATAGTGGAGTAGCTTGTTGAACTAACACTCTCACAGATAACAATGATAAAATCTGCACAAAATATTATATATATTTATACAGACTCGTGTAGCTATATGTAAAACACATTTAATAAATGTGTATATGTGTATATGTTTAAATCAGTTCCAAAAGCAAGCTGAACTGAGAGGGAATCTTCCCTTAAATGATGGGAATTGCACCAGGAGATATTTGCAAGCTTGAATCTTTTGCCTCAAAGCATTCCAAAATCTGTTCATGGCCTAGACAGGGGAAAAACTACAGTCTTACTTGTAATGTTAGAGGATGTATTTTTGGGCTGGCAGAGTAGCTGGAAAGTTAGGGGAGAAATTCTGGAAGGGAGGGAGACACAAAGAGGAAAATCGCAAAATATATATGTAAGTCTCTCCCCCACACACACCAAATTGGCAGATCTTTGAACAACACACATACAGGGTAGGCCCCAGAAGGCCTAGTGTAAAAACAGCAGTTGGAAGATGAAAGAACTGACTGAGGATTTCAGCTATGCCCACTGTAAAGGAGATAGGATTGGAATTTCAGTCCAGCCAAGTTGATTCCCTGCTAGAAAAGTAACAACACTCTTCAAAGAAATACAATAGAATCCGGAGCCTCTATACCTATCTTTCATGATTTCCAGTACACAATTTAAAAGAATCATGAGATTTGAAGAAACAGGAAAATGTAATCCATATGTGACCAAAAGCAGGCAGTAGAAACTCTCCCTAATGTGTTGCAATTAGCAGTCAAGAATACGAAAGCAGTTATTATAAAGATGATCATGGTGGTAAAGAAAAATATTCCCATAATGAATGAACAGATGTGGGAACTCAGCAGAGAAGTGGAAATTACACAAAAGCACCAAATAGGAAGATGAAATGAAATAAATACTTTTGAGTTTACCAGTAGATGAGAAACAGTAGAAAAAACATGAAGATACAGCAATAGAAATTATCCAGTCTGAAGAAAAGAATGTAAAAATTTTGAAGAAAAATGAAGAAGGCCTTATGACCTGTGAGATGATTGAGTCCCCAGCAGAGAGGAGAAAGACAGAAAAATTAAAGGAGGCAGAAAGGCAAATCAATAAGTAATAGCATAAAACTTCCAAAATTTCTTGGAAAATCTAAAATTTTAGATCCTAGAAAGTCAGCAAACCCACAAAGTAAAATATAAAATAAAAGCATACTTAGGTACATGATAGTCAAGCTACTAAAATCCAAAGATAAAAAGAAAATCTTGAAAGCAGTCAGGGAAATACATATATACAGGGGAAGACATTACATACAGGGAGAAATAAGGTGAATGATGGATGATATATTATCAAAAACAAAAGAGACAACTCAACACCAAAATGACATCTTTCAAGTGCAGAAAGAAAACCCAAAAGTCAACACAAGATTCTATATTTAGCAGAACTCACTTTCAAAAATGAAGCAGAAGCCACAATAAGATACTGCACGCCTATTAGGTGTCTGAAATAAAAAATAAAATTGCAAATACCACATGAGGAGGTGGGTGAGGAGTAGGAGCAATTACAACTGGGAATGCAACATGATAGTTGCATTCAGAAAACAGTTGAGCAGGTTCTTATAAAGCTAAACATACACTTATTATATGACTCAGATATCCTACTCCTAGGTATTTACTGAAGAAAATTGAAAACTAATGTTTAAACAAAAATCTTTGTGGGAATCTTTATAGCCATTTTATTCATAATTGCCAAAAGCTGGAAATAAACTAAATGTTCTTCGTCAGGTGAATGGAGAAAGAAACTGTGATGCATCAGTACATTAGAATACTACTTGACAGTAAAAAGGATAAACTCTTTTTTTTGTGTGTGTGAGAAAGATAAGCCCTGAGCTAACATCCATTGCCAATCCTCCTCCTTTTTTCCGCCCAAAGCCCCAATAGATAGATGTATGTCATAATTGCACACCCTTCTAGTTGCTGTATGTGGGACACGGCCTCAGCATGGCCAGAGAAGCGATGTGTGAGTGCGTGCCCTGGATCCGAACCTGGGCCGCCAGTAGGGGAGCGCATGCACTCAACTGCAAGGCCACGGGCCCGGTCCCAGGATAAACTCTTGATTCACACAACAACATGGATGAACCTTGGATGCATTTCTCCAAGTAAAGGAAGTCAGATTCAAAAGGCTGTACAGTATATGATTCCATTTATATGACTTTCTAGAAAAGGCAGAATTACAAGGATGGAAAATGATCAGTGGTTGCCAAGGGATGGAGTAGGGGAAGGGGTTGAATACAAAGGGATAGCATGAGAGAACTTTGGGGGTGAAAAACACAGCTCTGTATGGTACTGTGGGTATGGATGCATGACCATAAAGTCAAAACCCATAGAACTGTACACCACAAAGAGTGAATTTTACTCTGCAAATTTTAAAAATCAATCAGGATGCTGGGGAACTCAGATGGAATGCAGTGAAAAATGAATCTCACTGTATTACAAACATGTGACCTAACCATACAGAAGGGGTGGGGATGAAAGGTCCTGACCTAAGTTACTTTGGAAGACAGTGATTTGACGGGATACTGTAGAACTAAAGTACTGGACACAAACACTGTACTCTAGGTGGTAAATTTGTTTTTCATAAGGGTATGGATTAGCAATTCTGAAACTAGTTGACACAGTAAATATATTGTAGCTAACTGGAGTTAAGTTTCTCACTGTTGGTGAAAGAAGTTACAAATAAACAAAAGGAGAATGCTAGAATAAACTCTGTGGTGCTGGATTGGAGTTTGAAGTATCAGTATGAATCCATGTCTCTTTTAATATATCTATCCAAATAGATAGATAGACTGATATATAGATGGATAGATCGATAGACAGATGTGTCTACCTGAGTTTATATTCATGCATACATTTCCAAGCTCTGCTGAGAGGGTCCAGAAGCAATGATACTCTGGTATTAATGAGCACACCTAGCTCCCAGATCTTGTTTTCTAAATATCATTCTCCAATAAAATAAAGCAGATTTTCTTGGAGAAATGGCTAATTCTAGGGCTGGAGATGGAAAATACAAGATGAGCCTGGATCATCTTGTAGTGCCAGAAAGTAGGAAAGTGCTTTCAAAAAAAAACACACAGAAAATGATGGGACGTGTCAAAAGGAATCAATCTGAAAGACTTTCCAATGACTCAAGCTGGAAAACTCTGAGCAACAAAATAAATAATGGTAGCATTGGATAATTACTCAGAGAATAAAATAAATATCCACGAGGCTATACTGATATAAAAAAGATTAAACAAGAAAGGAAGGGAAGGAAGAAAGAAAAAAGGGGAAAAAAAAGAATGAGAGAATGAGAAAAAGAAAGGAAGAAGGAAGGGGGGGAGAAATCTTGCTCACAGAATTCCAAATAATAAAAGCGCTAGATAGCATGAAATAGAAAATCGCCACTTTAACACTACAGTAATAATTATTGTTGGAAAGAATGACTGATGAACGCAAAAACTGTGGATGAAACTTAAAGAAGAAACAGTACATTTGCAGAGTCTCAAAGCATTTCCTTTCCAAACACTTAACTTGTTTCTCTTATTTCTTTTTTTTATGATTTTATTTATTTATTTATTTTCCCCCCAAAGCCCCAGTAGATAGTTGTATGTCATAGCTGCATATCCTTCTAGCTGCTGTATGTGGGACACGGCCTCAGCATGGCTGGAGAAGTGGTGCATCGGTGTGTGCCAGGGATCCGAACCCAGGCCGCGAGCAGCGGAGCGCATGCACTTAACCTCTAAGCCACGGGGCCGGCCCCTCTTATTTCTTTAAAATATCTATGACTACCTAAAGCAAAAACTATAACACTGTGTTGTGGGATTTATAACACGAGTAGATGTAAAATTTATGACAGCAATAGCACAAAGGACAGAGGTAAATGGAACTGTTCTGTAGCAAGGCTTCCATATTTTACATTGATTAAACTGGTGAACTATTAAGTCTAGGTAGGATGTGATATCTTAAAGATGCATATTGTAATCTGGACCACCCAGTAAGAATGCAAAGGTGTGTCATTTAAATGCTAATAAAGGAATTAAACAGCATGCCAAAAAACGTTTTTTGTTTTTTTTTTAAAGATTTTATTTATTTATATTTTCCCCCTAAAGCCCCAGTAGATAGTTGTATGTCACAGCTGCACATCCTTTATTTGCTGTATGTGGGACGCGGCCTCAGCATAGCCGGAGAAGCAGCGCATCGGTGCGCGCCCGGGAGCCGAACCCGGGCTGCCAGTAGCGGAGCGCGAGCACTCAACCGCTAAGGAACAGGAAGGAGTTTTCTGGGGGTGATGGAAATATCCTATTCTTAAAGGGATGAAAGTTATATGGGCATGTTTATTTGCCAAAACTGTACGGTTGAGATTTGTGCCTTTCAGTGTGCATACATCTTACTCACCACACATGCACAAAGGCTTAAAAGAATAATAAAGTGAGGTGGGAATGGGATGGAGTGTGGATGAAACAAAAATGGCAGATGATTAGTAGTTGTTGAAACTGGGTGACGGGCCTACTGTGCTATTTTGTTTATTTTGTATATTGTTTAAATTGTTCTGTAATAAAACACTTGTATAAGAAGACAAACTTGACATACAGTGTTCGCTGGTAAGATATCAGTTACCTTTGGGGAGGAAATAGGGAGAAAGGGATTGTCGGGGCCTGAGTAAAGCTGGTGCTAGTTCTTGGTCACACAAGTGTGTTCACTTTTTAATAATTCTTTGTGATTTACGTGGATGACTTCTGCATATATTTCTGTACGCATGTTATATGTCAATAATCATTTTAAATCCTGCATATTTGCACAAAGATACTAACTCAATATCTCAGAATAACAGCAGTGTTTTGTTTTAAAGTGGAACACATTCACTCATGACACCATTAGATGGATTTTAATACTTCCAAGTATCTATTAATGCCCTCATCCTTGCATGGTCCCTTGGGTCTTTCCATTTTTGCCTCAGTTTTGTAAGTGGCATGGATTTGAGATTTCATGATGTCATCTTTCTCCAGCAAGGTCCACCCCCACCACGATGCTCACCAAGGCCTCGAGACCTAGCACAGTGCCGTGTTCACAGCATGCACTCAAGACCTGTGGGACTGGGTTGGAAGGAACAAAATGAGGAGCACATGATGTTCGTAACTTAAGTCTAGGTGTCATATTGTGACTTAGGAAATTGGTATAGTTTTTCGATAGATTTGCTATGCCTTCTAGATTTTCCTATTTAAAACAATGGGAAATAGGGTCTCAGAGTTCTTTCTCAGAGAAAGTCTGACATTTCAGGCACAGATTACTGACAATTATTAATGGCATATGACTTTCCCACCTCATCTTAGTGTTAAGTTTTTAATTCCTTACCTTGGAAATGACCTAACTTTGCTTCTTCCAAATCTTGTAGTAATACTGGTGCCCCAGAAAGTCAGGCCACGGATATTCTGCTGTTGTGCTTTCTCCCTGGAAAGAAGTGGAGCTGTGCATCCACCAGTCTAAGAAGCGTGTGGTGCTGTAGTATTTGGAGTCAATCAGAAAAGCTAAATGGAAAAACGACTTCAGAGAATTATCACCATAACCCTCCACAGCAACAAATTATTTTGCTTAATTATTTTGTGATTCTGCAGGTATATTTAAACAGGAATATTAAAACTAGTTCCCAAGGAGCCAGCCCTATATTAGAGCAGAAATTGCATATTACCTTCCTGCACAAACTTGCCTAACACTGTGGGAAGGACCAATGAGAAGTTTCGGTGTTGTTGCCTATGTTAACGAGGCCAG
Organism: Diceros bicornis minor; assembly: GCF_020826845.1. Classification (NCBI taxonomy): domain Eukaryota; kingdom Metazoa; phylum Chordata; class Mammalia; order Perissodactyla; family Rhinocerotidae; genus Diceros; species Diceros bicornis. The sequence continues at coordinate 61,625,734 of NC_080758.1, forward strand.
GAGGTCCACACTCGGATAAGAAAGTCCAGTGAACCAGCCTGTGTGCAGCGTGGAAATAGGGGCATGCATGTGTTCCCCTGAAGTGGCTTAGGGGTCACTTACCAGTGCACCTGAGTTTCCTGTCTGTATAATGCAGGTATTGGGGCTGTCCAATGTGATGTTTTCTCCTTTTTATGACATGGCTCAGGGCAGTCCTTCTAAGACTCCTGACCAAGGTATGGGCCCTTCAGGCAGATTGGGTCCAAAGGGAGGATCTCTGCAGCGACCCTGACCACGGGTTCCAGAGGGAGGATCATGGCAGCTTGGAGAGATAGGGGGGATGGTAGGACAGGTGGCATTGAAAAGGCAAATTCCAGGATCCCAGGCACCCGATATTTCCATTTTAGATATTGAATTTACATTTCAAATACTGGCCAGGGGGCTTCCACCAGGGCTGCAGGCAACCTCAGCAATAGCCAGGCTGGTGAGCCCCACCCCTATCTGAGTCCCGGCCTCAAGGGATGCAGCCCAACCACACTGCACATACTCTGGGGGGTGGGCAGGTCATGGAGATTGGGCGTGGTATACAGAACAGGTGGGGAAGAGGGTGGGATGGAGAAGCAGAGGGGTGGGGCCCAGGGGCCGAAGGACAAGGCAAGAGTTGGGGCCAGGAGCTGTGCATGCTGGGAGCTTTTCTCTCTTAACCGCTCCCAGCTGGCAACCTGTAGGGCTGCAGGACTAGAACGCCCAGGATGCTCTGGGCACAGGGCGGTGCCTGGCCCTGGGGGGAGGAGCAGGGCGGTGTGAGCTTGGCCGAGGGCCAAACCATTGACTCAGGACTCAGGTCCTGCACCCGCTCCATGTGGACTGATTCCCAGAGGGATGTGACGAGACGAAAAGTACCAGGGAGTCAGGAGGGTGTGGCGGCTGCATGGGAAGCCGCGGGCCTGCAGCGTGTAACTGCTTTTGTCCAAAATTGAAGCCCAGACTGGCGCCTCTTCCCCACCGCCTCCCTCCTTTGCTTGATTCCTCCTCCCCCCTGTGTACCTGTGGGTCCTTCCACAGCCTCCTACCTAATCCAAGGCCAGGTGTTTCTCTAAACTGCTTATGGGAACTGGTTAGACATTCCAGAAACTTTCCACTTTGCCTGCTGCCCTCTGCCTTCTCCAGCCAAAGTGCCATCATTTCATCAGCTTTTGGGAGAAATTCACCCTTGTGTTCCCTCTTGGATGCACAACTTTGGAGTTTTGCAAAGTGGTAACATTGGCTGTTGCTTGCCTTTTTCACAGATGTGGAAGTTAAAGCATCCGTGAGGTTAATCATTGGTTTCCCCAGGATCTGCTAAGGGCAGAGGAGAACAACACAATTCCCAGGCAAGTATCTAGTAGGCCGTTTTCACTAACCTATTCCAGTGCAGAGGCCTCCAAAACAGCATCGTTAGGATGAGAATAGCTTAAGCATTTTGCCCTTCAGATTGATCACCTAATCTCAGCTCAGGCCTGAGTGGCCAGTCTCTCAGGGACATAAGTGATGACTCTGATCCCTCAGGAAGAGACCGGTAGTCCTGCTTTGGGAGAGGCATGTTCATGGTAGACAACACCTGGGCAGCATTTGAAACCCGTCAGCTTTAACATCTCTGCTTTGGATTCCGGCAAGGTTCCAGGATAAACATGCCCAGGGATAGTCAGATGTAACGTATTCTTTAAAAATTGATTACAGCAGTGAAAGGAACAGAGCATAAAATATCCTGATTATTTGCAAAAGATGAAATGCAAGCAAGACCTTCTTGTTAATTTTTTAATGCTCATTCTCTTGGCTGTATTGTACGCTTGAATGCATAAAAAAAAATTTGAATTGAAAAGTTATCTTTTCCTGAGATTGGTAAATTAACTTAAAAGTCTTATTGAAACATGTGGAGGAATGGTTAGCAGCTTTCACGATTTATGTCCTCCCTAAAACTTTGGGTGTTGATCTCCATGAAAAAAAGTCCTTGTTTATATTACACATCCCAATAGGTTACATTTCCAATTCCTGAATGTGGGGTATTATCAAAACAACTGAATAAGCTGGTCATGGAAACTGGACCCTGTCAGTATGTGAAGAATTTGCCTCGCTATGAATTAATGACATGAATTCTTTAACATTTTTTTAAAGAACGGACGAGAAACTCTGCAGTATCTCTGAATGTGGCAAGACAGGGAATTCTCGTTGGACCACATACTCGGGTCCTTCTCTCGTGTTCAATAGACCCGGGTGATAGTCCGTGTTGTCAGGTGCAACGCCGCTCCCCCAGCCCCCAGTGTTCCATCCTACTCTGGCCTGTGACCTCTTCAGGGGGTTCTGATGACACTCCTCCACAAGGGTTGGAAGGAGACATTGTAACATGAGGATATTCATCATCTTGAAACAAGGATTAATGGAGAGGAATGTCTCGGGGTCTGTGTGCCCCGATGCAACTGCTGTTGGGTTGTGGCTGCAGTGACCACTGTGCTCCCAGCAGTCCCCACAATGGCTCTCTCAGACGTTTGATCTCCTGGTGCAACCACAGAAGCTGTTGACAGAGCTGAGCGCTCGTGGTTCAGTGTCTTCCGTCAGATTTTGTGGCTCTGACCCTCCTATGCTCGCCCCCTTCCCATTCCTATCTGCTGAGTTGATTGCTTTGTAGTTGTTTCCTAGGAGCCACTGTGTGTAACTGGATTTCACAGTGTCTTTAGGGACCCACCCTCACTACACGAGTCACTGTACAACAGCGACTTATCCTGGTGTAGCCCGTGTTCATCGTCTCCAGTGGAGCTGTGAAGAACCCTGCTTTCTCGGAGCTCCTCTCATTCTCATGCTGCTGGGGCTGCTTACGAAGTTGAGCATCCCGTCTTTGGTCTCATTAACATTATTCTTTTCATCGATTATTTTGAAGTCAGATATGACTTTGTTAATAATGTGACACTGGCTGTCACAGGAACTTTTATGTATCTTCCCCAACAGCTCTGTGAAGTAGACCTGTGATCCACACATTACAGGGGGGACACTGAAGCTCAGAGAGATGGAGTAGCTTCCTTCACTTCACAGTTTCTTGGTACATTTTGTGTCTCCACCTGGAGCTCCGCCTCTCAGGTGTGTGCACTTAGCTGGTGTTCCACTTTATGCCTCTCTGCCAGCCTCCCCAAAGGCACACGCTCCATCCTGAGTCCATTGTCTGCTTGATGGCAGTCACCCTGCACAAACAGGCTCCGGGCAGGGAGTGGACTAGCGGGCATGGTCCTCCGGCTTACCCTGGGCAGGTTCTAGGTTCATGGCGAGAGCTGAAGCAGTGGAAGATACTGACCGTCACTCACCTGGAAGGTATCTTATGGAGAAATACTCCACTGACTTTTTGCAGGTGTCATGTCTTCTTTGTCTTCATTGCTCCTCTGGGCTTTCTCCTACAGTCCATGCTGTGCAGTAACATAGAGAACAGAGACTGGTGAACATCATAGTGTTGCCCTGCACCAAACGGTCACATCACTCATTTTTCTAACTATGAAACAAGTACACACTGTAAAAAAAGTCAAATTGCACTGATCTATGTAAAGTGAAACATTCCCCTTTCATCCCCTTCCCTGAAAACTCACTATCCTACTCAGAAGGAACTATTGTTAAGAGGTTGTGACTTCTTCTGGAAATTTCCTATGAATTTGTAAATACACAAAGTTTTTTTTTAAACATAAATTACATAACTACATCGTTTTTCAATTTGTTGTTTCCCAAGCCATATATCATAGACCTCTCTCCTTATCAGTGCACATCATTTTAACTTACCTTTTTAGAAGTTTTAGAGGTATTCCAAAGAATAGGCATACCATGATCTGTTTATATGTTCTTTGATAGCAAAGGGATTACATCCAGTTTCACTATTATACATAATGCTGCTATAAGATCCTTGTGTGGAATTTATTACACTGCTTTCAACTCCTCGATTTGCTTTGTTTCCTTTTAGTCAGAGACTATGATATATTTGTAACAATTTTGTGGTAATTATTTTATAGGGAAATTAATTTTATCACTGAATAACGACATGTATGGGGAAGCTGCACTTCAAGGTCATCCATCTCAGTATTCTGGAGAAAAATCATGAAACTTAGAAGGTATTATGGTTGCTCCATCACATTCTAACAAGTCATGTTAACAATTTAAAGTTGAATCTTTGAATAGCCTCTACTCTTTCTGTTCAAATGAAGGATGACGTTTTCTTGTCTTGAAAACTTCTGACTCCAGGGGCTCTCAGTTGTGCTTCAGAGAGTGTAAGATATTGGTGTTGTATTTATTTCTCTTCACCTATAGGCTGCATCTTCTAAAGATCATAGAATTGAACATGGTCCAATCGATATATATGATTTGGTTCAAAAATTCAAAGTAATGAACCCAAGATAGGAATCTATAACTTTGGTTCTTAATAAAGAATTTCCTTTGATATCCTTCAGTACCTGTCATTACTTGTAAAACCTCACCTATGGGTGAAGAGATGTGGTTCTGCTGGCAATGTCTGGCTTGAACATCCATAGTTAATCCTGCCACATCTGTAGGTAGATTAGACTTGACCTCTTGATGACCTCTGCCCTTGGTCTTTGAGCTGGGAAAAATAAGAATTTAAAAAAGTTGCAGTTATTAGCACTCAATACTAGAAACGCCCATTAAAGAGTGTGTTTGGTTTGGTAAACCAAAGGGAGTATAAGCAGAACAAAGTCTTTAATATCTATAAAATTTCAAAAAATTCTAATTTTTAAAAATATAACTCTAGTTTTGCCACACTGCAAACTGTGTATATATGAATGAAGTATCCCTCTGTCCATTTCTTCAGTTGTTTCCATTGATTTGATGGATTTATCTTCTAACCCGGATTCCAAATGTGAAAGAACATCTTGGTCCTTCAAAGAAAAGAAACCATTGAAATATAATTTTCTTTTAGCTCGGCATCCCACAGGTTTGAGGAATAAATGATCATGTAATGATACAATGATTTTGAAACCTAATTGTTAATTAGGGGGGTGTAAGAGATGATTGAATGGTGGTTCATCCCTATGGTCAGGGGTATTGTACACATGGACGTGTAAACACGATTCAGGAAGCTGCTTCAGCTCCGTGACATCCCTAAGAACCACAGTGCAGGAGGATCTAGGTACACAGCCGTCTGCCTCGATCTCCTGGGTTACATGTAGATCCAGGGGTCTTGACAGTGGCTTCAGAGCAGCTAACTTTTATCTATTTCTCCCTTTCCTTATCTCCAGTTTATCTCAAACAGTCCTGACTACCATATTTTAAAGTAAGACCAATTGTAGTTATCTACATGAGTTTCTTGTTCATTATTGCAGAGTAATAATCAAGGATACCGTTAAATATCATTTAATTGACCTTATTAAATATGTTTTACCTTATAATTGATTAGAACACTGCGTTTAGTTCGGCGTTTGATATTCCCCAAGCGTGTTAATCTGCTTACAACTGCTATGTGCCTCATTCCTCTTAGAAGTGTATCTTTGGCCCATCACAAGATTTCAATGACTCAAATCATCATAAATTAAGATAATGTACTGTCTTTTGGATGATAGGGAGGCATATGGGTCCATTTTGGAAATATGCCCATCTGTCTTTGCTCCCCATGGGAAGTTTCTGGTCACTACGTCTCCAGGTGGCTTGCACAAGCCCTAGGTCTGTAATAGCTTGGTGCCTCTCCTTCTAATTGGGGTAGAAATAAAGGAGATTAGAGAGACTTATTAAAGTTTTGGTTGCATGAAGTCTTCTATGAAGACCATCCATGCATATTGTTCTGGATAGCTCTCTGTTCCTAAGACTACTAGTTATTTTAAGGGCTTGTCGGGAACTGTGAAAGGTCTGATATTTTACCTTACCTGCAAGCTAATAAGTTAGCCTACAATGGTTTAGCAGATGCTGACAAAAGACACAAGACCCATGGGTCAGAGACAAAGGACTCAATGACACAGCAATAGCAGTGGCCAGAGTATCATCATCTGCACCGGCTCACTAAATCTCACTTCCTACAGGGTGATACACAGTGGGCCAGGTGACATGCAGAGGGTTGCAAGATCTCAGAGCCTAAGGAACTCAAATCTTTGATAAGGGGCAGGATGTCTGCTAACCTTTGTCCTGGAGGGTGTTATTTTTATTATACTGGGCAGTAAGCAAGCCTGCCCTTTGTTCCAGAGTAGGCCACTATTTCTATCTCCCAGGGCTGACAGCTCTACACACATCCTTGAAAAGATAACCTGGTCTTACTGACTTTCAAAGATAAGCTTGAATGAGACTTGATCATCATTCGGTTCTTCTGTTTCCTTTATTGAGATTGTGCAAACATGCTCTTTTCTCTGTAAAGTTCACTAACTTTATTCATACATAAGGGATGCTGTTGGTTTTATTTATTAAGTTGAAATTGTCTTATTAGAGCAAATGATGAAACTGTTATGGGTTGGATCTGAAAGTATGATTTCCAGGAAAAATGTGAAAGAAGATTAGTGCGCACAGAACTTTGCCACAAAGAGCTGATAGCAACTTAAATGATTTTAATTTGAATACTGTTTTATACAACTTTCTTCCATTTACTTCATCCTCTCTGCTTCCTTTAACTCTCATATGGGAATGGGGCACTTTCAGGGATTCACTGAACTCATTTACAATATTCAAATGGTTTTGTCTGTTGTGTTTTTTTTTATTGAGGTAAAGTTGACATACAACATTATCTCAGTTTCATGGGTACAACGTAATGATTCAATGTTTGAGTATATATTGAAATGATCACCACAATAAGTCCAGTTAACATTCGTCTATACATAGTTACAAATATTTTTCTCTTGTTATGAGGACATGGCATATTTCAAGGTGCAGAAGAATCAACGATGGTGTCATATTTTTCTATATACAGCTTGATGAATTTGGACATAAGTATACACCCTTGAGACTGTCATCACCATCAAGACCACAAACAAATTCATCACCTTCCAAAGTTTTCTCTCACCTCCTTTATTACTATCATTCTGTGGTAAGAACTCTTAGTATCTACTCAAGTAGCAAATGTGATGTATGCAATAGAGTTTTGTTAGCTGAAGGCACTACGCAATATCCTACATCTCCAGAACTTATTTATCTTGATAACTGAAACTTTGTATCCTTTGATAATCAGCTCCCCATTTCCCCATCCCTCCAGCCCCTGGCAACCACCATTCTAGCCTCTGCTTGTATGAGTTTGACAATTTTACATTCCACATATAAGTATTTGCCTTTCTCTGTCTGTCTTATTTCACTTAGCATAATATCTTCTAGGTCCCTCATGTTGTCAAAAATGGCAGGAATTCCTTCTTTTTTCAAGGTTGACGAATATTCCATTTCTTTATCCATTCATCCATCAATGACGTTTAGGTTACTTCCATATCTTCGCTATTGTGAATTAGCTGCAATGAACATTAGAGTACAGATATCTCTTTGAGACCCTGATTTCAATTCCTGTGGGTATACACCAGAAGTGGGATTGCTGGATCATATGCTAGTTTTCTTTTTTGCAGGAACCTCCATACTGTTTTCCATAATGGCTGTACTAGTTTATATTCCCACAAGGTTTCCTTTTCTCCACATCTTCACCAATATTTGTCATCTTTAGTTTTTTTGATTATCGCCATCTTAACAAGTGTGAAGTGATACCTCATTGTGGTTTTGATTTGCATTCCCTGATGATTAACGATGCCAAACACCTTTTCATACACCTGTTGGCCACTTGTATATCTTCATTGGAAAAAGTCTATTATGATCTCTTGCCCACATTTTAAATTGACTTGTCTTTTTGTTATTGAGCCAACAGAAAAAAAGGAGAACAAAATTTCCAGGCGTTATGGGTGCTTCCCAGTTGATGCAGACGGTTTTGTGTTTACAGTGGTACCAAAAGGTCATGTTTCGTGCTTTTTCTTCAGCTTGTTATAAGACCAGCAGTAGCTGCGGCATGGCAGATAATCGGGATCTTCTGGGTTTGGAGGTTTACAAAATAAATAAGTGGTAAGGAATTTTTTATATTTCCAAGGAAATTATTGTGATCGTAGTCCATGGAATCCAGGATTAGATAGGTGTAGGAGGAAATTAAGGTGAGGATTGGTGATCTGGCATTACTTCTGATCTTGAGGGACAGGTATCTACTGTATGAGTGTTTGAATAAAAATATTAGGGAACAGGAATTTGTGGTGGGTGAATATGTTTTCTGAATTATTTACTTTTGAACATAACCACTAGGATTATGTGAACATCTGGGAGATTGGAGGAAGTCGATAACAGGGGGTGGTTGATAATATCACTATTGATTTAACCTCTATGAACAACAAGTGGTCAATGGATTAAGCAAATGAGTAGACAGAAAACACAGAAATGGTAAGATTTGGGTTTTAGTAAGGACTGGGGACTGACTGTCCTGAATGGGAGTGCCAGGACTTGTGCGGTTGAGAGTGACAAGGACAAGAAGAGAATAGAATCACACTCAAACAAGGAGGGGGTGTTAACAGGATGGAGGGGGAGAAATGATCTGGAGTAGCCTTGAATTTTGACCTTGAGCTTTCTGTTCTTGATGCAAATCTGCCTGATGACATCCCAGGACACAGGTCAGATCTATCCCCAGAGGATAGAGAGGGGGTGGAAGTACAAAACAGCCAGGATAATTGTCCTAAAAAGGCAGGCTTCTTTTATCATTTGACCCACTTTCATGATTGGTTTTTGTAGGATAAGAGGAAAAGAAGGATGATAAGAAGGATGACAGTCATGTCTTCGCAGAGGAAGGAGCATAACTGTGAAAACCAGTCCAAACCATAGCCTGGTTTAAGCATCTCCATGCCTTTGAGGATGTCCAGTGACATATTCAAGAGGACGATGACTAGAATGCCATCACATGCTGGCAATGACGGGTCTCTGGGAGGATTCCTTGGACCAGCCCCACCAAGTCTGCTGGGCCGAGAGACCGCAAGGACTCCAGGCCTGCAGTAGTGCAGGACAACTCGTAAGTCCTTTCAATCTGGCCAAAGCATTGCAAAAACTTGCACCTAGTCACACAGGTGAATCCCTGCCAGGTGTGCTCGCAGGTGGTCTGCATTCCAGGTCCCTTGAGCACTCCTGCTGGTCTTCAGATTTGGCAGAGATGATTCCAGGAGCTGATATGGGCATTCCACAGCTCGACTGCCAACAATTTCTGACGACTGAAGAAGGTATCAGGAAGGAGGAAAGGGCAGTGAAGAGCACAGGAGCGATACTGGTGATAGCACTGATGGCGGACAGACTTGCTAGTGAGGCAGAGAAAGTGAGGGGCCAAGAAGGCCATCCTGACAGCAGATGAAATGGAGCAGGTACCTCAGTGAGGTCTCATGGCTGCGTCCCTAATGTTTCCTTGCTTTGAGCTCTTGAACTTTTAAAATATACCAATACTTTTCTTGTATTAAACTCTGCTGCGTGACATAGAAAATATAGATAGAGGTTTCTTTCTGAGGTGAGAGGTTGAGTTTCAGGTGAGGAGAGAAAGATCTTCCTTTTTCATGCTGTTTTCTCATTTTCCTTTACTATGTACAATATTTATTTGTATTTTAAAGTCAGCAGCCAGTTATCAACGTCACGGGATGATTCAGCTTTTCCCATCACAGTCACAGTAAAACCTACATAAAGTGGATTATTCTTTTTGTGTAATATTCCAATAGACTCCAAAATATTATTTCAAATCACTTTTGTGTCTACGTTCTCAAATTAGATATTTACTTCTAGGTCTCCATTTTTCTGTTCTCTGTTGCATGCCAATTCAGAGTTGCATCTAAGGAAATACCAGATTTCCCACAGTTTTTTAGATCCATATGTGTTGGAAATGTGATTCATGGAAATGGACATGGCAGTTGGGGGATCGTGCTATTACCGAAAGAGAACTTTTCAGCATCAGTAATGCTGAAAGAAACCACTGCTTGTTGGGATTTAGTTGTCTATTTGAGGGATCAAGCTTTCACTGTTGGCACTTCTCTTTCTCTTTGGAGGGAAAGTACGGCCTTCCCAGTATTTCCATTACCAAATCACTTTCCTGGGTGGCTGTGCCATGTCAGGAAGGTCTTGAGATGACGGGAACCAGGGTTCATCCTCAAATTCTGGCTGTTCTGACAAGGCTTCCCTGGCAGAGTGCAGCCTATGTGTCTGGGTGACACTTGCAGCCATCAGAAAGGAGGGGATACCTCACAAGTGCCAAGCGATTCATCTGTCCCTTGTCTTACAGGGTGTTCCCAAGTGATGAGGTTCAAAATGCCACTTGGTAACCATTTGAAATCTCCTAGTCATGGGGTGGGTTCTCTGTGTGAGCTCAGAGCAGTGTCTGTTCAGCACCAGATGGGAAGCATTTCAGTATTTTAATTGATAAGGCTGTGTTCATGCACGTCCATGGACCATCAGTTCAGTGGCATTCCCTGCTGGAGCCCCCCACACCCCTGTCATACCTCGTCTTTCAAAGCTCCAAACAGTCTTCACACCCAGGAGGTTGTGATAATGTAACCACAGCACAGGATTGGGGAAAAAAACACAACCACCCAGGGGTGACACATTTTAAGGGCTTGGGCCCAATTGCCCCATTTGGACGAGTTGGTAACACCAACACTTAGTATGTAAACTGGAGGATTGTCCAAGATCACGGACCTAAGAATGACACGGGCTCAGATGTCACCTTGGACAGCAAGGGCCAGTGTAGAGTCACTCACTGGCCAGGATTATGGTCCCTTATACTGTCAAAGTAGAGCTCACCGGGGATCCTCTGGCCAAGCCAGAGAGGAGGCTTGGGACCTTCTAGGGAATTTCTGCCCTAAAGGGAATTGCTTAAGGAAGGCAGGGGTGCTGAAAATCCTAGTTCACAGGGAGCAGTCATGTTTATGGAATGAGGCCCAGCAGTAGCCTTAAAAGCTGCATCACAAATCTTTCCGCCTGGATACAAAACAAGCAGGAAAAGGAATTCAGAGTCTTGGACAAGGATCACAGCAGGATTCAAATCCAGGTCAGGGGGGAACAGGGAGCCCCTAGAGGGGCCTCAGGAGCTAGATCCTTCCTGTCTTTAGTCCATTTGCAAATGAGCTTCCTTGGGCCTTGTCCTCTCCAAGTGCACGTTTTGATCTTTTTACATTGTTTTCCCCACTTAGAGCTGATGCAATTCCAGAGATTGAACTAGAAAACTACAAGTTCCTAAAATTTAGTCAAAAGAAATCTCAACAAGAGAAGCAGAAAATGTTCCCTGTTCCTCAAGAATGTAGAAAGGCAGCCCCTGCCTGTGGCACGACATGGTCCTGGGTAGTGCTGTTTTAAAGACACCCACATTTCAGTGGTTGTTGCTCTGCCTGTGAAAGTACCTTCAACATTTAAATCCCAAGAGAACGGGCGGGGGGCCATGTCTGCTCCTGGAGGAGTTGAATGATACTGAAATGAACTGGTCTTCGGAATTAGGGGGATTTGGGGGTGTCCCCACTAGCCAGGGAAGGGGCTGGCCCTTCTCCCTTCTCCCACATACAATAAGCTGATGACCCGGAAGAGTTCGTGATTCAAGGAGAAATGTGAGATTCAGTGTCTCACTTACATGCCTACAGAAAGCGAGAGAACCACACCACAACTCCCAGACTGTAAAGGGAACAGGACTTTAATATAATATTCAAATATGGCATTTATTGTTTACAACAAATAACTTCTGTGCCTCCCCAGTGGGTGAATAGTTGCTGGGGTAGAGATATCAGGGAGCTAAGGTGGGTGTGTCCCCTCTCTCTTGGGCGTCAGGGGTCGCAGGAATCAGCTTACAATGCTCCCCTTCCCATCAGGTGGGAGGAGCTGGCCCAGTGTATCCCAAGCCTCCCAGCTGTGTCCCCGCTGCTGAGGATGGGGCTGTGATCGGCCACTGGTATGGGGCTCACTGTTGGGGCCTGGGGACTGAGTAGAAGAGTCGGGTTATCATGGTGGCCTGGAAGAATCATGGCCCCCACCCTGTCCCCACTGCACTGGGTGCTCCAGACCCTGTGCTCAGTGCTGTCAGCCACCAGTACCCCATTTGTCCCTGCCACTCGAGCGATCATTTAGTATCACCTATTTCACAGAGGGGGAAATGGAGTCTCAGGAAGCTGAAGAGAGTCACCCCAATCACAGGACTGCTCAGTAGTGCAGCTGGGATCCCAGTGCCAGCTGTTCGACTACCCAAGGCCATGCTTAGCCCGAAGCCTAACTGAACCTACAGAAGTCAGTCACCCCGGCCCAGACACTCACTCACCCCTGACCTTGATGATGGCGGGTTCTTCTTCGCCTTGAGTATTCTGCTGGCCAACTAGGTCTGGGGGTCCAGCTCGCAGGACAGGCTGTAGCTCCAGGACAGAGAGGCTCCTGTGAACCTAAGAGAAACCACACCTCAGGTGTCCCCTCACTGCCTGCCCAGCAGCTGGAGTCTGAGTGTCCCAGAGGTCGCCATGCAATAAGGCCTGGGGCTGAGTGGGGGGCCACGGAGACAGGATCTCTGGACTGGCCAACAGGGAGAGTCCACCCCTGCCCTTATCCAACTCCTGTCCGGCCTCACCTATCATTCTCCTTGAGCAGCTCCATGTCCTGGAACCAGGCCCCAAATCGCTCTTCGGGCTCTAGGTTGTAATTCTTTGTGGCCACCTGGAGCAGCAGGATCTCCCTCATGACTGGGTATTCCTGGGACCAGAGGGAATGAGAGGCTGAAGTTAGGGCCTGGGTGAGGGATGCTGCATGGGCCTTGTCGGGTGTCAGGGGTGGGGCAGGGACCAGTCCTGGGAACTGTCCTTCCCTCCAGTTCCTACCAGGTTTTACCTGTTCTCAGAATGGGAATAAGCAGCGCCTCCTCCAGGATTTTCTCCTTGATGTCATCCTCCTCTCAACCCACCTGCCAACTGGATGGGTCTCCCACTTCTCTGTTATCAAACTCGTCCACTCAATGTAAGATACAGGGGGTGGAGCCAGGGACTGTTCTGTCCAGAGGGTCTCTGAATTCCTCCTCCTTCCCCTCCCCTGAAGGGGGTGCGGCAGCTGTTCACTTCAGTCCTCTTGTCAGGTTGATCTCATTCTCCTGGAAGGCAGACAGCCAGAGTCCATCAGACAGAGCCCCCTAGCCTGACTAGCCCCCTATGCCCACCCCTTCTCATGTTGCACTACTGCCAGGTCCCCAGAGGGGGCCGGGCATGCAGAGAAAACAGGACTTGGACCTAGGCCTGGCTCTGGGATCCAGAGAAGGGGGACATGGGGGAGAGGCTAAGGGACGTGGCAGCACAACCCTCTCTGATGACAGACTTGGAGTCTGAGGCCTCAGGCAGAGGGGACTGCTCAGCCACTTATGTGCTGCCTGACTTGGAGGGGCCCGAATCCTCTCTCCCTCCACGGGCAGCATGGGAGGGAGAGGCTGAGTCCAGCTCAGATAAAACCTCACGCAGCTGTGCCATCAGGCAGCTCTGAGCTTCCCCAGCCTGGGGAACCGGAATGGGTGTCTCAGGTGGAACCTCTGTTCACTCATCCCTAAGATGTGCCTGATGCCCCAGCTCCCAGAGGCAGCTGTGAGGCTCTCAGGAGAGATGTACCAAGTGCTGAGAGCTCAGAGCTCAGTTCAGGGGCTCCCACATCCCAATGCTCAGGATCCTGGGCCTCAATGCTTGGTCCTCAGGTGCACCCACCTCGAGATTATCACCCATCAGCAGGTGCAGCATCAGCAGGTGACCAAGGAAAGTGCCAATATAGGGGATGACACTCTGTGACATCAGAGTGTGGGTGGGATGAGTCCTTGCTCTCAAGTCGGCCCCCTGCAGACCCTCCCCTGAAAAGTCCTCACCCTCAGCCTCCTGGCCCACCCCAGGGTTCCCACGGGGAGCAGCCTAGGACCCTTAGCAGCCTCCCCTCAATTCCTCCTCCCTTCACACCCCAAGAACACCACACTCCTCCTCCTCACCTCCCAGGGGAGGCTTCTGGCAAATCACAGGGTATGCGGTCCCTGGTCCTCCCCACAACAACCATCCTGCACCAGATCTCCCAGGCCCTCCTCCTGGTCACTTCTACTGGGGGATTCAGGCACTGTGGCAGCAAGAGGAAGGACCGTCCTCTCTTGATTTGAGGCCTCCAGCTGGGAGGGCAGAGCCCCTCCCCCACAGGCACACTCACCTGCTGCTGCTGCTGCTTCTCCTGCACTCTATTGGGGCTGATCTGCGGGGGGGTAAACGTGGAGGGCCCCTCCTGCCAGGGTCGAGGAGAGTGTCAACGGGCCATACTCCCCTCACCCCATTTCTCTCCAGCACCACTGGCCTCCGAACCTGGACATCTGACTCGAGTCAACTGGTACCAATGCCAATACATCCTCCAAGATGTTGTGATTCTAGAACAAGCCCAGCTCCAACTTTCACTCTGGGTGTGAGCTTGGGCTTTCTGTCTGGCCTCCCTGAGCCTGTTTTCTCATATGGAAGGTGTGAGAACTCCAGCTACCTCACAAGTACTCCTGATGACTCAGTGTCACATGACTGTCATCATTGTGCTCGCCCTCACCCCTCCAGGTGGAGCAGGCAGAAAGCTTCCACAGTCCTGTCCACCCTCTTAACTCATCACCACCCTGTGAGGCCTGCACCACACAATCACCATCCCTCCCTTCCCTGATGAGGAGACAGAGACCCAAACAGGGGCAGTGAGTTGCTCAGGGGCCCAAAGAGGAGAGGCCGCTTGCCCCTCCCAGCCAGATGCCCTGTTCCCACATCCTCACCTAACCCGCAGCCCCACCACTGACAACAGTCCTGTCCTCTGAGCTCTCACAGCTTGGTCCTGGGCCGAGCAGTGGAGAGGACGGGGTGTCTTGGGCGTCTGGTTGCATGGCTCCTGCCTGCCCCAGTCTCGTGGAGTGTCTGGCCCCCAGGCTTGGCCAGAGGCCATGCCAAAGCCTTCTCCTCCCAAAGGAACCCCTCAGGACATTCCCCTGCCCTGAACTCTTTCTTTATCCACTCAGGAACTGAACCCCCAATGTGCCACCTCTGATCCACAGGGAAGGTGGTGACAGGACGCTTTGCTTCCTCATTTACGTGAAGCTCCTCACGTCCTTTCAGCAGGATCCACTAAGAATCCATGAGTTGCCTAGATGCTTCTCATAAGCCCCTGGGGGCATATGTCATTGCCAACCAGGCACTCAGATGAGACTCTTGTGGTTGACTCGAGTGACTGCTCTAAGGGTCCGGGGGTGGTCCCCGAAAGCACACACATCTGTCTCTGGTCTAGCCGTTCAGGCCCAAGGATGAGCAGCCTGTTTGTCCACCTGGACCATGGGAATCCTCTGCCATGCATGTCCCTGGGACAGGCAGGGTGTCCTCCCCTTGGAGACGTGGTGAAGACAGAAGGAGCAGCAGGGGCCTGGCTTCCTGAGGACAGGTTAAGGCTGAGGGCTAAACCCACCGCAACAGCTTGGAAGAAGCTACATCCAGCAGGATGGACGTGCATGGAAGCCAGAGACCTGCTGATGGCACCAGCTCAGCCACTCCTCCTGGAACAGCCCAAACAACACCACTGTGTCCCATGACCAGGGCCTCCTGCCCAAAAATGGCACCCTGCTGCCCATGAGCTGAACAGATCCCTCTGCTTGTTAACCTGGACAAGATAGACTGTAATGTTTCAGAGAAAGTTCAAGTGAGAAACTATCAAAACCACAGCCTGCCCAGTAACCCTGCCCCTCTCCCCCTTCCTCTTTTTCCAGACTCGCAGCCTCCACTCTATCTTGGTCATCAGTTCTCTGCTCAAGGACTCATCTTGGCTATAGAGCTCCTTAAGTTTTTCAGAGCTTTACCTTAGGGGAGGGGAAAGAGGGAAGGATAAATTTAGGGATAATGTGAGGGGTCTGAGTGCAAATCCCTTTTCTTTGACAACCCAAGAGATTCAACCTGCCTGGAGGAGTGTTCTCACTGGGCTCCTCTGAGCACTAAGGTCTCATGGGACTGGGAGGGGGCTCTCCTGTTAGTCACTGGGGTCTCCACTCTCCAGCTCTACAGAGCAGCTCTGTTTTGACCACTATGAATTTCAACTGACCATAGAGTTCTGTTGCTATAAACACTTGAAAATCTCCAATGTGGCTCAACCCAATAGCTGACATTTAGGGAAACCGAGTCCTGAAGCAGAACTGGTTCACTAAGGACACCAGGAGACTTAGAGACCAACTACCCACTCCCAGGCCCTGTCCCCATCATTTGCTGCCTCCCAGGAGTTCCCGGCTGACTGAGGCACCAATGGCAGACATACAGGAGATCCCCCATCCATCCTGGTCCTCCTATGCAGAGAGGCCTACCCACAGGGAAACTTACCCCCATGTATTCTTCAGGTGGCTTGTGGAGGTTTTCTGCAGAGCAGAGATGAAAGTGCGGGACGAGGAGAAGTTCTTCCAGATCTCACACTCCTGGGGAAGGGAAGAGAATGAGGTGTGAGGTTGGGCACTGGAGCCCCGCTTGCTCTAGCTTCAGTCCCCTTCTATTTACATCTCCCCTCCTGGATGAGACAGATTCTCAGGGAGCCCCAGAAGGACATTTAGGACCCAGAAAGTAACACTCACAAGGAGGAGGAGTTTAGCTCAACCCAGGGAAGGAGCCAGGTAGGAAGTGAGCATCCTCCCACTGGGACCTGGAATCAAGGTCAGCAAGGCCTCTGGCAGGAAGGGCCTAGGGACTTGCAGGAGCTTAGACCACACACTTCAATCCTGGGAGCTGATAAAGGTGGAGAGGCAGTTCCCAAGTCTCCAGAGAGGGGCTCCACTGGGCCTCCCACGGTACACCTGGGCCACCTGGACCCAGTGCTCTACCACCCTCGCCCTGTACTGGGCTGTCATGCTCGCATCCCCGAGGCAGGTGGTGATGACGAGGCTGGCCACCCTTCTGAACTGGTCGATGGTGGCCTGGATGGTGGGTGTCTAGTGCTCACTGCCAGGCTTATTCTTCTTGTGCCAGGTGGATCCCAGGCACTGAGAGGGCACCACCTTCCAGAAGAGCTCCTGGGGGACAGGGGAAGTGTCATCCAGCCCTGCCACAGGCCACCTCTGTGTCCACAGCCACTAAAGTCCCACACAGTTTTCACAGTTTACAGCTAGAGCTCAGGAAGCTCAGGATGTGGCCTGAGCCTTGTGAGAGTCCCTGGGTTTTCTTCTCTGTCCACCGAGGGTACCCAACACAGGATGACCCAGGGCCCAATCACGGTAGGGAAGGGAGAGGGGTATTTGCACCCAGCCCGTCCTGGCTAACTCCAAGCTCCAGATGATGGCTCAACTCTGCTCATCCCAAGGGGGCATCTGCCACCACCCTGATCTCCACTCTGGTCCCACTCTCCATTCTGATGCACATTCCCCCGTGGCAGCTACAACCACTGGCCTTGTCTGTCACCCTTGTAGTGAAGCACACATCAGGTGTCAAGTCCTGAGGCTGTTGAGCCTCCTGAGGAGACGGCTGGGCCACCGTAGACCTGGCTGCACACACTGAGCTCCCCTCCACCACTGATGGGCCAGGCCCTGCCCAGCTTTCCATCTCTTCTACCTCATGGAGCCAGCACAGGCACTCTGTGGAGCAGGTCCTGTTAGTCTCCACCTCTACGGTCTGCATGTGGACAGCAAAGGCTTGAGGGTTCCGGGAGTTGCCCAGGTCATATGGTTGGTAAGGGGTGGAGCTGGGATTTGGGCCCAGATCATGGGAGTCTGGATCAGAACTGGGGCAACGATGGCAGAGGGAAGGCCTGTTCCACCCCGCCCTGAGAGCCCAGCTGCTCACTGCATCCATCACGGTCAACTGCTCTACCACCTGCTTAGGAGAGAAGGCCGTGAGGTTGGGCTTCTTCTCATGCTCCTTAACAGCCACAGGTGGAGACGGACTTCCCACTAGAAATGATGATCCAGGTGACTCCAGCTCAGCAGCTCCCACTCCTGCTGGAGCCAATGTTGGCCCTTGCTTTAGCTCCAACACTGCTGATGGAGGTGACTCTGGCTCCAACGCTAGAAGGGGTGTTGTCAACAGAGCTGGAGCCAGCTCTACCTCCACCACTGCCCACTGCTCTGCTTCTGCCACTGACTGGAGCTCTGCAGCTGGCGCTACAGTGGGATAAAGAGAAAGATTCACCCACATAGCTGACTTTCCATGTGTCCTTCTGAACAAAGGAAAAATCCCACTTCCCTTCCAGGAATATCCAGCCTGCAGTCCCCCTTACCCTCTGCCTCTGCCTCAGTGGTCTCCAGAAGCTCACATCAGGCAAGGGTAAGAGGGTCATGGCAGCTCAGCTCCGAAACAGGCAAGGTTACCTGCATGTACATCCCCTTTAGCTTGAAAAAGGGACAGCCCCAGTCTGGTCACTCCCTAGTTCTGGTCCAACCTGGTCATCTCAAGGTCCTGAGTGTGGAGACCCTCTGTTCCTGTTCTCATCTCAGAGCAGCACTGGATGGTGTTTGTGGCCTCAGGCACCTTCCCCTTGCCTAGTGAGTTGGTGAAATTGAAACCATTGGGCAGCTCCTCGATGATCTTCTTACTGGAGATCTGCAAAGACTGCTCCGGAGCTGGGCCTGAAGGGATCAGGGGCTGCCTGCACACTGCCACTGGGGTCATCCCCCAAGAGAAAGTCTGCTCCTCAGTTCAGGCACAGAGGGACATCCCTGCAAAGAACTATGGTCAGGCAGGAAAAGAGATGAAACCTCTATGGCTCAGTAACATAAGAGTAGAGGAGCTCACCTTCTCATGCTGCCAGCCATGACCTGGGCTATGAACATGACAGGCCCACCACACTTCCGACACCTAACAAGCAGCTCCTGCCCAGGAATGGCCTGCCCCTCATACCCTGCCTTCTCCCCTCCACACAAACACACACAGACACACACACACACAAGATGAGGGACAAGGGGTGTGGGGCTGATCAGGTGGGATCACAGTTGTGACCTGGCCTGCACTAGCCTTTCCTGGGCTGCCCCGTGTTACCCTTCACTGCCTCCTGCCAGACACCCAGAGGCGTCGGGGATGAGGGCTGAGCCAACGTCAGCAACGACCAAAAAGTTTCTCTTTCTGGGTTTTTTTGTGCCTAGATCCTCCAAAAGTTGGGATACAACAACAAAATATTTTTTCCTGTTGACTGTCTCCAGTCAAGTGAGCTGGATGGGGGGCTGTGGGTGCCTGGTTACCAGAGTTCTAAGATCTTTTGAGGTCTATGACCAAGGAAGTGAGGTCTTTTTTCAAGACTCCTTTACCTAGGCCCCTTCTCTCAATCAGACTTGTCCAGAGCTGCCCCCTGTGCCCTGGCTGCTAACCCTCCTCCCCCATGTCATCTCCTGAGCTGTACACAAGGAGCCTACACAGCCCTAGCCACAGCTCCCTGGAACCCTAAGTCGGGTCCTAGCTTTGAGGAGACAGAGATGAATGCAGACCTCCTTTTTCTTACCAGTTCTTCATCCTGAGAAAGTCCCTGTACCTCTCAGGTCCTCCCCAGTCTCTAAACCTGCACCATGGGGATCAGGCTAGAATCTACTTCCTAGAGATGTCGCCCAGTGTATATGACATAATATCTATTACCTCTGTGGGCTAGTGTCACATGAACCTAAGGCACAAACTTAGAGATGGAAGAATAACAAGAAGGGGTGACAGGTAGCACAGACCACCACTCAAAACAGGCCTGGATGAGTGACGTCAACATGACGTTGTAAGGAGCTGGGCTCCTCTGTGCAGGCAATGCCAACTCGGGAGGGAGCCAGGAGGGGCGCCAAAGATTCACAGGACTCTGCAGCACTTCTGCAGCTCACTAGTGTGGAGGGGCACCAAGGCTTCACCTTGGCCTCTGTCTCCAAGTTCACATAAAGGAGGGTCGGTTTCTTCCAAGAGTTTTATAGTTAATAGTCAAAGATTAATAATGTAACAAAGGCACAACCACTTGAGTATTCGTTTATATTGAGACATTAAAATATCAAGCAGGGAGGATTAAAAGAAAGACCAAAAGTATATTCTTAGTTACTGCTATTTCTTTAAATGAATCATTCTGGATAAAAAGTACTTTATTATATTTTTTTCAAGTCCCAATAATCAAGCTGAATATATCAACCAAATACTTACCACGAAGAAGAGACTGTTGCCACGCTAAAGCAGCACAAAGTAAGACTAAGCTTTTCCCACTTTCTGTAGGGCTCTCCAACAAACAATGCTGCTTACTTTTTAATCCTCGGACAATCTATTGACACAAAAACAATAAAAAAAATCAGTAAACAATTTACTTCATTAGGGTCTGTCTCCATCACAAGTACAAACACAACAAGAAGTAAGGTTGTACTTGAGGGAACATAGCAATAGCAGAAGGGAGAATTAGTATTTAGTTCAATCTAGACCTTATTCCTTTATCTTTCTCCCTAAAATTATGTTGGACTTAAAAGCATATAGGCATAAAAGAAATGAACAAAGCAATTTGTGCCTTAATGATGCAAGCACCGTCATTTCTTTAAAACTAGAGTACACTAATATCTTGGATGAAAACTTAATGGAGGATACTGCTAGGGGGAGTGTAAATCGCTACAACCACTTTGGACAGATATTAACAATTTCTAGCAAAGTTGAAGATACCCAACACCAGGAAGTCCAGTCCTATGTATATATCCAAAAGCTTTCCCACAGGAACATAAGGAAACATGCATAAGAAAGTTCATAGTAGCATTGTTTAGAATTGCAAAAGAATGTAAACAACTTAAATGTCTGTCAAAAGGAAAATGGATAAAAAAATTCTGGTATATTCATACAATGGAATACTACACAGCAATTAAAATAGATTAACAATCAATAAGGCTACTTCTTAAAAATAATGTTAAGCAACTAAAAACACTTCTGAACAAATATGGGTACAGTATCATATCATTGTACAAAGTTTAAAAACAGGTAAAGTAATGCTCTATATTGTTTACGGATACATACATATGTAACAAAAGTATAACAACACGTCTAGGAAAGAAAAAGAATAAATTCAGCATACTAGTAATGTTACTTGCAAAGAAGGTATAAAGTAAATATGGCAAAATATTAAGATTGAACAACTCTGGAAAGTTGGCTTACCCATTGGTCTATTAATTTTCTATATGATTGAAACATCTCAAAAAATATGGTGAGAAATATAGTATTCTGTGTAAAAGACAGTAAATACTTTGTAGAAGGTAGTAATTCCGTAAAGTAAATAGAAGTGCCAAATGAGCTGAGAATAGTTTTCAGAATACTCTCCTTTGCCTCCTAACCATATACAGTTCATAGCGATTAGGATTATTTTTTGAAAGGTTACATGTTCTTCCATGAACCCAGCAAATATTTTCAATCCATTTACTATCTGAGAAAATGAATGTAGTCACAGATTCAGTATACGTTATGAATTATCGGCATCTTTATCTTAATGAAGACTTAACTGCTGAAAAATACTTGCAGAATTCATTATAGCAAGCTATGATGGACAAGCTTTACAAGGAAAGTTCATCTTCACCCCACCAACTGTACATTCAGACCATATTGAAGAGTCATGCTTTCCTGTTTACTTAGATTCCTAACTGCAGCAGAAATGAAAATCAAGACTGAAACAATGCCATTCAAAGAAAACCAGATACCCAACTAGACTAGGACAGAAGTCTAGAAATAAAAAGGGGATTCCTAAATGTATCAACAAAACAAATGCAAGTAAAAGAATTTCCTAGTCTTAACCATCACAGTGGTTGAGAACATGTCTCGGAATCTGACAAATCCGGATTTGTATCCCTACTCTGCCAAAGCTGTGGACCAGGAGGTAGAAGTACGAGTTCTAGATCAGGTTCCCACAACTCAGATGTGTTTCCTTGATCATGTCTTCACTTCTCTAGACTAAGATCCTCATCTGTAATAATCCCTAATTGAAAAACTGTTGTAAGGGAGAAAATGCCTTGGCACACAGTAGGTGCTTGATAATTCTGATTTAAAGGTCAGAAGGGTATAATGAAAAGAAGATGGGCTTTGGAGTAAAGCAAGCCTAAGTGTGAGTCCCACTGTGTGAATCACTGAACCTCAGTCTGTTTCTTCATCTGTGCAATGGAGATAAGATTATCTACCCGATAGAGTTTTGACGAAAATTAGCCAGGCATTGAGTTAAGAATTAAGTAAGTTAATGGATAGAACGTGCCTAAACTCCAGTATTTGACACAGAGGAGGTGATCTACATTAATCCCCACCTCTTCTAAACCACCTATGCTTAATCTAGGATCCAGAGACAGAAGTCAGAGACTGTGCTCTCTTGCTATTGCATGCAGAAGTCTTGGTACATGACTGCGTTTCTCTGAAGAGAAAGTCCGTGGATTTCTCATTCCCAGAACTATATCCTAATAAAATAACTGAAAACAGAGGGGAGACTGATATGCACTGTTATCAACTGAGGACTTCCTTGCAATAGTGGAAAAAAACGGCAAATTCGACCTGGGGATGGAGGGATGGTTAAAAGAGTAATTCAACAGCTTATGAAGCCAATTATACCCTGACCCCTAGCCTATGTGTTCCAAAACAAGCTAAGAACCACTATTCTGAGGCATTTCCCAGTTCTACTATTCTGTGATTCTATCTGTGCAACTCTTGAGTAGAGATTTGGTGGACTCTAACCCCTTCACCCCAGCCAATAACACAACGCCGGCTAGTTCCTCAGATACAGCCTAGGAATCCATCCCGCCTGCATTCACCACAACCCCCCAGGGGATAAAGGACGAGCCCCGATCCGCCTCCCGCCATCGTCCCCGCTGCCACGAGTCAGCGGAGGTTCAAGGGGGCCCGGGGCCTCTCCTCGGGGTTCAGGACAGGATCCCTCTGGCCTCCGCGTGTTCAGAACCCCGAGGCCCGTGGACGCGGTCACCCCGACTGCCCGCATGGCGGTCAGGCGAGAGCAGAAGGCTCTCTTCGGGCAGGCTGCGCGCCACCCCAGGAGAGATAGGCTGGCCTGTTCTGAGGAAAACCGAGGCAGCGCTGCCTGGGCTCCGAGTCCCGGGAGAAAAGGAAATGGTATCTGCGAGCACACACTGCGGAGCCTGGCAGAGAGGAGAAGCCCCAAACCTCTCGCCTCCTCACCCTGGCCGAGTGGGGACTCCGGCGCCTCACCCGCTCCTTCCTCCGCTCTCTCCAGGCCGCGCGCAAGCGCTCTTGCGGACGAATTCCTGCCTCCCGCCCCCTCGACTCCCAGCACCCAATCACCCGCCAGAGCAGAAACCAAGAAACCAGTCCCGGCATGAGGTTAGGGGGCGAGAACGCTGGCCCCCGAGAGAAGCCTCCGCAATAAAAACCAACGCAAAGTATTTCGTGGCCCGGAGGCGAACGCTTGAACAGCGAAGGATGGGAGCAGAGCGCAGCGTTTAAAGGAAAAGTCTTCTCCATTTTGAGATTTTGAAACCGGCGACTTAACCCATGTATCCGTTTCCTTGGAAACTCGCATTCTCATTCTTCAGGTCTGTAGACCAAGCGAAAGGAAAGCCTTGCCGAGTTCTTCCCAGAGCGCCCGTCAGTGCCGCTCAGCTCACGTTTCCGAACTTCACGGCGGCCCGGGTGTCGCACAGACGGAGGCGGGAACTGCCAGAAGCCTGAGCCCGGCCAGGCGACAAGGCTGGTTGACGAGTGGCCGCAGACCCTCAGGATGTTCCAGGCTTCCCCGGATAGCGACTTCAACCAGAGCAACGCTCTAGAGTGCTCCCGCCCCGGTCACTTCTGCTCCATCAAGGCTCATCCGCCTTCTGTCCCTCCTAAAACCGGGTTATTATTCTTTGCCACGAAGTACACTTCAGTTTCCTCAAAGGTAGGGAGTTAATCGTGATCTCTCCAAAGTGTGATTTTGTCAATTTCTGAATAGCCTAAGCTTGGCTCCGATACTAGTGTCTCAAAAAAGTAAAACGTGAGACAGTTTCTCAAGTTTGAGCAACTAGTTTGGGGAGATGTTTTATGCAGGCGGAGCAGCGGGAGGAGAGTGGATTTGTTTGCTTCCCTTTCAGTTTTACTGCATCTTCCCCAATTGCAAAATGTACAGTGCTAAAAATAAATTCTACCTTTTAATTTAGTAATCTCAGGCTCAAAAATTCATCCTAAAAGAGTAATCCAAAAGAAAGAAAAAGTAAAAATACCTAAATTGATAACATTGCCTATTGTAATCCTGAAAAAAGTCATCAACCTCCCGGTCTAGTAATAGCACCCTATACGGTTATGATACATCAGTTTGATCATTAGGAAGCCAATAAAATAATTATCAAAAGTAAACAACTTGCAAAAAAGATTTCATATAAATTTAAATGAAAGAAAGCAGACTCCCTACTGGGTATTATGAATTCCATTATGTGAAAATATATATGCATAAGCAAAGATGGAGGGAAAGTATAAAAAATGTAACTTACTGTTAAAACAGTGGAATGAAGGATAATTTATCAATACTTAAAAATATCTTCAAATTTTTATTCTGCTTTTACAATTTTTTTAAATATCAAATCCTTTAAGTAACTGCTCCAGGGAAACTACTACGATTTTCGATTTTCCTCCACTCAATTCCTAAGGCTCCCAACCGACTCTAGCCTTGTATGGCCATTTGACGTGTGTGGCGTTAACAGAAGTGGATACACGTAGGCTCTGGAGCCAGACAGTCCTGGATTCCAGTCCCTTGAACTGTTCCTTTCAGGTGAACAGTAGTGAAAGAAAACATAAATAAACTACAAGTTCATTTGATAAAGAATATGCATGTTTATAAACCAATATTCAAAATAGCTGCACACATCTGTTTTCACTGGAATAAAAAAATCACATTGTGACAAATTTTGTAACCTTAACTTAAAATACATGAATATTAACATTTACTAATATAGTTACACATTTTGTTTACATCATCAACGGATGTGATGAAAAACAGCATGTTGTTATTTAAACACAGCAGGTTTTGATCAGCCTTTGAAAACTGATCCAAGAATGTGCGCTGCATTTAGTTAGAAACCATTTATTTCAACCTTTTTTGAACTCCTAGAGGTTTCCTACTCACATAAAATATTCCAAAGCCTCAGTTTAAAATAAAACAAAACAAAAGAACACAGGACCGCTGTATTTAATCTTAGAAGACTACAAAACAGCCTTGTTTAAAAATATGAAAATTCTTACAGTATTTTTTAAGTGTATGCTTTTATTTTTCACATCGAACTTACTTGATTGAACATTAAGCATCTGATATCTCAGGGAAGGCCAGCCCAGTATCCTGGTTTTCAGAGCTGACCAGGTGTTTCTGATGCAATCTATGGACCAGCAGAGACCCATTTGACTAAAGAAATAATTAATCAAGTGTTCTCTAAACATTGCTGCATAATGGAATCAACTGGGGAATCTTAAAAAAAGAAAATACTAATGCTTGACTCCCAACCGCAGACATTCTGATTTAATTGGCATGGGTTACAATTGGGGAACAAGAGTTTTAACAGCTGTCCAGGTGATTTTAATGTGCAGCAAAATTTGGAGCCACCACAATGATGCAAGACACACAGTGATTTAAATCACAATTAGCCACAAATGACAGATGCCTATAGAGGAGAACTCACTTTTAAGGAAGTTTCTCAAGTTGGAAATACTTTATAGTTTCTCTCTGTTTCTTAAGATCAAATTTATGCTTTTTCTGAAAGTTATAATGACTCTTTAATTAGTAGTCTTCAGAGGGGATTTATATTGTTAAACACTCAACAATTTTTTTCAACCATTAAGTTTAGGTTACTGTATATAATCACTGCTATACACTTATCTATTACGTGTAACAATACACTGAAATTACCTTCTAGGCATCACAGTATTAAGAACCATCCATAGTTTATTGACTGTTTGAAGCATTCTCCACAGAACCCCTGAATTCAATAGCTGGCTCATATTGGATGTTAATACTTCTGCCTATGGTATAAGTTCACTGGCAGAGAGTAGAGTCAAGCGTTCTAGAATCTGTATCGTTTCCATATGTCTTACTGGGACAGCTGAAAATGCTAAAGGGGAAACTTAGCAGTCATAATCTAAATTCTATACAGCTTAGCAAATAAGAAGTAACATTGCTCTATCAGACTACAGGCCAAACAAATCAAGAAAACAACGTTGCTCTAAACGTAAAACTTTCAATCCTAGCCATAGTTTTGGTTATACTTAAAATAAGGACCTTAAGAAAAATTCATTTAGGTGTAGTTATTTCACAAAGAACAAAACATATCTCATTTAAGAAATCACATTAGTGACCCAAAGACAAGGTTCATTTCCTTGGTGATTCAGAAAGATTTTAAAAATTGATTGAAATATGAAAATATACACAAGTATTGCCTTTGGTAGTCACATTCATTTGAAAGATGGGAGTTTGTTGATACCTATAAAGGTGGCCCCCTTTATAGGTTATAAGCACTCAGCAGATTGCTGTTATTCAATAATATCAATCCTGTGCTCTTCAATAGAACAGACACTAACCACATCTGGCTGTTGAGCACTTGAAATGTAGCTAGTCCAAAATGAGATGTGCAGTAAGTATAAAATATACACTGGATTCCTAAGACTTAGTATGGAACAACAGTAAAATATCTCATTAATCGTTGTTTATATCGAGCACCTGATGAAATAATATATTAGATATATTGGGTTAAATGAAACAATTATTAAAATTAATTTTGCCTTTCTTTTTACTTTAATGTGGCTATAGAAAGTTTCAAATTATATGTTAAAATTATATGTGTGTCTTGCGTCTTATTTCTATTTGACAGTGGTGATCTAGAACGCTATCCAGTAACCGCAAGTCCGTTGCTCTATTCCATGGCACTTATTTCTGACTTCTTTCTATCGACCTTTCACACAACCTGTTCAGTGATATAACGTAGGACCTATGAGGTAACAGATACAAGCATATCAGAAATAAATGGTTAAAACTCCTTAAACTCAAAGAGAATTATTAAAATTATATTCACGAAAACATTATTATATCCCCAGGGAAATTCTGCATGATTTTAAGATTTCAATGAGCCTAACATCTCTTTGCACTACTAAAGGGGAAAAAGGAGTATCAATCTACTATACCTTCTTGGAGTTGTTTAGGAGAGTGGTTTTTGGCATTATTAGTCAGGAGCATTTCCCTTAACAGGGCGTCAGTCCCTGTGATTTTTTCTTCACAGATCCAATCTTTCACAATGCATAAATGTGAGTAGTTAGTTACAAGGAGACATAGTAAAGCAGAATGCGACCCTTAAAAATTTACAGAAAGTCAACTGGATTCTTCATTCTTAAAGACAAAACTCATCTCTCTCCTCTCTCCCCCTCCCTTCTCCCTTTCACTCTCAGCAATCCAAAGGAAGTTGCACTTCTTGTGCATGCATACTACAGTTTGAGAATTTCTGTTAGGTAGTTCAGCCAGGGAATCTGCTTAGATAAAAATCCCCAAGTGATCTGATACAGGGAAGTTGGAAACTACTACTTTTATCAAAAGTTCTCAAGCTTTCTTCCACTCTATCCCAACATAAAAGTCTTTCATCAGGAAAAGTTGTTTGACATAGCCATAGTTCAAGAGTTGAGAGGGGGAGGAAAGAAAAAGAGGAGAAAAGAATGTCCATTTGGGGGAGATCATATATGATTTTAAAAAGGCCTCACTCGGAAATTCTGATTACTAGTGGTGTAGTGATTTGCATGCTCTGCTGCAGTGGCCCCAGGTTTGCAGGTTCGGATCCCGGGCACAGATCCACACACCATTCATCAAGCCATGCTGTGGCAGCATTCCACATACAAAATAGAGGAAGATGGGCACAGATGTTAGCTCAGGGCCAATTTTCCTCAAGCAAAAAAAAGAGAGGAAGGTTGGCAAAGGATGTTAGCTCATGGCCGATCTTCCTCACCAAAAAAATTTAAAAAAAAGAAATTCTGATAGGTTTCTATAGGAGAACATGTCCTCTCCTCCAACCCAGTTGACAATCATTGCTATACATGGGTAAAATTCAAGTTGCTCACTTTAAATACCTAAAAGTTCTCAGGCACTTTATGTATATTTTCTCATTTCACCCTAACATTCCTACAAGGTAAGCAATATTGTCTCCATTCTACTGTAAGGAAACAGGCTGAAAGACATTTATTAATATCCCAAAGCCACACAGCTAATTATGTCAGCCAGTCGAAGCAGTACTGGTGATACCCACAAGAGGATGCATTTGTCTTCCTTCAAGAAGGGTTAAGGAAGCCCCAAAGGAATGGGAAAGCTTCCTTTTTGTAAATCTAATGCTTGTTTTTAACCTTTTGCTTATACCATGGTTTGACTATTCATGACTATTATTGTGTAATATCAATAATGAGAAAGTAAATGATGATATTGTAAAAATGCCTATTTAGATATATGAGATACCACTATGCTAAGTGCTTGGCACATAAATACTTAACAAATATTTTTGTTACTATACTACTAGTATCGTTATCAGAGTTGTAAGTATACTAGTAATAATATTAGTAGCAACAATGGTACTTTAGATACAATCATCAAATTCTCATGCAACTTAAATCAAATGTTACCAGTGCTTAGTCCCAGTAGAGATGGTATCTGCTTCCTTTCTCATAGAAACTGCTTAAAATTGATGTTTCTGTTTGAAAAGACACAGTAACAATCAAAAGTGGTATAATTTTAAAGTTCGAAAGTCTCAATGTACAAGTACGTGTACAGTGAAGACTATCCCAGGGCCGGCACCGCAGCATAGTGGTTAAGTGCGTGTGCTGCGCTGCTGGCGGCCTGGGTTCGGATCCCGGATGTACACTGAGGCACCACTTCTGAGGCCGTGCTGTGGCAGCGTCCCACATAAAGTGGAGGAAGATGGGCATGGATGTTAGCTCAGGGCCAGTCTTCCTCAGCAAAAAGAGGAGGATTAGCATGGATGTTAGCTCACAGCTGATCATCCTCATAAAAAAACAAAACAAAACAAAACAAATTTCCAAAAACAGTCATACAAGTGACTGCTTACAATAGTACAAATCAATCTACATTTCATAATCTCTTCAATAAAACAGTTCCCAAATGCTGCCAAATACAACATAATTTCTTTGCAATTAGATTATGCAAAGATACGAGTAAATAAATGAAGACACCTGGCTGAAGATGACCAAAGAAGCTTCATGTTCCTCCTTGAAACCAACCATAACACAGAAAGAAAAAGAAAATTCCAACTTCCAGGAAACAAACCAAAAAAAACACACTCAAACGTTATTAAAAAAAAGAAAATATTATTAAAAAAATTAAATTTCAAAAATATCACTATTTCTATGACAGTTTTACACTAAAACTATTATAGTAATTCTATGCTGTGGAATATTATAGAGCAATTAGAAACAATAAGGTAGATCCACATGTACTGACATGAAAAGATTTCCAAGAAATATATTAAATCTCCAGACCAAAAGGAAAACGACAAGCACCCAGAAATCAACCCTGAAAGCACAGAAATGTATAACCTTAATGACAGAGAATTCAAAATAGCTATCATAAAAAAGCTCAATGAAATATAAGAAAACAGACAATTCAATGAAATCAGGAATTTTTTCACAAAAGAGATTGAAACTATAAAGAAAAATCCATCAGAAATCTTAGAGCAGTTAGTTAGTCTTCACTAAGTGATTTCAGAGATTTGATCAGTTTTAGAACAAGTAGAAGGGATCTTCCTAATGCACACCCCCTCTTTTCCCAGAGTGTGTGTGGCATGAGGGTGGAGGCTGCACGTGCAAGCCGGTCATGGCAAATATCACTTCAGCACTGGTTTCTGGGCAGAACTGCAAGATTTAGGGTGGAGTTATTTCCTTCTTTCCTCCTTCTGGGGTGCCTCCCTCTCCCCACAGTCCCCCAGCTGGGCTCAAGCACCCAGGATGGCAGCTATGATGATGGGTGACCCGAATTCACTTTTGGTTGGAGAGGCCTACAAAAGGCCAGCAGCAGCCTTTTGTAGGCCACATTTCACATGTGGTGCCTCAGAGAGTCTTTGGAGCCGCAGCAGCACAGAACATCTGATTTCGCTTGTTTTAGTCTCAGAGAAACTGATACATGTTGTTTTGCATGTAGTAGCATCAAAGGGAATTTGTCCTGCAGTTCTGAGTGTGCCCTGCCCTGCCTGGCTCTCGACTCTTCATTTTTCTTGCCACATCTGCGTCTGTGGGTGCCATCCACCTGTCTTTCTCAGCACCTGAAGCTCAATGAGAAGCGAACACTGGCCTTGCCTCCCTGGAGTCTTCAAGGGCGCCCTGCTCTATGATCACGTACATTGGGGCATTAGCTCTAAGCAGCCTGTCCATGGTGGCTATCTGGCTGGTGGCTCACCCTGCCTGGATGCCAACCTGGTTTCCACCCTTCTCCTTGAGCGAGTAGTGGACACCCACCCCAGCCTGCAGAGACTCCTGCCTGGGCTCTGCCAGTGAGCCTGGGGACCACCAATGTGAGTTTTGCAGGAGGAAGAGAGGAAGAAGTCTAAGCTCATACCCAACTATGTCTGGCCGTTAGTCCCTTCCAACCTCTTCAGATACTTAACCTGGTCATTTACTGGGAAAGTAACAGGTTTAAAACATGATTCCAGTCCGATGCCCACACCAGGGAGCAGAAGAACAGAGTCTGTCCCCATTAGTCCTGTTACCAGAGAGGCAGGAGCTGGGCAGGGAGCAGGACAGAAGGAAAGACCAGTGCTGCTGCAGCTGCTGTACTTGTCCCTCACCCACGCGTACCAGGTTTCCAAATGAGCCTGTGGGGCCAACACAGGCCACAGAGGAAAGGCTAGAGAGAAGCAAAATCCTTCTTGACTCTTCTTTTGGGTGTCCACTGGGCTCAGTGGAGGTCCAAATGCTTACCCCATTTCTAAGGAAGTGCTTTTGTGGGTCTTCAGACCTCCCCCCAGCTGATGGTCTCTGTCCTCAAGCCCCGGACAGAGGTGATGGTGCTCTGAGCTGACAGCTTGTGACAGCCCTTCAGGCCTGGCCTCTGAGGTCCACTCTCATCATAGGCAGAGTCCCCCTGAAGACAGCTCAGCCTGGGCCTCCTCCCAGCATTCACGCCTGGTGCCTGGGAAGCATGCACAGCCTCACACAGCTCGCTGTGGCCCTGAGGACCTGGGAGTTGGCCAGTCTCTGCCTTTAGAGCCTTGGGACAGGTGTCGGGTACCAGTCTCTGTGAACTTTGAGCCCCAGGGATGCTCCACATGCCTCAGCTCAACCTCACCCAGGGAAGACAGAGGCATAATGCAGAGACACTGACAACTCACTCAAAAAACAATCTCTCTTTTGGACTTCTGAACCCATAGGCAATGTGGGACCCCACAGCAGAGGAATCTCTCCTGGAAGAAGGAAACACACTACTATGGTCTGGTAGCTTGACAACACAAGAGTTATCTGGAGGGGAGAAAAACGTGGAAAGATCAGATGAGAGTGACTAAAAGCTGGTGTCTAATGCACAGCTCATACACGTTTACAAAATTAACATGTCAGAACAAAAATAAGCCTTGGTTCTTACAGCTCCTCACCTCCTTCTGAGATTTACTTGCTGCTGTGGGATCCAGGTGACCATCCAGAGCCCAAACGCAGCCCTGCAGGCTGTAGACATCAGACTGGAAAACCCTGCACCCTGGCATGGGAGGGCCACCGGGGGAAGATTTGAGCCCCTGGAGCCATTTAAAATTTAGGAGAAACCAGCCATGAAGACTTGGACACCATCCTCAAGGGCAGTTCCTTGCCTTGGTCTGTGTGGATGCACGGTGAAGGAGGGTGCTCCTAGGCCCCAGTGGGTGTCAGAGTCCCTAGCCCACACCAGGTGTTGTCCAGCCTGTCCCCAACACCTCCACTCGGCCTGATGGAAGAGGAGACCAGCAACCAGTAGGGTGCTTACCTGCTCCCCAAACCTGCTGGTCCAAGTTGCACTGCAGGGATTCCAAAAGAACAGAGGATGTTTTGGGGGGGAAAATAACATCTTCCATCTGTCATTCATTGCTCCTGACTAGACACATTTCATCTTTACAACTGAGACCAAATGGACGGTGAAGGAGTCCTGAGAGGAGAGGGGATGTTGGAGATGCATGACAGCTATTGCTGGGTTAGCCGGTGTGAGCAACACCAGAGCACACTTCCTGTGACCCCATTCACTCCCATTCAGCTCTGGGCTCTCTGAAGTCCCAGGGAGCAGGGGCCAAGGCTGGGGCCTTAGGTGTCAGATGGGTCCGACCAGCTATGTGACCATGGGCCCAGTGCCTCCTGGATAGGGGGACTCAGGGAGACATAGTATGTGCCGATGCTCACTTATTATTATTCTGATTGCTGTTGTCTTTCCCCACCCCAGACGAGACGCTGGGCTGGATTCAGTGCACCTGCATCTATGGAGTGTCTGCCTGTGGCAGGTGCCAGAGGGGCAATGATGAAAAGGATGCTAAGGAATACTTTAGACCCATCGCAGGCATCACTCAAGAGGCGTGGAAAAGTAGAGGGTGGAGTTCTCAGGAATGGATTGAGTCTTTACAATATTTGTCCCCAAATGTCCTTAAATAAGACAGACTTTTGGTGCTAACGTGCCGCATTATTAAAACAATATGACAAAATAACCCTGTAGGAATTGTGTTCACGGGTTTCCATATCTGAAGGTCTCATCTTTGCAGGGCCTTGATCGAGTGCCAGGCCTGAGAAATACCAGACTTGCTGCCAGTGGCTGAGGACCCAGATGCCAAGATGTGGGGCTCTGAGCCTGCTGGCTGGGCAGGACACACTGCTAGCACGTGCTGTCTATGGGCATCCGATCCTTTCTTGACCTACTTGGTGTCAACGCCCATACTCTCTATTTTTGGGGTGGGACTTTTTCTAGCAGCGACAACTTGGCCCTCAGCTTCAAAAAGTATGAACCAAAGCATATGCTTGCCTTTTGAAATGCTGGGGCCGAGGGCTCTGTGGCCGCCCCATTTGGCCGCACTCTTCATTCCCATACTGGAACATTCACGCTATGTCTGCAAGAACAAGTTACTCCCTACACATGCAATACAGCAAAGCCTTTTTTCCAGGCACACACATGACATCCAGAGAGCTCATCATGGAGACACTGGGACCCCAAGGGGTTTGACCATGTAGAGTTCATCTTTCCTGCAGACACAACATTTCTATTTCTCCCTTTCTACCCCTGGCGCCTTTTTTTGGTTTCTTACTCAGTTGGGTCCTTTGGGAAGTGGGTGCTGAGCTGTGTAGGAGAGCAAGAGGGGTGTGGGGGCTGATGCCTGATATGAAGGAGAAGGAAGCCCAAAGAGGCAGGAGACCCTCCCAGGAGCCTCACTGGCCCAGCAGGGAGGTGGGAGCCATGGTTGCCCCTGGAGGAGCCTGCAGATTGGAAAGCCCAGCCCAGCGCCCTCCTCCCCAAATCTCCCCATGTGCTCCATCCTGGGGCACTGCCACTGGTGGCTTTCAGCTAGCTGCTGGTCTTGCAGCTCAGTGGCGAGCTCTCTTGTGAAGAGGCTCTGAGCGGTGCTCTGTGAGGACAACACAGCCCATCTGCCGTGTCATGTGTGCAGGTAAATGCCCCTGCTCACCTTTGGGGAGCAGATTCTCCGGGTCCAGGAAATGTCCCTCCTGAGGGGACACTCAGAAGAGGGAGGTCAGTGGTCAAACCACAGCCCCGACCTGCTGCAGCTGGTCCTGGGGCCAATCTGACTGTCATTGCCTCCCCTCAGCTGTCCCTTCTCAATGCTACTCACCCTGAGACCCCCTCATCTCAGTCGTTCCCCGGGTGGGTGATGCCAGACTTCCTTCTGCTCACACGCTGGTCAAGAGGGCGGTGCATGTCCACTCATGATCACTATGCCTAGGAGCAACTGGTCTGCACATAAGAGCTGCCTGCCCACTGAAGTCTAGTTACGAAAGTGTTGGGAAGAACCATCTGGAGCAGGAGTCACGCTGGTCTCCTCCCAGAGGAACTCAGTTTGAGTCTGCCCAGCACTTCAAAGGCCCTGCCATCCAACTCAGCAGAAGGAAATGACCCACAGCCAAGAAGCTGGCCCTGTGGGGGCTCGCTGACCTCAACCCTAACCTTGCTGGGGTCAGCCTTGAGAGGTCCCAGCCATAGGTGGGGGTTGCAAAGGCCACTAGGCCAGCTAAGGTCACTGATCACTGCACTTTGGCTCCACATCAAGTCCAGAAACTCCACTCAACTCCTCCACTGCCCCTTCTGAGAGGCACAGCCCCCGGCCACACCTCCTCCATCCACTGTCTTAATCCAGAATACTTTCATCATCCTATAAAGCTTCCTCATGCCTATTAGCGGTCACTTCTCACTCCTCCCTCCCTTCCCCACCCCCTGACAAACACTAATCTACTCCCTATCTCTATGGATTTGCTGACTTGGGACATTTCTTATAAACGGAATCCTACAATATGAAAATACCTAGCATGATGTTGTCAAGGTTCATCCATGTTATAAGTGTGTGTCAGAACTTCATTCCTCTTTATGGCTAAATGATATTCCATTGCATGGAGAGACCACTTTGGTTATCCATTCTTCCGTTGGTGGACAGTTGGGTTGTTCCCACCCTTTGGCTATTGTGAATAATGCTGCAATGAACATGCTCATTCATGGACTTGTCTGAGTCCCTGTCGCAATTCTTTGGATCACACAAGTTTTGTAGGCTCTCAATGCACCTTCTAGGAGTTTTCTATTTCCCTTCACAAGCTGTACGTTTCATTGTCCTACTGTCTGGCAGACCCAGTCCAAGGACACTGGAAAGCTAGTTTTGCCATCGATCTCAAAGTGCAAGGGTCACAGGGGTGAATTTTTTCTTTATGAGCATCTGGACCAATGAGGGTAATTGACTACAAATACCAGAGGAAACTCTAGCTAATTTAAGCAGAAATATACTACAAGGAGATGATCCTGTAGTTCACAGAATTCACAAATGTCTGGACAATCGGCCTGGAGAATGTGCAGCAAGCAGGGGGCCATGGGACACCCCAGCCCCACCCTAGGAAGAGCCCAGTCAGTAGGCGACCCTAGGCCTTCAGACATGGGGCTGAGGCCACAGGTATCACTCATTGGGATCTGCGCTGTGTTAACACAGCTCCCTGACAACACCTTGATTTCAGACACCTGGTCTCAGAACCGTGAGAGAATGTTTCTGTTATTTTAAACCACCAACATTGTGGTGATTTGTTACAACAGTCCTAAGAAACTTACACACACACACACACTCACACAGGCCAATCTCATGCCCAGGGGTAGTGCTCTCCACCTCAGGCTGAATCACAACCCATTGAAACGCCCACTTGAAGACTGGAGAACAACTTCTGCCTGTGGTCCTGCAGGGGCTGGGCCAGGTATCTTCACATAGACACACCTCCTGTACCTTTTCTGTGCAGACCACCCCTGCCTCCTTGTCTACTGGACAACAGGACGCCTTCTTGACTCAGCTGAAGTGGTGCTGCTCAAATCACCAATTTCAACAGACCAGTGTTGTTTTTCTAATTCATGCAGGTTCCCTCTGGAGGCTCTGGGGAGGATCCATTTTCTCACGTTTTCCAACCTCTAGAGGTCACTGCATCCCTTAGCTCCTGGGTTCTTCCTTCAACTTCAAGGCTGGCAGTGTCCAGCAGAGTCCTCCTCACATCACATCACTCTGACTCTGCCTCCGTCCTCACGTCTTCTCTCCTCTGACCTTCCTGACTCCCTCTTCCACTTGTAAGAAATATGATTACTCCGGGCCCACCTGGACAATCGAGGATGTCTCCCATCTCAAGGTGAGCTGACCAGCCCCTTAATCCATGAGCACTTTCATGTCTCTTTGCCTTGAAACCTAACATATTCAGAGGTTCTGGCCCTTGACTGGATGGGAAGGGCATTGCATGTAGTGTTGTTAGAGAATCAGTGAGGATCCGTCTCTCTGACATGAACAATTCCAAGGGCCTCTGGGTGGGGCAGTGAACACAGAATGCAAATATACCTTCCTGCCTACAGCAGCCATTGATGGAGTCATTGGTGTGTGAGGAGCCATGAAAGGGGAACACAACAGGGTGGCTGACCCTCCTCAGGAGCAGCTGGAAGAAGTCTCAAAAAAGAGAGCCCTGAGCTTTGTGGTTCCCATATGCGTGATGCACCCCAGCAGGGGTGCAGCATGGTTGGGGCTAGAGGGTTCACAGAAGGTTATGGGGCCTGGTAAAGTTGGATTCACCCACCCCTTGGAGCAAGAACTTGGTAGCAGTGGGAATGTTCTGGAGCCTTCCCCCTGCCATGCACTGGCACACACACATACACATGCACTCACACACAGACACATATGCAGCACAATATGCACACACAGAGACACATACACAACTCTGCATATGCACACAGAAAACACACATGCACACATGCGTCTACGCACATACACATGGATATGTGTGGGCACAAAAGACATATATGCACGTGTACACATGCTGCATACAAATAGAAAGAAACATATGCACAGAGAGACATGTGTACACAGGCATACCCACATGCACACAAACACACAAATGCACCCACACATGCACAGGAGCAAGATGATGCCATTTGCATTTGGTAGAAAGTTCTGGGAGCAGAATGGAGTAGGAACGAGGGGCAGGGAAAGCAGAGACCACTCAGGGTGTGTCAGTCAGTGCAGTCACCCCAGTACTCACAAGTCTGGAACGGGGGAAGAGCAGCAGTAATAGAGGGAGGAGGTGGATTAGGGGCGTGTGTGGGGCCAGCAGACCTGGTGGTATGGGTAGCAGACATGAAGGTCAATGTGGTCTCCCAGGGTCACTGGGGGCACTGATGGGAGTACAGAACACAGGAGCCAGGGTACATTTGAGGGAAAGGAGATCAATTCAGCCTGCAAGGGGTGAGGGGGCTGCAATGGGAGCCATGGGCATCCTGGTGGGGGCATTTAGAGCAGGCTGGACACTTTGCTTGTAGTTCAAGAGGTCTGGTAGGAAAGGGCGGGGGTGGCGACATCAGCTCCAAGGCTGGAGCTGGAGCCTGGACTAGGACCAGCTCTCTCAGGGGAGCTTGGAGTGACCAGGGCTGGTCCAGGATCCCTGGGGCTAGGGCAGCAAAGACCATGGGAGTAGGGGGTACATACGAGGAAGCCATTGCTTTATCTTGCTAGCTCTTAATGCAGAGGTGTACTGCTTCCCATTCTGATAACATTCTCCCTTCCAGATAAGCTTTCTCAGAAGAAATCAAACCCAAAAGTAATGATGGCTAATTATGCAAAATTAAGAACATAAATTCACAGGATCCCCCCCAAAAATGATTTAATCACCACCTACAAGTCAAAATGAGGGGCCTTTATGAAGATGAGGGAGGGGCAGGATCCTGTCTCCAGGTCAGCCCAGGGCCAGACAGGTGAGCAGGGAGGAGGTGTAGGGTCCCCCACCCAGCCCTGCAGCTGTCCCTTGTGACTGCTGGACTGAGTCTGCTCTTCGTGCTGTGAGCTGAGGGACCCAGTTTATTCCTACCCACCCTGTGGAGGTCATTTGAGAGTCTCTGGGAGGGCTGGGCAGTGGGCACGTGTGTGTCCCAGGTCAGCCACCTGCACTGGGTTAGGGTCTCAGTCCTGTTGTTCAGAACCCCAGGTGGACTTGGGCCAGAATTTGCTCTCTTGTGTCTTTGATGGTGTCTCCCAGGCAGAGCGGGACATCTTCCTGCCCAGCATGGGAGAGGGGAACTCAGTGAGGCCTTGGACAGATTTCCATCCACAATGGGTCCCTGCTAACCCCTTACTCCTGGTGAAGTTATAGGCAAGTCAGGTAGCTTTTCCAAGACATAGTTTCCTCAGAGGCTAAAGTCATGTTTTGGAAGAAACTTTACATATTATAAGCCCATCTATAAATGTGAGGACTGTTGTCCCTATTATGTGTTTATATTTTGCAAGACTACTGCGCTGGGGTTGCCATTAAAAATCAAACACATTGTTACAAAACGTGTTGTCAACTTCAAAAATCCATGGTGCTGTTGGAACAATATTTGAGGTCTGCAAATATCTAAGTGCCACCCAGTCCCTAGTCACCACCCTCCCACAGGGACCGTCACAGCCTCACCTCTTTGTGAGCCCTCTGTGCCTCTTGTTGGTACTTATGTGACCTGGACATCCCTGACACTCAGGCCTGGGCTCCAGGCATCCCCAACTGTACAGTACAAGGTTCCTGCCCCCTGTCTGCCCATTTGCCTCCCTACGCCCACTGTCCCTCTCTCGGAGCTGGTCAACATGCCGGCCTCAGTCTTGTCCACCCGGGCCTGAGGACCCAAGTTCCCCTCTCTTTGCCTTTTCCTTCTTAAATGCCCATGTCTAGGTCCTCCCTCTCCCCTACCCCTGAAAAGACTGGTCTCATTCAGTTCTGAGAGTTGTCCTTAGCCTCTCAAGGAAAGTGATTCCCAGCAGACCCAGGAGTGAGGTGGGAGCTGGTGCTGGGAAACCAGATCCTGGTGGTTGGTCACACCCAAAACCTGGGGAATATCATGCAATGTGTGCTCATCATCAGAATGAAACTGTACTTGATTTCAGGGGAAACGGTTTGGCAATAGTAATGGTTAGAGGACCTGAGGCCTTCAACGGTGTCAGGACAAAGGAAGGTCTGGACACATAATCATTATAATATTCATCCCATGTTCCTCAATTAAATGAATGGTCGGATGGATGCTGGATGGATGGATGATGAATGGTTGGATGAAAGGGTAGTTGATGCAAGGATAGTGAGTGGATGGGTGAATGGATGGATGGAGGGGTGGGTGGATGTGTGGTTTACCGTTGGATGGATGAATGAGGGATAGATGAATGGATGAATGAATGGTGGATGGATGGATCATGGGTGGATGCATGATGGATGGATGGATAGATGGATCGATGGATACCTATGAGGCCAGGATTACTAAAGCACACATGGACACCTCTAAGGTAATGGGGTCTAGATCCACTTGACCATCACTGTGAGCTCCATGCACACTTGCTCCATCCTCTCCTCTTGCTTGCTCACACCTTCCTTGATCTGGATTGGGGGCGTGTTCAGTTCTGAGAGGGATCCAATTTCTTTTGGAGTTCTCCTCTTAAAGGGCCCATTAACTGCCCCTCCTCTTCAGGATCTTAGGGCCATGGCAGCTCCTATGGAAATCTTACAGGACGTTTCCTATTAGTGTAAGCTTCCTATGCTGATCAGATGGGAGGGTGAACCCAAGTGTGGGGACACATGGCTGTTTGTCTCCCACAGCTCCCTCAACCATTTGATCTCTCTTTCTCTATTTCATCCAACTTCACAGTCCATATTCCTTGAGCTATGCACATCTGCTCCGATGTTAGTCATTTTAGAGACATCTGGGCTCAGTTCTATCAGCTTTTTGCATTTTTCTCCCTAAAGCTCTTATTACAGACATCCTTTTATTCCAGCTTTGAGGAAAATGGTATAGAAAGCCCTGGGCTAGACCAGTAACCTCGAGGAAAAGTGGTATCAGCCCTGCTGCCCTTCAGCTTCACAATGAACTTCAAGGTCATTTGGTTTTCAAGATGCTCATCATGTGGGTGTTCTTCCCTCCCCTCCTACTTCCAAGCTCCCCAATCCTGAGCCTGGGGTCCTGGAAACAGACCTCACCCCCCACCTGTGCTCTGGAGCCAGGCCGCAGCCTGCCAAGTTGATCCAACATCCTCTACATTATTAATGTGCTGGTTTTTCTAGCAGACTCAACACAATAAAGATGGTGGTGATGGTAACGAACGTAACCGTGAGTCACCATTGTGTACTGAGAACTAATTCTGGGGTGGTTCTCTGAAAAATGCTTTACCCACCTTACCTCATTCACATCTTGCAAAAGCCCTGTGCTGCGGGTGCTTGAGGAAGGGGAGTCTTTGTACTTCTCATGTGAGCTAGAAATTCGATAGATTGATAGTTATTGGTGATCTCTGAGCCTGGAATATAAGCTTCGGACTGGCTTCTGTTGAGACAAGGAACAGAGGTCTCTTGTCTACAGGACAGGTGGGCAAATGGGCAAGGGGAAGACAGTACCACTGTCATCCTGCTATAGCCGGTGCGGCCCAGGTAGGCTCACCTGTCGGCTCAGCACTGTAAGTGGGATGGGCGGGGGCGATGGGCGGGATATTCCCCACAGTAGGCTGACAGCCTCTTCAGGATCCTGTTGGGCGCTGTCAGCAAGATGAGCTTTATAAGTCCTTAGAATAGGCTTGAGGGGGCAATTCTGAAATCTGTTAATGAGAGGCCAAAATTCCCATCCTTCAGGGACAAGAGGAATTAGTCAGGAGGTTGAATGTTCCGTAGATCATTCTCTCCGCCCACCACACTTGCTGGGTGTTGTTTTATAACATCCTGGTCTCTGGAGACACAAAGAGAAATCAGATGGAGTCTTCAGCCCAACCTTCACCGTCTCCTTGAGCAGCAGATGGACAAGCTTGTCCCAAGAGGAATGACAGTCCTGCCACCTGCAGCCCGCAGCCTCATCATGCTTGAGATGCGAGGACTTCACCAAGGAGTGTGTTTCTGGCTGAGATTGGGGGAGGAGGAGTTTGCAAGATTCATTGGACAATCTCCTGACCGTTCATTCTATGTGGCCACATTGGTACTTCCTGGGGACATTGGTGGGGGAGGTCATGGGGGTCCGTGAGCTCAGAAGATCATGGTAGTGGAGGCTGATGAGAGGTGATGGAAGGGGCTACAGGATTGACCCTATCCTTTAATTTTGTTTGAGTAAAGATGGTTCAGAACCCCAGGCCAGGCAGGGGCTGGGCCGAATGGATAGGCTAGTGGCGCTTCCCTGGGTTGGGGGAGGCGGGATGGGCGTTGAGTGAAGAATGAGGAGGGTGCCTTTTGGTTTCAACAGTCGGGGCTCACCCCCTGGAGACCTTGGGATGCTTCCATCACCAGAACAGGGCTCCAAGGTGGCTTCTGTTGTCCAGGAAGCCCAGTGGATTGAAAGTACTTAAAGTGCCCTTTGTGGAATCATCACCTCGAAATTCAAAACCTGTAAGTGGCCACTGGCTCAGCTGCATGGAGGGCCTGGGCTTCCAGGGGGCAGCATTTCTGCAGGAATGTGCCAGGTGACCACCTAGACTGTGAATTTGGATGAGGACTCATGTGATAGAGCCCCCCTCGCCTG
The DNA here is from genome assembly GCF_020826845.1 of Diceros bicornis minor. Taxonomy (NCBI): domain Eukaryota; kingdom Metazoa; phylum Chordata; class Mammalia; order Perissodactyla; family Rhinocerotidae; genus Diceros; species Diceros bicornis. Next base: position 61,666,825 of record NC_080758.1, read on the forward strand.
TCCCTTGAAAACCTCAGATCATCACCTCGGGAGACAGTTTTCCCTCTACTGCTCAGAGCCATCAGTTATTCCGGCTGGTCCCCACACGCAGCTCGTGTTCTTTCCACACCATATCCACGAACCGACTTTCTCCAGTTTCCCAGAGCCCAGACACACTCTGCTGGGCACCCCTCCACCTGTGAGCCTTTCTCACTGAAACTGGCCCCATCCCCAGGGACAGGACACCTGTGCTTCCTCTACCTCACAGAGTCATCACCCTCAGGGGACATGACACCATGCTGATACAGTTCCATCATCTTCTCTTATTCCATCCAGAGACCCAGTAAAGAAGTTTGGGGTTCAGGTCAGCTGCTCCTAAGCTCCCTGCAACATATGGGAATACTTGTCCAAACAAGCCTCAGGAAGCCTTGGCTGATGGCAGTGATCTGAGGCCAGCAGAGAGACCTGGGGTGGACAGCATCCCTGCCAGCCACCAGACACGTCTACTCTGTACTGCTGGGGATCTGAGCTTGCATCCCTCCTGACCTCGCAGCTCCCTGCACTGGGGCCTCCCCCACTCTGTTCTCCCGCCTTCAGGCATTAAGACCCTCCCCAACTGCATGAACCCCAACAAGTCCAAATGGCCCTAACCCATATTGCTTCCAGGGTGGAGACCCATCATCAACACCTAGTTCATCCTGGAGAGGGACCATGGCATTGCTTACTTCCAAGACAAGATGAATAACCAGGACATGCAGATGATGAAGCTCTTCAGTGGGGGTCTCCACAGGGCAGGAGGGGCCTTAAAAGCAGTGGTGTGGCCACACAGAGTGGGATACCTACCTGGGCCAGCACATCTAGCAGCTGCACTGAGCCTATGGGCCAAACTGCACCCTGTGCACTGATGGGGAGTGTGTGTCTGTGTGTTCACCTGTGTGTGCACTTCAAGGTGTGGGTGTAAGGCCGCAGTGTCTGTCTCTCCACCACCACTGTGAATCGACCCCTTTTGTCACCCTGCATCCACCCAGATGATCTTTCTGACATCCTGGACCCTCAGGCCCTGTCCTCCGCCCACCTTCACTCAACTCCCACCACCCACTGCCTTGGCATCACTCTGAGCATTTAACCATCTCCACCATGACCGACACCCCCATTTATGGCCAGCCCATTCTAGCTAGTACCCACCAGTGTCTCTCCAGACCACCCACTGGAGGTTCCCTCCCCTGATGAGTCCTCAGCCCACTGGGTCTCCGTCTGCCAACCTTGTTCCACGTTCGCTTTCCTTCCCCTACGTCACGTCCTTCCTTCCTCTGCACACACTGAGTTCCAGGACAGCCCCACGCTCCTGTCCTGCAGCTCTGTCCTGTTCCTTCCATGGTCCTGGCCAGGTGAAATCCACCCTGGGACCCAGCTCTGCACCTTCTCTGCACCTGCCCCAGCTGTGAGAGGGGCAGAGGCTGGTGCAGAGCCAGGGCTGGTCCCACCGTCACATCATGACGGCAGACCACAAGGTCCCACGGTGCTGCCCACACCCCTCCCAGTGTCCCTAGGTCACCTCACTCCTCCCCGCTCTAGGTGCATTTCACATGTCCCTTCTCTCCTCACCATCCACCCCTGCTTCCCTGTGCAGGACAAACCTTTACCGCTAACAAGGCTCAGTGCATGGATTGTGGACACTGCAGTGTGCACGGTTCGGTGGAGCAGGTTGTGGGCATGGTGTGCACACATGTTGCCAGCTGGGAGAGGGCTGAGGTGCAGCTTCTGAGACTCAGACTCCCCCAGGGAGAGGCCAGGCCCAGGCGGCAGGGAGGGGAAGACACCCTGGAAGGGACAAGGGCCACACCAAGAGACTGTCCCCTCTCCAAGATGAACATCTCAGAGGGCTTCAGGTTCTAATGGGCCAAGCTGGGAAGATGGGACTCCACTCAGGAGTGGAGGCTGGGGGCTGATTCAGGTGAGGGGGAAGAGAGTGTAAGGTCACTGGCTCCTGGAGGCCGGGCACTGACAGCCTGAACCCCCTCCTCTTGGTGTGGACCCCCTGCAAGACGTCAAATGCAGGGATGTCCCTCATGGAGGGGCTGTAGCAGGGTGGACAGAGCAACCCCTGAGCCCAGGGAGTTCCACACCATCCCATCCACAGAGGGCAAGTCTCTGCTCTCCCGGGCCAAGGGACCCCCTTTCATGTGGTGTCTTCAGATAAGGGGAGCACCCCTGGGCCCTCAGCCACCCAGGTGGCTCCTTGTTTCAGGTGGCTCCTGTCCCAAATAGAAAAAAGTACAATGAAGAGTATAGATAAGACCCATAATCCCACCACTATATCCACCTCCCCTAACTCCCAGGTCTGTTTCCTTGGGTTTGAGTGTGGATCAAACTGGGAAATTTGATTTTGGCTTTTCATGGCATTTCCATCACCCTTCCGACTCTCCAATGTCCACGCTGGAAGGACTAACCAGCTAGAGATCACCCGATTAGTTAACCTCCTGTATTTATAGAGGGGCAGGAACCGAGATGGGGAAGGAAGGAGGAGCCCCAGGCCTTTGGCCCTTCCTCCTGCACCTCAGCATCAGCTCTGCTCTGTCCCCTCACCCTCACCTGGAGCATGTGTCTTGACTGGATCCCCATCCTGCACCACCCTCCACCACAGGCCATCGCTCACCAGCTCCCCAGCCCAAAGAGTTAAGGATGGCAAGAACAACTACAAGAGCCATTAGTTATGGAGTTCTTGCCCTGTGCCAGCAAGGAGTTAATTATCTCACCGAGTAAGAGAGAGGTTCCAAAAGTCACCCATTTTACAAATGAAGAAACTGAAGCCCAGAGAGTTAATCTCATGGCCAGGGTCTCTGAGGTAGGAAGAGGTTACATCCAGGATATGAATGTAGACCCATAAGTCTGGAGTCTCGCACTAACACGTGTGCTTTGGGACTAATCAGTAAAAAAGTTTATAATCATGAGACTGGATTTGCAAGTTGGAGCATAGCATACATACCAGCAAGTACAGAAATCATACTTGCATTGATCCGTGAATTATCCAAAGGGAACAAAACCGCTAACCAGTACCCACAAAAAATAGAACATGACTAGCCCTCCAACGGCCCTCTTATGCGCCCCTCCCAGGTCACTTCCCTCTCTCTCCCAAGGGGAACCAATATTCTAACTTCTGAATTTGTATTTCTTGTCTTTGAACTTTATTTAAATGGAGTCATACAGAGTGTCTTCTTTGGTGTCTGGCTTCTTTCATTTTGCTTGTAAGATTCATCAATATTCTTGAATGTGGTTGTAGTTAATTTTTATTTCTGTATAGTATTCCACTATAAAACATATAACCCATTTTATTTATCCATTCCACTACTGATGCAGAATGGGTTGTCTACAATTTGATGATATGCCAAAAAATGCTGCTCTGGACATCTTGTACATCTTTTGGTGAACATATGAACATATCTGTGTTGGGTATATACCTAAGCGTGGAATTGTTGGGTCATGGAGTATGTGTACGTCCACCTTTAGGAGATACTATCAAAGAGTATCAAAGCGGATTAAACAGTTTGCACTCCCAGCTGTGTATAAAAGTTCCAGTTTCTCCGCATCTCCACCAACCCTTGGTGCCGTCAGAGGTTTGATTTTAACCGTGGTGGTGTATGTGTAGTGGTAGTTCATTGTGGTTTTAATTTGCATTTTCCTCCTGAGTAATTACGTGGAGCCCTTTTCCATTTCATTGTTCCCATTTGGTTATCTTTTTTTTGAAGTGCCTAGTGAAATCTCCCCTTTTATTCTCGTGGATTGTCTGTAATATTTTTATAAATTTATGCCAGTTAGTCAAATATCCTATATGAGAGTCTTGTGTCAGATAAATACATGGCAAGTGTTTATCCCCTTTGTGCCTGCCCTTTTTCCTCTCTTAAAAGTTTCTTTTCACTGACAGTTCTCATTTTTAATAATTTCCTGTTTATCTTTTGGTTCCTTATGTTTACTGTTCTTTGTGTTCTGCGAAATCTTTGGCTGCCCCAAGATCTTGAAACTGTTTTTCTAAGGTACTTACTAGAGAAGTTGTTGTAGAAACCCCCGTTTAGATTTAAAATCCACCTGGAATTGATTTTTGTTGGTACAGCCGGTATGGAAAACAGTGTTTTCTCAAAGATTAAAGATCAGAGTTTTCTCAAAAGATTACAAATGGAACTCTCATATGATGCAGCAATCCCACTACGGGGTATAGTTCCAAAGGAAATGAAATCAGTATCTTCAAGTGATATCTGCCCTCCCATATTCACTGCAGCACTTGTCACAATGTTACCGAACCAAAATGAGTTCCCTATTTGGTGAGTTGAAATCAAAGCCTTTACTAGAAGTTGTTCTCACACAAAGTACAATTCATTTGCCGCAAATAAGGGGACCATAGGGAATCACTTCCAAAGCTGTGGCTCTCTCAGCAAGGGAAAACAAGTGCCTTTTATTTTTGGTAGGGAATAAATATTCAAAAGGAAAGTTTCGTCCTCACGTATAGAGGTGGGTATAAGCCAGCCCAGGCGTAGTTTGAAAACGTGCTTTTCCCTACCTTTCATGTTATGCTAATAAGGCTTAAGCTCCTCCTGGGGTGGAGATCTTAACATTAAAATGAAGCAAAAGTAACTTTGGAGACTTCTTGGCCCATCTGTGCAGGCGTTGCTTTTGCAGTGCAGTTTGGACTGGTTCAGGGTGGTTGGTGATTGCGTCTCTTAACGTAACAGAGAAACAACTTTGAGAAAGAGTTAAGGGCCCGGCCTGGTGGCGTAGTGGTTGGGTTTGGGCGCACCGCTTCAACAGCCTGTGGTTCGCAGGTTCGGATCCCTGGTGCCGACCTATGCACCGCTCATCAAGCCATGCCATGACAGGCGTCCCGCATATCAAACGGAGGAAGATGGGCACAGATGTTAGCTCAAGGCAAATCTTCCTCAGCATAAAGAGGAAGATTGGCAACAGATGCTAGGTCAGGGCTAATTTCCTCACCAAAACAACAAAAAAGAAACAGTTAAGTGCTTTCGAAATTGCCTTTGAATTACTCGAGGCAGTTAGTTGGTGACAACAATAGCCAAGATATGGACACAACTTAAGTGTCTGTTGATGGATGATTGGATTAAGAAACATTACATGTGTCTACAATTAAATATTATCCAGCTTTCAATATGAGAGAAATCCTGCCTTTTCTGACAACACAGTTGAACCTGGAGGACATTATGCTAAGCATAATAAGCCAGACACTGAAAGACAATCACTACATGATCTCATTTACACGTGGAATCTAAAAACGTCAAACTCGTGGAAACAGAGAGTGGAATGTGCCTACAAGGGATGGAGGTTGGTGGGTGCGAGGGGAATGAGAGATGTTGGTCAAAGGGTACAAACTTTCAGTTATAACATGAGGATGTTTTCAAGATCTAATATAGAACGAGGTGACCAGAGTTAATAATAATGCATTGTATACACAAGAGAATTGATCTTAAGAGTTCTTAGCATTAAAAGAAGGGGGAGTTATTACAGGAGGTGACGGAACTCTTCATTAGCTTGATTGTGGTATTCATTTCACAATGTGCACATACATGAAATCATCACATTGTACACCTTCAATATATACAACTTTTCTTTGTTAATCGTACCTCAATACAGCTGGAAAATATTTGTGCTGACTTCAGAAAATGCTTACGAATTAATGTGAATGAGGAAAACAAGAAGTGAAAGCACAAATGCAGCAGGGCCTAGGAGAAAATTTGCCAAATGTTACCCGTGGGTGATACTGGCCTAGAGCAAGTTGACTCGAGGGAAGCCGTGTTGTAACTTAGAGTAACGTCTGACTAGCTCACTCAAGCTCTGTGTGTTTTACCTTGCACTTAGCCTAGCAGATAAACAGGTCTGGGAAATAATCCTGGCTGACACACGTACATCCCAAGAGTGATCGATGATTACTTTATTCTTTTGAGTTTCTTAGGAACATGACGACCTCCTCAGGAAGATCGTCTATGCCGGCATCCATCATCGATGACAACTGAAAGACCTGGTGTGATGTCTCCAGTCTCCGATGCCAGATGGTCAATGTTCCTGAGACCCCTTCACAGCCCACTAGTCCCTACAGAACTGCCTCAGATTATGTGCTTGTTTAAGATGGTCTCTGGGACATGAGTCCATCATCTTCCGATTTTGCTAGCTAATCGAGTAAATCCCTTTCCTCACCACCGACTCATCTTGTGATTGATTGGCTTCAAGGTTGCAGCAAGCAGAAGGAGCCTTTGCTCGGTTACACGGGCAGGGATTAGCAGCGATTATTAATTTCTTCTTTACACCTTTCTCAATTTCTCACATTTTTTAAAAGCACATTCACTTCACCAGGAGAAAACCAGCAGCAATTGTGAGTCACAACAAAAGGTGGAGAGATGAGATTGTGCACCCCTATCCCTCCTGGCCACAGGAGGGCTGGAGGGAGAACAGTGGGCAGTGCAGGCAGCCCTGACCCTGCTTGGCCCAGGTTCTCCTTCCCCAGAGCCTTTCAGGTGTCCACCAGGCCCCACCAGTGTGGCTGCAGAGCTCCTGCTGCAGGTGGCCCCCATCAGGGTGAAGCCCAGCTGAGTGGTGGCCTCTGACTGACCAGCAGGACCTAGTTTGTGATCTTGGTCACAGGTGGGCAGGACCGAGGAGGGTTGGTAGCTCAGTTGGAGAGTGGTGGTGGGAGGCTGGACAGGGGCTAGGGCAAAGAAGAGCAGGGGCCTGGGAGGGAGTCCCAGCAAATGAACCAAGGGTTGACACGGGGCGGGGCTATGTCTGAGAGATGCTAAGGAGCACAGTGGGGTCAGTGGGGCTCAAGGAAGCTTCCCAGGGCTGCCCTTGACAAGAGTCTCCCTCAAGGTCACACAAGGCCCCTGACCCTGTGGCCTTCAACCCAGCTCCAAGGCCAAGGGGATCCTTCCTTACAGAAGGTGAAAGGACCAGAGCACTCTGGGGCTCTAAGTGTTTCAAAGTCTTTGTTAATATGCTCCAAGTGCAGAGTGCCCATGCCTTCAGGGACCAGCCACCTGTGCTGATTAGGAGCACCTTCTTTATCCCCAGTGACTAAGCGAGGTCAGAGCTAGAATGTCCTTCCCCAGTTTTCCCAGGGGTTCTTACCTGGGCACCCTGGGTGTGGGTTGGGGGTGGCGACAATTCTTCAGTCTGTGGCATGTTCTGCCTCCTTAAATGACAGTGGTCTCCCCCGTTCGCTGGCACAGCCCAAAGAGCCTCCACACATTTCCCAAAACCCGGGAGACACGGTGCCGCCCAGGGCAGTGTGAGAACCCGGCCAAGATCAGCAGGTAGAAACTCCAGGAACACTTTTCCTGACCGTCAGTTCCACACCAGGTGTACTTGCTAGCTGAAGGAGGGCATTGGTGACACTTTTTGCACCTCCAATTCCCCATATGACATGGGGACAATGCTGCTCCCAGGGTGGGGATTCTGTGCCGTTGAATGAGATCAGTGCATGTGGAGCAGGCAGTGCAGCGGTAGTTGTCAAGGTGAGTAGAATCAACGCAGGGAGGGCAGATATGGAGACACGACTGCACCTGCTCCTCCAACACTCCTAAGGATAAAATGTGGTAAAATTCATGCCTTCCCACTCATCTAAAATACCAGCGCCCACCTTGAGCCCCTATCCTGTCCTCCCCACAGCCCTGTGAACTCTACTCTGTGCCATTCATGGGACCAGGGAGTTCTGGGACTCAGGGCCAAGGTTTTCCCGGAGATTTCTCATCTGGGTGGTGGTTAGGGAGGTCCCCAGTCCCTTCTGCTCTGTGCTTGGTGCAGGACACCTGGGGTAGCCCTGAGCTGGACCATCAGTGATCTGAGGCTGTTCTCCTTCACTCTGCTGGGCTGACAAGGGGACTTACATCTGGCAAGCTCAGCCATCTGCGCAGGGGTGGAAATCCCACATCAGCAAAATGCCAGGGCTGCCAGTGCCATTCTCTGCTTCATGCCTCAGCTCTCCTGGGCACCGCCATCTTGCATGACCTTTGCCCTCACTCCCCAGTGGAAGGGCCCATGGCCACGTTTCCTACTGGCTGAAGGCAAAGGCAGTGAGGGCAGCCAATGGCTCAGGGAGGCCTGAGGAGTGTGTCCTGTTGGTGTTGAGCATCTCTGGGCCCTGGCTGGACAGACACGTGCACGGGACGACAATGGTGTTCCTGGGCCAGGCTGCCGAGAGGCGGGGTGGGTCAGTGACTGGAGCCCCCACCTGGGCTCCCGGGTGTGTCTTTGCCTCTGTGCTTCTCCCTGTGAGGAAAGCTCAGACCCTCTGCAAAACACTCACGCCTCGCCCATCCCTACACCATCCCTGTACATTCCAGAGTGGTGAGAGCTCAAGGAGGAGAGAGTGAGGGATGAGGGAGCCCTGACCACCCCTTGTCCCTCACCCCCAATTAGAAAAATGTGCTCTGGCTCAACCGTCAGCATGGCCTCCCCTGGTTCCCAAGAAACCCCTTTCTCCCTCAGCCCCCAAAGCTAATCCATTAGAGACGTGCAGTGCCACCTCTGCACCTCCTTACTCCACGGGGGTCTCCAAAGCCGCCAAGCAGGTGTTGCCCATGCCACTGCCCTCAGCCCAGGGCACACATCTGAGCTGGAGAGGCATGTAGAACTCTCCTCCCCAAGATTCAGGGGGTCCAGAGCCCCTCAAGAACCAGCATTCTCCCCCTCCCACCAACTCCAGGGCACAGGCCCCTTGAGGAGAAGGAGGGAGCCTGGTGACCCAGAGCTGCCCACTGTGGTCTCCCACACCAGGCAACACTGCCTCGGGGACCAGTGTAGTGTCCAGAAGAATACGACTGGTCTTGTGGGGCTTGTCCCCTCTGAGAGGACAGAGGAGGCCATGGAGGTCAGGAGAGAAGGCTCTGGGGAGATAGGAAGGGCCAGGATCCCACCCCAAGCCAGGGCACCATTTGCCTGATAGTCAAAGATGAACCGGCTCACCCACCTGGCAGCATTTCCCTGGAAGAACTTTAGGAGTCCCACGACCACCCTGGGCCGCCTATCTGAGCCTCTGGATCTGGAGGTGGGGACAACTAGGGCCCTTGCCAGCCCCAGCAAAGAGAGGAGCCTTGCGGAGAACCCACATGAGAGCAGAGCACTACAGCCCTGTGACTGAGGAATTTCTGATGCCACTCTCTGAGTGGACACTGGGCAGGGGTAGGAAGAAAATACCCCCAATATATCTGTGCCTACTGTATGCCAGGGCAGGGAGCAGCCAGTCACTGCTGTCACCTACATGGAGAAATGAAGTAGGTGTGGCTTCGTGAGTGGAACCTGGGGGAGGATGATGGAGTCTCCCAGCAATGGAAAGACATGAGCTTTGGCCTTTCAGGTTCCTGGATACTGTGCTGAGGGAGGGGCAGCAGCCCTCCATTCACAGAGGCCTCCTGGGAGGGGAGAAACCAGGGTGGTGGACCATGGTCAGCCCAGCAGAGGGCAGGCTTGGGAAGAGTGGCGGGGCTGTCCTGAGGGGAGTGGAGCCCCGCTGAAGGAGAGACCTCTTCCTACCTCTCAGAGCTCATCTGGTTCTTTTCTTTCTTTCATTTTCAAATTAGAGGCAGCAAAAGGACAAGCTTAACTGTCTCTCATTCCCTTTCCATACCTTCAGCTTTGATGTCCACCCCTCTTATGACGCCTGCTCTCTTGGGAAGGTAAAGGCAGGAGCTGGTGGCTGAGGCAGCCTCTGGCCTTGAGGCAGGCGGCACCAGGAGTGGCTGGAGTGGAGGTAGGAGCCTGCGGCCCGGCCCCTGGCGTCTGTGGGCAGCCTGGTGATGAGGGAGTTTGTGGCTCTTGCTTCAAGAAGGTGGGAGGCTGAGAGAGCCAGGAGTGCAGGTGGCCCCTGCCCTCGGGTCAGGACAGTGTTCTGTGGACAGCCACACGTGTGTTAACACACACATGTTAGGTGTGAACATGTGCCGTGTCATCCACATTAGTGTCTGTGTGAGCACACGTGTGCAGAGCCCAAATCCTAGCTGAGGGACTGACTCATCCCGTATTTTGAGGCCTCGGTAGCATTCTTACCAGGGGGCCACATGTGGAGTTGATGGTGATGTGGCAGGCCTTGCATGCAGGACTGCCTCAGCCCACTTGACTGTGTAAATCTGCTCTGTGGAGGGGCCAGAGGTGTCCCCAGCAGGGGCTCTGCTGTGCAGCGCGAGGCCTGGCAGTCCATGCAGCCCAAAGGGGCAAGACCTGCTGAGCCGGCTCTTCAGAAGCATCCAGTCCTGAGGATACTGTTCACAGGGAGAGGTTTTGGGTGCTGGTGCCCCCTCGCCTACTGGGGCTCATCCCTGAAGAGGGTCCAGCAAGTTGGAGAAGGGGTGGGAAGTGGGTTTGAAAAATAGGCCAAATTCATGTCCCAAGTCACAGGCCAAGCCCAGTGAATGTCCCTGTCCCCTGCCTCAGTTTAGCTATTCAGAAAATGGTCCAGGGAAGAACTGAGCAGGGTTGGCTCCAAAACTGGGGTCAGACGGTAACAAACAAAAGATCCTGCTCTATGCCAAGATCATTTCTGTTACCCTGAGATGGGGTGAGGGGATGTTGGGGGTATACTGGGATTCTGCGGAGCCTTACCCTGCCCAGGACCTCATCTTCGGGGGTCTAGCCCTCACCTGGCCTTCCCTAGGTCTCCAGCAGTAGCAGTGGCACTTACATCTGTCCCAAGGTCTGGAGAGGGGAGAACTGGGCAACCTTACACCCTGGTGGGGAACCTCACGCTTTCTTTCTTTCTTGAAGAAACATGAAACCCTCAAGATTCATGTACTATGTGATGGAGAGAAAAAATACCAACTGTTTCTCCAAAAAGACAATGTATTTTGTACTTTGTAAAGTATTAATTAAAACGGAGAAAAATATCATGTTGGCTGAGGGCGTCTGATTTTGTGCTGCTCCAGGGCCACATCTCATCTCTTTCCTTCTCCATTTCATGGTCAAGGAACATGGCCAGGGGCTTGGAGGAAGGCAGAACAACCTTCCCATCCACACCCAGCATCTGAGAGAGGGCACATCCCCAGAGCGAGAGGGGCTGTATTAGTTACCTGATGCAGGGTAACAAGTTGCCCCAAATGCAATGGATTAAATTGATTGTTTACGTGTCACCGTTTCTGTGGGTTAGGAATTCAGGAGCAGTTTGAGCAGCTGGCTCAGGGTCCCTCAGGATGCTGCGATCATCTGAAGTCCTGGCTGGGACTGCAGGATCTAATTCCCAGGTGGTTTATTCACAGGGCTGGCAAGTTGGGCTCAGCTGTTGGCAGGGAGCCTGTTCCTCTCCACGTGGGTCTCCCCATGGGGCTGCTTGAGTGTCCTCACAATACGGTGCCCGGATTCCCACAGGGCAAGGGATTCAAGGGCCAGTACAGGAGCCAAAATGGTTTTATGGCCCCGAACCTCAGAATTCACACCCCTCTGCCTCCACCATACTCTGTCACCATACAGCCCTGCTCTGATTTGACACAGGAGGAGAACACACAAGGGTGTGAAACCAAGAGGCCAAGGTCACTGCTGCCATCTTGGAGACTGTCTACTGTGCCCACCATTCCTCCTAAACCTCTGGCAGAGGTGGCCCTGGGGGTTAGGGGGCTTGCGGAGCAGGACAGGGCCTTGATGGTGGCAGGGGGAGGATCAGGGGCTGGATCCCGGGCCACAGGGCTTCTGGCACAAGCCTGGAGCCCTGCTGTGGATGTCACACCCCCAGGAAGGTCCTTGGTGCTAGAAGCCCAGGAGCTGATGCCTCCCGACAAGATACCCTAGGGGCACGAGGGAGGGCTCCATGCCCAGCGTCCCTAACACAGGGCTCTGGCATTTGGTTCCTGCCCTTTTAGCAGGCAGGCACTTGGGATGCCCAGGCAGGACAGAGGTCTTGGACCTTGGACACCCTTCACTGCCCCTCTCTGACATTTTCCATGGATGGCTGGTGTGAGCAGGGCAGCGCTGAAGACCTGAGCCTGCACTGAACCCCACCAACCTCCATCTTCACCCGCCTTACCCCTGCCCGCAGGAAAAGCAGACCTGGTGATTGAAGGGAGTGACAATGGCTCTGAAGCTTTCTCACCACCCTGAGTCCAAGAAAGTTCTGGATGCTGTGAATGCTTTCCTTTCTGGGGTCTTCAGACTATGTCCCCCTCATTCCTTCAGAGACCCCATTGGAGTTAGGACATCCACGGGGACTCTTGATGTCCCCCAAAATCTCAAAAGTTACAAAGGCCTCCAGAGCCCAACCTCCCTTTCCCGCCGCTCATTCACAGTCACTGTCACTCAGGTGGTGCTGGACCTTGTGCCAGGTGCTGGGGACCCCGAGGAACCTGCTGTGGCCCCTGCACCTGAGTCTCTCTAGGAGGTGAGAAGACAGGGAAAGGATCTATTCCAGGGAGTGCAGGGCCAGGCTAGACCACAAGGGTGTGCTGTGCCCAGGGGGAGGGAATGACCACTGTCCAGCAGCAGGGGGCAGACCAAGAAGCCAGGACGTTAGGGTTGAACTTGGTAAGATGGGGACCCAGCAGAGGGAGGAGCAAAGTCATAGAGGGCCAGAGGGAACCTTGGCTGGAATGGAGGAGTGCGGAGGGGGAGGCAGGAGTGGATGGGGCAGGTAGGGGATGAGGCTGAAATGCAAGGTGAGTGCTCGGGTCCGCCAGGGGCCTCACCCTCCTACAGGCCATGGGGAGCCACTGAGGACTTCCACGCAGGGGACCAAACTTAGCATCTGAGTGGTGATCTGGGTTATGAAGAGGGCTGATAGGAGGAGGAAAGGGGGACTGCCAGGGTCCTGGCCTCAGTTCTCAGGAGGGGTCCCTGGTGGTTCAAGTGTCTTCTTTGTGCAGATTTGGGGTGGTGGGGGCAGTGGCGCATGCAGGGGACCAGCAGATATCCAGCCAACCCTCAGAATCATGAATTTGCCCCACGCTCAACCAGGGTATAATTGCTCCTGGAGCAGCTCTGGCTGGTTCTTGGCAGGTTCTGACTGCAGCTCACATTCAGATCCCTGGGGGGGGTTACCCATGCCAGGACTCCACCCCCAAGAATCTGATTCAGTTTCTCTTCGATGAAATATCGGTTTAAAAACCTCCCCCACCCTCTTTCAAAAGGTAACATAAAGAACTCAGCCACAGGAGGAAAGAGCAGCTTCTGTGGTCACATGGTCCCCCTGGTTTTATCATGTGACGTTCCTCTGAGGTGGCAGGGGGCTCATGATGGTGAAAACGAGCTCTCCAAAGGGAATGCGTGGGATGGGATCGTGGGGGTGGTTGCACCACATAGACAATACGCTAAAACCACTGAATTGTACACTTTAAAATGGTCTTACATCATGTGACTCACATGTCAATGTTTTAAAAATATCAATGTGGTAGAAAAACCAACAGGAATGGATGCTGGGCGTGAAGGATGGCCAAGAAAGAATGTGAGTTATTCTGACAATCTTGAGGGTTACAGGAAGTCCCTATCAACATGGTGGAGGCAGCACAGAGAAGGAGGAAGAGGACGGAGGCAAGAATCCGGAGCTCCCACCTCGCAAAGGTTGATGGGGGAGCATCTCATTTGAGCTGTTTTTCCAGGAGCTCTGGACCTGAGCTGATCCAGCGGGAAGCTGTGCAGCGTCAGCGAGACCCAGGCCCATCTCCCACCCTGATGAGCATGGGGCACCGGGAGGGTCCTGATGTCCAGGGAGAACCTCGGGGAAGCAGGCAGAGCCTCTGAGGAGCCTGTAGGTAATAGCCCGAGGTGTCTTCAGGGAAATCAATACTCGGTGTCTTGGACTCAGGGTCACCGAGCGTGTCATGAATTACGTGGTAAAAGTGTCCAAACTTAAAAAATTAAATGAAGGCACCAGTGATCCCACTCCTTATGTATACACTCGAGAACACTGAGATCACGTTCACACAGACACTTGTATGCGAATGATCCAAAAAATAAAATGCTGGGCCAAGTAAAACTCATACATGAAGTTCTCGCATTATTCATAATAGCCAAAATGTGGAACCAGCCAAATGTCCACCAAATGTTGAATACGGTACATCAAAACAATCAATCAGTAACCTCCCAGATGATTCTATCATACAGGCAAGGTTGAGAAGATCAGGGGGAGGGGTTGAATCTGCCCAAAGGAATCCCCTCATGAACACGGCCTCCTTCGGCTGCTCTGGGGGCAGGCGGCCTCATCTTGATTTCCTAGTTTGAGGCCAGACTCATGAGAGGCAGCCAGCCCCGAGATGCGCCAGCTGGAATGAATGCATGCTTCTCACCACCGCATCCCCAGCACCTGGCAGCTCCTGGCGTACAGTCGGTCAGGAACAGGGACTTTATCAGGCCTTTGCTTCATCTTCAGTGGTCTCTCGCTGTAATGAAGGTGGATGACTGCACCTGAGGAACAGCTTCGGGTCACAAGCCTGAGCCTGTTCACTTTCCATCTCTGAGGGTAGATGCACACATGGCATTTTTCTGATGGGCACAGATTCCTGTTCTCTTCTCTGGCAATTCAGCTGGCACCACCCTACCAGAGCGACAGCAAGACCAAGTCTCTCTGCTCCTCATGGGCAGCTCCCCCACCAGCTACATCCCACCTGTTTGCCTCCCTAGCAAGGCAATGGACTCCTGGTTTGAGAAGGTGACCACAATCTCTGGATTATTCCTTTTAAACTTGACTGCTCAGCATGCCCTCAGTGTGGCCCCTGAGAAAAGCACAGCGAGAGGGACTCCAAGCACTGTCTCCAGCTCAAGCTGAATCTGGGCTGCTCCGTGTGAAATATCAAGGTTTGTGTGGAAGAAAGGCTGGGTTTCTTGGTCGCCACAGCATGAGCGTCTGAGGGTAGCTGGGTAATGCACCCTGGGAGAGAGAAAGGCAAGTGTGGGATCCTTTGGGGAGGGGATACATTCCTGGGGCTCAACCATGGGGCAGGACAGGCCCCAGGACAATGGCTGCCACACAGATCCACCCCAGTGCTGAGGCCGCCAAGGCCATCTGAAGTGGTCTGTGGGAACGTCAGGCTGCACGGTAGGCCGAGGCACCTGAGCAGCTCCCATGCCGCCCCTGCGGAGAGAATGACCCTCAGAAGGTGTGAGTAACTCTGCTGCTGGTCAGGTGGTGCTGGGACCTGAGCGTAATCTGCGAGAGAACAGTGTGGATCTTCAGAAATGCAGCCTGAGTGTCTACCCTGTGCCAGGTGCTCAACGAGACTGTCACCTGCTGTGCCAAGTCAGAGCACTCTTCCTGCAGCGTGGTTCTCAGCGTCTGACTGTCACATGAACACAGTGAGTGCACAGTAGGTGTTTCCTGACCTCCTGAAAATGTGAGCCAACCACATATTCAAGAAACAAACGTGGTCAGGACAGGACTCTCCTGAGTGAGTCAAGGGCGGACCTGACGAGAACGGCAGGCCAAGTGTCTTTTATTCACTCATGTCAGGGTCTGTGTGCTAGCAAGAGCCCCTTCTCCAGAAGTCATCATGGAGTGGCAGCCTGCACGTCCGGCGGGGCCTCAGGGGATGGAAGACAGAGACCCAGGCCCCTGGCAACGACCGTCCACTGAGGGAGACAGTGGTGGCCACCGTGTGACAAGAGTCCCTCCACCTTCTCAGGCTGTGCCTGCCACTCGGGCTCTGCACTGGCCTCGCTTCTTCCCCAATATAGGTGGAATGACAGAGTCTGAGTGTAAGAAGACAGAACGGCCAGGTGACACGTCACAGTGGCCCGTGGTCACTGCATTCAGGGTGTCCTCACACACTTGCTGAAGTGACAGGAGCCTGGAGCCTGCCAACACTGACTTTTCACAGCAAAAAAGGATAAATCACACAACCAACGTACTGTAGAAGCTTTCTGTCCATGTGTGTCAAATGTTGGATGTGTCAGAGGCCTTGTTGCGAATTTCTCTGAAGATGAAATGTATTTGTAAAACCACTGGAGTAAAATAGTGACGATCTGGCAATGACAAAAGACTTAACATGATAATGTAATTACAAGGAAATTTGGTTATTTTATAAGCCACATTTTAAGATAACGACTAGAATTATACCAGGACATATCAGATTTTTAGGAATTTTATATAATTTTTAGAATACTGAAAACATGCTTATTTTCATCAAACCAACAAACTTAAATAAGCTTTCATTTACTAAAGATGATATCATGTTAACTTGAAAAACATTTGGGTTAGTTTCCATTACATTTAGAAACAATTTATATAAATGCTTACTTTAAGCCTGCTAATGGAGCTCTTTTAGAAATTACATCATCCAGAGGTAGAAAAATATCACATATATATAACACGTACACATAGACATACATAGATACACAGACAGACACAAGCAGAGACCTTAAATGGTTTTCGTTAAATGTTTCCTATGAATCGGGTACAATACAAAACTCACTAATTTAAAAAAGATTAGTTGGATCCAAAATGTGTTTTTGGCAGTATTAAACAACTCTATTAATTTTTAATTTAAGTTTCCCATTGACTGTTTAAGGGAATAACGTTAAGTTTCCCAGAAAATCTCTTATGATCTCATTAACTCTGAGAGAGGCTCATACTGGGCCCCTCTTTGAATGTCGATTATGGGGGTGTCTGTAAAGCAATAATTTAATAGACTTTTAGGTACCTTTTATAGCTTAATTTTTTATTAGCTTTTTGCAACCAAACTTTCAGTAGGGCTCTTTTGGAATTTTGAAGGCTTTGCTTTTAAGTGCACATCTTAAGCAATCTTATCTAATTAGATCATTCCTTCTAATGGCCAATGTAACACCCTTGAAGCTGGTGGCATTTTGGTAGGACCCTAGCCACAAATGGAGTTCAACCCATATTTCTGTCCAACCATACCTGACTGCAAATTGGGTGCAACCCGCAATTCTGTCTGACCATATTTTGGGGCGCCCAACCTGATGGTTACTAAGCCAAGCTCTCAGGACACAATACAAGCGTAGCAAGATTTTGCTGTTGTTTTAAATATTTACAACTTCTGCAACCTTTAGTTTTCGAGCAGGTGTGCTGGAAGGTGGCATGCTTAACTCTTTAGAGATTAAAGATTGCATTTAATCTGTCTGTTCCACGGTTGTCAAATCTAGTGCACAAAAAGACAAGTTTTGGAAGCTCAAAGGATCCCCAAAGGTGGCCAGTGTAATTTTAAATTATCCCAGGTTATCCTGATCCAAAGATTCAGCCAATTACAGCTATCCCCATTTGGTTAAGTACTTGCAAGTAAAGGCTCCATACATATTGTACACAGAGCCAGCCAGAGTTCCAGTGGGTGGGTGCCCATCTGGCATTGTTGGCTTTGAAAGTGTGGTTTCTCATTTTCTTTTAGTTTCATTTTAATATCAAGTCTGAACAATTTCTAAGGACAGTGTAGCTGGTCAAAACTGTGCTGCTTGTGAGTGTCACTTCCTAAAAGGTGATGAACACTCTCTCACGTGTCTTAGCTTCTCCTGCCGGCAGTCTACAACTACCGTAGGGGTGCAGAGCACTGGATGAACAATCCTTGTGTGCGGGCCCCTCGACAAGACATTAATTATTTAAAGTGAATGATGGTGACTGAGTTCCCTATGGGACTGCCGCTTGTCATGGAGATTGTCCTCAGACACTTACACCAGGTTCTCAGTCACCTGAGAACAACTTGTGGCTGGAAAGAGCAAGTGCCCCTTTTCTTCAGAACAAAACAAATTCAGTCTCTCATTTTGCTGTCAGTTTGTTCAGACTTTATCAACATGTCTCTTTTTCAATTGAAAGCCAAATTAAAGAGGTCAGCTAACCCAGTTCACTCCAAACTTCCCCCTTGGTTCCCCTTACCTAGGAAATGTCTCCCTGTTGGCTCCCCTCACCTAGGAAATGTCCCCCCCAGGTTCCTCTTACCTAGGAAGAGTACCAACACACCCTTAAGATGTTGAAGTCTTCAGACCCAAAACAGCTGGAATAACAAGTCAGGACTGTCAACTTAAATAAGGAGGTCCAGATTTCGGGAGCACTCACCAGACCACCTGAAGAGTGCAGTGAACCCGGGGGGGAGGAGGGCTAGTGGAGCTCAACGGTCCCCTGTGGTACCAGTGTTGGTTGAAAGTAGGCTCCACCTGGTCTCAGGTGGGTGTCTCAGAAGTCCCTTCGTGGTTGCCAGGAAAAGGTGCCGCAAATAATCAATAATCGTTCTGTAGCACAAAGTTTTATTTGAGCCCAATTTCATTTGAGGACTCTAGCCCGGAGCACATCTTTGCAAGGGAAGAAAGCGCTGTGAAGAAGAGTGGTTTTCAGCAGAATTACATCCCGTTTCCAAAGACAGAGACACACATCAAGCATGACAGGTGCACATTCTCTCAAGCATTCAAGGAGATATTTTGCTATTGATGAGCACATAGCAAGTCACCATGGCCTCGGCACTGGAGGAAATGAGGCATTCAGTCTTATCTTGAAAGGGTGCTGGCATCAAAGGAAGGGAGGAATGCTTTTTTATCTTCAAAGAGTACATTCTTTACTTTAGGGTAATGATTAAAGTACACAGACAATGCATGTCTGACAAGCCATGAGTCAGGTTTCTTTGCTTCAAATAAATTTCAGGCCAAATCAGGTTCCAACCAGAATGGTTTCCACATATACTTGAAAACATAAAATATCTTATATCGCACCTGATGACATCCCGAGGGAGTAGATGTTAGAATGACCCCCACTGCACAGATGAGGACACTGGGGAGGCCCTGAGAGGCACGTGGTTGTCCAGGGTGACATCACTGGCAAGAAGCAGGAGCGGGACTGCATTCAACACTGTGTCCTCAAAGCTGGGGCCCTGCTTGCGTTCAGACATCCCCAGAGGCTGTGGGGTGGACTCTGTTGGTGTGACTGTGTCTGGACGTGGTGTGGAGATGGAGAGTGAGCAGTCAGCAGCCCCGGGGGCCCTTAGGGAGGTCTTGTGTAAGGAGGGAGCTTAGGTAAGGTGACCCCAGGAAGTACCCTCATGGAGCCCAAGAGTACTCGGAACCCTGGTAACTAGGCACCCACATCCTAGAGACAGCCCCCAAGCCAGCTCACTTGTCTAGCACTTGTCTAGGAGGAGCAACGTGTTTAGTTGCTTCTTCTCGATGGTCAGGGGCCAGAGCCCCAGGAAAGCTCCCAAAGACCACCCGCAATGCAGATGCTGGTTCCTTTCTCATGGCCGACAATTGTGGCCGTTTAACCGGAGGGACAGAAAGGTAACACAGGGAGTCCTAGGGAAGGCCAATCCAGACCAGACCAGCACTGTGGTCCCATCTGGGCAGCCCTACATCCCCTCCCCATGTGTGTGTGTGGAAGGGCGGTTTCATGAGGGTGGACCACCGTGAGCAGGAGCAGGTCGCTGAGGTGTTAGAAGCCTGGTGGGCTTCTAACATGACCCTGGTGGGTCATGTTCACAGCCCAGGTCAAGGCCGGCTGGGTGGGATGTGGAGTGCTAGAGTGGCACCCTTCTGCCTGAGGTGTATGTCTTTCATCCGGGGTGGAATTCTGTGGAGACACAGGTATGTGCCTGATCTGGGAGAATTAGGTCCCGAGGACAGAAGCAGCACAAGGACAGCTGGGCAGCTGGCAGGGCTCGGATGCCTCTGGGTCGGCTGCCGGTCACTGCCGTTGCAGAGCTCCATACAGGAGATCAGCGAGGAGCTGGTAGAAGGGGACATCCAATCCCTCACCCCCAGGGGTGAGCAGCTGTGACAAAAGACTGCATCAGCAGCTGTGGGGAGAACGTCTGCACTGACTGTTGGACAAGCCTCAGAGCTACCTCAGTACCCATCATCCATCCCGGACAACTATCATTACCACCAACTCCTGCAGGAAACCAGGAGGCAGCTGCGGCCCCAGCGTCCGTGCAGGGAGAGCCATCCCCTGCACAGGCTCCAGCAGGAGACCAGGAGGCAGCTGAGGCCCCAGCCACCGTGCAGGGAGAGCCATCCCCTGCACAGGCTCCAGCAGGAGACCAGGAGGCAGCTGAGGCTCCAGCCACCGTGCAGGGAGAACCATCCCATGCACGGGCTCCGGCAGAAGACCAGGAGGCAACTGAGGCCCCACCATGCAAGCAGGGAGACACATCCCCTGAAGAGGGTCCTGCAGGAGACCAAGAGGCACCTGAAGCCAAACCATCTGGCCTGGGAGAGCTGGCTCTGCAATGTCTCTCATCAGCAGCTCCTGTACCACCCATTCAAACTGCTCCCTCACCAGAAATTTCCTTCCCTACCCTCATTAATGTGTTTGTTTCCTTCTTAGTTGCTCTTTTTGATTTTTCTTTATTGTTTAGTTCTTAATAATTATTTAAATTAAATGTTTCGATTTTTTAAAATTTATGTTTTCTCATTTTAAATTGTACACTTTATGAGCATTAAGGACATTCACATTGCTGTGCATCCATCACCGCTATCTGGGCTCAGACAATTTCACACTCCAAAAGGAAATCCTGTTCTAAAAGCACTCACTCCCCGTTTATTCCTCAGGCCCTGGCCCGCTCTAATCTGTTTTCTGTCACTGTTTTTTGTTAAATCTATTCTGGATGTTTCCTATAAGTGGAATCATGCCATAACTGGCCATTTGTGTCTGCCTTCTTATTTTCACAGGGCCTGATAGGTTTTCCTTTTCTGTTTTTATTTGAAATAGAATTTCTCTAATTTGATAGGAAAATCCCAGGTGGATTCTAGATTTGATGTATCAAATAAAGCCCTTTCGGTAAATATGTGCATAATCATGGGGTACAGACTGCTGTTCTAAGTGGGACACCAGAGCCAGAAGCCAGGCATGAAACGCCTGTGGCCAAAACAAAAACAAGACAAGGGTAGAATGCTGGAAAGACAAACCACAAACCGGAAAGCATTCCTCATAACCCAAGGCCAGGGAAAGGCTACACATCCCTCGCTTCCAAAAAATGCTTGAAATTCAGTATTTTAAAAAGAGATAAAGAGCAAACACACTCAACGCCAATGAGAGGTGATACACAGGGGCAGCATGTGTCAGAGACGCTCGAGCTCCACGAGGGGGACACGCGCACATGGAGACACTGTGGAGAGGGCACTGGGCCCCATCAGATGGGCAGGGTTCCAGTGTGGTGACAACCAGCCCTGGTGACAATGTGAGGAAGCAGAGGCCCCAGCAGACTCCTAGAGACAAGTGTGAAAGGACACTCCTCTCTGGAGACCAGCCTGCAGGACCCATCACAGCCCCCAGGGGCACGCCTGTGTTGGCGGTGCTGATCCCAGGACTTCATCCCACAGAAAGTCTGTACAGTGTGTGCACGTGTGTGCACATGCGTGCGTATGTGTGTGTGCGCTTGTGGGTGTCAGGAACGGAGCATTCCAGGGTGTGTGCTCTTCTAGAGCCTGATTTGTCCAGGCATGGCCACTGCCAGGCAATCCTATTCCACTTGGTATTTTCTCTGTCCTGGCATCAGAATTTATGAAGACCCCCTGCTTGGACCAGGGGCCATTTCCAGTTTTTCACTCTCTGAATCGTGCTGAAGGGAACACCTGCAACCACAAATCTCTGTTTAGGACAGAATCCATGACGTGGAGTTTCTGGGTCAAAATGTATACTCTTTTTAATGAACTGGCCCCAGTTTCCAACACCAGAGGGCTCTTTGTCAGCTTTGAGCCTTCTTTGGGAAAGCAGGGCCACAGAGACCCTGGGGCTGGGACCTCATGGAGTGAGGGAGGACGAGGAGCTGGCAGTGGATGTGATCACGGTACTTGGGAGTGAGCTCTCTGGCAGAAAATGTCCCACCCCTCAGCCCAACACCTGGCCCCACCCATCGTGGTGATGTCATGGGCTAGTCCTCTCGCTGGTGCTAGAGCTGGTGCTGGAGCTTGCTTTAGCTCAAAACATGGCTCTGATTCTAGAACTGGAGCTGAAGCTGGAGCTGGTTCAATCTCAGCAGCTCATGCGAGAGCCTGTGTTAGAGTTGCGCTATCTCTATAGCCGCCAGTATCTCTAGCTCTGGGGAAGGCACTGGAGCTGGAAATACCTCCAGAGATAATCTAGACCTGCTTCTGCAGTTTGATAAAGCTCTTGAGCTGGCTCCAACTCTTGCACTGGAGCTGGTGTAGAGTTATTGCTGTAAGTGGCTCTAACTGTGGTTCTCATTCTAGACCTGGTTCTTGTGGCTCTAGTTGTATAACCAGTCCTAGCTCTAGCTCTGTAGCTGGTGCTAAAACTGGTGGTGGATTGGTTTGTAGCTCTGGCACCGGCTCCACCTCTGGAATTGGTGTTGGGGCAGATTCTGGTACTAGAGCAGCACAGGCTCCGGCTGGGGGGTTGGTGATAGAGATGCCTCCATCTCTGAAATCGGTGGTAGAGCTGGTAGCACAGCATGATCTAGTTCTGATGTTGGTGCTAGAGCTGTTGCCAGAGCTGGTTCTTTCTCTTGAGCTGGCATTGGCTCTAAGTCTGCTACTGGTACCCAAGCCAGCTCTTGCTCCAGCACTTGTGGGAGATCTAGCTCTGCAGCTGGTACTAGATCTGTTGCTGGAGCAGGCTCTGCCTCTGAACTTGGTGCTGACTCTAGCTCTCGAGCTGGTGCCAGAAATGGCTCTAACTCTGGAGCCAGTGTTAGAGCTGATGCTGGAGCTCGCTCTTCCTTGGAACCTGGCACTGACTGTAAACTAGCTTCAACCTGGTTCTCACTCTAAAGTGAGCACTAGAACCATCACTGGGACTGGCACAGGAGTTGGTGATAGAGCTGCCTCTATCTCCAGCGTTGATGCTACAGCTAGTGTTCAAGCCAGCTCTAGCTCATGAGAGAACCCCGGCCCTGACCTGCAACTAGCACTGGAGCTGAAGGTGGAGCTTGCTCTATCTCAGGAGTTTGTGCAACTGTGGGAGCTGGGGTTAGCTCTAGCTATGGAGCTGGCCCCAACTCTGGTGCTAGAGCTGTTGGTAGAGCTGGTGTTGGGGCTAGCTCTGGCTATAGACCTATCACTGGCTCTAGTTCTGGAGCTTGTAATAGAACTGGTTCGTGCAGTGGCTTGGGTGTTGAAGCTGGTCCTGAAAATGGCTCTGAGTCAGGATTCTAGCTAGAGCTGGCTCCAGAGAACACTCAAGCTCTTGAGCTGCTGCTGGAGCTGGTGTTGGACCTGGCCCCAGCTTTTGACCGTTTTCTGGAGTTGGCACTAGCTCTGTGGCTGGTACTACATCTAGCTCTTGGACATGGGCAAGAAATGGCTCGAACTTCAGATTTGGTACTAGAGCTGGTGTGATGTCTGACACTGAAGGCGGTGCTAGCTGTGGAGCTGGTGGTGGAGCTGGCACTAGCTCTGAAGCTTGTTTTAGAGCGGGCACTGGTGCTTCGAGAGGACAAATGTTCAGCAACATGACTGCCTTTCCACGTGCCTTTCCAAAAACAGAAAACGCCCCGCTGCCCTCCAGAGAAGCCCCAGCCCAAGGATCCAAGAAGCCTTCCAGGAAGCCTTCCCAGACTGTAGACAGTGTGCATGTATCAAATAAATTTTTTTCTTCTGTTCCTTATCTTCTTATCACAGAACATCATATGTAACTAGATGTATCAATAACAGTTAACTTCACATGATAGTATTTAAGTCATAGGATATCAAGGAAAGGAGTGCACATCACCCAAGAACTTTGTATCCTCCTTGGGGAGAGTATTTGTGTTTTGAGTTGTCCACAGGAGAGGGGTACCATGTTAGAGGGAAGAATGACTTTCTTCCTGTCCTTATTTGGAGATTAAATGCGGCTAAAGGAGATGTGAGTGGGCGCCAAGTTGAGGGAGCGTGGGCTCTGATGGTTAGTCTTGTGTGTCAACCCGACCAGGCCATAGTATGCAGCTGTTTAATCAAACTGGATATTTAATCGTGTCTTGCTGTGAAGGTATTCTGTAGATGTGGTTAACACGTACAATTAGTTGACCTCAAGAAAAAGAGATTACTGTCAATAATTTGGGTGGGCCTCATCAGCTGAGGGCCTTCAGAGCAAACACTGAGGTTTCCCAAAGAAGAAAATCTGCCTCGAGACTCCAGCATCTAGACACCTGCCTGACTTTCTAGTCTGCAAGCCTGGTCTACAGATTTTGGACTTGCCAGCCCTCATGAGCACATGAGCCAATATATTAGAATCAGTCTCTCTCTCTCTACACATACATATACACACATCTGTGTGTGTGTGTGTGTGTGTGTGTGTGTGTGTGTGTGTATGTGTGCACGTGCATATGTATCCTGTTGGTTGTTTTCTGGAGAACTCTGACAAACACAATGCTGAAATGCCTTTGTCCTTCCTTTTTCCACTTTAGAATCACTGTTCTTTAAGGGCTTCGGAAACTCAGTGCCATAGGAAGTTTGCAGACGAAGTGTCTGTCCAATCCAGACCTCGTACTGCATGTCGGGCTCTGCCGGCACTGCCTGGTAATTCTGAGAAAGCGTGGCTGACGCTTTCCTGCTGAGGACATGCAAATGACCCCAAAGGCCTCTTACTTGAAACCGGGCAAAATGTGGAACAGAAATCTCACCCTCGTGAGGCCGGCCGACAACAGGGTCAGCACCCAGACTCCTGCAAGAGAAAAGTGATACACGATGCCTCAGAAAATTAACCAGACACCATATTTTCAGAATGTGGGCTTCCATGCCAGGAAGGTCTGTAGAGAATATGTCATATTTCCTTTAACACATTTCTTGAAGAAGTCAAGTTTTTTGCCTATTTATTGTTACCTTTCAGCACACACACTTGATATATGCTCTTTCCTGCACAATCCTCTCCCTTCATGCTAAATATTTTCACTCTACAGTCAGTAAAGAGAAGAGAACACGACGGAGAACGCAATCCAGAGGGAGCCACCATCCTCGGAATCACCATGAGTATGTGAATATCTGTCGTCACCTGTTTGGAGTGGGCCCACCCCCCAGTTACACAGCAGCCAGGGCAGGGATGACGGGATCAAGAGGTCTAGACTAGTCATTCGACTGGCTTTCAGCAAGTATTTAATATGTGGGTTCTGGTTTGCCTCCAGAGAGGTTCTGTGTGTTTGTGTGAGGGAGAAAGATGGAGGAAGAGGGGAGGGAAGACGATTTCATGGTTTAAAAGCTGCTGCAAAAGCTAATATCCACTAGGTGCAGAAAAACCATATGACAAAATCCAACACCATTTCGTGATAGAAACACTCAAGAAACTAGAAACAGAAGGGAATATCTTGAGCCTCGTCCAGGGCATCTGTGAACAGTCCACAGCTCACCGACGTCATAGTCAGTGGGGAAAGACTGGAAACGCCACCCCTGAGGTCAAGAACAAGATGAGCATTGGCCACTCTTGCCAATTCTATGCTACATTTTGCTGGAGGTTTTAGCCAGGTCAATTAGGCAAGAAAATGAAGTAAAAGGTATCTAGATTGGAGGAGATGAAGTAAAATTATCTCAATTCTCAAATGATGTGACCACATATAGAGGAAATCACAGAGAATACATGGAAAAACTATTGGAACTAAGAAATGAGATTAGCAAAGCTGCTGGATACAAGATTAATTTAAAAAATCCATTGTATAGGAATATAAATTGGTGCAGCCACTATGAGAAAGAATATGCAGATTCCTCAAAAAATTAAAAATAGAACTACCATATGATCCAG
This sequence comes from Diceros bicornis minor, assembly GCF_020826845.1. Lineage (NCBI taxonomy): Eukaryota > Metazoa > Chordata > Mammalia > Perissodactyla > Rhinocerotidae > Diceros > Diceros bicornis. Next base: position 61,692,371 of record NC_080758.1, read on the forward strand.
CAATTCCACTTATGAATATTTATCCAAAGGAAATAAAAACACTAACAAAAAGATATCTGCACCCCACTGTTCATTGCAGCATTTATTTACAATAGTGAAGACACGGTAAGCAACCTAAGTGTCCTTTGATGGATGAACCGGTAAAGAAATGTGGTGTAAGTATATATATATATAACGGAATCTTATTCAGCCATAAAAAGGAAAGAAATCCTGCCACTTGCAACAACATAGACGGACATTATGCTAAGTGAAATAAGTCAGACAGAGAAAGACAAATACCATATGATCTCACTTAAATGGCGAATCTAAAATTAAAAAAAAAAGCAAAAACTGAGCTAACAGATACAGGGAACAGCTTGGTGGTCGCCAGAGGCAGGGGGTGGGGGTTGGGCAAATGAATGAAGGGGTCAAAAGGTATAAACTTCCACTTAGAAAATAAATGAGTCCTGGAAATGTAACAAAAAACATGGTGACTATAGTTAGCAATAGTGTATTGTACATCTGTTAGATGCTAAGAGAACAGATTTTAAAAGTCCTGATAACAAGAAAAATATCTGTAACTATGTGAGGTGATGGATGTTAACCAGACTTATTGTGTTGATCTTTGGTAATATATACATATATAGAATCATTATGTTATATGCCTGAAACTAATATAATATCATATGTCAAGTTTTAAAATATCAATTTTATTTCTATATACTAGCAAAGGAAAATCTGACAATAAAAGTAAGAAGATATGTTAATTTACAATAGCATCCAAAACAATGAAATAATTAGAAATAAATTTATCATAAGAAGTACAAGAGTTGTACAATGAAAGATACAAAACATTATTGGAAGCAATTAATGAAGACCAAAATAAATGGAAAGACATTTCATCTTCATGTATGCGAAGACTTGATACTATTAAGGTGGCAATACTCCACAAATAGAACTAGAGATTCAGTGGAATTCCAAGCAAACTCCCAGCTGCCTGTTTTTGCAGAAACTGACAAGCCAAGGCTAAAATTCATATGGAAATGCAAGGGAGCCACAAGAGCCAAAACAATCTTGAGAAAGAAGTTCAAAGATGGAGTATTCACACTTCCCAATTTCAAAAATTATTACAAAGCTACCATAATGAATACAGTGTGGTGCTGTCATAAAAAATAGACATACAGACCAATGGAATAGAATTGAGAGTCCAGAAATCAACCTACATATTTACAGTCAATTGATTTTTGATGAGTGAAAAGACAATTCAATGGGGAAAGAACAATGTTGTCCACAAATGTTATTGAAACAACTGGATTTTCACACGCAAAGAAGTTGGACTCCTTGCTTACAGTACTTACAAAAATGAACTCAAAATAGATCCAACAGCTAAATATGAGGCAAAACTATACAACTCTTACAAGAAAACACATGGGAATTGTCTTGACATGAGTACAGCCATGTTTGGCCGCTCCATTGACCTATAGCCACCAGCACACAAAGAAATACAAAGCTGCTTTCTGTGTGGTGGGAACTGGCCTTTCTCCCATGGAGGGAGTTGCAAGTTGTAACAGTTCAAGGCTCTTGGAGCGTGGTAGCACGGGATGGACTGGCCATCTGTGCCGGGCTAAGATGATAACCAAAGAAAACAATGCACGTACACAACCACTGGGCTGGGACGTTAGCCAAGGGGCTCAGTGCACGTATGCCACTGATAACTGTTTTGGGCATGGGAACACTAGATGCTTGCTCTGTAAACTCTGTAACTGCTTATATAAACTGCAGGAAGCTGAGACCTGGTGAGAGTTCCACCTGTGGAAGGGACACCTTGCCCAGGACGTGTGATCCTTGCACAGCCGCGTCGATTGACAGGGCTCTCCCGGCAGTGGGGCGTGGATGTTGTGAGTAACTGATTTGATATGAAGTAATTGATTTGATATGAAGTAATTGATTTGATGTGTTCTCTTTTCAGTCAACCTGGTGTTTCTCTTTCCGGTTGATTTGTGTCATTTCTCTTCAGCCGATGTGGGTGTTTTCCCTTTCCAATCGAGCTGATGTTTTTTCCCTCTTAATATTTGACCTATTTGATCTGTTTGCAGACTGTCACCTTTACTATCCTCTATATAATAAAATATACCTTCAGTCCATTTGTTTGGAGTGGAAAGTGTCTTTTACATCTCCGATCGAATCCCCGAACCTCTCATAACAGGAATAAAACTTTTATTTTATTTATTTTTTTTTGTGAGGAGGACCAGCCCTGAGCTAACACCCAATGCCAATCCTCCTCTTTTTTGCTAAGGAAGACTGGCCCTGGGCTAACATCCATTATCTTCCTCTACTTTATGTGGGACACCGCCACAGCATGGCTTAACAAGCGGTGCGTCGGTGCCCGCCCGGGATCCGAACCAGCGAACCCTGGGCTGCCGCAGCAGAGCACGGGCACTTAACCGCTTGCGCCACTGGGCCGGCCCTAGGAATATAACTTTTGACCTTGAGTTAGGTGATGATTTCTTAGATAGGACATCAAAAACACATGAATAAAAAATAAACAAATTGGACTTCGTCAAAATTAAAAATTTGTGTGTATCAAAAGGCAGTATCAAGAAAGTGAGAAGACAGCCTGCTGAATGGGACACAATACCAGCTCACCATATATATAACAAGCTACTTGCAAATAGAAGATAGAGTGAATGCTTACAACTCAATAATAAAGAAACTAATAACCCAATTTAAAAATGGGGAAAGGAGCTGAGCAGATATTTCTCCAAAGAAGATATACAAATGGCCAATAAAGACATGAAAAACGTTCAACACCATTATCCAGGAAGAAAATGCAATTAAAACCACAATCAATAAGTATCATTTCCCATCCACTAGGATGGTTGTAAATTAAAAATATAGATATTAAGACGTGTTGTCAAGGATAGGTAGAAACTGGGATCCTCATACATTGTTGGCAGGAATAAAGATGGAAAATAGTCTAGCAATTCTTCAAAATTTAGAGAGTTTTCATATGACCCAGCAGTTCCACTCTAGGTGTGTACCCAACAGACATGAAAACATGAAAGCTTGTACGTGAATGTTCATAGCATCATTATTATAATAGCCAAAAGGTGGAGACAACTCCAATGTCCCTCAACCGATGAATGGATCAATAAAATACAGTATATCTATGCAACGGAAAATCATTTGGCACAAAACAGAAAGAATTACCGATACACTAAAAACAAGGATGAACCTTGAAAACATGACATATTAAAGGAGCTATCACAAAAGAACACACATTGTACTATTCTGTGTATATAAGAGGTCCAAAATAGACAGATCGAGAGAGAGAAAAAGTAGAGGAGTGGTTGTCTAGGGCTGTGGCGATGGGGGAAGGGGGAGTGACTGCTAATGGGTCCAGGGTTTCATTCTGAGGTGATGAAAATGTTCCACTGTTGTGGTGATGGTTGCCCAACTCTGTGACTCTACTACAAGCCATTGATTTGTACACTTTAAATGGGTGGCTTACACGGCATGTGAGCGATATCTCAATACAGCTGTTTTACGAAAATACAGAGAAAGATAATTTGTTTCAACTTGGAGATGTGTCTTGGTCCCAGGAGCAGCCGGACTAGGCACTTGCTATAACACCAAGACCCAACCCATCCAAACGATATGGGTCACAACCCCACAAAACCCACCTTCACAAAGCCCACCCCCAGGGAAATGGGGAAAGACGTCCTCAGAAGGAATGGATGGAGGGGTTGGCCACTGGAGGAGGGGGTGCAGACTTGGTCCAGCCAGCAGCATGGGCACGAGCAGCCCTAACCCTAACCTTCACACTGATGAAATTTTACCTTGAATTTACGCCTTGATCTTCCCAAGGTGAAGCACGTGCAGCTTAGAGTGTCTCTCTTGGCAGGAGGGTAGCTGGCAGAGGACAGAGAGGAAATTTTATCTTTTGATTTTCAAAGCAGCTATTCCATGTGGGAAATACATCAAAGGGGAGAAAACATGAGTGTACACGGGGATATCTTCACTACAATTCAATTGGACCAAGACACTGAGGTTTGCTTAGACAACTTGCCCAGAATAGGGCTGGAGATGGGATTTTAAAAAATAGGACTTGGAATTAATGAGTAATATTGGGAGTGATTCACTGGGTACGATATTCAGGAACTCATCAAGTTGAACAGAAATCCTCCCAAAAGACCAATGAAAGTGCCCAAGGTCAACGATGAACTCTGGCAATAGGTAAGGAGCAGGACCTGCGCAGGGAGCATGTAAAGGAGAACTTTCCATGACACACAAGGTGTGAAGGAGTCACTGGAATCATGCATCTGCGAGCTGGGCCCCTCTCATTTTTATATTTACTAGCTTATGACTGTTAAGCGGTAACAACACCATTTGTGACCCCTCCTTCATGGCTTCAGGAACATTTGGTAGCTTAAGGCATCACTCTCAGAGCTGCAAGAACTTCTGGAAACCACTTACGACCTCCACACTAGCCCTATTTTACAGATGAGGAAACTGACGCCCAGGGAGGGTTCAAGGACACACTGGGAGTGTCTCTGACTTCTGGTCCAGGGCACTCTCTCATTGGGGAGCCACGAAGAACTCTCCTCTCTATGCCAGAAATGGGCTGATCCTTAAGACATTTTCAAAGAAAGCTGCCTTTTTTTAAATCTTTAAAAATTTTTCCCCCAAAGCCCCAGCAGATAGTTGTATGTCATAGCTGCACATCCCTCTAGTTGCTGTATGTGGGACGCGGCCTCAGCATGGTCCGAGAAGCGGTGCGTCGGGCCGCGCCCGGGATCCGAACCCGAGCCGCCAGTAGCGGAGCGCGCACTCAAGCTCTGAGCCACGGGGCCTGCCCTATAGGATCATTTTAGTTCTTTCGCTGACACAGAAACAAAACAGGCTACTGGACAAGAGAAAACTCTAGGGCAAGTTGCCATTTTTAGTTCATCCCCACAGAGATTGGAACAAATTGACTGGAGTCCTGACCCCTCAGTCCACATAGTCGACCCACAATAAATGTATCAGCTCATCATGAATGAACATCAATGAGCCGAAACACGTTTGTCTCCTCGGCCAAGTAGCATCAACCTTCGCGACAGATGTGCTCCTGCCACCAGGTCCCGTCTCTCCCACAGGTGCCCAGACAGCGGGCGGGCACAGTGGGTGGGACGGTGCTGCCTCTGGGGACTGGGACCAGCTCTCTCACCTGCAGGCTGGCGGGGTCAGGGCCCATCTCCCTCACCGAGGCGATGGAGGTCTCCAGCTGTCCCTGCACACACGAACAAGCAGGCCTCCGTGACAAAGGCCCGGGACACAGAGCAAAGGGTTCATCGTCCCCCCGCGTGCAGCCCGGAGGCAGAACCAAAGGCGGGTCTCTCTCGGGCTCGGAGGCCAGTCTCTCCAGGAGCCGCAGCCTCTTCTGAAACCTCTCCCTGGGCGCCGGCTGTACCAAGACGCGGGGCTGGGAGTTCTGGGGAGACAGGAGTCCCCACACGCTGTCCTCCACCCCACAGCGCCCACGACCCGGCCCCACACGGGATCCAGGGCCTCTTCCAACGCCCCACCCGATGTGGGGGAAACAGAGCAGTCAGCGGAGTGGGGGCCCTCGGGACCAGCCCTGTGGCAGCTGTTGGTGTTGTGCGTGCGCGCGGAGGAGCGGGGTCACGTGCATGTGCTGTGGGTGGGCCCCGAGCGCGCGCCCGGCTGGGGACGTGAGGCCCGGCTGCCCCGCGCGGGTCCACCCGCGACCGCCCATTGGAGGAAGGCCCGTGCGCCCCGAGCACGTCCCTACCGCCCCCACGCCGGGGAGAGCAAGAGCCGCGTCCACACTGAGCTGGCTGATGCAGTTCCAAGAGCAGGCTCTCAGGCGACAGTTGGGAAACTGAGGCCAGGAGAGACAGGGACTGGTCCGGGCCCATGAGATGGGCAGAGTCCAGAGGAGAAGAAACAAAGGCTCCTCCTGTTTGGATCACACCTGCTTCTGTGTTTTCATTCACTCACCCATTCACTCATTGTTTCGTTTACTCTCTCATTCCTTCAATCACTCACTCAGTCATTCTCTCATTCATTCCTACACTCATTCATTCAGTCATTACTCATTCATTCACTCATTCGTTCATTCACTGGTTCATTTATTCAATCATTCAGCCAACATCCTCCAGTCCTTGCTGTGTACCAAGCACTGTGACTTCACCAGGGAGCACAACCTGATGTGGTCCCTGCTCACGTGGAGCTCACGTCCACTGTGTGACATAAAAGAGGGCAGTCCCTGGGGGTACCAGGGGTGATGAGCACCAGAAATCCACACCTGAAAATAGAGGCCAGTCATGCAGAGAAAAGTTCAGAGAAAACCCATGCTGGGCACTGCCGTCTTGCATGATCCTTGACCCCATGCCCCAGCAGAAGAGCTGGGGGCCACATTTCCCAACGGCTGAAGGTGAAGGTGGGTGCTAAGGGCAGCCAATGGCTCAGGGAGACCTGAGGATGATGCCCCATGGGGGCTGAGGATCTCTGGGCACTGACTGGGGAGGCAGGTGGCGCAGGAGGGAAATGGGGCTCCTGGGCCAGGCTACCAAAAGGCAGGGTGAGTGGGCACTCAGATCCACCACCTGGACTCCCGTGTGTGTCTTTGCCTCCGTGCCTCCCCCTGGTGAGAAAAGCTCAAACCCTCTACACCACCCTCGCTCCTCCCTGCCCCATCCAGAGTGGTGAGAGCTCCAGGAGAGGAGAGTGAGGGGCAAGGGGAGCCCTGACCACCCCTTTCCCTCCCCCACCAAGTAGAAAAATCTGCTCTGGCTCAACCTTTGGCATTGGTTCCCCTGGTTCCCAAGAAACATCTTTCTCCCTCAGACCTCAGTCCTGACCCAGGAGAGAGATGGACAGTGCCAACTCTGCACCTCCTTCCTCCATGGGCGTCTCCAAAGCCCCCAAGAAGTGTTACCCATGCCACTGTCCTCAGCCCAGGGCACTCATCCAAGATGGAGAGGTGTGCAGAACTAACTCCCAAAGATTCAGAGGGTCCAGAGCCCCCCAAGCACCAGCATTCTCCCCCTCCCACCAACCCCAGGCCACAGACCCCTGGAGGGAAGGGAGGGAGCCAGGTGACTCAGAGCTGCCCACTGTGACCTCCCCCCACCAGTCACCATGGCCTCAGAGACCAGTGTGGTGTCCAGAAGATGATGCACGCTCTGGTGGAGCCTGGCCCTTTTTGGTGACAGAGGAGGCTATGGAGGTCAGGAGAGAAGGCTCTGGGGAGATAGGAAGGGCCAGGCCCCCACCCCATGCCAAGGCACCAGTTGCCTGATCATTGAATATGAACCTGTTCACCCACCACCAACCCCTCCTGGCAGTATTTCCCAGGAAGAGTTTTAGGAGTCTCACAGCTACCCTGGTCCACCTCTCTGAGCTTCTGGATCTGGAGGTGGGGAGAACTAGGGCCCTTGCCAACCCCGGCTAAGAGAGGGAACCTTGAGGAGCTCCCATATGATAACAGAGCACTCCAGCCCTGGGACTGAGAAATTTTTGATGCCACTCTCTGAGTGAACACTGGGAAGGGTTAGGAAGAAAATACCCCCAATATATGTGTGCCCACTGTAAGCCAGGGCAGGGAGCAGCCAGTCACTGCTGTCACATCCACTGAGAAATGGAGTTGGTGATTGGCTTAGTTAGAAGAGCCTGGGGGAGGATGATGGAGTCTCCCAGCAGTGGAAAGACATGAGCTTTGGCCTTTCAGGTTCCTGGATACCGTGTTGAGGGAGGGGCAGCAGCCCTCCATTCACAGAGACCTCCTGGGAGGGGAGAAACTAGGGTGGTGGACGGTGGTCGGCCCAGCAGAGGGCAGGCTTGGGAAGAGTGGCGGGGCTGTCCTGAGGGGAGTGGAGCCCTGCTGTAGGAGAGACCTTTCCCTACCTCTCAGAGCTCATCTGGCTCTTTTCTTTCTTTCATTTTCAAATTAGAGGCAGCAAAAGGACAAGCTTACCTGTCTCTCATCCCCTTTCCATACTTTCAGCTTTGATGTCCACCCCTCCTATGACGCCTGCTCTCTTGGGAAGGTAAAGGCAGTAGCTGGTGGCTGAGGCAGCTTCTGGCCTTGAGGCAGGCGGCACCAGGAGCGGCTGGATGGGAGGTAGGAGCCTGCGGCCCGGCCCCTGGCGTCTGTGGGCAGCCTGGTGGTGAGGGAGTTTGTGGCTCTTGCTTCAAGGAGGTGGGAGGCTGTGAGAGTCAGGAGTGCAAGGTGGACCTTGCCCTGGGGGCAGGACAGTGTTCTGTACACGGCAAACGTGTGTTCATACACACACATGTAAGTGTGAGCATGTGCTGTGTCATCCACAATAGGGTGTGTGCCAGCAACGTGTGCAGAGCCCAAATCCTAGCTGAGGGACTGGCTCATCCTGTATTTTGAGGCCTCAGTAGCATTCTTACCCAGAGGCCACATGTGGAGTTGATGGGGGTGTGGCAGGCCTTGCATGCAGGACAGCCCCAGCCCACTTGACTGTGTAAATCTGCTCTGTGGAGGGGGCAGAGGTGTCTCCAGCAGGGGCTCTGCTGTGCAGCGCGAGGCCTGGCAGTCCATGCAGCCCAAAGGGGCTAGACCTGCTGAGCCGGCACTTCAGAAGCATCCAGTCCTTGAGGACATTGTTCACAGGGAGAGGTTTTGGGTGCTGGTGCCCCCTCGCCTACTGGGGCTCGTCCCTGATGAGGGTCCAGCAAGTTGGAGAGGGGGCGGAAAGGGGGGATGAAACATAGGCCAAATTCATGTCCCAAGTCACAGGCCAAGCCCAGTGAATTTCCCTGTTCCCTGCCTCAGTTTACCTATTCAGGAAATGTTCTAGAGTACTGGGCAGGGTTGGCTCCAAAGCTGGGGTCAGGCGGTAACAAACAAAATTCCAAGCCAACCTCCTCCTCTATGCAAAGATCATTTCCATTACCCTGAGATGGGGTGAGTGGATGTTGGGGGTACAATGGTATTCTGGGTGGCCTTGCCCTGCCCAGGACCTCGTCTTCGGGGGTCTGGCCCACACCCGGCCTGCCCAAGGTCACCAGCAGTAGCAGTGGCACTTACATCTGTCCCAAGGTCTGGAGAGGGGAGAAGTGGGCAGCCTTACACCCTGGTGGGGACACTCACGATTTCTTTCTTTCTTGAAGAAACACGAGACCCTCAAGATTCATGTACTGTGTGATGGAGAGAAACAAATACCAACTGTTCCTCCAAAAATGCAATGTATTTTGTACTTTGTAAAGTATTAATTAAAACGGAGAAAAATATCATGTTGGCTGAGGGCGTCTGATTTTGTGCTGCTCCAGGGCCACATCTCATCTCTTTCCTTCTCCATTCCATGGTCGGGGAACATGGCCAGGGGCTGAGAGGAAGGCAGAACAACCTCCCCGTCCACACCCAGTGGCTGAGAGAGGACACATCCCCAGAGCGAGAGGGGCTTTATTAGTTACCTGATGCAGAGTAACGAGTTGCCCCAAATGCAATGGATTAAAATGATTGTTTACGTGTCACGGTTTCTGTGGGTTAGGAATTCGGGAGCAGTTTGAGCAGTCCACTCAGGGTCCCTCGGGAGGCTGCAATCATCTGAAGTCCTGGCTGGGAAGGGAGGATCTACTTCCCAGGTGGTTTATTCACAGGGCTGGCAAGTTGGGCTCAGCTGTTTGCAGGGAGCCTGTTCCTCTCCACATGGGTCTCCCCATGGGGCTGATTGAGTGTCCTCACAATACGGTGCCCGGATTCCCCCAGGGCAAGGGATTCAAGGACCAGTGTAGGAACCAAAATGGTTTTTTGGCCCCGAGCCTCAGAATTCACACGCCTCTGCCTCCACCATACTCTGTCACCATATAGCCCCGCTCTGATTTGACACAGGAGGAGAACACACAAGGGTGTGAAACCAAGAGGGCAAGGTCATTGGGGTCATCTTGGAGACCGGCTACTGTGCCCATCATTCCTCCCAAACCTCTGGCAGAGGCAGGCTTGGGGGTGAGGGGGCCTGCGGAGCAGAACAGGGCCTTGCTGGTGCATGGGGAGGATCCGGGGCTGGATTCCGGGCCACAAGGCCTCTGGCACAAGCCTGGAGCCCTGTTGTGGATGTCACACCACCAGGAAGGTCCTTGGTGCTAGAAGCGCAGGAGCTGATGTCTCCTGACAAGATACCCTAGGGGCACGAGGGAGGGCTTTGTGCCCAGCGTCCCTCCCACAAGGGCTCTGGCATTTGGTTCCTGCCCTTTTGACAGGTAGGCATGGGGGATGCCCAGGCAGGACAGAGGTCTTGGACCTTGGACACCCTTCACTGCCCCTCTCTGACGTTTTCCATAGAGGGCCGGTGTGACCAAGGCAGTGCTGAAGACCTGAGCTTGCACTGAACCCCACCAACCTCCATTCCCACCTGTCTCACCCCTGCTCGCAGGAAAAGCTGACCTGGGGATTGAAGGGAGTGACAATGAGGATGAAGTTCACTCACTACCCTGAGCCCAAGAAAGTTCTGGATGCTGTGAATGCTTTCCTTTCTGGGGTCTTCAGACTACGCCCCCCTCATTCCTTCAGAGACCCCATTGGAGCTGGGACATCCACGGGGACTCTTGATTTCCCCCAAAATCTCAAAAGTTACAAAGACCTCCAGGGCCCGATCTCCCTTTCCCACCACTCACTCACAGTCACTGTCACTCGGGCGGTGCTGGACCTTGTGCCAGGTGCTGGGGACCCCGAGGAACAGGCTGTGGCCCCTGGACCTGCGTCTCTCTAGGAGGTGAGAAGACAGGGAAAGGAGCTATTCCAAGGAGTGCAAGGCCAGGCTAGACCACAAGGGTGTGCTGTGCCCAGGGGGAGGGAATGACCACTGTCCAGTAGTAGGGGGCAGACCAAGAAACCAGGACATTAGGGTTGAGCTTGGTAAGATGGGGACCCAGCAGAGGGAGGAGCAAAGGCGGAGAGGGCCAGAGGGAACCTTGGCTGGAATGGACGAGTGCGGCGGGTGAGGGAGGAGTTGATGCGGCAGGTAGGGGATGAGGCTGAAATGGAAGGTGGGTGATCAGGTCCGCCAGGGGCCTCACCCTCCTATAGGCCATGGGGAGCCACTGAGGACTTCCACGCTGGGGACCCAACTTAGCATCTGAGTGGGAGTCTTCGTTATGAAGAGGGCTGATAGGAGCAGGAAAGGGGAACTGCCAGGGTCCTGGCCTCAGTTCTCAGGAGGAGGCCCCTGGCTGGTTCTAGAGTCGTCCCTGTGCAGAGTTGGGGTGGTGGGGGCAGCGGAGTATCAGGGGACCAGCAGATGTCCAGCCAGCCCTCAGAACCATGACTGTGCCTCTCGCCCAACCAGGGCATAATTCCTCCTGGAGCAGCTCTGGCTGCTTGTGGCAGGTTCTCACCACTGCTCACATTCAGACCCCCACGGGGGTTACCCATGCCAGGACTCCACCCCCAAGTGCCTGATTCAGTTTCTCTTGGATAAAATATCGGTGTAAAACGTCCCCCACCCTCTCTCAAAAGGTAATGTAAAGAACTGGGCCACAGAACAGCAGCAACTGTGGTCACATGGCCCCCCGGGTTTATCATGTGATGTTCCTCTGGGGGAGCAGGGGGCTCATGATGGTCAAAACGAGCTCTCCAAAGGGAATGTGCGGGATGAGATCGTGGGGGTGGTTGCACCACATAGACAATACGCTAAAACCACTTAATTGTACACTTTAAAATGGTCCTACATCATGTGACTCACATGTCAATGTTTTAAAAATATCGATGTGGTAGAAAAAGCAACAGGAATGGATGCTGGGCGTGAAGGATGGCCAAGAAAGAATGTGAGTTATTCTGACACTCTTGCGGGTTAAAGGAAGTCCCTATCAACATGGTGGAGGCAGCACAGAGAAGGAGGATGAGGACGGATGCAAGAACCGGGAGCTCCCACCTCGCAAATGTTGGTGGGGGAGCATCTCATTTGAGCTGTTTTTCCAGGAGCTCTGGACCTGAGCTGATCCAGCGGGAAGCTGTGCAGCGTCAGCGAGACCCAGGCCCATCTCTCACCCTGATGAGCATGCGGCACCGGGAGGGTCCTGTTGTCCCGGGAGAACCTCGGAGTGCAGGCAGAGCCTCTGAGGATCCTGTAGGGAACAGCCCCGCGTTGTTTTCAGGGCAATTAATACTCGGTGTCTTGGACTCAAGATCACTGAGCGTGTCATGAAATACGTGGTAAAAGTGTCCAAACTTAAAAAATTAAATGAAGGCACCAGTGATCCCACTCCTTAGGTATACACTTGAGAAAACTGAGAACACGTTCACACAGACACTTGTACCGAATTCAACAGTTGGTGGACATTTGGGTGGTTCCACTTTTTGGTTATTATGAATAATGCCAGAACTTCATGTACGAGTTTTACATTGGCCCAGCGTTTTATTTTTTTTGGATCATTCGCATACATCAAAACAATCAATCAGTAACCTCCCAGATGATTCTATCATACAGGCAAGGTTGTGAGGCCCAGGGTGAGGGATTGAATCTGCCCAAAGGAATCCCCTCATGAACATGGCCCCCAGAGCAGGCGGCCTCATCTTGATTTCCTAGTTTGAGGGCAGACTCATTAGAGGCAGCCTGCACCCAGATGCGCCAGCTGGAATGAACGCGTCCTTCTCACCACTGCATCCCCTGCACCTGGCAGCTCCTGGCGTACAGTCAGACAGGAACAGGGACCCTATCAGGCCTTTGCTTCATCTTCAGTGTTCTCCCGCTGTAATGAGGGTGGATGACTTAGCTGTAGAACAGCTTCCGGTCATGAGCCTGAGCCTGTTCAGTTTCCGTCTCTGAGGGTGGACTCACAAGGGCTATTTTTCTGATGGGCACAGATTCCTGTGCTTTTCTCTGGCAATTCAGCTGGCACCACCCTACCAGAGCGACAGCAAGACCAAGTCTCTCCGCTCCTCATGGGCAACCCCCACACCAGCTACATCCCACCTGATTGCCTCCCTAGCAAGACAATGGACTCCTGGTTCGAGGAGGTGACCACACTCTCGGGATTTTTCCTTTTAAACTTGACTGCTCAGCATGCCCTCAGTGTGGCCCCGAGAAAATCACAGCAAGAGGGACTCCAAGCACTGTCTCCAGCTCAAGCTCAATCTGGGCTGTTCCATGAGAAATATCAAGGTTGGTGTGGAAGAAAGGTTGGGTTTCTTGGTCGCCACAGCATGAGCGTCTGAGGGTAGCTGGGTGATGCACCCTGGGAGAGAGAAAGGCAAGTGTGGGCTCCTTGGGGGAGGGGATACATTCCTGGGGCTCAATCCTGGGGCAGGGCAGGCCCCAGGAGAATGGAGACCTCACAGAGCCACCCCAGTGCTGGGGGCCACCCCCAAGGCCATCTGAAGTGGTCTCTGGGAAGGTCAGGCTGCATGGTTAGGCCGAGGCAATGAGCAGCTCCCATGCTGCCCCTGCGGGGAGAACGGCCCTCAGAGTTGTGAGTAACTCTGCTGCTGGTCAGGAGGTGCTGGGACCTGACCAGGGCTGCCCATGAGGAGAGAGAACAGTGTGGATCTTCAGAAACGCAGCCCGAGTGTCTACCCTGTGCCAGGTGCTCAGCGAGATTGTCACCCGCTGTGCCAAGTCAGAGCACTCTTCCTGCCGCGTGGTTCTCAGCGTCTGACTGTGTCACATGAACACAGTGAGTGCACAGTAGGTGTTTCCTGACCTCGTGAAAATGCGAGCCAACCACATATTCAAGAAACAAGCATGATCAGGACAAGACTCTCCTGAGTGAGTCAGGGGTGGACCTGACGAGAATGGCAGGCCAAGTGTTTTGGATTCACTGATGTCAGGGTCTGTGTGCCAGCAAGAGACCCCCGTCCCCGCCAGAAATCATCATGGACTGGCAGCATGTACACCTGGCGGGTGCTCAGGGAACAGAAGACTGAGACCTATGCCCCTGGGAACGGCTATCCACTGAGGGAGATAATGGTGGCCACCGTGTGATGAGAGTCCCTCCACCTTCTCAGGCCACACCTGCCACTCGGGCTGTGCACTGGCCTCCTCTACAGACCCCAATACATGCAGAAGGACAGAGCCTGAGTGTAAGAAGTCAGGACAGCCAGAAGACACGTCGGAGTGGCCCATAGTCACTGCATTCAGGGTGTCCTCACACACTCGCTGAACTGACAGGAGCCCGGAGCCTGCAGACAGACTTTTCGCAGGGAAAAAAAGGATAAATTATAGCAACGAAGCTAATGGTGGAAACAGTTTCTGTGTCTGTGGGCCTGCCGAGGTCACAGGGAACCAACAGAGCCAGCGGCAGAGGGAAGGCCCGATGGAAACAGCCCCTGAAACACCAAAGTGCCTCGAAACACTCTGCAGTGGGTTTTTGAAAGATAAATCCTTATTTTATTTAAATTATACATTTTTACAAGTGTTTTTTAAAAATGCTTTTCACAATTTCAAAAGACATTATTAGAATCCAGCCTTCAAAGGAAATACTTAGGCCTGTGCGTGCATACGGTCGCGCGCAGGCACACACACGCTCTCTCCGCAGTCTGTCTCTGGAGGCAACATGAGAACCAGAACCGGTGGTGCCTCTGGGACAAGAGACGGGAGACTTAGTTTTCATAAGACACTTTGTACCAAGTACGTATGTTCCGTGTTCAAAAACATCAATAGCTTTGTTTAGAACAACTGATTTAGTAAACAGTAATATAAACTACAATTTAAGAAAGAACACTTTAACACTGAAATGAGCCTTTTGGTCTAATTGCATTCTCCCCGGTATGAAAAACATTATTTTTCACTTTGGTGGCTGTGGTAAGGCACTCTAAATATTAAATATCCTGCTTTCTTTTAAATGCATGTAAAACATTCCTCCAAACGGGCCTCTGCAAACAGCTCCTGGCACGCCAGCTTTGTCATTTCAAATCTTTCCCCCTTGGGAGCCCCTCTGGGCCTTGTGGAGCCTGGCCTGTAGCTTCTGCCTCTCTGAGGCCCCGGGGGGCCTCTGTTTCTCTGCTCCACGTGCCCGTGGACAGCCTCTGACAGGGCCTCTTCCAGGGCACAGGGGGACTGGAACCCTTGGTCAGGCTGCCCCCTGCTTGCACAGGCTGCTCACTCACAGCCCCAGGAAGGAGCGCAGCGCCAGGGAGCCTGCAGCCTGAGAAGCTGCTGCTGGGCGCTCGCTCTGGCTCCTCACCACTACGCGGTCTCTCCTGATGCCCTGGCAGAGGGTGCGCTGGGGCAGGAGGAGGCCAGCTGGGACCTGGGAGGGGAAGCAGTGCCCAGGGAACTGGTCCTGGCCCAGCCGCACACTGGACGCTGCTGCCACATCAGGTAGTCTGCTCTGTGGGCACGCACTCACGCCCGTCCAGTCCAGCCTTACGCTCCATGGCAAATACCGGTCTTCCAGGCAACCGATTCCCAGGCACCCTCGGATGTTCTTGCCTCACACAAACAGCTCTCCTTTGTCTGCACAGAAAGGAAAAGGGTGGCTTGGCTGGGCTAGGCCAGAGGCAAGTCACCAAGAAGAGGAAGGGTCATGAGAATACGCTTTCTAGAACCAGGTACAAACAGAGCCCAATGTTAAACTTCAATTTCTACCAGGCATTAATGCCTCCTTTTGAAGGGAAAGGTATACTATCCCCAAACCAAAGACATGTGCAAGCCCAGAATGACGGTGTGTCCGTCGCATGGAGAAGAGTACATGCACAGAGCTGTAGGCCCAGGAGGCTCCTGGACACGGCCCACTCTGCTCGCCCCATATGCACGCCCCTCACCCACAGTCATGGCCCACTCTGCTCGTCCCTTATGCACACCCCTCACCCACAGTCACATCCGACCACACCCTGCCCTCCACACGTCCTGAAGTCTGAGCACCCTCCAGTCCTGGTCATGCCCTAATAGAGGGAGACCTCCATCCGTCATCCCTTGTCTGGGTTTCCACATCTCGGGAGCATTTGGTCAAGGGACACAGGGTGACTGGGCACCTCTTTGGGCCGGGTCGATGTCTGTGTGCTGGGAGCTGGGACACGACAGTGAGTGAACACGTACGGTTCCTGTCCTCATGGGACAAGAGCTAGTCAAACAGTTAGAAAGAAACAAACGATCAAACCAATATATACGTGTTTACAAACTGTAAAAAGTGCCACGAGGGACAAGAACGGACTAAGTGCTCTAGAGGACAGTCCAGGAGAACAAATCTAGACTGGGCTCGGGAATGCCCACCTCTGGACGGGACCCCAGACCTGGTGGGGCAGCCTCCTGCTACCCAGCCTTCAGACCCCACTTCTGTCCACATCAGCTCTGGGCACTCCTTGGCACAGAGGCCCCATTTTACCACCTCCACCTGAGAAGCAGAAGAAGTAGACAAGACATGGAGAAGCCAGGACTAAAATAATCTGGCTGATTAATAAGGAATCCTTTTGTTCCCATCCATCAGAGCCCCTCTGGTCTGACCACCACCCTGGGGACTCCACCCTCAGATTTTACGTGTTTAATAGAACAATTCAGTCTGGCCCCCAAAAGGTTAGCAGATCTCAGGGGAAACCAACCAAGTCCAACTCCCAGCTGACCACATGCAAACGCTGGGCACAGAAGGAGAAATACCCAAGCTCTGATGCTCCCTCTACTTAGGACAGTCACGGCACCTGGAGGGTGGCTGTGGGGTCTCGGGGGAAATCTAGAAGCGGATTTCATTTCGGTGTGACCCAAAACGTCCACATGGCATGACAGCAAACAGAAAACAGTGTACTCTAGTTGAATATTTTGCACATTTCATATGGATTTCCAAGGATGTGACTCTGCACAGTTTAAGCCATAGATCATTGATACCTCCAGATTGAGTCCATAATGACTCTTAGTTTTTAAATCAAAATAGCTTTAGAAGAGTCTGGCATCCTCAAGACATTAGCATATGGAAGTGCTGACTCCGAGTGACGGTGCTGAGGGACTACCCCGGTCATCACTGCGACCGAGGGTGCTGTGCACACAGTCACCCCCCCACAGTCCACGCCACAGCCCGTGTGTGTTACAGGCCTGAGATCTGAACCTCAGACGACAACTGAAGGGCAGTCAGGACTCTGGGTCGGGGGGGCCTCTGGATAGTCCTCACAGTAGCGTAGGGCCAGAGAACACTAACGAGGATGACCCCACTCTGTCCCGGCCCAGACGCCTAAATAGAAAACAATGACTCACCAGAGATGAGTAATTGAGATTTACAAATTAACATTCTTATGTGCAAGGAAATAGCGAATTTACGTGAGGATCCCCACAAAATGAAATTAATTTTCTTCAGTCTTACCAGTCAGGTCAACTAAAGAGCAGCAGACTGACCTGACAGTTACTGTGGTGGAACGGGAGAGGCAATCAAGGAAAGCGCACATCCGAGGGCGGGAGGCACTTGGGTGTCTGACGGCTTTGTAACTGGGCAAACCTTCAAGAACAGCTCCATTCCAGCCTTGGCTTTGATCCTTCTGTCCTGGCACTTTGGAGAAATGGGGCATATTTCCCTCCACAAAACCCCAGGGTATCTGACAAATCAGCGTCCTGCCGTCCCTCATTCCTGGGTTGGGTCAGGGTTTGGGCTTGGCCAGGAGCGGGATGAGCCCCACACTTTCATTTCCCGATGGCTCTCCCGGGGATTCATCAAACCTCTGCTGGGTTCCCCAGCACCCTGACATTCTCGAGGGTCCACCTCCTACCACCGACTGGCATCCTCTTGAGAAAATTCACTTTCACATGAGCCCAACCACAAACCAAAGGAACCAAAAACAAAACTCCAGGATGAAAAAAGACACACATTATACAACTTCAAGCCAAACAACATCTGGATGAGCTGCTCACTGTAATTATCCACGCGGGGCGCCCCTCCACTGGATGGATGGACACTGAAAGCTGCCCACGGCTTAGGGTGAACCCAAGAGAGTGCAGCTCGGCCCGTCACTGGGGCCACACAGGCTTCGCCACTTACTGGTAAGGGGAGCAAAGTGGCTGAGTCCACAGCAAATGCAGGAAACCTGGACTTCTGGGTTGAACTCCATCAAGCTGAAGAGAGTGGGTGGAATCATTTCCGGAAGAGCGGTTTCCACTAGGTTTGTTCCGTTGCGAAGAATTCCGTAGCCTCAGACAAAAACATGTCCTTCTACATGACAGTAAAAACAGCGGTCAGTAAGTCAAACCAAGTGCAGCTCTCCTCACCAGGAATTCAAACTGCACCGCTCGGATGCTTTCGATACACAGGGATTGTTTTCTCCTCCTTGGTTGGCAAAATCACGTTAATGACACTTGGAAAAGAATCAGTTTCTTTTCTCCTCTTTTAAATTCTTACTCTTGGCGTATGTCAAGCAAACAAACCAAGCTCAGAATACAAACTTCCCACACCTGGAGGGCAACCTGGAGGGGCCTAGTCAACAAATCACCCAGAAACCCCATGTGAACACAGGAGAGCCTCAGAAGGGCAGTTATCCCCCTACTAACAGCTCTAAGTTTCACACTGACCAGGAGAGCAAGCCAAATATAAAACAACTTCTGGCCAGATGCTGAAAACTCTCAGAAATGATGTTTTGCTTATAAAAAGTGGAATACTCATCAGTGGTGCCAGATGTTTCATCCCAGGGGCATCTCAGCGTCGAAACACTAAGGCTCTTCTCCCTCTGTCTCTGTTTCTTGGTGCAGCCTCTCTGGAGAAGGCAGGGCCAGAGTCTCTGGCCCAGGCGACAGGAGGGGAGAAAGCAGTTCCTTCTCCACTCCAGAGGTTTACTACAGAATTACTAAGCTCTGGGCTAGTTATTTGTCTACAGAGAAACCAGGGCTACTATCGTTCTGTCAGGAACGTCACCCTCACCCTCTATTAACTGAACTCACTCTAACTAGGTCTTCCCACAGCCACGTTCCCTCCCTCAGGCTGAGGTCTGTGCCTGTGAATCCAACAGACACCGACCCTTCGCCATCGACCCCTCTACACCTTGCCAATGACCTGCCTGCAAGAGGCTCTCACCATTTCATACAGCACAGCCTGTGCCCCTACACGCCACATGGTTAACCGTCCCCACTCCTGAGAAGGGCAAGTATCGGGGGACATTCACCCGAGTCACAGGAAGGGTCCATACTGTTAGGAAGACAAACTTGTGAGAACTTGGAAGGATTCTGGTGAACGGAAAGAGCAGATAAGTGCCAGGTCATTCATTCACCCCACAAATATGTCCCAAACAGTAAACATAAGCTAAACATCTAACTGGTGATGGGAACATGAGGGGAAGGAAGAGACCCGGTCCCTCTCTCTGAGTTCAGTCTAGTGGAGGAGGCAGAGGTCAGCCAAAATTAACACCCAGTTAATCTGTGCTGACTGCAAGGATGGCAGGACAGGGGCCTCCGTGAGGGAACGTCAGGGAGCCTGATGTAGTTCATGGGCAGGAGCGGTCGGGAGGCTTCACTCTATCCACGTAGTCTGAGGGATGAGTAGGAGTGTGGAGGGGAGGGGAGAGCACGGTATTCCACGTAGGGGAGACAGCACCTACACAGGGAGGGAAGGGCCATGGCCCACTGAGGGAGTTTAAACAAGGGCCGAGTGGATGAAGCCAGGGGACGAGGGGGAATATTTGCAAGACGCCAGTGGGGAGCAGGGAGGGCAGGTCATGCAGGATGCTGTAGACCACGGAAGGGTCTGGTCTTTATTCTAAGCACAATGGGGAGACGGTAAGGGTTCTAAGTAGGGAAGGGACATGATTCCTAGAGGGGAACGTGAGTGGACGTGGCAAACAGTGGAGAAGGAGCGGGGGGGGGTGACGAGCAGGGGTTCACTTTTGGACCCACTGAACTCACAGTGCTTAGAGACGGCCAGGGGAAAACGTCAAGTGGCACTGAGAGATGTTCGCACCTCCGAACAGCAGGCTTGGCCTCACCAGCCAGCTGGAGAGTCCTGAGCACACAGACGGTGACTGCAACCACGGTGAGGGTGAGACCTTCTGAAGGAGAAGGCAGAGGAAAGGAGGAGAGCACAGTCCCGCCTCGGGGACCTCCGACATGGGAGGGCCTGGCCCAGGAGGAGAGCCAGGAAATGAGTCCAGAAGGAACGAGAAACGAAGAGAGCCCTCGGAGAGCCCAGTCACAGGGGCGAAAGGAAGACCGCTCTTCACCAAGATGCTCAGCACGTCACGGCCAATGTCAAACGCTGCTGAGAGATCAAGAAAGGGAAAGATTGGACAATGGTCTCCAGGTTCTTTATTATTGTTTTCAGCAACATGGAGGTCACCGTAACCCTAGCAAGAGCCATTCAGCAAACTGATCAGTGTGGAAGCTGAGTGGAACGGACAGAGGAATGAGAAGGAGACGAAGAAATGGGGACAGTAAGTCAATGCAGCTCCTGAGAACTCTCGCCTAGAAGGGGAGGCAGGAGGTGAAGCGAAGGGGTGGGACTTGGGGGAATGGGAGGATGTGGAGGGCTCCACACAGGGCCTCTTAAGATGGAAGACACCTGAGTCAGGTGTCAAGACTGATGGCGAGGGACGAGTAGAGAGGGAGAGGCTGAAGTTGTGGGGAAGAAGGCCCAGCAGATGGAGTGAGGCTTCTGAGGAACGGGGGGAGAAGGGATCCAGGGCACAGAGAGAATCATCAGCTTCAGCAGGAAGAGACACGCTTCCCCCACCACTATAAAGGGAAGGGACCCAGGGCGGGGACAGGTAGAGGCAAGTGTGCAGGAGTCCGAGTGGGAAACTGAGGGCTTTCTCAGCTGACGGCATCTGTTTCCCCTATGAAACAGGAGGCAGGTTCTTCTGCTGAGAGTGAAAGATGGGAGGGTCAGCGGTCTGGAGGACGAAGTGTGGCCAACTTAGCTTTCCAGCAGGATTTGATCTTGGTGCCTCTGCTGAGGGATAACTTTGGAAAGACAGATTCTAAGTGCTTTGGTGAAGACCGCGGCACACCAACGGTCCCTAAGTTGACTCAAAAGGAAAAGAGGGGTTTACTGACCCAGAAAGTGTACACCTAGGTGAGCGAGGCTGGCAGAGCTGGGGCCTGGCCTCTGCTGCCTGGCTCGCAGAGAGCTTCTTTACCTAACTGTGCTCTGGCAAGGGCCACTGGAAAGAAATCACTGTTGTCACTGACAGAGGGAGGCTCAGGCCACAGTCAAGATCATGGTTGTGGCAGGCTACTTCTATAATGGCCCCTAGTGAGCCCTGTCTCCTGCTGTTCACACCCACGTGTACTCCCCACCCTTGTGTGGGGGCTGGACCTAGTGACTTGCTTCTCACAAGCAGAAGGCCAGCAAAAGTGAAGGTGAGGTCACTGCCCAGATTAAATGAGAGGACACTGGCTTCTGTCTCACTGGCACTCCGTCTTACCCTCTCATTTGGTCACTCTGACGAAGCCAGCTGCCATGTTGGGAGCTGCCACATGGAGAAGCCTACATGGCAAGGAACCGAGGAAGGCTTGGCCAGCAACCATTTGCTGGACAACTACCAGCAAGGAATTGGGGCCCCTGCATCCTGCCAACAACCATCGGTGTGCTCCTGGAAGCAGAGCCTTCCCAGTGGAACCCTACGATGACTGCAGCCTTTGAGAGACTCAGAGCCAAAGACCCAGCTAAGCCCCCCAACGATGCCTCACCCACAAAATTCAAGTGGTACTTCTAGCCACTGCTGCTGGCAGTATCAACTGATAAAACTTCTGGAAAGCAATTTAACAATACATACTGACAAGAATAAAAATATCCTACTCCTTTGACACTCCTGGGATTTATTCTAGAGCAATAATCCAAACGAAAGAAAAAGTCACGTATGCACACAAGATAAATGTCATAATATCTCCAACGGCCACCGCACTCCGTCTCCAAAGAAGTATGCCACCTGACAACAGGGAAATGCTCATGTAATTTTATAATAAAATGGTTAAATTAATTATTAATTATGATAAATTAAATTGATGCTATATCATACAAATATTAAAAACTGTAACTGTGAAAATATTACCACCATGGAAAAATGCTTTATGTAAGTATAAATGATAAAACAAGCATATAAAACCACACCTATGCTGTGATTACTGTATACTAATGTGCACAAATGGGGGCCGGCCCTGTGGCGGAGCGGTCAAGTGTGCACGCTCCGTTGCGGCGACCTGGGACTCCCAGGTACTGATCCCGGGCGTGCACCGATGCACCACTTGTCAAGCCATGCTGTGGCGGCATCCCATGTGGAGTAGAGGAAGATGGGCACAGATGTTAGCCCAGGGGCAATCTTCGTTAGACAAAAGAGAGGGATTGGCATCGGATGGTAACTCAGGGCGAATCTTTCTCATCAAAAAAAAGGGCCGGCCCCGTGGCTTAGCCCTTAAATGTGCGCGCTCTGCTGCTGGCGGCCCGGGTTCGGATCCTGGGCACGCACCGACGCACCGTTTCTACGGCCATGCTGAAGCCGTGTCCCACATACAGCAACTAGAAGGATGTGCAGCTATGACATACAACTATCTACTGTGGCTTTGGGGGAAAAAATGTGCACATATGAACGAGGATTGGAAGAAAACAGTAGACAATGAACAAAGATGATTTCATCTGCTGGTAGGATTACTGAGGATTTCTACAAGATTTAGTCTTATATTAATGGCCCTCTCTTCAGACCAATATCAGAAACAAAAAGGTTAAATATACAAGCTTGAGAAAATGTCTCAATCATTCCTCCCTGCATTAATCACATTCTTCTCAAATCAGTGAACATCAAGCTCCTTTTAGGGGACACTTGTTTTCTCTTTGAAAGCCTCACACAGTTTCCTGTCTCTGCTGAGAGAAAGGCTCACAGCTCCTCTGCTGAGGGGTGGCTCTAATCCTCCACCCAATCCTTTATTGATTCCTTTCCATGGGAGCTGGGGATGAGGGAACTGGGAAGGGACAAACAGAACAGTGTCCCCAGGAAGTGATAAGAGAGGTAAGAGTCAAATGAAGGCAGGTGGTTCTAGCCCATGAGAGCCCCACTGCTCACAGCTCCAGACTGCACCATCCCAAGGAGGTGTAAGGTCCACTACCTGTTTGCCCAGCTGGGCCCCATCCATCAGAATAGACTTCTCCTTTATCCGTTAGGAACAGACTATGGTCCTGACCACAAGCGATCTATCAGACAAACAGAGGGAAGGTTGATGAGAAGAAATCTTTGGCAGCCCAGTGTCCTGCTCAAAGGACCCAAAGCACGGGAGCATTCCCTACTGCTCCTGAACCTGAGGGGGCCAAGTCCAGGCAGGCTGCCCCACACAACCTCTACTTCTTATTCTTTCTCACTCCACTGCAGCCTGGTTTCTGCCTGCCCCTCCACTGATGCGGCTCTTGCTAAAGGAAAGGGCCAGATGTCCTAAGGAGAAGACCCAAGAGCTCCTCCATCCCAGTCCATCCCTGAAGAACCACTCCCTTCTCCACAAGCCTTTCTCTTCCCCATCTCTCTCTTCTGCCTCTCCCATAGCTTCCAGTCTTGCTCCCTAGCTCAGCCTTACTCCTTACCCTTCAGTGTTGGAATCCTTCTCCAAGGTCTGTCTTCTGCCCTCTTCTCTCCTCCTCTTCACACTCCCCTGGGAGGCTGCATCCGTTTCCAAGGCTTTCTCTGTCACCTGTACACTGCTATCTCCATTCCCAACAACTTTACTGAGTTCCAGACCTGCTTTTCTAACTGCCTAATGAAAAGCACCGTTTACTAAATGCTTATTATGCCAGGCACTGTGCTAAGTCAATAACCAAGAACACCTACGAAGAAACTGAATCTCAGAGAAGGTTGGTAACTTGACCAAAGTCATCCAGTTAATATGTGGGGAAGCAGGGACTTGAATTCGCATCCATGGGACTTTCAAGTCTGTGCAAGACGCACTATACTCTACTGCATACTAAAAACAATTTCACTCTCTACCTCCTCCTTGCTTCTCTCTCCCACTCAACACGAGCCTCCTCCTCTAGGACTTCCCCATCCGGGTTGAGAACATCAGCAGCCACTCATTTGCCAGTGGAGTCAGGCTCCATTCCCTCTAGCTCACTCCCTGGACCTCTTATCAAGCCCCAAATCTGGTCAATCCTCCTTACATGTCTCTCCACATGTCCCTTCTCCCCACGCCTTCCCAAGTGGCCTTCATCACCTCCTCCCCCAACCCTAGAAAACCCTGCATCGCTCACTCTCCACCTGTCTTCCAGCCTATGCCACAGCACTCCCCTGTAAGCATACCAAACTCCAGCCACCCCACATGCTCTCAGCAGTTAAAGGCTCCACCTGCCACCTCCCCTCTGCCATGAAACCTTTCCCACCACCCATTCCTGGTCTATCTGGTAAATTCCTCTGTCACCTCCTCCACGATGCCTTCTGTGCCTTCCATTCCATCCCCGGAAGACTTAATGACTCCCCTTTGCTACTCTTATAGCACTTTCGGTATGCATTCATTTATGTATTTAAGTATTGATTATAGATATCTACCATGTGCCAGGAACTGCCCCAAACATGGGAATAAATGGTGAACAAGATAAAGCCAGCCTGAAACACACACAGAGCCTGGGCACACTCAGGTACAGCTAGTTTTTTCAACTTGTCTCTCCCACTAGAGTGTTTCCCCCCCAAACCTTATTCAAGTTGGTACCCCATGTTCCAGTACTGAACATCCTGGCCTACAGTAGCCAGGCGACCATTTGTATAAAATAATTTATTAATTCAGAAAATCCGCCTAAAAATTTCCCATCACCCCCCCCTAGTTTCCCCCTTTCAAAAGTGCCCCAAGGGGCAGAATGAGTAGCTCTCAGCCCACGCCTCTTACCTGGACCACCTGTCCATCGAAGGCCTGCGTTCTATGGACTTTGTGACTTCCGCTAATGGCTGAGGGCCATCTGGGGAGAAGCAAGACATATGGTCACGGTAAGCATTGTGGGGTTCTGGCCTCTCCTCTGTCATTCCTCACTGGCGGCCCCATACACACACATAGTAACTGTTAGGGAAACTCTCTAGGTCAAAAAGAAGGCAGAGTTAGACACAGGTGCAAAGGTAAAATAATACAAACTAAATCGCTTGGTGATTTTAATATGCTGCCAGAGCTGAGACTGGTGTTTAAACCCACCAGCATAACGCGAGGAACTAGAGGGAAATTTTTTTAAAGACCAACAGAAATAGAACTGAAACAGAGAAATTTTTGAAGTTAATCAATTTGGCTAAAAATAAAGAAGGAATCCAAAGAAGGTCTAGCCATCCCAATCAATGCTCATGCACCTGCCCTCCCACCAGGCTGATGCACGGAGCTCCCCCTGAGATGGAACAACACTCTCCACAGCTCTCCGTGGAGGCTCACTGCTCCTCTCAGGCCTGAGGAACCTTGCTTCGTACTGCTCTGTGACTCTATCACACAGTAATCACTCCAGAGATGTTTAATGCTCAACACAACTTGGGGAGGGGTAGTCCTTGTGGGAACTCACCTGTAAGGTTCATTTTCCACCACCTTCCTTCCACATTGTCCGTAATAGCTGTTTGCCAGGCTGAAGACTAAAGAATACCACCACCAATGAAATCAGTTCTACAGGTGTGTGGAACCCAAGAATGTCAGGACTGGAAGGGGGTCTGGAAAGTGGTCCTAGTCCAACTGCTCACCCAACTGCCACTGGGTTTCCTTCTCCAATATTCCCAGCCAGTGCAGGCACACCTCCAGGCATGCTGGGGTCCAGACATGCTGCAACAGGCTGGGCCACCTGTACTTTCCCTCTGCTTCTCCTCTGGGCCCTCGTTCTGCCTCTCAGGAATTCCATGAGAGGCGAGCACCTCCTGTGAAAGGACTCAGCACCCCCTTGTCTTGACATGAGTACAGCCATGTTTGGCCACTCCATTGACCTACAGCCACCAGCACAAAAAGAAATATAAAAGCTGCTTTCTGAGTGGTGGGAACTGGCCCTTCTCCCATGAACATAGTTGCAATGTGTAAAAATTTCAAGGCCCTCGGGCGCCGCAGCCTGGGCCTGACTGACCATCTGTGCTGGGCTGGGACGATAACCACAAACCAATGCACGTACACAACTACTGGGCTGCGACAACAGCCAGGGTGCTCAGTGCATGTACGCCACTGATAACCTTTTGTGCATGGAAACACTGAATGCTTGCTCTGTAAACTCTGTAACTGCTTATATAAACTGCTGGAAAGCGAGGCCTGGTGAGAGTTCCACTTGTGGAAGGGACGCCTTGCCCAGGACGTGTGATTCCCACACACCCATGTCGATTGACAGGACTCTCTCGGTACTGGGGCGTGGATGTTGTGAGTAATGGATTTATTGTGAAGTAATTGATCTGATGTGTTCTCTTTTCGGTCAACCTGGTGTTTCTCTTTCCGGTTGCCTTGTGTCATTTCCCTTCAGTCGATCTGGTCGAGCCAATGTTTTTCCATTTCTGATCGAGCCAATGTTTTTCCCTCTTATTATATGACCTATTCGAATCTGCCGCTATCTCAGCTGATCAGGGGTTTCCCATTCTGATGGAGCTGGTGTTTTTCCCTCTTATTATTTGACCTATTCTGATCTGTTGGAGGACTACCGCCTTTACTATCCTCTGTATAATAAAATATACCTTCAGTCCATTTGTTTGGAGTGGAGTTTCTTTTACGTCTCCAATCGAATCCCCCGAACCGCTCATAACACCCCATTCCTTGCACCTGTCACCAGGTTGCCCTCAAGGCCAAGTCCCCTCTGGAAAGAGTTCCTAAACACCACCTTCGGCTTTTCCTACAAAGAACCCTAGCCAGAAAATGAAATGTGATGAATTTCATCAAGTTGGCCTTCCCTGGAATAACCACTTTTTTGGAGACGGTCGGGGTTACCCAGGAGCCTGGACTCTGAAAGCCCCGCGTCTTGGAGGAAGTGTTAGCAAACAGGCTTCTCTCAGTACAAGGGAAAAGCCGTTTACACACGTAGCCCAGCTCAGTGACTTCACAACAAAGGCAGGCGTTGATGAGGCTGCCTGGTGTGCACTGTCATGTTTACATATACCTCAGATTTCCCAAGAACCACAGAGAGCAGAGAACAGAAAAGAGTCAGCCAAGTCTGCCCAACATAGTCTCTTGAGCCATGCTCCTGATTTGCTCGGGAAATTCCAACAGCCTCACAATCAGATGTGGGTCAATCAAATGGGCCACTTCAGGCCCTAGGGCAAGAAAGTGGTCCCCCCACCATCCATCAATCTTGAACAGGTCAATTCACGTCCTTCACCGTCTTGTCAGGACGACAGTGGGCGCTGCCAAAGGAGACCTGTAGCACCTGTGTCTCCTGAGGTCTGTCCAGAGGCAGTGGGACGGGTGAGAGCTCCAAAACACACGCGTCTCCCCTCGCTGAAACAAACACAACCAGGGCGAGTGCACTGACGCAGAGTCAGAGCACTTCTAACATGAGAGATGACACTGCCCCACCCCTACATTGTTACACAGTGAGATCGGAATGACTTACTCAAGCCACATAAGTTAGTGGCACAGCAAGGACCAGAACCCTGGCCCCCAAGTCCAACCCACTGCACCACACTGCCTCCATGACACATGGGGTTACTGAAAAGCATCCTTAGTCTTATTAAAGAAAGCTCTTCACATGTCATTTCACACCATTTGAATTTTTCAGGAAAGTAAAAGCAATAGCCACTTTCTGCAATAGCCACTAGGATTTCTCAGTATGGTGAAAAACAGCACATGTTATATGACACCACTTCTAATAAAGGAAGCAAAAAGAATACATTTGTAGATGCATTTGCTCGCACATGCATTACATCTCTCCAGAAGGATAAACAGGAAACTGTTAACACAGGTTGTCGACAGGGAGAAAAATCATGATCCTGGGAGGACAGAGGTGGAAAGCAGACTCTTCATCATATGTTCTATGGCGCCATTACGATTCTAAATTATGCAAATATGTTACCTATTCAAAATAGAAAATTTTAATTTTTAAATAAGCATGTAAGATGAAATGTTGTCTAGAAGTCACTCTAAAGAGAAACTTGGGGCCGGCCAGGTGGCGCAAGCGGTTAAGTGTGCGCGCTGTGCTTCGGCGGCCCGGGATTCGCTGGCTTGGATCCTGGGCGTGCGCCGACGCCCCACTTGTCACGCCATGCTGTGGTGGCGTCCCATATAAAGTAGAGGAAGATGGGCACAGATGTTAGCTCAGGGCCGATCTTTCTCGGCAAAAAGGAGGAGGATCGGCATCGGATGTTAGCTCAGGGCTGATCTTCCTCACAAAAAATAAATAATAAAAAATAAAGGAATTAAAGCAGAAACTTATTGTTCTTTATAATCCTACTGGAGAGGCCAGATTGGTCTATGTATGGAATTCCTCTGACAGGTTTTAAACAATGAACTTTTGACTATTTACAGTGGAGTCTGGAGTTGAGGAGAAGATCTGCAAACGCACTGGTTCTCAACATACTCCTCACTAATGACCCCCTATCTTCTCCTATAATCCTCATCTTTAAAAACATCTCATCCACCAAATAAATGGCATTATGAATGTTATAATAATATACTTGCCCATCCATATTCATCAGTGACTGATATAATTTGCAGACAGAGCTTTTGATCTGCATGAAATAACTGGTTTATCACAATGAGATGATGTGATTCTAGGCAAAATCAAAGAAAATGGACAATGTTGTTAGCTCATATTAGTAGCTGAAAATATGAAGTACTTTAAAATACTGACAAGTGATTCACATCCCCCATTACTATCTGCATGGACCCCTAAGGGCCTGGGAAAAGTTAATATATAACATTGAAAGGGAAACTGGCTCTAGGTCCAACTACCTATTGACAGGAAATACAGAGGACAGAGGATCATGTCAACCAGCACCACAGGGATGCATTCAACAAACTGAAGACTGGAAAATTCTATAGAATAAACAATGAGATTTCTTCGTTAAATGCATTTCAAGGATAAAAGATTCAAACAGACTTAAAAGACTATAAAAGTCTTCTCAACCACTTGCAATGTCTAGACCTTATCCAGCTTTTGATTCAAATAAATTTTTAAAAATAAAATAAAAATCTATTGACACTTATAAGACAACTGTCAGTTTGAACACTGACAAACTATTTGATACTAAGGGATTACATTGTTAATTATTTTTAGGTGTGATGCTATACTTACCAGTCTTTTCAGTCCTTATGTTTTTAGATATGTACTGAAATATTTATGAATGAAATCAATTTTCTTATGATTTGCTCTAAATTTGCTGAGGGAGAACATGGGGGAAATGTGTAAAACAAGATCGTCATGAGCTGATGATGGTGGAAGCTGGTGATGGCCCATGCGGTGCATTATCTTATTCCATCCACTTTTGCATATGTCTACAATCATTCTTAACAAAAGGTAAAAAGAAATGTCATTTGGCATCGTACAGCCAATAAAGACTTCAATACTAAGGGTAAAAGTATTCTGATATGAAATTCAGTGAAAAAAGGCAGAAAACAAAATATACGCTGTGATCAAAATTCTATAAACAGACATTTGCATACAAATGAGGGAAGAGGGAAAAAAATGAAAAGAAAGATTTGTCCAGTATGTATTTCTGGGTAATTCCCCTTTATTTTAAAAAATGTTTCATATTGTCCTCATCATATTGATTGACTCGTGTCTACTTTTGCAAATATCATAAATCATTTCTAACATTTTATAATCCAATTTCAAATATCTGGAATAAAGCCTCCATCTTAAGGCTTTCATTGAATTTTTTGCCCAGACCACATTCTAGGCACTGTAGAGTGCCTCAGGATATCTCAAGCTAGGAAACAAAGGTCATCACTCTGGGGCCAAAAAATAACATCCCTACTTATCAGCAAAGGACCTTTACCAAACAGGCTGAAAATAATCTAGTCCAGATAGTTCCAAACAATGTGCCTTTCAAGACTCCATCTATGTTGTTGTTACGGTTTGCTTTATGTCATCAGATTCTTGAAAATCAGAGGGAGCTTCCTCAGCAAATCACAGCAGAAAAAGCCAAGGCGAGAGCCTCAATTTTCTCTTTTCGGCTCCTGTGAAATCCAAACTGAGAATCTCTGTTGAGTTACATCTACCAAACTTTCGTCCCATCCTTAGCTTTAGAGGACAGCAGTGTGAATCCATGGCCACAGGCGGCAGGTGAAATCTGAAAAAAAGTTCCCATAAAGCATTCACTGATCTGGGACGTCCAGTTTTTCCAGCAATAAATGGCAGCTTGTTTACCCATTCCAAGAACACACACTATTAACACAGCAACCAACACTTATGGAATGTTTGCTACATGCTAAGTGCTTGAGATGCACTATCTCATTTCATCTTCACACTCACCCAAGGATCTAGTTATCAGATCCTCCCCATTCACCAAGACACAGTCTCGCAAAGCAGTAAAGTTGAACATTACCTTAGTTTGAATCTTGGCAACACCAGAGGGTCTACAGCTGGTAGACCCTGACCAGTTGTGTGATCTGAAACAGACTGCTTGACCTCTCTGTGTCTGTTTCCCTCTATGTGAACTGGAGTTGAGAACAATATCTCTCTTATTGGGTTGTTGTCAGGACTAAATGAGTTAATAGAGCTAAAGCCCCTACAGTGAATAGTACTTGACTTAATGTGTAAGAGCGACGGCACGTACTCACTATCATTACTGGTGGTAGTAAGAGGAGTAGTCGATAGAGGAGAAAATCGAGGCTCCTAGAGATTAAGTAACTTGTCTAATACAGTCACGCGGCTAAGATGTGGAGGCTGTCTGATTCCAGAATGCACCCTCTTGACCCTGATACTGCACTGTGACATTCTCAAAGCCCTGCCATGAAGAAGCATTCATACCACAGCCACAGCGAAAGTGACACATTCACAGCCCAGTGACTCTGTTGGGTGTTTCACCCAAACGCGATGTGATGTTATCAATCCTCACTTTCACTGGCCACATGAGGAAACGGAGGATTTGGTAGGGCTGAAGCCAAGGGCAGCCTGGCTTTAGAATCAGCTCCTTTCCCATAAAACCCAGAGTGAGCACCTTCCCGGGTGGCCTGGGATAGTCCTAGCTTACACCTGATGTCCCAACGTTCACTCTCGAACAAACTGGACAACAAATTCTACAGTGACCCAAATGACGCCCCACTGTCCCTTGGCTGTTTACAGTTTATCACAGGCCTCTGTAGTCAATCTCAGAGACTATATATAAACCTAATCCTTAGGAAAAGCCAGCTGACCAATAACGAGCAAATGTGAAGAATTTTCTTGGCGGGGGTGCCGGCCATGTGGACTAGTTCCCAGTGAGTGAGTTCGGCGCGCTCTGCTAGGGTGGCCTGGGTTTGGTTCCAGGATGCAAACCTACACCACTTTTGGTGGCCAGGCTGGGGCTGCGACCCACATACAAAATAGAGGATGACTGGCACATGTGTTAGCTCAGGGTGACTCTTCCTCAGCAAAAGAAAGATTTTCTTTTTACTTGCAGCATGGCCTGAGGAAAGCTAGCTAAATATTTCCTTTAAATTTGACGTGTTGGTGACTTGTTTAATCAAGTCATCCCAAAGTGACATATCCCTCCTTTTTCCCTGTGATATTTTCTCTCCTCACATTCACAGGGAACATATACACATGCACCCCTGTGTGAGTCAAAAAGCTCAGTTCCCTGGCCTTTGGGAATGGCTTGGGTCCACAGAAACGACCCACTGGGGAGGCAGGAGCCAGCCCCTGACCACACGGCAGGAAACATAGAAAAGAAGCGAGTCCACAGAGGATGCCCAGCACTCTATGCTTTCTCTCATTGCTTGTGGTAGCTGTTGATTCAACACTCAACAAATACTTGGTGAGCACCTACTGTGTTATTAAATCTGCTAGTATGGGAAAAGGCTTCGAACAACACCTGACACAGAGTCAGCATTCGGTAATGTGTGTTATAATAATGTGCCAGCGGAGCACTTCCAACTATGGTGGAGTGAAGAAGTTAGTGAAGCTCTCACCAAAAAAGAACTGCAAAACTGGACAAAATTATTTAAAAAACACCACTTCACGGCCTGGGAAATCAATAAAACACAAAGAAACTGAGGAATTATTCACAGAAGACTGTGAGAACTACAGGTAAGAACAGCTGGAGACTTCAGACTTCCTGTCTTGTGTTGTTCCTTCCGCCCCAGCTCAGTTAGCACAGAAGTTTGAACAGGACAGGGCTGGCCATGAAAACCTTCAGCTTTGTTGCCAGAATGCACAGACCTTCATTGGATGCTGAAACTGGAGGGTGCAAACTCATGCCCATCAGCAAACTAGTAGGAAACAAACAAGTAAAATGCACAACTCGACGAGCCTGATTGCAATGGTGATTGGGGCAAGAGGAGAGGCAGACCAGCCAGAAATTTCATGGGAAAATGCTAGAAAGGAGAGAGCGACAGGAGCCTCTGCCCACATCCACGGCTTTCTGAGAAACTGCACAAATGGACAGATGAGACCTGAGCACCGGTGGAAAGTAAAGATGAGGAGACTGGAGAACAGGCTGAACTTTGATGTGGTTCCAACCTACAGACAATCAAAGGTAGAGGGTAGAAACCTTAGAAGCTCAAGTTGTTTGAGCACAACCTCTGCCCAAATCATTGGCTGACCACAAAGGGATGCAGACTGGGGGCAACCCTCAGGAAGTCAGGCTAAAAAAATAAGAGGAACCGAGCAAAGACATCAGTGGCCACGCACAGCCCAGGAGGCTGAGGCTATAGATCAAGTCCATAAAAATTAAAAAACAAAACAAAAGAAAAAATCCTCAGCATGAAAAATATCAGAATCCAAAATTGTTATAATATATCATGAAAAACTCCAGTTTTTAACAAAAAAAAAAAAATACAAGAATTAAGAAAGAGTGACATATACCAGGGGGAAAAAAGCAGCCAACAGAAACTGACACGCAGTTGACCCAGATGTTAGATTTATCAAAGATATCAATGAACTGTTTTTCAAAGACTATTTTAAGACCATGTTAAAAAACCATATGAATACATGATGACAATGACTTGACAAATACGGACGCTGAATACAGAAAAACAAACACAAAAATCCTAAATAGAAATTTTAAAGTTGTAAAGCAAAATAACAAAATAAAGAATTCACTATATAGGCTCAACAGCAGATTTGAGATGGCAGAAGAATCAGTGAACTTGAAGAAATAGCAATAGAAAGTATTCATTCTGAAAAATAGAGAAAAAAAAGACTGAAAAAGAAAACGAATGGTGCTGCAGAGACCTGTGGCACAACATCAATTGTATTAACAGTCAGGAAATGGGAGTCTCAGAAGGGCAAGAGAGAAAGAAAGTAGAACAAAACACTTATAGAAAGAATGGCAGAAAACCCACCAAATTTTATGAAAAAACATAAATCTAAGATCAAAGATGCTCAACAAAACACAGTTAACCTGTTAAAAAACAAACTCTGGAAAGCACCCAAAGAAAATGGACTCATCAGGTACAAGGCAACAACAATCAGATTCACGGCTCACTTCTCATCAGAAACTACGGAGACCAGAAACGAATAGAATGACATATTCAAAGTCTGAAAGACAAAAACTGTCAACCAAGCATTAATTCTATATCCAGCAAAATTACACTTTAAAAAAAATTGAAGCTGGAATAAAGACATGACCAAACAAAGACTGACAGAATTCACTGAGAGGAGACGCGTCTGAACAAGAACTAAAGAAGTCCTTCAGGCTGACAGGAAATGACAGCAGATGGTCAGTAACAATCACAAGAAGAAATGAAGAACATCAGTCAAAGTAATTATAAAGGTAAATATAAAACACTGCACAAATATATTTTGTCTATCTTCATCACTTAAGAGATTTAAAGGACAATCGCACAAAATCATAATTATAAATTGCTTTGCTGGGCTTCAAATGTAGAAAGATGTGGTATATATCACAACAACCACACAAACGAGAGAGGAGGAAATGGAGCAATGTTGAAACAAAGTTAGTTTCCTCAGGATTAGGTCACTATTAACCTGAAGTAGATTGTGATAAATTAGGACACATATTTTAATCCCAAGAGCAACTACTAAAAAAACAAACAAAATATAGTAAAACACCAAACAAAGGAATTTAAAAAGTCCGCTAGAAAAATAACTATTAACCACAAAAGAGGGCCTCAAAGGAAGAGCAGAGAGAAAAAAATGACATAAAGAAACAGAGCAAAATGGCAGATGTGATCCGACCACATCCGTAACTACATTCAAAGGACATGGATTGAGCAATGTCGGTGAAAATAGTGGAGCAACAAAAACACTGGGAAACTGTCAGAATCCACTTTTCAAAACTCTGACAAAGAACCAAAGACTTCAAGCAATCTGGGGGATGTTTACTCCAGGAAAGCAGCTGACTCTCAGTCAGAACAGCAAGCTTGGTCGCATTTTAATCTGACCTATTCCCATCCACCTCTCCTCAGCTCTGCAGGAGCCCTCAACACAAACAGCTCACAATTTCAGTGGAAATCAGCAATCTGGCAGCCATGGGGGGAGGCAGAAAAGGATTGGAACAACTGCAAAGCCCCACTCCCAGAGAACTCGCGTTTCATCTGTCTGGTAGTGCCCTGCAAGACCCCATTAACAAGGCTCTATTTTTCTGACCTGATGCAGATATCACCCAAAACAAACAGCCTTTCCTCCTGGAGTGTCTGTTGAAAACAATGAGAGGCTAATAACGAACATTAAAGCTGCCTGGGTGGTGCATAATAGTAGGAGCAAACAATATAGATTAACCCAGAAACTATCAACCAACTTGACCTGACATCTCTAGAACACTGCACCCAAACAACAGCAGAATACACATCCTTTTAGAACACACAGGGAACATTCTCCAGGATAGACCATATTCTAGGCAAAAAAAGAAAGTCTCAATACATGTAAAAGGACTGAAATTAAAGTATGTTCTCTAACCACAACAGAATGAAATTGGAAATCCACAAATAAAGAAATTAGGAAAACCATCAATATTTGGAAAGTAAACACTTCTAAATGACTCCAGGGTCAAAGAAGAAATTCCAAAGAAAACTGAAAACTACTTGAAGGTAAATGAAGACAGAAGAAATACAACATATCCGAATTTATGGGCTGTAGCTAAATAGTGCCTAGAGACAAAATTATAATTTTAGCTTTAAACTTTAGTTTAAAGCTTGTAATGTAGCTTTCAATACCTACATGACAAAAGAAAAAAGATCTCGACAATAGCCAAACCTTCCACCTTAAGAAACTAGAAAGAGCAAACTAAACCGAAAGCAAGCAAAGAAGGGAAATACTAAAAATACAACTAGAAATCAATCAAACAGAAATCAGAAAATCAATAGTGAAAATCAATTCAACAAAAATTTGGTTCTCTCAAAACATTAATAAAGTTGACAATTCTTTAGCTAGACTGACAAAGGAAAAAAGAGAAAATACAAATTACCAAAATCGGGAACTAAGGAAAGAAGATTACTACCAACGTACAGAACTGTGGGAGATCAGAAGTGAATACTAGAAACAACTTTATGCCAACAAATTAGATAACTAACAAGAAAAAACACATTCCTAGGAAGACACAAATTACCCAAGCTGACTCAAGAAGAAATCGAAAATTTTAATGTGCCTATAACAAGCTTAAAAAAATTAAATTAGTAATAAAACAAGCTCTTCTTACCAAGGAAAGTCCAGACCCAGATAACTTACTTCACTGGTAAATTAACCCAACATTTACCTAAGGAATAACACCAATTCTTCACAAACTTTTCCAGAAACTCATTCTATGAGGCCAGGAATATCCTGATACCAAAACCAGTCAAAGACATCACAAGAAAAAAATCCTCAATAAGATGTTAGCATAACCAACCCAGTGGAAAAAGGATTATTGTCCAAGAACAAGAGGAATTTCTCCCAGGAATGCAAGCTGGTTTAACATCCAACAATCAACTAACGTAATATATCCTACTCACAGAATAAAGGACAAACATCACATGATCACCTCAACAGATATACAAAAAGCATTTGACAGAATCTAGTCCCTATTCAGGATTTTAAAAAAGAAAAGAAACTCCGCATAAGGTAGGACAAGAAGGGAACTTCCTCAACTTGAGGAAAGACATCTGTGAAAACCTTACAGCTCGCATCACCCGCAATGGTCAAAGACTGAATGCTGTCTCCCTAAGATCAGGAACAGAACACGGACAGCACTTCAATTCAACACTGTACTGAAGGCTCTACCCAGTGCAATTAGGCAAGAGAAAGAAACAAAGGCATGCAAATTGGAAATGAAGACGTGAAACTGTCTTGATTCACAGACAACCAGACAACACCATCCTGTATGTAGAAAATCCTAAGGAATACACAACAACATATAAAACTAATATACAAGTTCAGCAAACTCAAAAGATAGAAGGTCAATGTACAAAAACCAAAGGTATTTCTATATACTAACAAGGAAAGCTCCAAGAATTAAGTTGAGAATACAATTCTATTCAAAATACCATCAAAAAGGATAAAATGCTTAGGAATAACTGTAACAAAAGAAATGCAAGAGTTGTATACTGAAAACTACAAAACATACTTGAGAGAAATTAAAGACCTACTTAAATGAGAGATTCTACGTTCATGGATTGGAAGACAAAAGAATGTTAGAGGGCATTTGTGCCCAAATCAATCTACAAATTCAACATAATCCCTACCAAAATCCCAGCAAGTACTTCTGCAAAAACTGACAAGCTAATCCTAACATTTATGTGGAAAATCAAAAGACTCAGAATAGAAAAAACAATTTTTAAAAACAAGAACAAGCTGGAGGACTTACATTTCCCAATTTCAAAATTTATTATAAAGCTACAGTAATCAAAAGAGCATAATTTTAGCATACGGTTAGACATATAGATCAACGGAACAGAACTGACAGTTCAGAAATAAACCCTGACTGTTTACAGGCAACTGACTTGGACAAAGGTGCCAAACAATTCAATAAGGAAAGGATAGTCTTTCAACTAATGATCCTAGGACAATGGGATATCCACATGGAAAAAGGCCCCTACCCCACACCATACACAAATACCAGGTCAAATGGCTGGCTCATAGACCTAAACAGAAGAACTAAAACTATGACGCTCCTACAAGAAAATATAGGAAAACTATCTTTGTGATCTTGGGTTAGGCAAAGACTTCTTACACATACCAAAAACACAATCCACAGCAGAAAAACTGATCAACTGAATTTCATTAAAATTTAAATATTTGTCTCTTCAAAGGACACTTAAGAAAATCAAAAGAAAAGCCGTGGGCTGGCAGAAAATATCCGCACATATCATGTATATGATAAAGGACCTCTATCCAGCACACATAAATAACTCTTACAACTCAATATTAAGGAAAAAACAACGCAACTTGTCATTCCTCTGGAGCTTCAATGCCCCGTTTCTCTTGATCTCCCCTTTTCAGTTCAAGATCACTTGTTACCCTTGACAGACAAGTCAGAAGCCAAACTGGTCCAATCTGCTGCTTTTTCATCCCGCATCGAGATTCCCACAAGCATCCCCAACAAGAACCTATCCCAAGCACCTCGTTTTGCTCTTCTGACTGTTGGCTCCAAGAGAAGCTGCCGCAGGTCGCCCTCTGCTGCCATCTTTTCAAACCTGAGTCAAGGCAGACGCCTCCTGTGCAAACACCCTAGTGTGTGCGGACCTCCGCTCCTCCTCGCTCATCCCTGTACCTGCTCCAGTTAACGCTTCCTTTCCCTCTGGCCCACCGACTCCAGCCGGCCCGCAAGGTCCCAGAGCTTTTGCAGCCGTCTGTCCTAACATCAGAACTTCCGGGGCCAACCGCCCGAGTGCTGATCCCACTGTACCTCCCCCTACCAGCTGTGGGGTCTGGGGCCTGTCCTTTGACCTGTCTGAGCCTCCCTCTGCTCCCTGATATGTGGGGACAACCCCGACCCGCCGGGGAGGTGTGGCTCCCACGGGCCGCCACAACCCCGCCGTTTCCGCGCCTCCATCAAGGCAGGCAGCGCCCCTGTCGCCTCCCCCTCCTGTGCCTGTGGCCGCTCGAGGGGCGCCCTCCCGGAGTCTCACCCTCCAGCGTGGCAGCTTCTCAAGAGGCCGAGGGCACGGGGAGGAGCAGCGGCGGCAGTGGCCGGAACGCGCCGAGGGAGGGGCCGCCCGCTCCTTCCGCTCCAGCTCCAGGAGGGATGGCAGCGGCTCGACCCGGCGGCGCGGACGCGAGCTGGCGCGGGGCTCCGCCCGGAGCTGGGCAGCACGAAGGGGGGGCGCCCTGCGCCCCGAAAAGCTGCAGCCTCCCACGAGGATGCGGTCGGCGCCGGCCGCGCGCTCGCCAACCTACAGGCCCACAGGCGCGCCCCCGGCCTCCGCCGCC
This sequence comes from Diceros bicornis minor, assembly GCF_020826845.1. Taxonomy (NCBI): domain Eukaryota; kingdom Metazoa; phylum Chordata; class Mammalia; order Perissodactyla; family Rhinocerotidae; genus Diceros; species Diceros bicornis. Next base: position 61,730,624 of record NC_080758.1, read on the forward strand.
TCCTGCCGACTCGGTGAGCACACGGCCGCCGTTCAGAGCCCTCGCCCCGCCCCCGGGGCAGCCCAGCCGGCGCCCCAGCCGGGCCCTCGCCGCCGGCGCCATCGCCGCTTCACCCCTCCAGGCCACCCAGCGAGGCCAATTTGTGTGACCCTTGACCCCACGCCCTGGCGAATGCGCCCGCCTCCAGGTTTCCTATTGGCTGAAGGCAGAGGTGCTGAGGGACCCCAGTGGCGCATCCAGGGGGGCTGGGCTGGGCGGAGCCGGAGACCTGCGATCCTCAGGGTGGTGGATGGGGCCCAGGTCCTGGCCCTGCCACCTGGTGCGGGACCTTCCTCTGAGCTCCAGCTCCGCCTGAGCGCCGTCCCCTTCCCGCGGAGCACACGTTTCCCGAGCATCTGCCCGGCTCCTCAGGGCGCAGGGCGCTTTCCTGTCGCCAGGTCCTTTGCTTCTTGGCATCAGCCTGGGAAACGCTGGAGGGGTGGCGCCCTCCGCGCATCTCCAGGTAAGTCCTTCCCCTGCCCTGTGTAGTCCCTTTGCCACTGTCCGTTGTCATCTCTTCCCTGGCCTTGTCGTGGGCGTTCCCCACCCTCATCAGCTACTAGGCAACTCAGTCCCTGCTCCAGCCACAGTGAGCTAGAGGGTAGCTCTTCCTATTGGCATTCGCTGCCAAAACCCCTGCAGGCATTCCCCACTGTCTTCCACAGTGCATCCTCCTCCCCGGCTCACCTCACTCCTCAGCGCTTCATCCACTTGAGCAGAGGGCTCCACTTGTGCCTTCTGATCCCACCGCTGTTTCAGGCCTCCCTACTTTGCACGCACTGCCTCCAATGCCCTTCAGATGTCTGGCAAACTCCTAGTCATCTTCTAAGATCCAGCTCAAGCACCTCCTTTGAACTTCTGTGAAAGCAAGTACTTCAGTTCCTTCAGGTTGTCCTCACCAATGTTGTCCTCCTACAGGTTGGGAGGCGGCCAGGAACAAGGGGTGTCCTCCTGAATGAATGACCAGGAGTCTGGGGCCCTTGTTTCTAGTCCTGCTTCGGCTACTGACTAGTTGTCTCCCTTTTCTGGATCTCCTGTCTGAAATGAGGGGACGGGTTAAAACAAAAGTCAATACATGAAATGATATTTTTAAAATGAATGAGGTGTTTTGACTTTATGGCTTGTAGGATGTCTTGCAGCCGGTTATGATCCCTGGTGGGCATGCCCAAATACTAGCCCCAAATGCTGAGGGCCAACGCCCTCTGTCTTCCCTCCCTTGCTTCCTTCTCTCTCTTTCTCTTGATATTGCTTGATCCCTAGAAGTAATCCAGTTTTAATCTACTCCCAACACCAGTTCAGATTACCTTGTTGTCCTGGAATGTGCCTTGTATCCAGTCTGAAATGTGTTTTTACTGTTTCCTGGTGAAATGTGGTGGATGTTTTACTGTTCTGTGGGGCTGTTTTGCAGAGAGTGATCAGGGAAAACTGACTGATAAGATATGGTATCCAGGAGACTGCTCCTCGAAGGCCTCCACCTGCAGCAAACGTAATTAACCAAAGCTATGAAGTCAGTAGTCTGCTGGGCTATGAGATCTATCCTCTGTTTGCACTGAGGTCGTGCTTCCCTTGGACTGCTCTGAATCAGTGAGTGAGGCAGGGATAGACACTCAGGCAGACCTGTTCCTGGGAGGCATGGACTCCTCTGCTGATCTGCTTGTGCTCAAGGACTCCCCAGTGGCATTCCTAAGCCTTCCTTAGACTATACAGCAGTGTAGGACACTTGGACCCATCCTTCCCTCTATCTCCCCCTCATTTAGAGTCAGACTTGCATCATGGCCTGATGGCTCTCCCACTTTGCCAGGCTCCCCCACCCCATTTTCTGTTACAGAAGCATTTCCCCTCATAAAATCCTTGCCCGTTTAATCCTGTCTTGGTGTCCACCTCTCAGAGGACATTTGAGCCAAGCCATGATAAATGAAGAGTGAGCCATTTACACATCCTGGGTAGAGGTTCTAGGCAGAGGCTACCTCAAGTACAGAGGCCCAGAGGTGAGAGACTTCTTGGGGGTGTGTGCTGCAAACCAGCCCAAATAACACCAGATACACCAAAATAGTCCTGCCCAACTTTAGGTTGCTTTTGGTAGAGAGGAGAGCCAGCAAAACTTTGCCTTGGTAATGGTTAGCTAAGGCCCACAACCTCATTACCAGGTTATAATGCAAGCGAGTCTCACGTGAAATGTTGTCACACAAGCAGACATTTACTTAAAAATATTCCTTAGGAATCAGGGAATGAAAGAACTCGTAAATCCTATTCTGTAAGCTCAGCAAAGTCTCAGCTCTCTGTCCTTTTAGATGAACCTACCAGCCACATGCTTGCAAGATTTTCTTTAGGCAAATAGCACATTCCAGAAACAGAATTTTTGTTTCCTTTTTCACAGCAGTTGGCATTAGGCTGGATAGAGCTGCTTGGAGATCAAACCTCAGGCAGACCTGTTCCTGTGAGGCATGGACCTGGTTCTGCAACCTCCTCTTTTCACTCAAAACTACATTGGAGATATTTTTGTAACAATTTGCTTGGACCTATGCCATTCTTTTTCACTGTTACATGTTAGTATGAGTAAACGACATCTCCTTTGACTGTTCTTCTTTTGGTGCACATTTGGGTTGTTTCCAGTTTTTGCTATTACAGTATTAAAACTCTTGTTTTAATTCTCACGTCAACAAATGTCCTTTTTCTAATCTATGGAATGCTACGTTTGTCACCTTTTGTGCTTCTCCTTGGTGCTTTAGCTCTTTAGAATGGCCCTCAAACGTAGTACTGAAGTGTTGTGTAGTGTTCGTAAGCACAAGGAGCCTGTGATGGGCCTTTCGTAGAAAATGGTTGTGTTAGATGAGCTTCCTTCAGGCATGAGTTACAGATAGTGCTATTGGCCGAGAGTTCAACTAATGAATCAACAATCTATATGAAATAAGGTGTCTTTCAAGAGACACACATAAGACAAGGTTGTGCATTGAGAGGTTCCCAAACATGTCACGACCAGAGGCTACAGAAACCTCACCTTGTCCTTCCCCTGGGAGCACTGATTCAGTCTCGCTCATGCAGTGTCAGCGAAGAATTGACAGAACATAACTCTTCCAAATAAGGAGGGTCAATGGTAACATAATGGAGATATTTTCAAACCTCTCTTTTATAAACGTTATCTACAAAGCAGGTACCTTCTCAACTAACTGTTGAACTGTTGTCTTTACTTTGAAAGGACAGAGTTTTTAACAGTATCCACTAGGACGCATATCTTTGATGGCCACTTATAACAAAAATCTCAGCAAATTTGGGACGATTGTCTTTTTGCAAAAGACAACGTGTAAAGAATACATATATTAACGTCAAGACGGTAGTTACCTCTGGGGAGGAAAGAGAGAGGAAGGAGAATGATGTCTTCCACTGTGTAATATTTCTTAAAAAACGACATCAATAAGGTGTGCTCTGTTAATTCTCAGCAAAGAGTAAATGGTTTCTGTTATCCTATTCTCCTTCTAAGTATATTTAAAATAAATATGTAACTAGAACTGAGATGAAATAACACTAATCTAATAGATCCTATTTGCTGGAGTGCTCCCACCATCTGATGGACAGCTCATGATGGGTTGGTGATGTCACTGACCCCATCTAAAGGTCAGGACACGTTCTTTACCAGCTGTGGAGCTAGAGAAGGCTCGGTCACCTGCAGCGGAGCCAGAGTTACCTCAACCTACAAAGTTAGAGCCACATGGCCCCAGATCCTGCTCCAGCTGTGGACTAGTGAGAGCTCTGGTGTCAACTCTAGAGCTCAGTTGCGGCCAGCTCCAGAATGAGAGCTCTCTCCAGCTCCCACAGTTGACCAGCTCCAGAGCAGCAGCCATTTCCATCACTAGCTGCCGCACCAAATCTGTCAACAATGCAGAGCTAGAGTCAGTCTCAGGACTGGAGCCAATTCTAGAAGCAGGTCAGGCACCATCGCCTGAGACAGACCGAGCTCCAGCCCCACATCAGGTCCAGCTCCTGGACCAGTTGCACAGCCAGAGCTGGTGGGATCTCTAGCATCAGCCACAGCAGTGGCTCCAGTGCTAGAGCAGCTGCAGCACCGCCAGCAACTAAGGCACGGCCGGCTCCAGCTCCACCCTAGAGCTGTCCTTCACCTTGCCTGTGAGGGCAGGATGTCTTTTCCCTTTTCTATGTTTTATGACTTTTTATGTTTTATGTGTTCAAATTTAGATTCAATAAAGTTTAATGTTTTCATCACTTAAAGTTGTACAATTCAGGGCCGGCCATTAACTACATCCTCTGCGCTGTGTACCGTCGCCGTTATCTAGTTCCAGATCATTGCTTCACCCCACCAGAACCCCTGTACCCACGAAGCAGCCATGCCCCCATATCCACTCTCCCACCCCATGACAAGCACTGATCTGCTTACTGTCTCTGTGCATTACCCTGTCCCTGGTGTGGCTGTCCTGAGCATAGGCAACACTTCCTTGGCCCCTCCCTCCCATGCTGAAGACCCCTGAGGATGGCAATGTGTTCAGTACCCGAAGCCTAGTATGACTTGGACCTGAAGAAGCCCATCGTCACCAAGGGGGTGAGGTCAGGCATGGAGCCAGCTCAACCGGCCTCACATGAAGAGGAGGGACTTGATATTGCCAAGGGCACCTTCTCCTCAGTCCCTAGTGCTGTTCAGCCACAGGGCCACCCTTCCCAGGGTCTGGCTAGCTGGGGAGACGAGCATGTACAGACTAGAGTGACAAAAACCAGGTGGCCATCTTTTCTGTCCAACCCGCTGTCCCAGGCTATCCAGGAGCAGTTTCACCCTGAACCTCTCCTGCTGCAGGCCTGATGCCTGCCAGTCAGCAGGCTGTCCTGGCCTCCTGTGGACCACTGGCATCCTTAGGTGCCTTCTGCCCTCTAGGGTCCAAAGGACTAGCTGACCTTTGCCAAGGAGTGCTGCCCATGGGCATGAAGCCCTGCCTGCCACTGAGGCACTGCCCTCTGTGCACCTCAGTCACACCTTCCCAGGTGCTGGTCACTTGCATCTGTGACATCAGGTGTCCCAGAGTCCCCACTGACCCAGGGGGCCTGACCTCTGCAAATGCAACCCTTCCATCCAGCCTCCAATCCTCCAGGCCCCAACACAGGCTTCAGGACCAGGGACAGCTCCCAATCCAACTGCTGGGACACCTCAGATGGGGCTAGGACCTCAGTGGCAGGGACATTGTCCAATGCTCAGCGAGCCCTTGGCTGGTTCCTCCAGCTCCAAAGTGGAGGAGAGCAACATGAGTTTTGACCCAGAGTCCCCTGATTTCAAGGAAAAGAAGGTGGCTGCCCTACCCATTCTCCCTGACAGCGCATTCCCAGTCCCTTCTTGCCCGGGACCAGTGTTCCACATCCATATCCACAAAAGGGCCAAGAAGCCCAGGAGCTGGATGCTGGCCTGGGGTGTTCTGTCGGGGTGTCCAGAGAATCTGCAGATCATGCCATTCCCCGCAGTTATGGAAATCAACCGCCCCCTGGTCCCCTATGGTCTCTGGTTTCATCTTGGTCTCCAGCAGCACCTCTTCCTGGTCAGCCTCCACCACACCCATGGCAGCTTTGGTCACACACCAGCGTTGTCTCTCAGGCTCTTCAACAATAGCTCCTCGCTGGCCCTCTCCATCCACCCGGTGGGAGATGCTGCATCATCCCTGTCCACCTGGAATAAACAACAGCAACGTGGACAGGAGCATCTTGTTTAGCCCACTGGTGGGACATGCCCTTGGTCCCATCACTCAGAGCTCTCTGAGCACAGACCTGTCCTGAATGGCTACTTTGACAAGAAGCCCTCTCTGGGCCCTCCACGCAGCATGCCCAGCCCTGGGAGCAGGTAGGCGACCGCCACAGTCCCCACTGTACATGGGAGGAAATGGAAGCAGCCTTCTCATCCTGTTGGTTCTTGGGGATCTGGGCTTGAGTGGAGGTGGATAAGTTGCCCACCAAGCTCCCTCCAAATCTAGGATCTAAGCGCCTGAGACTCTGATGAGACTGCTCGTTCACGTCCAACCAACCTGTAGTGAGACCCGACTCCTTGCCTGAGTCACGGCCCTGTGTGATCTGGTCCAGACATCGTCCCCAAGTGCACCCCCGCACCGCACCCCACCATCCCTAGAGCCTTCCTCCCCAAGGACCCTGCCAAGCACCTGCCCCCTTCAGAGCTCCTAGCCTACAGTGCCCCTCCCCTATGCCCCTATCCAGGATGCACTCACCTCCGTGCTGGTCTCACAGGCCACCTCCTCAGGCTCCTGTGCTAGCAGAGCCTTTAGGGTCAGATTGACCTGGGGTCAAACACACAGCTAGGTCACCTCACAGCCCTGTGACAGGCAAGTTCATGTGGTGTCTTCTCGGAGCCTCAGTTTACTCCATGAAAATTGGAGTCAGTGACTCTGACCTCAGGAGGGTGTGTTGGGATTCAAGCAGGGAGAAGAAGGTGCCTAAAGTGCTTGGACTCAGGAGGTCGCCTGGCTGGGGGAGCCCCAATGCACGACAAGGACTCGATGGTCAAAGCTGGGCTCAAAGCTGGTGAAAAGCAAGGAATTCTAGTCCCCTGTTCACGTCTGGATTGGTCACTTAGAGTAGAGTGACCTTGAATGCTGGGACCACTGGTCATCTGTAAAATGGGGTGCAATCACTCAGGACGCAGAGGGCTCCCTAATAACAGTAACTCCCTCCAATAGTTGCCCAGCTGGGTTTCCTTCAGCTCCTCCTAAACCCACCAGGGCCGCAGGCAGGAACTGGCTGGACATCATGTGGCCGGTAGGGGGTGTAGAGGAGGAGGGAAAAGGGCAGACTGGCCTTCTCCCTGCCCAAGGTCTGTGTCCACCACAGTCTTCATGTCCACAGGACCAGCCAGTCATGGAGCTGGGCCCTGGGATGCAGTCTTTGGACCAGGACAGTGAGGTCGGTGTATATTCAGTGACCCTCACCTCCCCAGGTGTCCAACCTACCCAACTGCGCACCGTTGGCCCACCTGCCTTGTGTGGTCTGTTCCCAGGACGTAGTGGATGTGAGGGTCACCGAGCAGTTGGCTAGGGAGGGGACAGACGAAAGCAGCCATCTCAGGGGACCGTTGTGTTACACATGTGTGCTGCGGGCCTTGTCACCCAGAAGTGCTGTACGCATGGCCCCTCTGTGTGCCTGACCATGGACAGGAGGCCTGGTTGCCCCACAGGAGAGAGGCTTGTGAGACCGTGAGGGTATCCCTGCCACACACATGCGGACTGAGATCCCGGGCCATGTCCATGCTCATCGGGGCTGATGTTGTTCCGTGTCCAACCCTCACAGGAGAGTTGGGAAACTGAGGCCAGGAGAAGTAGGGACAGGCCCTGGGCCCACGAGGTGGGCAGAGTCCAGAGGAGAAGAGAGCATTCCAAGCTCTTAGGCCAGCCTCAACACTTCCAAGGGGTTTGCTTTGGGAATGAGAGCCCCTAAGATCCTGCGGCACCCCTGCCAACACCCCCCCATGTAGGGCCCTTTCCTCTACGCATCCCCACGTGGACACACTCACACACACAAGCATACACACACACTTTGACTGCCCAGTCCTGTGTCAGAAGGGAAGTGCACACTGGGGAGGTGACAGGAGGAAGGAAGAAAGAGGTTGGAGGCAGCTCTGCCATAGGGCAGGGGCATCCGGTCCCCTAGCCACATGCCCAGGCCCATAGCATGAAGGGGAGAGATGCCAGACTGGTGTGCAGGGGGTCCCCAAGTTGCACAGGGAGATGCAGGGGTTGGGGCCATCCCTAGAGCAGCCTGCAGAGAACCAGGTCTGGCGTCCTGTGTCCACCACTCTGGGCACCGGGAACTAGGATGTGACCCCCTAGGGGGGAGGGGCTACAGGAGAGAAGGCCTGATCTTCGGCCTCTGTAATTGGGGTGCATAGATGGGGTGACTCTCAGGGTCCCACAGGCTTGTAGACGAGTCTATTGACCTTCTTTCTCCATCAATGACCCACTGTTCTCTGAGTCGTTGTAAAATGCATTCCATTCCCTCGAGGTCTTGCTTTGCAGAGGGCAGCCTGAGAGCTTGGGGACTGGGGACCCAGGCAGTGCAGAACATGGTAGAGCACTGGTCGACTTGTCTGGGGACCAGGAACAAGGCTATCCTTGTCGGAGCCTCGGGGTCCTCCTTTGGAAGTGAGGTGGAGTCATTGCCCTGGCTGGGGTGAGGAGGCCTTGTGAGTCAACTGGACACACCAGGGCCAGTGGAGTGAAAGCGGGGAGCAAGAGAGGATTCTGAGGTCCCTCACGTCACTCCTGGAGCCTGCAGGTCCTGCTGCTTTGCACCCTCGTGCCTGGTGGAACCACTGCCTTGAGGACCCCAAACAAAGAAAGGTGTGTGTTTTGCCTTCTGCTTTCCTGCGTGGGGCTGCAAGGCTGGGGCTGACCACCAGGGGTGTCCTGTGTCCACTCGTGCTCAATGGAGCAAGTGGAGCAGGGAAGGGATGCCCAGGGCTCGTTCTGGGTGTTCCCCTGTCTAAAGCAACAGGCACCTTTGATTACTGACATCCACGTCCACAATGGGAGCTGATCAGAGGCGGGAGGGGACTCTGAGATCCTCTCATGATTCTTTCAGCTACTGTGGCCCCAGCACTCACTCTGAGCAGGGCCCATGTTAGTCCTGAGGGCAGTGCTGAAAGCACCCACATGGTCCCTGTCCTCCAGGAGCTCACAGCCTGGAGGTGGAAGGGACAAAATCATGATCAAATCCATGCGAAAAAGAAGAGCAGGTGATACAGGGCAATGAAGCAGGGTGCTGGAGGGAGGGAGGGCCTGGAGCCCCTAGGTGGGTGTAAAGGGCCCCCCTGGGGACATTTGTGCCCTGAGCAGAAGGACAAGAGGAACCAGCCCTGCATCTGTCTGCAAACATCGTGCTGGGGGGAAGCTCAAAAGCACAGAGACTTGGAGGCAGAAGAGAATTTGACGAGAGAGGAGGTGAGAAAAGAGCCAGTGTGGCTAGAGTGAGCTGAGGAGGAGAGAAGTGAGGGAGAGACGATGGTAGGGCCAGACACAGGCTTGGAAGGAGGTACTAGCTGTCTATGCTGGGTGACAGCTTTAGCCTCACTTAGCACTTACGAGACCTGTCATTGAGCATCTGACAGTGTCTCTACCAGGGTCCAGGCTCAGGTCAGCTGGGAGGCTCCCTGTCAAGGTCTAGCAGGAGGCTGGGGCTGTGTTCTCAACTGAAGCTCGATAGAGGCAGGAGCCATCTCGGAGATCATTCACAAGTATCGGGGCAGTGGTAGGATTCAGTTTGGATGGGGGGTTTCAGGCCTTTTCTGTCTGTGGGCCGGGACCCTCTGCCAGTTCTTTGCATTAGGGGGTGCCATAGGGAAGCAAGCTCATAATATCTGATCTGTCTTCTCCTGAATAGTGGATCAGAGAGACAGAAAGTGAGAGAGAAAGAGAGACAGAGACACACAGAGATAGAAAGATGGGTAGGAGAGACAAAGAGAGGAGACTCAGACAGAGACAGGGATACAGAGAGGAGAGACAAAGAGATAGACGGAGAGACAGGGAGAGACCAAGAGATATACAGACAGCCAGAGACACAGAGACAGGGAGACAGAGACAGAGAGACAGAGACAGAGAGATAGAATGAACACAGGAGAGACAGAACCAGGCAGAAGTCACAGACTTTTCATTAAGCCGACCGTGGAAGTGACATCCCATCATTCGGCCCTATTCTGTTGGTTAGAAGCCAGCCGCAAAGTCCATTCTCATTGAGGAGCGGGGATTACATAGGATGTGTGCCTAGGAAGTGGGAACGCTGGGGCCACTGTGTGGGCTGCCCACCACATAGGCTGAGATGACCGCCACTCAGGTACTTGGACCTGAGTCTAAACATAACAGGAGGCCCTGGAGGGTTGCGAGCCAGAAGGAGATGATGTCTGAACGTCATTTCATTTCAACCCTCCCTAGGGACACTGGGAAACAGGCAAGAGGGGAAGTGCCTCTCCCAGACGCCCAGCAGACCCAAGCCTCTTTGCATTGTATTCTCTGCCACAGCCAGCCCTTTCTGTAATCCTTGCACTGCCAAGTCTGTGCAGGAGCTACGTGTGGGAGCAGCCCACGGGATTCACAGATTCTGAAGGGATCTCTAGGTCTATACACCTGATGACATCCCTAGGAAGTAGATGCTAGAATGACCCCCACTACACAGAGAGGGACATGAACACAGGAGAGACCCTGAGAAGGGAGGCCCTGAACGGCGCAGGGTTGTCCAGGGTGACATCACTGGCAAGAAGCAGGAGCGGGACTGAATTCAACTCTGTGTCCTCAAAGCTGGGGCCCTGGTTGTGTCCAGACCTCCCCAGAGGCTGTGGGGTGGACTGTGTTGTTGTGACTGTGTCTGGACAGGGTATGGAGATGGAGAGTGAGCAGTCAGCAGCCCGGGGGGCCCTTAGGAAGGTCTTGTGTGAGGAGGAAGCTTAGGTAAGGGGATCCCAGGAAGTGACCTCACAGAGCCCAACAGAACTTGGAACCCTGGTAACTAGGCACCCACATCCTAAACACAGCCCCCAAGCGAGCTCACTTCTCTAGCACTTGTCTAGAAGGAGCAACATGTTTAGTTGCTGCTTCCCAATGACCAGGGGCCAGAGCCCCAGGAAAGCCCCCAAAGACTGATGCAGATGCTGGTGCCCCTCTCACGGCCGACTGCTCTGGCCGTTTACCCGGAGGGACGGAAAGGTAACACCGGGAGGCCCAGGGAAGGCCATTCCAAACCAGGCTACCACTGTGGTTCCATCTGAGCAGCCCTACATCACCTCCCCATGTGTGCCTGGAAGGGCGGGTTCATGTGGGTGGACCACCGTGACCAGGAGCAGTCGGTGAGGTGTTAGAAGCCTGGGGGGGTCAGTCAGGTTCAAAGCCCAGGTCAAGGCCAGCTGGGTGGGACGTGGAGTGTGGGGGTGGCGCCCTTCTGCCTGAGGTTTATTCCAAGCCCCTGAGGTGTAGGTCTTTCCTCAGCGGTGGAATACTGTGCAGACACAGGTGTTTGCCTGATCTGGGAGAATTAGGTCCAGAGGGCAGAAGCAGCAGCAAGGACAGCTGGGCAGGGCTCTGATGCCTCTGGGACAGAGCCAGTCACTGTCTTTGCAGAGCTCCAGACAGGAGATCAGCGTGGAGCTGGTGGAAGGGGATATCCCATCCATCTCCCCGATGGAGGTGCCGGAGTCCCACAGGACTGGATCAGCAGCTACCGGGAGAGGGTCTGTAGTGACAGTGATAAAACCGACAGAACCACCAGAGGACCCAGCTTAAATCCCGGGAGAACAATCATATCCACCATGTCCTGCAGCAGACCAGGAGGCAGCTGAGTCCCCAGCCTCCGTGCAGGGAGCACCATCCCCTGCACAGGCTCCTGTAGGATACCAGGAGGCAGAAGAGGCCCAAACCTCTGTGCAGGGAGAGCCATCGCCTGCACAGCCTCCTGAAGGAGACGAGGAGGCAGCTGAGATCCCTGCCTCCGTGCTGGGGCAGACATCTCCTGCACAGCCTCCTGCAGGACTCCAAGAGGCAACTGAGGGCTCAGCATCCAAGCAGTGAGAGCCATCCCATGTACAGGCTCCTGCAGGAAAAAAAGGAGGCAGCTGAGGCCCCAACCTCCGTGCAGGGAGAGCCATCCCCTGCACAGTCTCCTGCAGGAGACCAGGAGGCAGCTGAGGCTCCAGCCTCTGTGCTGGGAGAGCCATCCCCTGCACAGTCTTCTGCAGGACACTGGGAGGCACCTGAGGCCCAAACCTCTGTGCAGGGAGAGCCATCCCCTGCCTGGGCGCCTGCAGGAGACATTGAGTTAGCTGAGGCCCCAGCCTCTGTGCAGGGAAAGCCATCCCCTGCACAGGCTCCTGCAGGAGAAGAGGAGTCAGCTGATGGTCCAGCCTCCGTGCAGTTAGAGCCATGCCTTGCACAGGCTCCTGCAGGAGACGAGGAGGCAGCTGAGGCCCCGGCCTCTGTACAGGGAGAGCCATGCCCTGCACAGGCTCCTGCAGGAGAATGAGAGGCAGCTGAGGCCCCAGCCTCCGTGCAGGGAGAGCCATCCCCTGCACAAGCTCCTGCAGGAGAACCGGAGGCAGCTGAGGCCAATCTCTGCAGCCTGGGAGAGCTGGCCTGGGAACCTCCCTCATTAGAACCTCCAGTCCCACCTGTTCCACCTACTCCCTTACCACAAATTTCCTTCGCCACCCTCCTAATTGTTTCTCTATTTCATGTTTCCTTTCATTGATTTTTTTTATTGTTTATATCTTGATTATTTAAAATAAATTTCACTTTCGTCGTTTAACACTTTACTGTTTTACATTTTAAATTGTACACTTCATGAGCATTAAGTACATTCACAATGCTGTGCATCCATCACCGCTGTATGGGTTTAGAATATTTCATTCTCCAGAAGAACACCCTGTTCTAAAAGCACTCACTCCCACTTTCTCCCTCAGGCCCTGGCAACCCCTAATCTGTTTTCTGTCACTGTTTTTTTTTTTTAATCTGTTCTGCATGTTTCCTATAAGTGAAATCATGCCGTAGGTAGCCATGTCTGTCTGCCCATTTATTTTCACACGGCCTGATAGGTTTTCCTTTTGTTTTTATTTGAAATAGAATTTCTCTAATTTGATAGGAAAATCCCAGATGGAGTCTAGACTTGATGTATCAAAGAAAGACCTTTTGGTACATATGTGCATAATCTTGGGGTACAGACTGCTGTTCTAAGTGGGACACCAGAGCCAGAAGCCACACACGAAACACGTTGCGCTTCCTGCTGCCAAAACTAAAACAAGAAAGGGTAGAAAGCTGGAAAGACAAAACACAAACCAGCAAGTATTCCTCATAACACAAGACCAGGGAAAGGTTATGCATCCTTGTGGTCCAAAAAAATGCTCGAAAGTCAGAGTTCTAAAAAGAGATAAAGAGCAAACACATTGAACGCCAACGAGACGTGATACACAGGGGCAGCATGTGTCAGAGAAGCTCGAGCTCCCCAAGGAGGAGACGCGCACATGGAGAGGGCACTGGGCCCCATCAGACGGGCAGGGTTCCAGTGTCGCGCACACTGTGGAGAGGGCACAGGGCCCCATCAGACGGGCAGGGTTCCAGTGTGGTGATGACAAGCCCTGGTGACAATGTGAGGAAGCAGAGGCCCCAGTAGACCCCTAGTGACAAGTGTTAAAGGACACTCCTCTCTGGAGACCAGCCTGCAGGACACATCGCAGTCCCCAGGGGCACTCCTGTGGCGGCGGTGCTGATCCCTGGACTTCATCCCACAGAAATTCCTGCCCAACTTTTCAAAGATGTATTTTCCAGACTATTCATCACAGCACTGGTTGCAATAGCAAGCAATTGGAAGGAGTGCTACTGTCCATGGCGAGGCGATGGGATCCATTTGTCCCATCTGTAAGACCACGTATATGTGATATCAGCCGGGAGACACGCATCTACGAAAATGAATCTGTGTGTGAGAGAGAGACAGAGATAGACAGACACAAAGAGAGAGACAGAGCCAGAGAGATATGCACCAAATAGTCCATGGGGTTCACCTCTGGGGATGGGAATTGCCACTCACTTCTCTTCTCCTTTAGGGGCCTGCGTGATGTTTCAACTTGATAAAATGTGCCTCTATTCCTCTTATAATTCTAACAAGATTAAAATCACATGGTTAATGTTATCCATTTATCACTCATCTTTGGACTGAAGTACATTATTTAGTTTTTCTTTGTAAAGGTTTTTATTACAAAGACAGTAAACGTTTATTAGAATAAAAGAATGAATTCTAAGGGAATTAAGAATTAAGTGGAAACTGAGGAGTGCCCTTAACAGGCAGTGTTCACCGTTTCAGTCCTTTGCCTTTGTATGCACGTGTGTGTGCACGTGTGTGCATGTGCCCATTCAGCTGTGTGCATCTGTATGCACATAGGTATGTCTATGTGCAAGTGTGTGTGTGTGTGTGCACTTGCGGCTATCTTGTGGGAAGGACTTCAGGGAGTGTGCTCTTCTGGAACCTGATTTCCCCAGGGCTGGACCCTGGCCAGTCAATCCTCTTCCTCCTCTGCGTCGGCCTCAGAATTTCCTAAGAGCCTCTGCTGGGCAACACGGATCATTTCTGATTTTTCACTCCCGTCAGCATGCTGAAAGGAACACCTGCATCCATAAATCTCTACTTCTTTAGGACCGATCCCTAGAGGTGGAGATTCTGGCTCATAATGTAAACATGATGTTAAGGTGTTGGGCACAGTCTCTGACACCCAAGGTCTCCTTCTACGCTGTGATCATCTTTGGGAACAGGGAGTTCAGAGACCCTGAAGCAGAGACCTGAGGGAGGGAGGGAGAAGGAGGAGCAGCTAGGATGCAGGGGATGAAGGTACCTGGGGTGACCTGCCCAGCTGGAAGGCCCCGCTCCTGTTGCTTCTGTCCCTACCACTCCCCTCACCCCTGGCCCCGCACCTAGCACACCTGACTCCGCTTTGGCCTTGCCCATGCCCCTCCTGCTCCCTAACTCACCTGAGCTGAGCAGCCTGGCCTGCCATCCAGGACAGATGATGATGAGGGTCTGGACACTCCTGCCTGCTCCCTCTCCCTCCAAGCAGAGAGCCCCATCCTCAGTAGGGAAAGCACATCTAGGGCAGTGCAGTGAGTCACAGGGACCTCCTTGAACATGCTCCCTCCACGGGGAGTTCTCAGTTGCAACAGCAGGACCCACTGGAGCTTGTGTGAGCAGAAGTGACTTTGACAAGACACAGTGGAGGTGTCATAGAAGGTGCCAGAAGGTCAGAGCACAGGGCTGGAGGCTTTGGAGAAGGTCATTGTGCCCAAAGCACACCTCAGGGTCTTCCAGGAGTGATGGCTGCCTCAGGCACTGTGCCAGCCCCAGCCCACATATCCAGCACATTCAGCCTCTGCGATGGAGGGGCCCTGCTCAGTGGGGATGAGCGAGAGAGCCCTGGTGACCTCAGAGAGGCACTGCCATTGGAGCCTCGGTTTCCTCACCTGTGAAGTGGGGTGGCAGCCGAGCTTTCACGGTGGTGTCAGACAAGTTCGCTGAGGCTGCACCTGGAGTGCCCTGCACCTTCTCAGATCTCAACAGCTACTAGCTCTACTGAAGAGGAATCACGGGAGGAGAGATGGGGCTGGGTCCTGGATCCCCACCTGGCTGGCTGACTGCCGTGGGACGAGATGGGGTGGAGAAAGGCATTCCAGAGGAACAGCGGAGTCAGAGCGAGTAGGGCATGCCTGGTGGGAGATCAGAGTGGGCAGAAGAGAAGGGCCCCAGGGGGCTCTCAGTGGGGTGACATCAGCAGGAACAGCTCACGGTGATGAGCACTTACCGGGGCCTCTGTTCTCCTCTTCAGCTATCTCCATGAATCCTCCCCACAACTCTTTGGGGGAGGAGCAATTATTGTCTTCATTTCACTGATGAGGAAACTGAGGCTTAAAGAGACTTGCTCCCTCTGTGCCCTGCAGAGTGGCAGAGCCGGGATTTGAACCCAGTGCCTCTTAGACCCCATGGGGCCTGCCTGAGAAGGGCTCCCCCATGCTGAGGGAGGGACCTCTTTTCCCTAAAGTTCTGACAAGTTTTGGTCCTGATGCCCACAGAGACCTTACTCTGCGGGGGGATAGGCTGGTCCTTGGTACTGGGAGAGCCCACAGCGCCCACGGCTGGCCATTCCCCGGCCACCATACCCAGCCCCAGGCAGACGGAGTGGCCCTGTCCGTTTAGTTCAGTGATGGCTGGAGGCCAGAAGGGTGCAGGCCCCAGGGAGGCCAGGACCCCGGAGCCCGAGGAGGCCGCAGTGCAGGACAGTGGTTTGGAATGATCCAAAGTCAGAGAAACAGGGGTACTAGTCCCTGCTCAGCCTCTTTCTAGCTGGTAATGCAGGTAAGGCTCTCAGCCTCAGTTTCCTTATCTGTACAATGAGGAAATAACTTGGCTTCCTGATGGGCTGTTGGGAGACTTCCCTGCGGAATGGCTTGAGCATCTCTAGCCTGGTGCCTGGAGCGTGTTAAGAGCCCCCTGCCAGGCTGTCACAGTGGTCCTCCAGGGCGCAGGGTCTGGGAAGTCCCTCCTCAGGTTCCCTTCCTGCTGCCCTGCTCGCGGGAACATTCAGCAATTTTTGAGGAGGAGCTGAAGAAGATCCAGGACCACACTGTGTTGCAGGTGACGGAGGCTCAACGCTGGAAGGACAACTGGACATGCTCCATGCGACGGTGCAGGGCTTGTGCTGTGACACCCTGTGAGCCCGACACAGATAAAGGCTCCTCTTGTGTGGATCCAGCTTCTGTGGTTTATTCACTTACTGCTTCATTCACCCAGTCATTCCTTCACTCATTCCTTCACTCACTCACTCCTGCACTCATGTACTCATTCATGCATTCGTTCATTGTTTCCCTCACTCATTCAGCCAATACGATCTGGTCCCTGCCATGGGCTGAGCACTGTAACTTCACCAGTGAGTATGACCCGACGTGGTCCCTGCCCACCTGGAGCTCACATCCACTGTGTGACCTGAAAGAGGGCTGTCCCTCGGGTTAGCAGGGGTGATGAGCACCAGGAATCCACTTCTGAAAGTAGAGGCCACCCATGCAAAGAGAAGAACGGAGAAAACCCATGCTTGGCACTTCATCGACAAAAAAAATAATTAAAAGTTAAGAAAAATAAAGATATCCTATATTTAACAAAATGTGGGTTCTAATCACAAGTGTGCACTCATTCCTACAACCAACGAGAAGTAATCCAGAGTGGACTGGGTATTTGTAACACATTTTTCTGGCCAATAATAGTATTTCAGTAAACCTGTTCCAGGGCCTCACGATTTTTCTAAGGCCTCTGTGATCCTCCAACGCTTAAATCTTTCTCCTTGGAAGCCTCTGTCCTGTCAGCCTCCTTGTCGAATGGCTCTTCCACTGTTTGGGGGCCTACCCTGCACGCCCACACTCGTCAGTGACTCTCCAAGTTTTTTGGACAGGCTGCCCGCATTTCTCCCTCAGCCTCAAGAGCTTCTGTTTCTTTGGCAAGGTTGGTGTTTTCACTGGGTGATCATCTGACATCCTTCTTTGCAGCGGTTTGCATCTTCCCACGCTGTGTCTCCTCTGACGACTCCGGGAGGCAGGCCTTTTGTCCCCATCTTACAGATGAGGAAGCTCAAGTCCTGAAGGCTGGACGACCTGCTCCAAGTCGCTTCCAGTGTGGAATCTCGGCAGGGTTTGGGCACAAAGTAGACAAGGATGTAGGGCAAGTGGTTTGTTTGCAGGTGATGGAGGAGGCCCGAGGGAGGCCAAGGGGAAGGGAGCATGGAGGAGGTGAGCCAGTGCGGGGCCTGACGAGGGAGCACTGAGGTGAGCATCCATCCTAGTCCTGTTGGGAGACGAGATCCCACCCGGACTGGCTCTGTCCCCGTCAGTGGAGGGTTTACCCCGGGTCATGAAGGCTTCTGTGCTACAGGCTGGCACAGGCTTGCAGGAGAGGAAGCTCCCGGTGCAGGAGAGTGCCCTCAGGCAGAGAGTGGATGCAGGTGCTCCAGGGGGACACTGTGGACCTGCTGGGGACTGGCTCCCAGGGACTGCAGGGACTCAAGTGGGCTGAGGGAACTGAAGGGCAGCAGCAGCAATGTCTGCAGGGGGGATCTGCACACATGTCCCACACTTATGCCCCCAGAAAGGCTGCTCTGCATGACATTTCTCCTCCCAGATGCGTAGTTGGCCCAAACCGCCCCTCCACTCCACACTCCCAATTCCTTTCCACTCATCTCAGGTTACTAGAAATTCAGAATATTTTAGTTGCTGTTGGAGCCCAGAGACTTTTGTTTGTCCTGCCCATGTTCTAACATTGCTGGCTTTTTAAAGATCTCAGGGCTTTGACTCCAAAACAGCAAGATGCTGAGGATCCCAGACAGCTTTCTGGAAGCAAGACTTTATGCTTTGCAATACTGCAATCCCACCAGCTCTTCTCAAAATCCCTCCAGGACACAGACTCACAATCTTGGGTCCTCAGATTGCTGAAAGGATGCGCCTTCAGAAAGTGATCGGTGTGAGGTGGCAGGACACACCGAATGGTGGAGTGAGGAATTCAGCCAATCCTCTTTCCGGAAGCCATGGTCACACTGGAAGCGCTGTCAGAAAACAACCTCTGGGAAGAGACCAAAGACATACAACCAACTGAGGAGCATTTGAAGCTGAGGGAAGAACAGTGAGAGTCGTGGTGTTTTTGCCCGGGGCAGGTCCTGTCCCCACCCCCTCAGTGTGACGGCCCTGTGAGCAGCGCAAGCTTGAAGGGGGGTGGTTTCACTGTCAGAGGTTGTCCACTTGATGTCGCCATGGGTGGACAAAGCCCGGCCCCTAAGCATTTCTGGAAACAGTAGCCATCTCAGTGGCAAGCTGACGTGGCAAGTCAACTTTGCAGCCGCCTGAGGTTGGATCTAGAACAGAGCAGCGAATCAGCCAGGAAAGTGAGACGGACAACCACACAATGAGACAGACACAGCGGCCTTGATGGGCTGCACATGACCCCAGGGGGTCTGAAATGTTGTGTGCTTGTGCAGGCCTGTGCCCAATCAGGAGAGACCAGGAAGATGGGCATTGTGGGGAAGCTTAGAGACCTTCCACCAGCCTAGGCCCTGCCCCCAGGTGTTGCTGCCTCCCAGGAAGTCCAAGTTGACTGAGGGGACAATGCCCAGCCCTGTCGAAGTTCCCTGTCCACTCTGGGGCTCCCATGGAGAGAGGCCTTCCCACCTGCAAACTTCTCCCCAGGTCTTCTTCAGAGGCTGAAACGAGGTGCTCTCAGAGCAGAGAAGATGGTGAGCAGTGAGGAGAGGCTCCTGAGGAGTTGGCCCACCTGGAGAAGGAAGCAAATGAGCTGGGAGGGTAGAGTGATCCCTGCTTGCTCTGGCCTCAGCCCCCTCAGTGTACATCTCCCTCCTGGAGGGAACAGGAGCCCAGGGAACCCGGGAGAGCACACACCCGGGCCCCGACGAGCAACACTCCCAAGGAGGAAGATCTGAGCTCAACGTAGGATGAGCCCAGGTAGGAAGGGAGCCTTTCACCACCAGGACAATCGAGTCAAGGTCAGCGTGCCCCTGCAGGGATGATCTCCCTGCCTGTTCTATACGTCCCTGTGGACCAATGACAGCTTAGGTATTGGCTTCTGACGAGCAGACTCAGCACAAGTGACAAGACGACCCTTCCCAGATTCCACCACCGAGGCTGTCATTCTCTCTCACTCGCTCTCTTGTGTTCCCTCGACCCTCTCCCTTTGCTCCCCTCTCTCAGTCTGTCTGACCCCTGGACCTGGGGAAATACATGGATGTCCTGAGCTCCCCTATGCAGAGGCCCACACAGAAGAAACCAAGGGAGTGCCCTGGCCAACAGACAGAAAGGAGCCGGGCTCTCAGTGAAGCTGCACCTGATCGAGCCCACAGGAGTTAGCTTGACAGCACATCTCATCATGGTCCAGCCTCAGTGGAGGCCACATCCCCAACCTGGAAGTCACCACGAGCAGAGGCTCCAGCTCAGTTGTGCAGGATTTCTGGTCCACAGAGATGGAGAGAGAGAGAATATTTGCGGTTTAAAGATGCAGGGTGGGGAGCCGTGTTGTCAGAGAGGAGGAGACACCCCACACCATCTCCCAGTTCTCGGGTCTGGCCTGCCCTTCTCCCTCCTCTCCCCTCCAGGCTCTCTGCAGCCACAGTGCCCACCTCTCTAACCTCCTCTGGCCAAACTCACTTCTGCCTGGCTGTCTCCACACCAGCAGTGCCTTCTCCTTAGCATGCTGATCACAGGTGAGTGCAGCGCTGGGTCCTCCTGTCATTCTGGTCACAGCTAATGTCACCTCAGTCAGGCCTTTCAGACACTCCTACCCAGTGAGACCTCAGCTCTCCCTGCAGGACACTCTTTATTTTCATTCCAGTTCATGCTCTTCTCTTTCACGTGTCTCTGATTTTGTGCTTTTGTCAATCTGTCTCCAGACTGAGCTCCTGGTGGGCAGGGACAGCTGGGTAGATTTCAGCACCACCCTTGGGTCCACCAGAGCTCCTGGCCCAGGGTGAGGGCTTGGCACCTGGCTGCTGAATGAACAAATAGGGGCATCTTGGATCCGTCCTTCCTGCTTTTGCTCCACTCAGATGATGAAGAGGAACACTAGTAATAGGAAGTGCAAGTGGGTCCTGAGGCAGGAGGAGGGTCAGCATGACTTCTGCATGACTCCTCCTTTCTCCAATTGCTCCAGCAAAGCTCAGTGGGCACCACTGACACAGGAGGCTGCCACTTGATGGCCAGCACAGGAACTGCAGCCTCAGGCAGGGACAGCACAGCACAGCACCAGGCAGGCATATATTTCTTGTGGAGAAATGCCTATCCACATGCATTGCCCATTTTTCATTGTGCTATTTGTATTTTATTGTTGAAAGGCGAGAATGTATTATATATTCTCAATAGTAGACCCTTATCAGATATGTAAAGATCTGTAAACATATTCTCCCCTTCTGTGAGTCGTCTTTTCACTTTCTTGATCCTGTCTTTCAACGCACTCAAGTTTTAATTTGATGAAGTTGAATTGATCTGTTTTCCCTTTGGTTGCTTTTGTGTTGGGTGCCATAATTACAAAAACATTGCCTAATCCAGGGCCATGTTTTCTTCCAAGAGTTTTATAGTTTTAGGTCTTACATTTACATCTTTGATGGTAAGAAGATGTAACATTTTTCTATATGGTGTGAGGTAGGGGTTCACCTTTATTCTTTCACATGTGGATATCCACCTGTCCCAGCACTACTTGTTGAAACGATTATTCCCTCCTCATTGTCTTGGCATCTCAAATAATTCTAGAATCTGTGGTTGTTGCAGGTGGTGTGACTCACAGTTCCTCAGAATTTTTCTTTACACGAAGGTTGCTTTTCTCTGGCCTTGTGGACTTTCACCCACTGCATTTGTAGACTGATCATTAGCGAAATAATCATATCACGTATTTTGACTAGTTTTTTCTTTGCTTGCAGTGGGTATGTAAGTCCACACCCTGTTACTCCCTGATGGCTGGGTGGACCACATTGCACCATTGTTCTGGCCTGGATTATCGCTGTATCCTTCTAACTGGGTTCTCTGCCTCTATATTTGACCCACAATCTATCCCCAATGCACCAATTTGAGTGACCCTTTAAAACCAGATGTCACACCCTGACATTGTGAAATCTCTCAAGGGGCTCTCCATTTCTCTCAGGAGGAAAGTTCAAGTCCTTATGCTGGACCTCAAGCACCATACAGTTGGTCCCACACTCTCTCTGACATCATCTTTGGCCAGTCATCCCCTGTACCTCTGCACTCCATTATGCTCCTGGTACATGCCAGACACTCTCCCACCTGTAGACTTGCACTCTATGTTCCTTCCATTTGGAATCCTCTTCCACATGATGATTTCATGCCTCATCTTCTTCACTATCTATAATTCTGTCTTCAAATGTCATCTTGGTGAGGCTGTATTGACCATGTCATTTAAAATATGAACTATCCTCTTGTCCTGACACTCCCTATCCAACTTGTCCCCCTTTTATTTTTCCCCTTAGCACTAACATCCTATAAAATAATATATAATGATAAGAATCAGTGTTCACTCAGGACAGGGAAACCAACAAATAGATTGAGCAGGGACAGTTTATATAATGAACAATTAACCATAAACCTTTAAAGGGAACTATAGAGAATAGCCCAGAATTACAGTAGAGTAGTTAAGAAAGAAACAAATATGGGAGAGGACCCCTTCACCAAGGCTGCCTTCAGGTCTTGTTGGAGAAGGAATGATTGCAACACAGGGATGGTGGAGAAGATTGTCATGTTTCCCAAGGCCAGTACCAGTCCCTGATCAGGGCAGAGCTCAGCAGGTAGGGAACAGCAGGCTGAGACTGGCAAACAGGAAAGCCCTGTCCCATCCCGGGGGAAGGTAGGCTTAGGCTGGGAAGTCTACTGGATTCACTGGGATTCCACTTGCAGGGGTGCCACTCATTCTCCTTATTAAGCCATCCAAGGGGATCCACTGAATCCACTGTGGATCACCCACTGTGGGTGAGTCCCTGTAGACACCCTTGAATTGTGCCACTGCTGGCTGTACTGCAGGAGAAAGAAAAAGGAAAGAATGGAAGCACCTTGGAATTAGGAAGGAAGGCCCTTTGTCCTAAACTTTCTCTGACAAAGCTTAACCCCTGCCAGGTGCAAAAGAGAAATGTCTACTGGGTGCAGCTCCATTATTGCAGAACAGACAATAGAGGGCAACACTCTGATGTTGTTACACAGGGGCAATCCATTGATAACTGGCACCATAATTCCCTTATTATTTTGTTTATGTATTCCATGCTTTTACTTCCAACTTGCCTCTATTGCTTTATTTGAAGTAAGATTTTGAAGACAGCATATGGTTGTATCAAGGTTTCTAAAAAAAGGTATTTTGACCCCCCAAAATGCCATTATTAGATCAAAACAACAGAAGAATTAAAAGTACAAAGTAGCTATACTATCAGTATATGCCTTAAGTAAATAGTTTACTGTCAAATTCCTCTTATATAAGAAAGCACCATGCAGTTTCATTTTAATGATGTTAGCCTCAATAATCTAGTATAATAATAAACTCCTTTGTAATGAGTAACTATATAAAATGAAGTTACAATAATTTACAATTCACGTCTGTGACATGACCCAACTACTCTCTACAAGCACCACTGAAATCTTGAGTGATGCTTGGCTACCTTGTTCTACTAGAAATAACGGGAATATTTCACTGCCAACAAATTCTGTTTACCTGCCGTGTAGTTTATAAGGGTTGAATTCTTCTCTACTTGAAAATCACCATTTTCTTCTCTCCATATGGATACCTGTTTAATCGCAGATAGCTTTGCAGCCAGTATAGTTTTTTTCGGGAGAGTCTTATATAAGAAGTCATAAAAAATGGGTATAAATAACTTACACTTAGGCAATTTTTCTTTTTCTTTTTTTTTCCCTGCTTGGAAAGATTTGTTCTGAGCTAACATCTGTTGCCAATCTGCCTCTCTTCTTTCTCCCTTCCCAAAGCCCCAGTACATAGTTCTATATTCTACGTGTAAGTCCTTCTAGTTCTTCTACATGAGTCACCGCCACAGCATAGTCAATGAGAGACGAGTGGTGTGGCTCGCGCCTGGGAACTGAACCTGGGACGCCGAAGCGGAGCGTGCCAAACTTTAACCGCTAGGCCATCAGGGGTTGCTCCAGGAAATTTTTCTAGAAAAATATTGGAATCAAGATGTATGATTTATTTCTAAAAATTTCATAACATACTTTAAAACATGAAATGCTCAACATGTTTAAAAGCACTTTACCACTCAGTTTACCTTAACAAAGATATAGCAAACATTTTGAGAAATATACTTTCAACAGGAAAGTCCAATTGTAGCTTTATGCTTTTGTAGACCACTCCCAATAATGTGGCTTAAAAAATATAACTGTAAGATTCTCTCAAGAAAATGTATTTCATTTCTATAAAAATCGTTCTTTACAGCGTCTCAATGTTTGTTTCCTACTGAGCTTCTCAATGTTCTTTAGGCTTAACAATATAGTAGAATCAAGCTCCTATAATCTAGCTTTTAATCCCACAATCCGGAAAGCTCTATCTCAAGGTCATCAATGACCTCTTAAATCACCGAATAATATTATTCCCATTTTATAAGTGCGAATACTAGGTTTGAAAGAAGTCAAGTTCATGCCCAATATTGTTTAGCTAGTAAGAGGCAGAGCCTAGATATGACTGACTCCTGCTGTCTGATTCTAAAATCCATAAGCATAACCTCTAGGTATACAGCCAAACGTAACACTCTGTATTCTTGCAACAGAATAAATGCATTTGCTTTTTCCTTAATGTCTGTAACACGGTTCTTAACTATTGCAATGCAGTGGTTTCTCGCTTCCTGTAAATGAGAGTGTTCTTCAAAGTACCTTCCTTCCTCTCTGCTCTTCTCTATACATTCCCTCCACTCCCAGTGCTTGAATTCATTTAACAAGCATTTATTTTATTGAGTCCATACAATTCCAGACCCCATGGAAAAACAATGAAAAAAAACCAGTCCCTGGCCTTGAAGGATTTACAGACTACTAGGGGAGAAAGCACTATAAGCAAGTCCAATACTATTTTCAAAAAAAAAATAAGGTTTGAGTCTGCAAAAACACAGAAGGCATTCTATGCCACACAGCACAGGTTTTCAAGCCTTTTCTGAGGAGGACTACAGTTTTTTAAGAAATAGCGTTTAAAATTTCCAAAAGAGCACTCAAGACCTAGAACTTCCCTGATCCACTGTCCCCTTCCCACTACAAGCCATGTTTTTTCTAAGACTCTTAAGAACATCGTTTGAAAACCACTATATTCTAACATCTTAGTAGTTTTGCCTTTCATGCTTAGGTCTTTAATCTACCTGGAATGGATTTTTGTGTACGGAGTAAAGTAGGATACCAATTTGAATTTTTTCCATACTGATATCTAATAGTCCCAGGACCACTTATAGAAACGCCCCTTCTTTGCCCTCTGCTCTGTAAGAGCACTACTATTAAAAGAAATCAAGTTTCTGGATACACACGGAACTGGATTTGGGTTCTCTACTGTTTTCCACTGGTCTAATACTGTGCTAATACCAAAGTGCTTTAGTTATTATAGCTTTATATATAATAAATCAGGATATCTCATAGAACAAGTCTTCTCACCTTGACCTGCTGCTTAAAAAATATCTTGACTATTCTTAGTCCTTTGTATTTCCATATGTATTTTAGAAAACACACGTAATTTTGAGCTCCCTAATTTCCTGGCAAACTGGTAAAATACCCACAAAACAAATCTAGATCAGTGGTTCTCGACCAGGGCAATTTTAACACCCCCACCTCCCACCCCAGGGACATTCAGCAACGTCTGGAAACATTTTTGGTTGTCACAAAGTGGGGGGTAGGTACTACTGGCCTCTAGTGGGTTGAGGCCTGGGAGATGCTGCTAAGCACCCCACAGTGCACAGGACAGCTGCCACAACAAAGAATTATCCCATTCAAATTTTAATAGTGCCACTTTTGAGAAACCCTGTCCCAAATAAATCAAGGGGCAAATTTGCATGTGCCCATTAAAGGCCAGGGAATGTCTACCAAAAACAATAATTTAATTTTAGAAAAACTGAACTGCCATATGCCAATGAGATTTACCCCAATTCATTAAAAAAAAATCATATTATTTGCATTGACCAAAAGGCTTATCTTCCTGTTCTCTATAGCAGTGACGTTGGCAGGAAGCTTATTGGAGGGGTTAAGTCTTTAAAATACAAAGTTATAAAGAAACAAGACATAGCCAGAAGATATTAAAAAAAAAAAAACTCATAGAAATCAGTAATAAACAACTCAATAGAAATATGAACAATCTGAATAGACAATTCACTACAAGGAATATTCAAATGACCAATAAACATATATAAAGATTCTCAACCTCATTAGTCACCAGAGAAATATCAATTCAAACTCACGAGAACACCATCCATGCACCAGAATGGCTAAAATTTTAGAAGACTGGACATATCAAGTGTTAACAAGAATGCTGAACAACATAATACCCATATACAACTGGATGTAGTGAAGGGGTTGCATAAACTGGTTCAACCACTTTGGAAAATGTTGGCAGTCTCTACTATAGCTGAACATATCCATACACTATGACCAGCAATGCCATTCCTAGGGATATATCCAACAGAAAATACTTACCTATTTGCAAAAAAATGAACAAGAATGTTCATAAAAGCATTAAAAGCCCAAAGGAGAAACCATCCAAATGTCTAATAACTGCAGAATGGATTAATAAACTGTGATATGTTCATAGAAGGAAATAATATACCACAACAAGAACTACTACTATATGCAACAACACAAATGAATCCCCAAAATACAATGTTAAGCAAAAGTACGCAGACTCAAGAGTACAGATATCACTCCATTTCTATAAAGAGGCAAAACTCATCAATGGTGACAGAAGGGAGGAGAGCAAATACCTGCGCAGAGAAAGGATAGTGACTAGAAAGAAGCATGAGAAGGGGCTGTAGGGTGTTGGGAATGTCCTATTTTTATCTAGGTGGTAGATACACGAGTGTGTTTACTTTGTGAAAATTCATCAAGCTATACACTTAGGATTTGTATACTTTTCTGTATTTAGCTTATATCTTATTAAAGAATTTGCTTAAAAATGTAAAGAATACAACCCTGATTTACCGCATCTGATGCTTCAAGAGACTATTCTAAACCCTATTCTAGCTCTAACTCACAATGATGTTAAAATGCAAGTTTTGTATATATTGACAACTGATTTTTTACCAAGGCACAAAGGCAATGCAGTGGATAAAGGGTAGCCGTTTCAATAAATGGTGCTGAACAATGAGCTATCCATAGGCAAAATAAATGAACTTGGATCCATACCTCACACCATATACCAAAAATAACTCGAAATGGATTTTAGACTTAATGGTAAAACCTAAAACTATATTTGATAGAAAAACACTTGTATTCAAAATATATAAAGAACTCTCAAAACTTAACAATAAGAAAAAAAAACAGGCAAAAGATTCGAACAGACATTTTATCAGAGAAGATACACAGATGGATAATAAGCACACAAAAAGATGCTCAACATCATAAGTTATCAGAGAAATGCTGATTAAAACCACAATGAGATACAACACTACATGCCTATTAGAATGGCTGACAAGACTGACCATACCAAGTGTAAGCAAAGATGTAGAGAAATGGGAACTCTTGGACATTGCTGGTGGGAATGTAAAATGGTATAATGAATAAACCTTTTGGGAAACAGTTTGGAAATTTCTTAAAGAGTTCAACATAAGTGATCCACTCACTCCACTCTTAGGTATTTGCCCATAAAAAGGAAAGCACATGTCCATAACAAAGACTTACATACAAATGTTCATAGCAGCTTTATTTGCAATAGCCCAAAACTAGAAACAACTCACATATATATCAACACGTGACTGGATAAACAATTTGTAGTATATCCACAGAACAGAACATTACTCAGCAACACAAAGGAACAAACTGTTGATACACACAACATGGGTGAATTTCAAAAGAATTATGTTAAGTGACAGAAGCTAGACAAAATCAGTGTACAAATTGTCTGATTCCATTTATATAAACTCTCGAAAATGCAAACTAATCTCTAGTGATAGAAAACAAATCAGTGGTTCTTTGGGGAGAGTAAGTCACAGAGGGGTGGGAAGGAGGGATAACAAAGGTGCATGAGAAAACTTTTGAAGGTAATGGATATGTTCACTATCTTGACACTGACTGAAAGTTTCATAGAGGTACACCTTATGGTGGAGGTCATAACTTATCAAAGCATACCATTTAAATAAATGCAGTTTGTTTTCTCAAGTATATTTCAATAAAGCTTTTCTAAAAATAATACAGGTTGTATATAAATATTGTGAACCAGACATCCTATAATTAGCTCAAAATCAACTCCATTCATTCACACAACAAATATTTTTCTAGCACCTACTATATGCCAAGCACTCTGCTAGGTTCCAGGGTTCCAATGGTGAGCAAACTGACATGGTTCCTGACCTCATGGAGAACACAGTCTGCTAGGGGAAGCAGAGATTAATAAAAGATGCACACAGACACATGGATAATAAAAACTTCACAGACAAGTGCTGTCAAGGAGACAAGCACAGTGAGATGACACAAAATAACAGGGAAACCAAATCTCATCTAACGGAAAGGTCAGTATGGCTCCCTCAAAGAAGCGACATTTAAGCAACACCTAATGGAAGAGGAAGATAACAAGTTGAAGATGTAACTTTCCTCCGAAGAGACACTAACACAAGCAAAGGCTCTGAGGCAGAAGAAAGCATGACCCTTTGAAGGAATGGAAAGAAAGTCAAAAGGGCTAAGGGTCAAAAGAGTGTAGACAACACTATTGGTCACCTCTCTAGTAACTATTCCATCTCCTCTTCCTCACTCCTAACAGAATCACAGTTGGGTTCCAGCAGCCACCCTCCTCCACACATAGTCATGTGCTTTAGAGAAAGATGACTCCATTCTTGATTTTAGGAAGTGGATACTGTTGAGACTTAAGTCAGTCATGGCCACCTCTTTTCTCCCTGCCAGTGATTAGTTAAAGAATGGCATGAGTGAAAGCAGGAAAAGAAGTTATTGCATGCTCTAAACAAGAGATGGTAGTTTGGACCAGGGAGTTGTCAATGGAGATAGAGATTTGCACGGAGAAATAAGGTAGAGCAACGTGTACACGATGTCTCCTAGGTTTCTGGCTTAGGCAAATAACGATCAATCTTTTCCATATAGTCAAAGCCAGAGAAATATTTTTTAAAAATGAATAGTCTTATGTTATTCTTAATATATTTCTCTTAAATAAACGTAATTAGAACTAGTCAAGGATCATACCTAAAACATATCTCATCCTCATGCAGGATACTGGCTTCAGAAGTTCATGCAGACTTATCAAGAATGAATGAGGCTAACTAGATTTTGTCTTACAATACAAATCAATGTTTTCTAAAATTCTAACCTATAATTAACAATCCTGCCTACAAATAACATCAATTTCTGAATATCATTTATTTTGTCTTGCCTGCTTCAAAAAATGATTTAAGCTAGCAAAATGTCCAAATCAATTAAAAGCCAAACCAAGAATAAAGTAGTCCAAGGATTTCTGACCACTCTTGTGTTACCTAAAATTAATTTCAGAGAAATTAGATGGAGGTACCTAATCAATTATGCTCATCAAATTTATCAAATTAGGTCTCATAACAACAGTAATGAAGGTTCCTGTTACAGATACCAACAGACCCAGGCAAAACTATAACCTACCTTGACAAGTTGATGAAGTGCCATTTTTTTCAGAAGGTGGTGTACTTGGACTGTTGAAATGAGGTGAAGTTTTTCGGTCCTCGCCATTGTTTGTAAAATTCTTTGAATGTCACGTACAACGACGTGACAATGGTACTTCAGCTTTTTTGCTTAAGCTTTCATCCGCTGGCTTCCCTAAAAGTGAAAGAACCTCTATTTATAATATTTCTAATTCAAAAAACATTAATCATCCTTTGCAGCTACAGTGAGCAAATTCGATGAGCAACCACTCGAATTTGCCCAGGATTGGGAGGTTTCCCAGGCTGTAAGATTTTCAGTGCTAAACCTGAGAAAGTACCTGGCAAATCTAGACAAGTTGGTCACCCTATCTGTAGCATCAAATTAGGACAGGAGAGAAAGACTTATGATGTCAGAGACATTTATAGAGAAATTATCATCAATTTGCATAACTTACAAAAAGATAATAGTGAAAGATTAATAATGTAATAAAGGCACAACCGCTTGAGTATTCGTTTATATTGAGACTTATTAAAATATCAAGCAGAGAGGATTAAAAGAAAGACCAAAAGTATATTCTTAGTTACTGCTATTTCTTTAAATGAATCATTCTGGATAAAAAGCACTTTATTATATTTTTTTCAAGTCCCAATAATCAAGCTGAATATATCAACCAAATACTCACCACGAAGAAGAGACTGTTGCCACGCTAAAGCAGCACAAAGTAAGACTAAGCTTTTCCCACTTTCTGTAGGGCTCTCCAACAAACAATGCTGCTTACTTTTTAATACTTGGACAATCTATTGACACAAAAACAATAAAAAAAATCAGTAAACAATTTACTTCATTAGGGTCTGTCTCCATCACAAGTACAAACACAACAAGAAGTAAGGTTGTACTTGAGGGAACATAGCAATAGCAGAAGGGAGAATTAGTATTAAGTTCAATCTAGACCTTATGCCTTTATCTTTCTCCCTAAAATTATGTTGGACTTAAAAGCATATAGGCATAAAAGAAATGAACAAAGCAATTTGTGCCTTAATGATGCAAACACCGTCATTTCTGTAAAACAAGAGTACACTAATATCTTGGATGAAAACTTTATGGAGGATACTGTTAGGGGGAGTATAAATCGCTACAACCACTTTGGACAGAAATTAACAATTACTAGCAAAGTTGAAGTTACCCAACACCGGGAAGTCCAGTCCTATGTATATATCCAAAACCTGTCCCACAGGAACATAAGGAAACATGCATAAGAAAGTTCATAGCAGCATTGTTTAGAATTGCAAAAGAATGTAAACAACTTAAATGTCTGTCAAAAGGAAAGTGGATAAAAAAATTCTGGTATATTCATACAATGGAATACTACATAGCAATTAAAATAGATTAACAATCAATAAGGCTACTTCTTAAAAATAATGTTAAGCAACTAAAAACACTTCTGAACAAATATAGGTACAGTATCATATCATTGTACAAAGTTTAAAAACAGGTAAAGTAATGCTCTATATTGTTTACGGATACATACGTATGTAACAAAAGTATAACAACACGTCTAGGAAAGAAAAAGAATAAATTCAGCATACTAGTAATGTTACTTGCAAACAAGGTATAAAGTAAATATGGCAAAATATTAAGATTGAACAACTCTGGAAAGTTGGCTTACTCATTGGTCTATTAATTTTCTAAATGATTGAAACATCTCAAAAAATATGGTGAGAAATATAGTATTCTGTGTAAAAGACAGTAAATACTTTGTAGAAGGTAGTAATTCTGTAAATAGAAGTGCCAAATGAGCTGAGAATAGTTTTCAGAATATTCTCCTTTGCCTACAAACCATATACAGTTTATAGCAATCAGGATTATTTTTCGAAAAGTTACATGTTCTTCCATGAACCCAGCAAATATTTTCAATCCATTTACTATCTGAGAAAATGAATGTAGTCACAGATTCAGGATACGTTATGAATAATCAGCATCTTTATCTTAATGAAGACTTAACTGCTGAAAAATACTTGCAGAATTCATTATAGCAAGCTATGATGGACAAGCTTTACAAGGAAATTTCATCTTCACCCCACGAACTGTACATTCAGACCATGTTGAAGAGTCATGCTTTCCTGTTTACTTAGATTGCTAACTGCATCAGAAACGAAAATCAAGACTGAAACAATGCCATTCAAAGAAAACCAGATACCCAACTAGACTAGGACAGAAGTCTAGAAATAAAAAGGGGATTCCTAAATGTATCAACAAAACAAATGCAAGTAAAAGAATTTCCTAGTCTTAACCATCACAGTGGTTGAGAACATGTCTCGGAATCTGACAAATCCGGATTTGTATCCCTACTCTGCCAAAGCTGTGGACCAGGAGGTAGAAGTACGAGTTCTAGATCAGGTTCCCACAACTCAGATGTGTTTCCTTGATCATGTCTTCACTTCTCTAGACTAAGATCCTCATCTGTAATAATCCCTAATTGAAAAACTGTTGTAAGGGATAATATGCCTTGGCACACAGTAGGTGTTTGATAATTCTGATTTAAAGGTCAGAAGGGTATAATGAAAAGAAGATGGGCTTTGGAGTAAAGCAAGCCTAAGTGTGAGTCCCACTGTGTGAATCACTGAACCTCAGTCTGTTTCTTCATCTGTGCAATGGAGATAAGATTATCTACCCGATAGAGTTTTGATGAAAATTAGCCAGGCATTGAGTTAAGAATTAAATAAGGTAATGGATAGAACTTGCCTAAACTCCAGTATTTGACACAGAGGAGGTGATCTACTTTAATCTCCACCTCTTCTAAACCACCTATGCTTAATCTAGGATCCAGAGACGTAAATCAGAGACTGTGCTCTCTTGCTATTGCGTGCAGAAGTCTTGGTACATGACTGCGTTTCTCTGAAGAGAAAGTCCGTGGATTTCTCATTCCCAGAACTATATCCTAATAAAATAACT
Source organism: Diceros bicornis minor (assembly GCF_020826845.1). NCBI lineage: Eukaryota > Metazoa > Chordata > Mammalia > Perissodactyla > Rhinocerotidae > Diceros > Diceros bicornis. The sequence continues at coordinate 61,762,465 of NC_080758.1, forward strand.
GAAAACAGAGGGGAGACTGATATGCACTGTTATCAACTGAGGACTTCCTTGCAATAGTGAAAAAAAATGGCAAATTCGACCTGGGAATGGAGGGATGGTTAAAAGAGTAATTCAACAGCTTATGAAGCCAATTATACCCTGACCCCTAGCCTATGTGTTCCAAAACAAGCTAAGAACCACTATTCTGAGGTATTTCCCAGTTCTACTATTCTGTGATTCCATCTGTGCAACTCTTGTGTAGAGATTTGGTGGACTCTAACCCCTTCACCCCAGCCAATAACGCAACGCCGGCTAGTTCCTCAGATACAGCCTAGAAATCCATCCCGCCCACAGTTGCCGCAATCCCCCAGGGGATAAAGCACGAGCCCCCGATCCGCCTCCCGCCTTAGTCCCCGCCGCCACGAGTCAGCGGGGGTCAGAGGGGGCCCGGGGCCTCTCCCTGGGGGTTAGGACAGGCTCCCTCCGGCCTCCGCACGTTCAGAACCCGGAGGCCCAGGGACGTGGTCACCCCGAAGGCCCGCATGCGGCCAGGCGAGAGCAGAATGCTCTCTTCGGGCAGGCTGCACACCACCCCAGGAGAGACAGGCTGGCCTGTTCTGAGGAAAACCGAGGCAGCGCTGCCTGGGCTCCGAGTCCCGGGAGAAAAGGAAATGGTATCTACGAGTACACACTGTGGAGCCTGGCAGAGAGGAGAGGCCCCAAACCTCTCGCCTCCTCACCGGGCTGCCACTCCCTGGCCGAGCGCGGACTCCGGCGCCTCACCCGCTCCCTCCTCCGCTCTCTCCAGGCCTCGCGACAGCGCTCTCCCGGACGAATACCCGCCTCCCGCCCCCTCGACTCCCAGCACCCAATCACCCGCCAGAGCAGAAACCAAGCAACCAATCCTGGCGTGAGGTTAGGGGGCGAGAACCCTGGCCCCCGAGGGAAGCCTCCGAAATAAAAACCAACGCAAAGTATTTCGTGGCCCGGAGGCGAACGCTTGAAGAGCGAAGGATGGGAGCACAGCGCAGGGTTTAAAGGAAATTCTTCTCCGTTTTGAGATTTTGAAACTGGTGACTTAACCCGTGCATCCGTTTCCTTGGAAACTCGCAGTCTCATTCTTCAGGTCTGTAGACCAAGCGAAAGGAAAGCCTTGCCGAGTTCTTCCCAGAGCGCCCGTCAGTGCCGCTCAGCTCACGTTTCCGAACTTCACGGTGGCCCGGGTGTCGCACAGACGGAGGCGGGAACTGCCAAACGCCTGAGCCCGGCCAGGCGAGAAGGCTGGTTGATGAGTGGCCGCAGACCCTCAGGATGTTCCAGGCTTCCCCGGATAGCGAGTTCAACCAGATCAACGCCCTAGAGCGCTCCCGCCCCGGTCACTTCTGCTCCTTCAGGGCTCACCCGCCTTCTGTCCCTCCTAAAACCGGGTTGTTATTCTTTGCCACGAAGTACACTTCAGTTTCCTCAAAGGTAGGGAGTTAATCGTGATCTCTCCAAAGTGTGATTTTGTCAATTTCTGAATAGCCTAAGCTTGGCTCCGATACTAGTGTCTCAAAAAAGTAAAACGTGAGACAGTTTCTCAAGTTTGAGCAACTAGTTTGGGGAGATGTTTTATGCAGGCGGAGCAGCGGGAGGAGAGTGGATTTGTTTGCTTCCCTTTCAGTTTTACTGCATCTTCCCCAATTGCAAAATGTACAGCGCTAAAAATAAATTCTACCTTTTAATTTAGTAATCTCAGGCTCAAAAATTTATCCTAAAAGAGTAATCCAAAAGAAAGAAAAAGTAAAAATATCTAAATTGATAACATTGCCTATTGTAATCCTGAAAAAAGTCATCAACCTCCCGGTCTAGTAATAGCACCCTATACGGTTATGATACATCAGTTTGATCATTAGGAAGCCAATAAAATAATTATCAAAAGTAAACAACTTGCAAAAAAAATTTCATATAAAGTTAAATGAAAGAAAGCAGACTCCCTACAGGGTATTATGAATTCCATTATGTGAAAATATATATGCATAAGCAAAGATGGAGGGAAAGTATAAAAAATGTAACTTACTGTTAAAACAGTGGAATGAAGGACAATTTATCTATACTTAAAAATATCTTCAAATTTTTATTCTGCTTTTACAATTTTTTTAAATATCAAATCCTTTAAGTAACTGCTCCAGGGAAACTACTACGATTTTCTATTTTCCTCCGCTCAATTCCTAAGGCTCTCAACCGACTCTAGCCTTGTATGGCCATTTGACGTGTGTGGCGTTAACAGAAATGGATACACGTAGGCTCTGGAGCCAGACAATCCTGGATTCCAGTCCCTTGAACTGTTCCTTTCAAGTGAACGTTAGTGAAAGAAAACACAAAAAACTACAAGTTCATTTGATAAAGAATATGAATGTTTATAAACCAATATTCAAAATAGCTGCACACATCTGTTTTCACTTGAATAAAAAATATCACATTGTGACAAATTTTGTAACCTTAACTTAAAATACATGAATATTAACATTTACTAATATAGTTACACATTTTGTTTACATCATCAACGAATGTGATGAAAAACAGCATGCTGTTATTTAAACACAGCAGGTTTTGACCAGCCTTTGAAAACTGATCCAAGAATGTGTGCTGCATTTAGTTAGAAACCATTTATTTCAACATTTTGAACTCCTAGAGGTTTCCTACTCACATAAAATATTCCAAAGACTCAGTTTAAAATAAAACAAAACAAAAGAACACAGGACCGCTGTATTTAATCTTAGAAGACTACAAAACTGCCTTGTTTAAAAATATGAAAATTCTTACAGTATTTTTTAAGTGTATGCTTTTATTTTTCACATCGAACTTACTTGATTGAACATTAAGCATCTGATATCTCAGGGAAGGCCAGCCCAGTATCCTGTTTTTCAGAGCTGACCAGGTGTTTCTGATACAATCTATGGACCAGCAGAGACCCATTTGACTAAAGAAGAAATAATTAATGAAGTGTTCTCTAAACATTGTTGCATAATGGAATCAACTGGGAAATCTTAAAAAAAAAAATACTAACGCCTGACTCCCAACCGCAGACATTCTGATTTAATTGACATGGGTTCCAATTGGGGATCAAGAGTTTTAACAGCTGTCCAGGTGATTTTAATGTGCAGCAAAATTTGGAGCCACCACAATGATGCAAGACACAACAGTGATCTAAATCACAATTAGCCACAAATGACAGATGTCTATAGAGGAGAACTCACTTTTAAAGAAGTTTCTCAAGTTGGAAATACTTGATAGTTTCTCTCTGTTTCTTAAGATCAAATTTATGCTTTTTCTGGAAGTTATAATGACTCTTTAATTAGTAGTCTTCAGAGGGGATTTATATTGTTAAACACTCAACAATTTTTTTTAACCATTAAGTTTAGGTTATTGTATATAATCACTGCTATACACTTATCTATTACGTGTAACAATACACTGAAATTACCTTCTAGGCATCACAGTATTAAGAACCATCCATAGTTTATTGACTGTTTGAAGCATTCTCCACAGAACCCCTGAATTCAATAGCTGGTTCATATTGGATGTTAATACTTCTGCCTATGGTATAAGTTCACTGGCAGAGAGTAGAGTCAAGCGTTCTAGAATCTGTGTCGTTTCCATATGTCTTACTGGGACAGCTGAAAATGCTAAAGGGGAAACTTAGCAGTCATAATCTAAATTCTATACAGCTTAGCAAATAAGAAGTAACATTGCTCTATCAGACTACAGGCCAAACAAATCAAGAAAACAGTGTTGCTCTAAACGTAAAACTTTCAATCCTAGCCATAGTTTTGGCCATACTTAAAATAAGGACCTTAAGAAAAATTCATTTAGGTGTATTTATTTCACAAAGAACAAAACATATCTCATTTAAGAAATCACATTAGTGACCCAAAGAGAAGGCCCTCAACCTGTGGAATCTGATGTATCTCTGGGTTGACAGCATCAAATTGAGTTGAATTATCTGACGACTAGCTGGTATTCCAAGAATTGCTTGTTGGAGGTGTGGGGAACCCCCCACGTGTGAAAAAATGAATCTCAGAACACCATTTATGGGCATACACCCAAAATGATTGAATGCAGAGGTATAAAGACATAAATGTACACTTGTGTTCTTAACAGGATTATTCAAAATAGCCAGAAGCTGGAAGCAAACCTGGTGTCCATCAACAGATGAAGTGACAAAAAAAAAGTGGTGTATACAGACTGTGGAATACCATTCACCCTTAGAAAGGAAAAAATTCTGACACATGCTATGACAAGGACGAACCTTGAGGACTTTAATGCTAAGTGAAATAAAGCCAGCCACAAAAGGAAAAATACTGTATGATTCCACTCATATATGGTACTTAGAGTACTCAAATTCATAGGAATAGAAAGGAGAATGGTGTTTCCCAAGAGCAAGAGGGAGGGACAACAGGGAGTTGTTGCTTAATGAGCACAGAATTTCAGTGCAAGGTGAAAATGGTTCTGTGCATGGTTGGAGGTTATGGCTACACAATAATGTGAATGTACTGCATGTCACTGAACTGTACACTTAAAAATGGTTAAAATGGTCAATTTTAGGTTATGCATATTTTATGACCATTTAAAAAAATTAATTATTTTCAACAAATGAACAAACACTAGCTACATGCAATAGCATGGATGAATATCACAACCAAAATGCTGCATAAAAGAAATTATATTCAAAAGGCTATATATTTTTTAATTCCATTTATATAAAATCCAAAAAAGAAACAAAACCGAGGTCCGGCTTCCAGTAATGGTGGAGTGGCTTGTTGAACTAACACTCTCACAGATAACAATGATAAAATCTGCACAAAATATTATATGTCTATATATAGAATCATGTATTTATATGTAATACACATATAATAAATGTGTATATGTGTATATGCATAAATATCTTCCGAAAGCAAGCAGAACTGAGAGAGAGTCTTCCCTTAAATGATGGGAATTGCACCAGGAGATATTTGCAAGCTTGAGTCTTTTGCCTCAAAGCATTCTAAAATCTGTACATGGCACAGACGGGAAAAACTACAGTCTTACTTGTAATGTTAGAGGATGTATTTTGGGGCTAACAAAGTAGCTGGAAAGTTAAGGGAGAAATTCTGGAAGGGAGGGAGACACAAAGAGGAAAATCTCAAAATATGTATGTAAGTCTCCCCCCCACACACACACCAAATTGGCAGATCTTTGAACAACACCCATGCAGGGTAGGCCCCAGAAGGCCTAGTGTAAAAACAGCAGTTGGAAGATGAGAGAAGTGAATGAGGATTTCAGCTATGCCCACTGTAAAGGAGAGAAGATTGGAGTTTCAGTCCAGCCAAGTTAACTCCCTGCTAGAAAAATAACAACACTCTTCAAAGGAATACAATAGAATCCAGAGTCTCTATAACTATCATTCATGGTTTCCAGTACACAGTTTAAAAAGTCATGAGATTTGAAGAGATGGGAAAATGTAATCCATATATGACCAAAAGCAGGGAGTAAAAACTCTCCCCAAGGTGTTGCAATTATCTGACAAGGATAAGAAAGCAGCTATTATAAAGATGATCAAGGTGGCATGAAAAATATTCTCATAATGAATGAACATATCTGGAAACTCAGCAGAGAAATGGAAATTACAAAAAAGAACCAAAAAGGAAGATTAAAAAAATGCTTTTGAGTTTACATGTACATTAGAAACAGTAAAAGAGGGCCGGCCCCGAGGCTTAGCGGTCAAGTATGTGTGCTCCACTGCTGGTGGCCCGGGGTTCGGATCCCGGACGCACACTGATGCACCGCTTCTCTTGCCATGCTGAGGCTGCATCCCACATACAGGAACTAGAAGGATGTGCAGCTATGACATGGAACTATCTATTGGGGCTTTGGGGTGAAAAATAAATAATTAATTTAATTAAAAATAAAAAGGAACAGTAGAAGAAACATGAAGATAGAGCAATAGAAATTATCCAGTCTGAACCAAAGAATGTAAAAATTTTGAAGAAAAATGAAGAGAGCCTTACTTGTGAGATGATTGAGTCCCCAGCAATGAGGGGAGAGACAGAAAAAATTAAATGAGGCAGAAAGGCAAATCAATAAGTAATAGCATACAACTTCCAAAATTTGGTAGAAAATCTAAAATTTTAGATCCAGGGAAGTCAGCAAACCCAGAAAATAAAATACAAAATAAAACCAGACCTGGGCACATGATAGTCAAGCTGCTAAAATCCAAAGATAAAAAGAAAATCTTGAAAGCAGTCAGGAAAATACATACATAAAGGGGAAGACAATACATACAGGGAGAAATAATGTCAATGATGGATGATATATTATCAAAAACAAAAGAGACAAATCAACAACAAAATTACATCTTTCAAGTGTAGAAAGAAAACCCAAAAGTCAACACAGGATTCTATATTTAGCAGATCTCACTTTCAAAAAGGAGGCAGAAGCCACAATAGTATTCTGCACACCTATTAGGTGGCTGAAATAAAAAATAAAATTGCAAATATCAAGTGCTGGTGAGGACAAGGAGCAACTAGAACTGGGAATGCAACATGATAGTTGCATTCGGATAACGGTTTAGCAGGTTCTTATAAAGTTAAACATACACTTATTATATGACTCAGATATCCCACTCCTAGGGATTTACTCAAGCAAATTGAAACTAATGTTTAAACAAGAATCTTTGGGTGAATCTTCATAACCATGTTATTCATAATTGCCACAAGCTGGAAATAAATTAAATGTCCTTCATCAGGTGAATGGAGAAAGAAACTGTGGTGAATTGGGACATTAGAATACTACTTGGCAATAAAAAGGATAAACTCTTGATTCACACAACAACATGGATGAATCTTGGTTGCATTTCTCTAAGTGAAGGAAGCACAATTCAAAAGGCTGTACAGTATATGATTTCATTTGTATGACTTTCTAGAATAGTCAGCATTACAGACATGAAAAATGATCAGTGGTTGCCAAGGGATGGAATGGGGGAAGGGGTTGACTACACAAGGACTGTATGAGAGAATTTTGAGGGGTGAGAAAAACAGCTCTGTATGCTACTGTGGAGGTGGATATATGACCATAAAGTTGTCAAAACCCACAGAACTGTACACTACAAAGAGTGAATTTTACTCTGCAAATTTTAAAAATCAGGATGCTGGGGAACTCAGATGAAATGCAGTGACAAATGAATCTCACTGTATTACAAGCATGTGACATAGCCACACATAATGGGTGGGGATGAAAGGTCCTGACCTAAGTTACTTGGGAAGACAGTGTTTTGATGGGATACTGTAAAACTAAAGTACTGTACACAACCACTGTACTCTAGGTGGTAAATTTGTTTTTCATAAGGGTATGGATTAGCAATTCTGAAACTGGTTGACACATTAGTAAATATATTGTAGCTAACTGGAGTTAAGTTTCTCACTGTTGGTGAAAGAAGTTAAAAATAAACAAAAGGAGAATGCTAGAATAAACTCTGTGGTGTTGGATAGGAGTTGGAAGTATCAGTATGAAACCGTGTCTCTTCTAATATATCTATCCAGATAGATGGATAGATTGATATGTTGGTAGATTGATAAATAGATGTGTATACCTGAGTTTATATTCATACATACATTTCCAGGCTCTGCTGAGAGGGTCCAGAAGCAGTGACACCCTAGTATCAATGAGCACACTTAGCTCCCAGATCTTGGTTTCTAAATATCATTCTCCAATAAAAAGAACCAGGTTTCCTTGGAGAAATGGCTAATTCTAGGGCTGGAGATGGGAAATACAATATGAACCTGGACCATCTTGTAGTGCCAGAAAGTAGAAAAGTGCTTTAAATAAAACACAGCAAATGATGAGATGTGTCAAAAGGAATCAATCTGAAAGATTTCTCAATGGCTCAAGCTGGAAAACTGTGAGCAACATAATAAATAATGGTAGCATTGGATTATTACACAGAGAATAAAATAAATATCCATGAGTCTATACTGACATAAAATAGATTAAATAAGAAAGGAAGAAAGAAACAGGAATAAAAAAGAATAAGAGAAAGAAAGGAAGAAGGACAGGAGAAGGAGGGAGGGAATCTTCCTCACAGAATTCCAAATAATAAATGTGGCTGGATAGCATGAAATAGAAAATCGCCACTAGAACACCACAGTAATAATTATTGTGGGTTAGGCTGACTGATGAATGCAAAAACTGTGGGTGAAACTTAAAAAAAAAAAAAATTTGCAGAGCCTCAAATCATCTGCCTCAAACTACATAACGTTTTTCTGTTAATTACTTTAAAAGACCTATGACTATTGAAAGCAAAAATTATAACACTGTATTGTGGGATTTATAACATGGGATGATGTAAAATTTATGACAACAATAGCACAAAGGACAGACAGAGGTAAATGGAACTGTTCTATAGCAAGTCTTCCATATTTTACGTTGATTAAACTGGTGCACTATTAAGTCTAGGTAGGCTGTGATATGTTAAAGATGCATATTGTAATGTGGACCAACCACCAAAAATGCAAAGGTGTGTCACTTAAATGCTAATAAAGGAATTAAACAGCATACAAAAATGGTTTGTACAAAAATGTTTGCAGGAGATGACCTGCACGTCCCCAGGAGGAAGAAGAGCCCACTGCGGGGCATCCTCAGAGCAGAACGCCCTCAGCTGTGCCGAGGAGCAAACGCTGACACACACATGTTGGGAGAGACTCATCAACCTCATGCTGAGGGAAGCAAGCTGGACAGAAAACAATACAAGTGGGATGATTTCAGCCAAGATGAACCTATGCTGAAAAAACCAGAACAGTGGTTGCCTCGGGGGAAGGAAAAAATTGCCTAGGAAGGAAGAGGAAGGGGTTTTCTGGGGGTGATGGAAATATCCTAGTCTTAAAGGGGTGAAGGTTATATGGGTATGTTTATTTGCCAAAAATGTAAGGTAGAGATTTGTGCCTTTCAGTGTGCGTACTTCTTACACCCCCACACACACAAAGGACTAAAAGAATAATAAAGTGAGGTGGGAATGGGATGGAGTGTGGAAGAAACAAAAATGCCAGATGATTAGTAGTTGTTGAAGCTGGGTGACAAGCCTACTATGCTGTTTTGTTTATTTTGTATATTGTTTAAATTGTTCTGTAATAAAACACTTGTATAAGAAGACAAACTCAATATATAGTGTTCGCTGGTAAGATGTCAGCTACCTTTGGGGAGGAAGGAGGGAGAAAGGGATTGTTGGGACCTGAGTGAAGCTGGTGTTAGTTCTTGGTCACACGAGTGTGTTCACTTTGTAATAATTCTTTGAGGTTTACATGGATGACTTCTGCATATATTTCTACACGCATGTTATACATCAATAAACATTTTAAATCTGGCATGTTTGCAAAAAGATCCTAACTCAATATCTCAGGATAACAGCAGTGTTTTGTTTTAAAGTGGAACACGTTCACTCATGACATCATCAGATGGATTTTAATACTCCCAAGTATCTAGTAATGCCCTCACCCTTGAGTGGCCCCCCGGGTCGTTCCATTTTTGCTTCAATTTGGCAAGTGGTATGGCTTTGAGTTTTTATGATGGGTATGGACCCTTAAGGTGGGTGGGTTCCAAGGGGAGGATCTCTGCAGCGACCCTGATCACGGGGTCCAGAGGGAAGATCATGGCAGGCTGGATGGATGCAGGGGATGGTAGGACAGATGGCCTTGAAAAGGCAAATTCCAGGATCCCATGCACCCGGTATTTCCATTTTAGATATTGAATTTACATTTCAAATACTGGCCAGGGAGCGTCCACCAGGGCTGCAAGCATTCTCAGCAATAGCCAGGCTGGTGATCCCCACTCCTACCTGAGTACTGGCCTCAAAGGATGCAGCCCAACCACACAGCAAATACTCTGGGGGGTGGGCAAGGCATGTAGAGTTGGCATCGTACAGAGAAGAGGCGGGGTAGAAGGTGGGGTGTAGAAGCATAGGGGCGTGGGCCAGGGGTGGAGGGAGAGGTGGGAGTTGGGTCCCCTAGCTGTGCATGCTGAGTGCTTTTGTCTCTTAACCATTCCTGGCTGAGAGCTTGAAGGACTGCATAACTACAACTCCCAAGTTGCTCTGGGCACGGGGCTGTGCCTAGCCCTGGGGGGAGGAGCAGGGCGGTGAAGGCTTGCCTGAGGGCCAAACAGCCATTGACTCAGGACTCTGGTCCTGCACCGGCTCCAACTGGACTGAGTACCGGAGGGATGTGACGGGAAGAGAGGGACCAGGGAGTCTGGGTGTGGCAGCTGCATGGGCAGCCGCGGGCCTGCAGCGTGCAACTGCATTTGTCCAAAATTGAAGCTGGACTCGTGCCTCTTCCCCACCGCCTCCCTCCTTTGCTTGATTCCTCCTCCCCCCTGTGTGCCTGTGGGTCTTTCCACAGCCTCCTACCTAGTCCAGGGCCAGGTGCTTCTCTAAACTGCTTATGGGAGCTGGTTTGACATCCCAGAAACTTTCCAGTTTGCCTGCTGCCCTCTGCCTTCTCCAGCCAAAGTGCCATCATTTCATCAGCTTTTGGGAGACATTCGCCCTTGTGGCCCCTCTTGAAAGCACAACTTAAGAGCTTTGTAGGGTGGTAACATTGGCTGTTGCTTGCCTTTTTTGCAGATGTGGAAGTTGAGGCATCTGTGAGGTTAATCACTGTTTTCCCCAGGATCCGCTAAGAGCAGAGGAGAACAAATCAATTCCCAGGCAAGTATCTAGTAGGCCATTTTCACCAACCCATTCCAGTGCAGAGGCCTCCTAAACAGCACCGTTAAGATGAGAATAGCTTAAGTATTTTGCTCTTTAGATTAATCACCTAATCTCAGCTCAGTCCTGAGTGGCCAGTCTCTCAGGGACAGGGCTGGCGACTCTGATCCCTCAGGAAGAGATTGGTGGTCCAGCTTTGGGAGAGGGATGTTCATGGTAGACAGCACCTGGGCAACATTTGAAACCCGTCAGCTTTAACATCTCTGCTTTGGATTCAGGCAAGGTTCCCGGATAAACATGCCTAGGGACAGTCAGATGTACCGTATTCTTTAAAAATTGATTACAGCAGTGAAAAGAACAGAACATTAGATATCCTGCTCATTTGCAAAAGATAAAATGCAAGCAAGACTTTCTTGTTAATTTTTTTCTGCTCATTCTCTTGGCTGTACTGTACGCTTGAATGCAGAAACAAAAAACTTGAATTGTTATATTCTCTTTTCCTGAGATTGGTAAATTAACTTAAAAGTCTTATTGAAACCTATGGAGGGATGATTAGCTGTTTTCCTGATTTATGTCATCCTTAAAAGTCTGGGCATTGAGCTAAATGAAAACAAGTCCTTGTTTATATTACACATCCCAATAGGTTACATTTCTGATTACTGAATGTGGAATATTATCAAAACAACTGGAAAACCTGATCATGGAAACTAGACCCTGTCACTTTGTCAAGAATTTGCCTCTTTATGAATTAATGACACATGAATTCTTTAACGTTTTTGTAAAGAAAGGATGAGAAACTCTGCAGTGTCTCTGAATGTGGCAAGATGGGGAATTATCATTAGACCACATCCTCGGGTTCTTCTCTCCTGTTCAACAGGCCCGGGTGATAGTCCGTGTTGTCAGGTGCAACGCCGCTCCCCCAGCCCCCAGTGTTCCATCCTACTCTGGCCTGTGACCTCTTCAGGGGGTTCTGATGACACTCGTCCACAAGTGTTGGAAGGCGACATTGTAACATGAGGATATTCCTTATCTTGAAACAAGGATTAATGGAGAGGAAAGTCTCTGGGTCTGTGTGCTCCAAAGCACTGCTGTTGGAGTGTGGCTTCAGTCACCACTGTGCTCCCAGCAGTCCCCACAATGGCTGCCTCAGACATTTGATCTCCTGGTGCAACCACAGAAGCTGTTGACAGAGCTGGGCGCTCGTCGTGGTGAAGTGTCTTCCATCAGATTTTGTGGCTCTGACCCTCCTCTGCTCACCCCCTTCCCATTCCTAACTGCTGCATTGATTGCTTTGTAGTTGTTTCCTAGGAGCCACTGTGTGTAACTGGATTTCACAGTGTCTTTAGGGACCCACCCTCACTACACGAGTCACTGTACAACAGCCACTTATCCTGGTGTAGCCCATGTTCATCCTCTAAAGTGGAGCTGTGAAGAACCCTGCTTACTCGGAGCTCCTTTCTTTCTCATGCTGCTGGGGCTGCTTACGAAGCTGGGCATCTCGTCTTTGGTCTCATCACATTATTCTTTTCATCGATTATTCTGAAGTAGGATACGACTTTGTTAATAATGTGACACTGGCTGTCACAGGCACTTCTATGTATCTTCCCCAACAGCTCTGTGAAGTAGACCTGTGATCCCCATTTTACAGGGGGGACACTGAGACAGTTTTTTGGTGCATTTTGAGTCTCCACCTAGAGCTCCGCCTCTCAGGTGTGTGCACTTAGCAGGTGTTCCACTTTGTCCCTCTCTGCCAGCCGCCCCAAAGGCACACGGCCCATCCTGAGTCCATTGTCTGATTGTTGGCAGTCACCCTGCACAAACAGGCCCTGGGTGGGGAGTGGACTAGCAGGGCGTGGTTGTCCGGACTACCCTGGGCAGATTCTATGTTTATTGCGAGAGCTGGAGCAGTGGAAGATACTGACCGTCACTCGCCTGGAAGGTTTCTTATGGAGAAATACTCCACTGACTTTCTGCAGGTGTCGTGTCTTCTTTGTCTTCCTTGCTCCTCTGGGCTTTCTCCTACAGCCCATGCTGTGCAGTAACATAGAGAACAGAGACTGGTGAACATCATACTGTTGCCCTGCACCAAACAGTCACATCACTCATTTTTCTAATTATGAAAGAATTACATACTTTGTAAAAAAAGTCAAATTATACAGATCTATGTAGAGTAAAGTGAAACCTTCCCCTTCCATCCCCTTCCCTGCAAACTCACTCCCCTACTCAGAAGGAACTATTGTTAAGAGGTTGCAGCTTATTCTTCTGGACATTTCCAATGAATTTATAAATACACATAAAGTTTTTTTAACATAAATTACATAACTACATCGTTTTTCAACTTGCTGTTTCCCAAACCATATATCATAGATGTCTCTCCTTATCAGTGTACGTCACTCTAACTTAGCTGTTTAGAAGTTTTGGAGCTACTCTAAAGAACAGGAATACCACGATCTGTTTATTTCTTCTTTGATAGAGATGGGGTTATTTCCAGTTTCACTATTATACATAATGCTGCAGTAAGATCCTTGTATGGAATTTATTACACTGCTACTCAACTGCTCAATTTGCTTTGTTCCCTTTTAGTCAGAGACTATGATATATTTGTAACAATTTTATGGGAATTATTTTATAGGGAAATTAATTTTATCTCTGAATAAAGACATTTATGGGGAATCTTGACTTCAAGGTCAACCATCTCAGTATTCTGGAGAAAAATCATGAAACTTAGAAGGTATTATGCTTGCTGCATCACATTCTAACAAGTCAGATTAACAATTTAAAGTTGAATGTTTGAGCTGGCCCGGTGGCGCAAGCGGTTAATTGCGCGGGCTCCGCTGCGGCGGCCCGGGGTTCGCGGAGGCCCGAGGTTTGCAGGTTCGGATCCCGGGCACTCACCGACGCACTGCTTGTCAAGCCATGCTGTGGCGGCATCCCATATAAAGTGGAGGAAGATGGGCATGGATGTTAGCCCACGGCTAGTCTTCCTCAGCAAAAAGAGGAGGATTGTCATATGTTAGCTCAGGGCAGATCTTCCTCACAAAACAAAAATAAAACAAAATAAATAAAGTTGAATGTTTGTATAGCATCTACAGTCTTTGTTCAGAAGAAGGATGACTTTATCTTGTCTTGAAAACTTCTGACTCCAGGGGCTCTCAGTTGGGCTTCAGAGAGGATAAGATGTTGGTGTTGTATCTGTTTCTCTTCAGCTGTAGGCTGCATCATCTAAAGATCATAGAATTGAACATGGTCCAATCGATATATACGATTTGGGTCAAAAATTCAAAGTAATGAACCCAAGATAAGAATCTATAACTTTGGATCTTAATGAAGAATTTCCTTTGATATCCTCAAGTCTCTGTGATTACTAGTAAAAACTCACCTATGGATGAAGAGATGTGGTTCTGCTGGCAATGTCTGGCTTGAACATCCATAGTTAAGGCTGCCACATCCCTAGGTAGATTAGACTTGACCTCTCTACGACCTCTGCCCTTGTTCCTTGACCTGGGAAAAATAAGAATTAAAAAAAACTGTTGTTACTAGCACTGAATGCTAGAAATGCCCATTAAAGAGTGAGTTTGATTTGGTAAACCAAAGGGAGTACATGCAGAACAAAGTCTTTAATATCTATGAAATTTCAAAAAGTTCTAATTTTTTTAAATGTAACTTTATTTTTGCAACAATGCAAAATGTATATATACGAATGAAATATCCCTCTGTCCATTTCTTAAGTTGTTTCCATTGATTTGATGGATTTATCCTCTAATCAGGATTCCAAGTGTGAAAGAACATCTTGGTCTTGCAAAGAAAAGAAGCCATTGATATTTGATTTTCTTTTAGCTCGGCATCCTACAGGTTTGAGGAATAAATTATCATGTAATGATACAATGATTCTGAAAGCTAATTGTTAATTAGAGGGGTGTAAGGGATGATTGAATGGTGGTTCATCCCCACGGTCAGGGGTATTGTACACATGGATATGTAAACACGATTTAGGAGGCTGCTTCAGCCCTGTGACATCCCAGAGAAACACAGTGCAGGAGGATATAGGGGCATAGCCGTCTGCCTCGATCTCCTGGGTTACATGCAGATCCAGAGGTCTTGACAGTGGCTTCAGAGCAGCTAACTTTTGTGTATTTCTCCCCTTCCTTCTCTCCACCTTATCTCAAACAGTCCTGACTATCATGTTTTAAAGTAAGACCAATTATAGTTATTTACATGAGCCTCTTGTTCATTATTGCAGAGTAATAATCAGGGATACCATTAAATATCATTTAATCTACCTAATTAAATTTGTTGTACCTTTTAATTGATTAGAACACTAAAGTTAGTTCAGAGTTTGATATTCACCAAGTGTGTTAATCTGCTTACAACTGCCATGTGCCTCACTCCTCTTAGAAGTGTATCTTTGGCCCATCACAAGATTTTAATGACTCAAATCACCATAAATTAAGATAATGCACTGTCTTTTTGATGACCGGGAGGCACATGGGTCCATTTTGGAAATATGCCCATCTGTCTTTTCTCCCCATGGGAAGTTTCTGGTCACTAGGTCTCCAGGTGGCTTGCACAAGCCCTAGGCCTGTAATAGCTTGGTGCCTCTCCTTCTACTTGGGGTAGAAATAAAAGAGATTAGAGAGACTTATTAAAGTTTTGGTTGCATGAAGTCTTCTATGAAGACCATCCATGCATATTGTTCTGGATAGCTCTCTGTTCCTAAGACTACTAGTTATTTTAAGGGCTTGTCGGGAACTGTGAAAGGTTTGATGTTTTACCTTACGTGCAAACCAATTAGTTAGCCTACAATGGTCTTACAGATGCTGGCAAAAGTCAGGAGTCCCATGCCTCAGAGACAAAGGACTTAATGACACAACAATAGCAGTGGCCAGAGTATCAGCATTTGCACCGGTTCACTAAATCTCACTTCCTACAGGGTGATACACAGTGGGCCAGGTGACATGCAGAGGGTTGCAAGATCTCAGAGCCTAAGGAATTCAAATATTTGATAACAGGCAGGATGTCTGCTAACCTTTGCCCTGGGGGGTGTTATTTTTATTATACTGGACAGTAAGCAAGCCTGCCCTTTGCTCCAGAGTAGGCCACTATTTCTATCTTCCAAGGCTGACAGCTCTACACACATCCTTGAAAAGATAGCCTGGTTTTACTGGCTTTCAAAGATAAACTTGAATGAGACTTGATCATCATTCAGTTCTTCTGTTTACTTTATTGGGATTGTGCAAATATGCTCTTTTCTCTATAAAGTTCACTAACTTTATGCATACATAAGAGATGCTTTTCTTTTTATTTATTAAGTTGAAATTTTCTTATTAGAGAAAATGATGAAACTATTATGGGTTGGATGTGAAAGTATGTTTTTCCAGGAAAAATGTGAGAGTAGATCGGTGCTCGCAGAACTTTGCCAAAAGGAGCTGATAGCAACTTAAATGATTTTAATTTGAATACTGTTTTATACAACTTTCTTCCATTTACTTCATCCTCTCTGCTTCCTGTAATTCCCATATGAGAATGGGGCAGTTTCAGGGATTCACTGAATTCATATACAGTATTCAAATGGTTTTGTCTGTTGTGTTTTTTTAATTGAGATAAAGTTGACATACAACATTAAATTAGTTTCAGCGGTATGACATAATGATTCAATGTTTGTATATATGTTGAAATGATGACCACAATAAGTCCAGTTAACATCTGTCCCCATATAGAGTTACAAATTTTTTCTCTTGTGATGAGGATATGGCATATTTCAAGGTGCAGAAGAATCAACGATTATGTCATACTTTTCCATATACAGCTTGATGAATTTGGACATAAGCATACACCCTTGAGACTGTCACCACCATCAAGGCTACAAACATACCCATCATCTCCCAAAGTTTTCTCTCACCTCCTTTATTACTATTATTCTCTGGTAAGAACTCTTAATATCTACTCTATTAGCAAATGTAGCTAATATGTATGCATGTAGCGCATGCAATACAGTCTTGTTAGCTGTAGGCACTATGCCTTATCCTAGATTTCCAGAACTTATTTATCTTGATAACTGAATCTTTGTATCTTTGAACATTAGCTCCCCATTTCTCCATCTCCCCAGCCCCTGGCAACCACCATTCTAACCTCTGCTTGTGTGAGTTTGACTATTCTAGATTCCACAAATAAGGAAATATTTGCCTTTCTCTGTCTGCCTTATTTCACTTAGCACAATGTCTTCTAGGTGCATTCATGTTGTCAAAAATAGCAGCAATTTCTTCTTTTTTCAATGTTGACGAATATTCTATTTCTTTATCCATTCATCCATCAGTGACGTTTAGGTTACTTCCACATCTTGGCTATTGCGAATTTGCTGCAATGAACATTAGAGGGCAGGTATCTCTTTGAGACCCTGATTTCAATTCCTGTGGCTGTATACCAGAAGTGGGATTGCTGGATAATAGGCTAGTTTTCATTTTTGGAGGAAATTCCATACTGTTTTCCATAATGGCTGTATTAGTTTACATTCCGACGAGGTTTCCTTTTCTCCACATCCTCACCAACATTTGTCATCTTTAGTTATTTTGATAATCGCCATCATAACAGGTGTGAAATGATAGTTCATTGTGGTTTTGATTTGCATTCCCTGATTTGTGATGCTGAACACCGTTTCATACACCTGTTGGCCACCTGTATGTCTTCACTGGAAAAATTTTACTCTGGTGCCTTGACCATTTTTTAAATTGATTTGTCTTTTTGTTTTTGAGCCAAACAAAAAAAGAGAACAAAATTTCCAGGCATTATGGGTGCTTTCCTGTTGATGCAGATGGCTTTGTATTTACAGTGGTACAAAAAGATCATATTTCGTGCTTTTTCTTCAGCTTGTCATAAGACCAGCAGTAGCTGTGGCATGGCAGATAATCGAGATCTTCTGGGTTTGAAGGTTTGCAAAATAAATGAGTGGTAAGGAATTTTTTATTTTTCCAAGGAAATTATTGTGATCATAGTCCATGGAATCTAGGATTGATAGGTGTAGGAGAAAATTAAGGTGAGAATCGTTGATCTGGCATTACTACTGATATTGAGGGACAGCTATCTACTGTATGACTGTTTGAATAAAAATATTAAAGATCAGGAATTTGTGGTGAGTGAATATGTTTTCTGAATTATTTACTTTTGAACATAACCATTTGGATTATGTGAACATCTGGGATATGGGAGTAAGTTGCTAACAGGGGGTGGTTGATAACGTCACTATTGATTTAATCTCTATGAACACCAAGTGGTCAATGGATTAAGCAAATGAGTAGACAGAAAACACAGAAATGGTAAGATTTGGGATTTAGTAAAGGACTGGGGACCGACTGTCCTGAGAGGGAGTGCCAGGACTTGTGGGGTTGATAGTGACAAGGAAAAGAAGAGAATAGAATTACACTCAAAAAAGGAGGGCGTGTTAACGGGATGGAGGGGGAAATGATCTGGAGGAGCCTTGAGTTTGACCTTGAGCTTTCTGTTCTTGATGCAAATCTGCCTGATGACATCCCAGGAAACAGGTCAGATCTATCCCCAGAGGATAGAGGGAGGGTGGAAGTACAAAACAGCCAGGATAATTGTCCTAAAAAGGCAGGCCTCCTTTATCATTTGGCCCAGTTTCATGATTTGTTTTTATAGGGTAAGAGGAAAAGAAGAATGATAAGTCACGTCTTCACAGGAGAAGCAGCGTAACTGTGGGAACCAGTCCAAACCAAAGCCAGGTTTAAGCATTTCCATTCTTTTGAGGATGTCCAGTGACATATTCAAGAGGCCTGTTACTAGAATCCCATCCCATCCTGGCAATGACTAGTCTCTGAGGGGACAACTTGGACCAGCCCCACCAGATCTGCTGGCCCGAGAGACCGCAAGGACTCCAGGCCTGGAGCAGCGCAGGACAACTCGTAAGTCCTTTCAATCTTGCCAAAACGTTGCAAAAACTTGCACCTAGTCACACAGGTGAATCCCTGCCAGGTGTGCTCGCAGATGGTCTGCATTCCAGGTCCCATGCCCACTCCTGCTGGAATTCAGATTTGGCAGAGATGATTCCAGGAACTGATCTGTGCATTCCACAGCTCCACTGTGGAGGTATCAGGAAGGAGGAAAGGGCAGTGAAGAGCACAGGAGCGAGACTGGTGATAGCACTGATGGCGGACAGACTTGCTAGCGAGGCAGAGAAAGTGAGGGTCTAAGAAGGCCGTCCTGACAGCAGATGAAATGGAACAGGCACCTCAGTGAGGTCTCTTGGCAGCATCCCTAAAGTTTCCTTGCTTTGAGCTCTTGAAACTTTAAAATATATCGATACTTTTCTTTTATTAAACTCTGCTTCGAGACATAGAAAATATAGACAACAGTTTCTTTCTGAGGTGAGAGGTTGAGTTTCAGGTGAGGAGAGAAAGATCTTCCTTTTTCATGCTGTTCTCTCATTTTCCTTTACTATGTATGTTATTTATTTGTACTTTAATGTCAGCAGCGAATTATCAACGTCACGGGGTGATTCAGTTTTTCCCCTCACAATCACAGTAAAACCTACTAAAAGTGGATTCTTCTTTTTGTATAATATTCCAATAGATTCCAAAATATTATTTCAAACGCACTTTTATGTCTATGTTCTCAAATTAGATATTTACTTCTAGGTCTCCATTTTTCTGTTCTCTGTTGCATGCCAATTCAGAGTTGCATCTAAGGAAATACCAGATTTCCCTCAGTTTTTTAGATCCATATGTGTTGGAAATTTGATTCATGGAAATGGACATGGCAGTTGGGGGATCGTGCTATTAACAAAAGAAATCTTTTCAGCATCAGTAATGCTGAAAGAAACCACTGCTTGTTGGGATTTAATTGTCTATTTGAGGGATCAAGCTTTCACTGTTGGTACTTCTCTTTCCCTTTGGAGGGAAAATACAGCCTTCCCAGTCTTTCCATTACCAAATCACATTCCCTGGTGGCTGTGCCGTGTCAGGAAGGGCTTGGGATGCCGGGAACCAAGATTCATCTTCAGCTTCTGGTTGTCCTGAGAAGGCTTCCCTGGCAGAGTGCAGCCTGTGTGTCTGGGTGAAACTTGCAGCCATCAGAAAGAAGGGGACAATTCACAAGTGCGAAGCGATTCATCTGTCCCTTGTCTTACAGGGTGTTCCCAAGTGATGAGGTTCAAAATGCCACTTGGTATCCCTTTGAAAGCTGCTAGTCATGGGGTGGGTTCTCTGTGCGAGGTCAGAGCAGTGTCTGTTCACCACCAGATAGGAAGCATTTTAGTATTTTAATTGGTAAGTCTGTGTTCATGCATGTCCATAGACCATCAGTTCAGTGGCATTCCCTGCTGGAGCCCCCCACACCCCTATCATGCTTCATCTTTCAAAGCTTCAAACAGTGTTCACACCCCAGCAGGTGGTGGTAATGTAACCACAGCACAGGACTGGGGACAAGAACACAACCACCGAAGGGCGACACAGTTTAAGGGCTTGGGCCCAATTGCCCCATTTGGACGAGTTAGTAACACCAACACTTAGTGTGTAAACTGGAGGATTGTCCAAGTTCATGGACCTCAGAATGACACGGGCTCAGAAGTCACCTTGGACAGCAAGGGACAGTGTGAGGTCACTCACTGGCTAGGATTATAGTCGCTTATACTGGCAAAGTGCAGCTCACCGGGGATCCATCAGGACAAACGAGGCAGGAGGCTTGGGGCCTTCTGGGGAATGTCTGCCCTAAAGGGAATTGCATAAGGAAGGCAGGGGTGCTGAGAATCCTAGTTGACAGGGAGCAGTCATGTTTATGGAACGAGGCCCAGCAGTAGCCTTAAAAGCTGCATCACAAATCTTTCCACCTGGATACAAAACAAGCAGGAAAAGGAATTCAGAGTCTTGGACAAGGATCACAGCAGGATTCAAATCCAGGTCAGGGGTGAACAGGGAGCCCCTAGAGGGGCCTCAGGAGCTAGATCCTGCCTGCCTTTAGTCCATTTGCTAATGAGCTTCCTTGGGCCTTGTCCTCTCCAAGTGCACGTTTTGATCATTTTACATTGTTTTCCCCACTTAGAACTGATGCAATTCCAGAGATTGAACTAGAAAACTACAAGTTCCTAAAATTTAGTCAAAAGAAATCTCAACAAGAGAAACAGAAAACGTTCCCTGTTCCTCAAGAATGTAGAAAGGCAGCCCCTGCCTGTGGCACGACATGGTCCTGATAGTGCTGTTTTAAAGACACCCACATTTCAGTGGTTGTTGCTCTGCCTGTGAAAGTACCTTCAACCTTAAAATCCCAAGAGAACGGGCGGGGGGCCATGTCTGCTCCTGGAGGAGCTGAATGATACTGAAATGAACTGGTCTTCGGAATTAGGGGGACTTGGGGGTTTTCCCACTAGCCAGCTAAGGGCTGGCCCTTCTCCCTTCTCCCACATACAATAAGCTGATGACCCGGAAGAGTTCGTGATTCAAGGAGAAATGTGAGATTCAGTGTCTCACTTACATGCCTACAGAAAGCGACAGAACCACACCACAACTCCCAGACTGTAAAGGGAACAGGACTTTAATATAATATTCAAATATGGCATTTATTGTTTACAACAAATAACTACTGCCCCTCCACAATGTGTGAATTGGTCCTGGGGTAGAGACATCGGGGAGCTGGGGTGGGGTCGTCCCCTCTCTCTTGGGTTTAAGGGGACCTCAGAGATCAGCTTACAATGCTCCCCTTCCCGTCAGGAGGGAGGAGCTGGCCCAGTGCATCCCGAGCCTCCCAGATGTGTCCCCGTTGCTGAGGATGGGGCTGTGATCGGACACTGGTACGGGGGTTGGTGTTGGGGCCTGGGGACTGAGTAGAAGAGCCGGGTTATCCTGGGGGGCCTCCCTCAGAATCGTGGCCCCCACCATGTCCCCACTGCACTGAGCGCTCCAGGCTCTGTGCTCAGTGCTGTCAGCAACCAGTACCCCATTTGTCCCTGACACGCAAGAGATCATTTAGTATCACCTATTTCACAGAGGAGGAAATGGAGTCTCAGGAAGCTGAAGAGAGTCACCCCAGTCACAGGACTGCTCAGTAGTGGAGCTGGGATCCCAGTGCCAGTTGTCCCACTCCCTAAGGGCACGTTTAGCCCGAAGTTTTACTGAACCAATAGGAGTCAGTCACCACAGGCCAGACAATCACTCACCCCTGACCTTGATGATGGCAGATTCTTCTTGTCCTTGAGTATTCTGCTGGCCAACTAGGTCTGGGTGTCCAGCTGGCAGGACAGGCTGTAGCTCCAGGACAGAGAGGCACCTGTGAGTCTAACAGGAGCCGCACCTCAGGTTTCCCCCCACTGCCTGCCCAGCAGCTGGAGTCTGGGTGTCCCAGAGGTCGCCATGCAATAAGGCTTGGGGCTGAGTGGGGGGCCACGGAGACAGGCATTGTGGACTGGTCAACAGGGAGAGTCCACCCCTGCCCTCACCCAACTCCTGCCCGGCCTCACCTATCACTCTCGTTGAGCAGCTCCATGTCCTGGAACCAGGCCCCAAATCGCTCCTCAGGCTCTTGGTTGTAATTCTTTGTGGCCACCTGGAGGAGCAGGATCTCCCTCATGACTGGCTATTCCTGAGACCAGAGGGAAAGAGAGGCTGCAGATAGGGCCTAAGTGGGGGATGCTGCATGGACCTTATTGGGGGTGAGGAGTGGGGCAGGCAACCAGTCCTGGGAACTGTCCTTCCCTCCAGTTCCATCCAGGCTCTACCTGTTCTCAGAATGGGAATAATCAGCCCCTCCTCCAGGAAATTTTCCTTGATGCCATCCTCCCCTCAACCCACCGCCAATAGGATGGGTCTCCCACTTCTCTGTTATCAAACTCTTCTACTCAATGTAAGATACAGAGGGTGGAGCCAGGGACTGTTCTGCCCAGAGGGTCTCTGAATTCCTCCTCCTTCCCCTCCCCTGAAGGGGGTGCGGCAGCTGTTCACTTCAGTCCTCTTCTCAGGTTGATCTCGTTCTCCTGGAAGGCAGACAGCCAGAGTCCATCAGACAGAGCCCTCTAGTCTGACTAGACCCCCTAGGACCACACCTTCTCAAGTTGCACTACTGCTAGGTCCCCAGAGGGGGCCGGGCATGCAGAGAAAACAGGACTTGGACCTAGGCCTGGCTCTGAGCTCCAGAGAAGGAGGACATGGGGGAGAGGCTAAGGGACCTGGCAGCATAACCCTCTCTGATGACAGACTTGGAGGCTGAGGCCTCAGGCAGAGGGGACTGCTCAGCCACTTATGTGCTGCCTTGACTTGGAGGGGCCTGAATCCTCTCTCCCTCCACGGGCAGCATGGGAGGGAGAGGCTGAGTCCAGCTCAGATAAAACCTCACGCAGCTGTGCCGTCAGGCAGCTCTGAGCTTCCCCAGCCTGGGGAACCGGAATGGGTGTCTCAGGTGGAACCTCTGTTCACTCATCCCTAAGATGTGCCTGATGCCCTAGCTCCCAGAGGCGGCTGTGAGGCTCTCAGGAGAGATGTGCCAAGTGCTGAGAGTTCAGAGCTCAGTTCGGGGGCTCCCGCAGCCCAAGGCTCAGGATCCTCCCTGCCTGGTCCTCAGGTGCACCCACCTCGAGATTATCACCCATCAGCAGGTGCAGCATCAGCAGGTGACCAAGGAAAGTGCCAATATAGGGGATGACACTCTGTGACATCAGAGTGTGGATGGAATGAGCCCTTGCTCTCAAGTCGGGCCCCTGCAGACCCTCCCCTGAAAAGGCCTCACCCTCAGCCTCCTGGCCCACCCCAGGGTTCCCACGGGGAGCAGCCTAGGACCCTTAGCAGCCTCCCCTCAATTCCTCCTCCCTTCACACCCCAAGAACACCACACTCCTCCTCCTCACCTCCCAGGGCAGGATTCTGGAAAATCACAGGGTATGCAGTCCCTAGCCCTCCCCACAACAACCCATCCTGCACCAGATCTCCCAGGCCCTTTTCCTGGTCACTTCTACTGGGGGATTCAGGCACTGTGGCAGCAAGAGGAAGGGCCATCCTCTCTTGATTTGAGGCCTCCAGCTGGGAGGGCAGAGCCCCTCCCCCACAGGCACACTCACCTGCTGCTGCTGCTGTTTCTCCTGCACTCTATGGGGGCTGATCTGCGGGGGGGTAAACGTGGCAGGCCCCTCCTGTCAGGGTCGAGGAGAGTGTCAGTAAGGCCATAGTCCCCTCACCCCATTTCTCTCCAGCACCACTGTCCTCTGACCTTGGACATCTGACTCCAGGCAACTGGTACCAATAGCACTCCATCCTCCAAGATGTTGTAATTCTAGAACAAGCCCAGCTCCAACTCTCACTCTCGATGTGAGCTTGGGCTTTGGGCCAGGCCTCCTCGAGCCTGTTTCCTCATCTGGAAGGTGTGAGAACTCCAGCTACCTCACAGGTTCTCCTGAGGACTCAGTGTCACATGACATTGTTCTCGCCCTCATCCTTCCAGGTGGAGCAGGCAGAAAGCTCCCACATTCCTTTCCTCCCTCTTACCTCATCACTACCCTGTGTGGCCTGCAACTGAGGCTCAACTGGGGGAGGACTGGCCCCCAAGTTCACTCTCAGCTTTTAGGGTTCAGTTTGGACTGAGAGCCTGAGTTTCTTTCTGTCTGTTGGCCTGGGCAATCTCGTGCTTCTCTCCTATCTAGGCGTCCACGTTGGGCAGCCCAAAAACACTGGTATTTGATTCCTCAGTTACAGGGATTCGACAGAGTGAGAGAGAGAGATGGAACATGAAAGAGGGAGTAAGAGGAAGTGAGAGACTTTTTTAGTTAAAACTTAGACAAGACATCCCATCACTTTGGCTGTTATTATGTTAAGAAACCAGTTACTAACTACTTAGTGGTTCCACGGGGATGGCTGTACCATGGGTGGGGCTTACTGGGTACCACTGTGAAGGCTGCTCACCTCATAGGCCAAGACGAGACACTTGGGTCTCATTCTCCATTAAACAGGAAACAATTGAATGGTTTTATGCCGCAGGATGGCAGTATGTAAATTTCCATTAGGTTCAACCCCCTCATGATGCTGACCTGAAAATGAGGCCAAGTTGGAAGCGACTGTTCCAATATCACATTGCTAGAACCCAGGCCTGTTTTGAGTGGTGTTCTGTGCTACCTGTCACCCCTTCTTGTTATTCTTCCATCTTTAAGTTTGTGCCTTAGGTACATGTGACACCAGCTCACAGAGGTAAGAGATATTATGTCATATACACCGCCTGACATCCCTAGGAAGTAGATTCTAGCCTGATCCCCATGGTGCAGGTTTAGAGACTGGGGAGGACCTGAGAGGTACAGGGACTTTCTCGGGATGAAGAACTGGTAAGAAAAAGGAGGTCTGCATTCATCTCTGTCTCCTCAAAGCTAAGACCCGACTTAGGTTTCCAGGGAGTTGTGGCTAAGGCTGTGTAGGCTCCTTGTGTACAGCTCAGGAGATGACATGGGGGAGGAGGGTTAGCAGCCAGGGCACAGGGGGCAGCTCTGGATAAGTCTAATTGAGGGAAGGGGCCTAGGTAAAGGAGTCTTGAAAAAAGACTTCACTTCCTTGGTCATAGACCTCAAAAGATCTTAGAACTCTGGTAACCAGGCACCCACAGCCCCCCATCCAGCTCACTTGACTGGAGACAGTCAACAGGAAAAAATATTTTGTTGTTGTATCCCAACTTTTGGAGGATCTAGGCACAAAAAATCCCAGAAAGAGAAACTTTTTGGTCGTTGCCGACGTTGGCTCAGCCCTCATCCCCGACGCCTCTGGGCGTCTGGCAGGAGGCAGTGAAGGGTAACACGGGGCAGCCCAGGATAGGCTACTGCAGGCCAGGACACAACTGTGATCCCACCTGATCAGCCCCACACCCCTGGTCCCTCATCTTGTGTGTGTGTGTGTCTGTATGTGTTTGTGTGGAGGGGAGAAGGCAGGGTATGAGGGGCAGACCATTCCTGGGCAGGAGCTGGTTGTTAGGTGTCGGAAGCATGGTGGGCCTGTCATGTTCATAGCCCAGGTCATGGCTGGCAGCATGAGAATGTGAGCTCCTCTACTCTTATGTTACTGAGCCATAGAGGTTTCATCTCTTTTCCTGCCTGACCACAGTTCTCTGCAGGGATGTCCCTCTGTGCCTGAACTGAGGAGCAGACTTTCTCTTGGGGGATGACCCCAGTGGCAGTGTGCAGGCAGCCCCTGATTCCTTCAGGCCCAGCTCCAGAGCAGTCTTTGCAGAACTCCAGTAAGAAGGTCATCGAGGAGCTGCCCAATGGTTTCAATTTCACCAACTCACTAGGCAAGGGGAAGGTGCCTGAGGCCACAAACACCATCCAGTGCTGCTCTGAGATGAGAACAGGAACAGAGGGTCTCCACACTCAGGACCTTGAGATGACCAGGTTGACCAGAACTAGGGAGTGACCAGACTGGGGCTGTCCCTTTTTCAAGCTAAAGGAGATGTACACGCAGGTAACTTTGCCTGTTTCAGAGCTGAGCTGCCATGACCCTCTTACCCTTGCCCAGTGTGAGCTTCTGGAGGCCACTGAGGCAGAGGCAGAGGGTAAGGGGGACTGCAGGCTGGATATTCCTGGAAGGGAAGTGGGATCTTTCCTGTGTTTAGAAGGACACATGGAAAGTCAGCTATGTGGGTGAATCTTTCTCTTTATCCCACTGTAGCGCCAGCTGCAGAGCTCCAGCCAGTGGCAGAAGCAGAGCAGTGGGCAGTGGTGGAGGTAGAGCTGGCTCCAGCTCCGTTCACAACACCGCTACTAGTGCTGAGGCCAGCGTCCCCTCCATCAGCAGTGTTGGAGCTGGAGCAAGGGCCGACATCGGCTCCAGGAGGAGTGAGTGCTGCTGAGCTGGAGTCACCTCCACCATCATTTTTAGTGGGAAGTCCATCTCCACCTGTGGCTGTTAAGGAGCGTGAGAAGAAGCCCAACCTCACGGCCTTCTCTCCTAAGCTGGTGGTGGAGCGGTTGACCGTGATAGATGTGGTGAACAGCTGGGATCTCAGGGCGGGGTGGAGCAGGCCGTCCCTCTGCCATTGTTGCCCCAGACCTGATCCAAACTCCCATGATCTGGGCCCAAATCCCAGCTCCACCCCTTACCAACCATATGACCTGGGCAACTTCTGGAACCCCCAAGCCTTTGCTGTCCACCTGCAGACCGTAGAGGTGGACACTAACAGGACCTGCTGCACAGAGTGGCTGTGCCGGCTCCATGAGGTAGAAGAGATGGAAAGCTTGGCAGGGCTTGGCCCATCAGTGGTGGAGGGGAACTCACTGTGTGCAGCCAGGTCTACGGTGGCCCAGCCGTCTCCTCAGGAGGCTCAACAGCCTCAGGACTTGACACTTGAAGTGTGCTTCACTACAAGGGTGACAGACAAGGCCAGTGGTTGTAGCTGCCACGGAGGAATGTGCATCAGAATGGAGAGTGGGACCAGAGCGGAGATCAGGGTGGTGGCAGATGCCCCCTTGGCATGAGCAGAGTTGAGCCACCGTCTGGAGCTTGGAGTTAGCCAGGACGGGCTGGATGCAAATGCCCCTCTCCCTTCCCTGCCGGGATTGGGTCCTGGGACATCCTGTGTTGGGTACCCTCGGTGGACAGAGAAGAAAACCTAAAGACTCTCACAAGGCTCAGGCCACATCCTGAGCTTCCTGAGCTCTAGCTCTAAACTGTGACAACTGTGTGGAACTTTAGTGGCTGTGGACACAGAGGTGGCCTGTGGCAGGGCTGGATGACACTCCCCCTGTCCCCCAGGAGCTCTTCTGGAAGGTGGTGCCCTCTCAGTGTCTGGGATCCACCTGGCACAAGAAGAATAAGCCTGGCAGTGAACACTAGACACCCACCATCCAGGCCACCATCGACCAGTTCAGAAGGGTGGCCAGCCTCGTCATCACCACCTGCCTCGGGGATGCGAGCATGACAGCCCAGGACAGGGCGAGGGTGGTAGACCGCTGGGTCCAGGTGGCCCAGGTGTGCCGTGGGAGGCCCAGTAGAGCCCCTCTCTGGAGACTTGGGAACTGCCTCTCCACCTTTATCAGCTCCCAGGATTGAAGTGTGTGGTCTAAGCTCCTGCAAGTCCCTAGGCCTTTCCTGCCAGGGGGCCCGCTGACCTTGACTCCAGGTCCCAGTGGGAGGATGCTCACTTCCTACCTGGCTCCTTCCCTGGGTTGAGCTAAACTCCTCCTCCTTGTGAGTGTTACTTTCTGGGTCCTAAATGTCTTTCTGGGGCTCCCTGAGCATCTGTCTCATCCAGGAGGGGAGATGTAAATAGAAGGAGACTGAAGCTAGAGCAAGCGGGGCTCCAGTGCCCAACCTCACACCTCATTCTCTTCCCTTCCCCAGGAGTGCGACATCTGGAAGAACTTCTCCTCACCCCGCACTTTCATCTCTGCTCTGCAGAAAACCTCCACAAGCCACCTGAAGAACACACGGGGGTAAGTTTCCCTGTGGGTAGGCCTCTCTGCATAGGAGGACCAGGATGGATGGGGGATCTCCTTATGTCTGCCATTGGCGCCTCAGTCAACCAGGAACTCCTGGGAGGCAGCAAATGCTGGGGACAGGGCCTGGGAGTGGGTAGTTGGTCTCTAAGTCTCCTGGTGTCCTTGTGAACCAGTTCTGCTTCAGGACTCGGTTTCCCTAAATGTCAGCTATTGGGTTGGGCCACATTGGAGATTTCCAAGTGTTTATAGCAACAGAACTCTATGGCCAGTTGAAACTCATAGTGGTCAAAACAGAGCTGCTCTGTAGAGCTGGGGAGTGGAGACCCCAGTGACCAACAGGAGAGCCCCCTCCCAGTCCCATGAGACCTTAGTGCTCAGAGGAGCCCAGTGAGAACACTCCTCCAGGCAGGTTGAATCTCTTGGGTTGTCAAAGAAAAGGGATTTGCACTCAGACCCCTCACATTATCCCTAAATTTATCCTTCCCTCTTTCCCCTCCCCTCGGGTAAAGCTCTGAAAAACTTAAGGAGCTCTATAGCCAAGATGAGTCCTTGAGCAGAGAACTGATGACCAAGATAGAGTGGAGGCTGCGGGTCTGGAAAGAGAGGAGGGGGGAGAGGGGCAGGGGTACTGGGCAGGCTGTGGTTTTGATAGTTTCTCACTTGAACTTTCTCTGAAACATTCCAGTCTATCTTGTCCAGGTTAACAAGCAGAGGGATCTGTTCAGCTAATGGGAAGCAGGGTGCCATTTTTGGGCAGGAGGCCCTGGTCATGGGACACAGTGGTATTGGTTGGGCTGTTCCAGGAAGAGTTGCTGAGCTGGTGCCATCAGCAGGTCTCTGGCTTCCATGCACGTCCATCCTGCTGGATGTAGCTTCTTCCAAGCTGTTGCGGTGGGTTTAGCCCTCAGCCTAAACCTGTCCTCAGGAAGCCAGGCCCCTGCTGCTCCTTCTGTCTTCACCATGTCTCCAAGGGGAGGACACCCTGCCTGTCCCAGGGACATGCATGGCAGAGGATTCCCATGGTCCAGGTGGACAAACAGGCTGCTCATCCTTGGGCCTGAACGGCTGGACCAGAAACAGATGTGTGTGCTTTCGGGGCACCCCCCCGACCCCTAGAGCAGTCACTCGAGTCAACCACAAGAGTCTCATCTGAGTGCCTGGTTGGCAATGACATATGCCCCCAGGGGCTTATGAGAAGCGTCTAGGCAACTCATGGATTCTTAGTGGATCCTGCTGAAAGGACGTTAGGAGCTTCACGTAAATGAGGAAGCAAAGCATCCTGTCACCACCTTCCCTGTGGATCAGAGGTGGCACATTGAGAGTTCAGTTCCTGAATGGATAAAGAAAGAGTTCAGGGCAGGGGAACGTCCTGAGGGGTTCCTTGGGGAGGAGAAGGCTTTGGCATGGCCTCTGACCCAGCCTGGGGGCCAGACACTCCACGAGACTGGGGCAGGCAGGAGCCATGCAACCAGACTCCCAAGACACACCGTCCTCTCCACTGCTCGGCCCAGGACCAAGCTTTGAGAGCTCAGAGGACAGGACTGTTGTCAGTGGTGGGGCTGCGGGTTAGGTGAGGATGTGGGAACAGGGCATCTGGCTGGGAGGGGCAAGCGGCCTCTCCTCTTTGGTCCCCTGAGCAACTCACTGTCCCTGTTTGGGCCTCTGTCTCCTCATATGGGAAGGGAGGGATGGTGATTGTGTGGTGCAGGCCTCACAGGGTGGTGATGAGTTAAGAGGGTGGACAGGACTGTGGGAGCTTTCTGCCTGCTCCACCTGGAGGGGTGAGGGCGAGCACAATGATGACAGTCATGTGACACTGAATCCTCAGGAGTACTTGTGAGGTAGCTGGAGTTCTCACACCTTCCATATGAGCAAACAGGCTCAGGGAGGCCAGACAGAAAGCCCAAGCTCACACACAGAGTGAGAGTTGGAGCTGGGCTTGTTCTAGAATCACAACACCTTGGATGATGTATTGGCATTGGTACCAGTTGACTCGAGTCAGATGTCCAGGTTCGGAGGCCAGTGGTGCTAGAGAGAAATGGGGTGAGGGTGGTATGGCCCGTTGACACTCTCCTCGATCCTGGCAGGAGGGACCCTCCACGTTTGCCCCCCCCCGGCAGATCAGCCCCCATAGAGTGCAGGAGAAACAGCAGCAGCAGCAGGTGAGTGTGCCTGTGGGGGGGGGGCTCTGCCCTCCCAGCTGGAGGCCTCAAATCAAGAGAGGATGGCCCTTCCTCTTGCTGCCACAGTGCCTGAATCCCCCAGTAGAAGTGACCAGGAGGAGGGCCTGGGAGATCTGGTGCAGGATGGGTTGTTGTGGGGAGGACCAGGGACCGCATACCCTGTGATTTTCCAGAATCCTGCCCTGGGAGGTGAGGAGGAGGAGTGTGGTGTTCTTGGGGTGTGAAGGGAGGAGGAATTGAGGGGAGGCTGCTAAGGGTCCTAGGCTGCTCCCAGTGCGAACTCTGGTGTGGGCCAGGAGGCTGAGAGTGAGGACTTTTCAGGGGAGGGTTTGCAGGGGGCCGGCTTGGGAGCAAAGCTTCATCCCACCCACACTCTGATGTCACAGAGTGTCATCTCCTATATTGGCACTTTCGTTGGTCACCTGCTGATGCTGCACCTGCTGATGGGTGATAATCTCGAGGTGGGTGCACCTGAGGACCAGGCATTGAGGCCCAAGATCCTGAGCATTGGGATGTGGGAGCCCCCGAACTGTGCTCTGAGCTCTCAGCACTTGGCACATCTCTCCTGAGAGCCTCACAGCCGCGTCCGGGAGCTGGGGCATCAGGCACATCTTAGGGCTGAGTGAACAGAGGTTCCACCTGAGACACCCATTCCGGTTCCCCAGGCTGGGGAAGCTCAGAGCTGCCTGACGGCACAGCTGCGTGAGGTTTTATCTGAGCTGGACTCAGCCTCTCCCTCCCATGCTGCCCGTGGAGGGAGAGAGGATTCGGGCCCCTCCAAGTCAAGGCAGCACATAAGTGGCTGAGCAGTCCCCTCTGCCTGAGGCCTCAGCCTCCAAGTCTGTCATCAGAGAGGGTTATGCTGCCAGGTCCCTCAGCCTCTCCCCCATGTCCTCCTTCTCTGGAGCTCAGAGCCAGGCCTAGGTCCAAGTCCAGTTTTCTCTGCATGCCCGGCCCCCTCTGGGGACCTGGCAGTAGTGCAACATGAGAAGGTGTGGGCATAGGGGGCTATTCAGGCTAGGGGGCTCTGTCTGATGGACTCTGGTTGTCTGCCTTCCAGGAGAATGAGATCAACCTGAGAAGAGGACTGAAGTGAACAGCTGCCGCACCCCCTTCAGGAGAGGGGAAGGAGGAGGAATTCAGAGACCCTCTGGGCAGAACAGTCCCTGGCTCCACCCCCTGTATCTTACATTGAGTAGAAGAGTTTGATAACAAAGAGGTGGGAGACCCATCCAGTTGGCAGGTGGGTTGAGGGGAGGATGGCATCAATGAAAAAATCCTGGAGGAGGCGCTGCTTATTCCCATTCTGAGAACAGGTAAAACCTGGTAGGAACTGGAGGGAAGGACAGTTCCCAGGACTGGTCCCTGCCCCACGCCTGACACCCGACAAGGCCCATGCAGCATCCCTCATCCAGGCCCTAATTGCAGCCTCTCCTTCCCTCTGGTCCCAGGAATAGCCAGTCATGAGGGAGATCCTGCTGCTCCAGGTGGCCACAAAGAATTACAACCTAGAGCCCGAGGAGCGATTTGGGGCCTGGTTCCAGGACATGGAGCTGCTCAACGAGAGTGATAGGTGAGGCCGGGCAGGAGTTGGGTGAGGGCAGGGGTAGACTCTCCCTGTTGGCCAGTCCAGAGATCCTGTCTCCGTGGCCCCCCACTCAGCCCCAGGCCTTGTTGCATGGCAACCTCTGGGACACTCAGACTCCAGCTGCTGGGCAGGCAGTGAGGGGACACTTGAGGTGTGGTTCTCTTAGGTTCACAGGAGCCTCTCTGTCCTGGAGCTACAGCCTGTCCTGCCAGCTGAACCCCCAGACCTAGTTGGCCAGCAGAATACTCAAGGCCAAGAAGAACCCGCCATCATCAAGGTAAGGGGTGAGTGAGTGTCTGGGCCGGGGTGACTGACTCCTATGGGTTCAGTTAGGCTTCGAGCTAAGCATGGCCTTGGGTAGTCGAACAGCTGGCAATGGGATCCCAACTCCACTACTGAGCAGTCCTGTGATTGGGGTGACTCTCTTCAGCTTCCTGAGACTCCATTTCCCCCTCTGTGAAATAGGTGATACTAAATGATCTCTCGCGTGGCAGGGACAAATGGGGTACTGGTGGCTGACAGCACTGAGCACAGGGTCAGGAGCACCCAGTGCAGTGGGGACAGGGTGGGGGCCATGATTCTTCCAGGCCACCAAGATAACCCGACTCTTCTACTCATCCCCAGGCCCCAACACCAACCCTCGTACCAGTGGCCGATCACAGCCCCATCCTCAGCAGCGGGGACACAGCTGGGAGGCTTGGGATGCACTGGGCCAGCTCCTCCCTCCTGAGGGGAAGGGGAGCATTGTAGGCTGATTCCTGCGACCCCTGATGCCCAAGAGAGAGGGGACACACCCACCTCAGCTCCCTGACATCTCTACCCCAGCAACTATTCACCAAATGGGGAGGCACAGAAGTTATTTGTTGTAAACAATAAATGCCATATTTGAATATTGTATTAAAGTCCTGTTCCCTTTACAGTCTGGGAGTTGTGATGTGGTTCTGTAGCTTTCTGTAGGCATGTAAGTGAGACACTGAATCTCACATTTCTCCTTGAATCACGAACTCTTCCGGGTCATCAGCTTATTGTTGGTGGGAGAAGGGAGAAAGGCCAGCCCCTACCCTGGCTAGTGGGGACACCCCCAAATTCCCCTAATTCCGAAGACCAGTTCATTTCAGTATCATTCAACTCCTCCAGGAGCAGACGTGTCCCCCCGCCCTTTCTCTTGGGATTTAAATGTTGAAGGTACTTTCACAGGCAGAGCAACAACCACTGAAATGTGGGTGTCTTTAAAACAGCACTACCCAGGACCATGTCGTGCCACAGGCAGGGGCTGCCTTTCTCCATTCTTGAGGAACAGGGAACATTTTCTGCTTCTCTTGTTGAGATTTCTTTTGACTAAATTTTAGGAACTTGTAGTTTTCTAGTTCAATCTCTGGAATTGCATCAGCTCTAAGTGGGGAAAACAATGTAAAAAGATCAAAACGTGCACTTGGAGAGGACAAGGCCCAAGGAAGCTCATTTGCAAATGGACTAAAGGCAGGAAGGACCTCGCTCCTGAGGCCCCTCTAGGGGCTCCCTGTTCCCCCCTGACCTGGATTTGAATCCTGCTGTGATCCTTGTCCAAGACTCTGAATTCCTTTTCCTGCTTGTTTTGTATCCAGGCGGAAAGATTTGTGATGCAGCTTTTAAGGCTACTGCTGGGCCTCGTTCCATAAACATGACTGCTCCCTGTGAACTAGGATTTTCAGCACCCCTGCCTTCCTTAAGCAATTCCCTTTAGGGCAGAAATTCCCTAGAAGGTCCCAAGCCTCCTCTCTGGCTTGGCCAGAGGATCCCCGGTGAGCTCTACTTTGACAGTATAAGCGACCATAATCCTGGCCAGTGAGTGACCCCACACTGTCCCTTGCTGTCCAAGGTGACATCTGAGCCCGTGTCGTTCTTAAGTCCATGATCTTGGACAATCCTCCAGTTTACACACTAAGTGTTGGTGTTACCAACTCGTCCAAATGGGGCAATTGGGCCCGAGCCCTTAAACTATGTCACCCCTGGGTGGTTGTGTTTTTTTCCCCAATCCTGTGCTGTGGTTACATTACCACAACCTCCTGGGTGTGAAGACTGTTTGGAGCTTTGAAAGATGAGGTATGACAGGGGTGTTGGGGCTCCAGCAGAGAATGCCACTGAACTGGTGGTCCATGAACGTGCATGAACACAGCCTTACCAATTAAAATACTGAAATGCTTCCCATCTGGTGGTGAACAGACACTGCTCTGAGCTCACACAGAGAACCCACCCCATGACTATGAGATTTCAAATGGTTACCAAGTGGCATTTTGAACCTCATCACTTGGGAACACCCTGTAAGACAAGGGACAGATGAATCGCTTGGCACTTGTGAGGTATCCCCTCCTTTCTGATGGCTGCAAGTGTCACCCAGACACACAGGCTACACTCTGCCAGGGAAGCCTTGTCAGAACAGCCAGAAGTTGAGGATGAACCCTGGTTCCCGTCATCTCAAGACCTTCCTGACATGGCACAGCCACCCAGGAAAGTGATTTGGTAATGGAAATACTGGGAAGGCCATACTTTCCCTCCAAAGAGAAAGAGAAGTGCCAACAGTGAATGCTTGATCCCTCAAATAGACAATTAAATCCCAACAAGCAGTGGTTTATTTCAGCATTACTGATGCTGAAAAGTTCTCTTTCGATAATAGCACGATCCCCTAACTGCCATGTCCATTTCCATGAATCACGTTTCCAACACATATGGATCTAAAAAACTGTGGAATATCTGGTATTTCCTTAGATGCAACTCTGAATTGGCATGCAACAGAGAACAGAAAAATGGAGACCTAGAAGTAAATATCTAATTTGAGAACATAGACACAAAAGTGATTTGAAATAATATTTTGGAGTCTATTGGAATATTACACAAAAAGAATAATCCACTTTATGTAGGTTTTACTGTGACTGTGATGGGAAAAGCTGAATCATCCCGTGACGTTGATAACTGGCTGCTGACTTTAAAGTACAAATAAATATTGTAAATAGTAAAGGAAAATGAGAAAACAGCATGAAAAAGGAAGATCTTTCTCTCCTCACCTGAAACTCAACCTCTCACCTCAGAAAGAAACCGCTATCTATATTTTCTATGTCACGCAAGAGAGTTTAATAAAAGAAAAGTATTGGTATATTTTAAAAGTTCAAGAGCTCAAAGCAAGGAACATTAGGGACGCAGCCATGAGACCTCACTGAGGTGCCTGCTCCATTTCATCTGCTGTCAGGACGGCCTTCTTGGCCCCTCACTTTCTCTGCCTCACTAGCAAGTCTGTCCGCCATCAGTGCTATCACCAGTATCGCTCCTGTGCTCTTCACTGCCCTTTCCTCCTTCCTGATACCTTCCTCAGTCGTCAGAAATTGTTGGCAGTCGAGCTGTGGAATGCCCATATCAGCTCCTGGAATCATCTCTGCCAAATCTGAAGGCCAGCAGGAGTGCTCAAGGGACCTGGAATGCAGACCACCTGCGAGCACACCTGGCAGGGATTCACCTGTGTGACTAGGTGCAAGTTTTTGCAATGCTTTGGCCAGATTGAAAGGACTTACAAGTTGTCCTGCGCTGCTCCAGGCCTGGAGTCCTTGCGGTCTCTCGGCCCAGCAGACTTGGTGCAGCTGGTCCAAGGAATCCTCCCAGAGACCCGTCATTGCCAGGATGTGATGGGATTCTAGTCACCGTCCTCTTGAATATGTCACTGGACATCCTCAAAGGGATGGAGATGTTTAAACCAGGCTTTGGTTTGGACTGGTTTTCACAGTTATGCTGCTTCCTCTGCGAACATGTGACTGTCATCCTTCTTATCATCCTTCTTTTCCTCTTACCCTACAAAAACCAATCATGAAAGTGGGTCAAATGATAAAAGAAGCCTGCCTTTTTAGGACAATTATCCTGGCTGTTTTGTACTTCCACCCCCCCCTCTATCCTCTGGGGATAGATCTGACCTGTGTCCTGGGATGTCATCAGGCAGATTTGCATCAAGAACAGAAAGCTCAAGGTCAAAATTCAAGGCTACTCCAGATCATTTCTCCCCCTCCATCCTGTTAACATCCTCTCCTTGTTTGAGTGTGATTCTATTCTCTTCTTGTCCTTGTCACTCTCAACTGCACAAGTCCTGGCACTCCCACTCAAGACAGTCAGTCCCCAGTCCTTACTAAAACCCAAATCTCACCATTTCTGTGTTTTCTGTCTACTCATTTGCTTAATCCATTGACCACTTGGTGTTCATAGAGGTTAAATCAATAGTGATATTATCAACCACCCCCTGTTAACGACTTCCTCCAATCTCCCAGATGTTCACATAATCCTAGTGGTTATGTTCAAAAGTAAATAATTCAGAAAACATATTCACCCACCACAAATTCCTGATCTCTAATATTTTTATTCAAACACTCATACAGTAGATACCTGTCCCTCAAGATCAGAAGTAATGCCAGATCACCAATCCTCACCTTAATTTCCTCCTACACCTATCTAATCTTGGATTCCATGGACTACGATCACAATAATTTCCTTGGAAATATAAAAAATTCCTTACCACTCATTTATTTTGTAAACCTCCAAACCCAGAAGATCCCGATTATCTGCCATGCCGCAGCTACTGCTGGTCTTATAACAAGCTGAAGAAAAAGCATGAAACATGACCTTTTGGTAACACTGTAAACACAAAACCGTCTGCATCAACTGGGAAGCACCCATAACGCCTGGAAATTTTGTTCTCCTTTTTTGCTGTTGGCTCAATAACAAAAAGACAAATCAATTTAAAATATGGGCAAGAGACCACAATAGACTTTTTCCAATGAAGACATACAAGTGGCCAATAGGTGTATGAAAAGGTGTTTGGCATCGTTAATCATCAGGGAATGCAAATCAAAACCGCAATGATGTATCACTTCACACTTGTTAAGATGGCGATTATCAAAAAAACTAAAGATGACAAATATTGGTGAAGATGTGGAGAAAAGGAACCCTTGTGGGAATGTAAACTAGTACAGCCATTATGGAAAACAGTATGGAGGTTCCTCCAAAAAAGAAAACTAGCATATGATCCAGCAATCCTACTTCTGGTGTATACCCACAGGAATTAAAATCAAGGTCTCAAAGAGATACCTGTACTCTAATGTTCATTGCAGCTAATTCACAATAGCGAAGATATGGAAGTAACCTAAACGTCATTGATGGATGAATGGATAAAGAAATGGAATATTTGTCAACCTTGAAAAAAGAAGGAATTCCTGCCATTTTTGACAACACGAGGGACCTAGAAGATATTATGCTAAGTGAAATAAGGCAGACAGAGAAAAGCAAATACTTATATGTGGAATGTAAAATTGTCAAACTCATACAAGCAGAGGTTAGAATGGTGGTTGCCAGGGGCTGGAGGGATGGGGAAATGGGGAGCTGATTATCAAAGGATACAAAGTTTCAGTTATCAAGATAAATGAGTTCTGGACATGTAGGATATGGCGTAGTGCCTTCAGCTAACAAAACTCTATTGCATACGTCACATTTGCTACTTGAGTAGATACTAAGAGTTCTTACCACAGAATGATAGTAATAAAGGAGGTGAGAGAAAACTTTGGAAAGTGATGATATGTTTGTGGTCTTGATGGTGATGACAGTCTCAAGGGTGTATACTTATGTCCAAATTCATCAAGCTGTATATAGAAAAGTATGACACCATCGTTGATTATTCTGCACCTTGAAATATGCCATGTCCTCATGACAAGAGAAAAATATTTGTAACTATGTATAGATGGATGTTAACTGGACTTATTGTGGTGATCATTTCAATATATACTCAAACATTGAATCATTACGTTGTACCCATGAAAGTGATATAATGTTGTATGTCAACTTTACCTCAATAAAAAAAACCACAACAGACAAAACCATTTGAATATTGTAAATGAGTTTAGTGAATCCCTGAAAGTGCCCCATTCCCATATGAGAGTTAAAGGAAGCAGAGAGGATGAAGTAAATGGAAGAAAGTTGTATAAAACAGTATTCAAATTAAAATCTTTTAAGTTGCTATCAGCTCCTTGTGGCAAAGTTCTGTGCGCACTAATCTTCTTTCACATTTTTCCTGGAAATCATACTTTCAGATCCAACCCATAACAGTTTCATCATTTGCTCTAATAAGACAATTTCAACTTAATAAATAAAACCAACAGCATCCCTTATGTATGAATAAAGTTAATGAACTTTACAGAGAAAAGATCATATTTGCACAATCTCAATAAAGGAAACAGAAGAACTGAATGATGATCAAGTCTCATTCAAGCTTATCTTTGAAAGTCAGTAAGACCAGGTTATCTTTTCAAGGATGTGTGTAGAGCTGTCAGCCTTGGAAGATAGAAATAGTGACCTCCTCTGGAGCAAAGGGCAGGCTTGCTTACTGCCCAGTATAATAAAAATAACAACCACCCAGGGCAAAGGTTAGCAGACATCCTGCCCGTTATCAAAGATTTGAGTTCCTTAGGCTCTGAGATCTTGCAACCCTCTGCATGTCACCTGGCCCACTGTGTATCACCCTGTAGGAAGTGAGATTTAGTGAGCCGGTGCAGATGATGATACTCTGGCCACTGCTATTGCTGTGTCATTGAGTCCTTTGTCTCTGACCCATGGGTCTTGTGTCTTTTGTCAGCATCTGCTAAACCATTGTAGGCTAACTTATTAGCTTGCAGGTAAGGTAAAATATCAGACCTTTCACAGTTCCTGACAAGCCCTTAAAATAACTAGTAGTCTTAGGAACAGAGAGCTATCCAGAACAATATGCATGGATGGTCTTCATAGAAGACTTCATGCAACCAAAACTTCAATAAGTATCTCTAATCTCTTTTATTTCTACCCCAAGTAGAAGGAGAGGCACCAAGCTATTACAGACCTAGGGCTTGTGCAAGCCACCTGGAGACGTAGTGACCAGAAACTTCCCATGGGGAGCAAAGACAGATGGGCATATTTCCAAAATGGACCCATATGCCTCCCTATCATCCAAAAGACAGTACATTATCTTAATTTATGATGATTTGAGCCATTAAAATCTTGTGATGGGCCAAAGATACACTTCTAAGAGGAATGAGGCACATAGCAGTTGTAAGCAGATTAACACGATTGGTAAATATCAAACGCCGAACTAAACGCAGTGTTCTAATCAATTATAAGGTACAACAAATTTAATAAGGTCAATTAAATGATATATAATGGTATCCTTGATTATTACTCTGCAATAATGAACAAGAAACTCATGTAGATAACTACAATTGGTCTTACTTTAAAATATGGTAGTCAGGACTGTTTGAGATAAACTGGAGCTAAGGAAGGGGAGAAATAAATAAAAGTTAGCTGCTCTGAAGCCACTGTCAAGACCCCTGGATCTACATGTAACCCAGGAGATCGAGGCAGATGGCTGTGTACCTAGATCCTCCTGCACTGTGGTTCTTAGGGATCTCACGGAGCTGAAGCAGCTTCCTGAATCGTGTTTACACGTCCATGTGTACAATACCCCTGACCATGGGGATGAACCACCATTCAATCATCCCTTACACCCCCCTAATTAAGAATTAGATTTCAAAATCATTGTATCATTACGTGATCATTTATTCCTCACACCTGTGGGATGCCGAGCTAAAAGAAAATTAAATTTCAATGGTTTCTTTTCTTTGAAGGACCAAGATGTTCTTTCACACTTGGAATCCGGGTTCGAAGATAAATCCATCAAATCAATGGAAACAACTTAAGAAATGGACAGAGGGATACTTCATTCATATATACACAGTTTGCACTGTGGCAAAACTAGAGTTATATTTTTAAAAATTAGAATTTTTTGAAATTTTATAAATATTAAAGACTTTGTTCTGCTTATACTCCCTTTGGTTTACCAAACCAAACTCACTCTTTAATGGTCGTTTCTGGCATTGAGTGCTAATAACTGCAACTTTTTTAAATTCTTATTTTTCCCAGCTCAAAGACCAAGGGCAGAGGTCATCAAGAGGTCAAGTCTAATCTGCCTACAGATGTGGCAGGATCAACTATGGATGTTCAAGCCAGACATTGCCAGCAGAACCACATCTCTTTACCCATAGGTGAGGTTTTACAAGTAATGACAGGGACTTAAGGATATCAAAGGAAATTCTTTATTAAGAACCAAAGTTATAGATTCCTATCTTGGGTTCATTACTTTGAATTTTTGAACCAAATCATATACATCGATTGGACCATGTTCAATTCTATGATCTTTAGAAGACGCAGCCTATAGCTGAAGAGAAATAAATACAACACCAATATCTTACACTCTCTGAAGCACAACTGAGAGCCCCTGGAGTCAGAAGTTTTCAAGACAAGAAAACGTCATCCTTCATTTGAACAGAAAGAGTAGAGGCTATTCAAAGATTCAACTTTAAATTGTTAACATGACTTGTTAGAATGTGATGGAGCAACCATAATACCTTCTAAGTTTCATGATTTTTCTCCAGAATACTGAGATGGATGACCTTGAAGTGCAGCTTCCCCATACATGTCGTTATTCAGCGATAAAATTAATTTCCCTATAAAATAATTACCATAAAATTGTTACAAATATATCATAGTCTCTGACTAAAAGGAAACAAAGCAAATCGAGCAGTTGAAAGCAGTGTAATAAATTCCACACAAGGATCTTATAGCAGCATTATGTATAATAGTGAAACTGGATGTAATCCCTTTGCTATCAAAGAAGATATAAACAGATCATGGTATGCCTATTCTTTGGAATACCTCTAAAACTTCTAAAAAGGTAAGTTAGAATGATGTGCACTGATAAGGAGAGAGGTCTATGATATAAGGTTTGGGAAACAACAAATTGAAAAACGATGTAGTTATGTAATTTATGTTTAAAAAAAACTTTGTGTATTTACAAATTCATAGGAAATTTCCAGAAGAATAAGTCACAACCTCTTAACAATAGTTCCTTCTGAGTAGGAGAGTGAGTTTTCAGGGAAGGGGATGAAAGGGGAATGTTTCACTTTACTCTACATAGATCAGTGCAATTTGACTTTTTTTACAGTGTGTACTTGTTTCATAATTAGAAAAATGAGTGATGTGACCATTTGGTGCAGGGCAACAGTATGATGTTCACCAGTCTCTGTTCTCTATGTTACTGCACAGCATGGACTGTAGCAGAAAGCCCAGAGGAGCAATGAAGACAAAGAAGACATGACACCTGCAAAAAGTCAGTGGAGTATTTCTCCATAAGAAACCTTCCAGGTGAGTGACTGTCAGTATCTTCCACTGCTCCAGCTCTCGCCATGAACCTAGAATCTGCCCAGGGTAAGCCGGAGGACCATGCCCGCTAGTCCACTCCCTGCCCGGAGCTTGTTTGTGCAGGGTGACTGCCATCAAGCAGACAATGGACTCAGGATGGAGCGTGTGCCTTTGGGGAGGCTGGCAGAGAGGCATAAAGTGGAACACCAGCTAAGTGCACACACCTGAGAGGCGGAGCTCCAGGTGGAGACACAAAATGTACCAAGAAACTGTGAAGTGAAGGAAGCTACTCCATCTCTCTGAGCTTCAGTGTCCCCCCTGTAATGTGTGGATCACAGGTCTACTTCACAGAGCTGTTGGGGAAGATACATAAAAGTGCCTGTGACAGCCAGTGTCCACATTATTAACAAAGTCATATCCGACTTCAAAATAATCGATGAAAAGAATAATGTTAATGAGACCAAAGACGGGATGCTCAACTTCGTAAGCAGCCCCAGCAGCATGAGAATGAGAGGAGCTCCAAGAAAGCAGGGTTCTTCACAGCTCCACTGGAGACGATGAACACGGGCTACACCAGGATAAGTCGTTGTTGTACAGTGACTCGTGTAGTGAGAGTGGGTCCCAAAGACACTGTGAAATCCAGTTACACACAGTGGCTCCTAGGAAACAACTACAAAGCAATCAACGCAGCAGTTTGGAATGGGAGGGGGGTGAGCAGAGGAGGGTCAGAGCCACAAAATCTGACGGAAGACACTGAACCACGAGCGCTCAGCTCTGTCAACAGCTTCTGTGGTTGCACCAGGAGATCAAACGTCTGAGACAGCCATTGTGGAGACTGCTGGGAGCATAATGGTCACTGCAGCCACACCCCAACAGCAGTTGCATCGGAGCACACAGACCCCGAGACTTTCCTCTCCATTAATCTTTGTTTCAAGATGATGAATATCCTCATGTTACAATGTCTCCTTTCAACCCTTGTGGAGGAGTGTCATCAGAACCCCCTGAAGAGGTCACAGGCCAGAGTAGGATGGAACACTGGGGGCTGGGGAGCGGCGTTGCACCTGACAACACAGACTATCACCCGGGTCTATTGAACATGAGAGAAGAACCCGAGGATGTGGTCCAACGAGAATTCCCTGTCTTGCCACATTCAGAGATACTGCAGAGTTTCTCATCCATTCTTTAAAAAAATGTTAAAGAATTCGTGTCATTAATTCACAGCGAGGCAAATTCTTCACATAGTGACAGGGTCCAGTTTCCATGACCAGCTTATTCAGTTGTTTTGATAATACCCCACATTCAGGAATTGGAAATGTAACCTATTGGGATGTGTAATATAAACAAGGACTTTTTTTCATGGAGATCAACACCCAAAGTTTTAGGGAGGACATAAATCGTGAAAGCTGCTAACCATTCCTCCACAGGTTTCAATAAGACTTTTAAGTTAATTTACCAATCTCAGGAAAAGATAACTTTTCAATTCAAATTTTTTTATGCATTCAAGCGTACAATACAGCCAAGAGAATGAGCATTAAAAAATTAACAAGAAGGTCTTGCTTGCATTTCATCTTTTGCAAATAATCAGGATATTTTATGCTCTGTTCCTTTCACTGCTGTAATCAATTTTTAAAGAATACGTTACATCTGACTATCCCTGGGCATGTTTATCCTGGAACCTTGCCGGAATCCAAAGCAGAGATGTTAAAGCTGACGGGTTTCAAATGCTGCCCAGGTGTTGTCTACCATGAACATGCCTCTCCCAAAGCCGGACCACCGGTCTCTTCCTGAGGGATCAGAGTCATCACTTATGTCCCTGAGAGACTGGCCACTCAGGCCTGAGCTGAGATTAGGTGATCAATCTGAAGGGCAAAATGCTTAAGCTATTCTCATCCTAACGATGCTGTTTTGGAGGCCTCTGCACTGGAATAGGTTAGTGAAAACGGCCTACTAGATACTTGCCTGGGAATTGTGTTGTTCTCCTCTGCCCTTAGCAGATCCTGGGGAAACCAATGATTAACCTCACGGATGCTTTAACTTCCACATCTGTGAAAAAGGCAAGCAACAGCCAATGTTACCACTTTGCAAAACTCCAAAGTTGTGCATCCAAGAGGGACCACAAGGGTGAATATCTCCCAAAAGCTGATGAAATGATGGCACTTTGGCTGGAGAAGGCAGAGGGCAGCAGGCAAAGTGGAAAGTTTCTGGAATGTCTAACCAGTTCCCATAAGCAGTTTAGAGAAACACCTGGCCCTGGATTAGGTAGGAGGCTGTGGAAGGACCCACAGGTACACAGGGGGGAAGAGGAATCAAGCAAAGGAGGGAGGCGGTGGGGAAGAGGCGCCAGTCTGGGCTTCAATTTTGGACAAAAGCAGTTGCACTCTGCAGGCCCGCGGCTTCCCATGCAGCCGCCACACCCTCCTAACTCCCTGGTACTTTTCGTCTCGTCACATCCCTCTGGGAATCAGTCCACATGGAGCGGGTGCAGGACCTGAGTCCTGAGTCAATGGTTTGGCCCTCGGCCAAGCTCACACCGCCCTGCTCCTCCCCCCAGGGCCAGGCACCGCCCTGTGCCCAGAGCATCCTGGGCGTTCTAGTCCTGCAGCCCTACAGGTTGCCAGCTGGGAGCGGTTAAGAGAGAAAAGCTCCCAGCATGCACAGCTCCTGGCCCCAACTCTTGCCTTGTCCTTCGGCCCCTGGGCCCCACCCCTCTGCTTCTCCATCCCACCCTCTTCCCCACCTGTTCTGTATACCACGCCCAATCTCCAAGACCTGCCCACCCCCCCAGAGTATGCGCAGTGTGGTTGGGCTGCATCCCTTGAGGCCGGGACT
Organism: Diceros bicornis minor; assembly: GCF_020826845.1. NCBI lineage: Eukaryota > Metazoa > Chordata > Mammalia > Perissodactyla > Rhinocerotidae > Diceros > Diceros bicornis. The sequence goes on from NC_080758.1 coordinate 61,806,395, forward strand.
CAGGTAGGGGTGGGGCTCACCAGCCTGGCTATTGCTGAGGTTGCCTGCAGCCCTGGTGGAAGCCCCCTGGCCAGTATTTGAAATGTAAATTCAATATCTAAAATGGAAATATCGGGTGCCTGGGATCCTGGAATTTGCCTTTTCAATGCCACCTGTCCTACCATCCCCCCTATCTCTCCAAGCTGCCATGATCCTCCCTCTGGAACCTGTGGTCAGGGTCGCTGCAGAGATCCTCCCTTTGGACCCAATCTGCCTGAAGGGCCCATACCTTGGTCAGGAGTCTTAGAAGGACTGCCCTGAGCCATGTCATAAAAAGGAGAAAACATCACATTGGACAGCCCCAATACCTGCATTATACAGACAGGAAACTCAGGTGCACTGGTAAGTGACCCCTAAGCCACTTCAGGGGAACACATGCATGCCCCTATTTCCACGCTGCACACAGGCTGGTTCACTGGACTTTCTTATCCGAGTGTGGACCTCCTGGCCTCGTTAACATAGGCAACAACCACCGAAACTTCCCATTGGTCCTTCCCACAGTGTTAGGCAAGTTTGTGCAGGAAGGTAATATGCAATTTCTGCTCTAGTATAGGGCTGGCTCCTTGGGAACTAGTTTTAATATTCCTGTTTAAATATACCTGCAGAATCACAAAATAATTAAGCAAAATAATTTGTTGCTGTGGAGGGTTATGGTGATAATTCTCTGAAGTCGTTTTTCCATTTAGCTTTTCTGATTGACTCCAAATACTACAGCACCACACGCTTCTTAGACTGGTGGATGCACAGCTCCACTTCTTTCCAGGGAGAACGCACAACAGCAGAATATCCGTGGCCTGACTTTCTGGGGCACCAGTATTACTACAAGATTTGGAAGAAGCAAAGTTAGGTCATTTCCAAGGTAAGGAATTAAAAACTTAACACTAAGATGAGGTGGGAAAGTCATATGCCATTAATAATTGTCAGTAATCTGTGCCTGAAATGTCAGACTTTCTCTGAGAAAGAACTCTGAGACCCTATTTCCCATTGTTTTAAATAGGAAAATCTAGAAGGCATAGCAAATCTATCGAAAAACTATACCAATTTCCTAAGTCACAATATGACACCTAGACTTAAGTTACGAACATCGTGTGCTCCTCATTTTGTTCCTTCCAACCCAGTCCCACAGGTCTTGAGTGCATGCTGTGAACACGGCACTGTGCTAGGTCTCGAGGCCTTGGTGAGCATCGTGGTGGGGGTGGACCTTGCTGTAGAAAGATGACATCATGAAATCTCAAATCCATGCCGCTTACAAAACTGAGGCAAAAATGGAAATACCCAGGCATCCATGCAAGGATGAGGGCATTAATAGATACTTGGGAGTATTAAAATCCATCTAATGGTGTCATGAGTGAATGTGTTCCACTTCAAAACAAAACACTGCTGTTATTCTGAGATATTGAGTTAGTATCTTTGTGCAAATATGCAGGATTTAAAATGACTATTGACATATAACATGCGTACAGAAATATATGCAGAAGTCATCCACGTAAATCACAAAGAATTATTAAAAAGTGAACACACTTGTGTGACCAAGAACTAGCACCAGCTTTACTCAGGCCCCGACAATCCCTTTCTCCCTATTTCCTCCCCAAAGGTAACTGATATCTTACCAGCGAACACTGTATGTCAAGTTTGTCTTCTTATACAAGTGTTTTATTACAGAACAATTTAAACAATATACAAAATAAACAAAATAGCACAGTAGGCCCGTCACCCAGTTTCAACAACTACTAATCATCTGCTATTTTTGTTTCATCCACACTCCATCCCATTCCCACCTCACTTTATTATTCTTTTAAGCCTTTGTGCATGTGTGGTGAGTAAGATGTATGCACACTGAAAGGCACAAATCTCAACCGTACAGTTTTGGCAAATAAACATGCCCATATAACTTTCATCCCTTTAAGAATAGGATATTTCCATCACCCCCAGAAAACTCCTTCCTGTTCCTTCCCAGGCTATTTTTTCCTTGCCCCGATGCAACCCCTGTTCTGGTTTATTCAGCATAGGTTCATCTTGGCTGAAATCATCCCATGTGTGTTGTTTTCTGTCCAGCTTGCCTCCCTCAGCACGAGGTTGATGAGTCTCTCTCAGCATGTGTGTGTCAGCATTTGCTCCTCGGCACAGCTGAGGGCGTTCTGCTCTGTGGAGGTCCCAAAGTGCACTCATCTTCCTCCTGGGGACGTGCAGGTCATCTCCTGCGAACAGTCTTGTAAAAACGTTTTTTGGCATGCTGTTTAATTCTTTTATTAACATTTAAGTGACCCACCTTTGTATTCTTACTGGGTGGTCCAGATTACAATATGCACCTTTAAGATATCACATCCTACCTAGACTTAATAGTGCACCAGTTTAATCAATGTAAAATATGGAATCCTTGCTACAGAACAGTTCCATTTACCTCTGTCTGTCCTTTGTGCTATTGCTGTCATAAATTTCATATCTACTTATGTTATAAATCCCACAATACAGTGTTATAATTTTTGCTTTAGACAGTCATAGGTATTTTAAAGAAATAAGAGGGGCCGGCCCCGTGGCTTAGCGGTTAAGTGCATGCGCTCCGCTGCTCGCGGCCTGGGTTCGGATCCCTGGCGCACACCGATGCACCACTTCTCCAGCCATGCTGAGGCTGTGTCCCACATACAGCAACTAGAAGGATATGCAGCTATGACATACAACTATCTACTGGGGCTTTGGGGGAAAAATAAATAAATAAATAAAATCATAAAAAGAAATAAGAGAAATAAGTGTTTGGAAAGGAAATGCTTTGAGACTCTGCAAATGTACTGTTTCTTCTTTAAGTTTCATCCACAGTTTTTGCGTTCATCAGTCATTCTTTCCAACAATAATTATTACTGTAGTGTTAAAGTGGCAATTTTCTATTTCATGCTATCTAGCGCTTTTATTATTTGGAATTCTGTGAGCAAGATTTCTCCCCCCCCTTCCTTCTTCCTTTCTTTCTCTCATCCTCTCATTCTTTTTTTTCCCCTTTTTTCTTTCTTCCTTCCCTTCCTTTCTTGTTTAATCTTTTTTATATCAGTATAGCCTCGTGGATATTTATTTTATTCTCTGAGTAATTATCCAATGCTACCATTATTTATTTTGTTGCTCAGAGTTTTCCAGCTTGAGTCATTGGAAAGTCTTTCAGATTGATTCCTTTTGACATGTCCCATCATTTTCTGTGTACTTTTTTTTTGAAAGCACTTTCCTACTTTCTGGCACTACAAGATGATCCAGGCTCATCTTGTATTTTCCATCTCCAGCCCTAGAATTAGCCATTTCTCCAAGAAAATCTGCTTTATTTTATTGGAGAATGATATTTAAAAAACAAGATCTGGGAGCTAGGTGTGCTCATTAATACTAGAGTGTCACTGCTTCTGGACCCTCTCAGCAGAGCTTGGAAATGTATGTATGAATATAAACTCAGGTAGACAAATCTGTCTATCGATCTATCCATCTATATATCAGTCTATCTATCTATTTGGATAGATATATTAAAAGAGACATGGATTCATACTGATACTTCGAACTCCAATCCAGCACCACAGAGTTTATTCTAGCATTCTCCTTTTGTTTATTTGTAACTTCTTTCACCAACAGTGAGAAACTTAACTCCAGTTAGCTACAATATATTTACTGTGTCAACTAGTTTCAGAATTGCTAATCCATACCCTTATGAAAAACAAATTGACCACCTAGAGTACAGTGTTTGTGTCCAGTACTTTAGTTCTACAGTATCCCGTCAAATCACTATCTTCCAAAGTAACTTAGGTCAGGACCTTTCATCCCCACCCCTTCTGTATGGTTAGGTCACATGCTTGTAATACAGTGAGATTCATTTGTCACTGCATTCCATCTGAGTTCCCCAGCATCCTGATTGATTTTTAAAATTTGCAGAGTAAAATTCACTCTTTGTGGTGTACAGTTCTGTGGGTTTTGACTTTACGGTCATGCATCCATACCCACAGTACCATACAGAGCTGTGTTTTTCACCCCCAAAGTTCTCTCATGCTATCCCTTTGTATTCAACCCCTTCCCCTACTCCATCCCTTGG